>NC_091291.1:140876105-142289438 GCF_032444005.1 Ranitomeya imitator
GGGTTCTTATTGAATGTGATTGGTGTATTTAGACTAAATGCACCCAATGGTTACAGTATTGTGTTCGGCGGCGCAATGAATAGTTTATATTGGTCGCGGTGGGAGGGGGAGAGATGGACGGTAAAGGACTTAGTTCTAGGGTATATCAAGTGCTCTCAGTTCTCATATAGAGAAAGAAAGTTCGGAGTATCTGAGTTATTTTGAGTTTCAGATGGGGAAGGTTGGTTTAGTTGTTGGGGTGGGGGGTGGGTGGCATTGGTGGAGACCTGGGGGAGACGATTCTCATCTTTTATCTTCCTTTAAGGAAATGGGAGGGAATGTTAATATTATAAGTTGGAATGTTAGGGGGTTAGCGGATGCTACTAAGCATGCGGCAATATTTTAGTACCTATTGAAACAGAGGCCCTCGGTGATATGCCTGCAAGAAACTCATTTAGTGGAGGAAAAAGTTGATGTTACAGAAGAGATGGGTGCACAGGGCGTATCACTCGACGTTCTCTAATTATGCAAGGGGGTGTCTGTTTTGATCCATACAAGTACTCCATTTGAGGAAGTTGAGGTAAAAACTGATAAAGATGGTCAATATGTCCTTTTAGTGTGTAAAATTTTTAATCGTTTGATTTGCATCGTTTCACTATATATACCCCCGCCGTATTCTGGTAAGAAAATTCAAGAGATTTTGGAGCATATGAGAGGATGGGTCGGGGTTCCCCTTCTGGTGGTGGGAGATGTGAACAACATTGCTGACGACCATTGGGATAAGAGTAATCACGCTCTGCTACGCAGGGACGGTAACGGCACTCCTTTTGGGAACGCTCTTAGAGAAATAGGCTGGATTGACTTATGGCGGGTTCGCAATGTTAATACATATTCTTACTCCTGTTACTCGACCACGTATGGTTCTATGTCTCGAATTGATGTCGCCTTGGGCAATGACGGGATGAACAAATTGTTAAGCGGGGTGGAATATAGTCCCAGGATTCTATCAGATCATAGTCCAGTTCAGGTCTCTTTAAAGTTATCAGAACAGGTTGGGTCACAGAAGATGGGATGGAAGGTTCACCCCTCCTGGCTACAACTCCTGGACATGGAAAGGGTGGGGGCTGAGATAGAGGAGTTTTTTAAGATTAACGATGGTAGTGCGGAATGTCATGTAGTATGGGACACTATGAAGGCGTATTTAAGGGGCATTCTGTTTCGGGACATTTCACGACACAAGACAAGGACTAGAGTACAGGATCAAGCTGTCCTGGAGGAACTGAAGGCAGCTGAGGCGGCATTGGGGGCCCATTGCACTAGGGAGTCTCGGAGTCGGATGAGGAAGGCTCAACAGGAGGTCAACCAACTATATTTGAGAAAGGAGGAGAGATTGCGGGCTTTTCAAAGAGCATCTTTCTATTCAGAGGGGGAAAAGGTGGGGCATTTACTTTCGGTAGTGGCGTCCGCACAGAGGGATTCCTCGCATGTCTACTCCATTAAGACGGAGGATGGAACATTGGTTACTCGGGGGGAGCAAATTCTGGAAGTGTTTAGAAAATTCTATGATAAATTATATACTTCTAGTGTGGAGAGGGGGGCTGAGGACATGACGGGTTACTTGGAGGGGATTGACCTGCCTAGGTTGAGTAGAGAGGAATGTGAGGTGTTGGAGGAGCCGATTGGGGAGGAAGAATTGGGGGCCGCTTTGGCGGGTGTTGCGGGGGGTAAGGCTCCGGGGGCGGATGGTATTCCAGCTGAGGTTTATAAGGTACTGAAAGAAACTTTGTTGGCCAAACTGTCGGAGGTGTATAATAGCTCATTGGAAAGAGGGGAGCTACCTTTGTCAATGAGAGAGGCTATTGTGGTTGTTATCCCTAAAGCTGACAAGGACCCACAACTACCAGAATCCTATAGACCAATCTCACTTCTGACAGCCGACATTAAGATATTGGCAAAAGCTTTGGCAAATAGGATGTCCAGGGTGATTGACAGACTGGTTCACCCGGATCAGTCAGGCTTTATGCCCAACAAATCAACGGCACTCAATCTGAGAAGGTTGTTTTTAAATTTGCAAATCCCTTCTGATAATGTCGGTAAGCGGGTTGTGGTATCCTTGGACGCCCATAAGGCTTTCGATTGCGTGGAGTGGAGCTATCTGTGGTCAGTGCTGGAACGAATGGGGTTTGGACCTAAATTTATTTCCTGGGTGCGGCTGTTGTACTCTTCTCCAGTGGCCAAAATTAGAGTGAAGGGATCTCGGAGGTTGGATGGACGTCTAGCGATCAGCAAGATATCAAGATATAGCAAGATTACAGGGTCAAAATGCAAAGAAAAACTAATTATATTTATATATATATATATATTTTTTTATTATTATTATTTTGTCCTTTGAAATGCCCAGATATCATTTTGATCCGGATCTTGTGACCCCCCCAACGAAAACCCCTGAGACGTTCACCACCCAGAGCTCCTGCCCAAGTCTGTGCTTTGTATTGGACTCCAGTCTATAAGTGATCGGTCAGGATCTGTGAGCCCCTGTCTCCATAGCGGTGCACTCCATCAGTGGTGGTCTCAGGACCCGGACCTCCACTGATCTGCAGGCAATTAAAAGAAACAAAAAAATAATAATTTTTAATTGCTGTTTATTCTTTATTACCCTTTTTGGATATAGGACTGCCATGGTTTGTTCTTTTTTAAAAAGAGACACTTTTTATGTCCGCCCATATGCAAGTCCATAGAATTTCCCTATAGGGATACTTTAGAAACACAGATATATTGCATATATTTAAAAAATTCCATCTTTTTCTTCATGTCACACCCTGACTTTTTTGGAGGTCCATCTTTTTCCATCTTCCTGTCTTTTAACATATTTTAATATTAAAATATTGTTTCAATAAAGACAAATATACTTTTTATTCACTCTCCTACGTGTCACTTCGTACCTTGTTAGGTAACCTATATTAAGCAAAAAATAATAATTACAGACATTTTTCCCCAAAAATGTTGATGTCGACTACTGAAGATAAAAATCCAATGATATTTTCGGGTGCAAAATAGACAGTCACAAGAACTGAAAAATGGGTTTTACCAAGATGGAGGGATGATAAATGTCTGATCTCTGGGGGCCTCCACAGATCACGAGATTGGGTCCCAAAGCCCCCGATTCTGCTCTCTGTAGGACTGCATTGAAGAGGGGCTTGCTCGGGGCTGCGGTGACACCCCGGGACATCGCTGCCCTTTAATTGGCCGAGCTTGAAGGATTTATCACCTGGAATTACACAAACTCGGACTGACATGGAGGAGAAAGTAACCCCAATTCTCTGAGCTGTACATCTCCTCACAACGCCATGACAGGGATTAACGGGTCACTGGGGAAATCCTAATTGCTCCGTCCGATACCGCGGTCATCGCTTTTAAGTGTGTAAATAGGGCAGTTACCAGGAGGACGGCAGATATCACCGCCATTTACACAGCGCACAAAGAACCGAGCCTTTCCTTGGGGAAACTATGTATTTGATGCTGAAACCTTCATCTCTCTTCTTCCAAGAGCAAATATTCTCTCAATGCCACAAAGAAAAAGCCAATTATCTCGCTTAACCTTGAAATTACTAATGGCCGTCCCACGGAGGCTTATGAGAATACGCGCTACGAACAATGGAGAAGGTCGAAAAGAAAAATGTAACCTGCAATATCCGATTCTTCAAATTAATGACTGTTGCGGCTCGGAGACGGAACCGCTGCAGGACGGTGGGATCGGCTATACCGCCTGCAGAGGGCGAGCCCGAGCCAGTGGCCCTCGCAACCAAACTGCATCATTCCCTGCACCCAGGGGCGTAACTACAGCCCTATAGGCCCCGGGGCAAAATCTGGGCCTGGGCTCTCTCCAAGCATCTTGTTTAGATAGTGTGTGTTAGCCCCCCCATAAAAAAACAATATAAAAGCAGACTTGAGGAAAGTGTGTCGCCCCCAGGCCACATCTGGCCCCCCGGCTGTCCAGTCCAATCCACACCGTAGAATATAGCAATAACTCGGCACTCAACTTAACGTAATCAGATCGGTGATTTAATGGTGTCCACACATAGTATCAGAAACGTTTCGGTCCTAGATCCGGACCTTCATCAGTCACAGTGTATTGGTATGAGAGCGGGTGGACCCACTCAGTTGTTGGTATAAAATAGTCACACTTGTATGTGGACGCTGTCTGTATTGGGGCAGTATAGCCCGAGGGAACGATAAACCTGAGGATGTCGGGACACGTGTGCGCCGAGCCTGTGTAAGAATCCACCGTTAGTGGAATCCACCGCATCTTACACAGGTTCAGTACATTGGAGGATGCAGCCACCCCTCCACCAATCAGTGTGTGCGACAGACAGCAGACGCGATGACATCACTACATTGTGTCTGCTGAGACCGGAGCAGAGCGCCGGAGGAATGGAGGCGAGTAGCGTATTTGAGTTATGTGTATGGGATGTGTCCTGTGTATAGGGGGCTATGTGAGGGCTGATACTGAATATAGGGAGGCTGTCGTCCCACGATGCGTTTTTGATGTTGCAGATTTTCTGCACCCATTAAGTAAGAAATGTTACTTGCATTTTTCTTTTTTAAATATGCTACGCCAAAAACTCATCGTGGGAACGTAGCGTTAAACGCTGGGCGCCTTACCTGAGAGAATGGCCACTGCTTGTATACTGCAGAGGTGACCGGTAACCTAGGCAACAAGCAGTAAATGTGAATTGAAAATTCCTCTGTTCTTGAGAGCAAAGAAGATTTCTTCATAACAAGTCAATTGAAAAGTTGCTTCTCAATCACTTTACCGTTTTAATATTAGGCGAGTATCCCTTTAAATGAAAATTTTAAAAAGCTGATGTTATGGAGGATTTTTTTATATTTTGTAAAAAGGTACAATAATTACCCGGAGCACGAAATGCTTGGATTTTTCCCATTCTTGCTGCTATTGAGTAAATCTGATCTGGATGAATTTGGTGACGCGGCCTCTCCGTGAGACTCCCGCCTTCCGGCCTCTGCGTGAGACTCCCGCCATCCGGCCTCTCCGTGAGACTCCCGCCATCCGGCCTCTCCGTGAGACTCCCGCCATCCGGCCTCTCCGTGAGACTCCCGCCATCCGGCCTCTCCGTGAGACGGCTGAGGGCGCTAATCTGGCAATTAGACGAGTACTGTGCAGAATCTCACCGCAGCGATGGGCGATGATTAAAAACGGCATTACACGGATTACTTGCCATATGTGAAAAAATGTCATAAAAGAGGGGCCGGGACCCCGAGCGTCGCTCACAAAGGAATCAATCCTGGCGGAAGCTGGCGCTGCGCGAGATGGAGAGAGACATCGCGGGTCACCTCGGGCCATGCTGCGCCAGATCATTAAGCCTCCCACGGAGAACGGGACAGAATGGCGCTCAGCAGGTAGAAGACGCCGCGCTCCCACTAATAGGATCAGGATATCCTCGGCCTCCTTACTAAGAGACGTTCCATTACACCACATTCAGCAAGGCGGTACGAAAAACAGGGCTGCACGGATCTACAGATTGTAGTACCACACACAACCTGTGGCCCGGTGTGGCGCTGTTTTTGGAAAATAAAACAGCCCCGACACATTATTTAGATTATCAAAATAAATTTCCATTATCTTTTTCTGCACAAGTAAGACTTTTTATACATTGTTTGAAAAATACAACTATTTTTGAAAAAAATAGGAGGAAAAAAAATATATATATAAAAAGGGGCTTGTCTGCCGTCCGATCCTACACTGGTTGTGATCACCGGGCAATACGAGGGTCCGAGCACCGTGCACACGTCCTATTGGGATAAATCCTCGGCCATCGCGCACTCAGAGTTTGGTCGGGCAGCAGAGAAGAAATGGAGGATCCCTTTAATTTCTCTGTGGTGTTAACTAATTGTCAGAAGGAAATATTCAGCCATGACGAGTTTGGATCATGTGGATCCCAGGGATCTCGGAAGATCCGCGGACTTGGAAGGTTTTATATTTTCGTTGTCTCACAGGAAATTAACCTTCCAGAAATAGATGATAAATCCGCCCCGTAATAAGTAACGGAGAAGCCGATTGGACGATGATACCAATTTCTGCTTTTCACCTATGTAAAAATTAAATTTCAAAACGACGAAACGTGAGCTGCGGAGCAAAACTTCTGATTTACAAATAAAATGATAAAAAGATCCCGGGGAGAGGAGGGTTGGGGGTAAGGGTGGGCTCCCACATGCAAATAAACTACAGCTTGTCCCCTATAAAGCCCGGAAGGAGAAGGATGACAGTACTTTGTCCTACGGCAGAAAAGCCCCAAAACCTAGTATGTGGGGCAGCAGGGTGGCTCAGTGGTTAGAATGGTGGCTCAGTGGTTAGCATGGTGGCTCAGTGGTTAGCATGGTGGCTCAGTGGTTAGCATGGTGGCTCAGTGGTTAGCATGGTGGCTCAGTGGTTAGCATGGTGGCTCAGTGGTTAGCATGGTGGCTCAGTGGTTAGCATGGAGGCTCCTTGTTCTCCGGTTGCGTCCCACACTCCATAGACTGATAGGGAGTTTAGATTGTGAGCCCCAATGGGGACAGCGATGATAATGTTTATAAAACACTGCGGAATTAATGACGCTAAATAAGTTAAATAAATAAATATTACAGCCCGCGGACCGTGACGCCTTTGCATTCTGCCATTTACTGGTGACCCAGTGGTGGCCACTTTCTAGCTTTGCCATAAAACCCCTCTGTAGGGCAGCCGCGCATTCTCCTGGTGCAGCTCTATACACTTTTCTCTCCAGCTGTGCTGTATTCTCCCGTGTGTCCGCCTTCCATCCTCACACTGTGCCGCACTGTCCCGGCAGAGCCGCTGCTGCAGCCTTTTATGACCGTCCGCCGGGTATCACTCCATTTTGGTAGCTGTACTTAGCCCCAGATGGACGGATCGTCGTGGTTAGCTCGGATTTCAGCGGAGTCGCCTGTGTACAGAACACGGCCTAAGGCTTCTTTCACACTAGCGTCGGAATCTCCCTGTCGCAATACGTCGGGGAGAGATTCTGACGCTAGCATTTGCTGCATTGCACAATGGAGGCAGCGGATGTATTTTTCCGGCGCATCCGCTGCCCCATTGTAAGGTGCGGGGAGGTGGGGGCGGAGTTCCGGTCCGCCAAAGCACAACGCATCCGTCGCAAGACGGATGTGAAGTGTGCCAATCCGTCACAAATGTGTCGTCAATAGAAGTCTATGGGAAAAAAACGCATCCTGCAAGCACTTTTGCAGGATGCGTTTTTTCTGCAAAACGACGCATTGTGACGGATTTAAAAAAACGCTAGTGTGAAAGTAGCCTTATACTCCTGATATTTCCAGCAGACGCTCCGCATTTTCCTTGCAGATCCGGCGGCGGAGAGCAAGTTATTAACCTCTTGTTTTCCTCCAACGCAGAATAAAACAAAGAGACTTGGGAGCGGAACGTCTCATCTGCTCGCACTTATTACTTATCAGATGCAGTTTTCAGGAATGTTCCTGAAGTGAGATCTCCAGCAGGAGTCACAGTGACCTTTCGAAAACATCGCCTGCTCCCGCTGTGATCACCGAGGCGGGCGAGGGGCTGCGCTCTACTTCACTAGTATTCCACTAAATCAAGACAATGCTCCAATTACTGAGCCCAACTACGTTACCGGCATCCAATCCTTCCCAGAACTGAATGAAACGTCTTCAGACCGCCAAGACTCAGGATACAATCCATGGTAAAGAACTCGTCGTAGAAACTCCGCAGTGTATGACACGACTACGGCACTGGAGAGTCGGGTGCATGATACACTTACTAGAAACGACCCATCTCAATGTCAAACTACTGGGACAATTCTCCAATTCCAAACCTCTCAACTTACATGTTCATTCTCCCTTCCCCATAGACACAAGAGACCACCTTTTTAAGATATATTGGGCACCAGTTGCCATTTTATTAACCCAGGGTGTGACCAATTCTCAATCTCTGATAATATCACAAAGTTGTTTGTGTAAGCTGGTAATATTGACTTGTAAGCGGATATGTGATATAACATAGCGTGCTCTTATCCTTGATGACTAGTGATATGCTAATTATGCATTGAGTAGCCCAGATAGTTTGTTGATTTTTAAAACAGAGGAGGAAAATCTATGCAAATAGATTACATAATCAAACAAGACGACTTGGTCGTCACCATTCTTCCCCGTCTCTGTGATGCTGGATTGAAGGACACTTGTTAAATATAAAAAGAGGTAATATGTCTCGATATAGTCTGAGAGAGACATCCAGAGATTCTGCCAAGAGATCCAAACATCCAGGGGATCCTACAGGATTGCAGCCAATACATCATGGCCCCATCACGACAGACATGGATCTATCATTCTATAGGAAACAACCTAGAGGTTTTCAGCTCCGGTTAGAAGAATACAGATCTGCTCCACTGACCATCGATGAACCATGGATACATTTGGAGAAAGCCTGGATTGGGACCCACCGGTCACCGGCTCCATGGAGATGTCCAGAGAAGCCAGGTTGTGATCCTCGGATCAACTGGCCCTGTTCCTTGTATGGACTCAATGGACTGTCATCTTCCTACGCTTGTCATTACCTATTCTCTCTGCGTTTGCCACAGGGAGGTAGTCGACTCTGGAAGATGAAGCCAGGTTGTGACCCTCCGGTCAACTGGCCTTGTACCTGAATGGACTGTCATCTCCCTACGCTTGTCGTTACCTCCTGTCTATGTGTGTGCCACATGTGGGGTAGCCAACCCTGAGAGCTCTGAAGTCACAGTCGCCATTATCCCTGTGAGTCAGCGGAAGGCTGAGACTCTGTAATGTGCACCATCTTGGGTTATTTTTATGTTACTGTTCTACTTGTTATCTGCCTGTTCTGTGATTCAATAAAGCATTGGCACACATTTTTACCCTCACCCTGTGGTGTCTGAGTAGCGTTATGCCCACTTTAAATGAGAATGGGCGTTCGACAGGACAGTCCCTGGTCCATGCGATTTCAGCTAGCAGACTTGGGCGCCCACCGATCCCTGTGTCTCCACAACACCCATTAGATCACGCAATACTTTATTCAATATGCCAGTTTTTATCTCCAGACCAAAAAGGAACACCACCGGTGGCCAAATAATTGCCAACTGACCACCAGGAACACCAGTTTGTAAAGAAGCCCCACATTCACCAGATCAGCCACATTGTTCCACAACGTTGCGTGATCTATACCCAAAGTGAAACCTTCAGTCACCAATTCACCACCAGCTCCAAGAACCTCCATCTGCCAACACCCGCCATGACCCGTATTTATCCGATGCCCCCAAGTTCACCAACCGGCGTCGCTCTACAACATTTCTCCAGGGATAAAGACCAGTGGAGCGGCGTCTTCTCGTGCCGCACCGTCTCTTACCTCTTCATTAGTGCTTTTAACTCATTTGTTTCGTTTCCCTTGGCCACCTCCCCAGTCCTATATGCCTCCATCTTACGGCTTCTGAACTCTAATATATGAGCTAAATGGGTGATATTTTCAAAAAATAAATCCAACAAGGAAATAGAAGTAGGACGGCAAAACAGCGAGGAGTAGAAATCTGCAGCGGCAAATCTTGACAAATCACGTTTCTTAGCTTGTCGATCTCACATGCAAAAAAGCGCCACAAACACACGGAAAAAAAATCTGCTCCCCTCGTCTGTTCTTGTGCGCCCATTGCAAATCCCTTACGTGTCCTCTATACACTCCGCTCCTGTGTATAATCCCATGTGATTGTAGCAGTCTTGTGACAAATTACCACTATTGGGTCACCAGCAGATATCGACAGAATGCACAGAAGTCACGGTCCAGGGGCTGTAATATTTATTTATTTTACTCACTTATATAGCACCATTCATTTAGCAGCGCTTTACAGACATCGTCATCGCTGTCCCCATTGGGCCTCACCCGCTACTTTCCCCATCAGTCATTGGAGAGTGGGAGGAAATCGGAGAACCCAAACCTTGAAGGGATGACCAGGGATCAGACGACACTCATCTGCAGACAGCAGTTTTGCAGGTTCTCGTCCCACATTATTGTCTTAAATTAGTGCAGCAGCGTCTCAGCGAGACCAGAGAGTAGGGTACGGTGTGTTTACTGCAGGGGGTGGCGAGATTATTCTGAAAGCTGTTAGCAAGGACTGTCTCATTAGGAGAATTGGAAACAGCCTTTGCCTTCTGGCTTTGCTGCCAATACAATGCCCCGATGAGCTGAACGGCGGAGCGAGCCACTGAACAATTCATTAGCGCGGGTGACTAAAGCGTCTATCGCCGCTGATTAAAAGTTTAAAGCAAATTGAAGGGGAAAAAAAATAATCTAGAATTATTTTACGTATCAATATGTTTTTATCTATGGCACGTAAATCACATTTCAGACCGACGACCGGGCGGCAATTAGACCGAATCGCTCAAGGATCGGAGTGACGTACGGCGCGGCGACGGCTACAGAGAAGAGCAAATGTGCGCACAATGAAGATCTATAGACATGTTTCCGTGTAAACTCTTCCTGACCACCTGAATAATGCACCGGAACGGCCACTTGGAGACTGACAAACAAGCTCTGAAAGCATTTATACAGCACTTTATGCTGGCGATCCCGGGGATCTAATGAAATATCTTTGTGATAAAGATGCAGAAACGATGAATGTATTACAGAGGGACGGATCGGCGGCAGCGCGCTTATTATACACCGGACGGGCAGAAATGACAAGATGCAAAAAGATATGTTTCTTGTAATTGTTAAATTCCAGTATTAATCTCCTGGATAGAGGGTCGGACTGGCCCACAGGAGAGCAGGAGAATCCTCCGGTGGGCCGCCATGTAGGAATGGGCTCTCCACTCCACCTATATGAGAAGTAGTCGGCACAATACATTCATTTCACTATGTACAGAAGAAGGGCATCCTCTCACCGGTCATTTAACGAACTACCCCGTTTATTATTATTATATAGCAACATAGGCAAATTTGTGAACGAGGGTAATGTGATATTTGCATGTAGCTGAGCAGCGGCCCACCAAAATCAATGTTACCGATGGGCCCTTGGCACCCGCGTCCGGCACTGCCTGGATGAGATATAATCTTGGCTCGGTGGAAAGCAAAGGGTTACTTTTATTTTCTGAACCAAATCCCTGATATGAGGAAACACATTCATTCCCTTCTTGGAGACAAAGAGATTAGTCCATATTGCTGACACAGTACTGTACACAGCGGAGAGCAATAAAACGAGCACTAATCAACTGTGTCCTGGGGGAACGCTGCGTGTGGGAGGCAGGAAAAGAGAAACCTGCAGCTTAAAGGGAAACCGAGCCCCGAAACAAGCTCCGGGCAACGATTAATGCCATTCACTGCATCAAAATGCCAAGGAAACCGCAGGAAATGCGCAGAGCCGACCCCGACGTCCATTTACTCAGGGAGTTTTGAAGACGTGTATGGAGCAATATGTAACAATACATAAAATACAGGTGTGAACACAGCCGTAAAGGTCGCAGCTCTTCTTATACCTAGAATATACATGAGAATTAGTATAATGACGTCACATCCGGGGCAATCACTATTCTGCTGCTTGATGCTGGCAAGTGTCAGCCGCGCGCGTTGTCAGGCGTCCTCTTAATGAGCGATCCAATAATAACGAGGTGGAATGGTGGCAGCACATTACAGTACAGATCCCGTGAATAATAAGAAACTTCCCGGACTGCAATTCACCAGAGCAAGCTCTGCGCAGGCACTGAACGTGCAGAGAATGCTGCAGAATGTGAGCTCTGATGCCGCAGATTACTGATAGATAAATAATGCAATGTGCGGCGCTGCTCGAAAGTTTGTGGCCCTTCATGATTTCAGCATAAATTTGACCTAAAACTACATCAAATTTTCACTCAAGTCCTAAAAGGAGATAAAAGAACGAAAGCAAATAAAAGTCTAAAAGATCATTAGCCTAAAATGATCCAATATCACGCCTGTGAGTGGCAGAAGTATGTGACCCTATCAGATTAGCAGATAATGTTAGGGTCTGGTGTTCTCAATCAATGGGACAACAATCAGGTGTGAGTGTAGAATAGTGAGCGCAGCTCTGGAGTGTAATACAGGATGTAACTGAGCCCTCGCGGGCAGGGTCCTCGCTCCTGTACCTGTGTGTGCCTTGTTTGGCTCATGTCTATTGTACTTGTCTATATTTGCTCTTTCACGTGTAAAGAGCCATGGAATAAATGGCGCTATAAAAATGTATAATAATAATGTAACTCAGGATCAGTACAGGATCCCTAATAACAGATGATGGCAGTATTCATCAGTCGGGACCTGCCCTAAAATTAAATAAAATGATGTGCGGGGGTCTCTCCTATTTTTGATAACCAGCGCAGGCAAAACCGAAAGCTGCGGGCTGCAACCCTCAGCTGTTAGCTCTATAATAACTGGTTATCAAGAATAAAGGGGTCTCTTGACATTTTTTTTAAATAATTTAAATAAACAAAGTGGGGTCCACCTCATTTTTGACAACCAGCCAAGCTAAAGCAGACAGCTGGGGGCTGGTATTCTCAGGCTGGTAAGGGGCCATGATTATTGCCCCCTTAGCCTACAAACAATGATTCAGGCTAATTTATTTGAAATAAACATAAAAAAAGCACAGAATAATGGTTGTTTAGTATCTTTTGTCTTTTACAGGTGACATGGGCTTCAGTGGATTAGGCGTAAGGGTGAGAACCCTTACGCCTAATCCACTGAAGCCCATGTCACCTGTAAAAGACAAAAGATACTAAACAACCATTATTCTCACCTTTACGTCAAATCCACAGGATAAATACATGTACTTACAAATTGATCTTAAATGCGGTTTCCGAATATAGAAATCCCTCGTTTCCTGGCAGCAGTTTGTTTCCTCCAAGAGCCTAAAGATATATAGAATAGAGATACATTTACAAGTTTGATTGTATACAAATAAAAATAGTGAACAAATTAAAAATGTGATTGAAGTGAAAGGATACATTTTCCAAAACTGCACAGTGTGCCCTGTTGGTCAGTGCCCTTGTTCTGCCCTCTAGGTAATGCAGAGAGGGACGAAGACCTCCATGTTTGATGTTGAATGTTGTCCTTGTCAGCCTGACATAAGAGCTTGTACCTGGCACAGGCGGAGACACCACGATGCATTAAATGAGCCGAGAAACTTTATTAACACGAACATAATGTGTCACGAAGATCTCAATCTCCTTGACCAATAACGAGAAATAATCATAGAAGACAGACAGCCAAGGGCCGAGCGAGCCACTTACATCTTCCCAGCTTGTCCGTGCCAAAATAATTAAAGTCTGTCCTCTGGCAATCACAGCCGCTGTTTGTTCTCTGCCTTCTTGTTTGTTTTTCAGTAATAGCAGCAGCACTTCATGAAATGCAGAAACCCTGCACGCAGGTAGCAGACAGGCGCATCAGGAGCATCAGGAGCCGGCGTTATCTCCACGGCTGCAAAAAGGGATTTTAATTAACAGAAAATAGGAGTTTAAGATAAAAACGGAAGGAAGATGGAAAGATACAAGAAGCAATAAAGCACAAACTACCGACAGCAAGTGCTGCCACGCGTCAATACATGAGAATACAAAATTGTACTGTATAAATATATATGTGTTATAATTATCAGACAAGACAAACTGGAAGCGATATAGGTTATAAGAAACATCAGAAAAGAATTCATGCAAAACTGAGATTCTGAATTTCCAATAACTGTTTTATGTGTTTATTATAAAAAGGTTTTAAATGATCTAACTTATAATGTGGGCCCAAACTCTTCATGTATATAGTATTTTCCATTGATCCTGAGTTACATCCTGTATTATACCCCAGAGCTGCGCTCACTATTCTGCTGGTGCAGTCACTGTGTACATACATTACTGATCCTGAGTTACATCCTGTATTATACTCCAGAGCTGCACTCACTATTCTGCTGGTGCAGTCACTGTGTACATACATTACATTACTGATCCTGAGTTACATCCTGTATTATACTCCAGAGCTGCACTCACTACTCTGCTGGTGCAGTCACTGTGTACATACATTACATTACTGATCCTGAGTTACATCCTGTATTATACCCCAGAGCTGCACTCACTATTCTGCTGGTGCAGTCACTGTGTACATACATTACATTACTGATCCTGAGTTACCTCCTGTATTATACTCCAGAGCTGCACTCACTATTCTGCAAGTTTCACAGCTGAAATCCCCACTTCTCCTACCGCACTTCTACCCCACTTCTCCTACCGCACCTCTCCTACCGCACTTCTCCTACCGCACCTCTCCTACCGCACTTCTCCTACCGCACTTCTCCTACCGCACTTCTCCTACCGCACCTCTCCTACCGCACTTCTCCTACCGCACTTCTCCTACCGCACCTCTCCTTCCGCACCTCTCCTACCGCACTTCTCCTACAGCACTTCTCCTACCGCACCTCTCCTTCCGCACCTCTCCTACCGCACTTCTCCTACAGCACTTCTCCTACCGCACTTCTCCTACCGCACCTCTCCTACCGCACTTCTCCTACCGCACTTCTCCTACCGCACTTCTCTTACCGCACTTCTCCTACCGCACCTCTCCTTCCGCACCTCTCCTACCGCACTTCTCCTACCGCACTTCTCCTACCGCACCTCTCCTTCCGCACCTCTCCTACCGCACTTCTCCTACAGCACTTCTCCTACCGCACCTCTCCTACCGCACTTCTCCTACCGCACTTCTCCTACAGCACTTCTCCTACCGCACCTCTCCTACCGCACTTCTCCTACCGCACTTCTCCTACCGCACTTCTCCTACCGCACCTCTCCTACCGCACTTCTCCTACCGCACTTCTCCTACCGCACTTCTCCTACCGCACTTCTCCTACCGCACCTCTCCTACCGCACTTCTCCTACCGCACCTCTCCTACCGCACTTCTCCTACCGCACTTCTCCTACCGCACTTCTCCTACCGCACTTCTCCTACAGCACTTCTCCTACCGCACCTCTCCTACCGCACCTCTCCTACAGCACTTCTCCTACAGCACTTCTCCCGCCGCACTTCTCCTACCGCACCTCTCCTACCGCACTTCTCCTATCGCACTTCTCCTACCGCACTTCTCCTACTGCACTTCTCCTACCGCACTTCTCCTACCGCACCTCTCCTACCGCACTTCTCCTACCGCACTTCTCCTACCGCACTTCTCCTACCGCACTTCTCCTACCGCACCTCTCCTACCGCACTTCTCCTACCGCACCTCTCCTACCGCACTTCTCCTACCGCACTTCTCCTACCGCACTTCTCCTACAGCACTTCTCCTACCGCACCTCTCCTACCGCACCTCTCCTACAGCACTTCTCCTACAGCACTTCTCCCGCCGCACTTCTCCTACCGCACCTCTCCTACCGCACTTCTCCTATCGCACTTCTCCTACCGCACTTCTCCTACTGCACTTCTCCTACCGCACTTCTCCTACCGCACTTCTTCCGCCGCACTTCTCCCGCCGCACTTCTCCCACCGCATGTTCATTACTTATTTCTTTGTTTATGACACTGGGAACTTTGTATCACATAGTCAGATCAGTGATGGATTCTGTATCCTCTGCGTAGACACAGGATGCTTCATGTCCTCACATCCCCTACGAGATGCTTCATATTTCACACAAAGCATCAAAGTCTGTAAATATCACAGCTATCGATATAAGTGAAATCCGTGAGAAGCGCAGTGGAGGATCAGGATCACAGGGGTGACAGCCATGCTCCCTGCCTGGGGGCCTCCAACATTGCTGACATATCCAGCCGCAGTATGGAGACACCATGACAGATCGTGTGAATATGAACCCTGCACAGAATGCACGTGTCAATTACGCCATCATCTTCTCCCAAAGGATTTCACTACTTTCCAGATTCAGTATTTTCTGCTGAGGTTGTATTTATACACAGTACATATAGGGAGGGGGTATCAGGGCAGCAGCTTGGACTATAGACCACCGCAAGCTCCAATATGCAATGCCAATGAAGGACAATAAAGGCGCGGCGCTAAAATAGGTCAGCAATTAGGGATCATTAAAATGGGATAAAGAAGACCTGGTGACAACACGTCTTCATGATATGATCTAGTTATCTGTACAAGTACTGGGGGATTCCATGCAGCGGTGTACTGGGCGATTACACGCAGCGGTGTACTGGGCGATTACACGCAGCGGTGTACTGGGCGATTACACGCAGCGGTGTACTGGGCGATTACATACAGCGGTGTACTGGGCGATTACACGCAGCGGTGTACTGGGCGATTACACGCAGCGGTGTACTGGGCGATTCCATACAGCGGTGTACTGGGCGATTACACGCAGCGGTGTACTGGGCGATTACACGCAGCGGTGTACTGGGCGATTACATACAGCGGTGTACTGGGCGATTACACGCAGCGGTGTACTGGGCGATTACACGCAGCGGTGTACTGGGCGATTACATACAGCGGTGTACTGGGCGATTACAAGCAGCGGTGTACTGGGCGATTACATACAGCGGTGTACTGGGCGATTACACGCAGCGGTGTACTGGGCGATTACACGCAGCGGTGTACTGGGCGATTACACGTAGCGGTGTACTGGGCGATTACACGCAGCGGTGTACTGGGCGATTACATGCAGCGGTGTACTGGGCGATTACACGCAGCGGTGTACTGGGCGATTACACGCAGCGGTGTACTGGGCGATTACACACAGCGGTGTACTGGGCGATTACACGCAGCGGTGTACTGGGCGATTACACGCAGCGGTTTACTGGGCGATTACACGCAGCGGTGTACTGGGCGATTACACGCAGCGGTGTACTGGGCGATTACATGCAGCTTTGTACTGGGCGATTACATACAGCGGTGTACTGGGCAATTACACGCAGCGGTGTACTGGGCGATTCCATGCAGCGGTGTACTGGGCGATTCCATGCAGCGGTGTACTGGGCGATTACACGCAGCGGTTTACTGGGCGATTACACGCAGCGGTGTACTGGGCGATTACACGCAGCGGTGTACTGGGCGATTACATGCAGCTTTGTACTGGGCGATTACACACAGCGGTGTACTGGGCAATTACACGCAGCGGTGTACTGGGCGATTCCATGCAGCGGTGTACTGGGCGATTCCATGCAGCGGTGTACTGGGCGATTCCATGCAGCGGTGTACTGGGCGATTACACGCAGCGGTGTACTGGGCGATTACACGCAGCGGTGTACTGGGCGATTACACGCAGCGGTGTACTGGGCGATTACACGCAGCGGTGTACTGGGCGATTACACGCAGCGGTGTACTGGGCGATTACACGCAGCGGTGTACTGGGTGATTCCACGCAGCGGTGTACTGGGCGATTACATGCAGCGGTGTACTGGGCGATTACACGCAGCGGTGTACTGGGCGATTCCATACAGCGGTGTACTGGGCGATTACACGCAGCGGTGTACTGGGCGATTCCATACAGCGGTGTACTGGGCGATTACACGCAGCGGTGTACTGGGCGATTCCATGCAGCGGTGTACTGGGCGATTACACCCAGCGGTGTACTGGGCGATTCCATACAGCGGTGTACTGGGCGATTACACACAGCGGTGTACTGGGCGATTCCATGCAGCGGTGTACTGGGCGATTACACCCAGCGGTGTACTGGGCGATTACATGCAGCTTTGTACTGGGCGATTACATACAGCGGTGTACTGGGCGATTACACGCAGCGGTGTACTGGGCGATTCCATGCAGCGGTGTACTGGGCGATTACACGCAGCGGTGTACTGGGCGATTACATGCAGCTTTGTACTGGGCGATTACATACAGCGGTGTACTGGGTGATTACACGCAGCGGTGCGGCGGTGGCCGGAGGATTGCTGCACTTGCTCCAGCAGCTGTAACTTATCTCTCTCAAGGCTATGTGCACATGCTAAAAATCATATACGAAAAAGCACCAAATAAAAAGGTAATAATAAAATATAGAAACTTTATTGAAACCAAATATGTAAAACCATAGAGCTAAAGGTAAGCCCAATAGGGTGGGACCACGGTCAGTGCACACGTGGCAGATTTGGTGCGTTTTGTCACTTTTTTTTACTGCACAGATTTGTGACAAAAACAGATGCCAGAAGAGTGAATGACAAGCCCGATGTGTCATGCACACGAGTGTTTTTGACTTGCAGATTTGGGGCAGAAAATAATCTGCAGGATGTCGATTCTCTGTGCGTTTTTCAACAATGACTTCACTCAAATCAATTAAAAACACATAAAAAAAACGCACCTGAAAAGAGGCAAAAACGCACATTTCTGCAGAAGCATTTTTCCTGCCCAGAGATTCAGAAATGGTGCAGACATTTTCCTCTGTGTGTGCACATCCCCTTAGGGCTCCTGCGGACGACTGCATTTTCAGTCCAAGTGCTACCCGACAAAACATCAGATCACACTCGGACCAATGTTATTCTATGGCGCCGTGCATGTGTCAGATCTGGTCTTTGGAGAACGCCAGTCCAAGGAAAAAAGCGCTGCACATCCGATATTCAGGTGGCACTCCGCCATGCAAGTCAATAAGTGCATAAAAACCGCCGGTCTGCAGTCGGATGACATCTGAGTGCAATCGGATTTGTATGGACTGTCAGAAGGGACAAGATGGAGAAATTTTGTTCTCCTTACTGTGTGGTGTGAATCTCTCATGTGAGAGACTGTGATCGCACTGCGCTGACACTCGGGTCAAACAATCACACACATATCTTAGTGTCATCCAATTATCTTGGATGTGAGAATCGGAGAACAGGAGCGGAGAGGATGGAGAACTTAACATTGTTTGAGTCCATGGATGTCATCTGAGTGCAGTCCAATGTATCACATGAATCATACACTTACATGGGTCCGAATTCTGGAGCCACTTGTAGCATGCTGGGATTGCAGATCTGCACAGCCCCATAGTATAACATTGGGCCGAGCGCTATCCCATAGTATAACATTGGGCCGAGCGCTATCCTATAAAACATTAGAGAGCACCTGGCCGTGTCATACGCGCGTGTGAACGAGTCCATAGACTTCTATCAGAAGATCCATACTCAGATCGTGAACCACGGGTGTGTGCTGGCTCCAGGCTGCCTTCACATACTGGATTTAGTGATGCTCTATTTTATTGCATTTTTCTAAAGAATGTTAGTTTTGTTTTATGCTCACGATTTGAAGAAAAAAAAATTAGTACAAATTTATAAGGCCGATATCTTTGGATAAACTGAGTATTTCGGAATGGATTTTGGCAAAAATTTAGGTTTAATAAAATCCGTCAAATGTATTTAGCCTTGCAGTAAACCACACTCACTGGATAACGTTTTGACAAGTGGGGCGCAAAAAGCAAACACTTTTTGGTTCTCCATTTATACGAACAACTGGCATAAAGTGTGTCTGAATGTAAACCGACACATGAAACCATCCAATGGAGGAAAACTGGTAGAAAAGGTGCAGAAGACGGAGCTGGTGTATCCAGAAGAAGCAAAGCGGTCAGACATTTTATGAAGTGTTGGGATGTAGTAGATGTGCACTGCTCCCAGGAAGCTGCGCGACCACCAGAATTAATAGTCTGTGAAAAGATCGATCAATAGATCAATAAGTCACCGGCCGCTCCTGCACTGGTCTCGGGGCTCCGGAGGCAGCTGGGGTCTTGTCTCCTTAATTACAGATTCCTATGGCTGCAAAATATTTGGAGCCCAAGCAAAATAAAAGACAATTTCCTGGCAAATTGGAGTCTTGCAATGTGCACATAAATCCTCAGTGCTCATCTCTGCGGTCGCCGGGGTGTTGGAAGCAATCAATATAACATCTCATAAAAAATAACCTATGGGAAGAAGGAACCTAATTAATTTGCACATAATTTGTTATTCGCGGGAAGTCATTGGGGTCGTCCTAAATGAGCATAAAAAGAAAAAATACCCCCCCAACTCACCGCATTACATGTTCCAGGGGCCCCACATTACACACAGGTTACACGACGAACCAAGCGGAATGGCTACAGCCAAGTGGGCTGTATTAATGGCGCCATACATCAGATTTTACAGCAGGTTTCATAATAGTCATTAGGGCCATAAAGTCTGATTTATGCGCCTATAAAATGAGATGACTCCATCTAAACGCATGTGAAGATATCTCTCCATACACGTCGGGGAGACGGGGTCCTGGAATCACCTCCTGGAGAACAGTCATTGTAGCAAATAGACGCCGGCGGAGGGTGATAAATGGGGAATGGGACATGGAAACGTAACCGGACACAAAAGTCAGGGGCGGCTCTGGGATAATGAGTGTAATGAAAAAACAATAAAGTGGCAGTAAATCCTGGACGGAATGGACTGCAGCGATTTACACAAGGGTTTCATTACAGTAAGGTAACGGGGCGGTGGGACCCCCACAATCGCACCTATGTATGACCTCTATGCCTGAGCCCCAGTGGCGTAACTAGAACCGATGGGCTCTGGGGCAAAATTTGTACCTCCCCCCCTCCCCCCCAACTCCACATGTTGGTCAGATGTACTGGTCCTTGTAGCATTTTATATCCTATTAGGACATACGTGATGCCCCCTCCCCCATTATGTAGTAATGTGCCCCATCTTGTACTAATGTCCTCCATCCTGGGCCCCTCCCTGGTATATACGTCCCCCATCCAGGTATATATGTCCCCCATCCTGGTATATATGTCCCCCATCCTGGTATATATGTCCCCATCCTGGTATATATGTTCCCCATCCTGGACACCTTCCTGGTATATATGTCCCCCATCCTGGTACATATGTCCCCCATCCTGGTACATATGTCCCCCATCCTGGTACATATGTCCCCCATCCTGGTACAGATGTCCCCCATCCTGGTATAGATGTCCCCCATCCTGGTATAGATGTCCCCCATCCTGGTATAGATGTCCCCCATCCTGGTATATACACTGCTCAAAAAAAAAGGGAACACAAACAACAGAACCTAACTCCAAGTAAATCAAACTCCTGTGAACTCAAACTGTCCACTTAGGAAGCGACACTGCTGACAATCAATTTCACATGCTGTTGTGCAAATGGAATAGACAACCGATGGAAATTATTGGCAATTATCAAGACCCTCTTAATAAAGGAGCGGTTCTGCAGGTGGACACCACAGACCACATCTCAGTACCAATGCTTTCTGGCTGATGTTTTGGTCACTTTTGAATGTTGGTTGTACTTTCACACTCATAGTAGCATGAGACGGACTCAACAACCCACACAAGTGGCTCAGGGAGTGCAGCTCATCCAGGATGGCACATCAATGCGAGCTGTGGCAGGAAGATTTGCTGTGTCTGTCAGCATAGTGTCCAGAGGCTGGAGGCTCCATCAGGAGACAGGCCAGAACACCAGGAGACATGGAGGGGCTGTAGGAGGGCAACAACCCAGCAGCAGGACCGCTACCTCCGCCTTTGTGCAAGGAGGAACAGGAGGAGCACTGCTAGAGCCCTGCAAAATGACCTCCAGCAAACCACAAATGTGCATGTGTCTGCACAAACGGTTAGAAACAGCCTCCATGAGGATGGTCTGAGTGCCCGACGTCCACAGATGGGGTTGTGCTCACAGCCCAACAACGTGCAGGACGCTTGGCATTTGCCACAGAACACCAGGATTGGCAAATTCGCCGCTGGCACCCTGTGCTCTTCACAGATGAAAGCAGGTTCACACTGAGCACATGTGACAGACGTGACAGAGTCTGGAGATGCCGTGGAGAGCCATCTGCTGTCTGCAACATCCTTCAGCACGACCGGTAATGGTTTGGGGTGGCATTTCTTTGGAGGGCCGCACAGCCCTACATGTGCTCGCCAGAGGTAGCCTGACTGCCATTAGGTACCGAGATGAAATCCTCAGACCCCTTGTGAGACCATATGCTGGTGTGGTTGGAAACAAATGCATCTCTGCCTCATCTTGATGTTTTTTTCTAATTTTTGGAGGATCTCTGAATCCTCTTCTTGTGCTCTTGCTGTTTAGAATGCTGGTGCGGTTGGCCCTGGGTTCCTCCTAATCCAGGACAATGCCAGACCTCATGTGGCTGGAGTGTGTCAGCAGTTCCTGCAAGGTGAAGGCATTGAAGTTATGGACTGGCCCGCCTGTTCCCCAGACCTGAATCCGATTGAACACATCTGGGACATCATCTCTCGCACCATCCACCAAAGTCACGTTGCACCACAGACTGTCCCGGAGTTGGCGGATGCTTTAGTCCAGGTCTGTGAGGAGATCCCTCAGGAGACCATCCGCCGCCTCATCAGGAGCATGCCCAGGCGTTGTACAGTAGGGAGGTCATACAGGCACGTGGAGGCCACACACAATACTGAGCATCATTTCCTTGTTTTGAGGCATTTTCACTGAAGTTGGATCAGCCTGTAACGTAATTTTCCACTTTGATTTTGAGCATCATTCCAACTCCAGACCTCCGTGGGATATTAGTTGTGATTTACGTTGATCATTTTTAGGTTTTATTGTTCTCAACACATTCCACTATGTAACGAATAAAGATTTACAACTGGAATATTTCAGTGATATCTAGGATGTGGGATTTTAGTGTTCCCTTTATTTTTTTGAGCAGTGTATGTTCCCCAACCTGGACACCTACCTTGTATATATGTCCCCCTTCCTGGTATATACATCCCCCATCTTGGTATATATAACCCCCATCATGGTATATATGTCCCCCATCCTGGACACCTTCCTAGTATACAGTATATGGATGTATTATTTCCTATTACCATGTGCATTATTGGACTGGTTTTTGTAAACTATTACTAGAAACAGTAAAAAAACAAAACCATAGACAAAGAGGTAAGTCCGCGACACGAAACAATTCAATAACTGCGCCACTAAGATGTCACCATGGCGAGGTCAGGTAATAAAGCCCCCAGAAATAAAGCAGACGGAGAACTCACAGGGATATATGTGTGAGAGCTGAATTGTTTTTTTCCAGCCCACAGACACACAAGGGCACAGCCATAATGCACAGTCAGGAGGATTAATGACAAATGCTTCTTCCAGAAATCCTCAGTCTTGGGGTAATCTGAAGGCTGCGAGATCTGCAGTGGGCACGGATGATATGTAATGTCCGGGTGTGAAGGATAATGGAGTCACCGCTACAATACAGGAATAAAGAACGTCAGCAGCAGATGGAGGATGAGGGCAACGTCTGCACCTATAAGTGCCAATATTGTTTCTAAAAGGGTTTTTTCCTCTTCTTCGTAGATGAGGGTTATTGGATAGAGCCTGTAATACAAACACTTCTGCAATTTATTGCTTATTAAAATTTGCAGCCGTCACTGAGATATTAACACTTTTGTTTAGAATTTGTTGCCTAGGAGACCGACCACCACTGCTGTCCAGGTTGTTAGCACAGCATTGACGCTGGCCAGGATTAGGAGGTAACTGTGCTCCATTGATGCTGGCCAGCTGCAAAACATTGCTTACACAATCTATAGAAAAGAGCTCATCAGCACTGCATGTATGGCCACCGCTGCTGCACCGTACTGGTGGTCGGTCGTCTAGGCAATGAGCCAAAAGAAGAAAAAAAAAAGTGCTACTATCTCAAGAACAAATTACACTTTTAACAAACAATAAATTGCAAAAGTGTTTGCTTATTTCTGCCCCGTCTGACAATATACATCTATAAAGATGGAAACAATCCTTTAAAGGGGATGTCAAGAAATAAAACAACATGGCTGCTTTCTTCACGCTGGCATTATTCACTGCATTACACAATCTGCCTTCTCCTCGTTGATGAGCGGGGTATAGTCCCCAGTAAGGAGCAGCGTGAAATCATAAAGGGAGATTCCTAGAATGGAAAGTTATCCCATCCAATCTAACATTTGTCAGAGGGTCATGTCCTCTAATTACACCCCACATGATTGCCACGCTTTTCACAGTTCACTTCATGGCAGCACCATTGGAAATATTTTGCAGGAGCCCGTTGTACCTGTGATTTCACCACAAAGAAGCCTGTACAATAAAGGTCAATAATGCCAGGGGCGCTTGGTGGATCTAAGGCAAGAGTAGTCTGGTGTAAGCAACGCCCACTGCACTAGCCTGGGGAAGCGACGCTCACTGGACTAGTCTGGGGTAAGCAACGCCCACTGGACTAGTCTGGAGAAAGCATCAACCACTGGACTAGTCTGGAGAAAGCAACGCTCACTGGACTAGTCTGGAGAAAGCATCAACCACTGGACTAGTCTGGGGTAAGCATCACCCACTGCACTAGTCTCGTGTAAGCAACGCCCACTGGACTAATCTGGGGAAAGCAACGCCCACTGCACTAGTCGGGGAAGCGACGCTCACTGGACTAGTCTGGGGTAAGCAACGCCCACTGGACTAGTCTGGGGAAAGCATCGACCACTGGACTAGTCTGGGGAAAACAATGCCCACTGGGCTAGTCTAGTGAAATAAACGGACACTGGGCTAGTCTAGGGAAAGCATCGTCCTCTGGGCTAGTCTAGGGAAAGCATCACCCTCTGGGCTAGTCTAGGGAAAGCATCGCTCCCTGGACTAGTCTGGGGAAAGTGACGCTCACTGGACTAGTCTGGGGAAGCAAAGCTCACTGATGCTCACTGGACTAGTCTGAGGAAAGTGATGCTCACTGCACTAGTCTGGGGAAGAGACGCTCACTGCACTAGTCTGGAGAAAGTGACGCTCACTGCACTAGTCTGGGGAAAGTGACGCTCACTGGACTAATCTGGGGAAAGTGATGTTCACTGGACTAGTCTGGGGAAAGCGACGCTCACTGGACTAGTCTGGGGAAGCGAAGCTCACTGATGCTCACTGGACTAGTCTGAGGAAAGTGATGCTCACTGTACTAGCCTGGGGAAGTGACGCTCACTGGACTAATCTGGGTAAAGTGATGCTCACTGGACTAGTCTGGGGAAAGCGACGCTCACTGGACTAGTCTGGGGAAAGTGATGCTCACTGGACTAATCTGGGGAAGCGACGCTCACTGGACTAGTCTGGGGAAAGTGACGTTCACTGGACTAGCCTGGAGAAAGCATCGACCACTGGAGTAGTCTGGGGAAAGTGACGCTCACTGGACTAGTCTGGGGAAGCAAAGCTCACTGATGCTCACTGGACTAGTCTGGGGAAAGTGACGTTCACTGGACTAGCCTGGAGAAAGCATCGCTCCCTGGACTAGTCTGGGGAAAGTGACGCTCACTGGACTAGTCTGGGGAAGCAAAGCTCACTGATGCTCACTGGACTAGTCTGAGGAAAGTGATGCTCACTGCACTAGTCTGGGGAAGCGACGCTCACTGCACTAGTCTGGGGAAAGTGACGTTCACTGGACAAGCCTGGAGAAAGCATCGACCACTGGACTAGTCTGGGGAAAACAATGCCCACTGGGCTAGTCTAGTGAAATAAACAGACACTGGGCTAGTCTAGGGAAAGCATCGCCCTCTGGGCTAGTCTAGGGAAAGCATCGCTCCCTGGACTAGTCTGGGGAAAGTGACGCTCACTGGACTAGTCTGGGGAAGCAAAGCTCACTGGACTAGTCTGAGGAAAGTGATGCTCACTGCACTAGTCTGGGGAAGCGACGCTCACTGCACTAGTCTGGGGAAAGTGACGTTCACTGGACAAGCCTGGAGAAAGCATCGACCACTGGACTAGTCTGGGGAAAACAATGCCCACTGGGCTAGTCTAGTGAAATAAACGGACACTGGGCTAGTCTAGGGAAAGCATCGTCCTCTGGGCTAGTCTAGGGAAAGCATCGCCCTCTGGGCTAGTCTAGGGAAAGCATCGCTCCCTGGACTAGTCTGGGGAAAGTGACGCTCACTGGACTAGTCTGGGGAAGCAAAGCTCACTGATGCTCACTGGACTAGTCTGAGGAAAGTGATGCTCACTGCACTAGTCTGGGGAAGCGACGCTCACTGGACTAGTCTGGAGAAAGTGATGCTCACTGCACTAGTCTGGGGAAGCGATGCTCACTGGACTAGTCTGGTGTAAGCAACGCCCACTGCACTAGTCTCGGGAAGCGACGCTCACTGGACTAGCCTGGAGAAAGCATCGACCACTGGACTAGTCTGGGGAAAACAATGCCCACTGGGCTAGTCTAGTGAAATAAACGGACACTGGGCTAGTCTAGGGAAAGCATCGTCCTCTGGGCTAGTCTAGGGAAAGCATCGCCCTCTGGGCTAGTCTAGGGAAAGCATCGCTCCCTGGACTAGTCTGGGGAAAGTGACGCTCACTGGACTAGTCTGGGGAAGCAAAGCTCACTGATGCTCACTGGACTAGTCTGAGGAAAGTGATGCTCACTGCACTAGTCTGGGGAAGCGACGCTCACTGCACTAGTCTGGGGAAAGTGACGTTCACTGGACAAGCCTGGAGAAAGCATCGACCACTGGACTAGTCAAGGGAAAACAATGCCCACTGGGCTAGTCTAGTGAAATAAACGGACACTGGGCTAGTCTAGGGAAAGCATCGTCCTCTGGGCTAGTCTAGGGAAAGCATCGCCCTCTGGGCTAGTCTAGGGAAAGCATCGCTCCCTGGACTAGTCTGGGGCAGCAAACCTCACTGATGCTCACTGGACTAGTCTGAGGAAAGTGATGCTCACTGTACTAGTCTGGGGAAGCGACGCTCACTGGACTAGTCTGGAGAAAGTGATGCTCACTGCACTAGTCTGGGGAAGCGATGCTCACTGGACTAGTCTGGTGTAAGCAACGCCCACTGCACTAGTCTCGGGAAGCGACGCTCACTGGACTAGCCTGGAGAAAGCATCGACCACTGGACTAGTCTGAGGAAAACAATGCCCACTGGGCTAGTCTAGTGAAATAAACGGACACTGGGCTAGTCTAGGGAAAGCATCGTCCTCTGGGCTAGTCTAGGGAAAGCATCGCCCTCTGGGCTAGTCTAGGGAAAGCATCGCTCCCTGGACTAGTCTGGGGAAAGTGACGCTCACTGAACTAGTCTGGGGAAGCAAAGCTCACTGATGCTCACTGGACTAGTCTGAGGAAAGTGATGCTCACTGCACTAGTCTGGGGAAGCGACGCTCACTGCACTAGTCTGGGGAAAGTGACGTTCACTGGACAAGCCTGGAGAAAGCATCGACCACTAGACTAGTCAAGGGAAAACAATGCCCACTGGGCTAGTCTAGTGAAATAAACGGACACTGGGCTAGTCTAGGGAAAGCATCGTCCTCTGGGCTAGTCTAGGGAAAGCATCGCCCTCTGGGCTAGTCTAGGGAAAGCATCGCTCCCTGGACTAGTCTGGGGCAGCAAACCTCACTGATGCTCACTGGACTAGTCTGAGGAAAGTGATGCTCACCGTACTAGTCTGGGGAAGCGACGCTCACTGGACTAGTCTGGAGAAAGTGATGCTCACTGCACTAGTCTGGGGAAGCGATGCTCACTGGACTAGTCTGGTGTAAGCAACGCCCACTGCACTAGTCTCGGGAAGCGACGCTCACTGGACTAGCCTGGAGAAAGCATCGACCACTGGACTAGTCTGGGGAAAGCAATTGCCCACTGGGCTAGTCTAGTGAAAAAAACGGACACTGGGCTAGTCTAGGGAAAGCATCGCTCCCTGGACTAGTCTGGGGAAAGTGACGCTCACTGGACTAATCTGGGGAAGCAACGCTCACTGGACTAGTCTAGGAAAGCGAAGCTCACTGATGCTCACTGGACTAGTCTGAGGAAAGTGATGCTCACTGCACTAGTTTGGGGAAGCGACGCTCACTGGACTAGTCTGGAGAAAGTGATGCTCACTGCACTAGTCTGGGGAAGCGACACTCACAGGACTAGTCTGGAGAAAGTGACGCTCACTGGACTAGTCTGGGGAAAGTGACGCTCACTGGACTAATCTGGGGAAAGTGATGTTCAATGGACTAGTCTGGCGAAAAAGACACTCACTGGACTAGTCTGGGGAAGCGAAGCTCACTGATGCTCACTGGACTAGTCTGAGGAAATTGATGCTCACTGGACTAGTCTGAGGAAAGTGATGCTCACTGTACCAGTCTGGGGAAGCGACGCTCACTGATGCTCACTGGACTAGTCTGAGGAAAGTGATGCTCACTGTACTAGTCAGGGGAAAATGACGCTCACTGGACTAGTCTGGGGAAAGCATCGCCCACTGGACTAGTCTGGGGAAAGTGACGCTCACTGGACTAGTCTGGGGAAAGTGACGCTCCCTGGACTAGTCTGGGGAAAGTGACGCTCCCTGGACTAGTCTGGGGAAGCGACGCCCACTGGATTAGTCTGGGGAAAGAGACGCCCACTGGACTAGTCCTGACTCATTCACACATGCTGAGCTGCAGAATAAAAGTTGTACGAGGGAAAGTAGATTTGTACCCCTATAAAAAAATGTATAAATAGGCAACAAAAACCTATATAGTTAATAATACCTAGTGACCGCACTGTTGACAAGTGGCAATCCACTTGATGGTCGAAGCCGCTGATTGACTGCAGCGGTCACATATTGGGCCCTTGTAGATAAAGGCTGGAAGGACATAGGTCTTGGATCAGTAGGAAAAGATGAATATTGTTTATTTTATCACATCTGGGCAGATAACTCTTTAGTGTACTTTTGCCAACCTAAGATATAAGAGACTAGCATCCAGTGACGGGTGACAATCCAGGAGCTGACACGGTGCTGCGTCAGCCACGATCGATGTTGGCAATGACCAGGGCCATTTAATGCCTTAGATGTTGCAATGGTGGCTACGGTATCTAGATGGTTAACAAAAAAAAAATACTGCTACAATTTTAAAACTTCTAACATTCTAAAACGGATAAAAAGGACATTTTACAGATGTAAAGCTAACATTAAGAAAATCTTATTTATTAAATTCATTTTGTCTGATGTGACGATCTGCATTAAAGGGTTAAATTAGTCAAAGCTTGAAAATGTTTTGAAATTTGCAATATTTTTATAAATAAATGTAATAATCTCTAAATCACTGGGATGAAATTTTCCAGAGCTATTGCACAAAGTGACACTGACGAGATGTGTTTGTTGTTTTTAAATAAAAAAAAGGAAAAGTTTTTTGTTTTTATTTCTAATAAAAAAAACTTTATTCTGGCTGTGTCCTTATTTACCAAATATCTATAGTATTAGTACTGGATAGGTGTCTTATAGATGCTTTTCCATTACTAAGCTGTGGGCTGGACGTCACCAGACAATACAAAGGTGACATCAACCCCACAAACATGAACCCCACTTGCCAGCGCTACAGGGCAAGAGGGAAGAGTCGGGCAAAGCGCCAGAATTGGTGCATCTAATAGATGTGCCTTTTCTGGGGAGCTGCGGGCTGCTATTTTTAGGCTGGGGTGCAATATCCATGGCCCCTTACCTCCCTGAGAATACCAGCCCCCAGCTGTCAGCTTTAGCTAGGCTGGCTGCAAAAAAAATGGGGGAGACCTCACTCCGTTTTTTTAAATTATTTATTTAAAAAACAGTGCAGGGACCCCTCTATTCTTGATAACCAGCTTTGATGAAACTGACAGCTAAATGTTGCAGCCCCCAGCTTTCAGCTTTGCCTGACTGGTTATCAAAAATACAGGGAAACCCAAGCCTTTTTTTTTTAAATAAAAAACACATTTCTTTAGAATTCAGGAGCTGGCTGATGAATACTTCCATCAGCCACTCCTGCTCTCGCTATTATTAGCGTCAGCAGACGTAGGCTGATGGGAGTAGTAGTCCCATTAGCTGACGCCAGTGACCGGAGGTAAACCTTTTACCTCAGATCACTGCTGCAGACTCACGCTGTCATTTAACAATGTGGGAACCACGGCTCTCTGACCAGTGGTGATGATTTTAGCACCGATCCGAGGCAGTGTTTGATGTGCTGTCATACAGTGGGGAAAATAAGTATTGGATCCCTTGCTGATTTTGCAAGTTTGCCCACTGACAACCTCCTTCCCTCCACCAGGATGTTAAAAATGGGTCATGGCTGGGTCTTCCAGCAAGACAATGACCCAAAACATACAGCCAAGGCAACAAAGGAGTGGATAAAAAAGAAGCACATTAAGGCAATGGAGTGGCCTAGCCAGTCTCCAGACCTTAATCCCATAGAAAACTTATGGATGGAGTTGAAGCTCCGAGTTGCCAAGCGACAGCCTCGAAATTTTAATGATTTAGAGATGATCTGCAAAGTGGAGTGGACCGAAATTCCTCCTGACATTTGCGCAATCCTCATCATCAACTACAAAAAGCGTCTGACTGCTGGGCTTGCCAACAAGGGTTTTGCCACCAAGTATTAAGTCTTGTTTGCCAGAGGGATCAAGCACTTATTTCTTACTGCAAAACACAAACAAATTTATACTCAACCAATAACCACACTGGCGCTGCACGTGTATAGGTCCGGGAGGAGGAAGGAAAAAAAGGGAAAGCAGCTGGTATTTAAACAGAGGTTGTGCCGACCTCTGTCGATAGAATAAACAACAATAAGAAGCAAGAAATACCGCGCTATAAACTGCCACACTACGGAGGCTCCCACAAACAAATTTATATAATTTATACAATGTGATTTTCTGGATTCTATTTTTGATATTCTATCTCTTAACGTTAAAATTAACCTACCCTTTTCCAAGATCTTTTTGACAGGGTCTTCTTCTTTGAATGTAATGAACACAAAGCCTCGTCTTTTGTTGGTTTTTGGGTCCATTGGAAGTTCAACTGCTTCAATCTCTCCAAAAGTTACAAAGTATTCTCTTATCTTGTCTTCTCCTGCTTCTGGATTCAATCCACCAACAAATATTTTCTTTATTGGATCTTTCTTCATTGCCATTGCCTTTTTAGGATCAATCAGCCTTCCATCCAATCTATGTTCCTTTTGCTCCAGAACCTTGTCAACACTTGAAGAATCTTTAAATAGAATAAAGCCAAATCCTCTAGATAGCCCTGTATTAGAGTCCATCTTGATAGTACAATCCGACACCTCTCCAAACTTTGAAAAATAATCTTTCAGGTCTTTCTTGCTTGTATCCCAACTGAGACCTCCAACAAACATTTTCCCTGCGTCCTCCTCGGCCTTGCTTGCATTGATCTGCTCACCCTCGGACCCATTTTGGCCTACCAGCGCCGCGGACTGTTTAGTGTCGGCGTCACCCTCTGCAGCTTCATGGCCGTTCTCGGAGGTTTCCATGTACTGCTGCTCGGCCTCGGACATTTCGGTGCAGTCGGGCAAGGTGATCATGTCTTAAAAACAGTCACGGAAGGTGTGGCGTCACTGTAAGCCTAAGCCTCCAGGTTGCCTGACCACGCACAGAACCTCTGCGAGCGCTCGCCTCCTGGTAGCAAGAGTGAGATTAAGATAGCCCAACCTAAAGAAGTATATCAACAACAGTATGGTGGAAGAGGAGGAGGCTTTGGCGGTAGAGGTGGACGGAGTGGAAAAGGTCAAGGACAGAGTTGGAATCAAGGATACAGCAGTTACTGGAACCAAGGTTATGGCAATCAAGGATATGGCTATGGCCAACAAGGATATGGTGGCTATGGAAGCTGTGACTACACTGGATACGGGTATTATGGATATGGACCAGGTTATGATTACAGTCAGGGCAGTGCAAATTATGGAAAAACTCCTAGACGTGGTGGCCATCAAAATAACTACAAGCCATACTGAACATTTCTTCAGGTAAATACAGGTGATTTGGGGGTCTGCTTAAAACTGCAGCTCTGCTTCTAGGGACTGCCTCTTGGAGTTAAGTAAGGACTCATGCTCCTTTTTGTACAGATGGCCTCATCCTAGGGAACCAGTGTCAACTTCCACCTTTTTATTTTGTATTGTTTGTGTCATACATTTCCAGAATTGGAAGTGTTAATTTTACTGTACTTTTTGGTACCTTTTGGATTCTAATGTGTATTGTAAGGTATTTTACATGTGCAAATTCACCATTACATTTTTGAAGCTGTCAAAGCTTTTGAAATAAAAACAACTTTGACTAATCTGAAAAAAATAATAAAAAAAAAAAATTAACCTACCCTTAAAATTATAGACTGTTCATGTCTTTGTCAGTGGGCAAAATCAGCAAGGGGTCAAATACTTATTTCCCCCACTGTGCATATGACAGCATGGTAAACACTGGATGTTCCAGTGAATGTGGTCCGGGTCTGGGCGCTGTTCTGGCACCTGAACCTGGACCTTTTTTTTTTTACACTGTTTGGCCGAACCTGAACATCCAGGGGTCCGCTCATCTCTGGTGGTAACTAAATATGAACTTGTACTTTGAGCAGTGTACATGTATATTCGTAAGATGATCCCTGACTGCTGGTTTCTATGGAGCAGCGCTGTATAAAAGAAGAAAAATAAGCACCAGACAAAGCAGCGTGCCGTCCTATTCTTCTGCCATTCTATCCCAAGGATACATATTATCATAACTTGTCAGAGGTGAGGTGTGGAGCCGCTATCGCCGCGCACGGCTGCGGATGACCCGGGTTACAATGTTACCGCTGTTTGCCGCCCTGAACCGATGTCTCCTATAATTGTTACACCCTCGGCAGGACTATGCTACCAAATAATAATATCCCAGCGGAGGATCAGCGGCAGATTCATTGCTATTCCAAATAATAACGGCGACATTGTGGAGCCGCACAACAGCCTTGAATAAAGCATGAAGACCCCGTATAACACAGGAAAGCCCTTACACCCACATTTTCAATGAAAGCGATGCATCAGAAATGAGGCCGTAACCTTGTTGGGCAAACACTCTGGGAGGAGGAGGAGGAGGAGAACTAGGAGGAGACCGCCCGACCTGTCAGTGGGAATCAACATCAGAGCATCGAAAAATAGACTCTGAATATATCTGAAAAAATCTCAATGATTACAGAAAAAAAAAGCCAAACATGTGCAGCACCACCACAGTATTCATTGTCTGTGGGATTGTGGAGACGGGAAGATTGGGGCATTTCAGAGACCCATTTTCAGGATGAGTGGGGGTCATGGCGGTCGGACAACCTAATGGATCCTCAGGTTATCTTCTTTCCTGTGGATAACTTTCAATGTTGGGAATAACTTTTTTGGATCACAAGGCAAAAACTGTGTTCTACAGATCTAAGAAGTTGCACCAAATTTATCATACAGCATGTCACTGTAATGAAAGGATTGGGGATTCATCACAGATCAGCGGGGTCTGACGCTCCCGTCCATCGGCCGTTTAAAGCTCCAGCAGTATATGGAGCCAGAACAGCGCCGTGCATTGTGTAGTGGCCATTCTTGGTACTGCAGCTCAGATCACATTCACTTCTATAGGAGCCAAGTTGCAGTACTGAGAATGGCCACTAGATGAATACAGAGTTGCGCTGTTTTGGCTCCGTACACTGTAACTTCAGCTGCCGCTCGAGCTGTAAACTGCTGATTGTTGGGGGTGGCGGGTGTTGACCCCTTGGATCTAATGATGATGATGACCTAAGGACAGGTCATTAATATCAACACCCCTGTACTGCACCAAATTAATTTTAATTTGCTTTTATCTGGTCTTCATAAACTTCCGTCAAACCCAATTCCTTCGATGCGTCTTTATCCTCCGCAGACAGATGTATTTACTAACGTTACAATAAATGACAAAAACAACAACCAAATAAGACGCCATCCTCCGGGAGACGAGATAAAGCAATTTGCACCAGGATAAAATCAGAGGAAGCCGCGCCGCTCTCTATAACATCCAATTTCAAGAACCTATTTAAAGTCTGGTCTTTGAAAAGAATTTCTATCAATAGGAAAGTCAGATAAGTGTAAAGCTGATGGGGAGATACAATCCCACGCTGTGCGTCCTGCGCCACCATAACCCCGACAGGGAGAAGGAAGCCAAATACAAATGGCTGCTGGCAATCAACGAGGCGCCAACTGAGCTGCAATATCAATAGGAAAGCAGCCGCATCAGCACATGATGGCAGCGTACAGAGTGATGTCACCGTACAGTGATGTCACCATACAGTGATGTCACCATACAGTGATGTCACCGTACAGACAGTGATGTCACTACAGTTTCATAACAGTCGCTTTGTGTCTGCTCGTCTCACAAGGGTGCCCATCTAAAGAGAGGCGAGACAAAAGCAGGAGGTGAAGAGATGGCCCCTACGACAATGACACCACTATATATATAGATAGATAGATAGAGAGAGAGAGAGAGAGATTGTACTGGAGACGTACTGCAACCATCATCCCAGCACCTAACGGCAGTCAGGTAGCACGGGCGTTGTGTGGAGAATTGTGCGACTCTCCCCAGACCAATCACTTGGTATTGTGTGCCCTCCGAGGTCTGGGAAAGTGATTGTGTGGAACTTGTAGAAGAGCCGGGCCATTGTCGCTCCACAGGAAGGGCAGAAGCCGGGACTTCCTCCTTCCACATCAAGGGCGGGACTGTGCGTTTGTTGCTTTATACAGGGAGGGCGGGGGCTGGACCTTTGTCGCTCCACATGAAGCTCGGGGGCAAGCCTTCGTCACTCCACAGCAAGGGCGGGGTTGGGCCTTTTTTGCACCATACAGGGCACACAGGGGCTGGACCTTTGTCACTCCGCATGAAGCTCGAGGGCAAGCCTTCGTCACTCCACAGCAAGGGCGGGGTTGGGCCTTTGTTGCGCCACACAGGGCGGGCAGGACCTTTGTCACTCCACATGAAGCTCAGGGGCAAGCCTTCGTCACTCCACAGCAAGGGCGGGGGCTGGACCTTTGTCGCTCCACATGAAGCTCGAGGGCAAGCCTTCGTCACTCCACAGCACGGGCGGGGTTGGGCCTTTGTTGCACCACACAGGGTGGGCAGGACCTTTGTCGCTCCACATGAAGCTTGAGGGCAAGCCTTTGTCACTCCACAGCAAGGGCGGGGTTGGGCCTTTGTTGCACCACACAGGGTGGGCGGGGGCTGGACCTTTGTCACTCCACATGAAGCTCGGGGGCAAGCCTTCGTCACTCCACAGCAAGGGCGGGGTTGGACCTTTGTTACACCACACAGGGCGGGGGCTGGACCTGTCACTCTACATGAAACTCAAGGGCAAGCCTTCATCACTCCACAGCAAGGGCGGGGTTGGGCCTTTGTTGCAAAACACAGGGCGGGCAGGACCTTTGTCACTCCACATGAAGCTCGGGAGCAAGCCTTTGTCACTCCACAGCAAGGGTGGGTTGGGCCTTTGTTGTACCACACAAGAGCGAGGGGGGCGGACCTTTGTTGCTCTACAGGAAACTTGAGGGGCAGGCCTCAGCCATTCTACAGCAAGGTTGGGGGCTGGGCCTCTGTTGCACCACACAGGAGCGCGGGGGCCACCAAAGCTTTGTCCGTCTACACAGAAAGGTCGGAGGTTGGGCCTATGTTGCTCAGTTTCTGCTTTGTTTGTTAATATGCTTTTAGAGGCTTCAAGCACAGGGCAGCCATTGGACAATGATTGATGCAATGCACGGTGGAAACGGAAGGAAAAGCAAGTCCTTACACCTATTATACTGGCAGAATACTGATGAAGAACTGCCTGTTTGGATGGCAAGGCACAGATTATGGCAGTTTCTCGACACATTAGACTGGTCTGAGCGCTGTAGGCAGTTTTAGCTTGTTGTGGGGAATGCGTGTAGCGAGACCCTGCTTGTCTATGGGTTTGTATGGCAGGATGGGTGGGCTGTAAGTCTTGCTCCTCTTTAATAGCTGGAACAGCCATGAGTTGCACCTTCTCAGGAGTATAGCATTGAATTACCATTTAACCCCAGCTCTTACACCCATTAATAAACCATAATGGTGATATTTCGGCACAGGCATTCATCTTCCTGCCCACACGTCTTCAGAAAAGCCCCCTCGGGATTATGGTATAAGGGTCTTTCCAGCCATATGACAGCTCAGATTTGTCGGAGTCTTTCTTGCTTTGTGCGTTTATCCACGTGGCGCAGCCACGCTTTCCCCCCCGCTCTCTGCCCTTCCTGCTCAGAGGGAGATTGGGGAGGAGAAGTGAGTTCTCCGTGTATTCGGGAGCCACGACGTTAATGTGATGTGACACCACCAGTCGGAGAATTCAGAAAAATTCCTTCACGCCTTACTGAGGAGAGCGTTGTTCACAAAACAGCCTTTATGGCGTTAAGATTTAATGGCTCTTTCTTCCCCTCGTTCAGGTTTGGAGCCGCGAAAACATCACCATCTGCCAAAATAACGCCGGTATAATTATATTTAGCCTAACAGCGAGGTGGCCGCTGTCACAGCAGTCACGTCCACTGACGGACGCCGGCAACATATCCGGGTACTCTCTTCTGTATCTAAAGCTGTCAATCATGCACTAATTATTCTGCACCATTACAGGCGACCGCTGTAGAACATGAAGTGGGGGCAGATCGTCCCGTATCACGACGACTCCCACCTAATTAATGGTGCCCACCCTGCCATTGTTTTATACATCGGCGCCTGTGGTGGGATAGAAATCCCACTGGTTGTGATTGGTTTTGCTCCTCTGCGGTTTCATAGGTTTTCAATTTTGGGATATTTTATCCCCACCCCTGCGCCCACAGCCCACCTATTTGTGGGTGAGGTTTGGATAAACCCAGCTTTACAACATGGATAAATCTAAAAAATGTTCCATAGAACATTTCCATCAAAAAACGTACAGTCCCGTTACATCCGGGACCGTTGGCAAGTGTGCATCCCTGTACAGATGGTGCACAGCCCTGTACAGATGGTGCACAGCCCCGTTCCTTGCTTTACCGTAACCCTTTCCTGCAATGGATTTTAATCTGAAGTCGCTTATTGGGGGCGGCGAATATATCAAGACTGGAATTTTAAATATTAAGACGTGCGTGCAATGGGCCAAAGATCACTTTTTTTGTTTTAATTATGTTATCTTCGATCCAGTAATTATTGTATGAAGGTCAATGATGGTGGAAAATAACAAGCCTGGCTCTGATCGGGATAAGGAGCCTGCAAAGCACTAAACGAATATTCTGCTCCCTCTGATCGATGCCTCTCCAGATACAGCCGGGATTCTCCTACGGGGTTAATCAAAGCCCCATCCGCTACTGATCTCATTAATGTCAACCTGCGATCCATGATAAAGGAGCTTAACGTATTGATCGACATCTTCTACAGCAATGGAATCAATTTATAAAAACAATCCAGCCCTACGTTATCCGAAATGAAAAACTCTTGATACTTTCTGCATAATTAACAGAAGCCAGAAAAGAGCTTCACCCGAATCTGCAACCGTGTCAGCAACGCAGCGGTATTAACTGTAGCGGCATTAACCGTAGCGGCAGGCGGTAACCCCTTTACTGCCGGCAGGGCTGCCGATCCTCTGATCAGACACAATATTCAGCTTCATTCCTGGATTACACAAGAATGGAGGTAAAGGATTGTGCTAATTCTCAGAGTCAACGACCCTTTGCCTACAAATCACGGATTCTACATTTGTGGTCAATGTCTATACCGTGTTTCATAGACCACCATTGACTTCCACATAAAATCTGGTTGCAGGGTTTTTGACTTTCATTGATTGAGTTCTACTATTTCTTTTCCTTAGATGCCCTAAAAATACTCGTAAAGGGTCAAACCAAGAGCGAAGAATCCTTTCTGCCACATACACATGGATCCACTGTGCCACGGGGTCAGGCTTACCGAGGAGGCGTGTTGGTAAGCGGCCACCTTGTCTTCGCTAGAGCTCCTGATGGTGGAGTTAGACTTGGGCGGCAGGAAGCCCCCAGTAACCGTCCTAGGCAGTCTCCAGAATAGCAGACACAGACTGGGCTTGGTGTAACTGACAGGACAGGATTCAGACTCTGTTCAGACTACACAGGTTCTGGATCCTTGGTCAGAATGGACAATGACATGGAGTCACAGGCTGGATTCAGATACTTGAACAGACTTGTACAGTACGGACTCTGGAACCCTAACTGGGACAGACACTGGTGCTGGTTCAAGTACCGCCAGAATGGTTTCATGTTTGGTACCACCAGTGCGGCTTCAGGGTCATGTATCGCCAGCTGCAGCTTCAGGGTTCAGATACTGCCAGTGCGACTTCAGGGTTCAGATACTGCCAGTGCGACTTCAGGGTTCAGTTACTGCCAGTGCGACTTCAGGGTTCAGGTACTGCTTTATGGATCAGGTCCCGCTACGTGCAGCTCCTGGTTTTGGGACCACCATTGCAACTTCAGTGTTCAGGTGCAACTACAGGGTTCAGGTAGCATAAGGGGCAGCTTCCTGATTTAGGTACCACCGCTGCAGCTTCAGGGTCCAGGTACCGCCAGGTGCAGCTTCAGGGTTCAAGTGCCACCAGGTGCAGATTCAGGGTTCAGGTACCGCCAGGTGCAGATTCAGGGTTCTGGTGTCGCCAGATGCAGATTCAGGGATCTGGTGTCGCCAGATGCAGATTTAAGGTTCTGGTACCGCCAGGTGCAGCTTCAGGGTTCAGGTACCGCCAGGTGCAGCTGTAGGTACCGCAAGGTGCAGCTTCAGGGTTCAGGTACCGCAAGGTGCAGCTTCAGGGTTCAGGTACCGCCAGGTACAGCTTCAGGGTTCTGGTACCGCCAGGTGCAGCTTCAGGGTTCGGGTGTCGCCAGATGCAGCTTCAGGGTTCTGGTGCCGCCAGGAGCAGCTTTAGGGTTCAGGTACCGCCAGGTGCAGCTTTAGGGTTCAGGTACCGCCAGGTGCAGCTTCAGGTACCGCCAGGAGCAGCTTAAGTTTCAGGCACTGGCCACATAAGGACCAGCGGATCAGGTTCATGTACTATCCACTCGGGATACTAGGGCGGGTGACCTGGTAACATACAGTTACACACATACAATGTAGGGAACTACAGCGGTTGCTCAGGCACCTCCCTACTGGGGAGGGTGCCTTTTATACAAGATGCCTCACAGCTGTTGGTGGGAGCATTTTCAAAATGTGCATGCTGCCTCTTTACGAACAGGGGAGCGCGCATTAGGAACGCTGCTGGGAAGCCTGTGCAGCCTGCACAGGAGCCGGACAGGAAACAGAAGACAGGGAGCTCACCACGCGGCCAGGGCGATGAGTATGTCCGTGTCCATGCATGGAGGAGGACGGGAACCTCGCAGGGGCACCAGCATTAACGTGACACTTCCGGCTGGATGTCAGACAAAGCATAAAGTATCAGGATCTAGTAGCTGGATACAATGATAGCAAACTTCAGAAAAGATCTGTAGATGTATAGAGAATGGCTTACTAATGATGATGGCTATTTATTGGTTATCAACAAATATTCTAAGACCTCCACTAATTTGACCAACGAGCCCACGATCACCAGAGAAACCATCACCAATTCCACCATGACCATCACCATAAACAAGATAGATCACCACCACAACCACGTTTTCCTTGGGGAAGTCACAAAGGACGCGACCCGTGCACACGATGATGGCCTGAGATCTGATAAACGTGGAGCGTAATCTATATACATCTCACTAATGGGACAGTAAAAACACACCGGTCGTAGCATGGAGGCGACCATCACGTGTGATTATAAGTCATCATTTATGACATATTGCCCATTTTCTTCACTTTCATCAGACTGATCTTCTCACAGAACAGTTCTTCAGTTCTGTTTAATAAAGGTTTCCCCTCCCGGCATCCATCAGGCTTATTATGATACTTTTACATTACAGTTCTTTACAGAAGCGTTATATGGAAATATTAATAATTTACAATACCGCCACACAGTTCTGAGACCAGTCAACAAGGTGGTAAATGGGACAAATAAACCTGTAATCTACACATGGGTCTAAAATTATACAGCATTACTGTTAAAAAAGAAGAAGTGCCGCTATCTCGATTCCACCACACACATCCTCAAATGTCCAAACCAGGAGTCTAGAGAAGTGATGGCCCCATAATCCATAGTGGAGAGCGAGCAAAGAAGTGGAGAAAAGTGTCATCCAAATGCCCTTCTGTTTACACCGAGAGTTTCATCTTCCAGACCTCGGTCTCACTCAGTGTAATAATTATTTATCTATTGTTTTAAACCGATTGTGCCATTCTGGCTTCAAATAACCTAAATGTAAACTACAAATCCCAGCAAGCACCATGTCCAAAGAGCAAGTCCAAATTCCCTCGAGGCTTCTTGAATATCCGTGTCCTGCTCCGCGTCTGCCAAGAATCACGTCTGTGGATTATTCCAATAAATGGATAAGACCCAATACGTAGAAGAGTTGAGGAGAAATGAATCAAACCTGGTGGAGAAGAAAAGTGGAGCAAATGTCCGTAGATATGAAAAGCAGAGGTGGGATCATTTTTCCTTTGTATCTGATTTGAATCATTTCCTTCCATACGCGACAAAACGTAAAAAGAAGGTGGTGGGAACCCGAGACCTTTGGCATCTTCTCGCTCACACACTGAGCCCGTGAGACCGTCCCCGCTGCAGATTGCCTTTTTCTTGCTTTACTCTCATTAATAAAATAGAAAACAATTGATATAATATCGGTGATCGTCGGCCTCCTGGGATTTCTCCATCTTTGGTTTTTGGGCCACATAAATTGATAGCTTTGATAATAACATTATTGAACCTCTTACGACTGCGGAATCAAACACTTATTCTTATTTCAGTATATATGTACAACCACAAACAACAGGGATACATTACCAAGTACTGATATTTGGGAAGCCCCAGGAATGAAGCCTTCAAGAAGGTTCCTCAAACCAAAACAAGAGGTTTGAGGTGACCACACACAAGAAAGCCATAGCTCATTTAGCCATCAGTTGTCTTTCCAAATTTCCTCACACGCAAATCTCAGCTTGGACGTTTGTTCATGGGCTTTCAAAACGGGAGAGAGGAAAGACACTGCCATAAAGCTCCATGTTCTTCCAGACCCCACTGTCCCATTGCCAGACCTTTCTGCTTTCTCGGATTCCCATCAAGACACCTTGTCTGCCACCCAGACTGCTCCATCCCTCTCTGCTTCCCTTCAGACTCCCAACTCCACCATCAGACCCCTGAGGCCCCCTATAGACCTCTCATTCCATCCAGTATCCATCTCAACACCCATTAGTCCTGCTCCAGACATTGGCACTTACCCCAAAAACTACCTCTCTGGTTCCTCTCGAGACTACTCTGTTCATCTAGATCCCTCTTTCCCTCTCCCATCTCCTCTGTCACTTGAGACCCCACATTTCCCCTCTATTTCCATAGTGACGCTCCTGACCACTTTATCTTACAGATCGTGTCCCTCTCCCAGACCACCTATTCCCTCCTTCATTCCCTCCATCGCCCATCTACTTTCCCCACCAAACCCCTCTGATAGCCACTTACTTTCCTGAGAACTAGAGGACCCATCAATCATCCTTCTCTCCCCCAATATCTTTCATTGGAGCTGAGTCAGTAGACCCCAATATCCATTAGATGGTCAGCCCTCCAGAGATCTGCAGGTTTGGCTGCCATTGATGTCATGTATTTGGAGGTCTTCAGTCCATTTGTCATTAGTGTCCTGTGGAGAAGACGGACGATAGGCGTCACTGACAAACAAGGCTGATATGAAGGCTGTTATTAGAACTACACAAAGATGAATATTTTTACATTTCAATCGTACACGCCGCCTCAAGGCGAGAGGAAGCATGACGCTGATCGCATTAGTCCAATAACATTTACCAAAATAAAATAAAAGTTTGCTGAAGTTCCCCAAAGCGAATGAGGAAGGAAAATGCTCGATTAGCGTGGATATGCATTAAGCTCTCGCTAAGAGCGAAGCGTCTCGGCTGCATCTTAATTAAACAAAGTGAACCTTTCAGGGATGAATACTTGATTAATCTCACGGGGGTTCATAAATTTCATCCCCAAGGACTGGAAGAAAGTAGAAGATCGTCTCGCACAACCTTCTTCCTCTCGTGTTCCATAACATTATGTTAATTGCTTGGAATCACAGTCGGCTGCGTCCGTCCTCATCCATTTAGTCTGTGCTCTCACTGCGGGAAATGCGCATTTCTCCAAACTGAAACTAAAAGGGTTAAATGAGGGGGAAAAAAAGGTCATTTGTTTTTCGTTCTAGAAACAGCGCCACTCCTTCCCTTAGGCTGTATCAGGGACTGCAGTTTAGTCCAATTTAGGGACAACAATTCCAGACGCAGAACCTTGGAGAAGAGGGACGCTGTTTGGTTAAGACTTTTAATCAAAAAAGCATAAAAGCCGTCGCACCGCGACAAGATGGACCCATCGGGACGGTCCAATCTTTTTCTGCAACTTGTTGATTGCTGGATTCTTTCTTCACTGAGAAGTCGTCAAATATGGAAACCTGGAAAATGTAGTTTTTGTTGTTGCCGTTTACTTTATTACATGTATTTTGGGTTGCAATTGGGTTTCATTCTCAGGGTGGAGGCAAAGACTCCATCCGCGAGCTCATTGTAGGGGGCAGTTTGTCACTTTTATCTGTCTTTTATGAAGCTCCTCTCAGCTGATTTATCACCACGTAGAAACGAGAGCTGAACTTTCATGCGGTCCTACTTCAGTCAAGGGACGGTCAGAATAAAAGATAAGAGTTAAAATCAGAACAAGCTCCCTGACGGATTCTCAGATAGCTCATTCTGCAGCCAGCAATAGTGCAAAACAGAGGATACAGAAGGTAAACGGCGCAAAAAAAGTTTCAACATCCAATTGCAAGAATTATTTTAGCCCAAAATACATACACTTCAGTCCCTCCCTACCCCCCATCACCACCCAAAGGTGTACATAGAAGTCCTGGAAAATATCTTTAAATTTGCAGACTGCCATCGGCAGAGGTAGCATTGCCCTCCTCCACTGCATTGATATGCATGGATAATGAGTGCATGGAAACGAGCGCGCGCCGGGGCTGCATGACCCCACAGGATTGTGATCATCATCTGAAATCCTATTCTCGCTGGCACACAACCAGACGCCACGTCGGATCCTTCGTTTACGTTCAATTACTTTTTTTAATTACCTAATTCTACATCAGAAGATTGGTATCTATATTGTGAAGGTCCCGAGACCCCCAATGTCTGTACAACACACAGGGGTAAATAATAGTCCTGGAGCGAGTCGCCTGATACGATTTCCGCTGCCATATGCCGCGGCTAGATAGTACAGGGAATGAGCCATCTGATACAGGGGGCACGACAGCCAAATATGGAGATAAAAACCTAATTAAAAGATCATTTTCCCATTTTCCAAGCGTGCGGACGCGGCGGCAATGAGAGATCTGATGTGTTAATACTCTACTTATAGGATGGCGACATTTCCCTAATTAGTATGTGGCCGGCAGCAAATCTCTCACCGGGTCACTCTACACGATGACTTAAAGAAGTTTAATAGGAAATTAGATCTATAGCAGAAATTTAGGAAAAATATTTTTATTACATTCGTAACCCTTTAACGACCGGACAATTTTTCTTTTTTTCTCTCCTTCTTTCAAGAGCCACAACTTTAGTTTTCCTTTGACATCCATACAAGTTGGCTCTGGTCGCTGCTGCAGGAGGCAGATGCCGGCTGTGTAAGACATCTGGCACTTGCTCCTGAGCCCACAACCAATATAGGAGGAAATAGGATGACTGATATCAAACATAGGAGGGAATAGGATGAACTATATAGGATGATCTATATCAAGATGGGGTTAAAGTCTGGAAAATTCCTTTTAAGCATATGCACAGGATCAAATGATCTAGAAATCGGTCAGTTTGTGCATTAGTCCTGCGATTTGCAGCGATGAATTCTAGCGGTTGTCACCTTCTTACTATAGCGGCCGCCATGGCGCAGAATATTGCCAGTGCAGATAAATGTCACCCAAAAGGATTCTGATCCTCGTTATAGGACCGTGGATTTATAATCCATCTGTATCTGCCGTTTAATATAAAATCAACCCTCCCTGCACTCACTGCTGGAATTGGGCTCCTTTGCATGCCAAGCATATGAGCAAAATGCAGAGCCGCAGTGTAAAGCAAGGAGGATGGACAGGGCAGCAGCCCGAGCCTCTGATGGGGCCGACTACTGAATTTAGGCCCTTTATATGTGCGGCTGACAATCAGAGCGATAAAGCAGCTAAACAATCAAAACCGTTCCTAAAATGTGAGAAAACGTAAATATTCTCAGGACCCCAAATGTTCAAAGCTGGAAATTTCTGTCACTGCTAAAAGCCTCATTGTCGGCCTGATGAGCGGCCGCAAAAATGGGAATTTACAAAAAGATCAACGACCCCTATTATCAGAGCCGTTCAGCTGGCAGTAACTGCGAGAAGATGGACAATAGCACGACTGTAAAGAAGCAATGGTGGCCGCCGGCCTCCTGAAATAGCCCATATCCCGAGCCACGGCGTCACCGACACACCGGGCCACGGCGTCGCCGACACCCCGACCCACGGCGTCACCGACACCCCGACCCACGGCGTTACCGACACCCCGGGCCACGGCATTACCGACACCCCGAGCCACGGCATCACCGACACCCCGAGCCACGGCGTCACCGACACCCCGACCCACGGCGTTACCGACACCCCGAGCCACAGCGTCACCGACACCCCGAGCCACGGCGTCACCGACACCCCGAGCCACAGCGTCACCGACACCCCGACCCACGGCGTTACCGACACCCCGAGCCACAGCGTCACCGACACCCAGAGCCACGGCGTCACCGACACCCCGAGCCACGGCGTCACCGACACCCCGAGCCACGGCGTCACCGACACCCCGACCCACGGCGTTACCGACACCCCGAGCCACAGCGTCACCGACACCCAGAGCCACGGCGTCACCGACACCCCGAGCCACGGCGTCACCGACACCCCGAGCCACGGCGTCACCGACACCCCGAGCCGGCTCTTACTCATATTATGGATTATTTAGGCCTCGGTTATAATTCCAGAATCAGACGCCGCCCCCGGTTTCGGCTGGGAACGTTCCTTGTATTGCTCCACATTTACTACAAAGCGCAGCAGGTTTATCGCGGCCGGGCACACTGGGCCTCATTCATCAAAACGGTCATAAGACAATCTGGGTTTTGTCCATAGCAGCCAGGGAGTAGCTTTCATTTTACCATAGCAACAAGAAAACAGCCATCATAACCAAGGCTGCCACCAGGAATTTCAGGGCCCCACACTGGCAGAATTTTCGAGCCCCCTTGATACTCTGCCAAGGCTCCATCCGAGCTCAGCCTCCACTCTCAAAACTTCCACAATCACACATTAATAGTTCCCATCAAAAACCATAACAACCAGAGAAGAGCTTTCATTTTACCACAGCAACCACAAAAGAGCTTTCTTTTTACCACAGCAACCAGAGATGAGCTTTCTTACCATAGCAACCAGAGAAGAGCTTTCTTACCATAGCAACCAGAGAAGAGCTTTAATTTTACCTTAGCGACCAGAAAATAGCTTTCACTTTACCATAGCAACCACAGAAAAGCTTTCTTTTTACCACAGCAACCAGAGAAGAGCTTTTTTTTACCATAGCAACCACAGAAGAGCTTTCACTTTACTATAGCAATTAGAGAACAGTTTTCTCTTTACCATAGCAACCAGAGAAGAGCTTTCATTTTACCATAGCAACCAGAGAAGAGATTTCATTTTACCATAGCATTTAAAGAAGTTTTTTTTCTATCATAGTGTAAGGAGGTGAAGCACAAGAAGAGTCCGGGGGCGGTTACCTTCTCGGCTCTATGCCTGGAACCATTGAGCTGTGCTTCAGGTTCCCCAGGGGGCAGACTTAGAGACTAGGACAGGAAGGAAGCCGGGCAGAGAGCGGGAAAGGCACGTGCGCAAGGAACAGAGCAGCGTGAGCAGCGGTCACAGCGGGGTGCAGCTGCGCTCCGGGAGAGAGAGAGAGCTCCTGGTCAGAGGACAAATACAGGGAGATTGCCCAGAAAGACTGCATCTTGTGAGTACATGAGAGCGGACTCTGCTGTGACTGGAGAGGGGCGCTTTGACAGCCGTGTAGAGACATTGGCCCGTGCAGAGACTTCGACCCCCTGGTACCCGCGGTATCAGTACAGAGACTGTGATCCCTGGTACCCACGGTATCAGTGCAGAGCCCCTGATTCCTGGTGAGAGACTTAATAATAGACTCAACCTCGTTTTCCCAGGATAGGCTGTGCTGTAAAAGCTAAAGACTCAGAGCCTGTGCATATCACATTAACTCCCGAAACCCCAGGCTGCGGGCTCCTAGAGACTACTCAGCCCATGGAAAACAGAGGGACGACAAGTGCCGCTGTTTCTCGGCGCCTACGTTGGAGAAGACGACCCTTCAAGCAAGTCCTCATCAGACTGATAAGTGTTCTTTTCTCAAGAAATCCTGCTTACTTCTGTTACACTGTTTGACTCCCATATTTTTGCACTGTTTTATTGCTAGTTATTTTCCATTGCTTCCTTCCTGCGAGGAGAACCTGATACCTGTTATTAAACCCCTCAACTGTTGGTCTGTCTGTTCCGTGGTGACATACTCAGTACCTGCATACTATTAAAGTAGCAACCAGAAAAGAGCTTTCATTTTACCATAGCAACCATAGAAGAGCTTTCATTTTACCATAGCAACCATAGAAGAGCTTTCATTTTACCATAGCAACCATAGAAGAGCTTTCATTTTACCATAGCAACCATAGAAGAGCTTTCATTTTACCATAGCAATTAAAGAACAGATTTTTTCCATAACACCCAGAGAAGAGCTTTTATTTTACCATAGCAACTAGAGAAGAGCTTTCATTTTACCATAGCAACCATGGAAGAGCTTTCATTTTACCATAGCAACCATAGAAGAGCTTTCATTTTACCATAGCAACCATAGAAGAGCTTTCATTTTACCATAGCAATTAAAGAACAGATTTTTTCCATAGCACCCAGAGAAGAGCTTTTATTTTACCATAGCAACTAGAGAAGAGCTTTCATTTTACCATAGCAACCATAGAAGAGCTTTCATTTTACCATAGCAACTAGAGAAGAGCTTTCATTTTACCATAGCAACCATAGAAGAGCTTTCATTTTACCATAGCAACTAGAGAAGAGCTTTCATTTTACCATAGCAACCATACAAGAGCTTTCATTTTACCATAGCAACCATAGAAGAGCTTTCATTTTACCATAGCAATTAAAGAACAGATTTTTTCCATAGCACCCAGAGAAGAGCTTTTATTTTACCATAGCAACTAGAGAAGAGCTTTCATTTTACCATAACAACCATAGAAGAGCTTTCATTTTACCATAGCAACCATAGAAGAGCTTTCATTTTACCATAGCAACCATAGAAGAGCTTTCATTTTACCATAGCAATTAAAGAACAGATTTTTTCCATAGCACCCAGAGAAGAGCTTTTATTTTACCATAGCAACTAGAGAAGAGCTTTCATTTTACCATAGCAACCATAGAAGAGCTTTCATTTTACCATAGCAACTAGAGAAGAGCTTTCATTTTACCATAGCAACCATAGAAGAGCTTTCATTTTACCATAGCAACCATACAAGAGCTTTCATTTTACCATAGCAACTATAGAAGAGCTTTCATTTTACCATAGCAATTAGAGAAGAGCTTTCATTTTACCATAGCAACCAGAGACGAGCTTTCATTTTACCATAGCAACCAGAGAACAGCTTTCATTTTACCATAGCAATTAAAGAAGTTTTCTTTCTATCATAGCAACCAGAGAAGAGCTTTCATTTTACCATAGCAACCAGACAAGAGCTTTCATTTTACCATAGCAACCAGAGACGAGCTTTCATTTTACCATAGCAACCAGAGAACAGCTTTCATTTTACCATAGCAATTAAAGAAGTTTTCTTTCTATCATAGCAACCAGAGAAGAGCTTTCATTTTACCATAGCAATTAAAGAAGTTTTCTTTCTATCATAGCAACCAGAGAAGAGCTTTCATTTTACCATAGCAACCAGACAAGAGCTTTCATTTTACCATAGCAACCAGAGATTTGCTTTCATTTCGCCATAGCAACCAGAGAACAGCTTTCATTTTACCATAGTAACCACAGAAGAGCTTTCATTCTGTGTAAGGCCAATGGTACCAAATAATAATAAGATGGAAACTTTTGACTTTGTAGAGAGTGATAAAAAATGCCTTAAAACATTCTCTCTCTCATTATTGTGGCATTTGGCAAATAATAAGTAATAATAGCAATCCTAACTGACCTAAAATGGGAAAGGTTTATTCTGATTTCATGAAAAACCTGCAGATGTGTCTTTTTATAAACTTCTGGTTGGCACCATGCACGACATCTACAAATGTCTTCTGCTTTCTGGAGAGTCGCCAGCTTCCGGCCGGTTTGCACTCTTCTCCTTTCTCACTACTGTAAGTGAATGAGTGAGGGATTGTGTCATTAGTGCTGTACATGATGTGCGTTGCCGGGATATTTAATTATTGCACCATTCTGAACAGATTTCCGACAAGAAGATGTGGGAACAAACCCACAGATCTGCTTAAAATATTCCCAGCTCATCTCTCCATTTTCCTCTTTAGCAAGGATAACATTTCTACCATGGTGTCGATGACAAGTTAATGGAAGATTCTCATCGGTGAGATTTATTATAAATAGAAGACGCCGTATTACTCCCATCAGAGAGATATAAAGGCTGTGTAAGTGCGGAGTGGTTCTAGCGATATATACGATCTGACCTTTAAAAGTCAAGTAGTCAGAGAGGAGTGAATTTAACAGGAGAGAGGCTTTAACGTGCGATCACGCTAAATGCCGGCCTCAGGCCTTGCCAGGAGACTTCGTCCCACTTATGACCGAATGGATCAAAGCGGAGGAAAACCTGAACCTAAACTGTGACACACGTCTCCTACCAAATCACTATGGACGTGCTACATCCGAGGACACAGAGGCCGGCCGCCGGAGGTCCCGGGGGCAAAAACACAAGAGTGGCCGGTATTTCTCCAAGACTAGCGGCACATTGACAGAAATCAGCCACTATAGGAAGTAAAGTAACCCAGAGGAAGCCGGGGACGTCAGGAGTTCAGAGTCTCGTCTTCCATTACGTAAAGCAAAGAGTAAATGAGGAAGACTGAACACTTTCCCCTAGTTAGTTTAAAAAAAACAAAAAACCTGTGCCTACCTTCCCCTCCTCAGGTCCCGCGCTGAATTTTGGCCGCTGCTCCTGGTGTCTGTTATTGTCTGCAAGTGCCCAAGTTAATGGCATGAACCACTGAACTCAGTGTTTGTCTGCAGCGTTGTCAATGCTGCAGGCAATGACTGACACTGGGAACAGCAGTAGAGACTGAGCGCTGGAAACACAGTGGTCGACTAAACTGCAGTTTCTTATTTCGGGGGAGAAAGTATTCAAAATTTGAAAACCCTTTTAGGAGGTATTCGTCTTCTCCTGTGAGCCAAAGGGAGCCTTTCAGACCCATTATTCTCTATGGTCTAGGTGCGCCTGCAACCCCGGAATCCACTAAGGGTACACCCCTGTAAAGAGAGGCCCGCTTATAGCAAAGACGGCTAAAAGAAAGACGGGTCTTGCATAAAAAAACATATTAATGATAAACCTCTTCCACTGGGTTTAGGACATGTGGAAGTTCCCGACCCCACCTTTATTCCAAAGTTTGGGTCGTGTACCAGAACTTCAGCCAGATCCCAGAACTTTGGGTAAGAAAAATGTTCTAGTCAGTAAGGACGTCGTCAATATATCTGTACAAAGGATATAGTACACCGCACACTCTTTTGTTGTATGCAAAGTAGTGGAGAATTTATTTACAAATGGAACTGTGTTACATGAAAAAGCGACCAGAGGTAATTATAATGACGTTTCGGCCCTACCAGGGCCTTAATCATACAATCGCTATAGAAAGAAAATAAAAGAAAAGAAACAAAAATAAACATACAGTATATACAATGAATCATATGACTCAGCAAAACATAGAAGTTCCCAACCTGGAAAAAATTAGAACAAAGGAATGGATAAGATAAAACGGGGAAGGATCATAATAACAGTGACTTAGCAAGATACATATGCAGTATGACACCATGTAAGATCCCAGACGGGGATATAATCAGAAGCGAGGCTGCAGGGTAAGGCTAAGATATTAGAAGCCAGTTCACATGACAATCAATATGAAGATTAAATGTACAATGGCATTACCTTAGATGTGCACAGAGAAGAGGAGAGGAGAAGGTCCTTGTAGAAAAAGGCATACACTGCAGTAAAGATATTACAGGCACGTAAGATTAATGAAGTACATAGAAGGTAGAGTTTTAGTAATGGTATGAAATGTACCTGGGATGCCTAGCAATTGTGCGTGTAGTAACGCAAAGGAAGCCCTGAGGTGGGTACTGTGAAGATAAGAGACATAGCCATGTAAGGGGCAATAGGTATGATAATATAGCGGTGCCTGTGGTAAAGACCGAGGCTAGTGGGGGAGTGTAAGATACCTGCTAAATGGAGAGGCTAAGCGGCGCTCCCGCGCCCTGCTGCTGTTGTGTAGTGGTGCCGGCGCTGTAATGTTTTAAGAGCGCTAGACCGGAAGTGGACCCTGCCGCACCGGAAGTGATGCGGGCGGTCCGGGAGCGCAACTGCGCATGCGCGGCCGGTCATTCAATGCGTGCCTGGTAGCTTAGCAACCCAGGCACCGTGTCTGTCAGTAGCTAGTCTATGCGGGCTGTTAGTAGAGGCGGCGTTAGATGCTGTATACACTATGGAGCTGCTGTGATGGTCAGTACAGGGAGCAACATAGGAACCAGTAACTCTGGTAAAAACCGGACTGTATTGAAAAAGTAGAGAACGGCCCAAGGTGGTATAATAAAAATAAATAATAAATGACAGAGTATGCCTAAGACTATAGGCAGGTAGATGTGTCTGTGTGGGCAGCGGGACGTAGGGGCGTATGGTACTGGGGGGATGCCAAAGCTACCAAAAGTGGTGAGCTGGGCCATACGAATATACGGTGATGAATATTAGAACGTGCCAGATGGTATAAAGATGGGCATGGGTTAAATGCTATATTAACCGTAGAGCTGCCGAGATGGTACAAAAAACAACATGGATATCAAACAACATGGATATCAGGGACGAGAGAGAGGAGAGAGAGAGAGAGAGAGAGAGAGAAAAGAGAGAGAGAGAGAGAGAGAGAGAGAGAGAGAGAGAGAGAGAGAGAGAGAGAGAGAGAGAGAGAGAGAGAGAGAGAGAGAGAGAGAGAGAGAGAGAGAGAGAGAGAGAGAGAGAGAGAGAGAGAGAGAGAGAGAGAGAGAGAGATCACGATGGGGGCAGGCTTGCAGCATTGAGAATCTCTGCCCCTATGTGCGCAGCCCCGCTCTTCACTCGCCGTCCCGCTTTGTCCCTCCAACGCCCAGCTCTCCACCCACCGTCCCGCATTCTCTCTCAGCAGCCCGGCTGTCCATCCATCATCCCGCTGTGTTATTTCACATACCCTGTGTCCACTGGCCATCCTGCTTTCTACCACAGGAGCTCCGCTGTTAGTAGATCTACTATATAATTGTCTAAGGGTCACTTCTTTCCTTCTTTCTGTCTGTCTGTCACGGATATTCATTGGTCGCGGCCTCTGTCTGTCATGGAAATCCAAGTCGCTGATTGGTCGCGGCAAAACAGCCACGACCAATCAGCGACGGGCACAGTCCAGAAGAAAATGGCCGCTCCTTACTCCCCACAGTCAGTGCCCGGCGCCCGCATACTCCCCTCCAGTCACCGCTCACACAGGGTTAATGCCGGCGGTAACGCACTCCGTAACCGCCGCTATTAACCCTGTGTGACCAAGTTTTTACTATTGATGCTGCCTATGCAGAATCAATAGTAAAAAGATCTGTTAAAAATTAAAAAAAAACAAAAAACCTGATATACTCACCCTCCGTTGTCCGACAATCCACTCGCGCCGGTCGCAATCTTCCGTTCCTAGCGATGCATTGTGAAATTACCCAGAAGACTTAGCGGTCTCGCAAGACCGCTAAGTCATCTGGGTAATTTCGCAATGCATCCTGGGAACGGAAGATGGCAGCAGCTGCATGCGGATCGCCAGAGCTTTGGTGGATCCCGCCGGGTGAGTATATAACTATTTTTTATTTTCATTATTTTTTTTTAACAGGGATATGGTGCCCACACTGCTGTATACTACGTGGGCTGTGTTAGATACCGCGTGGCTGCTATATTCTACATGGGCAGTGTTATATATTTCGTGGGCTGTGCTATATACTGCGTGGGCTGTGCTATATACTGCGTGGGCTGTGCTATATACTGCTTGGGCTGTGCTATATACTGCGTGGGCTGTGCTATATACTGCGTGGGCTGTGCTATATATTACGTGGCCACTGTTATATACTGCATGGGAAGTGCTATATACTACGTGGCTGCTAGATATTACGTGGCCAGTGTTATGTACTGCGTGGCCTGCGTTATATATTATGTGGCCTGTGTTATATACTGCGTGGCCTGTGTTATATAGTACGTCGCCTGTGTTATATACTGCGTGGCTGCTATATATAGCACAGCCCACGCAGTATATTACATGGCCAGTGTTAGATACTGCGTGGCCTGTGTTATATACTATGTCGCCTGTGTTATATACTGCGTGGCTGCTATATACTGCGTGGGCTGTGCTATATATTACGTGGCCAGTGTTATATACTGCGTGGCCTGTGTTATATAGTACGTGGCTGTGTTATATACTGCGTGGCAACTGTTATATATTGTGTGGCCTGTATTAACGCATCGGGTATTCTACAATATGTATGTATATAGCAGCCATAGTATATAGCACAGGCCACATAGTATTTGTCTGCTATATACATGTCTCCTATATACTACATGGCCTGTGCTATATACTATGTGGCTGCTATATACATACATAAATACATATTCTAGAATACCCGATGCGTTAGAATCGGGCCACCATCTAATATAATACATATATATATATATATATATATATATATATATATCTATATCTATCTAGAAGGCAGTTACATACTCTCCGCCCCACTGCTGCAAACACAAGTAATTTGACAGCATTTAAAAAAATAAAAAAACAAGTAATGGAGCATCAAATTAATTTGTGCTGGTTGCTCATATCCTGGCATGGAACAAGTTTGTGTCTGTATATGGATACCAGGAATCCAAACTAAAACGCTGCCAGAATAAAAGATTCCTACATCATCATCCTCATCGCGTTATTTCTGTAAAATCTCACATTGAGTTCTTGGACAGGTAACAAGGAAATAGGAAACACAAAAAAAGACCTAACACAGAAGCCCAATGAGATGATGACACCTGCACATATGGAGCACAGGGGCGACAAGCTGTTTTTTTTTTTTTATCTTGCGGCGGAGCCCCTTACAGCATGGGAACAGGAACTGTAAGTATAACACAACAGATGGACGTTATTTCCGAGCACAATCGTGATGTATGGATACCAAAAAACACATAACTATTGATAAAATGTAGCCAACCGGCGGGAATGCATCACTGCTCCCCTAAAGGACAATGCAGGATAATTCCCTCTGAAGCGTAAATAATTACACAATTTAAAGTAATGACCCCAGTATCAAAACAGGTTGGGTGTCTGGGACCAGGGGCTCCTTCCCTGTCCCTAATGCTAGGGGCGGCCTAGCTCACCCTGTTCTTTGGATTACTTCTGATGGTGAAGAAGTCGGTGCCACGTATCTTTCCTTAGCTCCTGATTCGGCCCTCAGTCTGTACCCTTCCCCCACCCAGGGAAGAGGGGAGTAGTAGTGTACAGTAATATACCAACCAGACAAACAAGGTAATGTAAACAGGGAAAAAGGAAAATAGCAATCATACAAATAAAAAATGTAAACACCAGGGTGACGCTGGGGAAAAACCAAAGTAGGAGAAGGAGTAGAATTAGCACACACCTAAAACCTAGCAACAGTCTCAGATAAATCCACCAAACCTCTTCTCAAACAACAACCACAAACCACTCTCTCCTAACCATGCAGTATAAGCTATCTCTGGCAATGAGTGCTCGCCAGGGCCCAGAATATATAGGAGAGGGGAGTGGCCGACAGTGAACAGCTGAGAGCCTTAATGCAGGAAAGCTTCCAGGAGCTCTCAACTGAGCAGATTAACCCCTGAACTGCTCAAAGAAACCTGCACTGTTTAATATGAAGGTGAAGAGCTTCTAATCAGTGCAGGAGTAGGAGAAATCAGATGCCACGGTATTCTGCTCCTCTCTGTCGCGGTAAACCCGTGACAGTGTGGATCTTTAATCAAGAGAAAAGGAGGTACGTCGGCAGAGCCTCAGTTTAGCAAAGCAGAAAATTGGAAAAAGTTGTCGATAAATGATACAAAAGGTTAATATTTACCTAGAATGACCCCTTTAATAAAGTGTTTTATAGTTCAGGGGGTGAGATATTTTATTACATCTTACGCCATGTATGGCGCCTGATCTAGTGCAAGGCAGCGAGGGGTCAGCCCTGCGATTTATCTCTGCGCACAAGTGCAATGTCCGGGATGCCGCTCACCAAGTCTGGAGGCAATGGAAAAGCGCACAAAATCCCCACTGAATTATAAAAATCCTCTTATAGACGATCGCTAAAAATAGACAGAACCGGATTCGTCCAATATCTGACATCAGCGACACAAGGCAAAAATAATATAAAATGGTCACAACGGTCCTAAAAGCAACGAGTCACGACATGATCGTAAGTAAATATAATAGTGGACCGGAATATTATACCAAGGCCATAGAAAAGTGTCATTAATAAAAGCAGCAGAGTTCTGGAAAATGTCACAGAAAAGCAAAGTATATAAGAAAGCTGCGAACATCTCATTACACGGCGATCTCGTGTTAGTTACATGAATCCTTGACACAAAAAGAACATAATGTGATAAGTGTTTCTGCCCGGAGCACAACTCCGAGTCTTGTTACCAGGACATAATGGTCTGAGAAAAGTTATAGACCTCGATCTCCGCAGCAGAAAGCAAGGACTGTGACACACGGCGGACGTCAACATGACCGGATCCATCAGCAAGAGACGTATCCAGTGCAGCGCTGTCCGGTAACTTACTGAGCAGAAACTGGACCGACGCGGACAAGGAAATCCCACAGCATGCAATAAGTAACTGCAGTAATAAAAACAAGTGTATAAAAACCATTAGCAGCAATATCTGGACAGTCCCGTGCGGACGAAAACACCTACGTCATTAGGAATGAAGAGAACAATTGCTACAAAACACAGAAAAATAAGACGCTACTTCTGATGGCAGAGAGCTTGTCCCGTCACCTCTGAGCAACGATGAAAGGCTCCGTCTCCGACCGCCATCATAGATCACCAATAATGTAAAGAACATGATAGATGAGCAAGACGCCAGCAACCCTCTCAGTGGGGTAACCAGTGTGATGGGCCCTGGTGCCAAATCTGGACCAATCCCGCATGTTGGTCAAATTATGGGCCATTGTAGCATTCTAAATCCTATAAGGACATGCACCCCCTACCGCATTATGTAGTAATCTACCCCATCTTGGGCTCATCCTAGTATGTATGTTCCCTATCCTGGTATATATCCCCTATACTGGTATATATGCTCTCCATCCTAGTGTGTATATGTCACCCATCCTGGTATAATATATATATATCCTCCATCCTGGTATATATCCCCCATACTGGTAAATATGCTCTCCATCCTAGTGTGTATATGTCACCCATCCTGGTATAAATGTCCCCGATCCTGGTATATATATCCTCCATCCCGGTGTATATGTCCTCCATCCCGGTGTATATGTCCTCCATCCCGGTGTATATGTCCTCCATCCCGGTGTATATGTCCTCCATCCCGGTGTATATGTCCTCCATCCCGGTGTATATGTCCTCCATCCCGGTGTATATGTCCTCCATCCCGGTGTATATGTCCTCCATCCCGGTGTATATGTCCTCCATCCCGGTGTATATGTCCTCCATCCCGGTGTATATGTCCTCCATCCCGGTGTATATGTCCTCCATCCCGGTGTATATGTCCTCCATCCCGGTGTATATGTCCTCCATCCCGGTGTATATGTCCTCCATCCCGGTGTATATGTCCTCCATCCCGGTGTATATGTCCTCCATCCCGGTGTATACGTCCTCCATCCCGGTGTATACGTCCTCCATCCCGGTGTATACGTCCTCCATCCCGGTGTATACGTCCTCCATCCCGGTGTATACGTCCTCCATCCCGGTGTATACGTCCTCCATCCCGGTGTATACGTCCTCCATCCCGGTGTATACGTCCTCCATCCCGGTGTATACGTCCTCCATCCCGGTGTATACGTCCTCCATCCCGGTGTATACGTCCTCCATCCCGGTGTATACGTCCTCCATCCCGGTGTATACGTCCTCCATCCCGGTGTATACGTCCTCCATCCCGGTGTATACGTCCTCCATCCCGGTGTATACGTCCTCCATCCCGGTGTATACGTCCTCCATCCCGGTGTATATGTCCTCCATCCTGGTGTATATATCCTCCATCCTGGTGTATATATCCTCCATCCTGGTGTATACGGTATATCCTCCATCCCGGTGTATATGTCCTCCATCCTGGTGTATATATCCTCCATCCTGGTATACAGTATAGGTCCCTCATTCTGTTGCTATTCTTTAATGCATAAAAAAAATTCACTCACCTTCCATTCATGCGTCGTTGTCTTATGAAGCCGGCAGCTGACTTCAGCGTGCAAATAACGAAAGCGCAAATCATTACTGCCCTGCGCCCCCAGTCACTGCCCAGCGCCCCCAGTCACGTGCACGCTGTCAGATGTTGGCCTCTGATTGGCCAGTGGCATGTATTGCAGCGCACGGACCCAGCGAGTCTCTGCGCCACAATACACTTTAGCTGAATGTGTGCCCGAGTACGTACATCCAGTTGAAGTGTGAGCTGATGTCGGCAGGCCCCCCCACCTGCATGTGCCCGGTCACAACTTCTGCGACCGCAATCGTTACGCCCCTGTGCCCTCTAATAAAAAAGTGTATGTAGAGACGGCTGGCGGTTTTTATGTTTAGTCTTTTGAGCTTTTTTTAACAGCTTTAGGTTTCCAAAGGCTAAAAGAAGTGTCTTTTAGATGATACAAATAATTAACACACTATACTCACCCTCCCCTGCTGCTCGGGTCTTTGTCACATCATCACTACAGTAAGTTCCTGCTGCAGCTGATAATTGGGCTATATCAGCAGAGACGCTGGGTTCAGTGATTGGCTGCAGTGGTCTTTTGGCTGTAGTCTGTCAACGCTGGACCCGGGGATGGAGAGTTTTGTTCTGTTAATTATTGCAAACATCTGGAAGCCTATGGATAAATAAAAAATTATTCAAGAAAAAACCCTCCAAGACATTATCAGGTGCAGATTTCAGAGATATGAAATTAGGAGGTGATTATGATGCCTCCAATTAAGGATATAAATGTTTTCAATGGTAATTTTGTTTTTTAATTAAATGTGTGTATTTTGTTTGGCTACAACGCTCTTTTTACAATAGGAATTCATAAGGATTTTGGAGTGTTTGTTTTCTACATCCTCTATATGTCATAATACATATCAGACTGCAGAATAAGTCACCAATCAGTTCGTCAGTGAACCACTTCACTTCAGGTCTGTAACTCTTATCTCTACACTCCTGAGCCATCTTCTAAACGGATGACTGTTCATTTATAGATGACGGTTCAGAAGAGAAATAAGGAGCAGAGACCGTACGAACGAGCTCACTGATGGGTCACAGGCAACTCATTCCGCAGTCTGCTATGTACTGTAACAAATCCACGTAATCCAGAATAATCACTACTCTGATCATTAGTGGAAAAATGTTATAAACAGAGAAAATTGAGTGCTTTTCTCCCAAACCCTTTCATGTTTCAGCACCTTCATATCATTATTAAGCAATTCTGTGTGATCCTGAAAACCTTTAGGGCACTGGGAATGCAAAGGTGAAGCAGCTGCCAACATGACGGCTGTGGTGCTACATTACTGCACATGGCGCGCTTTACTGCTGCTGTGAAATTCACTATGAACCAGTGCCATGCTATGCAGAGAACCGATGCCGGCTAGGCAGAGAACAGTGGCAGGCTACGCAGAGAACAGTGGCAGGCCAGGCAGAGAACAGACGCAGGCTATGCAGAGAACCGATGCCGGCTACGCAGAGAACAGACGCCGGCTACGCAGAGAATAGACGCCGGCTACGCAGAGAACAGACACAGGCCAGGCAGAGAACAGACACAGGCCAGGCAGAGAACAGATGCCGACTAGGCAGAGAACAGACGCAGGCTAGGCAGAGAACAGACACAGGCCAGGCAGAGAACAGACGCAGGCTACGCAGAGAACAGACGCAGGGCAGGCAGAGAACAGACGCAGGCTAGGCAGAGAACAGACGCAGGCTACGCAGAGAACAGACGCAGGGCAGGCAGAGAACAGACGCAGGCTACGCAGAGAACAGACGCAGGGCAGGCAGAGAACAGACGCAGGCTAGGCAGAGAACAGACGCAGGCTACGCAGAGAACAGACGCAGGCTAGGCAGAGAACAGACGCAGGCTAGGCAGAGAACAGACACAGGCCAGGCAGAGAACAGACGCAGGCTACGCAGAGAACAGACGCAGGGCAGGCAGAGAACAGACGCAGGCTAGGCAGAGAACAGACGCAGGCTACGCAGAGAACAGACGCAGGCTAGGCAGAGAACAGACGCAGGCCAGGCAGAGAACAGACGCAGGCTACGCAGAGAACAGACGCAGGGCAGGCAGAGAACAGACGCAGGCTAGGCAGAGAACAGACGCAGGCTACGCAGAGAACAGACGCAGGCTAGGCAGAGAACAGACGCAGGCCAGGCAGAGAACAGACGCCGACTAGGCAGAGAACTGCCGCACGCTACGCAGAGAACAGTGGCAGGCCAGGCAGAGAACAGATGCAGGCTACGCAGAGAACCGACGCAGGCCAGGCAGAGAACAGACGCAGGCTAAGCAGAGAAGAGACGCAGGCCAGGCAGAGAACTGCCGCACGCTACGCAGAGAACAGTGGCAGGCTGCACAGAGAACAGACGCAGGCTATGCAGAGAACTGACTCCGGCTAGGCAGAGAACAGATGTCGGCTAGGCAGAGAACTGACACAGGCTAGGCAGAGAACAGACGCAGGCTAGGCAGAGAACAGACGCCGACTAGGCAGAGAACTGCCGCACGCTACGCAGAGAACAGTGGCAGGCCAGGCAGAGAACAGATGCAGGCTACGCAGAGAACCGACGCAGGCCAGGCAGAGAACAGACGCAGGCCAGGCAGAGAAGAGACGCAGGCCAGGCAGAGAACTGCTGCACGCTACGCAGAGAACAGTGGCAGGCTGCACAGAGAACAGACGCAGGCTATGCAGAGAACTGACTCCGGCTAGGCAGAGAACAGATGTCGGCTAGGCAGAGAACTGACACAGGCTAGGCAGAGAACAGACGCAGGCTAGGCAGAGAACAGACGCCGACTAGGCAGAGAACTGCCGCACGCTACGCAGAGAACAGTGGCAGGCCAGGCAGAGAACCGACGCAGGCCAGGCAGAGAACAGACACAGGCTAGGCAGAGAACCGATGCACGCTACGCAGAGAACAGATGCAGGCTACGCAGAGAACAGATGCAGGCTATGCAGAGAACAGATGCAGGCTAGGCAGAGAACAGACACAGGCTACGCAGAGAACAGACGCAGGCTACGCAGAGAACAGACGCAGGCTACGCAGAGAACCTACGCAGGCTACACAGAGAACCTACGCAGGCTACACAGAGAACCTACGCAGGCTATGCTATCCACATAATGCATCACTGTCCCCGTTTGCCGCTGCACATAAATAAGCCCATTTTTCTGCAACCCTATAAGCAATCATATATGAAATATACTCCAGAGATTAATGGTTATTACCAACTGCAGGCGTGACACACTGTATCTGTGCACAGCAAGGAAGTCAGGCCTTCAAAGCACTTACTGTCTCACAGTCTCATGTCAGATATGAAAATCTTCATATAGGGGTCTATAGAAGAGAGCAATTAGGCTATTTATAGGCGCAGCAAACACCCCCCCCCCACCCCCCGTCCTTGTAAAGCGACAGATAAAGATTTCTTTGCATTGTGTTAAAATATCTGCATCTCCATGATCATGCATTACATTATATATAGCTGCAAAGGTTTCTGTTCTATTAAATCGACCTATAAAAAAAGAAAAGAGGAAAGATAGCAAAACTCTAATCCTGTGGGTTTACCCTGGTGCGGATTTACAGTATATTTCCCTGATCACCTTCCGGCATTATGGACACAGAGGTTGATGTGTGACGCCTGGAAGTTTGGAGGATCAGTCTCTGCCAGGATCGTCAATACACGGCTGAGCCTCACTGACACGTAAAACCACTGACAGATAGCAAACAAATGGAGCCGTTAATGATCTCTGTGTTATTAATATTGGCTTAGAAGTGGAGCACGAGGAATTAATGCAGAGTGTCTCAGCGGAAACATCTATGTGTGCGATAAATACAAAGTATCCGTGTAAACGTCCACAGCTTCAGTATCAAAATATTTACACATCTGTAAGTAACATCAATCATAGATCCATTCATAAATCATCAGTGAGGATCTGCACATCCATCGCCCGTGTGCGGGGGCTGCACACGACCAAATGTTCCGCACACGACCAAATGTTCCGCACACGACCAAATGTTCCGCACACACCGCCGCCCGTTTTCTCAGAGTTCTGTCTTCTAGCCGTCTCCAATCTTCTGAGACCCTTTCTAAGTGTCCTCCTGCGGTTTTCAGGACGTCTGCACTGTAAATGCTGCAGATGCACTCACACATTGTGTACTTATTGTAGATTTCGAGGTCGTCTGGCACAAATTGAGGTTTTAATACCAGAGTTTAGGACCATCCCGACTGGGGTTCACCTTGTGGCTTTTAGGGTATGTGCACACGTTCAGGATTTTTCAAGTTTTTTTTTTTTTATTTTTTTCACGATAAAAACGCATACATATGCATTCTGCAATTTTTCGCGGAAAAAAATGCATCGCAGTAAAAAAAAAAAGCAGCATGTTCATTAATTTTGCGGATTTTTAGCGTTTTTCCTGCTATTTAATGCTTTGGGAAAGCTCCGGAAAAAAACGTGAAAAAAACACATGCAGATTTCTGGCAGAAATGTCCGTTTTTTGTCAGGAAATTTCTGCAAGAAATCCTGAAAGTGTGCACATAGCCTTACACTTTCTTTTAATCAAAAGCAGTGTCTATCACTCATGTGTATTATTACTTTGTGCTCACAGCAGGGTACAGGCTCATTGTGTTTCCATGTTAGGTTTTCTCTTTATCAGACGGGATTATCCCTTTTTGTGCATTTTCTTTCCAGTCCTTGTTCCCACTTATAAAATATAAAATCCTCGGGAAATGGTTTTATATGATGGAGACAAACGTCGTCACATATTCCAGCGCAGCGGCAATGAAATCTTCAAGGGTCAAGAAAAAAAAAAGATTAACAAACAGAAAAAGCCACGAGAGGCAGAGGACTCGCAACATACGTGATCCCCCCTGTTTACATGTGTGTGGGATTAGCCATTACCGCTGGTAGTAATCTATGGATCTCTGGTCCTTCATTCACGCAGAGAAAGCACGATCTAGGAGACTTCATTCTTAAAACTGGACACAGAGACAGATAACATCTCCCCCATACAGAATAAGGCTGGGGATATGTCATAGACTAAACCACAGTATCAACTATTGATTATTCTCTGCGGATGTATCACTGCACGAAGCAAACGGGAAGGTGATGACAGGAGAACGGCCCATGCACAATATGACATCGGATGCACTCATTAGCTTGGTCCATGGTGCACACAGATCACAGGGGAGGAAGGAAACCCACGCAAATATGGGGAGAACATACAAACTGCTCACAGAGGTCGCCCTTGGTGTGGATTTGAACCCAGGACTCCAGCGCTGCAAAGCAAGTGCTAACCACTGAGTCACCGTACAATGCTAACTACTGAGCCACTGTGCAGTGCTAACCACTGAGCCACTGCGCTGTCCTATATACAGTACAGTGATAACCACTGAGCCACTCTGCTGTCCTATATATAGTACAGTGATAACCACTGAGCTGTCCTATATACAGGACAGTGCTAACCACTGAGCCACTCTGCTGTCCTATATATAGTACAGTGATAACCACTGAGTCACCGTACAATGCTAACCACTGAGCCACTGTGCTGTCCTATATACAGTACAGTGATAACCACTGAGCCACTCTGCTGTCCTATATATAGTACAGTGATAACCACTGAGTCACCGTACAATGCTAACCACTGAGCCACTCTGCTGTCCTATATATAGTACAGTGATAACCACTGAGCCACTCTGCTGTCCTATATATAGTACAGTGATAACCACTGAGCCACTCTGCTGTCCTATATATAGTACAGTACAGACCACTGAGCTGTCCTATATACAGTACAGCGTTAACCACGGAGCTGCTGTATTACGACATCTGCTTGCTATCAGTAAATGGAAACCTGATCACTTCCTCATCTGGCCTTTCTGGTGAGGTTTACTAAGCCGCCATCTTGATCGGAGCTGTCAGCACATTAAATCAAGGAGCAGCAGGATGTAAAACATGAAGACAACTCAAGAGCTGAAGAAATGAAATATAAAAGTTATGACAAAGTTACACAATTTTACCTAAAAGTAACAAACCTGCTTATCTTTAGCAATAAATGCGAAAATACACAAAGACGAGGACATTAGATGCTTTACTCTAAATAGCAGCAGACTGCTCTAACAGGAGACACAAAGGAAAGAACTGTATTATCTCATCTCCATAATGTGAATTTCAGCAGTGGATTAGTCCTAGCTCTCCGAGGTAGCACTGTCTAAGGCGACTTTCACACTAGCGTTAACTGCAATCCGTCACAATGCATCGTTTTGCAGAAAAAACGCATCCTGCAAAAGTGCTTGCAGGATGCGTTTTTCCCCATAGACTTGTATTGACGACGCATTGCGACGGATTGTCACACGTCGCATCCGTCGTGTGACGGATGCGTCGTGCTTTGGCGGACCGTCGGGAGCAAAAAACGCTACATGTAACGTTTTTTGCTCCTGACGGACCGCTTTTTCCGACTGCCATGCGCGGCCGGAACTCCGCCCCCACCTCCCCGCACCTCACAATGGGGCAGCGGATGCGCCGGAAAAATGCATCCGCTGCCTCCGTTATGCAGTGCGTTAAACGCTACTGTCGAAATCTCTGCCCGACGCATTGCGACGGGGAGATTCCGACGCTAGTGTGAAAGTAGCCTAAGAGCCGAACATTGGCTGGTGACTGCTGTCCATGGTGCTGGCGGGGCTCTCCGAGGTAGCACTGCCTGAGAGCCGGACATTGGCTGGTGACTGCTGTCCATGGTGCTGGCGGGGCTCTCCGAGGTAGCACTGCCTGAGAGCCGGACATTGGCTGGTGAGCGCTGTCCATGGTTCTGGCGGGGCTCACCGAAGTAGCACTGCCTGAGAGCCGGACATTGGCTGGTGAGCGCTGTCCATGGTGCTGGCGGGACTCTCCGAGGTAGCACTGCCTGAGAGCCGGACATTGGCTGGTGACTGCTGTCCATGGTGCTGGCGGGGCTCTCCGAGGTAGCACTGCCTGAGAGCCGGACATTGGCTGGTGAGCGCTGTCCATGGTGCTGGCGGAGCTCTCCGAGGTAGCACTGCCTAAGAGCCGGACATTGGCTGGTGAGCGCTGTCCATGGTGCTGGCGGGACTCTCCGAGGTAGCACTGCCTGAGAGCTGGACATTGGCTGGTGACTGCTGTCCATGGTGCTGGCGGGGCTCTCCGAGGTAGCACTGCCTGAGAGCCGGACATTGGCTGGTGAGCGCTGTCCATGGTGCTGGCGGGGCTCTCCGAGGTAGCACTGCCTGAGAGCCGGACATTGGCTGGTGAGTGCTGTCCATGGTGCTGGCGGGGCTCTCCGAGGTAGCACTGCCTAAGAGCCGGCCATTGGCTGATGAGCACTGTCCATGGTGCTGGCGGACCTCTCCGAGGTAGCACTGCCTAAGAGTCTGACATTGGCTGGTGAAAGCTGTTTATAGTGCTGGCGGAGCTCTAAGAGGTAGCACTGCCTAGGAGCTGGACATTGGCTGGTGAGCGCTGTACATGGTGCTGCTGGCGGAGCTCTCCGAGGTAGCACTGCCTGAGAGCCGGACATTGGCTGGTGAGCGCTGTCCATGGTGCTGGCGGAGCTCTCCGAGGTAGCACTGCCTGAGAGCCGGACATTGGCTGGTGAACGCTGTCCATGGTACTGGCAGAGCTCTCCAATGTAGCACTGCCTAAGAGTCGGACATTGGCTGGTGAGCGCTGTCCATGGTGCTGGCGGAGCTTTCCAAGGTAGCACTGCTTAAGAGTTGGACATTGGCTGGTGAGTGCTGTCCTTGGTGCTGGCGGAGCTCTCCGAGGTAGCACTGCCTAAGCGCCAGCCATTGGCTATTGAGCGCTGTCCATGGTGCTGCTGGCAGAGCTCTCCGAGGTAGCACTGCCTAAGAGCCAGCCATTGGCTATTGAGCGCTGTCCATGGTGCTGCTGGCGGAGCTCTCCAAAGGAAGCACTGCCTAAGAGCCGGCCATTGGCTATTGAGCGCTGTCCATGGTGCTGCTGGCGGAGCTCTCCAAAGGAAGCACTGCCTAAGAGCCAGCCATTGGCTATTGAGCGCTGTCCATGGTGCTGCTGGCGGGGCTCTCCGAGGTAGCACTGCCTAAGAGCCGGACATTGGCTGGTGAGCGCTGTCCATGGTGCTGGCGGAGATCTCCGAGGTAGCACTGCCTAAGAGCCGGACATTGGCTGGTAAACGCTGTCCATGGTGCTGGCGGGGCTCTCCGAGGTAGCACTGCCTAAGAGCCGGACATTGGCTGGTAAACGCTGCCCATGGTGCTGGCGGAGCTCTCCGAGGTAGCACTGCCTAAGAGCCAGCCATTGGCTGGTGAGCGCTGTCCATGGTGCTGGCGGAGCTCTCCAAAGGAAGCACTGCCTAAGAGCCGGCCATTGAGCGCTGTCCATGGTGCTGCTGGCGGAGCTCTCCAAAGGAAGCACTGCCTAAGAGCCAGCCATTGGCTATTGAGCGCTGTCCATGGTGCTGCTGGCGGGGCTCTCCGAGGTAGCACTGCCTAAGAGCCGGACATTGGCTGGTGAGCGCTGTCCATGGTGCTGGCGGAGCTCTCCGAGGTAGCACTGCCTAAGAGCCGGACATTGGCTGGTGAGCGCTGTCCATGGTGCTGGCGGGGCTCTCCGAGGTAGCACTGCCTAAGAGCCGGACATTGGCTGGTAAACGCTGCCCATGGTGCTGGTGGAGCTCTCCGAGGTAGCACTGCCTAAGAGCCGGACATTGGCTGGTGAGAGCTGTCCATGGTGCTGGCGGGGCTCTCCGAGGTAGCACTGCCTAAGAGCCGGACATTGGCTGGTGAGCGCTGTCCATGGTGCTGGCGGAGCTCTCCGAGGTAGCACTGCCTAAGAGCCAGACATTGGCTGGTGAGCGCTGTCCATGGTGCTGCAAACATCACACAGCTTCCTATCTATAAACTATGTGGCTTTCATGGGAGAGACTCAAAAATCATTTCAGGTGGCTGCAAAGCCAAGAATGTGAGGCATCACTGCAGATAAAGTCCTGGACAAGAAGTCAATTAGGAGTTGATTAACCCCTTAGTGACCGAGCCAAATTTTTGAAATCTGACCAGTGTCACTTTATGTGGTAATAACTCTGCAACGCTTCAACAAATCCCAGTGATTTTGAGATTGTTTTTTCGTGACACATTCTACTTTATGATAATGGTAAATTTTGTTCAACATTTTTTGTGTTTATTTATAAAAAATATCAAAAATTTTAGAAAAATGTTAAAAAATTAGCAATTTTCTAAATTTGAATGATTATCCCTTTAATCCAGATGGTCATACCACAGCAAACCATTAATAAATAACATTTCCCACATGTCTGCTTTACATCAGCACCATTTGTAAAATGTTATTTTATTTTGTTAGCATTTTAGGAGGTTTAAAAATGTAGCAGCAATTTTTCATTTTTTCAAAGAAATTTACAAAATTTATTTTTTTAGGGACTTACCCATGTTTGAAGTGACTTTAGGGGTCCCATATATTGGGAAACCCACAAACGTGATACCATTTTAGAAACAGCACCCCCTGACATATCAAAAACTGCTGTCAGGTAGTTTATTAACCCTTCAGGTGCTTTACAGGAATTAATGCAAAGTGGTATGACAGAAATGAAAATGTGTATTTTTACCACCTAAGTGTTGTTAACTTCTAAACAGATTACTACAGCCGTCAGACTCTAAGGCCGCTATTTGGCCATGAATTGCCATGGCAAACATCAGGACCACAAAATCATGATCTGAGGGCACCAATTGTGACAAAGAAGAAGCCCCCACACTCTGTTAACCATTTATAATGATGTAGTCACTATTGACAGCAGCATCTAAGGGGTTAAACAGATTTAGATGGTGCAAATACGGATCGTGGCTGGTACAGCAAGTTGTCAGCTATAGTGTACAACCGACAGATGCTGGATTGTCATCTGTATGGGGAGGATATTCTCTTATATCTAAGGTCAGTTAAAAGACGTATTGGCGGTCATTAAGGGGTTAAATAACTGTGATGTTTTTATTTCCGAAAAAATAGACCCTTTATTTTTACAGAGCTAATAAATCAGCCGTGATTGCCACCCCTGATCCTGTGTGCCCCCAGGAGGCGGCAGTGACCCCGTGCCCCTCTTCTCACTTTGACACTAATGGGTAATAGCTGGTCTCTGATTATATAATGCTAGCGGGGTCTATCCTATCTCACTCGGTCGATTCCCATGGGACGAGCCCGGTGAGTTAATCAGCTCCAGCAGCCATTAATCCTAGCTCTAAATCTTACTTTTTCCAGTGCTCTTTGGAAGCCTGTCTGCCTGGTTTTGCGTCTCCAGGCAGCTTTGGCGCTGGTGTGAAAGCAAACATCCGGATATCTGCACTCAAAAGGGGATGTGGAGGGAAAAAAATGGATTATTAATATAGGACAGGATTTTTATGTAGTATTAGTTAACAACAGAGGTCTGAGCAATGTTAATTGATGATTAAATGGTCACTACAATTTTTACAAAATTTGCATGAATCTGTTACACATCTGTTCAGGTCTGGGCTCTGCTACCTACACCAGGTCCGCTAAACTTTTGTGTGCTTTGCAAGTAGCCTGGCGTGCTCCCATGCATTGAGCTTCATGGGCCTATAAGGCCTACCAAGACATAGTAACATAGTTAGTTAGGCCGAAAAAAGACATTTGTCCATCCAGTTCAGCCTATATTCCATCATAATAAATCCCCAGATCTACGTCCTTCTACAGAACCTAATAATTGTATGATACAATATTGTTCTGCTCCAGGAAGACATCCAGGCCTCTCTTGAACCCCTCGACTGAGTTCGCCATCACCACCTCCTCAGGCAAGCAATTCCAGATTCTCACTGCCCTAACAGTAAAGAATCCTCTTCTATGTTGGTGGAAAAACCTTCTCTCCTCCAGACGCAAAGAATGCCCCCTTGTGCCCGTCACCTTCCTTGGTATAAACAGATCCTCAGCGAGATATTTGTATTGTCCCCTTATATACTTATACATGGTTATTAGATCGCCCCTCAGTCGTCTTTTTTCTAGACTAAATAATCCTAATTTCGCTAATCTATCTGGGTATTGTAGTTCTCCCATCCCCTTTATTAATTTTGTTGCCCTCCTTTGTACTCTCTCTAGTTCCATTATATCCTTCCTGAGCACCGGTGCCCAAAACTGGACACAGTACTCCATGTGCGGTCTAACTAGGGATTTGTACAGAGGCAGTATAATGCTCTCATCATGTGCATCCAGACCTCTTTTAATGCACCCCATGATCCTGTTTGCCTTGGCAGCTGCTGCCTGGCACTGGCTGCTCCATGTATGCTCCACATACATTTGTGTTTTGGTATTAAGACTTAATTTGTCAGTGCACTGCGTCTTGCCTACGGTCTTCAAGAAGTCTCTCGTCTGCCTGTGGCTTCCAGTACCTTTGCTACTTGTTCCCAGTCTTCCAGGAGCTCTGCTACATATCCACCTGTGACATCAAGGACGTCTCTCTGCCTGCGGCTTCCAGTACCTTGCCTACCTGTATACATTGTCCCGGATGTCTCCAGTGTGCCTGCAGCTTCCAGTTCCTTTGCAACTTGTCTGCAGTCTCCATGATGTCTTCTGGCTTCTAGTACCTTTGCTACTTGTTCCCGATTTTCCAGGACCTCTGCTACATATCCGCCAGGGACATCGAGGACAACGTCTGTCCACCTGCGGATTCACGTACCTCAGCTACTTGTGTACATTCTCCCAGATGTCTCCGGTCTGCAGCTTCCATTGCCTATGCAACTTGGCAGCCAGGAGACATCCTGGAAACTGCAGACTACGGCTTCTAATAGCTCTGCTAATGGTCTCCTGTCTGCCGTGTGCCACATGCCTCACCCATCTGCTGCATTGCCACCTGTATCCCATGTGCACACCTGGACCTTGGCATAGAGGATTCACCTCACCTACTGAGCCCTTGACAGAACCAATATGATAAGTGAATATAAGAAACTGTGATATCTGCTTGTTTCTCCTCTAATGAGTCACTTTTGGTCTCCACATAGCTTCCTAAATGTATCATTCACTGTTGAAAATGTGCTAAAATCTGCCTTTCTCAAGACAAGTAAAACCGCCTGATCACTGAGGGATCAGATTACAGCAGTCTATTTAAATCTATGGAAGGGAAGCAGAGTGAAAGAGAAAGGTACAAATATACAAAGATCTGTGCTACCGCTATCAATAAATGTTTTATCTTGGCTTCAGTGCTGGATTTATGACCACAATGCTCAGTAGTATTAAAGAATATCCTTTATAACTATTGATTTCAAGTAAGTGTTTTATCTCAACACTAGGGGCGTAACTAGAGTCTGATAGGCTCCAGTGCAAGATTTGCACCAAGTACCCCCTATCCTAAATAAATGTATATATGTGCCGTCCATCCTGGTCCCTTCCTGGTATATACATCGCCCCTTCTGGTAGATGTCCCATATCCTGGTATATATATCCCCCCTTTTGCCGCTGTTCTTAAATGTATAGAAAAAAAAAAAATCCATTACACTTACAGGGGGCATGCATAGAAGTTAAGGGGTTCCATAGCAGAAGTATAATGCACAGCCCATAGTCCTCCATATAGTATAATGCACATTCCATAGTCCTCCATATAGTATAATGCACAGCCCATAGTCCTCCATATAGTATAATGCACAGCCCATAGTCCTCCATACAGTATAATGAACAGCCCATAGTCCTTCATACAGTATAATGAGCAGCCCATAGTCCTCCATATAGTATAATGCGCAGCTCATAGTCCTCCATATAGTATAATGCGCAGCTCATAGTCCTCCATATAGTATAATGAACAGCCTATAGTCCTCCATATAGTATAATGAACAGCCCATAGTCCTCCGTATAGTATAATGCACAGCCCATAGTCCTCCATATAGTATAATGCACAGCCCATAGTCCTCCGTATAGTATAATACACAGCCCATAGTCCTCCGTATAGTATAATGCACAGCCCATAGTCCTCCATATAGTATAATGCACAGCCCATAGTCCTCCGTATAGTATAATACACAGCCCATAGTCCTCCGTATAGTATAATGCACAGCCCATAGTCCTCCATATAGTATAATGCACAGCCCATAGTCCTCCATATAGTATAATGCACAGCCCATAGTCCTTCATACAGTATAATGAACAGCCCATAGTCCTCCATATAGTATAATGAACAGCCCATAGTCCTCCGTATAGTATAATGCACAGCTCATAGTCCTCCGTATAGTATAATGTACAGCCCATAGTCCTCTGTATAGTATAATACACAGCCCATAGTCCTCCATAGTATAATGCACAGCCCATAGTCCTCCATATAGTATTATGCACAGCCCATAGTCATTCATAAGGTATATTGCACAGCCCATAGTCCTCTATATAGTATAATGCACAGCTCTTAGTCCTCCATATAGTATAATGCACAGCCCATAGTCCTCCATATAGTATAATGCACAGCCCATAGTCCTCCGTATAGTATAATTAACAGCCCATAGTCCTCCATATAGTATAGTGCACAGCCCATAGTCCTCCGTATAGTGTAATGCACAGCCCAGTCATCCATAAAGTATAATGTACAGTCCATAGTCCTCCATATAGTATAATGCACAGCTCATAGTCCTCCATATAGTATAGTGCACAGTCCATAGTCCTCCATATAGTATAATGCATAGCCCATAGTCCTCCGTATAGTAGAATGCACAGTCCATAGTCCTCCATATAATATAATGCACAGCCCATAGTCCTCCATATAGTATAATTAACAGCCCATAGTCCTCCATATAGTATAGTGCACAGCCCATAGTCATCCATAAAGTATAATGTACAGCTCACAGTAATTCATGTACTAGTATTGCCACTGATTAAAAAAAAAATGGCCAGCAGCGTGTATTGTCGCGCACTGGCGCTATGTGTCTCTGCGCGACAATATAATTCAACTAGTTGTGCATCCAAAGACATATCCAGCTGAAGTTTCTGCTGGCGTCGTCAGGCCCCTGACCCGCCGTGCCCGGTCACAGTGGCGACCGCAGTCTTTACATCCCTGCTCAAAACCAAAGCTGGATTCACAGCTACACAGATCAGTACTGTATTATGGCCTCCATGCTGCTGCTTTTGAATAGCTACAGAGACAGGAGAGCAGGAATCCCTCATGTCTGTGGGTGCTGTGTGAGAGACATCATGGCAGCTAGTCTCTACCAAGTAGCTGAGAGGCAGCTGAAAATTAGATACCGCCTGCAGAGGAGAAAACTGGTGAAACAGTGCAGGTTACAAGCCAAATGCCCAGAAATACGGTTATTCCTTATGTAACACATGTAAAACTTTTCAGAATAAGCAGTTATATAATGAGTTTTAGTCCAGGAGACTTTTCTTCATCTGACAAGTGTAAGCAGTCTTCAATTTGTCATGAAATTGCTCCCGACAGCAAGAAAACATTAAATCTCTATGCAATTAGCAACAAGAAAACTTGTTTCTTACCCAAATGTTGAACAGGATATTTACAATTCCCGATACCTGTGACACAGAAGTATCAGCTTCTGCCGGCAGTGATCTTAGACGACCAATGCAGAACAATTTAGTTTTCTCTATAAAGTTAACTGTGGGGACTGAAAATATGAGTGAGAGCTGCCAAAAACACAGGAATAAACACTCCGCAAACATCACTCTCCAAAGTGCTGGGAATCTGCCAGACTCCATTGTGTTCTCTCCAGTTGGGAAATATGCAAATAACACATAATAGTCAATGTTAGAATTTGTGGACCTTAAAGGGGTGGTCAACTAAAAATAAAAAAATGTTTAGCGTTATCTACGATATATAGAGGTGTTATCAGTAATTTTACAGGAGGAGAAGGTGAGCTGTGAAATCCCATTGTGAATGGACAATCCTGTGTCATCAGCTGTATAGAGGTATTATCAGTCATTGTACAGGAGGAGGTGAGCTGTGACATCACCTATTGTGAATGGTGGATCCTGTGTTATCTTCTGTATATAGGGGTGTTATCAGTCATTGTACAGGAGGAGGTGAGCTGTGACATCACCTATTGTGAATGGTGGATCCTGTGTTATCTACTGTATAAAGAGGTGCTATCAGTCATTGTACAGGAGGAGGAGGTGAGCTGTGACATCACCTATTGTGAATGGTGGATCCTGTGTTATCTTCTGTATATAGAGGTGTTATCTGTTATGGCTGGCAATCAGGCAACACAGCGTGCAGTAATCAGCGCACATACAGAGATCTGGCAATAACCAAAAACAATAGGACGAGCTCTGAGACGTGGAATCTCTGTAGACTGCAGTACCTGATCTATCCTCACACAACTATAAGCAGCAGTGGATTGCGCCTATAACTACCTATGCAACTCGGCACTGCCTGAGGAGCTGACTAGCCTGAAGATAGAAATACAAGCCTGACTTACCTCAGAGAAATACCCCAAAGGAATAGGCAGCCCCCCACATATAATGACTGTTAGCAAGATGAAAAGACAAACGTAGGAATGAAATAGATTCAGCAAAGTGAGGCCCGATATTCTAGACAGAGCGAGGATAGCAAAGAGAACTATGCAGTCTACAAAAAACCCTAAAACGAAAACCACGCAAAGGGGCAAAAAAGACCCACCGTGCCGAACTAACAGCACGGCGGTGCACCCCTTTGCTTCTCAGAGCTTCCAGCAAAAGTTAATAGCAAGCTGGACAGAAAAAAACAGAAAACAAACTAGAAGCACTTATCTAGCAGAGCAGCAGGCCCAAGGAAAGATGCAGTAGCTCAGATCCAACACTGGAACATTGACAAGGAGCAAGGAAGACAGACTCAGGTGGAGCTAAATAGCAAGGCAGCCAACGAGCTCACCAAAACACCTGAGGGAGGAAGCCCAGAGACTGCAATACCACTTGTGACCACAGAAGTGAACTCAGCCACAGAATTCACAACAGTTATCAGTCATTGTACAGGAGGAGGTGAGCTGTGACATCACCTATTGTGAATGGTGGATCCTGTGTTATCTACTGTATATAGAGGTGTTATCAGTCATTGTACAGGAGGAGGTGAGCTGTGACATCACCTATTGTGAATGGTAGATCCTGTGTTATCTACTGTATATAGGTGTTATCAGTCATTGTACAGGAGGAGGAGGAGGAGGAAGTGAGCTGTGACTGCCATATATGCCAATGAGGGTCAGGAGACAAGCAGCCAGTCCGGACCCTGAAACCGGCTTCACAAAGTAAATATTTTTCCAGTTGCCTCCAGCAAGCATTGATCTTGGAGAGGTGAGAAGATATTTTCCCCTTTGCTGCAGTGCAGCCGCCGGAGCGATGGATCTGTGCTGTGCAGGCCTCGCCGATGCTGGGTAACCGGCCTTATGTGAATGATAGCGCCCTGCCGGTGATCACATTACTGCTCGACTCAGAACCGATCCTGCATTTGATGTAAGATCACGTCTCTGTTCTCCAGAAATCTGCTGCCTCCATCAGATAAGCACAAAGCGCACGGTGACCCCATAATAACCCATGATGGAGGAAAATGAACAAGCTTTTAACGGAAATGAAAAGACAGTGCACTGTCGACACAATGTGCAGCGCGGATCTTGATATGAACGCTCGCATGTTCCTTCTGGTCCCGGGGTTACTGGAGAAAAAGGGAAACGCTCGCTCCGTGGAGCCAAAATCATTGTGATTAAATTGTGATTTTTTTTTACAGTTTTATCTGCAAACGACGAGACTCGGCAGATAAAAAAAATAATGTAACATATGAACAGGATAGTATTGTCATTTACTTTGCTGCTATGTTGCACTCCCAAGAGCCGGGACACGAAGGGACATATTGGGGCAGATTTACTACTCCGGCCCCGTGTCTGCACAGCGCCGCCGCGGCCTTGCTGGGTGATAGCCTAAGTCTAAAGTTGCACTGAGTTTATGTGCACACATTGCAGGTTTTTTCGCATTTTTCTGCGTTTTATTGCTGTGAAACCGCTTACTAAAGGCATCCCACTATTTTTAATGGAATTCCGCATTGTTGTGCCCATGCTGCGTTTTTTTCTGCAAAAAGAAAAAAACACATAGTGGAAAAAAAAAACGCAGCGTGTTCTTTAATTTTGCGGAATTTCCACTATATAATTGTATTGGGACGCTCTGGAAAAAAACGTGCAAAAAACGCTCAAAAAAAAAAAAAAACACGAGCGGATTTCCTGCAAAAGGAGTCCGGTTTTGATCAGGAAAATTCTGCAAACATTCTGCAACGTGGGCACATAGCCTTAATGTTTTAACCCATCTCCCGGGCGGCCGACCTACCTTCCCCGTAATGTGGGCAGTTTGGCAGACGTTGTGGCATACAACATCCCAATTCCTTTGACCTGTTTTTAAAATGCAAAAAAAAAAACATTCTAAATGCAAAAATTTGCACCAAAATGAGACAAAAAAAAAAACGTGGCCCGTGTTCAGCTCGATGGGAACTAGGATCACAATGTTCCATTATTAGATCATTGCGAATTTATTACAACAGTTCTCAGGCCTGAAAAAGAAAAAAAAGCAGAATTGTAGGGCACCTGAAGTGACGCTATATCTGTCAGGAGAGCGGCTCCCATCATGATGCGTTAAAGGGGATGTTCAAATTTGGGGACAATTTACCTTTAAGTGCAGAAGCCCAGATCCATTGCTCTTTTTGCACATTTATTTGTAGTAAAAGTTTTCACTTAAGGGTATGTGCACATGTTGTGGATTCTCTGCGGATCCGCAGCGTTTTTTGAGGTGCAGAAACGCTGCAGATCCGCAATTGATTTACAGTACAATGTAAATCAATGAGAAAAAAAAATGCTGTGCACACTTTGCGGAAAATCCGCAGCGGTTTAAAAGAAGCAGCATGTCACTTTTTTGTGAATCTGCAGTGTTTTTGTACCCATTCCATTATAGAAAACCGCAGGGGTAAAAATGCAGCAAATCCGCAGGAAAACCGCAGCAAAAACGCACAAAAAACGCTGTGGAACCGCACAAAAAACGTGACAAATCTGCACGTGCGTTTTCTGCCAAGAGAGGCAGAATCCGCACCAGAAATTCCTAAGCCTAATCCGCAACGTGTGCACATAGCCTTAGGTTGCTTTTTTTTTTTTTTTGCACCAAATTCATTATGGCTTTTACGCCGGTTTTGCACTAACTTTTCAGTCATGGTCATCTTTTGGGTTTACGGTTCTCATCATCCAGATGTTTTTGACCAAATTGACACCTTTCAAAACATTACAAAATTCTGGCTAAGTGGCACCAAGAGCAGGAAAAAAATCATGTATTTTGTTTTTTTTCCTCCCTCTATTGCTCCATTGAGGACATTTTCTCTAGAAAGGAGCAAATGTTTTAGTTTTTTTTTTTTTTTTTTTTTTTTAATTTGTGCAATATACGATTCATCACAATGATTAATTTGGTGAAAAATTCACCAGTAAAAACAAAGTCAAGAAAGGTAGGGGGAAAAAAAAAAAAAATCAGGAGCAAATGAGCAACTTGTGAGCTACATACGTGAAATTTTTTTAAAAAAGTTTTCAGTAACTAAGGGGTTAATTTTTTTTTTTCCATAAAAGGAATAAAACCCATCATCTGCCTAGCAAGAAAAATGCAATAAGTCATGGTGACAGATCCAGGACGGGATTTATCGAGCCATTGACATCTTTGTGGTTTATACCTGCGATAAGATGGGCCGTCCTGCACACGACAGCAGGAGACGGCGGCCGCTGGAATCCATCATCCACACTACTAATATCCAATCACTGTGTGCGAGTATATAGTATATACATATACTGGAGAATCTAGAGTCAGTATATAGAATGGCTGCAAACACTGAAGTCAGAAGGAAAAGCCCTACATGGGGAGAAATCACGTCCAAATCCACTGACACCATAAGGCGCTGTTCACACAGTGGATTTCACATTGGAAACCAAATCTTCTTTTAATGCTTTTCCTATTGGATTTCGGTGGAAAATCCACTTTCCTGTTATTTCCAAGTTATTTTCACAATAAGGTTTTGAAAACATCAAAATGAAAAAGAAAAAAAAAAAAAAAAAAAAAAAAAAAAAGATAAAATGAGATGTCGCTCCTTTGATGAGAATTCCAAGTGGAATTTGCTCCAAAGTTAAAAGGCTGCAAAAAAAAAACGTGGAAAAATATGCTTAAAAAAAATTCTTTAAAAAATGAAAAAGTTAAAATAAAATAAAAAAGCGGCGATTCCTGGAGTAGATTCCTCTGACATCTCCCCCAAAAAATAAAGGTCCCTGCACTCGGCTGATATTGTTGCAGAACTGCCGCCGACTGCGCGACCACGGAGAAATCCTTCATAATAATTAGTGGCAATAGTCAGATCATGGCCAAGATCAGGAGCGGCAGCACATGTGCGCGGGCCGGAGGTGTAAGGCGGCACATGTGCGCGGGCCGGAGGTGTAAGGCGGCACATGTGCGCGGGCCGGAGGTGTAAGGCGGCACATGTGCGCGGGCCGGAGGTGTAAGGCGGCACATGTGCGCGGGCCGGAGGTGTAAAGCGGCACATGTGCGCGGGCCGGAACTGTAAGGCGGCACATGTGCGCGGGCCGCATGTGTAAGGCGGCACATGTGCGTGGGCCAGAGGTGTAAGGCGGCACATGTGCGCAGGGCTAGAGGTGTAAGGCGGCACATGTGCGCAGGCCGGGGGTGTAAGGCGGCACATCTCCGCGGGCCGGGGTGTAAGGCGGCACATCTCCGCGGGCCGGGGTGTAAGGCGGCACATCTCCGCGGGCCGGGGTGTAAGGCGGCACATCTCCGCGGGCCGGGGTGTAAGGCGGCACATCTCCGCGGGCCGGGGTGTAAGGCGGCACATCTCCGCGGGCCGGGGTGTAAGGCGGCACATCTCCGCGGGCCGGGGTGTAAGGCGGCACATCTCCGCGGGCCGGGGTGTAAGGCGGCACATCTCCGCGGGCCGGGGTGTAAGGCGGCACATCTCCGCGGGCCGGGGTGTAAGGCGGAACATCTCCGCGGGCCGGGGTGTAGGGCGGCACACCTGCGCAGGCCGGGGGTGTAGGGCAGCAGATTACGGATGCCGTCCCGTATACAGACAGCACCGATGTAAACTAGATGGAGAGAATGGCGCGGTGGCCGATGTGGAGGAGAAGTTTGTTGCATCTTTTTGCAGTTTTTTCCGTCTTCACATCATCTCACGTTCGGATGATTTTCTGACACTTCTGCCCCTACATTTTTCCGCACGGTCACACTTTTTACCTAAGTCGCTCCCACTTGTTGAATAAACAGGAATGACACAAAGAGCTTCAGAAACACAAAATACAGGAAATCTAGAAGAAAATCATGTTGGTTTTCTAAGTTTCTCCCTGCAACTTGTTAGTGAATAATGTGCAGCACGCAGCGGGCAGCACAGTGCAGGGATCAGGGCTGCAAATTGTGCAAAACACAGACGTTAACAGCCCCATAAAACTGTGCGTACCGCTAATAGTAGCCGGCCGTGAGGGCACTATGGACCCACTACATCGGGACCGCTTGGTACCTGCAGAGGTTTTGATATTGTAGTTTTTTTGCCCCATTATGAAGAAACATTTCTTGCATTTAAAAAAATAAATAAATCACCAAAAACTCATCGTGTGACCATAGCCTAAGGCTGTGTGCACATGGAGGTTTCCAGCGGAAGCCATGCAAGGAAATTCTCCTTCTTTGGGAAGATTTCCGTTGTTTGCAGCCTCTATGATTGGACTTGTGGGGTAACGATCTGCACCTAGCAGACCCCCTTAGCTCTGGGTCCAGGGCTTCCATTAGGAATTTCAGGGTCTCATACTGGCAACATTTTTGGGCCCCCTTGAGACTCCGCCCCGGCTCTACCCAAGCTCCGCCTCCCCCCTCCTCGAACCTTCCAATGTCCCACCCCCCACTCTTGGAAAAACTCCACTTCTGCACCACGTCCTCACCAATCACAAATTAACAGCTCCCATCTAACACCAGATCACATACATAGCCGGCAGCTTTTGTTTTAGCCAAAAGAATTTTTAAGCCGCTACTACGGAAAGGCTATAAAGGCACAGATGATTGGCCTATGGGAGACCAAAACATCCAACACCGCGGAGACACCATCACGTGTTTCTCAACGCAGTGATTCCAGAACACTGCCCCCATCCCTTATGGGAAATATGCAGATGCATGTAAAGAAGCTGCGGAGACACCATCACGTGTTTCTCAACGCAAGCAGTGAATAGCCAGGCCTTTCCCCGGGAGGGAACAACCACGGGAAGGGCAGCATCCTATGAAGGAAAGCCACCTATGCCAAGCATGGTATCCATCCACAGACAGCTGTTTCGGGGTTCTACTAGGCACTGCTCCTAATAGCCAGATTCCTACTCCACACTGATGAGGGGCCAAAACCCCGAAACAGCTGTCTGTGGATGGATACCATGCTTGGCATAGGTGGCTTTCCTTCATAGGATGCTGCCCTTCACTACGGAAAGGTAGACACGCAGCCCTACTTTACTCTCAACTATTAAACATTTCTTAAACTATCCAACACTTATTTTAGGTATATTTTATTTATTTTTCTTTAAGGAAATGTGTCACATACTTTAAAATAACCAATAATACCACATAAAAGTGACAAATACCGTCACACCATGGAGGGACCACATATTACCACCACATAGTGACCGAATAATACCATGCACAGTACAAGGAACAAATACCGCCACCATGGCCCGACCACATTTCACCACCATATACTGACACAATACAATACTGATCATTAATAAAAAATAAAAAAAAACAATAATAATATCACCATACCTGCAATTATACACAGAAGCTCTGTACATAGTATACAGTGTATAGAGTCAGTTTACAAGTAATACAGTGATCACCAGTGACATTATACACAGGAGCTCTGCATATAGTGTATAGTGTCCATGTACACGTAATACAGTGCTCAATAGTGACATTATACACAGGAGCTCTGTATACAGTGTATAGTGTCCGTGTACACTTAATACAGTGATCACCAGTGACATTATACACAGGAGCTCTGCATATAGTGTCAGTGTACACGTAATACAGTGATCAGTAGTGACATTATACGCAGGAGATCTGTACATAGTACACTGTGTATAGTGTAAGTGTACATGTAATTCAGTGACCACTAGTGACATTACACAGAGGAGCTCTGTACATAGCATATAGTGTCAGTATACAGGTAACACACAGACTTACCAGTGACGTCTCTAGTTGAAGTCCTTCATTTTCGCTTTTCCTCTTCATCCAGCGCACAACGCCATCACTTCTTCCAGCCAGGAATCGTCTCTGCAGAATATAACACATAGTTATCTAGAGCACCGCTTCCAGAGCACATTCCCCACTTTTTTCCCCAACTTCTACACTACACCAGATAAAAAAAAGTGACATAGTGCCGCCATGCACAGTAACAGGCCCCTCAATTCATCATTTGCTCTCCCACACTTTCAATACAGCATCATGTCTGTTCCCTCACCTTCAAGTTATCATTTGCTGTTAACCACCCCCCAGTGTCAATCCATAATCATTGGCTTGTGCCCACCCCCAATCCAGCATCATTTACTCTCCTCCACCCCCAATTCATCATTTGCTCTCCCCCACCCTCAATTCATCATTATTTGTTCTCCCCCCTCCCCCTCTCAATTCATCATTATTTGCTCTCCTTCACCCTTAATATATCATTTGCTGTCCCCCGCCTCCAGGCTTAAATCCTCTGCGCTCTCACCCTCAATGCATCATCATTTGCTGTCCCCTACCCTAATATATGGCACCTTGCCTTTCCAGTCTGAGATGCTTTGTCACCATGATTGTGGGTTTCTCTGTGGCACATATGTGACAGGGCGTTAGGGAGGACTGCCTCTATACAATCAGAGGGTGGTGAGGTATGCATGAAAACTTTTTTGGAGAAAATGCAGGAACGTCCACTCATAGAAACGATATCTTATTTCAGATACATAAAAAAAACAGTTCTGTCGGCTCATTCAGGCATATCTGAGTGCTCTGAATCACAGAGATCTCTAGGACTAAGAGCGGCCAGCACCGCCTGAGAAGCGTCAGAAATGTCTGTATGAGCCGACAGAACTGTTTGTTATGGATCTGAAATAAAGCGTATCATTGGTATAGATGGACGCACCGGCTGTTTCTCCAAAAAAGCTTTCATGTGGGTTACACTGGGCTGCGGTGTGAAGCGGGTCCCACATGTGAGGTGACGCTATACTACACGTAATGTCGGCGAGTTCATTTCCTTACACTTTGTGTTCTCTTTGGAGATTGTATGTTCCTGACAAAAAATAGTCCAGAGGAAAAATGTGTAAGACCGGGGGGTCACACGAGTGATGATGGTTGTCTCATGCAAGAGAATCGGCTCAATCATGCTACTGACACTCAGATCAAACATCTTAGTGTGATCTGAGTCTCTGGGATGAAAGAACTGAAGCACATTGAGACGACAGAGGACATAATTTCTACACTGTCTGAGGTTGTGGTTGTCAGACTGCACTCAGATGACAGCTGAGTGCAGCCCGATGTTTAACACGTATCCATAGATTTCAGTGGGTGCGTGTGATCCGAACTCCAGAGCCACTCGCAGCACGCTGCAGATTTTTTCCACAGGCCAATTTCAGTCTGTAGAAGAAAAAAAAAAGTGTAATGGTTATGTTCCCACAGTCAGGAAAGCTGCGGGTTGGACGCAGTGTCCAGATGTTACAGCATGCGTGCACCGGCACCCACGGCTTCCCTGCGGAGACGGACATGCAGCGCGACTTTCCAGATTGCAGGATGTCAGTTGTGGAGACGCTCCGTCTCTGCAAGAAAAATCTCACCCGTACAATGTAATGGGCACGATGATGCCACGCGGTTCAGTGACCACATGCAACGAAAGCACTGCCGGTTCCTGAGTGTGGGAATATTCCCTAAATGACACCAGTGGGAATCTTGAAAGGGGGTCGGGGGGCTGCCATGTCCTGTCAGGGGGGGGGGCTGCCGTGTCCTGTCAGGGGGGGGGCTGCCGTGTCCTGTCGGGGGGGGGGGGGGCTGCCGTGTCCTGTCAGGGGGGGGGGGGGCTGCCGTGTCCTGTCAGGGGGGCTGCCGTGTCCTGTCAGGGGGGGCTGCCGTGTCCTGTCAGGGGGGGCTGCCGTGTCCTGTCAGGGGGGGGGGGCTGCCGTGTCCTGTCAGGGGGGGGGGGGGCTGCCGTGTCCTGTCAGGGGGGGGCTGCCGTGTCCTGTCAGGGGGGGGGGGCTGCCGTGTCCTGTCAGGGGGGGGGGGCTGCCGCGTCCTGTCAGGGGGGGGGGGGGCTGCCGTGTCCTGTCGGGGGGGGCTGCCGTGTCCTGTCGGGGGGGGGGGGTTGACGCGTCCTGTCGGGGTGGGGGCACGTGTCCTGTCAGGGGGGGCCCACGTGTCCTGTCAGGGGGGGGGCCACGTGTCCTGTCAGGGGGGGGGCCCACGTGTCCTGTCAGGGGGGGGGCCCACGTGTCCTGTCAGGGGGGGGCCCACGTGTCCTGTCAGGGGGGGGGCCCACGTGTCCTGTCAGGGGGGGGGCCCACGTGTCCTGTCAGGGGGGGGGCCCACGTGTCCTGTCAGGGGGGGGCCCACGTGTCCTGTCAGGGGGGGGGGCCACGTGTCCTGTCAGGGGGGGGGCTCACGTGTCCTGTCAGGGGGGGGCCCACGTGTCCTGTCAGGGGGGGCCCACGTGTCCTGTCAGGGGGGGCCCACGTGTCCTGTCAGGGGGGGGCCCACGTGTCCTGTCAGGGGGGGGCCCACGTGTCCTGTCAGGGGGGGGCCCACGTGTCCTGTCAGGGGGGGGCTCACGTGTCCTGTCAGGGGGGGCCCACGTGTCCTGTCAGGGGGGGCCCACGTGTCCTGTCAGGGGGGGGGCACGTGTCCTGTCAGGGGGGGGCCCACGTGTCCTGTCAGGGGGGGGCCCACGTGTCCTGTCAGGGGGGGGCCCACGTGTCCTGTCAGGGGGGGGCCCACGTGTCCTGTCAGGGGGGGGGCCACGTGTCCTGTCAGGGGGGGCTCACGTGTCCTGTCAGGGGGGGGGCCCACGTGTCCTGTCAGGGGGGGGGGGGCTGCCGTGTCCTGTCAGGGGGGGGGGGGGCTGCCGTGTCCTGTCAGGGGGGGGCTGCCGTGTCCTGTCAGGGGGGGGGGGGCTGCCGTGTCCTGTCAGGGGGGGGGGGCTGCCGCGTCCTGTCAGGGGGGGGGGGGGCTGCCGTGTCCTGTCGGGGGGGGCTGCCGTGTCCTGTCGGGGGGGGGGGGGTTGACGCGTCCTGTCGGGGTGGGGGCACGTGTCCTGTCAGGGGGGGCCCACGTGTCCTGTCAGGGGGGGGCCACGTGTCCTGTCAGGGGGGGGGCCCACGTGTCCTGTCAGGGGGGGGGCCCACGTGTCCTGTCAGGGGGGGGCCCACGTGTCCTGTCAGGGGGGGCCCACGTGTCCTGTCAGGGGGGGGGCCCACGTGTCCTGTCAGGGGGGGGCCCACGTGTCCTGTCAGGGGGGGGCCCACGTGTCCTGTCAGGGGGGGGGCTCACGTGTCCTGTCAGGGGGGGGGCCCACGTGTCCTGTCAGGGGGGGCCCACGTGTCCTGTCAGGGGGGGCCCACGTGTCCTGTCAGGGGGGGGGCCCACGTGTCCTGTCAGGGGGGGGGCCCACGTGTCCTGTCAGGGGGGGGCCCACGTGTCCTGTCAGGGGGGGGCTCACGTGTCCTGTCAGGGGGGGCCCACGTGTCCTGTCAGGGGGGGCCCACGTGTCCTGTCAGGGGGGGGGCACGTGTCCTGTCAGGGGGGGGGCCCACGTGTCCTGTCAGGGGGGGGGCCCACGTGTCCTGTCAGGGGGGGGCCCACGTGTCCTGTCAGGGGGGGCCCACGTGTCCTGTCAGGGGGGGGGGCCACGTGTCCTGTCAGGGGGGGCTCACGTGTCCTGTCAGGGGGGGGCCCACGTGTCCTGTCAGGGGGGCCCACGTGTCCTGTCAGGGGGGGGGCCCACGTGTCCTGTCAGGGGGGGGGCCCACGTGTCCTGTCAGGGGGGGGGCCCACGTGTCCTGTCAGGGGGGGGCCCACGTGTCCTGTCAGGGGGGGGCCCACGTGTCCTGTCAGGGGGGGGGCCCACGTGTCCTGTCAGGGGGGGGGCCCACGTGTCCTGTCAGGGGGGGGGCCCACGTGTCCTGTCAGGGGGGGCCCACGTGTCCTGTCAGGGGGGGGCCCACGTGTCCTGTCAGGGGGGGGGCCCACGTGTCCTGTCAGGGGGGGGGCCCACGTGTCCTGTCAGGGGGGGGCCCACGTGTCCTGTCAGGGGGGGGCCCACGTGTCCTGTCAGGGGGGGGCCCACGTGTCCTGTCAGGGGGGGGGCCCACGTGTCCTGTCAGGGGGGGGCCCACGTGTCCTGTCAGTGGGCTTCTCTGCAGGAGGTGAGGGGTCCCCTGCACAGACCACCCTGTGCTCTTATCTATAGCTGATACAGACTGACAGGGGTCAGGACATAGCGGCGTCCTCAGTGAGCGGCTGCTGTGCTGATAGTATGGCTGTCACTGAGCACACCGGGGATGGAGCCGCCATCACACCGTCCACACCTCACACAGGCTCAGTCACACTCACCGGGGGCTGCGCTGCTCCTGACTGAGGAGAGAATACCGCTGAGCCCGCGCTGAGCAGTGATTGGATGGTGGGAAGTCCCGCCCTCCTGGGGCTCAGCACTGGCTGGCTCTCCCAGCTGTCAGTCACAGTGAGGCTCCTGCTCCCTTCACACACGGCTCTGGCTTATGAAAACTCTGACAGGAGACCTCCAGTCCATACAGCAGTGAGGTAACAATGCCCTGATGGCGGCCCTGTCTGGTCACAGCACCACACACTGGGCAGGGCACAGACCACTCACCTGTCACAGGTAGAGGCCGGAGGGTGCAACCTGCTAATCACACACCTGAGCCAGGAGCAAAGCCAGACACAAGCCCCAATGTACAGTGTCTGCAGGATGGTAGGTGAGGAGCACGGGTCTATGGCTGAAAACGACATTTTTCTGCACCTGCCTGGCGCCCCCCTTACCTGCCTGACCCCAGCGCCCCCTTACCTGGCCGGCTCCAGCGCCCCCTTACCTGCCTGACCCCAGTGCCCCCCTTACCTGCCCGGCCCTAGCGCCCCCTTACCTGGCCGGCCCCAGCGCCCCCTTACCTGCCTGACCCCAGTGCCCCCCTTACCTGCCCGGCCCTAGCGCCCCCTTACCTGCCCGGCCCTAGCGCCCCCTTACCTGCCCGGCCCTAGCGCCCCCTTACCTGCCCGGCCCTAGCGCCCCCTTACCTGCCTGACCCCAGTGCCCCCCTTACCTGCCCGGCCCCAGCGCCCCCTTACCTGCCTGGTGCCCCCCTTACCTGCCCGGCCCTAGCTCCCCCTTACCTGCCTGGTGCCCCCCTTACCTGCCTGGTGCCCCCCTTACCTGCCCGGCCCTAGCTCCCCCTTACCTGCCTGGTGCCCCCCTTACCTGCCCGGCCCTAGCACCCCCTTACCTGCCTGGGGCCCCCCTTACCTGCCCGGCCCTAGCTCCCCCTTACCTGCCTGGGGCCCCCCTTACCTGCCCGGCCCTAGCACCCCCTTACCTGCCTGGTGCCCCCCTTACCTGCCCAGGTGCATGAGCTGGACGCTGCTCTGGATCCCCCCGATCTGCCCCATCTCCGCAGACAGGTGAGGTGCCGCTCGCTGTTGGTGACGTGTCTTTGTGCGTGGTAGTCGGGGCGCAGTCTGGCACAAAAATGCAGGAAAGTCTCTTCCCACGTATTCCATGTCCATCCTCTCTCCTGTCCATGTGTCGCCATGCGGAGTGCAGTGGTGGCGGCTTTACACCACTGGATCCGCCGCTCAGCATTGTGCTTGGTGATGTACGGCCTCTCCTATGTATTTAATGTGTCTATACACGATACGATGGTTGTGTCACAGACGTTGCACAGAGCCGTCATTTCTGGCCACAGAGTCCTTCTAATCCACATCCCGACATTGCAGAAAGTGTTCAGGTCACTCTCAATAGCTTCCGCCTATAAAACTGGTAATTAGTTTCCATGGAAACAAATTCCCATCAACTCAGACAGAGGACGGGAAAAACTTGCTTATTTCTTGAGCTGCAATGAGAGGTGACACTTCGCCCCACGTAACGCTTGTACCCAGGACAGAGGCTGTAGCATGGGGTCCGGAGCCCCCCGCCGGTCCGAGCATTGCACAGCGTGTATGGATGGGACGAACGGTTATCGGTGCAGACGCCGCACACCTGCCAGAGGAGTTAATTTTTACAGTTCTGACCACTGTCCCTTTTTGAGGAACGCTTCAATGGATCCCACCGATTCTGACATTGTTTTTTTTGTGACATATTGTACTTTGTTAGTGGTAAAATTTCTTTGATATGACTTGTGTATATTTATGAAAAACAACAGAAATGCGTCCAAAATTTTGAACATTTTGCAATTTTCAAACTTTTAATTCGTATGCCCTTAAATCAGAGAGTGATGTCACACAAAATAGTTAATAAATAACATTTATTCGGACTCCCATGACAGCACTACGAGAGAGGGGATCCGCCCTTCAGGAACAGGAAACCTACAGATACAAAAGGGCGGCACCTCTCCCCATGCATCAGTTGGTTTCCTGTTCCTGGAGGGACAGGATCCTACAGATTTCATCTCGTAAGGAGCCCAGGCCGGCCGGTCGAATCTGGTAGCGGGGGGGGGTCTCCTACCTCGACCGGTGCGGAAAGTCCTGGAGACGCCACGGTGGTCCAGGCTGGACTGCACGTCAGTGGCGTTGGGAGCAGGGTCCGGAGGATTCCTTGTCTCCGGAAGCCGGCGTTGGTAAGTTTCATTCCCCCCCCCTGAGCAGACGGCGGCAGTGAGGTGCGGTGGTGTGGTTGCGGCGTCGGAAGTGGAGCGCCGTCCGGAGCACTGCTGGGCATTCCCGGCGTCCTGCATCGCTCACTGAGGGTTTCCGGAACGCTGGGGCGCCGGGGGTGGAGCCGGCAGGCGCTTCCGGTTTGCGGGTTGACTGCGCATGCGCGGTCTTTCCAAAATGGCGGCGCCCATGGTCCGGTCGCCGGTTCTTCTGTACTACCACCGCTAACCTCCCAGCTGCAGCCTGATCATCAGGAACCAATGGGGAACACGCCAGGTGGCCTGCTGACCGGAATACAGGGGGATATAAGCAGGTGTTGGCGATAGAACCCTGCTTTTGGCCACAGCTTCATCATGGCAGATGATGGTGAGCAGCAGCCTCAACTTCTGGATAAAGTACGGCAGGAAGCCGTGGGAAAGGAGCATATCAGAAGTGACCAGTCCAGCCGTAAAAGCTCATCCAGGCAAGGATCTAGAGCTTCGACTGGCAAGGAGCCCCCTCGTGTTCCGGTACCTTTCTCTTTGGCGTACACTGGTAAGTGATCTACGTGAATGTTCACTCAGTGACGCGGGCCCCTTATACTTTGTCATTCTAGGGGAAGAGAAGTGCAAAGTCGAAACATAAGGAGTGTGCCCTATGTGAAGTTCCCTTACCAGATTCCTACCCTAAAAAATTGTGTGCCTCCTGTATACAACAGACGGTGAGGTCTACAGGAGTGGAGGGGTTGAGTGACATCAGGCTAGATAGATGGTATCACCCTTATTGTCCTCCCCTAGGTAGCGGAAGAATCTGCTTCTACGGCTAATCTGCGTGAGATGATCCGTACAGAAGTAAGGGAATCCCTGCGGTCTATGTCCCAGGCGGGAAGTTCAAAACAGAGAGCCTCGGTGATCTCTGATTCGTCAGAGGAAGATAAAGAGGAAGGTTCTTATCGCTCAAATCTCTCTTCCTCGTCATCGGAAGAGGAATCTGGCCGATTCTGTCTGCCTCTGGACCGGGTGGATAAGTTAGTCAAGTCGGTCAGAGGTACGATGGGCCTAGAAGAGCCTAAGACTCAGCCTTCCCGTCAGGAGCTAATGTTCAGCGGCTTGGAACACAAGAAACGCAGATCCTTCCCGGTGATTGATAAGATTCAAGACCTGATTCTCCGGGAATGGAAAAAACCGGAGAAGAAAGGTTCTTTGCCACCGGCTTTAAAGCGCAGGTATCCCTTTGAAGATACGGATGTGGATACCTGGGACAAGGCCCCTAAATTAGATGCGGCGGTGGCGAAGGCATCTAAGAAAGCAGCTTTACCTTTCGAGGACATGGGGTCCCTTAAAGACCCTCTTGACAGGAAGGCGGAGATCTTCCTTAAGGGTACGTGGGAGATGGCAGCCGGATCCTTGAGGCCAGCAGTGGCTGCGACTTGTACAGCCAGATCCCTAATGGTCTGGCTGGAACAGTTGGAATCCCAGCTTAAAGAAGGCGCCTCCAGGAATTCTATTCTAGGTGCGCTTCCAGTGATTCAGGATGCTGCGGCTTTCTTGTCGGACGCGTCGGTGGACTCGGTCAGAATGGCGGCCAGAGCAGCAGGACTCTGCAACGCGGCTCGAAGAGCCTTATGGTTGAAGTGTTGGTCGGGGGATATCCAGTCAAGATCCAAATTATGCGCTATCCCATGTAAAGGGGAATATCTCTTTGGGCCAACCTTGGATGAGCTGCTCGAAAAGGCTGGGGATGATAAGAAGAAATTTCCTAATTTGTCATCAGCTTCTTACCGGCGTCCATTTAACAGAAGGAGATTTGGTCGTGGAAGGAAGCGCGCATCCTCACCCTCTAGAGAAAATTTTAGATGGGAGGATAGACGCAGGAGAGGTACGGGTTACATGTTTCGCCGTTCCTCAAAAGAACGTAAGAAACCAGACCAATGACTAGCAATCCCTGTGGGAGGGAGATTGTCAACCTTCTCTTCCGCATGGACTAACATCACGAATAGTGTCTGGGTCCGAGGTATTGTATCGGAAGGCCTAAAATTGGAATTTGTTCATTGGCCTCGTGATAAGTTTATGCTAACCCCCTTGCGTTCCTCCACTATTGAGCAGACGGCCTTAGAGTCAGAGGTCATGACTTTATGCCGTAAAAATGTACTGATTGAGGTTCCGGAGTCAGAGAGAGGAAGAGGATTCTACTCTCCTCTTTTTTTGATTCAAAAACCAGACAAGTCGTTCAGGACTATTATCAATCTTAAATCCCTTAATGAATACCTGGTTAATACCACGTTTAAAATGGAGTCAATCAGTTCTGCAATAAAGATGTTGTTTAAACACTGCTTCATGGTAGTTGTGGACTTAAAGGATGCATACTATCATGTTCCTATCAACGAAAACTTCCAGAAGTTTCTACGTGTGGCGGTGTCTATGGGAGGTATTGTTCGCCATTTTCAATTTAGAGCCCTTCCCTTCGGCCTCTCAACGTCTCCCCGGGTATTTACTAAAGTAGTTGCAGAGGTTATGGCGCACTTACGTGAATCCGATATTCTCATTGTTCCTTATCTGGATGATTTCCTAATAGTGGGGAACTCAGTAGACCATTGCCTGGCTCAGGTTAAAACAGCTATATTTAAACTGGAAAATCTGGGCTGGATCATAAATTATGATAAATCCCGATTGCAACCCCAAAAGACCCAGAGGTTCCTAGGGCTGCTGTTAAATTCCGAGTCCCAACAATGCTGTCTTCCGCCTGATAAATTACTTCATATCCAACAACAGGTGTTAAAAGCAATTAATAAACCATCCATGACCCTTAGACAGGCTATGTCTTTGTTAGGTTCCCTAACTTCCTGTATCCCCGCCGTCCGTTGGGCCCAGTTCCACTCCAGGCCTTTACAGTTTGACGTACTACATTATGATAGGGTCTTACAGGGTTCCTTGCAGGGTCAGATGACATTGAGTCCAGGGGTTCTTACATCTCTTAGATGGTGGCTAGAGGAAGACAATCTGTCAGCAGGAGTTTCCTGGGTGACTCAGGTGACTCGGGTAATCACAACAGACGCCAGCCCCACGGGGTGGGGGGCTCACATGGGTGACGTGGTAGTCCAGGGTCTATGGGACCCCCAAACATCAGCCTCTTCCAATCAGAAGGAGTTGATGGCAATTGAATTCTCAATTAAGGAACTCCTCGTGTATCTACAGGGTCACCATGTCAAAATCCTCTCCGACAACCAGGTGGCAGTGGCCTACGTGAATCACCAAGGTGGAACACGCTCCGAGTTCCTGATGGAAATAGCGGACCGCCTGCTCTGGATAGCGGAAAACCATTTTCTATCTTTAACAGCAGTGCATATAAAAGGGAAGGAAAATATAAGGGCGGACTTTCTAAGTCGAAACACCTTAAGACAAGGAGAATGGTCTCTGAACTCAAAAATCTTCAACCAGATTGTCCGCAGGTGGGGTCATCCAGAGGTGGACTTATTTGCCAGCAAGGACAACAGAAAAACGAAAAAATTCTGTTCCTTGAATCCCAGGGAATATCCGCTGGCAGTGGATGCCTTCCTGATCAGATGGGATTTCCGGTTGGCTTATGCGTTCCCCCCGCTAAACCTGTTGCCTCTGGTGGTCAGAAAGATAAGGGAGGATCAAGCGAGAATCATACTGATCGCTCCGTTCTGGCCCCGAAGAGCTTGGTTCTCCTGGCTCAGGACCATGTCGGTGGAAGACCCCTGGGTACTGCCGGACATCCCGGACCTACTTCATCAAGGTCCGATCAACCATCCACAAGTGAAGGGTCTCCATTTGACGGCATGGTCTTTGAGAGGTCACTGTTAAAAAACAGAGGATTTTCTCCAAATCTCATTGATACCCTTATGAAGAGTAGAAAACTCATAACAACTAAGATCTACTCTAGAACTTGGAGGAAGTTTCTGGCCTCTTCAAATTTTAATATCGAAGAGGGTTTACCAATTAACCAGATTCTAGAATTCCTGCAGAGAGGGCTAGAGCTAAATCTATCCACGAGTACGCTAAAAGTACAAGTCTCAGCCCTAGGGGCCCTATTTTCTTGTAACATTGCTGGTAATTATTGGGTATCAAGGTTCATCAAAGCAGCTAGTAGGTCCAGACCTATACACAGGAATAGGTCAATGCCTTGGGATCTCAATCTAGTCCTCTCTGCTTTGACTAAAGAACCGTTTGAGCCTTTACATTCAGCCTCACTTAAATTACTATCCCTCAAAACAGTATTTTTGGTGGCAATTACATCTGCTCGTAGGGTAGGAGACATACAGGCTCTTTCTAGGCTCTCCCCCTATACAGAGTTTCTACAGGACAGAGTAGTCCTCAGACCAGATCCAGCTTATTTACCGAAAGTGGCCTCAGATTTTCATAGATCTCAGGAGATAGTTCTACCATCATTTCTCCCTAATCCTTCTAATTCCAAAGAAGAGTTACTCCATACGTTAGATGTTAGGAGATGTCTCTTAGAATATATATCAGTCACTGATGCTTGGAAGAGAGAGGAGGCGTTGTTTCTATCCTTCCAAGGTCCCAGGAAAGGTCTTAGAGTGTCAAAGTGCACGTTAGCGAAGTGGATTAGGGAGGCTATCTCTCTGGCTTATACTGCAGGTGGAAGTCCTGTTCCGCAGAATCTGAGGGCACATTCCACCCGGGCCATGGCCACATCCTGGGCTGAAAGATCTGGAGTTTCCATCGACCAGATATGTAAGGCGGCTACGTGGTCATCCCCTTCCACCTTTTTCAAGCACTATAGGTTGGACTTGGGGTTCTCTTCTGATCTCACCTTCGGGTTAAGGGTGCTACAGGCTATAGTCCCTCCCTAAGGTAGTTTACATCTCTGTAATTCTCTCGTAGTGCTGTCATGGGAGTCCGAATAAAGCATTAAGCTACTTACTGGTAGCAGCATTTTTCGGAGGCCCATGACAGCACCCTTAGTTCCCTCCCTATTCACGTGGGGGTTGCACCTCCTATAAGTATATATAATGAGATAGATAGATCTCACGTGTGGTATATAGTTCAATATGATGGATTATTTTTGTACATAAACTGTATATAATGTATGTTTGTGTGCTACTAACCGCGGTAGTCCTCTCAGGCTCTAATATACAACTGATGCATGGGGAGAGGTGCCGCCCTTTTGTATCTGTAGGTTTCTTGTTCCTGAAGGGCGGATCCCCTCTCTCGTAGTGCTGTCATGGGCCTCCGAAAAATGCTGCTACCAGTAAGTAGCTTAATGCTTTCCCACATTTCTACTTTACAGCAGCACAATTTTGGAAGCAACATAATTTTTTTTTTTCTTAGAAAGTTATAAGGGTTTTTCAACAAAATTTACAACACTATTTTTTGTTTAGGGAACACCTCACATTTGGAGTGACTTTGAGGGGTCTGTATGATAGAAGATACTCACAAATTACACCATTCTAAAAACTGCACCCCCCAAGGTGCTCAACAGCACATTCAAGAAATGTATTAATCCTTCGGATGCTTCACGAGAACTGAAGACTGCGGAAGGAAAAAATGAACATTTTACTTTTTTTTTTAAACTACTTTCGACCACAAAAATGGAGCCTATTTGTTGTGCAATTTCTCCTGAGTGCGCCAATACCCCGTTATGTGGGGGAAAACCACAGTTTGGGCGCACGGCAGGGCTCAGAAGGGAGGGAGCATCGTTCAACTTTTTGAACACAAAATTGGCTGGAATCAATGGTGGCGCCATGTCGCATTTGGAGATCTCCTGATGTGCCTAAACAGTGGAAACCCCCCAACTCCAACCCTAACACTAACTGAAAAGAATGGAAAAAATATTTATTATTACTTTTATCTAACTAAGGAAGTGATAAAGGGGGGTTTCTCTGTCCCCCATGACGGCACCATGGAGAGAAGGGATCCGCCCATCAAGGACAGAAAACCTACAGATAAAAAGGCGGTACCTCTCCCATATCAGATGGTTTCCTGTCCCTGATGGGGAACCTACAGTCGATGCAAGGATCATAAGAGAATAGGGGTATTCTTACGATTGAATCGGCCTAACTTCAAAAAATGGCATCACAGTTTCTCAGATCTCAGGAGATCTTCCTCTTCTTTTTGTCTCAATCCCAAAGATAGGGAAGAGAAAGTCTTACACTAGACGTGAGGAAATGCCTACTCCAGTACCTAGCGGCCACACGGGTGCGCAGGAAGCATAGGTCTCTCTGTGTGCTTTCAGGGTCCTCGAGAGGGGTGAAAAAGCTTCTAAGGGCAAGATGGATAAGGGACGCCATCACCCTGGCGTACTCCTCGCATGAAGCAGCCATCCGAGCCCATTCATCACAACAGGTGGCAGCCTCCTGGGCAGAAAAAGTCGATGCCTCAATAGAACAGATATGTAGAGTCGCTACGCCATCTTCCCCCTCTACGTTCTTTAATGACTAAATCTAGCCTCTTCCTCAGACCTCACCTTTGGGAGTGCGGTTCTGGAAGCAGTGGTCCCTCCCTAATGTACAATCTCTGCAATCTCTCCGTGGTGCCGTCATGGGGGACAGTGAAAAATATAGTTACCGATAACGTTATTTCTCTGATCCCATGACGGCACCCGTACATTCCCTCCCTTCCCGTATGGGTGTGCACACTTATTTTCGTTAACTTTATTGCTTACATGTAGTCGCATGGTGTTTTCTGTTAAGCTTCATAGTAATGTTAAATGTTTATGTTGATAACCTGGAGGTCCCATGCGGGAGAGATGTACCGCCCTTTTTATCTTTAGGTTTCCTGTCCTTGAGGGGCGGATCCCCTCTCTCCGTGGTATTCGTGGTGCCGTCATGGGCTCAGAGAAATACCGTTATCGGTAAGTAACTATATTTTTTATTTACTTTTTTTTATTTTGATCACTGTGATAGACCCTATCACAGTGATCAAAATGAACCAATATGAAAAATCTCCTATTGTTGCAGGGTGCTGGCCGGCAGATCTCAGCGGGCGCGCTGCCCATGTACTCGCCATTTTCTTCCAGGCAGATGATGGGGGGCCGGAGTCGGAGGTACCGGGAAGGGGGACCCCATTTCTCTCTCCTCTGGTATGCTAGATCAAATCAGAGGGGAGAGAAATTAATAAAAAAAAACAGACTTTTTTGTCATTGCCGTTGTTCTGTTCAAAACCGACCCGCATCATATTCTCCGGGAGGCTTAGACCTCAGATTTTCCAACACTGCGGGTCGCTAAAAACTTATTTCTCAGCACCGTTAAGAGGCGTATCGGCGGTTTTTCAGGGGTTAAAGATTTTTCAACAGCACATAAATAATTTTGTATTTTTCATAGTTTCCTAATTTCTCTTTTATTGTTTTCCCCATTTATTTCCTATTATGTCCCAATGTCAGCTGGAGCTTTCTTTACATCCCGCACGATTCTTCCGCTCGCCCCACGACTGATCGTCGTTCTTTACTTTGCATTTATCTATCCAGGGAGGTTGGACATGAATGGATCTGTGACATAGAGAGTGAGCTGTACGGAGCACGCGGCCTCCTCTCCTGAGCCCGAACGCATCATATTATTCAGGGCATTTTACATGAAATAAATAATTATTATTCTGCTGGAGAAATAGGAATTTATTTATCAACGTCCTGAAATGTCACTGATGAATATTTAATTGTTTGACTTTTTCTTTAGTCTGTTTGTTTTATTATTCTGCTTCATAATTCTACCCAGTAATATCCCTGATAGTAAAGAATACAATAGAGAAAAAAAATACAATATCAGATATACAATAAAGTGTCTGTGCACATCTATAGACTATTCTACATAACAAGTCACTGTGTACATACATCACATTACATATCCGGTATTATACTCCAGAGCTGCACTCACTATTCTGCTGGTGCAGTCACTGTGTACATACATTACATTACTGATCCTGAGTTACCTCCTGTATTATACCCCAGAGCTGCACTCACTATTCTGCTGGTGCAGTCACTGTGTACATACATTACATTACTGATCCTGAGTTACATCCTGCATTATACCCCAGAGCTGCACTCACTATTCTGCTGGTGCAGTCACTGTGTACATACATTACATTACTGATCCTGAGTTACCTCCTGTATTATACCCCAGAGCTGCACTCACTATTCTGCTGGTGCAGTCACTGTGTACATACATTACATTACTGATCCTGAGTTACATCCTGTATTATACTCCAGAGCTGCACTCAATATACTGCTGGTGCAGTCACTGTGTATATACATTACATTACTGATCCTGAGTTACATCCTGTATTATACTCCAGAGCTGCACTCACTATACTGCTGGTGCAGTCACTGTGTACATACATTACTGATCCTGAGTTACATCCTGTATTATACTCCAGAGCTGCACTCACTATTCTGCTGGTGCAGTCACTGTGTACATACATTACATTACTGATCCTGAGTTACATCCGGTATTATACTCCAGAGCTGCACTCACTATTCTGCTGGTGCAGTCACTGTGTACATACATTACATTACTGATCCTGAGTTACATCCGGTATTATACTCCAGAGCTGCACTCACTATTCTGCTGGTGCAGTCACTGTGTACATACATTACATTACTGATCCTGAGTTACCTCCTGTATTATACCCCAGAGCTGCACTCACTATTCTGCTGGTGCAGTCACTGTGTACATACATTACATTACTGATCCTGAGTTACACCCTGTATTATACTCCAGAGCTGCACTCACTATTCTGCTGGTGCAGTCACTGTGTACATGCATTACATTACAGACTGTTCCAGATAAACTTTTATTGACTCGACTGTTTTCATGCAATTGCTTTGTAGCAGTTTAACTAGTAATTCCCTAAATCATAACTGATTGCCACTCCATCGTATAGGGCATTATTTGCAGATCCATGGAGAGTCCGACCAGCGGGATCCCCAGTGATCTGGAGAAGGATCCTGGAACCCAGTTCTCCATCCCTGTCTGGATCGGAGGTTTTGGCCTCGGTGGTTGCTCCTGCTATTGACTATATCACTGCTGGAGAAAGCGGAGTCCAGCGCTCTACTAGTTCCCTGTGGATTGAGAACTGATTTTGGGAATAACCCTTTAATGCCATTGTTGGTCCACGACTCGGTTACATCCGTCCTATTTCTGGTGAATAAATAGGGTGGATTGGGAGTGTGGCCGTGCGCTGGATTAACCCCTTCCTGACTCCTCCCGCAGATCCCATACTTATACATTCCTCTACGGATGGGAGCAGTAGAGGATGTGGACGATGACAGGACCTCGGCGGGATTATTCCTTATCAGTGGAGCAGGTTCTCATCCTAATCAGCGACGAGATGAAAGTTTATAGGAGTTTTCTTTTTTTACTTTTTTTCCAAAGTTTTGATTTTAATCGGTGAAAGATGTTTCTTCGCCGTGGGAATAAATTAGTCGTGGAATGGCGGCTCTTCTCGCGGCTTTGATTGTGAGCGGCCTAGCGAGGGAGCTGTTTGGTGAGATAATGGCGCCCGTCCAGGGCTGTTAAGTCCCTCCCCGGGGAGCGCGCGCCGCCATTTACCTGCGGTTATGGAGATAAATCGCTTCCTTGGATTTGGAGGAGTCCGGAGTCGGCGTTTCCGCTCCTTTGTAGCAGCCATTAAGCGATCGCTCATTAGCGCGGCGTCCATTGATGCCACGTGTTCCCTGTGGGACGGATCCTTGTGTTTTCTCTGCCGCTCTCCTTCATTTCTCAGCGCGGCTATTAGTCATTATCGGGGTTTACACTGCTGCGCTCCTCGTCTGACAGGCGGCTGGAGCTGGATATTATGGCCGCATATTCATCAATTCTGATTTTTTACTGGTTTCATTTTCTTAATTTGCATACAATCAAGTAATTCCAACCGCGTCTTCCCCTCCGCACTAAAGTCAGGAAATGGTCATAACTGCAACATGGTAAAAAATCTGCTGCAAAACAGTAAAGGCAGCTTGGGGGTCCTAATGTAACACCCACCTGATCACAGGAGCTCATTTTTCTCCCATGCTTTACACTGCAGCTCTGCTCGTTTATCTCCATTGCTCTGTAGAGTCAGGAAGTTGCTGTCCGTAAGTAAGAGCATGCGGAGACCGACGCCACATTCGGGAAAGTTTGTGGGTGTCTCGTGTAGTTTCTGTTCCCCTGGCACATGCATATTTTTGGCTTTAAAAAAAAAACAAAAACATTTTTGTAATTAGTTTTCATTTAAAATATTGCACCGTTTCCCTTCTACTTTGACTGCGGAATGAGTTAACCGAGAATCCATCAGTGAGCTCTTCTGACTGTCCAGTGGGAGCATTGGTGACTTATCTGTCTTTTTCACCACAAATCACATCAAAGTTGAACTTGCAGAGAAATAAAGAACCTGTAAATGCCAAAATGTTTAATGAAACCTAATTGCAAAAAAAATATTTTTAGCCCCAAATATATGCATTTAAGTAAAAAAAAAAAAAAGGAACAGGCACAGACTATAATGAGCATGACCTTTACAGCACAGTGCCACACACGGTTTAGTGGCCATTCTCAGTACTTCAGCTCAGGTCACATTCACTTCTATAGGAGCTGAGCTGCAGTACTAAGTATGGCCACTACACGGTGTGTGGAGCTGTAGTGTTCCGGCTCAGTGGATCCAGCAATACACAAGCAGCTGATTGGTGGAGGTGCCACATGTCAGCCTCCCCCACCCCGCTAAAGGATGGTTCACCAGTATCCAAGTCCCGCACAATCCCTTTAAATATTTTAGGCCATGTCTCCAGAGACTTTTTTTTTTCTTTTTTTTTTTTTTTAAAGATGTGCTCTCTTGTAGCTCCCTGTTCTATCAGTCCGGGGGTGCATGCCTTTCCGTGCCGTGCCATGGGTGGTGCGTGTCATTCCATGGTTGAATGCATGCCGTTTCGTGCCGTGGGTGCGTGCCATTCTGTGCCATGGGTGGGTACGTGCCGTGGGTGGGTGCGTGCCGTGGGTGCGTGCCGTTCTGTGCCACGGGTGGGTGCCATGGGTGGTGCGTGTCATTGCATGGTTGGATGCATGCCATTTCGTGCCATGGGTGGGTATGTGCCGTTCCATGGGTGGGTGCATGCTGTTCTGTGCCATGGGTGGATGCCATGGGTGGTGCGTGTCATTCCATGGATGGATGCATGTCATTTCATGCCATGGGTGGGTATGTACCGTGCCGTGGGTGGGTGCGTGCCATGGCTGGGTACGTTCCGTGCCGTGGGTGGGTGCTTGCCACGGGTGGGTGCGTGCCGTTCCGTGCCATGGGTGGGTACGTGCCGTTCCATGCCATGGTTGGGTACGTGCCGTTCAGTGCCGTGGGTGGGTGCGTGCCATGGGTGGGTACGTGCTATTCTGTGCCGTGGGTGCTCTGCCGGAGAGCTGAGACTTTCTCTGCACATTTTCCCTTTGCTAATAATTCCTGGTACAAACCTTTAGTCTGGATTTATTTCTGGGCCGATTCCTACTTCTCCATAAATGAGACACAATGCGGGTCCTGTGAGAGCAGCCTGGGCCTCAGAGCCGCATTTCTTCCTAATTTTCCCGATTGCCGCCTCTGATTAATGCAGATTTGTTCAGTGTATCAATAAAATATCCTCCGAGGTTATACAGGAATAAAGAGGCCTGAAAAATGTATGCGGGAGGCAAATATTATTTATGAAGGAGAAATCGAGATCTGTATGTATGGAAGGAACATGACAGTAATTCCTCAGCTCGGAGCGTCTGCATCGTGCATTAATCCTTAAAGGGCCACACGCACCCTATTGTTACATGGACATGCATCTGCTACTGGCTGTGGCGAAGCTGAGAGTTGTAGTTTTCCAACCATTGAAGAATGATAGTGCAGCGCCCCAGAGATCTGGTCGCTGCAGTATGACACTCTACCGCTAAGGGGAGTGATGGTACGTCTGATGGCACTGAAGGAGTTCTCCTGACCAGGTATCACCAGCACACATTACACTTCACACTCTGGCCACTAGGGGGAGAAAAAGGCTTTATTTATTGGGCCACTCCTCACACTGGTAAAACTAGGGGTTGGATAGGAAGTTAGTCAGAAGCTGACTGGGTTTGATTCAGGCAACATCCCGTGGCAGGGGGTGTTGCAGGGAGAAGACACAGGGGGTCCCTGTCAGGCGTGGGAACCTGGCAGGCACCTAGCGAACAGAACGTTACGGAACCGCGCCTGCACACCCCGCGGCGGTATCCTAAGAAAGAGACACAAAGCAAAGGATATTGTGAGACAGTGAGAAACGAGATCAAGCACAAAGGAGAGCCAGTAGGAGTCGTGCCGTGAGACCGAGGCAACATCCTACTGAGGCGCGTAGCCGGTGGCCGGAACACCGAGGGAGTAACTGACTCTAGGCCTTACTTCAAACTCCGCAGGACAGTTAATTATAGGTTGGCTGTCTCACCTAAACACCTACGAAGACATAGGGGGCAACAGTGGGAGAGGGGCGTCTCTAGGGTCCCGGAAGACCTCCAGGCCTTCCCGTCATATGGGTGCGTCCTAGCCATAACAAACCTGGGGGACATTGAAAGAAACATCTGGAACACATTAGAAAGAACGAACGACAACAGAAGTTGTGAGGACTATTCCGAATGCTCAGCAGGGTAGCACTATAACACACAGGCGCTAGTGGTAGGCAACGATTTCCACCTGCAAAGGGAATTCTGGAAGTGCCCATCGGACCGGCCAGTCTCAGATAGCCCTGTTAAGTGTGCTCTGGATTGCGGATCCTGAAGTCTTCGGTAAAGAGACTGCAACCTTGTGTCCTCTTTATTGACTGCACCTCACACCATCACCACCCACCTTACTGGGAAGCCCTGGGGACATACTTCACCTGTGGGAAGGTATACCATCCAGCTGCCATTCCATCACCCCAGCGGACCCCACAGCAGCGTCGATCGCCCTGACCGAACACCACAGGTGGCGTCACGAATCCCTGACAGACTGTACCACCTTTATTGGACGCCCCTTAGCAGGGTCACGGACCGGGTATAGCCACCGTGACCGCTTCAGAACCGAACCAGAGAGGCCCGGTACCGAGAACGCGTGGCCCTGTGTCTGGGGGCACTCCAATTATATGGCCAAACTATTCCCATATCTGACATAAATTGTCAAAAGATCAAAAGTGGTCGATGGGGCTAATTTACTAAGCGACATGTGCCACCTGGGCCTATTGACAAGGGACATGGTTTGATGAGAGAGACCTGGTGTAAAACGTGATCTATTCCTTTTTCTATGCCTATTTCAAGGTCACCTGCACCAAAGCTGTGAGAAATTCATGTTCGCACCTCCTGAGAGATGAATGGTGATGTCACAGCCAAGGTATAATATGAGAAATTATCTGGGGTTCATTAATAGACAGGATGGCGCTGGTAGTATAGGAGAGGTCTAAGGTGACCCTCATTAGAGGCGATGGTGGCACTGTGTCCCTGAGTTACAGTGAGTTACACTGAGTTACAGTGATATAATGTTTGTGGGGTTGGTGTAATAATCCGTCATTCCCCTGGAAAATGCATAGACAACGTAGAAGGTTTCTGGTTTTCCTGCCCATAGAGGCTAAACATGAAGATCAGCAAACCAGCAGAAGGAGGAGAAGCCGTGGAGCCCGGCATGTGATCTGCATCACAGCTATCTAGCGAGTGAGGGCGAGCAATGCTCTATACGTCACGTCCTGCTCTAGAGCTATAGGAAAGGCCAAAGTGAGGGCGAGCAGTGAACTATACATCACGTCCTGCTCTGGAGCTATAGGGAAGGCCAAAGTGAGGGTGAGCAGTGTCATGATTCCAATGGCAGGGAATCACAAAAGGACAAGCACCAACGAGCTCTAGGGTGATGGAACCTGAGCTGACCGCGACCCTAAACCTGAACACACAAATAACAATAGCCGGGGAACGTGCCTACGTTGATCCTAGACGTCTCGCACCAGCCGAAGATCTAACTTCCCCTATTAGAAGAAACACAGACCTCTCTTGCCTCCAGAGAAATACCCCACAGAAATAGCAGCCCCCCACATATAATGACGGTGAAATGAGAGGAAGGCACATACACAGTATGAAATCAGATTCAGCAAAATGAGGCCCGCTAAAACTAGATAGCAGAGGATACAAAAGTAAACTGCGCGGTCAGCAAAAAACCCTTCAAAAAACCATCCTGTAATTACTTGAACTCATGTTCCAACTCATGGAACATGAGGAGCAATTACAGCCCGCTAGAGCAACCAGCAGCAAAGAAACAATTATATGCAAGCTGGACAAGACCAAAATAAATCAAAACGTGGAACAAGAAAATCAAAAACTTAGCTTGTCCTGATGATTACTGAAGCCAGAAGCTGAGGTAACAAAACACTCTGATAACCTTGATAGCCAGCGGGGAAATGACAAGAAAGCCCGGTTAAATAGGAAACTCCCAAATCCTAATAGAACAGGTGGACACCAGAGACAGCAGAACACAAATCACCCAGTACCATCAGTAACCACCAGAGGGAGCCCAAAAACAGAACTCACAACAGTACCCCCCCTTGAGGAGGGGTCACCGAACCCTCACGAGAACCACCAGGGCGACCAGGATGAGCCCTATGAAATGCGCGGACCAAATCATCAGCATGAACATCAGAGGCAACCACCCAAGAATTATCCTCCTGACCATAACCCTTCCACTTGACCAAATATTGGAGTTTCCGTCTGGAAACACGAGAATCCAAGATCTTCTCCACAACATACTCCAATTCTCCCTCCACCAGCACCGGAGCAGGAGGCTCAGGCGAAGGAACAACAGGTACCTCATACCTCCGCAACAACGACCGATGGAACACATTATGAATAGCAAACGATGCCGGGAGATCCAAACGAAACGACACAGGGTTAAGAATTTCCAAGATCCTATAAGGACCGATGAACCGAGGCTTGAACTTAGGAGAAGAGACCTTCATAGGAACAAAACGAGAAGACAACCACACCAAGTCACCAACAAGAAGTCGAGGACCCACGCGGCGACGGCGATTAGCAAACTGCTGAGCCTTCTCCTGGGACAACTTCAAATTGTCCACCACATGACTCCAAATCTGATGCAACCTATCCACCACCATGTCCACTCCAGGACAATCAGAAGGCTCCACCTGACCAGAGGAAAAACGAGGATGAAACCCCGAATTACAAAAGAAAGGAGAAACCAAGGTAGCAGAACTAGCCCGATTATTAAGGGCAAACTCGGCCAGCGGCAAAAAGGTAACCCAGTCATCCTGATCAGCAGAAACAAAACACCTCAAATAAGTTTCCAAGGTCTGATTAGTTCGCTCCGTCTGGCCATTCGTCTGAGGGTGGAATGCAGACGAAAAGGACAAATCAATGCCCATCTTAGCACAGAACGTCCGCCAAAATCTAGACACAAACTGGGATCCCCTGTCAGAAACGATGTTCTCCGGAATCCGATGCAAACGAACCACGTTCTGGAAAAACAGAGGGACCAACTCAGAGGAGGAAGGCAACTTAGGCAAGGGTACAAGATGAACCATTTTAGAAAAGCGGTCACACACAACCCAGATGACGGACATTTTTTGAGAGACAGGGAGATCCGAAATAAAGTCCATGGAAATGTGCGTCCAAGGCCTCTTCGGGATAGGCAAAGGTGACAACAATCCACTGGCTCGAGAACAGCAAGGCTTAGCCCGAGCACAAACCTCACAAGACTGCACAAAAGAACGCACATCCCTAGACAAGGAAGGCCACCAAAAAGACCTGGCCACCAAGTCTCTAGTACCAAATATTCCAGGATGACCTGCCAACGCAGAAGAATGGACCTCAGAGATGACTCTACTGGTCCAGCTATCCGGAACAAACAGTCTCTCAGGCGGACAACGATCAGGTTTACCCGCCTGAAACTCCTGCAAAGCACGTCGCAAGTCTGGGAATACGGCCGACAAAATCACCCCATCCCTAAGAATACCAGTGGGCTCAGAATTTCCAGGGGAGTCAGGCACAAAACTCCTAGAAAGAGCATCCGCCTTCACATTCTTTGAACCTGGCAGGTATGAAACCACAAAATTGAAACGAGAGAAAAACAGTGACCAACGAGCCTGTCTAGGATTCAGACGCCTGGCAGACTCAAGGTAAATCAGATTTTTGTGATCAGTCAAGACCACCACACGATGTCTAGCACCCTCCAGGAAGCGAACTGAGCTTAGGCTCCTCAAAAACATCCCGATAATCCGACAAAACTACAGGAACCTCAGAAGGAGTAGATGAAGCGATAGAAATCGGAGGTGCATCATCATGAACCCCCTGACATCCCCAGCGTAACACAGACATTGTTTTCCAGTCAAGGACTGGATTATGAGTTTGTAACCATGGCAGACCAAGTACTAGAACATCATGTAAATTATACAACACCAGGAAGCGAATCACCTCCTGATGAACGGGATCATACGCATGGTCACTTGTGTCCAGTACTGAGGTTTATTCATAGCTAAAGGTGTAGGGTCAATTCCCTTCAAAGGAATAGGGACTTCCAGAGGCTCAAGACTAAACCCACATCGCTTGGCAAATGACCAATCCATAAGACTCAGGGCAGCGCCTGAATCTACATAGGCATCGACGGAAATGGATGATAATGAGCAAATCCGAGTCACAGACAGAATGAACTTAGACTGTAAAGTACTAATGGCAACAGACTTATCAACCTTTTTTGTGCGTTTAGAGCATGCTGATATAACATGAGCTGAATCACCACAATAAAAGCACAACCCATTTTTCCGCCTATAGTTTTGCCGTTCACTTCTAGACTGAACTCTATCACATTGCATTGTCTCAAGTGCCTGTTCAGAAGACACCGCCAAATGGTGCACAGGTTTGCGCTCTGTTGTGAATTCTGTGGCTGAGTTCACTTCTGTGGTCACAAGTGGTATTGCAGTCTCTGGGCTTCCTCCCTCAGGTGTTTTGGTGAGCTCGTTGGCTGCCTTGCTATTTAGCTCCACCTGAGTCTGTCTTCCTTGCTCCTTGTCAATGTTCCAGTGTTGGATCTGAGCTACTGCATCTTTCCTTGGGCCTGCTGCTCTGCTAGATAAGTGCTTCTAGTTTGTTTTCTGTTTTTTCTGTCCAGCTTGCTATTAACTTTTGCTGGAAGCTCTGAGAAGCAAAGGGGTGCACCGCCGTGCTGTTAGTTCGGCACGGTGGGTCTTTTTGCCCCTTTGCGTGGTTTTCGTTTTAGGGTTTTTTGTAGACTGCATAGTTCTCTTTGCTATCCTCGCTCTGTCTAGAATATCGGGCCTCACTTTGCTGAATCTATTTCATTCCTACGTTTGTCTTTTCATCTTGCTAACAGTCATTATATGTGGGGGGCTGCCTATTCCTTTGGGGTATTTCTCTGAGGTAAGTCAGGCTTGTATTTCTATCTTCAGGCTAGTCAGCTCCTCAGGCAGTGCCGAGTTGCATAGGTAGTGATAGGCGCAATCCACTGCTGCTTATAGTTGTGTGAGGATAGATCAGGTACTGCAGTCTACAGAGATTCCACGTCTCAGAGCTCGTCCTATTGTTTTTGGTTATTGCCAGATCTCTGTATGTGCGCTGATTACTGCACACTGTGTTGCCTGATTGCCGGCCATAACAGTACAAGGAGCCACACCAATGATTCCCAATAGAGGGAAAAAAGAAATCCTGACATCATTTTTTTTTCTTAGCTCTGTCTTCAGTCTTTTTTTTTCCCCTAGACATTAGAGTGCTTCAGGACACAGCTGTGGACATGGATATTCAGGCTCTGTGCTCCTCAATGGATAATCTCGTTGTAAATGTACAAAAGATTCAAGATACTATTGATCAGAAATCGATGCTAGAACCAAGAATTCCGATTCCTGATTTGTTTTTTGGTGACAGAACTAAGTTCCTGAGCTTCAGAAATAATTGTAAGCTATTTTTGGCCTTGAAACCTCATTCTTCTGGTAATCCTATTCAACAGGTTTTGATTATTATTTCTTTTTTGCGCGGCGACCCACAGGACTGGGCGTTTTCTCTTGCACCAGGAGATTCTGCATTGAGTAATGTTGATGCATTTTTCCAGGCGCTGGGATTGCTTTACGATGAGCCTAATTCAGTGGATCAGGCTGAGAAAAATCTGCTGGCTTTATGCCAGGGTCAGGATGATGTAGAAGTATATTGTCAGAAATTTAGGAAGTGGTCAGTACTCACTCTGTGGAATGAATCTGCACTAGCGGCTTTGTTCAGAAAGGGTCTCTCTGAAGCTCTTAAGGATGTAATGGTGGGATTTCCTATGCCTGCTGGTTTGAATGAGTCTATGTCCTTGGCCATTCAGATCGGTCGTCGCTTGCGCGAGCGTAAATCTGTGCACCATCTGGCGGTATTGTCTGAGAGTAAACCTGAGCCTATGCAGTGCGACAGGACTATGACTAAAGTAGAACGGCAAGAACACAGACGTCTGAACAGACTGTGTTTCTATTGTGGTGATTCTACTCATGCTATTTCTAATTGTCCTAAACGCACTAGGCGGTTCGATAGCTCTGCCGTTATTGGTACTGTACAGTCCAAATTCCTTTTGTCCATTACCTTAATGTGCTCTTTGTCATCGTATTCTGTCATGGCGTTTGTGGATTCAGGCGCTGCCCTGAATCTGATGGATTTGGATTATGCTAAACGTTGTTGATTTTTCTTGGAGCCTTTGCGGTGTCCTATTCCGTTGAGAGGAATTGATGCTACACCTTTGGCCAAGAATAAGCCTCAGTACTGGGCCCAGCTGACCATGTGCATGGCTCCTGCACATCAGGAAGTTATTCGCTTTCTGGTACTGCATAATTTGCATGATGTGGTCGTGTTGGGGTTGCCATGGCTACAAACCCATAATCCAGTATTGGATTGGAACTCTATGTCGGTAACTAGCTGGGGTTGTCAGGGAGTACATGGTGATGTTCCATTTTTGTCTATTTCGTCATCCATTCCTTCTGACATCCCAGAGTTCTTGTCGGACTTTCAGGATGTATTTGAAGAGTCCAAGTCTGATGCCCTACCTCCGCATAGGAATTGTGATTGTGCTATCGATTTGATTCCTGGTAGTAAATTCCCTAAGGGTCGTTTATTTAATTTGTCCGTACCTGAACACACCGCTATGCGCAGTTATGTGAAGGAGTCCCTGGAGAAGGGACATATTCGCCCATCGTCGTCACCATTGGGAGCAGGGTTCTTTTTTGTAGCCAAGAAGGATGGTTCGCTAAGACCGTGTATTGATTACCGCCTTCTTAATAAGATCACTGTTAAGTTTCAGTATCCCTTGCCATTGATTTCTGACTTGTTTGCTCGGATTAAGGGGGCTAGTTGGTTTACTAAGATTGATCTTCGTGGTGCGTATAATCTGGTGAGAATCAGGCAGGGAGATGAATGGAAAACGGCATTTAATACGCCCGAGGGTCATTTTGAGTATCTGGTGATGCCGTTCGGACTTGCCAATGCTCCATCTGTTTTTCAGTCTTTTATGCATGACATTTTCCGTGAGTATCTGGATAAATTCTTGATTGTTTACTTGGATGACATTTTGATCTTCTCAGATGATTGGGAGTCTCATGTGAAGCAAGTCAGAATGGTTTTCCAGGTACTGCGTGCTAATTCCTTGTTCGTGAAGGGATCAAAGTGTCTCTTCGGTGTGCAGAAAGTTTCATTTTTGGGGTTCATCTTTTCCCCTTCTACTATCGAGATGGATCCGGTTAAGGTTCAGGCCATCCAGGATTGGACTCAGCTGACATCTCTAAAAAGTCTGCAGAAATTCCTGGGCTTTGCTAATTTTTATCGTCGCTTCATCTGTAATTTTTCTAGCATTGCCAGAACATTGACCGATTTGACCAAGAAGGGTGCTGATTTGGTTAATTGGTCTTCTGCTGCCGTGGAAGCTTTTCAGGAGTTGAAGCGTCGTTTTTGCTGTGCCCCTGTGTTGTGTCAACCTGATGTTTCTCTTCCGTTCCAGGTCGAGGTTGATGCTTCTGAGATTGGTGCAGGGGCGGTTTTGTCACAGAGAGGTTCTGGTTGCTCAGTGTTCAAACCATGTGCTTTCTTTTCCAGGAAATTTTCTGCTGCTGAGCGTAATTATGATGTGGGCAACCGAGAGTTGCTGGCCATGAAGTGGGCATTCGAGGAGTGGCGTCATTGGCTTGAGGGTGCTAAGCATCGCGTGGTGGTATTGACTGATCATAAGAACCTTACTTATCTTGAGTCTGCCAAGCGCTTGAATCCTAGACAGGCCCGTTGGTCGTTATTTTTTGCTCGTTTTGATTTTGTGATTTCATACCTTCCGGGCTCTAAAAATCTGAAGGCGGATGCTCTGTCTAGGAGTTTTGTGCCCGACTCTCCGGGGTTATCTGAGCCGGCGAGTATCCTCAAGGAAGGAGTCATTGTGTCTGCCATCTCCCCTGATTTGCGGAGAGTGTTGCAGAAATTTCAGGCTAATAAACCTGATCGTTGTCCGGCCGAGAAACTGTTCGTCCCTGATAGGTGGACTAGTAAAGTTATCTCTGAACTTCATTGTTCGGTGCTGGCCGGTCATCCAGGAATCTTTGGTACCAGGGAGTTGGTTGCTAGATCCTTCTGGTGGCCATCTCTGTCACGGGATGTGCGTGCTTTTGTGCAGTCCTGTGGAATTTGTGCTAGGGCTAAGCCCTGCTGTTCACGTGCCAGTGGGTTGCTTTTGCCCTTGCCGGTCCCGAAGAGGCCTTGGACACATATTTCGATGGATTTCATTTCTGACCTTCCCGTTTCTCAAAAAATGTCGGTCATTTGGGTGGTCTGTGATCGCTTTTCTAAAATGGTCCATCTGGTGCCCTTGGTTAAATTGCCTTCCTCCTCTGATTTGGTGCCTTTGTTCTTCCAGCATGTGGTTCGTTTACATGGCATTCCTGAGAATATTGTTTCTGACAGAGGTTCCCAGTTTGTCTCGAGGTTCTGGCGAGCCTTTTGTGGTAGGATGGGCATTGACCTATCTTTCTCCTCGGCCTTCCATCCTCAGACTAATGGTCAGACCGAACGAACCAATCAGACCTTGGAAACATATCTGAGATGTTTTGTTTCCGCTGACCAGGATGATTGGGTGTCATTTTTGCCGTTGGCTGAGTTCGCCCTTAATAATCGGGCCAGCTCGGCTACCTTGGTCTCTCCATTTTTCTGCAATTCTTGGTTCCATCCTCGTTTCTCTTCAGGACAGGTTGAGTCTTCGGACTGTCCTGGTGTGGATTCTGTGGTGGACAGGTTGCAGCAGATCTGGACTCAGGTAGTGGACAATTTGACCTTGTCCCAGGAGAAGGCTCAGCTTTTCGCTAATCGCAGACGCCGTGTGGGACCCCGACTTCGTGTTGGGGATCTGGTTTGGTTATCTTCTCGTCATATTCCTATGAAGGTTTCCTCTCCTAAATTTAAACCTCGTTTTATTGGTCCGTATAGGATTTCTGAGATTCTCAATCCGGTGTCTTTTCGTCTGACCCTCCCAGACTCCTTTTCCATACATAATGTATTCCATAGGTCGTTGTTGAGGAGATACGTGGCACCTATGGTTCCATCTGTGGAGCCTCCTGCCCCTGTTTTGGTGGAGGGGGAATTGGAGTATATTGTGGAGAAGATTTTGGATTCTCGTGTCTCTAGACGGAAACTCCAGTATCTGGTCAAATGGAAGGGTTATGCTCAGGAAGATAATTCCTGGGTTTTTGCCTCTGATGTCCATGCCCCAGATCTTGTTCGTGCCTTTCATGTGGCTCATCCTGGTCGGCCTGGGGGCTCTGGTGAGGGTTCGGTGACCCCTCCTCAAGGGGGGGGTACTGTTGTGAATTCTGTGGCTGAGTTCACTTCTGTGGTCACAAGTGGTATTGCAGTCTCTGGGCTTCCTCCCTCAGGTGTTTTGGTGAGCTCGTTGGCTGCCTTGCTATTTAGCTCCACCTGAGTCTGTCTTCCTTGCTCCTTGTCAATGTTCCAGTGTTGGATCTGAGCTACTGCATCTTTCCTTGGGCCTGCTGCTCTGCTAGATAAGTGCTTCTAGTTTGTTTTCTGTTTTTTCTGTCCAGCTTGCTATTAACTTTTGCTGGAAGCTCTGAGAAGCAAAGGGGTGCACCGCCGTGCTGTTAGTTCGGCACGGTGGGTCTTTTTGCCCCTTTGCGTGGTTTTCGTTTTAGGGTTTTTTGTAGACTGCATAGTTCTCTTTGCTATCCTCGCTCTGTCTAGAATATCGGGCCTCACTTTGCTGAATCTATTTCATTCCTACGTTTGTCTTTTCATCTTGCTAACAGTCATTATATGTGGGGGGCTGCCTATTCCTTTGGGGTATTTCTCTGAGGTAAGTCAGGCTTGTATTTCTATCTTCAGGCTAGTCAGCTCCTCAGGCAGTGCCGAGTTGCATAGGTAGTGATAGGCGCAATCCACTGCTGCTTATAGTTGTGTGAGGATAGATTAGGTACTGCAGTATACAGAGATTCCACGTCTCAGAGCTCGTCCTATTGTTTTTGGTTATTGCCAGATCTCTGTATGTGCGCTGATTACTGCACACTGTGTTGCCTGATTGCCGGCCATAACAGCGCTCCCGTAAACGCCGATCAATCTGAATAGCCATAGTCATAGACTCATTCAGACCCGTAGGCACAGGGAACCCCACCATAACCTCTTTAATGGCCTCAGAAAGGCCATCTCTGAACTTTGCAGCCAGGGCGCACTCATTCCACTGAGTAAGCACTGACCATTTCCGAAATTTTTGACAATATATTTCTGCTTCATCTTGCCCCTGAGAGAGAGCTAATAAAGCTTTTTCAGCCTGAATCTCTTGGTTAGGTTCCTCATAGAGCAAACCCAATGCCAGAAAAAACGCATCCACATTAAGCAACGCAGGATCCCCTGGTGCCAATGCAAATGCCCAATTTTGAGGGTCACCCCGCAGGAAAGATATAATAATCTTAACCTGCTGAGCAGGGTCTCCAGAAGAGCGAGATTTCAAAGAAAGGAACAGCTTGCAATTGTTCCTAAAATTCAGAAAACTAGATCTATCTCCAGCAAAGAACTCTGGAATAGGAATTCTAGGTTCAGACATAGGAGCATGTACAACAAAATCTTGTATATTTTGAACCTTAGCAGCAAGATTATTCAAGCTGGAAGCTAAACTCTGGACGTCCATGATAAACAGCTAAGGTCAGAGCCATTCAAGGATTAAGAGGAGGAAAAAAAAAAATCAGCCAGGCTGCAATTAGGGCTAGGCAGCAACCTCAGAGGAGAAAAAAAAAAAAAAACTTCCTCAGACTACTTTTCCTCCTACTTCAGCCCAAACATTTTGTGGCCGGCTATACTGTCATGATTCCAATGGCAGGGAATCACAAAAGGACAAGCACCAACGAGCTCTAGGGTGATGGAACCTGAGCTGACCGCGACCCTAAACCTGAACACACAAATAACAATAGCCGGGGAACGTGCCTACGTTGATCCTAGACGTCTCGCACCAGCCGAAGATCTAACTTCCCCTATTAGAAGAAACACAGACCTCTCTTGCCTCCAGAGAAATACCCCACAGAAATAGCAGCCCCCCACATATAATGACGGTGAAATGAGAGGAAGGCACATACACAGTATGAAATCAGATTCAGCAAAATGAGGCCCGCTAAAACTAGATAGCAGAGGATACAAAAGTAAACTGCGCGGTCAGCAAAAAACCCTTCAAAAAACCATCCTGTAATTACTTGAACTCATGTTCCAACTCATGGAACATGAGGAGCAATTACAGCCCGCTAGAGCAACCAGCAGCAAAGAAACAATTATATGCAAGCTGGACAAGACAAAAATAAATCAAAACGTGGAACAAGAAAATCAAAAACTTAGCTTGTCCTGATGATTACTGAAGCCAGAAGCTGAGGTAACAAAACACTCTGATAACCTTGATAGCCGGCGGGGAAATGACAAGAAAGCCCGGTTAAATAGGAAACTCCCAAATCCTAATAGAACAGGTGGACACCAGAGACAGCAGAACACAAATCACCCAGTACCATCAGTAACCACCAGAGGGAGCCCAAAAACAACTCACAACAGAGCAGTGCTCTATACAGTTAGGGCCAGAAATATTTGGACAGTGACACAATTTTCGCGAGTTGGGCTCTGCATGCCACCACATTGGATTTGAAATGAAACCTCTACAACAGAATTCAAGTGCAGATTGTAACGTTTAATTTGAAGGGTTGAACAAAAATATCTGATAGAAAATGTAGGAATTGTACACATTTCTTTACAAACACTCCACATTTTAGGAGGTCAAAAGTAATTGGACAAATAAACATAACCCAAACAAAATATTTTTATTTTCAATATTTTGTTGCAAATCCTTTGGAGGCAATCACTGCCTTAAGTCTGGAACCCATGGACATCACCAAACGCTGGGTTTCCTCCTTCTTAATGCTTTGCCAGGCCTTTACAGCCGCAGCCTTCAGGTCTTGCTTGTTTGTGGGTCTTTCCGTCTTAAGTCTGGATTTGAGCAAGTGAAATGCATGCTCAATTGGGTTTAGATCTGGAGATTGACTTGGCCATTGCAGAATGTTCCACTTTTTGGCACTCATGAACTCCTGGGTAGCTTTGGCTGTATGCTTGGGGTCATTGTCCATCTGTACTATGAAGCGCCGTCCATTCAACTTTGCAGCATTTGGCTGAATCTGGGCTGAAAGTATATCCCGGTACACTTCAGAATTCATCCGGCTACTCTTGTCTGCTCTTATGTCATCAATAAACACAAGTGACCCAGTGCCATTGAAAGCCATCCATGCCCATGCCATCACGTTGCCTCCACCATGTTTTACAGAGGATGTGGTGTGCCTTGGATCATGTGCCGTTCCCTTTCTTCTCCAAACTTTTTTCTTCCCATCATTCTGGTACAGGTTGATCTTTGTCTCATCTGTCCATAGAATACTTTTCCAGAACTGAGCTGGCTTCTTGAGGTGTTTTTCTGCAAATTTAACTCTGGCCTGTCTATTTTTGGTATTGATGAATGTTTTGCATCTAGATGTGAACCCTTTGTATTTACTGTCATGGAGTCTTCTCTTTACTGTTGACTTAGAGACAGATACACCTACTTCACTGAGAGTGTTCTGGACTTCAGTTGATGTTGTGAACGGGTTCTTCTTCACCAAATTAAGTATGCGGCGATCATCCACCACTGTTGTCATCCGTGGACGCCCAGGCCTTTTTGAGTTCCCAAGCTCACCAGTCAATTCCTTTTTTCTCAGAATGTACCCAACTGTTGATTTTGCTACTCCAAGCATGTCTGCTATCTCTCTGATGGATTTTTTCTTTTTTTTCAGCCTCAGGATGTTCTGCTTCACCTCAATTGAGAGTTCCTTTGACCGCATGTTGTCTGCTCACAGCAACCGCTTCGAAATGCAAAACCACACACCTGGAATCCACCCCTGACCTTTTAACTAATTCATTGATTACAGGTTAACGAGGGAGACGCCTTCAGAGTTAATTGCAGCCCTTAGAGTCCATTGTCCAATTACTTTTGGTCCCTTGAAAAAGAGGACGCTATGCATTACAGAGCTATGATTCCTAAACCCTTTCTCCGATTTGGATGTGGAAACTATCATATTGCAGCTGGGAGTGTGCACTTTCAGCCTATATTATATATATATAATTGTATTTCTGAACATGTTTTTGTAAACAGCTAAAATAACAAAACTTGTGTCACTGTCCAAATATTTCTGGCCCTAACTGTACATCATGTCCTGCTCTAGAGCTATAGGAAAGGCCAAAGTGAGGGTGAGCAGTGCTCTATACATCATGTCCTGCTCTAGAGCTATAGGAAAGGCCAAAGTGAGGGTGAGCAGTGCTCTATACATTATGTCCTGCTCTAGAGCTATAGGAAAGGCCAAAGTGAGGGCGAGCAGTGAACTATACATCACGTCCTGCTCTGGAGCTATAGGAAAGGCCAAAGTGAGGGTGAGCAGTGCTCTATACATCATGTCCTGCTCTAGAGCTATAGGAAAGGCCAAAGTGAGGGTGAGCAGTGCTCTATACATCATGTCCTGCTCTAGAGCTATAGGAAAGGCCAAAGTGAGGGCGAGCAGTGAACTATACATCACGTCCTGCTCTGGAGCTATAGGAAAGGCCAAAGTGAGGGTGAGCAGTGCTCTATACATCATGTCCTGCTCTAGAGCTATAGGAAAGGCCAAAGTGAGGGCGAGCAGTGCTCTATACATCATGTCCTGCTCTAGAGCTATAGGAAAGGCCAAAGTGAGGGCGAGCAGTGCTCTATACATCATGTCCTGCTCTAGAGCTATAGGAAAGGCCAAAGTGAGGCTGAGCAGTGCTCTATACATCACGTCCTGCTCTAGAGCTATAGGAAAGGCCAAGTGAGGGCGAGCAGCGCTCTATACATCATGTCCTGCTCTAGAGCTATAGGAAAGGCCAAAGTGAGGGCGAGCAGTGCTCTATACGTCATGTCCTGCTCTAGAGCTATAGGAAAGGCCAAAGTGAGGGCGAGCAGTGAACTATACATCACGTCCTGCTCTGGAGCTATAGGAAAGGCCAAAGTGAGGGCGAGCAGTGCTCTATACATCACATCCTGCTCTAGAGCTATAGGGAAGGCCAAAGTGAGGGTGAGCAGTGCTCTATACATCATGTCCTGCTCTAGAGCTATAGGAAAGGCCAAAGTGAGGGCGAGTAGCCCATCTGCATTACAGTGAGCCGCCATTCCTGGGCATCCACCCACAGGAGGAGAGAAGATGGTCACCAGAGGAGTCTGTGTAATGAGGAATGCCACAACAGAGATGTCAGGAGAGTGGTACCTGAGAGTAAGGCCCTGGAGTGTGGAAAATTGCATGACGCCATGCGTTACTGGCGCGAGAGGTGACGGAGCAGCCGTAACCAGCTCTATGTGCTGTACACGTACGGATCCTCTTGCTTTTTCCTGAGTAAAGTTGTTCCCGCACTGTCCCCTCTACTTTTACATCATACAGATTAGAGGGGCCACACTACTACCTTAGACTGTGGGGGTGACGGACACCTAGTGTTATACCTGCATGTATGTAACACATCCATAGGACCCTCGTCACACTGCTGCGTGTGGTGCACCATGCCGGCTCACAGCCTACGAGTGACGCTGATGCTATTGGGTCAGCACCCCATAAAGCAGTTACACCCCGCTCTTAAACCTGAAGTGTTGGTTGGTATCTTGACTTCTATCCTTGAGCTCCTCCGCGTGTCACAGGTTCCCCTTTGTGATCATGCCCCTATAACCGATAGCACACAGCGGATTTCTGCTCTCCGAGAGTTGTGGGCGACCATACGTTACCTCTGCGGGAGACTCGGTATAATGTCCATATATCATAGTACCACAGATGGAGACTGGCAGTCCGGGCAAGATTGATTTTATAAAAATATTATTTTTTCTTAATTCCGCCTTTTATTTCCCATTCCGTAAGTGACGGTAATATAACACTGGTCTACAAAAAAAAATAAAAAATTCTGGCATGGACTTTAAGAACAGTTAAGACTAATTTAAGGGTGATGAATTCAAATCTGATCTTATAATTTCTCTATGCCCCCAGTGTGTCCAGTAATCTTCCCCAGTATGTCCAGCATATTGCCCCAGTGTGTTCAGCATTCTGCCCCAGTGTCTCCAGCATATTGCCCCCAGTGTGTCCAGCAATCTGCCCCAGTATGTCCAGCATATTGCCCCAGTGTGTCCAGCAATCTGCCCCAGTGTCTCCAGCATATTACCCCCAGTGTGTCCAGCATTCTGCCCCAGTGTCTCCAGCATATTGCCCCCAGTGTGTCCAGCAATCTGCCCCAGTGTGTACAGCATTGCCCCCAGTCTGTCCACACTCCAGCATATTGCCCCCAGACAGTGTCCAGCATTCTGGCCGTTCGCAAAAAAAAAACAAGTTTTCCTCACCTGACCTGCGCTCCAGCGGCGAGCTCCCTCCAGCAGCGCACACTCGCCAGCGACTGACAATGATGTCAGGCGACTTGCGCGCTGCGCCTGCGGCCGACTTCAACTGCCAGCCTCCAATTGGCTGGCGGCTGTTAACTATTGACGTGCGGGCGCGTGCCCGCACGTCAATAGGTGAAACTGCCGCCGTGTCGGTAGAGGTCTGGTGAGCAGATGAGACGGGGCCCAATGCGGGCCCCCTCTGCCCACCGGGACCATATGCCAGTCAGGGCAGTAATGCCCTGATGGCGGCGGGCAATCTGAGCGGTAGCCCAGGGCCCCCCCACACCGCTGGGCCCTGGCTACCGCCCAGATTGACCCTATTATAATCCGCCGCTGTTCCCATTTGTTATGATAACACCCTTGTTTTCTGTGCTACTGGGACAGTAGAGCTACAGCAGAGCATTGGGTGAAAACGGAATGGCCTCAGCGTCAGAGTTTGGCATCTGGCGATAAGAATGTCATCTATGATCCTCTAGTGCAGCGGTCCCCAACCTTTTTGACCATGAGAGCCACATTCAGCTCTGAGAGGGGGTCACGAGCAACATCCTGCTTCTGTCCCCCTTAAAGTCGTGCCAACCAAAGCCCCCATTACGAGTATAATGATAACCGAAGCTTTTCCACAGAAATCACACTGAGACCCAGGGGTTCCCACAATGCCCCAATTCAGTATTATCCCATCAATGACTCCCAACACGCTGTTGCATCCAGCTTGAAGAACCTCCTCTAATAGGTAGAATCATCCTCTAGCGTACCATACCTAAAACATCTCTAAACCTCTAAGACCAGTATATGTGCATCCAGATCGATCTGTGCAGGGCTACTCAAAAATGCACTATTTTGAGATGTACTCTTCATATCTGTTTACTAGACCTGGAGCTAATGCACCAAGCTGGCAGACAGTCGCGAGCCACAATTCCTGGGAACGGGAGACACATGTGGCTCCCGAGCTACAGGTTGGGGACCCCTGCTCTAGTGGATAGGAAGGACATTGTCTTTCCTCCCTTACACATAAAACTTGGATTGATGAAGCAGTTCCTCAAAGCTCTCAATCACAGTGGAGAATGTTTTAACTATATATGTTCAACTTTTCCTGGTCTTAGTGAAGAGAAGAAAAGGGCTGGAATATTTGATGGACCTCAAATAAGAACACTTATGAGAGACCCAAATGTTATCACATCAATGAATGAGACAGAAGAAAGAGCTTGGAATGGATTTTGTAATGTGGTGCAGAATTTTCTGGGGAATAAGAAAGCCGACAACTATGAAGAGATTGTGGAAGAGCTACTAATGAGTCTGCGAAATCTTGGATGGAGGATGAGGATCAAGATTCACTATTTGCACAGCCATTTGGACATTTTCCAGAGAACCTTGGGGATGTGAGCGAGAAACAAGGGGAGCGTTTTCATCAGGACATTAAAACAATGGAAGAACGGTATCAAGGCCGGTGGGACTCGCATATGATGGCGACTATTGCTGGGGCTGGATGAGAGACGACCAAGAAGCCGTACATCACAGATCAGCCAAGAAAAGAAAGTGCAAATAACGGCCATGTGTCATTCATCTGTGTGCCATATATATGTGTTTTATATTTTGTAGTTTAATTCTGTAAGTATATTTGATTTGCTGTACATAGACTTTGTAATCTTTGTTATTCCTTGATTAAAAATTTACAATGTAGTACTGAAAATCATGTGTTTTTATCATAAAACATTAAATAGAAGTAATTTTCATCAAAAATTGAAAATATCTCGAAATCCTGATGTAATAGCCAAAAACAAAGTTCATATTCGTTATCAGCAGCCAAACTTGACTTCAAATATGTTTTAAAACCTTTTGCCAGGAAAATTGCGTTGACCAGTGTAATCAGTCTCGTCTATAGACTGCGCTCATGATATAAAATATGGCAGCAGCCGACTCCTTAGTGAGGAGCCCCCGACCAGCCGTGCACCACCTACAGGACTGCGCGACAGCCGCAGATTAATATCCTCTTCCATCTGAGATAAATGTCGGAAATAATAAATGTTGCCACGAGGAGTATCTGCAGGTTCTTATATCATCGCTGATACTTTATATCAGAGATTACAAGATTCGTCTTTAGTCACCAGCCTTGGGCAAGATAAGTAATCATCATGAAACTTCCCTACTAACAGCTTCATAGACCGATGTCTCCGGCTTCACTACATTAACTGGAGTCTGAAATTCACCTCTTGTCTCATCACTTAGGCTGCTGTTCTGTCCCTCATGCTTTACACTGCAACTATGCTCCACTAAAGCACAAATAGGACTAATGACTGCACCATCTAATGGGAATCTAAGCTGTAAAATCAGATACTTAAATGACAGGTCGGTCCACCAAATATGGTCCATAATCAGATTCTCCAGCAGTCTGAACTTTACTCTCAGATGTGTAAATCTTATTGGTTACTGCAATACAGGCGATACTCTTGATGGTTACATCATTACTCTTCAGATGAATATTAGCTATACCCTAAAGTCATTGATGCCTATGGCAGAAGATAATCTTCATCCATATGCATCTACAGTATGGCATTTGCAGTTTCACATCACTGATTTTTTTGCTGCAGGCATCAATCACAGCTCAGCCCAGCTTGTGTCTCAGCTCTGCTCTGCCTACTTATTACAAGCTTCCTTGTGCAGGCAGAGTGCAGGACGGTTAAGCTCTGCAGGAAACCGGAAGCTGCACTAAGCATAGCATGGCAGAGTGGACGTATTCATCAGTCAGTGGGCGTTTAGCACAGATCAAACAGAGCTGGGGCTTAAAAGGAGCACTCAGGGGAGTGGGTACGGGTCTGCAGCACCAAAGAGCAGCAGGGTGCTAATGGGAAATGCAGTTTTGGCTGATAAGAATAGGGGCACCCATGAAATATACAGTATGTGAAGATATGGATGCAGAGGGGATTCTTTCAATTCTATCTTGTGTTTTGTCTGTATTAACAATAAATATGCATATAATGTGCTGTGTGAAAAAAATAATGTGATTGTGGGAATAGCCCTTTAAGTGCAAAAAAGTATTGCTCCCAATAAAATCGCACCATTATTCTACCCCTTCTCAATGAGACACTTTTTCTCTCATTATTACAATTAAATCTGAGAAGTATAAAAAAAATAAATCTGTGTCTCAGATACGTCTCCCTCTTCCGATGTCCCCTTTTTTTGGCTGAAAGACAACTATCTGCAGCAGGAGCCTCTCCCCTCTGCCCTGTCTGTAGTTGGACAAAAGATGGATAAGCCAGACCCCCGTGTTACAGAGAGGGGGCTTCAGCCAGCCGCTCCTTCTATCAGACTGCAGGAAATCCTCACAAGTCGCACATGCAGAGTAGGCAGAAGGCCAGGTAATAAATACGGATGTGGCACAAGTCCAGGTAATGAATACGGATGTGCCTCGGGTGCAAAATACTGTGCAGGGAAATGTAAAGTGCTGACGCTCCTTATCACACAGTTACGGGGAATGTGGGGGCTCGGGAGACCCTCTGCACAACATGGAGGTTTATAGCATCAGCCGAGGCTGCACAAATAGCGAGGTCAGGAGCCATGGGAGATGGGCAGAGGACTGATCCCTCCATCACTGCGGCGCACGACAAGTTTGTATCCAGATAATCTCCGGTGCGTCGTGATGACAAATCTCCATTTCTGTTCTCCTCTGGGAACGCGCGCCGGGGCCATGAACCATCGTTCTCTGCTGGGATCTGCTCTTCCCGTGCTGCTGATATGCTTCATTATACTCCAGATATCTGCATTATTTCCAGCACTGAGCTGTGATGGACGACGCTTTATATAAGCACAGACAGGTAGACACACAAACGCCCGACTGGGGAATCCGCTGCTATTATTCCGCTTTTCCCATACAGAATTGCAGCTGAGCTCCTCCATCTCCCTGGAGGCGTTAGAATAGGAAGACTGGAGTACGAGGCCGCGGCTGAGATCTCATCTCTCACATTCTGTTAGATATTTGCCGGCCGAGCTATTGTCAGATGGCGAGATATGATGGGGGATGGGAATAATCAGGAGACCTCCGCATGGTAAGAGCACGGCGCCTCCCGCCATTACCCTCAAGTCCCGGAGCCGATCCCGCGTCTGATGAGGAGAGTTACATCAACTTGTTTGGAAAGTCCAAAATCAGAAAAGTTACTAATACACGAATTATAGGGACGGAACCCAGCGATCCTGAAATGGCGGCATAGAAAAGCGAGAGATCGCCACCTGTATATTCTTACTCCAGATTTGCAGTGACCTTCTATGTTGTACTTTTAATGGTCCACATCCCTTCAAAAACAAATAAATCGTTGATACATTTTAACCCCTTAATGACCGCCAATACGCCTTTTAACTGACCTAAGATATAAGAGAATACCCTCCCCATACAGGTAACAATCCAGAAGCTGTAGGCTGTCCACTATAGCTGACAACTTGCTGCATCAGCCATGATCAGTGTTTGCACCATCCAACTCTGTTTAACCCCTTAGATGCTGCTGCCAATAGTGACTACATCATTATAAATGGTTAACAGAGTGTGGGGGCTTCCTATTTAACCAAATTGGTGCCCTCAGATCTTGATTTTGTGGTCCTGATGTTTGCCATGGCAATTCACGACCAAATAGCGGCCTTAGAGTCTGACGGCTCTAGTAATCTGTTCAGAAGTTAGAGACATTTAGTTGGTAGAAATGCACATTTTCATTCCTATCATGCCACTTTGCATTAATTCCTGTAAAGCACTTAAAGAGTTAATAAACTACATGACTGCAGTTTTCAATATGTCAGGGGGTGCTGTTTTTAAAATGGTATCATGTTTGGGGGTTTCCCAATATATGAAACCTCTAAAGTCACTTCAAACATGGATAAGTCCCTAAAAAAATAAATTTTGTAAATTTCCTTGAAAAAAATGAAAAATTGCTGCTACATTTTTAATCTTCCTAAAATGCAACAAAATAAAATAACATTTTACAAATGGTGCTGATGTAAAGCAGACATGTGGGAAATGTTATTTATTAATGGTTTGCTGTGGTATGACTATCTGGATTAAAGGGATAATCATTCAAAGTTTGAAAATTGCTAATTTTTTTACATTTTTCTCAAATTTTTGATATTTTTTAAAAATAAACACAAAATATATTGACCTAAATTTACCATTATCATAAAGTATAATGTGTCACGAAAAAACAATCTCAAAATCACTGGGATTTGTTGAAGCGTTGCAGAGTTATTACCCCCTAAAGTGACACTGGTCAGATTTCAAAAATTTGGCTCCGTCACTAAGGGGTTAAGCAGAATCTGTGAACAATATGCAAATGAAATGTATCCTAATCAAATATCCTTTATAAACTTGTAATTTTATATACAGTAAATTGAAAAAAAATTGAACTGTTACTGTCATTGCAGAAAACTTCAGTATAAGCTGTTGTTTGTCTGCATGAGGAATAACACTATTCCTGGCCATTATGTGATGGTATCCTGCATTTATCTCTCATGTTCAGTTGTCTCTGAGCTAGTGAGAGAAGACTATCTGCTATAATGTTTCCCATTCACAGACGTGAATGATTCCTGCTCTATTCTGAAGACTTAGCAGCATAGAGGACATTATACAGCAGTACTGAGCAGTGTAACTGTGAATCCAGCTCTGGGTGAGATAAACACTTACTAGAAAGCATCAGCTTGGAGGTCATTAACATCAGTACTGAGAAGCGTAGGTGTAACTTCAGCTCTGACGTAAGATAAAACACTAAATAGGAAGCATTAGGATGGAGGTAATTAACAGCACTGAGAAGTGTAGCTGTAGTTACATCTCTGGGGTAAGATTTAGAAAAAAAAAATAGAAAGCATAAGCACCTTCTCTGTCTGTCCTTCTTTTTCACACTGTTCTTCATTCATCCACTGTGTGTGTGAAATATACTGTATGACACGCTCCTCTACACTGAAATTCTTACACCAAGATGGAAAAGTCGTGCAGTTCTGGAAATCAAAGGATGGAGTCACTGATCTGCAAAGATGGAAACAACATTTTCAAAATATCTTGATTTCTTTAGTCTGGAGTCTGAGCCTCGTGCAGAAATCCCGGCACCTTTTGGCCTTGTGCAGAAATCCCGGCACCCTTTGGCCTTGTGCAGAAATTCCGGCACCTTTTGCAGAAATCCCAACACCTTTTGGCCTTGTGCAGAAATCCCGGCACCTTTTGGCCTTGTGCAGAAATCACAGCACCTCCTGACTTGTGCAGAAATCACGGCACCTTCGACCTTTGCTGCTGTCACTGAGGTAATTAATTGTCGTCTGAAGAAGGTTCTATAAATCATCAAGATCCGCTGCCAGCAGCGCCCTTTGCAATTGCTGATGTGTGTACATATATAATGGATTCCCTGCTGTGCTGGGATGGCCTCTGCAGCGGCTGCATTTCAGTGGAGGTCCTGGTGTGATCACACATGGGGGGCTTTTCCTAGTAGGGGGCAGCAATGTATGTGGCCATACAATACCCATAGCTTTGCTCCGTTGGATGCATTTGTTCCCTCCCTGTAATGGCTCCATCGCCGCTATCGATCACCGTTCCTAGTAACAGATCCCGCTTTTCGCTCCTCCAGGAAGCTCTTAGTCGTCCCTGTAATTGCCGAGACCTCATTTATATACAACGCTTCCATGTGACGAGGTCGCCATTATAATAAGGTGGCCGATAAATCCTCCAGGGCGTTAATATCTGCAATCTGCCTTCCATCCTCTCTAATGAATGCGCCGTGTTTACACTCCCCAAATGGATGCGATATAAATATTTACTCTTCCTTATTACGTTAATTGCATCTTGTTACATCTCTCGCTGCACCGAGTCGTGAAAGTGGCGCGGCCAGAGCGAACTCCTCCCCAGCCAACGCTGCCGACATAATGAGGTTCCTGTAAATCTTTATACTGGATGATAATTGCAGCATTTCCCTTCCATGTGTGAGTTTATTCTGCACCATATTCCGCTCCGATGATGTCGGGACCCCTGACCGCATCATGAATGGCCGCCGCCATTGCAAGAGGAGATGGGGCCTGGTCTCTGAGCAGTAATGGCGGCTGCTCTCTGCCCCTCCGCTACTTATTTCTTATCATACAGGTGTAGGCAAGCTTTCAGTTCAGGGTAGGGAAGCTGTGGCAATGCATGCTGGAAGGTAAGAGAAGGCATGTTCCTACACACATAGTGCTGGCAGAATGCTTTACTAAAGGAACAACCCACAGAAAGTGTGGTGAAACTAGTTAAAGAGTATGAGAATCCACACTGCTCTTGAACATCTGAGACTGTTCCCCTGATGAGCTTTCGGTCAGTTTTTAATGCCCATTGTGTAGAATATGTTACTTACAAATTCGCAGCGTAAAATACTCATTGTGGGAGTGAAGCCTCAGAATCGTTTATTGCACCATAAACAGCTCTTACAGCTGGTGCAAGACAATGTTTGTTTTTTTTCTCTAGATTTAGGTTCTATTTAAAGGGGTTTTCCATCCCAGGGCACCTTTAAGCAATGTGGAATATACCCGCTGTTAGGATTCAGCTTTGGTGGCCGGTTTTCAGCAATCGTTTAGACTTGTGGTCATGTGCCGATTCCCTTAATATAAAGTTTTCCCTGGGCTGGAAAACCCCTTTAAGAAACATTCAGACCTGAAATGGTCACTGATTCTTCTTGTAAATCTAATTTATTGTGTAACGTAACTTAATATTTCTGTATATTTTTATTTTTCAGCTTTGGCTGCAGTCCGCAGTGTAAACTATGGGGGTCTTCTTCCAGGTTTACTTTTACCTCCGCTGGTCGTAACATGAAGCGTCACGCCCGGGGTACATGGGTATCCCTGCCGTCTCTAGAGGGGTCCGGTAGGTTTATATCTTCAGTCCTGTCCCTGAGCAGCTGCAGCTCGGCGTCATGTCCTCCTCCCTCTGTTATTCCTATTGGAAATGTATGAAAAAAATGGACAACTGGATATTACCATAATCCTTGTCAACTGGGTGTGTCTGATATTCTCAGCATTGACTGGATAGTGTTGGCGTGTTGGGATACACCCTGCCCACAAGGACAATGGTTGTGCCCAGTTACCTATTATTTCATACATTTCCATGAGGAATAACAGAGGGATTTTCCAAAGGTGATGTTTCATGGGTGAAGCGAGTGTTGTGACAGATACTGATCCCTATGCCTGAGGTCTATGGCAGCGATGTCCCAGGAGGACGCCATTGTGTGGGGTCATCACACTGGTAATCGCTGCCCCTAGACTTCAGGCATAGGGATCAGTATCAGTCACAACACTCGCTTCACCCATGAAACATCACCTTTGGAAAATCCCTCTGTTATTCCTCATGGAAATGTAGCCCCAAACACTGCAATAAAGTTGAACAACCTCGTCACTATGAATATAGAATAGGACTCTATGTAGTACACACCTGCGCAAGGCAAGATACGGAGGACAGAGAATGAACTTCAATCCAATATTGCGGCCAGCATGCAGCCAGCGGGTAAGGGAAGGATGAATCAAACACCTGAAAACTCCGCCCATATGACCGAAAACCGGTCCCGCCAAATTCACAGGTTCCCTTTAAGTTGCCTATCACCGTACCAGCAAAAGCAGAGATTTCATTAACCTCCTGCACACATTGTTTTTTTTTTTTCCTGACCAAATTGAAAAACGGCTGCGTTTTTGCGAACTGCGGCCTGTCACTTCATTCGGCGTTTTTGTTGCGTTTTTTTTCACCCATAGAAAACAATGAGGAAGTGTGTTGTGAATTCTGTGGCAGAGCTCCCTCCTGTGGTCACAAGTGGTACTTCGGCTGGTTCTCTCTGTGAGCTCCCGTTGGTGGAGGAAAGTGGTACTGCGGCTTCTGAGTTTCCTTCCTCAGGTGATGTGGTGAAGTCGTTAGGTGCTGCTCTATTTAACTCCACCTAGTGCTTTGATCCTGGCTTCCTGTCAATGTTCTAGTATTGGACCTGTTTCCTCCTGGATCGTTCCTGTGGCCTGCTGCTCTGCATAGCTAAGTTCCTCTTTGCAATTTGTTTGCTGTTTTTTTCTGTCCAGCTTGTCAATTTGTTTTTTTCTGCTTGCTGGAAGCTCTGGGACGCAGAGGGTGTACCTCCGTGCCGTTAGTTCGGTACGGAGGGTCTTTTTGCGTCTTTTTGCCCCCTTTGCGTGGTATTTGTAGGGTTTTGTGTTGACCGCAAAGTTACCTTTCCTATCCTCGCTCTGTTCAGAAAGTTGGGCCTCACTTTGCTAAATCTATTTCATCTCTACGTTTGTCTTTTCATCTTAACTCACAGTCATTATATGTGGGGGCTGCCTTTTCCTTTGGGGTATTTCTCTGAGGCAAGGTAGGCTTATTTTCTATCTTCAGGCTAGCTAGTTTCTCAGGCCGTGCCGAGTTGCATAGGGAGCGTTAGGCGCAATCCACGGCTGCCTTTGTGTGGTTGGGGAGGATTAGGGATTGCGGTCAACAGAGTTCCCACGTCTCAGAGCTCGTTCTTGTTTTTTGGATTATTGCCAGGTCACTGTATGTGCGCTGACCTCTATGTCCATTGTGGTACTGAATTACCTTTCATAACAGTACTGGAGGCCAAAAGTACTAATGATTCCCAATAGAGGGAAAAAAGAAGTTCTGAGACCATTTTTTTTTTCTCTGCACTGTGTTTTGCCTTTTTTTTCCCCTAGACATTTGGGTGGTTCAGGACACAGGTGTAGCAATGGACATTAAAGGTCTGTCTTCATGTGTGGATCAGCTCACGGCAAGAGTACAAAGTATTCAAGACTTTGTGGTGCAGAATTCTATGTTAGAACCGAGAATTCCTATTCCTGATTTGTTTTTTGGAGATAGAACTAAATTTCTGAGTTTCAAAAATAATTGTAAACTATTTCTGGCTTTGAAACCTCGCTCCTCTGGTGACCCAGTTCAACAAGTTAGGATCGTTATTTCTTTTTTGCGTGGCGACCGTCAGGACTGGGCATTTTCTCTTGCGTCAGGAGATCCTGCATTAAGTAATATCGATGCATTTTTCCTGGCGCTTGGATTGCTGTATGATGAGCCTAATTCTGTGGATCAGGCAGAGAAGAATTTGCTGGCTCTGTGTCAGGGTCAGGATGAAATAGAGGTATATTGTCAGAAATTTAGAAAGGGGTCCGTACTCACTCAGTGGAATGAAGGTGCGCTCGCAGCTATTTTCAGAAAAGGTCTCTCTGAAGCCCTTAAGGATTAAAAATGGTAACAAAATTCTCATTGGGGTCTGTTACAAACCCCCAAAAATAACAGAAAGCATGGAAAGTCTACTTCTAAAGCAGATAGATGAAGCTGCAACCCATAATGAGGTCCTGGTTATGGGGGACTTTAACTACCCGGATATTAACTGGGAAACAGAAACCTGTGAAACCCATAAAGGCAACAGGTTTCTGCTAATAACCAAGAAAAATTATCTTTCACAATTGGTGCAGAATCCAACCAGAGGAGCAGCACTTTTAGACCTAATACTATCTAATAGACCTGACAGAATAACAAATCTGCAGGTGGTTGGGCATTTAGGAAATAGCGACCACAATATTGTGCAGTTTCACCTGTCTTTCACTAGGGGGACTTGTCAGGGAGTCACAAAAACATTGAACTTTAGGAAGGCAAAGTTTGAACAGCTTAGAGATGCCCTTAATCTGGTAGACTGGGACAATATCCTCAGAAATGAGAATACAGATAATAAATGGGAAATGTTTAAGAACATCCTAAATAGGCAGTGTAAGCGGTTTATACCTTGTGGGAATAAAAGGACTAGAAATAGGAAAAACCCAATGTGGCTAAACAAAGAAGTAAGACAGGCAATTAACAGTAAAAAGAAAGCATTTGCACTACTAAAGCAGGATGGCACCATTGAAGCTCTAAAAAACTATAGGGAGAAAAATACTTTATCTAAAAAACTAATTAAAGCTGCCAAAAAGGAAACAGAGAAGCACATTGCTAAGGAGAGTAAAACTAATCCCAAACTGTTCTTCAACTATATCAATAGTAAAAGAATAAAAACTGAAAATGTAGGCCCCTTAAAAAATAGTGAGGAAAGAATGGTTGTAGATGACGAGGAAAAAGCTAACATATTAAACACCTTCTTCTCCACGGTATTCACGGTGGAAAATGAAATGCTAGGTGAAATCCCAAGAAACAATGAAAACCCTATATTAAGGGTCACCAATCTAACCCAAGAAGAGGTGCGAAACCGGCTAAATAAGATTAAAATAGATAAATCTCCGGGTCCGGATGGCATACACCCACGAGTACTAAGAGAACTAAGTAATGTAATAGATAAACCATTATTTCTTATTTTTAGTGACTCTATAGCGACAGGGTCTGTTCCGCAGGACTGGCGCATAGCAAATGTGGTGCCAATATTCAAAAAGGGCTCTAAAAGTGAACCTGGAAATTATAGGCCAGTAAGTCTAACCTCTATTGTTGGTAAAATATTTGAAGGGTTTCTGAGGGATGTTATTCTGGATTATCTCAATGAGAATAACTGTTTAACTCCATATCAGCATGGGTTTATGAGAAATCGCTCCTGTCAAACCAATCTAATCAGTTTTTATGAAGAGGTAAGCTATAGACTGGACCACGGTGAGTCATTGGACGTGGTATATCTCGATTTTTCCAAAGCGTTTGATACCGTGCCGCACAAGAGGTTGGTACACAAAATGAGAATGCTTGGTCTGGGGGAAAATGTGTGTAAATGGGTTAGTAACTGGCTTAGTGATAGAAAGCAGAGGGTGGTTATAAATGGTATAGTCTCTAACTGGGTCGCTGTGACCAGTGGGGTACCGCAGGGGTCAGTATTGGGACCTGTTCTCTTCAACATATTCATTAATGATCTGGTAGAAGGTTTACACAGTAAAATATCGATATTTGCAGATGATACAAAACTATGTAAAGCAGTTAATACAAGAGAAGATAGTATTCTGCTACAGATGGATCTGGATAAGTTGGAAACTTGGGCTGAAAGGTGGCAGATGAGGTTTAACAATGATAAATGTAAGGTTATACACATGGGAAGAGGGAATCAATATCACCATTACACACTGAACGGGAAACCACTGGGTAAATCTTACAGGGAGAAGGACTTGGGGATCCTAGTTAATGATAAACTTACCTGGAGCAGCCAGTGCCAGGCAGCAGCTGCCAAGGCAAACAGGATCATGGGGTGCATTAAAAGAGGTCTGGATACACATGATGAGAGCATTATACTGCCTCTGTACAAATCCCTAGTTAGACCGCACATGGAGTACTGTGTCCAGTTTTGGGCACCGGTGCTCAGGAAGGATATAATGGAACTAGAGAGAGTACAAAGGAGGGCAACAAAATTAATAAAGGGGATGGGAGAACTACAATACCCAGATAGATTAGCGAAATTAGGATTATTTAGTCTAGAAAAAAGACGACTGAGGGGCGATCTAATAACCATGTATAAGTATATAAGGGGACAATACAAATATCTCGCTGAGGATCTGTTTATACCAAGGAAGGTGACGGGCATAAGGGGGCGGGGCATTCTTTGCGTCTGGAGGAGAGAAGGTTTTTCCACCAACATAGAAGAGGATTCTTTACTGTTAGGGCAGTGAGAATCTGGAATTGCTTGCCTGAGGAGGTGGTGATGGCGAACTCAGTCGAGGGGTTCAAGAGAGGCCTGGATGTCTTCCTGGAGCAGAACAATATTGTATCATACAATTATTAGGTTCTGTAGAAGGACGTAGATCTGGGTATTTATTATGATGGAATATAGGCTGAACTGGATGGACAAATGTCTTTTTTCGGCCTTACTAACTATGTTACTATGTTACTATGTTACTATGTCATGGTGGGATTTCCTATGCCTGCTGGTCTGAATGAGTCTGTCTTTGGCCATTCAGATCGGTCGACGCTTGCGTGAGCGTAAATCTGTGCACCATTTGGCGGTATTACCTGAGCTTAAACCTGAGCCTATGCAGTGCGATAGGACTTTGACCAGAGTTAAACGGCAAGAACACAGACGTCTGAATGGTCTGTGTTTCTACTGTGGTGATTCCACTCATGCTATCTCTGATTGTCCTAAGCGGTTCGCTAGGTCTGCCACCATTGGTACGGTACAGTCAAAATTTCTTCTGTCCGTTACCTTGATCTGCTCTTTGTCATCGTATTCTGTCATGGCATTTGTGGATTCAGGCGCTGCTCTGAATTTGATGGACTTGGAGTATGCTAAACGTTGTGGGTTTTTCTTGGAGCCTTTGCGGTGTCCTATTCCATTGAGAGCAATTGATGCTACGCCTTTGGCCAAGAATAAGCCTCAGTACTGGACCCAGCTGACCATGTGCATGGCTCCTTCACATCAGGAGGATATTCGCTTTCTGGTGTTGCATAATCTGCATGATGTGGTCGTGTTGGGGTTGCCATGGCTACAAGTCCATAATCCAGTATTAGATTGGAAATCCATGTCTGTGTCCAGCTGGGGTTGTCAGGGGGTACATGGTGATGTCCCATTTCTGACTATTTCGTCATCCACCCCTTCTGAGGTTCCTGAGTTCTTGTCTGATTACCGGGATTTATTTGATGAGCCCAAGTCCGATACCCTACCTCCGCATAGGGATTGTGATTGTGCTATCGATTTGATTCCTGGTAGTAAATTCCCAAAAGGTCGACTGTTTAATTTATCTGTGCCTGAGCACGCCGCTATGCAGAGTTATGTGAAGGAGTCTTTGGAGAAGGGGCATATTCGCCCGTCATCGTCGCCATTAGGAGCAGGGTTCTTTTTTGTAGCCAAGAAGGATGGTTCACTGAGACCTTGTATAGATTACCGCCTTCTAAATAAGATCACGGTTAAATTTCAGTACCCCTTGCCATTGTTATCTGATTTGTTTGCTCGGATTAAGGGGGCTAGTTGGTTCACCAAGATAGATCTTCGTGGTGCGTATAATCTTGTGCGTATTAAGCGAGGCGATGAGTGGAAAACTGCATTTAATACGCCCGAGGGCCATTTTGAGTATCTAGTAATGCCATTCGGACTTGCCAATGCTCCATCAGTGTTTCAGTCCTTTATGCATGACATCTTCCGAGAGTACCTGGATAAATTCCTGATTGTGTACTTAGATGACATTTTGATCTTCTCGGATGATTGGGAGTCTCATGTGAAGCAGGTCAGAACGGTGTTTCAGGTCCTGCGTGCTAATTCTTTGTTTGTGAAGGGATCAAAGTGTCTCTTTGGTGTTCAGAAGGTTTCATTTTTGGGGTTCATCTTTTCCCCTTCTACTATCGAGATGGACCCTGTTAAGGTCCAAGCCATCCATAATTGGACTCGGCCGACATCTCTGAAAAGTCTGCAAAAGTTCCTGGGCTTTGCTAATTTTTATCGTTGCTTCATCTGCAATTTTTCTAGTATTGCTAAACCATTGACCGATTTGACCAAGAAAGGTGCTGATTTGGTCAATTGGTCTTCTGCTGCGGTGGAAGCTTTTCAAGAGTTAAAGCGTCGTTTTTCTTCTGCCCCTGTGTTGTGTCAACCAGATGTTTCGCTTCCGTTCCAGGTCGAGGTTGATGCTTCTGAGATTGGAGCAGGGGCTGTTTTGTCGCAGAGAAGTTCTGATTGCTCGGTGATGAAACCATGCGCCTTCTTTTCCAGGAAGTTTTCGCCTGCTGAGCGAAATTATGATGTGGGCAATCGAGAGTTGCTGGCCATGAAGTGGGCATTCGAGGAGTGGCATCATTGGCTTGAAGGAGCTAAGCATCGCGTGGTGGTCTTGACTGATCATAAGAACTTGACTTATCTCGAGTCCGCCAAGCGGTTGAATCCTAGACAAGCTCGTTGGTCGTTGTTTTTTGCCCGTTTTGACTTTGTGATTTCATACCTTCCGGGCTCTAAAAATGTGAAGGCGGATGCTCTGTCTAGGAGTTTTGTGCCCGACTCTCCGGGTGTATCTGAGCCGGCGGGTATCCTCAAAGAGGGAGTAATTGTGTCTGCCATCTCCCCTGATTTGCGGCGGATGCTGCAAAAATTTCAGGCTAATAAACCTGATCGTTGCCCAGCGGAGAAACTGTTTGTCCCTGATAGGTGGACGAATGAAGTTCTCTGAGGTTCATTGTTCGGTGTTGGCTGGTCATCCTGGAATCTTTGGTACCAGAGAGTTAGTGGCTAGATCCTTTTGGTGGCCATCTCTGTCGCGGGATGTGCGTACTTTTGTGCAGTCCTGTGGGATTTGTGCTCGGGCTAAGCCCTGCTGTTCTCGTGCCAGTGCGTTGCTTTTGCCCTTGCCGGTCCCGAAGAGGCCTTGGACACATATCTCTATGGATTTTATTTCAGATCTTCCCGTCTCTCAAAAAATGTCAGTCATTTGGGTGGTCTGTGATCGCTTCTCTAAGATGGTCCATTTGGTACCCTTGTCTAAATTGCCTTCCTCCTCTGATTTGGTGCCATTGTTTTTCCAGCATGTGGTTCGTTTACATGGCATTCCAGAGAATATCGTTTCTGACAGAGGTTCCCAGTTTGTTTCGAGGTTTTGGCGAGCCTTTTGTGGTAGGATGGGCATTGACTTGTCTTTTTCCTCGGCTTTCCATCCTCAGACTAATGGACAGACCGAACGAACCAATCAGACCTTGGAAACATATCTGAGATGCTTTGTTTCTGCTGATCAGGATGACTGGGTGTCCTTTTTGCCTTTGGCTGAGTTCGCCCTTAATAATCGGGCCAGCTCGGCTACCTTGGTTTCACTGTTTTTCTGCAACTCTGGGTTCCATCCTCGTTTCGTTTCAGGGCAGGTTGAGTCTTCGGACTGTCCTGGTGTGGATACTGTGGTGGACAGGTTGCAGCAGATTTGGACTCATGTAGTGGACAATTTGACTTTGTCCCAGGAGAAGGCTCAACGTTACGCTAATCGCAGATGCTGTGTGGGTCCCCGACTTCGGGTTGGGGACTTGGTTTGGTTATCTTCTCGTCATATTCCTATGAAGGTTTCCTCTCCTAAGTTTAAACCTCGTTTTATTGGTCCGTATAGGATTTCTGAGGTTCTTAATCCTGTGTCTTTTCGTCTGACCCTTCCAGATTCTTTTTCCATACATAACGTATTCCATAGGTCATTGTGGCGGAGATACGTGGCACCTATGGTTCCATCTGTTGATCCTCCTGCCCCGGTTTTGGTGGAGGGGGAGTTGGAGTATATTGTGGAGAAGATTTTGGATTCTCGTGTTTCAAGGCGGAAACTCCAGTATCTGGTTAAGTGGAAGGGTTATGCTCAGGAAGATAATTCCTGGGTCTTTGCCTCTGATGTCCATTCTCCCGATCTTGTTCGTGCCTTTCATATGGCTCATCCTGGTCGTCCTGGGAGCTCTGGTGAGGGTTCGGTGACCCCTCCTCAAGGATGGGGGTACTGTTGTGAATTCTGTGGCAGAGCTCCCTCCTGTGGTCACAAGTGGTACTTCGGCTGGTTCTCTCTGTGAGCTTCCGTTGGTGGAGGAAAGTGGTACTGCAGCTTCTGAGTTTCCTTCCTCAGGTGATGTGGTGAAGTCGTTAGGTGCTGCTCTATTTAACTCCACCTAGTGCTTTGATCCTGGCCTCCAGTCAATGTTCTAGTATTGGACCTGTTTCCTCCTGGATCGTTCCTGTGGCCTGCTGCTCTGCATAGCTAAGTTCCTCTTTGCTATTTGTTTGCTGTTTTTTTCTGTCCAGCTTGTCAATTTGTTTTTTTCTGCTTGCTGGAAGCTCTGGGACGCAGAGGGTGTACCTCCGTGCCGTTAGTTCGGTACGGAGGGTCTTTTTGCCCCCTTTGCGTGGTATTTGTAGGGTTTTGTGTTGACCGCAAAGTTACCTTTCCTATCCTCGCTCTGTTCAGAAAGTTGGGCCTCACTTTGCTAAATCTATTTAATCTCTACGCTTGTCTTTTCATCTTAACACAGTCATTATATGTGGGGGCTGCCTTTTCCTTTGGGGTATTTCTCTGAGGCAAGGTAGGCTTATTTTCTATCTTCAGGCTAGCTAGTTTCTCAGGCCGTGCCGAGTTGCATAGGGAGCGTTAGGCGCAATCCACGGCTGCCTTTGTGTGGTTGGAGAGGATTAGGGATTGCGGTCAACAGAGTTCCCACATCTCAGAGCTCGTTCTTGTTTTTTGGATTATTGCCAGGTCACTGTATGTGCGCTGACCTCTATGTCCATTGTGGTACTGAATTACCTTTCATAACAGAAGTGCAAAAACTCAGGGATAGGTCACTGTAATAAATAGTGATGGACGAGCACTATACCGAGGTCAGGGATGGAGCCCTCCCACAGTCGGCACCGTGACCCCGTTTCAGTAGTGATCAATGGTTCTGCGAGACTTGAAAGTATCAGATGAAGAAGAGGTTCCGGATATCTGCCAGCGAGAGGCGAATGGTTTCCATAAGTGACGTGCGGGTGTCTCCGTTATGGGATCACAGCAATATTTTTATGGAACCTTAACAGTAAAAAAATAACTAAATAAAAAATTAAGGAATTTATAATTAATTGTCAAATTGTGGGATTTCTGCAGAGTTTCTCTTTAAACGGAGACTTTAATGTTGTAATTTATATCCAGTTTAGAAAACCCATTTTCTATACTATTTTTTTTATTAGATTTAGGTTTATAAAGTGTATTCCCCCCATTCAGAACCTCTCCATGTCAAATGTAGTACCCAGTCCTCCCATTGTGTAATGCTCCTTTTCCCCTGTTGGAGCGCTGCAGGAGATTTTGAACATAGATTTATAGATTTTCCGTTGATCTATAGGATCTCAGTAATTCTAGGTTACCAGAGCGGCTGCCCCATTCAGAAGCTCCCCATATATTACATATTCCTCCCATTGTGTAATGCTTCATTTCCCCTGTGGGAGCGCTGTAAGAGAATTGAACACTTTGAGTATTAATTCAAAACTATGAAACTTCAGCAAAGTTTCCGTCAAAAGATACATTGATGTTCTACACGACAGTTTAGAAGAAAATATTTCCAGGTAGCCTTTCTGGTTTATTTGTGGGTTTCCCACTCAGGACTTTCCCATGCATTCCACAGTCCTCCCTTTGTTTAATGCTTCATTTCCCCTCTGGGGGCGCTGTGAGAGAATTTCACACCTCGTAATAGATTCCATGACTCTGACTTTGATGGTATACATCGTCTATATACCCTCCGATTACATGGGTAGGGGCCGTCTATTGTTACCAGGAATCTTGTGAGATGACAACGATCCCCAAAAATAATAGAAACTAGAAGACTTTGGACGAGTAGCGATGAATATATGGCTGTCCTGCCCTGCAGTCAGAGAGATGGTGATGACATTGTGCCCGATGGGAGTTATACTGCCTATTCACTCACATTACCGTTCTCTCCATGAAGAGCATCATTCGCTGGCGCTTTCCTCTTGCAGGAAATCAGCGTTCTGCCGCCCATTGATTAAATGATTGCTCAGTGATTACAAAAGAGCGTTCAGAATCAGAGTGGTAAATATTTATGAGCATCAGATCATCGCTGGTACTTAACACAGACAATTCAGGTTTGGGGAAAAATTTTTTAAAAAAATCCTATTTCTCTATATCTATCATATAGAACAGCTGCAGGCTTATGCAGGGGTGACTGTGCTGAGCCGAGGGCTGTGGGAGTTGGTCGTTTAGTACTTTACTTTCTGAATTCTTTGGTTTCTGTCTTCCTGCATCCTCTATGCTAGTAGTGATGAAGATAATTGAAAATGTGGGATAAATTAACTGTTTTTTTCTGAGGAAATAAAACTGCTGAACAACAATGATTCTACTGAAAGCGGAAATTTGCATCAAGTTATTCCACCAGACACCGATACAGCGCAGACCATGGACTGATAGATCTTCCAGAGGTTCTTATCCCCTGTATACCAGTAGCAAGCTCACCTGTTTATATGGGATATGTGTTCATTCCTCTATTATCTACATATACACTGCTCAAAAAAATAAAGGGAACACTAAAATCCGACATCCTAGATATCACAGTATGAAATATTCCAGTTGCAAATCTTTATTCATTACATAGTGGAATGTGTTGAGAACAATAAAACAAAAATGATCAACCTAAATCACAACTAATATCCCACGGAGGTCTGGAGTTGGAACGATGCTCAAAATCAAAGTGGAAAATCAAATTACAGGCTGATCCAACTTCAGTGGAAATGCCTCAAGACAAGGAAATGATGCTCAGTAGTGTGTGTGGCCTCCACGTGCCTGTATGACCTCCCTACTGTACAATGCCTGGGCATGCTCCCGATGAGGCGGCGGATGGTCTCCTGAGGGATCTCCTCCCAGACCTGGACTAAAGCATCTGCCAACTCCTGGACAGTCTGTGATGCAACATGATGTTGGTGGATGGTGTAAGACATGATGTCCAAGATGTGCTCAATCAGATTCAGGTCTGGGGAACGGGCGGGCCAGTCCATAGCTTCAGTGCCTTCATCTTGCAGGAACTGCTGACACACTCCAGCCACATGAGGTCTGGTATTGTGCTGCATTAGGAGGAACCCAGGGCCAACGGCACCAGCATATGGTCTCACAAGGGGTCTGAGGATCTCATCTCGGTACCTAATGGCAGTCAGGCTACCTCTGGCGAGTACATGGAGGGCTGTGCGATCCTCCAAAGAAATGCCACCCCACACCATTACTGACCCACTGCCAAATCGGTCATGCTGAAGGAAGTTGCAGGCAGCAGATCGCTCTCTCCACCGCGTCTCCAGACTCTGTCACGTCTGTCACACGTGCTCAGTGTGAACCTGCTTTCATCTGTGAAGAGCACAGGGTGCCAGTGGCGAATTTGCCAATCCTGTATTCAGTGGCAAATGCCAAGCATCCTGCATGGTGTTGGGCTGAGAGCACAACCCCATCTGTGGACGTCGGGCACTCAGACCATCCTCATAGAGACGGTTTCTAACCGTTTGTGCAGACACATGCACATTTGTGACGTGCTGGAGGTCATTTTGCAGGACTCTGGCAGTGCTCCTCCTGTTCCTCCTTGCACAAAGGCTGAGGTAGCGGTCCTGCTGCTGCATTGTTGCCCTCCTATGACCCCTCCACGTCTCCTGGTGTACTGGCCTGTCTCCTGGTAGCGCCGCCAGTCTCTGGACACTACGCTGACAGCAAACCTTCTTGCCACAGCTCGCATTGATGTGCCATCCTGGATGAGCTGCACTACCTGAACCACTTGTGTGGGTTGTAGAGTCCGTCTCATGCTACCACAAGTGTAAAAGCACAACCAACATTCAAAAGTGACCAAAACATCAGCCAGAAAGCATTGGTACTGAGAAGTGGTCTGTGGTCCCCACCTGCAGGACCACTCCTTTATTAAGGGGGTCTTGATAATTGCCAATAATTTCCATCTGTTGTCTTTTCCATTTTCACAACAGCATGTGAAATTGATTGTCAGTGTTGCTTCCTAAGTGGATAGTTTGATTTCACAGAAGTTTGATTTACTTGGAGTTAGATTCTGTTGTTTAAGTGTTCCCTTTATTTTTTTGAGCAGTGTATTTCATGTTCGTTCCCCACCTATCAGGCTCAGGGAATATAATATACACCTGTTTATATGGGATATGTGTTGATTTCCTAATTGCTACATATAATTCATGTTCATTTCATATGTAAGATGCATAAGAAATCTATAATTCCTCTCCATATTTATAAGTTATTATGTTCATTCTTTTTTCTTCATTCTTTGTAGTATGATTACGGAGCGGCTCTGCAGACTCTCCACCCTGCGGCCGCTCACTCCTCATTACATGCCACCAAATAATCTATTTCTTAACTCTCTTACCTGAGGACGAGCGGTCTCCGAGAGTGGCCGGTGCCGGGCTCCTATCGATCCGCCAGAGAAACTGATCTGTACAGGAATCAATTCTCCGTCTGCCGGGGAAGTGAGTTTGTCTCTGAGCCCAACTGGGACTTTATCGGAGACAGAAGTGACGGACGACTTATCCTTGAAAAGAAGGAAAAAGTTTCAATTTCTTCAGAAGTCTTTGACTTGAACTTGATAAACTCTTCGATAAGACTCCATATAACGGCGCTCTGCGGCCCCCACCTCCATGTATTTCTACGTTTCCCCCCCTCCGCTGTCCCTGACTACTCAGCCTTGTAATTTTGAGGCATTGCTCATGTGATACAACCTGACAACCTCATTTTAAACCCTGGGTTGTCAGGACTGAGCTGTGAACCTGATGATTGGATTGGCGCTGAGGAAGGAAATCGGCTGGAGGACCGCGAGGTCGGGTCATTGCCCAGCACGGGCCGCAGAGTCACCGAAACGTCTGCAGCCTTCTAATAGATTTTATTTTAATTACTTTTCGACTTCAACATCATCGATATTATTGCGGTATTTGTTTTTTATTTCTTTACAATTCGTTACCTTTTGGCACCCGGCATTTTCTTTCTGTAACCATAAATGCCCGCGGTTTCCATAGTCTTTATTTTTTTAATGAACATAGAACGTGCCGGTTTGGTTGTTGTAGGCAGCGCTCATCGCCGCGGCTCCGGACGGGGATGATCGGCCGAGGTGGTCGGAGCCCTGATACCCACATGTGCCGTCCAGAGCGCGGCTCCTCAGAACAGACATGGTGACGGATGGGATTTATTCCATGCATCCGGCTCCGCGCTTTTCCGGGTTTCATTGCATTTTTCAGGATGCGATTAGGGAAGGGGTCGGCTCAGAAATGTGAGGGGCACGGGGTCCGCGGACGCTTCCGAGCCGTCACTTCTTACCGCAGATTGGGATCACTCGGCTTTTATGGGATTCAGTTAATATTTTGTCCTTCGCTGAAAATCCAGCACAAATATTGTTTGAGAACTAGGGAGCGATTTTCTGGAAATCTCTGCAATGCTGAGGTTACATGGAGGACAGGAGGGAGATTGCTGCCGGGCGGAGAGCAGCGCTGCCAGCAGAGGGTTCAAAGAGGGTCCCAACAAAGCGAGTGACCACCGATAAGTAGGATGTGCCATCATAGCTGATGAGAAAAGCCAATGATCAATGATTACCTGAGGCAATAACGACCCCCCCAATTCCCTGCTCAGGGGTGACCAAGCCAAGGAAAGAAGGATTGAGCTGCATGATGCAAAATGGAGGAAAAGTCATACGATGTTTGAGCCCCAAAATCTGCCAACACCACCACAGCGTCGTCTGTATACTTATGTGCGTTTCTGTAGAAGGGTCCTGTGACCACGTTCATTTTTATTGAGTTGGTCGCATTTAGCTCCTGTGAGTGAGTGAGTGCCATGGTGCCAATCATAAGGCCAAGCAGGGAGTCTCATGGTGCCACTCCTGGGGGTGAGTCAGTCAGTCCCATAGCACCATTCCTGCGGATGAGCCAGTCCCATGGCGCCATTCCTGCGGATGAGCCAGTCCCATGGTGCTATTCCTGCGGATGAGCCAGTCCCATGGTGCCATTCCTGTGGATGAGCCAGTCCCATGGCACCATTCCTGTGGATGAGCCAGTCCCATGGTGCTATTCCTGCGGATGAGCCAGTCCCATGGTGCCATTCCTGCGGATGAGCCAGTCCCATGGTGCCATTCCTGCAGGTGAGCCAGTCCCATGGCGCCATTCCTGTGGATGAGCCAGTCCCATGGCGCCATTCCTGCAGGTGAGCCAGTCCCATGGCGCCATTCCTGTGGATGAGCCAGTCCCATGGCGCCATTCCTGCGGGTGAGACAGTTCCATGGCGCCATTCCTGTGGCTGAGCCTGTCCCATGGCGCCATTACTGTGGGTGAGCGAGTCTGATGCCGCTATTCCTTTAGGTGAGCGAGTCCCATGACTAACGTTGTCCTCCAACCAAAGCCTGAGTAACAAGGAGATCCTTCAATGCTCATTTTGCTTACGTTGTAGCCGGCCATTCAGTAGCCATAATCGTGGCCGATTTGAAGGTTTCCATGGAAAAATGTTAAAACACAGGATCCAAAAAGGTGTTGTCCTTAGTCCACCTGGAAAAATACATCCTGTGTGTCTTTTGCTTCGCTGCGGCCACGGATCAATAGTGATTGAATATCAGCTGGCACTGCTCACTAATAACTGATCTATGGCTCATTGCTTCCAAGGCAGGAGAGACATAAATCATGTGCAGCCTGTGGCTCTGCACCCCCTCCACAGCCTATATAAACTTTTGATGTAAAGTTGGATACTATATATATATATATATATATATATATATATATATATATATATCCCACCACCAAAATAGAGCCTTACCCGTGGGTCGCTTCCGTGTGTCTGCCTGGTGGCGCCGTCTCACCGCCTGGTGATGCCGTCTCACCACCTGGTGCCACCTGTTACATTTTATTGCACAGATACTAATCACTAAATGTCCTTATTGCTCTTTCCATGTCCAGTAGTCGCAGGTTTAGATGCTTTTTCAAGCCTGGAATATCCGAGCTGCTAATCCCTGGCCGATGTACAGGAGAAGCGTCACCGAATAATCGTGGCAGGGAGTGTGCCGATCCTGCCAATTACATAGCTGCAGCACCAAAACAATGAAGCTGTCATTACCAGCTCCATGACGAGCGCAGCAAAGTGCCAGGGATTGGGCAGATCTCCAGGGATTGGGCAGACCATCATGGATGGGCAGGTCGCACAGAACATGAAGTTAATTAATTATAGAATGTTTGCTGTCTTTAAGATTACTGTTTGCCATTTGCAGTCAGATCCTTGCGAGCCCAAGTAGATCAGGTGATGTTAGCCAACAAAACAAAGGCACCACAAATCATCTGTCCATGTCACCATCCGCTGAGCAAGCTGAGTAAGGTGGAACCGGAAGATGGAGGAAGCGTTTCCGGAGAATGAATTTGAAGAGCGCACCAGGTCAGGTGGTGGCTGTGGCGCACTAATCAAATATAAAAGACCGGAGCGACAAGGCAGGAAGTCAGCTGATGCCAACAAGAGAAACAAGGAGAATGTGTGAGTGCTGGAGCACTGAGGCCGAGCGACCGAAGTGCGGTTGGAGACCGAGACAGGCGGGACATCGTGGGTCAGGCATTGAAGTCCAAACTATGTTGGTCAAGACCCGAAGTCCAGACTACACCAGCCGAGACCTGATATTCGGACGCCGCACCGAAGGCCGAACGTGGATTATTGTACGGGGCTGGACATCTGCCGTAGTGACCCAGTAGATGCGAGTGACCTGGGCTGTTACTTCCAAGGTACTTGCATGGTACAGCGTGTGGGCCAAGACTTTGCAGAAGAAGGGACCAGAGGGTGTGAGGACTACACACAGGGTACTGAGTGACTCATTGTCATGTACCTGCTCTCAGCACACGACTTGGAGTTGCGCCTGCAAGGGTTAATCTATCTCCCCTCTCTCAGTCCAGCATTCAACTTCTGTCCTATGCTGTAATGGGAACATACATCACACGTCGACTCAGGACAAACACCAACTCATACACGCTGCCACCACTCACCGAACACACGGGCGATGAGTCCCAGAAATATTACTGCTGCTGTTTGCCAATCATAAAGCTCACACAGTTTAAGGCTATTGATTCTTTAGAACAAATAAGCTTCAACTAATTAAAGTTTTATGCTTTAATACAAAAGGTACAGTGCTTACAATAAAGAAAAAGGTATAAAAATATGGTAATAAAAAGATATAAAAATATGCAAAACAGTTATAAAAATAAACAGAATAAGCAGGACAAAACTTACAGAAACACCTAACTTTGTAGTCTGCTTTCTGCTCCCTGAGGGGGGACAAATATGGAATGGAACACAGCAGCTTGGCTGTCCTCAATCTGTGAACAACTTTGTACGCATTCAAGCCTAATTTATAGAGTTAACTTGGAGGTCAGATTTCTAGACCAGCCTCTCAGGTTAATATTATTATTGCTTGGTTTTGATTGGACCACGGCTGCTCACCTAATGAATATATTATTTTCCTCTGAACACTCTTTGCCTAAAGTTTCTCACAGATAGATAGTGTCAGGCTGTAATTGACATCTCTCTTCAAAAGAGATAGAAGGTGTGAAATGTTTCCCTTTCCTGGTTCCCAGCAAGGCCTCCTGGCGAGATTGGAGACAGCAAACTGCCCTCTCAGGACAACATATGCTGTGACCCCTGTGAGACCTGCAGTCTCAGGACAGATGTTAATTTATTGCTGGTTACACATATAAACCTATACATATTTCACTACACCCATATATACCTATGCATACTTCACTACACCCATATATACCTATACATACTTCACTACACTCACTAGTAAGAACTTACAGAAATACCGTGACCGCCGGTAGTGCCATTATGATATTTGAGAATGCTTGAAGGACACATTGTAGTGATGGACCTGCCGCAGTCAGTGCCGCCTGTGGATGTTACAGCAGAAGGAGACTAAAGCGCCCTTCACACTGAGAGAACAGAGGAGAGGATAGTGTTACATTGGTGTTGTCGCCATTACTGCTACTTCATTTCTGTGTAAGTTGGTTATTTCCGCCTCCACATTGTCTTTGTGTTGCGTCCCAGTAACTGTCCAGTGCTGCCCCTCAGATGGCTACCCCCGACATCGTATTTCTGCATCTCTGTCCTCAGACTAACTCCGCCAAGTCCCCCACAGTCCAGCAGCCGGGGGTCCTCCCAGCCTGTAGGGTCTCCTGTCCCTAATCTTCCCCCACACTCTGCAATCTAATGCTGACATTGCTCCTCTGTGCAGTAGGGGCGCGCCGTTATTATCGTGAGGAGCTGAAGCTTCCCATATCCTACAGAAGAAAGAACGATGTTAATCTGCACAATCGGCTGCTAACGCAAATGCTGCCGGCAACCGCGGTGGGTGCAGTATTCCGAGGCTTATCCCCCATTATTAATTGCCGTGTGCTCTCCTAGCGGTGATGAGTCCATTCTGCTGCAAACTAAATGGTAAGTGGGTGAATAAAGGCAGATTGAAGATGTATCTGAGCTGCCGCACCGCCCCGGCCACCGCACATGTATCGAACCCTCAAGATGACCCTCCGTGACCGTCGTCCTGAAGCAGAGACTGTGGCATAGCTTGAAGCTTGTGGGCCTCAATGCAGAATCTCCAATATGGCCCCCAACTATCACATGTCTTCAATAATAACAGTATTTTCATATGGGGCAAAGGGGCTTTTGGGGCCGCCCTCCCTCCAGGGCCCAGGTGCCATTACCACCCCTGCACCTCTTACAGTTACACCCGAGCAGAGACTTCCACACTGGACCCGTCCATGAGCCAGAACTCTGCCGTACCGGTGCCTGGTCTGCTACAGCGGTGATGTGCGCTGTCAACAGGGTGAACAATGCCCATAAAAGCTGCATTCTCGTGTGCACGCAACGCATTTCGCAGCCAGGCTGGATCCTTACTGGAGCTTTGCACCAGTCTTGAAAAGCGCTGAACATGCTCTTGGATAAAACGTTTAGAATCCACAAATTCTCCATGGAATCAAGATGCCACCTAGAAATCTTCATCTAAACCCTCCCTTGGATGTAACGTCTGGTGTCCTGACCAGTCCCAACTACAGGACCGACCTTAGTAGCAGCTTCTGATTTGACCTCACTAGATGGAGAACATATGTGCCTCCTCCGCATTCGTCCTCCAGGAGACCATCTAAACTTCCATCTACAGCCATAGGAATCAATATGGAGTCGGCCCCTCGCAGATATAACGGCTTTGCTCTTCTGGGAAGACTTTCTACAAGATTTTGGAAGTGTCTGTGGGAATATTGGACCATTTATCCAGAAGAGCATTATTTGTGAGGTCACACCCTGATTTTGAGGAGATCCCGGGCTCTCAATCTCTGGTGTAGTGCATGCCAAAGGTGTAAGATAGGTTGGGGTCCGGGCTCCGTGCGGCCGGTCATGGCCCCCCCATGTCTGTATGGACCTTGTGCATTGGGCACAATCATGGGGAACAGAAAAGGGTAATCGCCAAACTGTTCCCACAAAGCTGGAAGCTACAATTATCCAGTCCCTGATTACAAGCCCATAGTGTCATCCTCCTCCACCATCTGTACAGGGGGCACAATGCAGTCGGGGGGTAACGTTCTCCCGGAATCACCAAACCCAGAATCCTCCATCAGATACAGAAGTGTGATCCGTCACTGTACAGAACGCGTCTCCTCCAGAGTCCAGTGGTGGCGGCTTTACACCACTCCATCCGACGCTCGGCATTGTGCTTGATGATGTACGGCTGCATGCAGCTGCTCGGCCAAGAAGTTCCCGGTGACTTTCCTACAATGTAATGTAGTTCAGGGTTGTGGGAGATGGACCTTCAGTGGTCGGCTAATCACCATGTCCGCTCTGTGGTGAGACCACCCCTGGATGGACTGAGGTGTACTGCTGTATTGTGGCTCCCATAGACGTCTATAGGCTCAGATTCCTCAATATAACTGATCCCATAGTGGAGCCTCCTCTGATGACTATATGCCGTGCCCCATAGGCTGCCATGTAGGGGGAGGCACCGTACAATGGCCACACGGGTTCTGTGCTCGGGGCTTTGTTGTGTCCATGAAGCCTGAAAAGATACAAATTGTCAAAACAAATCTACAAAGTGTAACAAACAATAAAGCAGCGAATATAATAAAGTAAGAGAAGCCGATGGGAGACGTAGAGAGAAGCTGAGAAAATGGCAGAAGACACCTGGAAATTAGATCCATGGAGCTGTAGGACGTCTGTAGAGAAGATAATGGAGGCGGAGGAAAATGTTCACCAGCAGCAGCGACAGCCGAAAACGCAAAATCATCGCGGGCGTATTCCAGGGATTATTCCTGAGATGTGTAATGAGCAGTTACCTGCAGCACCGCGGCGGTGATCATTATATGTCGCCATTGTCAGAAATCGTCATCCAGCGCTGTATCCAACAACACTTCACAACCACAGCAGTGATCCATAACCAGGGAGCAGAATGGTGAGTGCAGCTCTGGGGTATAATACAGGAGGTAAGTCAGGATCGGTAATGTAATGTTTGTACACAGTGACTGCACCAGCAGAATAGTGAGTGCAGCTCTGGAGTATAATACAGGATGTAACTCAGGATCAGTAATGTAATGTATGTACACAGTGACTGCACCAGCAGAATAGTGAGTGCAGCTCTGGGGTATAATACAGGAGGTAACTCAGGATCAGTAATGTATGTACACAGTGACTGTACCAGCAGAATAGTGAGTGCAGCTCCGGAGCATAATGCAAGATGTAACTCAGGATGAGTAATGTAATGTATGTACATAGTGACTGCACCAGCAGAATAGTGAGAGCAGCTCTGGAGTATAATACAGGATGTAACTCAGGATCAGTAATGTAATGTATGTACACAGTGACTGCAGCAGCAGAATAGTGAGTGCAGCTCTGGAGTATAATACAGGAGGTAACTCAGGATCAGTAATGTAATGTATGTACACAGTGACTGCACCAGCAGAATAGCGAGTGCAGCTCTGGAGTATAATACAGGTTGTAACTCAGGATCAGTAATGTATGTACACAGTGACTGCAGCAGCAGAATAGTGAGTGCAGCTCTGGAGTATAATACAGGTTGTAACTCAGGATCAGTAATGTAATGTATGTACACAGTGACTGCACCAGCAGAATAGTGAGAGCAGCTCTGGAGTATAATACAGGTTGTAACTCAGGATCAGTAATGTAATGTATGTACACAGTGACTGCACCAGCAGAATAGTGAGTGCAGCTCTGGAGTATAATACAGGTTGTAACTCAGGATCAGTAATGTATGTACACAGTGACTGCACCAGCAGAATAGTGAGTGCAGCTCTGGAGTATAATACAGGAGGTAACTCAGGATCAGTAATGTAATGTATGTACACAGTGACTGCACCAGCAGAATAGTGAGAGCAGCTCTGGAGTATAATACAGGTTGTAACTCAGGATCAGTAATGTAATGTTTGTACACAGAGACTGCACCAGCAGAATAGTGAGTGCAGCTCTGGGGTATAATACAAGTAATGAAATGTATTCAGTGAGTGACAGAACATCCTTGTAGATCAGTTTTATCTGTAAACTGTAAAATTCTCTTCTTGCTTTCAGGTAATTGTTGCACACTTGCACGCCTTTTCTTCTGCACATTTCGGCCTCTCTGGAAACCTTCGGATGAATGACAGGTGGTCTGTGATGTGGCGGGGATGTCCGTCGGTGTGGTGAGGATGTCCGGCGGTGTGGCGGGGATGTCCGGCTGTGCGGCAGGGATGTCCGGCGGTGCGACGAGGATGTCCGGCGGTGTGGTGGGGGTGTCTGGCGGGGATGTGTGGCAGGGATGTCCGGTGGTGTGGCGGGGATGTCCGGTGGTGTGGCGGGGATGTCTGGCGGTGTGGCAGGGATGTCTGGCGGTGTGGCGGGGATGTCTGGCGGTGTGGCGGGGATGTCCGGCGGTGCGACGAGGATGTCCGGCGGTGCGTCGAGGATGTCTGGCAGTGCGGCTAGGATGTCTGGTGGTGGGGGTGTCTGGCGGTGTGGCGGGGATGTGTGGCAGGGATGTCCGGCGGTGTGGTGGGGATGTCTGGCGGTGCGGCGAGGATGTCCGGCGGTGTGGTGGGGATGTCTGGCGGTGCGGCGAGGATGTCCGGCGGTGCTGCGTTCTCCTCCGGTCTGCGGCAGATTCATGCAGATCAGATTACATTGAATGATGAGAAATCCACTAGAATCCCGACTTCAGCAGAATCTCCGGAGAGTGAGCGGGAGCTGAGCAGGTTTAATGACAGGAAGAATCAATCAGTCGCTAAAAACCACGCTCGGCGCCCGCAGTCCAGGAGTCATCAATCAGTCCCATCATTAGGACGCTGCGGCCGCCGCTTTCTATCGCTGGAGTTGTAGCCGCAGAGTGAGGTTACTGGGATCAATAATCCCCGCGAGCGAGAGCGGAGAAGTGCCCGATAATGGGGGAAGCGGGACCATCACGGGCAGCACCAGTACGGCCGGAGACAAATGCAACCGGGATAGATCGGGACCATTAGGGCAGGTGAACATATTGCGGGCTGTTGGCATGCTGGGAGTTGTAGTTTTCCAGCAGGTCAATTGTCACTGGTTGTCCGGGATTTCTTTGAGTTGTAGTTGTACAGACGTTGAATAGTCACAGCGTGTCCAGGCATGCTGGGAGTTGTAGTTGTACAGACGGTGAATAGTCACAGGGTGTCCAGGCATGCTGGGAGTTGTAGTTTTGCAGACGGTTTCTTGTAATGTCTTTTTTTATTGATACCATTTTGGGGTAGATCAGTCGTTTAATTGCTTTTTATTGTATTTTTTGTGGCCTGGAGGGAATTTGTGGCCGTCACAATCGGCGACTCATTCTCCTTCTCGGCTCCGTCTCATCATCACGATGCATCATTCTTGTTTCTGGTATTTTATGTTGGTTTTTTTTTACCATTATTGTGTATTTTTTGTCCTGCTGAGCTGGGGGTTAACACCATTGATTTCCTCCTTCTTGCTTTGACCCTTGTACAGCCGGAACCCTTTGTTGTCTCGGCCCCTCGTTTATTATTGACCGTGGTGGGCTTTGATGCCGGTGAAGCTTTATTGGCGCGGCCGGTGTGGTTTCTTTGCCTCCCGTATTGATCCCACGACACGCTCGCTCTTATTTTCGCTCTCTTCACAGCCTCTTGTTGTCTTTGATTACGGCTATATCCCTGTATTACAGCTCTGTCGGATCAGTGAAATGCGGCTTCTGTACTTAAAGGAACAAAAGCCTAAAAATAAATATTTAAGTGGTCTCTGTCGTTACATAGAAGTTTCCATAAATCAGTACAAGCAAACATAAGACACTTTATAATATATAGAAAAGATAAATTGTATGCTTCTTCCTCCACTAGTGAGCCATTTCTTCTCCCCTCCTCACCACTTCAAAGAAAAGAGAAAACAAAGATGCTAGTGCTGCTTCTTTCTAGTAAGTGTTTTATCTCACTTCAGAGCTGCATTCACATCTACCCTGCTCACTAATGCTGTCTAATATCCTCCATGCTGCTGCTTTGTAGTATATATTTTATTTCACCCTAGCACTGTATTCATATCTATGCGGTTCAGTACTGCTTTTACAATGTCCTCAATACTTCTTTCTAGGAAGAGTTTTAACTCACCCCAGTGCTGTTTTCACTGCTACACTGATCAGTACTATGAATGTCATCCATGTTGCAGATTTCTACTGAGTGTTTTCTCACCCTTAAGCTGGATTCATAGCTATACCTTTTTGTACTGATGTATAATGACCTGCATTTGCTGTCTAGTAAGTGTTGTATCTCATTCAAAAGCTGAATTCACAGCTACACTGTCCAGTACTGCTGAATAATGTCCTTCTTGCTGCTTCTTAATTTGTTTTGCAGGAAGCTCTCATGTCTCTGCTAGGAATCCTGCAGTTATCGAAAGGGTTAATCGTTTGCTGATCAATTTTGCATTAAGCTGAGGTGGCAGGGCTTTCTAATCTATTGCCCACTTGTGGACACCGCAGAAGGGGGAGGCTCCTACTTGTCATTTGTCCTACAGCCACAAACACAATGACAATGAGGCGGCGGTGGATACATTGATGATCTCCTGTGACACGTATAGAACATTTTGTAATTTATTTTTCTATTTTTAACTACAAAGTGAGTCAAAATAATAAGAAAAAGGAGAAAATTCATCAAGGAAATGCTTAATGGATCAATCAAAGGTAGAGTGAAAGGCTTATCAGGCTCACCGTGCGAGTGTAGAAGGGCGGCTTTAAAGATTAAATTCTGATTGGCTGCTCTTTAGCGCCTTTCTAATAGGGCAGAGCTGCAATCTGTGACTATAAGGAAGGAGTCTGTGGTAGTCTGAGACACACCTCCGGGCTCCTCATTGGTGCAGGCTACAGTCCTCCCCCAGCTCTGCCTCCCCTGATTGGCTGCCGTGTGTAAACACAACCCACCGCGGGCTCAGCAGGAGGACAGTGCGTGGAGAGTCGATTTTAGTCACTTCTCGTGGATCCATGGCCAGTCACAGCTCCCTCCTTCTGCTACTTGCCCTCACTGCTTCTTAGCACATCTGGTTGCCATGGAACTCTAGCATGTGCCTCCGGCGGCATGCCCACAAGCTTTCTAGATGGCTTATTGCACCTTAGTATTGAGGTTGTGGTGATCACCTCTACTGTTTGCACTTTCCCTTCATCTGCTTGGCCACAAAGTGAGTCTCCTGACATACCCAGCTCTGGTACATTGCTGGACTCTGCTACATTATCACAACAGTTTCTCCTTGGAATCTAAACTTGTCTACGACACTGTGCTCTTCTACATTATCACAATTGTTTCTACTTGGACACCTAGCTCGTCTAAGACACTGTGCTCTGCTACATTATTTAAATTGTGGCTCCAAACCTTTACAGCTCTGGTACATTGCTGGATTCTGCTACATTTTCACAACAATTTCTCCTTGGAACCTAGCTCTTCTACGACACTGTGCTCTGCTACATTATCACAACGGTTTCTCCTTGGACACCTAGCTCTTCTACGACACTGGGCTCTGCTACATTATCACAACAGTTTCTCCTTGGACACCTAGCTCTTCTACGACACTGAGCTCTGCTACATTATCACAACGGTTTCTCCTTGGACACCTAGCTCTTCTACGACACTGAGCTCTGCTACATTATCACAACGGTTTCTCCTTGGACACCTAGCTCATCTACGACACTGAGCTCTGCTACATTATCACAACGGTTTCTCCTTGGACACCTAGCTCTTCTGCAACACTGGGCTCTGCTACATTATCACAACGGTTTCTCCTTGGACACCTAGCTCTTCTGCAACACTGAGCTCTGCTACATTATCACAACGGTTTCTCCTTGGACACCTAGCTCATCTACGACACTGGGCTCTGCTACATTATCACAACGGTTTCTCCTTGGACACCTAGCTCTTCTACGACACTGAGCTCTGCTACATTATCACAACGGTTTCTCCTTGGACACCTAGCTCATCTACGACACTGAGCTCTGCTACATTATCACAACGGTTTCTCCTTGGACACCTAGCTCTTCTGCAACACTGGGCTCTGCTACATTATCACAACGGTTTCTCCTTGGACACCTAGCTCTTCTGCAACACTGAGCTCTGCTACATTATCACAACGGTTTCTCCTTGGACACCTAGCTCATCTACGACACTGGGCTCTGCTACATTATCACAACGGTTTCTCCTTGGACACCTAGCTCTTCTACGACACTGAGCTCTGCTACATTATCACAACGGTTTCTCCTTGGACACCTAGCTCATCTACGACACTGGGCTCTGCTTTATTATCACAACGGTTTCTCCTCGGACACCTAGCTCTTCTGCAACACTGGGCTCTGCTACATTATCACAACGGTTTCTCCTTGGACACCTAGCTCTTCTACGACACTGAGCTCTGCTACATTATCACAACGGTTTCTCCTTGGACACCTAGCTCTTCTACGACACTGAGCTCTGCTACATTATCACAACGGTTTCTCCTTGGACACCTAGCTCATCTACGACACTGGGCTCTGCTTTATTATCACAATGGTTTCTCCTCGGACACCTAGCTCGTCTATGACACTGTGCTCTACTACATTATCACAACGGTTTCTCCTTGGACACCTAGCTCTTCTGCAACACTGGGCTCTGCTACATTATCACAACGGTTTCTCCTTGGACACCTAGCTCTTCTACGACACTGAGCTCTGCTACATTATCACAACGGTTTCTCCTTGGACACCTAGCTCTTCTACGACACTGAGCTCTGCTACATTATCACAACGGTTTCTCCTTGGACACCTAGCTCTTCTACGACACTGAGCTCTGCTACATTATCACAACGGTTTCTCCTTGGACACCTAGCTCTTCTACGACACTGAGCTCTGCTACATTATCACAACGGTTTCTCCTCGGACACCTAGCTCATCTACGACACTGGGCTCTGCTTTATTATCACAACGGTTTCTCCTCGGACACCTAGCTCGTCTATGACACTGTGCTCTACTACATTATCACAACGGTTTCTCCTCGGACACCTAGCTCGTCTATGACACTGTGCTCTGCTACATTATCACAACGGTTTCTCCTCGGACACCTAGCTCATCTACGACACTGGGCTCTGCTACATTATCACAACGGTTTCTCCTTGGACACCTAGCTCATCTACGACACTGGGCTCTGCTACATTATCACAACGGTTTCTCCTTGGACACCTAGCTCTTCTACGACACTGAGCTCTGCTACATTATCACAACGGTTTCTCCTCGGACACCTAGCTCATCTACGACACTGGGCTCTGCTTTATTATCACAACGGTTTCTCCTCGGACACCTAGCTCGTCTATGACACTGTGCTCTACTACATTATCACAACGGTTTCTCCTCGGACACCTAGCTCGTCTATGACACTGTGCTCTGCTACATTATCACAACGGTTTCTCCTTGGACACCTAGCTCATCTACGACACTGGGCTCTGCTACATTATCACAACGGTTTCTCCTTGGACACCTAGCTCATCTACGACACTGGGCTCTGCTACATTATCACAACGGTTTCTCCTTGGACACCTAGCTCTTCTATGACGTTGTGCTATGCTTCAATATTTAAATTGTGGCTCCTGACCTCTCCAGCTCTGGTACATTTTCACAATTGTTTCTCCCTGCACACTTAGCTCTTCTACGACACTGTGCTCTGCTACATCATTTAAAATGAGTCTCCTTATCCAGATTTGGTTTACCCTTTGGTTCTGCTGCATCACCACAGTGAGTCATCTGATAAACCCAGCTCTGCTGTACCGCTGGACTCTGCTACCAGCTTACAACATTGCTTGATCTCTATCATGGTTCTAATGGCTGACTCAGGTCTGCTGGTCTGCTACATCAATGAGACCATTCTCCATCCGTCTAGCTATTCTTAGGGTATGTGCACACGTTGCAGATTTGGCTGCGGATTTTTCAGCACAGAATCCGCATCTCTTTGCAGAAAACGCTGGCCAAAATGGTTGCGGATTTAATGCGGAATTGATGTGGATTTATTGCGGATTACTTGCGTTTTTTGATGTGCGGATTTGCCTTACTCAATGTATAGTCAATGGGTGCAGAATTGACATGCTGCGGAAAATAAACACGTTGCGTTTCTGCACGGAACTTTCCGCAGCATGTGCACAGCGGTTTTTGTTTTACATAGGTTTACATGGTACTGCACAACGCATGGAAAACTGCTGCAGATCCGCAGGGCTAAATCCGCTGCGGATCCGCAGCCAAATCCACAACATGTGCACATAGCCTTAGTCTTTAGGCTCTACAGCCTCCATTAGTCCAACCGATTGAACATCATTAGTCCCTGCCGCCTTACAACTGCTCGCCCGCACCGGGTGAGACATCACAGTTGACTTTTCTTACAGAAAGGACTTTGTGCTTAGAGTTTACAGATTACTACACAAGCAGTGAGAAAATTATGTCCATCAGGTAAACTGCACCTTATCCGCCATCGCATCTTGGTAATTTCTGCAGTTTCTCAGCCATATTGTTGATTAACCAAGAAAGTGACTCGGAGTCATTCTAATCCTATCCAGACTTTATAGGATGATTTATGGCCTTCATGCTAATGCCTCGGCTTCATCGCATCTTATTAAGTTCTACTTATAAGGAAAAACCTGTTACATTTCATAATGAGAACATTAACAATAATTATACGTCGTATTTATATAGTGTCCTCACTTCAAAGGCCGCCATCTAGTAAATAGGCCTCGGTGCTGTGCTCTGAATATTACAGGGGGCCGAGAGATGGAGACCGTGCCGCCTAATGACATTATTAGCCAATTAGAGATGAGTAAGTGCGCTCATAAAACAATTAGGTCCCGGGATGATGTGACAGAAGTGGCATCTAATGACCAGAGCTGGAATCCATCCAGCAAGGATGTCATCACCAAAACGTCAGACGCTAAAAATGTAACCGCAGCGCTGAGCCGAGAACCTGCGAAACGTCCCAGCGTTCTCATGTGTCAGAACGAACGATACAGCTGGATACAAAGGACCATGAGAAGATACACTGTAACAAAAGACGATGTGAGGACCATGCATATTCCCACCTTTACCATGTACTGGTAGGAGCGTCGCCTCCGTTATGGGGAGTGAGGTTTTCTATGGGTTAGGATACCTCTTTCTGACGCTTTCAGGGCATTTTTTTTTCATAGTTGCATGCATTTGGGCATTTTTTTCTAAAGGATTCCAGTAATAATTTTTGGTGCATTTTACTTCTACATCCTCTATTGATCACAGTACATAGTAGGATACTGTTGAATGAGCTACCATTGAATTACTCAGTGAGATTGTTTGGTTTTGTTACCCTTATCTCCTGAACCTTCTGCTACCCTCATTTAGGTCCTGTGACTGCAGAGTCGGTAATTCATGTCACAGCTGAGCTACGATCAAATGAAAGCTGAACTTTAATGTGATGAATCACTGGGAAGATTGTTCAAATGAAGCGAGAAAGGATTACAGACAATCAGAGCGAGCTCACTGAATGATTACTGGTGACTTATTCTGCAGTATGGGTATTGTGATAACATAAGAGCTGAAGAAGTGAGAAGTGTTACAGCCCCAAGGATGAGCTCACTGATGGATCACTGTAAACTCATTCAGCAGTTTGCTATGTACTGTGATACATAGAGGATACAGAAGATAAAAGCTGCTAAATTTTAATTGAAACCCTAATGTAAGTATGATTTTTAGCCAAAAGTAAATGCATTTAAGAAAAAAAGTCTCCATTTTTTTAAGTATTTGTTGGGGATGTTTTGTGTTCTTTATGATGTAATGTCTTTGTACATAGTTAATTATACTGTCAGTGCAACAAAAATGGAAGATGTTTCTATTCACTGATGTTTCTATCATAGCTGTGATGCTCTGCGTGTCCTGACCCCTTCCTATCATAGCTGTGATGCGCTGCATGTCCTGACACCTTTCTATCATAGCTGTGATGCGCTGCGTGTCCTGACCCCTTCCTATCATAGCTGTGATGCTCTGTGTGTCCTGACACCTTTCTATCATAACTGTGATGCTCTGCGGGTCCTGACCCATTTCTATCATAGCTGTGATGCTCCTCGTATCCTGACACCTTTCTGTCCAAGCTGTGATGCTCTGCGTGTCCTGACACCTTTCTATCATAGCTGTGATGCTCTGGGTGTCCTGACTCCTTACTATCATAGCTGTGATGCTCTGCGTGTCCTGACTCCTTACTATCATAGCTGTGATGCTCTGCGTGTCCTGACTCCTTACTATCATAGCTGCGATGTTCTGCATGTCCTGACACCATCATAGCTGTGATGCTCTGCATATCCTGACTCCTTTCTATCATAGCTGCGATGCTCTGCATACCCTGATTCCTTTCTATCATAGCTGTGATGCTCTTCGGGTCCTGACACCTTTCTATCATAGCTGTGATGCTCTGCATGTCCTGACTCCTTTCTATCATAGCTGCGATGCTCTGCATACCCTGACTCCTTTCTATCATAGCTGTGATGCTCTGCGTGTCCTAACTCCTTTCTATCATAGCTGCGATGCTCTGCGTCTCCTGACTCCTTTCTATCATAGCTGTGATGCTCTGTGGGTCCTGACACCTTTCTATCATAGCTGCGATGCTCTGTGTGTCTTGACACCTTTCTATCATAGCTGCGATGCTCTGCATACCCTGACACCTTTCTATCATAGCTGCGATGCTCTGTGTGTCCTGATATCTTTCTAATGGTGCACAATAGACCCTATTGGTGTCCAGTGTGTAAGATCATCGGGTGTCGTGTGGGGTGCGTTTTTCAGCAGGAGGAATATCGCTCCTCCCCGGAAATATTCTGTAATGTGTGACGAAGCCTCAAATGTGGACGCGGCTAGTTATCACATGGCTCCGATGACATTTCTTGGCATGAATACTACATGCTCTGATTATTTCCCAGCCGCGATCTCCCATCAGAGATCCACCATGAAAATGTCTCATTACATCTCATTACCCGGGCTTGTTAGGCCTGTACGGCGACACGCGGAGTCCCTGTGGCTCTGTACTATTGATTCATGGGCAATCGCCTGCTACAGTTTGGTGCCTCCATATGGCGCCATGTTACCTAAATAACCTTCATTACAGCATGTGACGGAACGAGAGCCCTACAGCGATGCCGTCTGGCCACTTCTGGATGTATAGGCTTCAGACAACTCGCAGCTCTTACAGTCTGAATATGGCTAATTGCAAAAGTCATTCGAGGTCCAGTGCCTAGGGCGGCGATTAGCGGGGGGCGGGAAAAAAAATATTACTTGGAGATTTCTATCACTGAAAATCTGGTGTAACACTGTATCAATGGTGAAAGCCACTTACTGGTAATGTCTGGTTTCACCTGCAGTGCCTCAGGGGTCTAACCCCTCTATGGACTCATTCTGGAAATTGGTGGTGTCCAACTTCTACCCTCCCACATGTGCCAACAACTAATTACAAAGCCTTTTTCTGTCCTTCCGACCATTTATAATCGGATATGACTGGTCGCCCCTGGGCTGTTATTGCGTTACAGTGGCCAGAGAGCAGAATGTAGAATATCGCTTCTTCCCATCCCGGGAATATGGAGAATTTTGACAACCGATCATATTTTTTTTTTATATAAAGTTTAGATTCTTTATTTTAGCAGCCTTTTTAAATCTTCTAACTATGGGAGATTAGTCACGTGATGGTCAGAGGTGCGTAGATCGATTCATATATACAGTCATGGCCAAAAGTGTTGGCACCCTCGAAATTGTTCCAGAAAATGAAGTATTTCTCCCAGACAATTATTGCAATTCCCCGTATTTCATTATACACATTTATTCTTTTGGGTGTATTGGAACAACACCAAAAAAAAAAGCCAGAGAGAAAAACTGGACTTTATTTCACACAAACGCCCCCCAAAAATGGGCCAGACTAAATTGTTTATACCTTTCCAAAACTGTAGGTAAACAACTTTGTTTCAAGCATGTGATGCTCGTTCAGACTCACCTATGGCAAGTAACAGGCGCGGGCAATATGAAAATCACACCTGAAACCAGACGATAAGGGCAGAAGTTATACATGGAATTTCTTTAAACTTGTTTAATTTTCTCTTCTCAAACTTGGCATCAGAAAGTCTCAGAATGTGGTGCGTGAGATATCTGCACAGACGTTTTCCAACTTTTGTAATATTTATGTATATAAATAAATAAATACCTATGCGTTCTCTTTAATTTAGTTAGTAGGAATCTCAAAAGGAGAAAAACATTTTTTTTTTTTTTGCAAACATGGAGATTGTCTTTTCACATTGCAGGAAATGTATCAGTTGAATTGTTTCTCTAGTGTCAGCTGATACATACATGAGTCATGTGACCGCTATGCTCCAATCAGAAGATTTAAAACAAAATAAGTAAGTGCAGCTGGACGTGATGCATCATGGGTAATAAGTGGATAACGTGGTTTCATCACTGGGGTCATCAGTGAGAAGTAAGGTCCAGGGCGATGTGTGATGTGGTCAGTGGCAGGAAAGCCTTATTACGAGCTGCAATGGGGGGCGTTTGTCGTGATGACTACGACAAAGTCAGGCGAGAAGACGCAGAGAAGGTAGAGCCCCCCGGGAGGTGTGCGATGTTTCTGCTGGGTCTCGGCTGCATTCATTTAACACATCTGAATAAAACATTCCTGCAGATTAGCGCAGCACTTCCATCGCCGTGAAAATTTAATGAGGACTTTCTGCAGCGAATAATGATGATCCAGAGATCCACTTTGCATGTTAAGTCAATCTTGGCTTTAAATTCTCAAATTGAGAGAAATCAGCGGCTGCTGTCTGAAGCTTTTATACTCGATGACTTCACGCTATTCGATTGTGATTGCTCGCCGCCGTCGCCGCGCTGCATGGATTACGGACGTCGGCTTACATATTTATGCCTTTGGAAAAGATTTACTCTGCTCCGCGCACAACACTCCCCCTATGCAGACAAATAGGGCGAGATGTAACGATGCCGACAACTAAATCTCCAGGAGCTTCTATGGTATCTGGGCACCATTATACAATTGGGTCATTGTATCCTTGTACCGTGAATCATTGTATTGTTGCACTTTTGCACCATTCCATCTCTCCACTGTTTCACGCTTATAGCTTTGCACCATTGTAATTCTAGAATCGTAGAATGTTAGAGTTGGAAGGGACCTCCAGTGATCGCGTCCAACCCCCTGCTCAGTACAGGATTCACTAAATCATCCCAGACAGATGTCTGTCCAGCCTCTGTTTGGAGACTTCCATTGAAGGAGAACTCAGCACCTCTCGTGGCCGCCTGTTCCACTCACTGATCACCCTCACTGAAAAAAAGTTTTTTCTAATATCTAATCTGTCTTCTCTCTTTCAGTTTCATTCCATTACTTCTCGTGTTTCCGTGTGAAAATGAGAATGATGATGATCCCGCTACACTGTGACAGCCCTTCAGATATTTGTAGACAGCTATTAAGTCTCCTCTTAGGCTTCTTTTTTGAAAGCTAAACATTCCCAGATCCCTTTAACCGTTCCTCGTAGGACATAGTTTGCAGTCCGCTCACCATCCTGGTCGCTCTTCTCTGAACTTGCTCCACTTTTTCATTGCCTTTTTTATAATGTGGGGCCCTTACCCCCCTGCAGCTCCTCGGCTTCTGTGTCCAGGCTTTGTAGACTTGCTTAGACTGTGTCACTCCAGTATACTAATAGTTGGCGTGCTCGGCCCCACTAGCACTGCAGTGGACTTTTCTTTAACAATGAACCATAGGACATACCCAGCTCCGCTGTGCTGCAGAACTCTGCTAGATCTCTACTTGTGAGGCTCCTTACAAACCCCACTCTGCTGTGCTCTTCTACAGTGCCACTTGTGAGTGTCCTGTCATTCACAGGTTTGCTATGCCGTTGGGCTCTGCTACATTTCTACTTGTGAGGCTCCTGACATACCCGTCTCTGCTGTGCTCTGTAATTCACCAGGCATACACAGCACAATGCTAAATGTAGATAAAGATAAAGTTGTATAATCCTTCAGGAGCTATAGAAGAGGAAATCACTTCAGTAATGAAGGTGTGCTGATGCATCCAGCCTGTATTACTGAGAGAGGCCATGTGCACAGGTTCAGTATTTTTCGCGTTTTTTCGCTATAAAAACGTGATCCAAAATGCGAAAAAAACGCTTACATATGCCTCCTATTATTTACAGTGTATTCCGCATTTCCAGTGCAAATGTTGCATTTTTTTCCGCGAAAAAATCGCATTGCGGGAAAAAAAAAGCAACATGTTCATTAAATTTGCCGAATTGCGGGGATTCCGCACACCTAGGAATGCATTGATCTGCTTACTTCCCGCATGGGGCTGTGCACACCATGCGGGAAGTAAGCAGATTATGTGCGGTTGGTACCCAAGGTGGAGGAGAGGAGACTCTCCTCCACGGACTGGGCACCATATAATTGGTAAAAAAAAAAAGAATTAAAATAAAAAATCGTGATATACTCACCTTCGATGGCCCCGGAGTCTTCCTGCCTCTCATCGGTGCACGCTGCCGCTTCCGTTCCTATAGATGGTGCGTGAAGGACCTGCGATGACGTCGCCGTCTTGTGATTGGTCGCATGACCGCTCATGTGACCGCTCACGTGACCACGACGTCATCGAAGGTCCTGCACACACACACCATCTATAGGAACGGACGCCGCTGAAGAGATCGGCTGTCTGCAGGTGAGTATAACCATTTTTTTTATTTTTTTTTATTATTTTTAAACATTCTATCTTTTACTATTGATGCTGCATAGGCTGCATCTATAGTAAAAAGTTGGTCACACTTGTCAAACACTATGTTTGACAAGTGTGACCAACCTGTCAGTCAGTTTTCCAAGCGATGCTACAGATCGCTTGGAAAACTTTAGCATTCTGCAAGCTAATTTCGCTTGCAAAATGCTAAAAAAAAACGCAAATAAATGCGGATTTCTTGCAGAAAATTTCCGGTTTTCTTCAGGCGTGTGCACATACCCAGAGACAGGCAGTTTGTAGGCTGCTGCTAGTTTCAGCCTTTTTAGGGGGTTTGGAAATAAATGAAGGGATATAGATCGGCCATAGGTCTTTAGAGAAAGGTATTTATCATGCCCCAATGTGATTGTTTCCCCTCGTTATCATTGACGTGCCAGTAATAATGGTTTCTACCATCAATAATAATGATCCCAATATGATCTGTGCTCGGCACACACAATTGCGCTCTTACAGCTTCAAGGGGCGGCTATTTTAGTGCCAGAGAGCCGCACTGGGTTGGATTCGGAGTATTTCTAATGTTCGCTGATTGCCCTTTTGTAGCTTTATATCCGCAGTTACTTTCTGATATTACGCTCACATCGGCTTTTATGGGTTTTCATAATTTCAGCTCTTTAATAAATGTGAGATCTTTCTGCAGATATATACGGGCGGCGGTAAATGAAGTAGCGATAACTTATGGCGTTTTCTCATCCGTATAGCAATATGCCGATACTGCGCTGTTACGGCGGCGATTGTCCCTTTATATGAGCGACCGATGTGGAGTCTCAGGACCCAGAACCCCACAGCACAATATTAAAGGGCCGACACAAAAGTCAGCTAATGTCGCTCCCTGGCAAAGTTTGGCAGCGGATCGTCCTTTCTGGTACATCGCAATATGGCGTTCCTGGAACAACGCAAATGTTGGGGCCTCGGGCCGCCATGACGGTGGTAAATCCGCCCCACACTCTGCTAGGATGCTGCAGACCTTGGCGTGCCGTCACACATTGCAGTAATGACCTAAATTTCTGCATGCTGCAGTTCAGGGGCACAATTTGGCCAAGCCGCACCTATCCACCAACCACTGAGACGCCCCAAATCCAAACAATGGGGTTCTGAGCAGCCGCCTCTTCCCGTGGCGCCATGTATTATAGAATATAGACCAGCGGCCCCAGCTGTTAATATCGGGGTCCCTATTGTAGCACCCCATAGATCGTGCACTGACGGCGTGTGCTATAGACCATCCCTCTAAACATGGACAGTAATTGTGTGGTGTGATCGTAATCCTCCACCGTCCCCCTGTAATGGCCGCTCCCGCTCCGGCCGCAGACCTCACAACGCCCCGATTTCCACCTTTCTCGTCAGCAGTTGGTGAGACGCCATGACAAGGTGTCGGATACGAGACGATTTCTTCCTCGTCTGCTTTTCTAATGGAATAATACATTAAAAGAGATTCCAGGCGTCAGAGCTGTCAGACGACGCTCTAAGTGACAGCGCCCGGCCGCCCTTCTTAGAAACGCTGCGCTTCATGTTTAGTTCTCTAGAACAATGAGATGGAAGATTTTCATTAGCGCTAAAACTGCAATAGATGTTCCTAGCGCTCTGCAGAGCGGGTGTACAGCAGAAAAGGGGGCGTACGGCAGAAAACGGGACCCCCGGGTGCGGGCTGTATGAGTGACAGCGACGGCCGCCCACGGGAGTCACCCAGCATAATGGGCGGAAAGAACCGGAACTTACCAGGAGGTTGCACAGGTCAGATGTCCTCAGGCCATGTTCACACCTGGAGTATTTGGATGCAGAAATTTCTGCACCATCTCATCATCTCTTGGCAGAAAAACACAGCGAGTTTTGTCACGTTTTCAATGGGTTTTTGGACAGCAATGAATGTTAGAGAGATAGATATAGACAGACAGATGGACATATCACTGCAATGACCCCCGACATATAATAAAAATGCCCCCGTGGAGCTTATTGGACAGCTGTTTATGATTAAATAAATGAATTAAAATGACATTTTTTTACAACCAGCCAAGGTAAAGCAGATTGCTCTGAGCTGATGTTATCAGTTTGGGAAGGTCCATGGTTATTGGGACCTTCCCAGCCTAAAAATACCAGTCCGCAGCCGCCCCATACTTGGTACATCACATTAGTTGCACCAATTCTGGCACTCCGCCTTTGCTCTTCCTGATTGCCCTGGTGCGGTGGCAAACAGGGTAATGGGGCTTGGGGATGATGCTGTCAACCCCAGGGGTTAGGAATGGAGAGGAGTCTATCGGACTCCCTCATTACTAACCCAGTAATAAAAAATATAAACACACAAATACTTTATTTAACCCCCCCGCCCCCACACACACACACACACACACTGTCCCTCATTCACCAATTTTTTTAGAAAGAAAAGTTTTTTTCCGACGTCAAAGTGAATCCAGAGCAGTTCCTGTAATCCTCCGCCTTGTTCTGAGTCTCCATAATCTTTGTAAACAGCCACTGTCAGGTCTGGCCATGAGAGACTCAGCGCCTGTCAGAGTGGTGACGACAGTAACATTACTGCTCCTCATGAGAGTCGCCGGGTCTCGTGCAGCGGATGGTCCTTACAGAGGTTGTTCACAGGGGCCACAAGTGGCCGACAGTATAATGCACGCAGGGGCCGAAAGTGGCCGACAGTATAATGCACGCAAGGGCCGCAAGAGGCCGACAGTATAATGCACTCAAGGGCCGCAAGAGGCCGACAGTATAATGCACTCAAGGGCCGCAAGAGGCCGACAGTATAATGCACGCAGGGGCCGCAAGAGGCCGACAGTATAATGCACGCAGGGGCCGCAAGAGGCCGACAGTATAATACACGCAGGGGCCACAAGAGGCCGACATAATGCACGCACGGGCCACAAGTGGCCGACAGTATAATGCACGCAGGGGCCACAAGAGGCCGACAGTATAATGCACGCAGGGGCCGCAAGAGGCCGACAGTATAATGCACGCAGGGGCCACAAGAGGCCGACATTATAATGCACGCACGGGCCACAAGTGGCCGACAGTATAATGCACGCAGGGGCCACAAGAGGCCGACAGTATAATGCACGCAGGGGCCGCAAGAGGCCGACAGTATAATGCACGCAGGGGCCACAAGAGGCCGACATTATAATGCACGCACGGGCCACAAGAGGCCGACAGTATAATGCACTCAAGGGCCGCAAGAGGCCGACAGTATAATGCACGCAGGGGCCGCAAGAGGCCGACAGTATAATGCACGCAGGGGCCGCAAGAGGCCGACAGTATAATGCACGCAGGGGCCACAAGAGGCCGACATAATGCACGCACGGGCCACAAGTGGCCGACAGTATAATGCACGCAGGGGCCACAAGAGGCCGACAGTATAATGCACGCAGGGGCCGCAAGAGGCCGACAGTATAATGCACGCAGGGGCCACAAGAGGCCGACATTATAATGCACGCACGGGCCACAAGTGGCCGACAGTATAATGCACGCAGGGGCCACAAGAGGCCGACAGTATAATGCACGCAGGGGCCGCAAGAGGCCGACAGTATAATGCACGCAGGGGCCACAAGAGGCCGACAGTATAATGCACGCAGGGGCCACAAGAGGCCGACATTATAATGCACGCACGGGCCACAAGTGGCCGACAGTATAATGCACGCAGGGGCCGCAAGAGGCCGACAGTATAATGTACGTTGGGTTATGAGCGTGTTGCTGTGATTCCAGAGCCCTGAACCTTCTCATCCGTGTGCTGGAGTCCAGCAGAGTCTCCCCATGTAACTGCTGCAAATAATGCGCACAGGACAAAATGTAACTGCTGCAAATAATGCGCACAGGACAAAAAGTACAAAGTGTCATCACAGAGTGAGTGAGAGAACTCAGGGAATTCAGTTGTGTACTAGTGATAACAGAAGAAACTCAGATGATGCATGTCTGTTCTTATAGCAAACAGCAGAATAGTGAGTGCAGCTCTGAAGTATAATACAGGATGTAACTCAGGATCAGTAATGTAATGTATGCACATAGTGACTGCACCAGCAGAATAGTGAGTGCAGCTCTGGAGTATAATACAGGATGTAACTCAGGATCAGTAATGTAATGTATGTACACAGTGACTGCACCAGCAGAACAGTGAGTGCAGCCCAGGGGTGTAATACAGGATGTAACTCAGGATCAGTAATGTAATGTATGTACATGGTGACTGCACCAGCAGAATAGTGAGTGCAGCTCTGGAGTATGATACAGGATGTAACTCGGGATCAGTAATGTAATGTATGTACACAGTGACTGCACCAGCAGAATAGTGAGTGCAGCTCTGGAGTATAATACAAGATGTAACCCAGGATCAGTAATGTAATGTATGTACACAGTGACTGCACCAGCAGAATAGTGAGTGCAGCTCTGGAGTATAATACAGGATGTAACTCAGGATCAGTAATGTAATGTATGAACACAGTGACTGCACCAGCAGAATAGTGAGTGCAGCTCTGCAGTATAATACAGGCTGTAACTCAGGATCAGTAATGTATGTACACAGTGACTGCACCAGCAGAATAGTGAGTGCAGCTCTGGAGTATAATACAGGATGTAACTCAGGATCAGTAATGTAATGTATGCACACAGTGACTGCACCAGCAGAATAGTGAGTGCAGCTCTGGGGTATAATACAGGAGGTAACTCAGGATCAATAATATAATAATGAGCGCAGTGGAGAGATCGCTCACAATTCTGATGAATGTTTGGAGAATTACATCTGATGCTGATGATGATGAAGTGTAATATTAGACCCATCGCACATTTGCTTTTCACCTACAGACAGATCAGTATTAATCTTACCGCCTCAGACACCACATTACTAATCCCAATGTCCATTGAAGCTGCAGAGTAATTCTAATCCTGAGCAGTGAATCTGGGATCTGCTGGTTGTAGCTGCCGTGTTGTTGGGTCTTTATTGCATTTACACGATTATTGGGGCAGTTTCCTCATCGCCTCAATGAACAAGGTCAGAAAATGCAGAAATAAACGATAATTATTTGTCTTTTTTGTACAATTTCTATTACAGGACCCCCATGGAGAAGGAATAGAGGGATCATCAGAAAATCACTTATTGTTTATATCTGGCTTCTGTGTTACATAGATCTAAAAGAAAATCACAATTTTCATTGAAAACAAAAATAGGTTATAGTGCAATTTTCACTCTTCACATAGATATTGTACAATAATTAAAGTGTTAGTTGTATCTCAAACCCATGTAAACATGGGCCCCCAAGGAAGAAGCTGTACCGCGAAACGCGCGTCGGGGCCTGGACTTCATCTACAGGTTATGACTCCATTACATTTCATTTACTAAATGCCTGCACTTTACTTAATATGTCATTAATTGCACCATTTAATGTTTACATGGGTTTGAGATACAACTAGCACTATGCACTTTAATCATTGTACAGATATCTATGTAGTCTAGGAATGCTGACTAGTATAAATCATGTAGGGATACAATACTAATTTTGTGGAGCATATGCTATTTATAGATACAGGAGGAACTGTACCTCAATATTTACTCTGTGGGTGTAGTATCTGCTATTAAATTTCCCCTATTTTATTATCAATTTTTACGTGTCTTTTTTGATTCTTGAATAAAATTGTATATATGTTTTTCTAAAAATATGTGGCATAGACTTCTTTCTATGTAGGTTGATGTTATTATATTGAGAAGTGCCAATCTACTAAAGGGCTTTTTGGGTATATAGTTCCTTTGATACCCTGGACCCCAGACCACCAGGTATTCTGCTATTAGTTCCTTTGATACCCTGGAACACCAGGGATTCTATTAGTTCCTTTGATACCCTGGACCACCAGGGATTCTTCTATTAGTTCCTTTGATACCCTGGACCACCAGGGATTCTGCTATTAGTTCCTTTGATACCCCAGACCACCAGGGATTCTGCTATTAGGTCCTTTGATACCCCAGACCACCAGGGATTCTGCTATTAGGTCCTTTGATACCCCAGACCACCAGGGATTCTGCTATTAGTTCCTTTGATACCCTGGAACACCAGGAATTCTATTAGTTCCTTTTATACCCTGGACCACCAGGGATTCTGCTATTAGGTCCTTTGATGCATCAGACCACCAGGGATTCTTCTATTAGTTCATTTGATACCCCAGACCACCAGGGATTCTGCTATTAGGTCCTTTCATACCCCAGACCACCAGGGATTCTGCTATTAGTTCAATTGATACCCTGGAACACCAGGGATTCTGCTATTAGTTCCTTTGATACCCCAGACCACCAGGGATTCTGCTATTAGGTCCTTTCATACCCCAGACCACCAGGGATTCTGCTATTAGTTCAATTGATACCCTGGAACACCAGGGATTCTGCTATTAGGTCTTTTGATACCCCAGACCACCAGGGATTCTGCTATTAGTTCCTTTGATACCCAGACCACCAGGGATTCTGCTATTAGTTCCTTTGATACCCTGGAACACCAGGGATTCTATTAGTTCCTTTTATACCCTGGACCACCAGGGATTCTGCTATTAGGTCCTTTGATGCATCAGACCACCAGGGATTCTTCTATTAGTTCATTTGATACCCCAGACCACCAGGGATTCTGCTATTAGGTCCTTTCATACCCCAGACCACCAGGGATTCTGCTATTAGTTCAATTGATACCCTGGAACACCAGGGATTCTGCTATTAGTTCCTTTGATACCCCAGACCACCAGGGATTCTGCTATTAGGTCCTTTCATACCCCAGACCACCAGGGATTCTGCTATTAGTTCAATTGATACCCTGGAACACCAGGGATTCTGCTATTAGGTCTTTTGATACCCCAGACCACCAGGGATTCTGATATTAGTTCCTTTGATACCCCAGACCACCAGGGATTCTGCTATTAGTTCCTTTGATACCCTGGAACACCAGGGATTCTATTAGTTCCTTTTATACCCTGGACCACCAGGGATTCTGCTATTAGGTCCTTTGATACCCCAGACCACCAGGGATTCTTCTATTAGTTCATTTGATACCCCAGACCACCAGGGATTCTGCTATTAGGTCCTTTCATACCCCAGACCACCAGGGATTCTGCTATTAGTTCAATTGATACCCTGGAACACCAGGGATTCTGCTATTAGTTCCTTTGATACCCCAGACCACCAGGGATTCTGCTATTAGGTCCTTTGATGCATCAGACCACCAGGGATTCTTCTATTAGTTCATTTGATACCCCAGACCACCAGGGATTCTGCTATTAGGTCCTTTCATACCCCAGACCACCAGGGATTCTGCTATTAGTTCAATTGATACCCTGGAACACCAGGGATTCTGCTATTAGTTCCTTTGATACCCCAGACCACCAGGGATTCTGCTATTAGGTCCTTTCATACCCCAGACCACCAGGGATTCTGCTATTAGTTCAATTGATACCCTGGAACACCAGGGATTCTGCTATTAGGTCTTTTGATACCCCAGACCACCAGGGATTTTGCTATTAGGTCCTTTGATACCCCAGACCACCAGGGATGCTGACATGCACCATTAAATGCTCTAGGTCACCAGAGATCCTGATATTAACCCCATGAGTGCTCTGTTCCACCACTCATTCTGACTCTTTCCCTCAATGCCCTAGGCCATCAGGGACTGTGGCATTAACTCTTTGTGACCCTCCTTCACAGCCTCTTCCAGGTATCCTAATCTTAACCCCTTCACAGCTGATTATTGCTTTGTGTCATTATTTCTCTGGCCTGACCCATTTCACACTGTTTTTAGCGTCTGTCGGGCCGTTGAGGCCTCATGGAGATGGGGACCTTGGTGCACGTGTTGAGAACTGCGCAGAACAGACAATGCAATCAGTGTGAACGCAGCCTTATATTATGTCCGAGCTGTACTGATCCCGGAGCTGCAATCATCCTGCATCCGGGGCTTTTCCTCAGTGGCTTTAGGTGAATATTGATTTGGATCCTCGGCCTTTTACGAAGAGGCCAGGATTGATTTTCTTCATGCGGCTGAATTTCGTGTCTTCCTGTTGCTTCTCCGTGTGGTTCGCCGGCAGGGCTGTATACATTGGGCACAATTACTACATCATTATCATCTCTGCTTTTATTTCTCCTGGTTACCCGGAGGGAGCTGGACGCCATCATTAGGCTCCTGACACCGAGGCTGGTAACGGATCATGACGTACATCGGTATGCCGCGTCCGCTCCGACCCCCTGCCGCGATTATGGAGATTTAGTTTATCATCTGCTAAAAGTTTCGTCCGAGAAGGGCCACAAAGACGTCTCTGGTGACATCAAGCCTCCTCCCCCGAAGTGGATCATTTGGGCAGCACGGTGGCTCAGTGGTTAGCAGTATACGGTGGCTCAGTGGTTAGCAGTATACGGTGGCGCAGTGGTTAGCAGTATACGGTGGCTCAGTGGTTAGCAGTATACGGTGGTGCAGTGGTTAGCACAGCAGCCTTGCAGCACTGGAGTCCTGGGTTCAAACCCCACCAAGGACAACATCTGCAAAGAGTTTGTATGTTCTCTCCGTGTTTGCGTGGGTTTCCTCCGGGTTCTCCGGTTTCCTCCCACATTCCAAAGACATACTGATGGGGCTCACAGTCTAAATTCCCTAACGGGGACAGAGATGATAATGTGTGCAAACTGTAAAGCGCTGCGGAATATGTTAGCGCTATATAAAAATAAAGATTATTATTATTTGGGGCCATCAGACATTAGGCAGCTACGTTCAAGGTGTGTATAGATTCACTGCTGTTTATACAGTTGATTCTGGGTTATACTCTAGAGCTGCAATCACAACTCTGCTTGGCAGCATTCCTGTACAACACAAATGAACAGGTTTGATACCAGAATTAGGAAATTGATTTAACAGAGAAAGAGGGACCCAAACTGTATCAGACACAGCAACAAAGTTCTGTAAAGTTTCATTTTCAGATCCCTTAGTATTCGGCCTGCTCCTAATTTCCGATTGTTCTCTCCCAGTAATACAGGCTGGATGTGAGGTCTGTGCACCCAGGATGCTTCTCTCTTCACTAGATCTCATGTATCAGCACAGCTTCATTCCTGGACTGATTTTGTCTTCTACAACTCATAAAGGAGCTTTTTTATCTGCAGCCGCGGTGATCTACTCGCTCTAGTCACTAGATCCATAGAATGGATACTTATGAGGGCAGGATGCGAGAACATATGGCTGGAGCCAGGAATGAGATAAATGGGGCCAGGGTGGGGAATATTATTACCATAGGGGCTAATTAAGGGATATTATTACTGCAGTGATGTATTTATTTTAATTTTTGAATATACTGTTTTAAATGGGGGGGGCGGTCCTGTTACTGTGTAGAGTGATACTATGTCGCCATTTTTTCTTCATGTGGTGTAATGTAGAAGTTGTGAAAAATTAAGTAATGTGTTCTGCAAGCGAAGCTTGAGATAACTGTGTTATTTCCTGCAGAATCGAGTCCTGGCTGGAAGAAATGATGGCGGTCTGTGCTGGATGAAAGATGAAGGACTTCACCTAGAGACGTCACTGGTGAGTCAGTGTTACCTATACACTGACACTATACACTGTATACTATATACAGAGGTCCTGTGTACAATGTCACCAGTGATCACTGTATTACTTATACATTATATACAGAGCTCCTGTGTATAATACCACCAGTGATCTCTGTATTACCTCTACACAGACACTGCATACTAAGTACAGATCTCCTGTGAATACTGGCACTTATGGTGATAGTATTGTGTGTTTTTTTTTTTTATTACTGATCAGTATTGTAGTATTCATTCACTATGTGGTGGTAATATGTGGTCTGGAAATGGTGTTGTGGTATTTGTCCCTTGTATGTGCTATTTGGTCACCAAGTGGTGGTAATATGTGATCTGTTCATGGTGTGGCGGTATTTGTCCCTTGTATGTAGTATTATTCGGTCACTATGTGATCTGGTCATGGTGTGGTGGTATTTCTTCCTGTATGTGATGTTATTGGTCTTGGTATAGTGGATTGTGTTGTGTATGGCGGTCATTTGTTCTCTCTGATATTAATTAGGAGAAGATTCTTTATTTCTATTAGAGTTTTAATGCTTTGTACACAGCGGCGGAGATGCACTTACAGGGGGTTTCCTGTGGAAAAAAGTAATCACCTCTCCACAGGATAAGTGATAACGTATTGATTGGTGGGCGTCTGACTGCTTGGACCCTTTCAGCAAAATGTGGAACTTTTTATCCCCATTAGACTGGAGTGGCATGTCCGACTAGATCACTGATCCATTCATTCCCTCAGTGGCTGCACTTGTTTTTTTTCTGGAAGCCCCAAAGAGAATGAATGGAGCTGCGGTCAGAAATCACACCTGCCGCTGCATTTTAAAATAGTGATAAAAGTGTCCTGTCAGGGATAAAACTTCCCCATTCTTCCGATCGGTGCAGTTTCTAATGGTCGGATCTAAGCGATCACCCTCCTGTGGAGCCCATGGATCGGTGATAACTTGTTTTAGCAAAGAACCCCATTAATGTAAACTACCGTAATTGTACATCCCAGTTATTGGGGCACACGGTAGATGTAAAAGAAACGAGGGAGATCCAGCTCCAGGAAAGAGAAATAGTTTCTGATAAAATCCAAAATAGCTTTATTGTCATGAAAAAAATTAAAATGTGGACTCCAATGACAAGTGGTATAACAAAGGAATCACATAGCAGCTCTCACTGCACTGAACACATTTGTTTCGAACACAGCTGTGTTCTTAGTCCTCAGTATCATGTGGACACTATATGCGTGGTTAAAAAAGACTTCAAATAAAAAATAAACATATACTCACCTTCCGAGGGCCCCTTGTAGTCCTGGCGCCTGTGTGCGGTGCACGCGGCAGCTTCCAGTCCCAGGGTTGGTATGAGCGCTGGACCTGTGATGACGTCGCGGTCACATGACCGTGACGTCATGGAAGGTCCTTCTCGCATAGCATCCTTGGCACCGGAACCTGCCGCTTGCACTGCCGAGGACAGCGCACACGTCGGAGGGTGAGAATAACCTTTTTTTTAATTATTATTTGTAACATTAGATCTTTTTACTATTGATGCTGCATACGCATCATCAATAGTAAAACGTTGGTCACACAGGGTTAATAACTGCGTTAATGGGGTGCGTAACACCGCGGCATAACGTGGTCCATTAACGCTGCCATTAACCCTGTGTGAGGGCTGACTGGAGGGGAGTATGGAGTGGGCACTGACTGCGGGGAGGAAGGAGCGTCCATTTTGCCGCCGGACTGTGCCCGTCGCTGATTGGTCGTGGCAATTGTCGTGGGCGACCAATCAGCGACTTGGATTTCCATGACAGACAGAGGCCGTGACCAATGAATATCTGTGACAGACAGACAGACAGAAGGACAGACAGAAAGACGAAAGTGACCCTTAGACAATTATATAGTAGATAGAGGACTATGGGGTTCATTATACTATATGGAGGACTATGGGGGTGTATTATACTCTAGAGAGGACTATGGGAAGTACATTATACTATATGGAGGACTATGGGGAGTGTGTTATACTATATAGAGGACTATGGGGTGTGCATTATACAATATGGAGAACTGTGGTGCACATTATATTATATGGAGAACTGTGGTGCATATTATACTATATGGAGGATTATGGGGAATGCATTCAAATAAACAAGCAAAATGCAGCCTATTCATAGTGATTGGATTGTACATGCCGGAGCAGAAATCATTGTTCTCAGCAGCACATCGCCCAGTGAAAACTGCAGACGTGCTGCTGATAACAATACTGACAGATTGATCTACTAGTGATAGTTTTCTCCCCATCATTGTTCCTCAGCGAGTATAAAGAGACCAGGAACAACTTCAAGATTTTTGACCACGCTCGTTTACTGCCCTCAATTCAGTGCATGTAAATACAACCGAAAGGTTTCTTTGTGATGGTGCAATATGTTAGCATTTGGGGCCCCAATTTAAGCATTTTGCCCAGGGCCCCATTTTGTCGAAAGCCAGTCCTGCTGCAGACAATGAGAAACAAGGGGGGTTTCAGCAGGAAGAAACTGCAATCAGTTGTCAGAGAAGAGTGGTGGTAGAAGACATTGCTTTGGAGCAGGACAGACAGGTGTGGGAGAACATGGTCTGGGGGGTGGAAGAAGGTGGTCTGGAGGAGGAGGGCACCGAGGTCTGGGGGACACACAGGAGTCTGGAGGAGGAGGGCAGAGAGGTCTGGGGGACACAGGAGTCGGGGGGGGGGGGGGGACACAGGAGTCTGGAGCAAAAGAGCAGAGAGGTCTGGGGGGACACAGAGGAATCTGGAGCAGGAGGGCAGAGAGATCTGGGGGACACAGAGGAGTCTTGAAGAGGAGGGCACAGAGGTCTGGGGGGACATAGAAGAGTCTGGAGCAGAAGGGCAGAGAGGTCTGGGGGACACAGAGGAGTCTGGAGAAGGAGGGCACAGAGGTCTGGGGGAACACACAGGAGTCGGTAGGAGGAGGGCAGAGATGTCTGGGGGACAGAGAGGAGTGTGGAGAAGGAGGGCACAGAGGTCTGGGGGAACACACAGGAGTCTGGAGGAGGAGGGCAGAGATGTCTAGGGGACAGAGAGGAGTCTGGAGGAGGAGGGCACAGAGGAGTCTGGAGGAGGAGGGCACAGACGTCTGGGGGGACACAGAGGAGTCTGGAGGAGGAGGGCACAGAGGTCTGGGGGGGGACACAAGAGTCTAGAGCAAAAGGGCAGAGAGGTCTGGGGGGGACACAGGAGTCTGGAGAAGGAGGGCACAGAGGACTGGGGGAACACACAGGAGTCTGGAGGAGGAGGGCAGAAAAATCTGTGGGACACACAGGAGTCTGGAGGAGGAGGGCAGAGAGGTCTGGGGGACACACAGCAGTCTGTATGAGGGCAGAGAGGTCTGGGGGGACACAGAGGAGTCTGGAGGAGGAGGGCAGAGAGGTCTGGGGGGACACAGAGGAGTCTGGAGGAGGAGGGCAGAGAGGTCTGGGGGGACACAGAGGAGTCTGGAGGAGGGCAGAGAGGTCTAGGGGGACACAGAGGAGTCTGGAGGAGGGCAGAGAGGTCTAGGGGGACACAGAGGAGTCTGGAGGAGGGCAGAGAGGTCTAGGGGGACACAGAGGAGTCTGCCGGGGTCTCGCTTCCCTCTCTTTATTTGCTTGCGGTCACGTTGATCCGGCAGGCGTCGTGTGTGTTGGGGTCAGTGCCTGATGTCTCATCAGTGTCGGGAGCTTCGAGTCCATAAGAAGCAGAGGCCACACCGGCCAGGATGTATCTGAGAAGGGGGTGAAGCCCTTGTGATCGGCTGAGTGACCAGTGCTCCCAGTAACCCCCTTTCACTGTAGGACATCATGCACACAGTAATGCCGCATTACATACTGGGGGTTATACTCCCTGTCATGATGATATGACAAGCGGGATAAATCGTCCCAGAGTCCAGGAGGGTCAGAGCCATAAATGCTACAAGTAACGCGGCCGTGACCAGCATAAGCCGCTCTGCTCCGAGCTCCGAGTCTCCTAAGCCCCAGATGTCGCAGCATATGTATCCCGCTAGTCCGCTTATCCTAATGCATCTTGGGGACATTTATCCGAGGATTATCATTGAAAAGTAGACTGAAACCAAGACTGTGCAGAGGGACATCACCGGGAGATGACGGAACTGTGCGGAGGGACATTATCGGGGGATGGCGGGACTGCGGAGGGACATCACCGGGAGATGACGGGACTGTAGAGAGGGACATCACTGGGAGATGACGGAACTGTAGGGAGGGACATCACTGGGAGATGATGGGACTGTGCGGAGGGACATCACCGGGAGATGACGGGATTATGTGGAGGGACATCACCGAGAGATGACGGGACTGTAGGGAGACATCACTGGGAGATGACGGGACTGTGCGGAGGGACATCACCGGGGCTTGGCGGGACTGTAGGGAGGGACATCACCGGGAGATGACGGGACTGTAGGGAGAGACATCACCGGGAGATGACGGGACTGTGCGGAGAGACATCACTGGGAGATGACGGGACTGTGCGGAGGGACATCACTGGGAGATGACGGGACTGTGCGGAGGGACATCACTGGGAGATGACGGGACTGTGCGGAGGGACATCACTGGGAGATGACGGGACTGTAGGGAGAGACATCACTGGGAGATGACGGGACTGTGCGGAGGGACATCACTGGGAGATGACGGGACTGTGCAGAGGGACATCACCGGGAGATGACGGAACTGTGCGGAGGGACATTATCGGGGGATGGCGGGACTGCGGAGGGACATCACTGGGAGATGACGGGACTGTAGGGAGAGACATCACTGGGAGATGACGGGACTGTGCGGAGGGACATCACTGGGAGATGACGGGACTGTGCGGAGGGACATCACTGGGAGATGACAGGACTGTAGGGAGAGACATCACTGGGAGATGACGGGACTGTGCGGAGGGACATCACTGGGAGATGACGGGACTGTGCGGAGGGACATCACCGGGAGATGACGGGACTGTGCGGAGGGACATCACCGGGAGATGACGGGATTATGTGGAGGGACATCACAGGGGATTGGCGGGACTGTAGGGTGGGACATCACTAGGAGATGACGGGACTGTGCGGAGGGACATCACCGGGAGATGACGGGATTATGTGGAGGGACATCACAGGGGATTGGCGGGACTGTAGGGTGGGACATCACTAGGAGATGACGGGACTGTGCGGAAGGACATCACCGGGAGATGACAGGACTGTGCAGAGGGACATCACTGGGAGATGACAGGACTGTGCAAAAGGGACATCACCGGGAGATGACAGGACTGTGCAGAGGGACATCACCGGGAGATGACAGGACTGTGCAGAGGGACATCACTGGGAGATGACGTGACTGTGTAGAGGGACATCACCGGGAGATGACGGGATTATGTGGAGGGACATCACAGGGGATTGGCGGGACTGTAGGGTGGGACATCACTAGGAAATGACGGAACTGTGCGGAAGGACATCACCGGGAGATGACAGGACTGCGGAGGGACATCACCGGGAGATGACGGAACTGTGCGGAGGGACATCACCGGGAGATGACAGGTCTGTGCGGAGGGACATCACCGGGAGATGACAGGATTGTGCAAAAGGGACATCACCGGGAGATGACAGGACTGTGCAGAGGGACATCACCGGGAGATGACAGGACTGTGCAGAGGGACATCACTGGGAGATGACGGGACTGTGCAGAGGGACATCACCGGGAGATGACGGGATTATGTGGAGGGACATCACCGGGGATTGGCGGGACTGTAGGGAGGGACATCACTGGGAGATGACGGTACTGTGCGGAGGGACATCACCGGGAGATGACAGGACTGTGCGGAGGGACATCACCGGGAGATGACGGGATTATGTGGAGGGACATCACCGGGAGATGACGGGATTATGTGGAGGGACATCACTGGGAGATGACGGAACTGTGCGGAGGGACATCACTGGGGAATGGCGGGACTGTGCAGAGGGTCATCACCGGGAGATGATGGGACTGTGCAGAGGGACATCACCGGGAGATGACGGGATTATGTGGAGGGACATCACCGGGGATTGGCGGGACTGTAGGGAGGGACATCACTGGGAGATGACGGGACTGTGCGGAGGGACATCACCGGGGAATGGCGGGACTGTGCGGAGGGACATCATCGGGAGATGACGGGATTATGTGGAGGGACATCACTGGGAGATGTGCATCGCACATAGAAAATGCAGGTTCAGGTTATTTATCTGGAAATATAACGTGTCCGTCGGTGACGGCAGGAGGGCGACCGGCAATAACCAAAACCCAATCAGGAATGATTCATGTTCGGTGTTTGCAGCGGAGGTTATTGAGCAGACAATGCACTTCTTACTTAACTGCTGTAAATGAGTGATTTACTGTAGGGCCACCTGACATTTCACAGCTAAGTGGTTTTCAAACCTAAAATCATTACAGATTGCTTGGTTTGCCAGATCGTGGTCAATTAAAGCTGTTTCAGTCATTATTGTCACATCTGATAATCTGGGGCAGGAAAGGATGAAATACATTCGCTGACGCTGCCTTGTTACATGTGTTACTTCTCCACTGAGGAAACCGTCAGGAGGTCTCTGGAGGCTTCATAGAATATAATGTCTGAGCCTGAGACAAGCAGAGAGAGTAGAGCAATTATAAGGGCAGTGACCCCGGAGAGAGGCTGGTGCCCGACAAATATGTGTAACTTATGAATCATGTCTGCGCTTCGGCCTCACTGTGGAAACAGACATAGAATACAAGGATGTGACCAGTGATACATTTCCTGCACATTGTATCCACCAATAGGAGACGCTTAGAGGTGTAATAATGAAGCCAAAGAGAGCTGCATAAATCTGTATGTAGTGAGCTCTCGCTAGTGGTGGCTGTATAAATCTGTATGTAGTGAGCTCCCTCTAGTGGCGACTGTATAAATCTGTATGTAGTGAGCTCCCTCTAGTGGTGACTGTATAAATCTGCATGCAGTGAGCTCCCCCTAGTGGTGGCTGTATAAATCTGTATGTAGTGAGCTCCCTCTAGTGGTGGCTGTATAAATCTGTATGTAGAGAGCTCCCTCTAGTGGTGGCTGTATAAATCTGTATGTAGAGAGCTCCCTCTAGTAGTGACTGTATATATCTGTATGTAGTGAACTCTTTTATTATAAAAATACAAAACTTACAATAAACAGCAAAAATCAAAACCCCAGCAAAAGCAACTGTCCGAGTCCAACATTATCCCCCCAGTCCAAAGCAAAGTCCGAGTCCAGCATAACAGCCCCCAGTCAAAGCAACCCCGCAAAAGAAAACAAACTGCCTTCTTCTTTCTCAGAGAAGCTTCCTCCATCTTTCTTTCTTGTTGTTTTCTGTCCTTTACTTGTCTTTTCACTTTATGATTCTCCAGATCTCCTCCTCCCCAGGTTACATCACCCAAGGAGAGAAGAAACATTTTATTAATACACGCGCACATACACACTTCATAGCAAACCTAACAAAGAAAACTCTGGTCCATCGCCCAAAAAGAAACACTATAGCCACCTGGCTTAAACACATCTATCTAAAACACACAATTTTTTTTTTTTTTAATTTTATAATTTTTTTTTTTTTCCCCCTTTTTTTCCTTTTTACACAGCAAATACAACCATAAACAACCTACCACCAAACCCCTCCCTCCCACCACAAAAAAACACCCACACAATACAAAAATAACCTCACCAAGGAACTCATAACCTCTTGCTTACAAGACAGGTGCTTTAACCCTGAAAGCCACAGGATCATCACCTTACATTACAATACTACATAACTCTCTATATACAACACTTACCCAGAGCCAGGATTGGTGCCTGTAAGCCCTATATCAGTAATTCACTTCTGCAAAACAAAAATCTGATCGTGAAAAGCCCCAGCCCGCCACCGGGAAACCGGAGATGACAGGCTTCTACCCTAGCAATCCTTACTCTACCAGCCGACCCTACCTGTCTAGACATCTGCCCCTATTTATCTACCTACCTTTCCCTGTCTCTCCCTGCCTGACCCTACTACCCTACCTATCTCACCGCGTGCCTACCTAACTGTCCCTGGGCTGTCCCTGTCCTGTCCCTAACTATCTACCTGTCCCTACTGAGGCTATCTACCTGTCCCTATCACTTACCTGCTTATCTAAGCCCTAGGTACATTAAATGAGAACCCTCTCCAGAAAAGAGAGGCCCTCGCTGCACCTAGCCTGTCATACTCCAGAGAGCGCACCTTCACCAGGGCACCCAGAATGTTCCTAACAACCTCGTCCCGGGGGAGGATTTTCTGCTGAGTTGACACTAAGCACCGTGCGTTCCACGTGTAAAACCTGACGACTAAACTGACTAGAAATAAAGTGCCCCGATCTCGGCCACCCAGGGATCCGAATGCCCCATACGCCCACTCCGCATAGGAAAGGTGTGCCAGCCGAGGCCAGCCTATGGAAGCACCTACCCTGTTGTAGACCCCTGTATTAAAAGGACACTGAAGGAGGAAGTGCTCCATGCTTTCCAGCGTGTCGCAACACCCCTCACGGGGACAACCCCGATCATCGGAGTTCCTACACTTCAGGTTGTCCCTTACGTACAGTTTCCCATGGAAGCAGCGCCAAGCCAAGTCCCAAAACTTCAAGGGGACCCGTGTAGAATTCAATAACCTCAGCCCACCCTCCAGATCCCGACTTGGGCAATCTTTGAGCACCAGAGGCTTCTGGAAATGGGTCAACAGAACCCTCCTGTCAAGGAATTTCCTCGACATGGTCCTGATCTCCCACATTCCCAGACCCCACCGGCGGATCACCTTCAGAACCGGGGTAGCGTAAGCCGGGAGATGCCCGTGCGGTGTGCGCAGGTCCTTCACTTGCCCTCCTGTCTCCCATTCCTGGAAGAAGGGCCGAAGCCATCCCCTGCAGGAGAATACCCACGGAGGAGCCCTCTCTGACCAGAGGTTGGCGATGTTAGTCTTGACAAAAGTGTTTATTAGAAACACCACTGGGTTGACCATACCCAACCCTCCTAGTCTCCTTGTGCGATATGTGACCTCCCGCTTGACTAGGTTCAGCCTATTTCCCCATAACATCTGGAAAAACAGGCTGTAGACCCGTGTCCAGAGCGGCTCTGGCAACATGCAGATGCTGCCCAGGTATATTAACAAGGGTAGCAAAAAACCCTTAACCAGGCTAACCCTTTCCCTCAGGGTCAAAGACCAACCCTTCCATTGGTCCACCTTCTGGGCGGCGATCTTAAGTCTGCCCTACCAATTTTGCTGGGGGTAGTCCCCAGGGCCAAATTCGATGCCTAGGATTTTTGCCGATGCCTGGGGCTCTGGAAGAGTGTCCGGGAGACCAAAACTAGGGTCTCCCCCTCCCAGCCAGAGACTCTCACACTTTTCCTGATTAATTCTGGACCCAGAAGCCTCCGAGTAGCGATCAACCTCAGACATGACCCACTCCGCCTCCTCACCCGAGGACACGAAAAGGGAGACGTCATCGGCATACGCTACCACCCTCAGAGTGGCTTCCGGGGCCACCTGGTCCATCCTGACTCCCGCCAACGGCCCACGCTCAATCCTCCTTAAAAGGGGATCTATCGCGAACACGTATAACAGCGGGCTCAATGGACAGCCCTGGCGGACCCCAGACCCAACCTCAAAAGGGCGGCCAGACCAACCATTCACGAGCGGGAAAGTCTCTGCCCCCGCGTACAAGATCTTTAGCCAATTTACAAACCCCCCAGGCAGACCGTACCTCAGAAGGACGGACCAGAGGTACTCATGGTTAACCCGATCAAAAGCCTTCGCCTGGTCTAAGGACAGCAAGTACCCCTTCCAGTGACCTGCCCTGCCCTGCTCCACTGCCTCTCGGACACCGAGCACAGCACTAAACGTACTGCGGCCTGGAACAGAGCAGTGCTGGGCCCCCGAAAGGAGCCGGGGTGCAAACTTCACCAGCCGTTTGAACAGCACCTTTGCCAGAACCTTCCGGTCCGTATTGAGAAGCGCTATGGGACGCCAATTCTCAATATGGGACGGGTCCTTACCCTTTGACAGGATAATCAGGGTCGACTGCCTCATCGACTGGGAAAGAGCGCCCGAGGAGAGACACTCGTTAAACACCTCAGTCAAGAGAGGGACCAAGGAGTCCCTAAAGGTCTTATAAAACTCGGATGTTAAGCCATCTGGACCTGGCGATTTCTTAGGCCGAAGCCCATCAATGGCCAGTCGCACTTCCTCTTCCCTGATTGGTTCTGTCAAAACGTGAAGCGAGGGGTCATCCCCTGGCTCAGGGACGGCCTCGGCCAGGAAAGCCGACATCACGTTCCGATCCAGATCCCTCTTCCCCAAGAGGTGTGAGTAGAAAGATCTGATCACCTCCAGGATCCCTGATTTGGATCTTTTTTAGGGAACCCGTATCGTCGACCAAACCTGTCACCACCTTACAACTCACTGACATCTTACAGTTTCTGTAGGGGTCAGGCGAGCGGTACCTCCCGAAATCCCTCTCAAAAACCAAAGATGTGTGCCTATCGTACTGACACCTCTTGAGTAAAGACTTCACTCTGGAGATCTCCTCACGGTCACCTCCAGCCGAGACGAGATGTTCGAGTTTCCTCTTCAGTTCCTGACACAGGCGGTACCTGCACAGGCTCCTGAGGCTCGAGAGCTGGCGGAAGAAACTCGCAACCCGATCTTTGAACATCTCCCACCACTCTGACTTATCGCTACAGAGATCCAAAAGCGGTACCTGGCTCTGAAGAAAGTCCTCAAAGGATTGTCTTATCTCTGCTTCTTCCAAGAGGGACGAATTCAGCTTCCATAGTCCCCTTCCCATCCGAGGGGTTTCTGAAACATTCAGAGAAAAAGAAATCAGACAGTGATCGGAGAACTCCACCTCAACAACGGACACTGCTGAAGAGATGGCTTCCTCCTTTAAAAAAAACCTGTCTATCCTAGACCTACAATTACCTCTATGAAAGGTGAAACCACAGTGACCTGGGGTGTGCCGGATGTGGACATCCACCAGGCGAGCGTCACTAGCTATGCTATTAAGAGTATTACTATCATAAGCCAGCCGGTCAATGGAGCCTCCCCTATCACGAAGCCTTGTGACAGTGTTAAAGTCACCTCCAAAGACCACCTGCCGACTCGTAAAAAGATAGGGCTTAATCTTCAGGAAGAGACATTTACGGTCCCACTTTGACTGCGGACCATAGATGTTAATGAGCCGAAGCTCCTGTCCCCTCATGAAGACGTCTAAGACCAGGCACCTCCCCATTTCTACCTCGATAACTCTCCGGCATTCAACCGATGCAGTCTTAAAAAGGACTGCCACCCCGCTACACGGCTCGGCCGCAAGAGACCAGTACGAAGACCCGCACCTCCACTCGCTCTTCGCCTTGCGTATGGCCCCCATATCCGTAAGCTTGGTCTCCTGCAAAAACAAAATTTCAGCCTCAAATCGGGTGAGAAAATCAAAGGCCGCAAATCTAGCCGCATCAGACTTTATACTAGCGACATTAATGGTCACTAGAGTCAACGGGGTGGGTGCCGCCATCATGAGTGATCGAGTTAGATGGCCTTTTTCTTCACCCCACCCTTTTTCTTAGCCCGCTCGTCTCCGGACGATGAAGCCCCCCCTCTTCTTTTCAGAGAGACAGAGGTATCCATCCCTCCCACCTCTTTCTCATCTCCGGACCCAGGGTCGTCCCCACCTCGCGAGGAAGACACACCCCCCGGAGAAGGGACTCCCCCGCCTCCCAAAGGCCCTCCCGATGTTACCTCCGGAACCTCACCCCCAACTCCCGTCTCAGCAGGATCGTCAAGGGCTTGGAACCGGTTGGAGAGAGGGATCAGAGGGGAGTTGGTGGGACCTTCCTTAGGCACCTTGGTCAGGGAAGAAGATTTTCCACCTTTTTTCTTCTTTTTTTTACTTTTGGCACTCTTGGCACTCCTTTTGGTACCCTTGTCACCCATTTCTTTTGGCTGTTCCCCTCCATCCTCATCAAAACTTTCATATTGAGAGGCATCTGAGAGATCAGCCACTTCCTCATTGTCCATCCGTCTGATCTCCTCATTCACCGCTTCCTCCCCCGGGGCCTCAGTGACATGGGCCGTCGCCTCGGAGGAGGGGGCAGCCATTACCCCAGTTTCCCGAGGCTCCTCCTGCCCCCTGCCCTCCTGACGCCTTGCCTGCCTCCGCTGGTAAGAGGGGCCCCTAGCCCTGCCATTCCTCATCGGCCCCTCAGCTCCTCCCCCGCTACCACCTCCAACCTCTGCAGAAGTTGCACCGCCAGGAACTTCCTCACGGCTCCCCTCCGCCCGGCTGGCCATGGCATTAGAGAAGGAACGAGGGCAGCGGCTGAACGGGTGACCTAGATCACCACACAGGTGACATCGAATGACACCACAGGATGCGGCGAGGTGACCTACCTCGCCACACAAGGCACATTTCTGCACCTTGCAGCCCGCGCTGAAGTGGCGAGGATCACCGCACCTGTGGCATACCTTCGGCTGCCCCTGGTAGAAGACCAGAATCCGATCCCTTCCCAGAAAAGCCGAGGAAGGGATGTGGGTGACAGTGCCCCCTGAACGCTTCAACTTTACCATGAAGGTCCAGCCCCCTGACCAGATACCAAAATCGTCCCGGTTCTTCTTCGGGACCTCCACAACCTCGCCGTACCGACTCAACCAGGTCATTATGTCAACGCCAGAAAGAGACTCATTACATGTTAAAACGGTCACTTTCTTCGGCCCACTTTGGCGAGAAATTGCTTCCACAGCGAAACCTCGCCAGCCGGGCTCCTCTTTTACCAGCTCATAATTCGACCAAAAGAGCTCCAAGCCCTCCGGCCGAACAAAGCTGATATCAAAGGTGGAGGTCCCAAAAGGATGTATCAGAGCAAAGATGTCAATAGCCCTGAAGTCCATCTTCATGAGGAGCTTCACCACATTTGTCCTGGATGGACACGCTTCATCGCCCCTCCAGCGAAGATGAACCACATTTCTCCTGGAGACCCCCTGCCCGGCTGTCGGGAGGGACCACACGGTCTCCCCCCCCCCCTTTTCTCTTGGAAGGCAGCTAGACCAAACTTATCTAGCCAGTAGGACAACGCCACCTCTCTTCCCTCTACATTGATCGTCTGCTCCCCTTTTTTGAGGGCCTCCAGGAAACGGCGGCGAAAAGCTTCATTCCCTGGGTCCGGAGATGAGGAAGACCCCTGTGGAACCCCAGCGGCAGCAGCCGCATAACTAATGGCGGCTGCAGGTGAGGGGGACGATGGACCAGCCCCTATATTCCCTGAACCCTGAACCTCACAGTCAACCATCTCCACCTCACTTACCTCAGCCTCACCATTTCCACTAGTAGAAATCACCGCACTGGCACCATTCACACCAACCATACCTCCAGCAGAAACTGCCCCTGACCCTTCACCATTATCACCATCACACACACTATTCACACCACTTGCACCACTTCCATTATTATTTACATTTTTTTTCCTGCTCTCTGCTGGGGTTGTTGCTGTTTGCAGTGCAGCTGCCCCTTTAAGATCGATACTGCAGGGTTTAATTACCACACCCTGCTTTTCAGCAGAGCATGTGCTGGCAGCTGCAGACTGTTGCTCCAGCCTCTCCTGCAGACCATCTCCACGCTCCTGTGTGCACTTCACCGCCGGGTCCCCCACAGATACAGGTGACACACATGCAGAGGACCCCAGCGGTGCGACTTTCTTTGGCGAGGATGCCGTCCGGACCTGCATTACTGCAGCCATTACAGCTGCACCCGAGATGATAACCGGTGCCGGGGTCCCAGATTTTGACCCAGCATCGGATCTGCATGTGGGGGACCCCGACACCACAGCACACGCCGCCGATGATGCGGCCCCGGCTGACAGCGCACCGCCAACACTGCGGGGAGCGGTGACCACCGGCAAGGTACCCACAGCCCCTACCCCCCGAGAGTCAGCGGGTGCAGCAGGCGCCAGGCCGTCCCACGTTTCCACAGAGGATCGGGCCTGGACACCTCCACAGGTTTTATTACTGCCCGCCACAGGGCCACTCTCCAGACCATGCACACTGTCCGGCTCTGCAGCCGCATGCCCACTCTCGCCCCCTCTGCTACCGCCAGCAGAGACGGCAACCTGCGCCATACGACTTGTACTCTCCCCGCTCCCTCGCACCGGACCCACTGCAGGTCCCGGGCCGGGGTGGGTAGCGGGCTCCACACAGCGGGATCGGGGGGTCCCAGGAAGGGGGACAAACACCAACCTCTCCTCCGATGTTTTCTTCCTTTTTTTCCTTTTCTTTTTCCCCCTCCCGGTTGCCTCGTCCCCGCAGACCTCATCCCCAAACTTCAGGTGGGCATAATTTACTGGGGACTCTAGCTGACGGATCTGCTGCAAGACGAGGCAACCCCCACTGCTGCTGTTCTCGCTGCTGCTATCATCCGCATCACCCCCATCATCCTCTGAAATACTATGGTCTGATGGGAGTGGGACCTGCACTGGATCTATCCCGCTGTGTGTGGCCTGGAGATCACTTACCAAGCCCCCAGGTGGGTACGGTGCCTCCTCCATCTCCTCATGGTCCACCTCCTCCACCTGGGTCGGACGCCGAGACCCCTCTGGCTCCTTTGCAGCAGCCATGTTGTGGAATCGGTCGTCATTCTCCAGCTTTTCCCGGAAGGGCCCGCTGTTATTTAATATAGCCGCTCTCCGGGCTTCCATGCCCTCAATGCAGATCCCCAGGCTGGATATCCTGGCTGTTAGGGCAGACTTCTCTGTGCGGGAGGCTCTGCTTGCCGCTTGCCTCACCTCCTTCATCTCCTCCCGGAGTCTCCTGAGGGTCTTCCCAGCCTCCTCATGCTCGCTGAGGTACGCATGGACACGGGAGGCATAGCTGTCAACCGGCTCCCGTGCGGCCCTAGTGCCCCAATCCTTCGGCACCGGCGCCGCTGCACCTCTGCGAGTACTCCGCTCACCTCCGGGAGGAGACACCGCAGTGGCCCTCGCCTCAGCCTTAGGGGCTTTGCAGCCCTCCTGGGTCTTCCTGAGCTCCACCATGTTCTGGGCCTTGCCGGATCTGGTGACCCTCTTTGCCGGTAGCGATGAGCTCCCACCCCTCGCCGGCTTAGACCGAGGGGTGGGAGACGGGGACTCAGCCCCACAGTCCATCCAATACACCCCTCTCTTTCCTGGGTCAGAGAGGGGGGGATTCCTGGGTGAAAAACTGGTTACTCTCCTGGAGCAAACAGAACAGCACCTTCCTCCACAGACTACAAGCTCCTAGTGGTGGCTGTATAAATCTGTATGTATTGAGCTCCCTCTAGTGGTGACTGTATAAATCTGTATGTAGTGAGCTCCCTCTAGTGGTGACTGTATAAATCTGTATGTAGTGAACTCTTTTATTATAAAAAATACAAAACTTACAGTCAATAAATAGCAAAAATCAAAACCCCAGCAAAAGCAACTGTCAGAGTCCAGCATTACCCCCCCAGTCCAAAGCAAAGTCCGAGTCCAGCATAACTGCCCCCAGTCAAAGCAACCCCGCAAAAGAAAACAAACTGCCTTCTTCTTTCTCAGAGAAGCTTCCTCCATCTTTCCTTCTTATGTTATTTTCTGTCCTTTGTCTTTTCACTTTTTGATTCTCCAGATCTCCTCCTCCCCAGGTTACCTCACCCAAGGAGAGAAGAAACATTTTATTAATACACGCGCACATACACACTTCATACCAAACCTGACAAAGAAAACTCTGGTCCATCGCCCAAAAAGAAACACTATAGCCACCTGGCTTAACCCCTTAGCGACCGCCGATACGCCTTTTAACGGCGGCCGCTAAGGGTACTTAAACCACAGCGCCGTTAATTAACGGCGCTGTGGAAAAAGTCCATAGCGCCCCCCAGAGGCCGATTTTCTCTGGGGTCTCGGCTGCCGAGGGTAGCCGAGACCCCAGAGAACATGATTCGGGGGGTTTTTAACCCACCCCGCATTTGCGATCGCCGGTAATTAACCGTTTACCGGCGATCGCAAAAAAAAAAAAAAGCGATCTCTTTTTAATTTCTCTGTCCTCCGATGTGATCGCACATCGGAGGACAGAGAAAAGGGGTCCCAGGTGGCCCCCCAATACTCACCTAGCTCCCCCGATGCTCCTCGTGTCTCCCGGTGGGCGCCGCCATCTTCAAAATGGCGGGCGCATGCGCAGTGCGCCCGCCGGCCGGCACCGGGAGAATCTTTGGGGTCTCGGCTGCCGGGGGTAGCCGAGACCCCAAAGAGCACGATCGGGGTCGGTATTACCGACCCCTGTTTTGCGATCGCCGGTAATTAACTGTTTACCGGCGACCGCAAAAAAAAAAAAAAAAAAGGAAAGTGTAATTCTCTGTCCTCTGATGTGATCGCACATCAGAGGACAGAGAAATAGGGGGATTCGGGGACCCTAGCATACTCACCTAGGTCCCTGGATCCTCTTGCTGCTCCTCCTGGCCGCCGGCAGCAGAACATGGCGGACGCATGCCCAGTGCGCCCGCCATCTGTCTCCATCTGCCGGCCGGCAGGAGAACAGCAGTTGGGGCTAAAATTAGGGGTAGGGTTAGGGTTAGGGGTAGGGTTAGGGGTAGGGTTAGGTTAGGGGTAGGGTTAGGGGTAGGGTTAGGTTAGGGTTAGGGGTAGGGTTAGGTTAGGGTTAGGTTAGGGGTAGGGTTAGGGGTAGGGTTAGGGTTAGGGGTAGGTTAGGGGTAGGGTTAGGTTAGGGGTAGGGCTAGGGTTGGGGCTAAATTTAGGGTTAGGGTTGGGGCTAAATTTAGGGTTAGGGTTGGGGCTAAACTTAGGGTTAGGCTTCTTTCACACTTACGTCGGTACGGGGCCGTCGCAATGCGTCGGCCCGACATACCGACGCACGTTGTGAAAATTGTGCACAACGTGGGCAGCAGCTGTAGTTTTTCAACACATCCGCTGCCCAATCTATGTCCTGGGGAGGAGGGGGCGGAGTTACGGCCACGCATGCGCGGTCAGAAATGGCGGATGCGACGTACAAAAAAACGTTTCATTGAACTTTTTTTGTGCCGACGCTCCGCCAAAACACAACTGATCCAGTGCACGACGGACGCGACGTGTGGCCATCCGTCACGATCCATCGGCAATACAAGTCTATGGGCAAAAAACGCATCCTGCGGGCACATTTGCAGGATCCGTTTCTTGTCCAAAACGACGGATTGCGACGGAATGCCAAACGACGCAAGTGTGAAAGTAGCCCTAGGGCTAGGGTTAGGGTTGGGGCTAAAGTTAGGGCTAGGGTTGGGGCTAAAGTTAGGGTTAGAGCTGGGATTAGGGTTAGGGTTTGGATTAGGGTTCGTATTAGGGTTAGGGTTGGCATTAGGGTTACGCTTGGGATTAGGGTTAGGTTTGGGATTAGGGTTAAGGTTAGGGTTGTGATTAGGGGTGTATTGGGATTAGGGTTAGGTTTGAGGTTAGGGTTGAGATTAGGATTAGGGGTGTGTTGGATTTAGGGTTTTGATTAGGGTTATGGTTAGGGTTGACATTAGGGTTGTTTTGGGGTAAGGGTTGTGATTATGGTTAGGGTTAGTGATTAGGATTATGGATGAGGTTGGGATTAGGGTTAGGGGTGTGTTGGGGTTAGGGTTGGAGCTAGAATTGGGGGGTTTCCACTGTTTAGGTACATCAGGGGGTCTCCAAACACGACAGCCAATTTTGCGCTCAAAAAGTCAAATGGTGCTCCCTCCCTTCTGAGCTCTGCCGTGCGCCCAAACAGTGGGTTACCCCCACATATGGGGCATCAGCGTACTCGGGATAAATTGGACAACAACTTCTGGGGTCCAATTTCTCTTGTTACCCTTGTGAAAATAAAAACTTGGGGGCTACAAAATCTTTTTTGTGAAAAAAAAAATATTTTTTATTTTCACGACTCTGCATTCTAAACTTCTGTGAAGCACTTGGGCATTCAAAGTTCTCACCACACATCTAGATAAGTTCCTTGGGGGGTCTAGTTTCCAAAATGGGGTCACTTGTGGGGGGTTACTACAGTTTAGGTACATCAGGGGCTCTGCAATCGCAACATAATGCCCACAGACCATTCTATCAAAGTCTGCATTCCAAAAAGGCGCTCCTTCCCTTCCGAGCTCTGCCGTGCGCCCAAACTGGTTTACCACCACATATGGCGCATCAGCGTACTCGGGATAAATTGGACAACAACTATTGCAGTCCAATTTCTCCTGTTACCCTTGTGAAAATAAAAACTTGGGGGCTACAATATCTTTTTTGTGGAAAAAAAATATTTTTTATTTTCACGACTCTGCATTCTAAACTTCTGTGAAGCACTTGGGCATTCAAAGTTCTCACCACACATCTAGATAAGTTCCTTGGGGGGTCTAGTTTCCAAAATGGGGTCACTTGTGGAGGGTTTCTACTGGTTAGGTACATCAGGGGCTCTGCAAACGCAACATAATACCCGCAGACCATTCTATCAAAGTCTGCATTCCAAAACGGCGCTCCTTCCTTCCGAGCTCTGCCGTGCGCCCAAACAGTGGTTTACCCCCACATATGGGGTACCAGCATACTCAGGACAAATTGGACAACAACTTTTGGGGTCCAGTTTCTCTTGTTACCCTTGTGAAAATAAAAATTTGGTGGCTAAAAAATCTTTTTTGTGGAAAAAAAAAATATTTTTTATTTTCACGGCTCTGCATTATAAACTTCTGTGAAGCACTTGGGCATTCAAGGTTCTCACCACACATCTAGATAAGTTCCATGGGGGGTCTAGTTTCCAAAATGGGGTCACTTGTGGGGGATTTCTACTGTTTAGGCACATCAGGGGCTCTCCAAACGCGACATGGCGTCCGATCTCAATTCCAGCCAATTCTACATTGAAAAAGTAAAACGGCACTCTTTCTCTTCCAAGCTCTGCGGTGCGCCCAAACAGTGGTTTACCCCCACATATTGGGTATCGACGTACTCAGGAGAAATTGCACAACAACTTTTGTGGTCTAATTTCTCCTGTTACCCTTGTGAAAATAAAAATTTGTGGGCAAAAAGATAATTTTTGTAGACCAAATGCAATTTTTTTTTTTCACGGCTCTACGTTATAAACTTCTGTGAAGCACATGGGGGTTCAAAGTGCTCGCCACACATCTAGATAAGTTCCTTAAGGGGTCTAGTTTCCAAAATGGTGTCACTTGTGGGGGGTTTCCACTGTTTAGGCACATCAGGGGCTCTCCAAACGCGACATGGCGTCCAATCTCAATTCCAGCCAATTCTACATTGAAAAAGTAAAACGGCACTCCTTCTCTTCCAAGCTCTGCGGTGCGCCCTAACAGTTGTTTACCCCCACATATTGGGTATCAGCGTACTCAGGAGAAATTGCACAACAACTTTTGTGGTCTAATTTCTCCTGTTACCCTTGTGAAAATAAGAATTTGTGGGCAAAAAGATCATTTTTGTGTAAACAAAAGCGATTTTTTATTTTCACGGCTCTACGTTATAAACTTCTGTGAAGCACTTGGGGGTTCAAAGTGCTCACCACACATCTAGATAAGTTCCTTAAGGGGTCTAGTTTCCAAAATGGTGTCACTTGTGGGGAGTTTCTACTGTTTAGGTACATCAGGGGCTCTCTAAATGTGACATGGTGTCCGATCTCAATTCCAGCCAATTCTGCATTGAAAAAGTCAAACGGCGCTCCTTCACTTCTAAGTTCTGCGGTGCGCCCTAACAGTGGTTTACCCCCACATATGGGGTATTGGCGTATTCAGGAGAAATTGCATAACAAAATTTATGGTTACATTTCTGTTTTTACACTTGTGAAAATAAAAAAAATGGTTCTGAATTAAGATGTTTGCAAAAAAAAGTTAAATGTTCATTTTTTCCTTCCACATTGTTTCAGTTCCTGTGAAGCACGTAAAGGGTTAATAAACTTCTTGAATGTGGTTTTGAGAACCTTGAGGGGTGTAGTTTTTAGAATGGTGTCACACTTCATTATTTTCTATCATATAGACCCCTCAAAATGACTTCAAATGTGATGTGGTCCCTAAAAAAAAATGGTGTTGTAAAAATGAGAAATTGCTGGTCAACTTTTAACCCTTATAACTCCCTAACAAAAAAAAATTTTGTTTCCAAAATTGTGCTGATGTAAAGTAGACATGTGGGAAATGTTATTTATTAACTATTTTTTTATGACATATCTCTCTGATTTAAGGGCATAAAAATACAAAGTTTGAAAATTGCAAAATTTTAAAAATTTTCGCCATATTTCCGTTTTTTTCATAAATAATCGCAAGTAATATCGAAGAAATGTTACCACTAACATGAAGTACAATATGTCACGAAAAAACAATCTCAGAATCAGCGGGATCTGTTGAAGCGTTCCAGAGTTATAACCTCATAAAGTGACAGTGGTCAGAATTGCAAAAATTGGCCTGGTCATTAAGTACCAAATTGGCTCTGTCACTAAGGGGTTAAACACATCTATCTAAAACACACAATTTTTTTTTTTTTTTTTTTTTAATTTTATAAAAAAAAAAATTTTTTTTTTATTATTATTTTTTTCCTTTTTTTTTTTTTTTTCTTCCCCTTTTTACACAGCAAATACAACCATAAACAACCTACCACCAAACCCCTCCCTCCCACCACAAAAAACACCCACACAATACAAAAATAACCTCACCGAGGAACTCATAACCTCTTGCTTACAAGACAGGTGCATTAACCCTTACAATACACTGCTACATTACTCTATATATACACAACACTTACCCAGAGCCAGGATTGGTGCCTGTAAGCCCTATATCAGTAATTCACTTCTGCAAAACAAAAATCTGATCGTGAAAAGCCCCAGCCCGCCACCGGGAAACCGGAGATGACAGGCTTCTACCCTAGCAATCCTTACTCTACCAGCTGTCCCTACCTGTCTAGACATCTGCCCCTATTTTTTCTACCTACCTTTCCCTGTCTCTCCCTGCCTGACCCTACTACCCTACCTAACTCACCGCGTGCCTACCTAACTGTCCCTATCCTGTCCCTAACTATCTACCTGTCCCTACTGAGGCTATCTACCTGTCCCTACCATTTACCTGCTTATCTAAGCCCTAGGTACATTAAATGAGAACCCTCTCCAGAGAAGAGAGGCCCTCGCTGCACCCAGCCTGTCATACTCCAGATATCGCACCTTCACCAGGGCACCCAGAATGTTCCTAACAACCTCGTCCCGGGGGAGGATTTTCTGCTGAGTTGACACTAAGCACCGTGCGTTCCACGTGTAAAAACTGACGACTAAACTGACTAGAAATAAAGTGCCCCGATCTCGGCCACCCAGGGATCCGAATGCCCCATACGCCCACTCCGCATAGGAAAGGTGTGCCAGCCGAGGCCAGCCTATGGAAGCACCCACCCTGTTGTAGACCCCTGTATTAAAAGGACACTGAAGGAGGAAGTGCTCCATGCTTTCCAGCGTGTCGCAACACCCCTCACGGGGACAACCCCGATCATCGGAGTTCCTACACTTCAGGTTGTCCCTTACGTACAGTTTCCCATGGAAGCAGCGCCAAGCCAAGTCCCAAAATTTCAAGGGGACCCGTGTAGAATTCAATAACCTCAGCCCACCCTCCAGATCCCGACTTGGGCAATCTTTGAGCACCAGAGGCTTCTGGAAATGGGTCAACAGGATCCTCCTGTCAAGGAATTTCCTCGACATGGTCCTGATCTCCCACATTCCTAGACCCCACTGGCGGATCACCTTCAGAACCGGGGTAGCGTAAGCCGGGAGATGCCCGTGCGGTGTACGCAGGTCCTTCACCTGCCATCCTGTCTCCCATTCCTGGAAGAAGGGTCGAAGCCATCCCCTGCAGGAGAATACCCACGGAGGAGCCCTCTCTGACCAGAGGTTGGCGATGTTAGTCTTGACAAAAGTGTTTATTAGAAACTGAGTTGACCATACCCAACCCTCCTAGTCTCCTTGTGCGATATGTGACCTCCCGCTTGACTAGGTTCAGCCTATTTCCCCATACCATCTGGAAAAACAGGCTGTAGACCCGTGTCCAGAGCGGCTCTGGCAACATGCAGACACTGCCAAGGTATATTAACAAGGGTAACAAAAAAACCCTTAACAAGGCTAACCCTTTCCCTCAGGGTCAAAGACCAACCCTTCCATTGGTCCACCTTCTGGGCGGCGATCTTAAGTCTGCCCTCCCAATTTTGCTGGGGGTAGTCCACAGGGCCAAATTCGATGCCTAGGATTTTTGCCGATGCCTGGGGCTCTGGAAGAGTGTCCGGAAGACCAAAACTAGGGTCTCCCCCTCCCAGCCAGAGACTCTCACACTTTTCCTGATTAATTCTGGACCCAGAAGCCTTTGAGTAGCGATCAACCTCAGACATGACCCACTCCGCCTCCTAACCCGAGGACACGAAAAGGGAGACGTCATCGGCATATGCTACCACCCTCAGAGTGGTTTCCGGGGCCACCCGGTCCATCCTGAATCCCGCCAATGGCCCACGCTCAATGCTCCTTAAAAGGGGATCTATCGCGAACACGTATAACAGCGGGCTCAATGGACAGCCCTGGCGGACCCCAGACCCAACCTCAAAAGGGCGGCCAGACCAACCATTCACGAGCGGGAAAGTCTCTGCCCCTGCGTACAAGATCTTTAGCCAATTTACAAACCCCCCAGGCAGACCGTACCTGAGAAGGACGGACCAGAGATACTCATGGTTAACCCGATCAAAAGCCTTCGCCTGGTCTAAGGACAGCAAGTACCCGTTCCAGTGACCTGCCCTGCCCTGCTCCACTGCCTCTCGGACACCGAGCACAGCACTAAACGTACTGCGGCCTGGAACAGAACAGTGCTGGGCCCCCGAAAGGAGCCGGGGTGCAAATTTCACCAGCCGTTTGAACAGCACCTTTGCCAGAACCTTCCGGTCCGTATTGAGAAGCGCTATGGGACGCCAATTCTCAATACAGGATGAGTCCTTACCCTTTGACCGGATAATCAGGGCTGACTTCCTCATTGACCAGGAAAGAGAGCCCGAGGAGAGACACTCGTTAAACACCTCAGTCAAGAGGGGGACCAAGGAGTCCCTAAAGGTCTTATAAAACTCGGATGTTAAGCCATTCTGACCTGGCGATTTCTTAGGCCGAAGCCCATCAATGGCCAGTCGCACTTCCTCTTCCCTGATTGGTTCTGTTAAAACGTGAAGCGAGGGGTCATCCCCTGGCTCAGGGATGGCCTCGGCCAGGAAAGCCGACATCACGTTCCGATCCAGATTCCTCTTCCCCAAGAGGTGTGAGTAGAAAGATCTGATCACCTCCAGGATCCCTGATTTGGATCTGTTCAGGGAACCCGTATTGTCGACCAAACCTGTCGCCACCTTACAACTCACTGACATCTTACAGTTTCTGTAGGGGTCGGGTGAGTGGTACCTCACAAAATCCCTCTCAAAAACCAAAGATGTGTGCCTATCGTACTGACACCTCTTGAGTAAAGACTTCACTCTGGAGATCTCCTCACGGTCACCTCCAGCCGAGACGAGATGTTTGAGTTTCCTCCTCAGTTCCTGATACAGGCGGTACCTGCTCAGGCTCCTGAGCAGGGGCGGATTATCAGAGGGTCAATATGGGCGGTAGCCCAGGGCCCAGTGGTCTGGGGGGGCCCTGGGCTACCGCACTGTTGACCCTCTGATCATCTGTTATTCGAATGCCGCTGCCGGCGGCCGCCGCCGGCATTTATGTGCCCGCCCCCGGCCCCCTGCCGTAGCCGGTGGGCAGAGAGAGGGGGCCCGCATGGGGCCCCTTCTCATCTGCTCACCGGGCCCCTTCCGGCGCTGCCTGCAGCGGTTTCCTATTGACGTGCGGGCAAGCGCCCGCACGTCAATAGTTAACACCAGCCGCCAGCCAATTGGAGGCTGGCGGCTGATGTCGGCCGCAGGCGCACACGTCGCCGGCGTCTGACGTCATTGTCAGTCGCCGGCGAGTGTGCTCTGTTGGAGGGAGCTCACCGCGGCGCTGGAGCGAGGACAGGTGAGGAGACTTTGTTTTTTTTTTGTTTTTTTTTACAACGGTGGACTGGACACACTGAGGGCAATGCTGGAGGACACTGGGGCAGATGGCTGGAGGACACTGGGGCAGATGGCTGGAGGACACTGGGGCAGATGGCAGGAGGACACTGGGGCAATGCTGGAGGACACTGGGGCAGATGGCTGGAGGACACTGGGGCAATGCTGGAGGACACTGGGGCAGATGGCTGGAGGACACTGGGGCAATGCTGGAGGACACTGGGGCAATGCTGGAGGACACTGGGGCAGATGGCTGGAGGACACTGGGGCAATGCTGGAGGACACTGGGGCAATGCTGGAGGACACTGGGGCAGATTGCTGGAGGACACTGGGACAATGCTGGAGGACACTGGGGCAATGCTGGAGGACACTGGGGCAGATGGCTGGAGGACACTGGGGCAATGCTGGAGGACACTGGGGCAGATTGCTGGAGGACACTGGGGCAGATTGCTGGAGGACACTGGGGCAGATGGCTGGAGGACACTGGGGCAGATGGCTGGAGGACACTGGGGCAGATGGCTGGAGGACACTGGGGCAGATGGCTGGAGGACACTGGGGCAGATGGCTGGAGGACACTGGGGCAGATGGCAGGAGGACACTGGGGCAGATGGCTGGAGGACACTGGGGCAGATGGCTGGAGGACACTGGGGCAGATGGCTGGAGGACACTGGGGCAGATGGCTGGAGGACACTGGGGCAGATGGCTGGAGGACACTGGGGCAGATGGCAGGAGGACACTGGGGCAGATGGCAGGAGGACACTGGGGCAGATGGCTGGAGGACACTGGGGCAATGCTGGAGGACACTGGGGCAGATGGCTGGAGGACACTGGGGCAATGCTGGAGGACACTGGGGCAATGCTGGAGGACACTGGGGCAATGCTGGAGACACTGGGGGAAATGCTGGACTTACTGGGGCAGATTTCTGGACACACTGGTGGTAATATTCTGGACACACTGTCTGGGGGCAATGCTGGACGCACTGGGGCAGATTGCTGGACACACTGTCTGGGGGCAATGCTGGACACACTGGGGGCAATATGCTGGAGACACTGGGGCAGATTGCTGGACACTGGGGCAATATGCTGGACATACTGGGGCAGATTGCTGGACACAATGGGGGCAGGACTGGAGGCATGGGCAGAATGTAGACACGGGGCATGATTGGAGACACGGGGCAGAATTAAAGACATGGGGCAGGATTGGATCATGTGGCAGGATGGATACGATGGAGACATATGGGGCAGGATGTGGAGATCATATGGGGTAGAATGGATACTCATGAGGGCAGGATGAGAGAACATATGGCTGGAGCCAGGAATGAGACACACGGGGCCAGGATGTGGAATATTATTACCATAGGGGCTAATTTAGGGATATTATTACTGCAGTGATGTATTTATTTTATTTTTTGAGTATACTGTTTTAAATGGGGGGCGGTCCTGTTACTGTGCAGAGTGACACTATATCACCTTTTTTTCTTCATGTGGTGTAATGTAGAAGTTGTGAAAATTAAGTAATGTGTTCTGCAAGCGGAGCTCGAGATAACTGTGTTATTTCCTGCAGAAACGAGTCCTGGCTGGGAGAAATGATGGCGGTCTGTGCTGGCTGAAAGATGAAGGACTTCACCTAGAGACGTCACTGGTGAGTCAGTGTTACCTATACACTGACACTATACAATGTATACTATATTGAGCTCCTGTGTATAATACCACCAGTGATCTCTGTATTACCTCTACACAGACACTGCATACTAAGTACAGATCTCCTGTGAATACTGGCACTTATGGTGATAGTATTGTGTTGTTGTTTTTTACTGATCAGTATTGTAGTATTCAGTCACTATGTGGTGGTAATATGTGGTCTGGAAATGGTGTTGTGGTATTTGTCCCTTGTATGTGATATTATTCGATCACTGTGGTTGTAATTTGTGGTCTGGTCATGGCGCGGTGGTATTTGATCCTTGTATGTAATATAATTCGATCACTGTGGTTGTAATTTGTGGTCTGGTCACGGTGCGGTGGTATTTGTTCCTTGTATGTGATATTATTGGTCAAAATATACCTAAATTGTATTGCAGATTCTAACAAATATTTAATAGGTTACAGTAGAGTAGGGCCCGGCCATTTTTCTGGAATAATCTGGTTCGGGTATATCATGACCCCCGTCACATGACCCCCGTCACATGACCCCCGTCACATGACCCCCGTCACATGACCCCCGTCACATGACCGGGGGGGCCCACAGTGTCTGAACAGCCCGGGGCCCTGGCTACCCTTAATCCACCCCTGCTCCTGAGGCTCGAGAGCTGGTGGAAGAAACTCACAACCCGATCCTTGAACATCTCCCACCACTCTGACTTATTGCTACAGAGATCCAAAAGCGGTACCTGGCTCTGAAGAAAGTCCTCAAAGGATTGTCTTATCTCTGCTTCTTCCAAGAGGGACGAATTCAGCTTCCATAGTCCCCTTCCCATCCGAGGGGTTTCTGAAACATTCAGAGAAAAAGAAATCAGACAGTGATCGGAGAACTCCACCTCAACAACAGACACTGCTGAAGAGATGGCTTCCTCCTTTAAAAAAAACCTGTCTATCCTAGACCTACAATTACCTCTATGAAAGGTGAAACCACAGTGACCTGGGGTGTGCCATATGTGGACATCCACCAGGCGAGCCTCACTAGCTATGCTATTAAGAGTATTACTATCATAAGCCAGCCGGTCAATGGAGCCTCCCCTATCACGAAGACTTGTGACAGTGTTAAAGTCACCTCCAAAGACCACCTGCCGACTCGTAAAAAGATAGGGCTTAATCTTCAGGAAGAGACATTTAACGATATCGTTGCTTTTTGTGACATAGCAACGATATCGTTAACTAAATCGTTATGTGTGACAGCGACCAACGATCAGGCCCCTGCTGGGAGATCGTTGGTCGCTGGGGAAAGTCCAGCACTTTATTTTGGCGCTGGATCTCCCGCTGACATCATTGAATCGGCGTGTGTGACGCCGATTCAGCGATGTCGTCACTGGTAACCAGGGTAAACATCGGGTTACTAAGTGCAGGACCGCGCTTAGTAACCCGATGTTTACCCTGGTTACCGTTGTAAATGTAAAAAAACAAACACTACATACTTACATTCCCGGTGTCTGGTCATGTCCCTCGCCGTCACCTTCCCGCACTGACTGGTGAGCGCCGGCCAGCCGTAAAGCAGAGCACAGCGGTGACGTCACCGCTGTACTTTACGGCCGGTGCTCAGTCAGTGCTGGAAGCTGAAGGTGAGGGACATGACCAGACACCGGGAATGTAAGTATGTAGTGTTTGTTATTTTACATTTACAACGGTAACCAGGGTAAACATCGGGTTACTAAGCGCGGCCCTGCGCTTAGTAACCCGATGTTTACTCTGGTTACCTGGGACTTCAGGATCGTTGGTCGCTGGAGAGCTGTCTGTGTGACAGCTCTCCAGCGACCAAACAGCGACGCTGCAGCGATCGACATCGTTGTCGGTATCGCTGCAGCGTCGTTTAGTGTGACGGTACCTTTACGGTCCCACTTTGACTGCGGACCATAGATGTTAATGAGCCGAAGCTCCTGTCCCCTCATGAAGACGTCTAAGACCAGGCACCTCCCCATTTCTACCTCGACAACTCTCCGGCATTCAACCGATGCATTCTTAAAAAGGACTGCCACCCCGCTACACAGCTCGGCCGCAAGAGACCAGTACGAAGACCCGCACCTCCACTCGCTCTCCGCCTTGCGTATGGCCCCCATATCCGTAAGCCTGGTCTCCTGTAAAAACAAAATTTCAGCCTCAAATCGGGTGAGAAAATCAAAGGCCGCAAATCTAGCTGCATCAGACTTTATACTAGCGACATAATGGTCGCTAGAGTCAACGGGGTGGGTGCCGTCATCATGAGTGATCGAGTTAGATGGCCTTTTTCTTCACCCCACCCATTTTCCTATCCCGTTCATCTCTGGACGATGAAGCCCCCCCTCTTCTTTTCAGAGAGACAGAGGTATCCATCCCTCCCACCTCTTTCTCATCTCCGGACCCAGGGTCGTCCCCACCTCCCGAGGAAGACACACCCCCCGGAGAAGGGACTCCCCCGCCTCCCAAAGGCCCTCCCGATGTTACCTCCGGAACCTCACCCCCGAATCCCGTCTCAGCAGGATCGTCAAGGGCTTGGAACCGGTTGGAGAGGGTGATCAGAAGGGAGTCGGTGGGACCTTCCTTAGGCACCTTGGCCAGGGAAGAAGATTTTCCACCTTTTTTCTTTACTTTTGGCACTCTTGGTACCCTTGTCACCCATTTCTTTCGGCTGTTCCCCTCCATCCTCATCAAAACTTTCATATTGAGAGGCATCTGAGAGATCAGCCACTTCCTCATTCTCCATCCGTCTGATCTCCTCATTCACCGCTTCCTCCCCCGGGGCCTCAGTGACATGGGCCGTCGCCTCGGAGGAGGGGGCAGCCATTACCCCAGTTTCCCGAGGCTCCTCCTGCTGCCTTGCCTGCCTCCGCTGGTAAGAGGGGCCCCTAGCCCTGCCATTCCTCATCGGCCCCTCGGCTCCTTCCCCGCTGACACCTCCAACCTCTGCAGAAGTTGCACCACCAGGAACTTCCTCACGGCTCCCCTTCGCCCGGCCATGGCATTAGAGAAGGAACGAGGGCAGCGGCTGAACGGGTGACCTAGACCACCACACAGGTGACATCGAATGACACCACAGGATGCGGCGAGGTGACCTACCTCGCCACACAAGGCACATTTCTGCACCTTGCAGCCCGCGCTGAAGTGGCGAGGATCACCGCACCTGTGGCATACCTTCGGCTGCCCCTGGTAGAAGGCCAGAATCCGATCCCTTCCCAGAAAAGCCGAGGAAGGGATGTGAGTGACAGTGCCACCTGAACGCTTCAATTTTACCATGAAGGTCCAGCCTCCTGACCAGATACCAAAATCGTCCCGGTTCTTCTTCGGGACCTCCACAACCTCGCCGTACCGACTCAACCAGGTCATTATGTCAACGCCAGAAAGAGACTCATTACATGTTAAAACGGTCACTTTCTTCGGCCCACTTTGGCGAGAAATTGCTTCCACGGCGAAACCTCACCAGCCGGGCTCCTCTTTTACCAGCTCATAATTCGACCAAAAGAGCTCCAAGCCCTCTGGCCGAACAAAGCTGATATCAAAGGTGGAGGTCCCAAAAGGATGTATCAGAGCAAAGATGTCAATAGCCCTGAAGTCCATCTTCATGAGGAGCTTCACCACATTTGTCCTGGATGGACACGCTTCATCGCCCCTCCAGCGAAGACGAACCATATTTCTCCTGGAGACCCCCTGCCCGGCTGTCAGGAGGGACCACACAGTCTCCCCCCCCCCCTTTTCTCATGGAAGGCAGCTAGACCAAACTTATCTAGCCAGTAGGACAACGCCACCTCTCTTCCCTCTGCATTGATCGTCCGCTCTCCTTTTTTGAGGGCATCCAGGAAACGGCGGTGAAAAGCTTCATTCCCTGGGTTCGGTGATGAGGAAGACCCCTGTGGAACCCCACCGGCGGCAGCAGACGCATAACTAATGGCGGCTGCAGGTGAGGGGGACGATGGACCAGCCGCTATATTCCCTGAACCCTCAACCTCACAGTCAACCATCTCCACCTCATTTACCTCAGCCTCACCAGTTTCACTAGAAGTCCCCACGCTGGCACCATTCACACCAACCATACCTCCAGCAGAAACCGCCCTTCCAACACCTGACCCTTCACCATTATCACACACTATTCACACCACTTGCACCACTTCCATTCTTATTTACATTTTTGTTTGTATTTTTTTTCCTGCTTTCTGCTGGGGTTGTTGCAGTTTGCAGTGCAGCTGCCCCTTTAAGATCGATACTGCAGGGTTTGATTACCCCACCCTGCTTTTCAGCAGAGCATGTGCTGGCAGCTGCAGACTGTTGCTCCAACCTCTCCTGCAGACCATCTCCATGTTCTTGTGTGCACTTCACCGCAGGGTCCCCCACAGATACAGGTGACACACATGCAGAGGACCCCGGCGGTGCGACTTTCTCCGGCGAGGATGCGGTCCGGGCCGGCATTACCGCAGCCATTACAGCTGCACCCGAGATGATAACCGGTGCCGGGGTCCCGGACTTTGACCCAGCATCGGATCTGCATGTGGGGGACCCCGACACCACAGCACACGCCGCCGATGATGCGGCCCCGGCTGACAGTGCACCGCCAACACTGCGGGGAGCGGTGACCACCGGCAAGGTACCCACAGCCCCTACCCCCCGAGCGTCAGCGGGTGCAGCAGGCACCAGGCCGTCCCCCGTTTCCACAGAGGATCGGGCCTGGACACCTCCACAGGTTTTATTACTGCCCGCCACAGGGCCACACTCCAGACCAAGCACACTGTCCGGCTCTGCAGCCGCATGCCCACTCTCGCCCCCTCTGCTACCGCCAGCAGAGACGGCGACCTGCGCCATATGACTTGTACTCTCCCCGCTCCCTCGCACCGGACCCACTGCAGGTCCCGGGCCGGGGTGGGTAGCGGGCTCCACACAGCGGGACCGGGGGGTCCCAGGAAGGGGGACAAACGCCAACCTCTCCTCCGATGTTTTTTTGCTTTTCTTTTCCCCCCTCCTGGTTGCCTCGTCCCCGCAGACCTCATCCCCAAACTTCAGGTGGGCAAAATTTACTGGGGACTCTAGCTGACGGATCTGCTGCAAGACGAAGCAACCCCCACTACTGCTGTTATCGCTGCTGCTATCATCCGCATCACCCCCATCATCCTCTGAAATACTATTGTCTGATGGGAGTGGGACCTGCACTGGATCTATCCCGCTGTGTGTGGCCTGGAGATCACTTACCAAGCCCCCAGGTGGGTACGGTGCCTCCTCTATCTCCTCATGGTCCACCTCCTCCACCTGGGTCTTCCTAGGCTCTTCCATGTTTTGGACGTTGCCGGATCTGGTGACCCTCTTTGCTGGTAGCAATGAGCTCCCACCCACATGGGTTTTTTTTTTGCCTTCCTCTGGATCAACATGTTAGGGCATGTTAGGTTAGGCTATGGGTTGAACTAGAAGGACTTATAGTCTTCCTTCAACCTTAATTACTATGTAACTCCTCGCCGGCCTAGACCGAGGGGTGGGAGACGAGGACTCAGCCCCACAGTCCATCCACTACACCCCTCTCTTTCCTGGGTCAGAGAGGGGGGAATTCCTGAGTGAAAAAAACTGGTGACTCTCCTGGAGCAAACAGAACAGCACCTTCATCCACAGACTACAGGCTCCTAGTGGTGACTGTATAAATCTGTATGTAGTGGGCTCCTTCTAGTGGTGGCTGTATAAATCTGTATGTAGTGGGCTCCTTCTAGTGGTGGCTGTATAAATCTGTATGTAGTGAGCTCCTTCTAGTGGTGACTGTATAAATCTGTATGTAGTGAGCTCCCCCTAGTGGTGACTGTATAAATCTATATGTAGTGAGCTCCCCCTAGTGGTGAATGTATAAATCTGTATGTATTGAGCTCCTGCTAGTGGTGGCTGTATAAATCTGTATGTAGTGGGCTCCTTCTAGTGGTGGCTGTATAAATCTGTATGTAGTGAGCTCCCCTAGTGGTGAATGTATAAATCTGTATGTAGTGAGCTCCCCCTAGTGGTGACTGTATAAATCTATATGTAGTGAGCTCCCCCTAGTGGTGAATGTATAAATCTGTATGTATTGAGCTCCTGCTAGTGGTGGCTGTATAAATCTGTATGTAGTGGGCTCCTTCTAGTGGTGGCTGTATAAATCTGTATGTAGTGAGCTCCTCCCTAGTGGTGGCTGTATAAATCTGTATGTAGTGAGCTCCCCCTAGTGGTGACTGTATAAATCTGTATGTAGTGAGCTCCCCCTAGTGGTGAATGTATAAATCTGTATGTATTGAGCTCCTGCTAGTGGTGGCTGTATACATCTGTATGTACTGAGCGCCCTCTAGTGGCAGTTGTATAAATCTTTATAGTCCACGTTTGCTGTTAAATTTACATAATGTTCGGTCTGGATTGTGCCTCACCGGGAGGATTCAGTAGCTTTGCAATGACTCTCTTAGGGAGGAATTGTCATCCAGATTTATATTTATCAGTGCAAATATGAATTTATGTAGATAGTCTGTTGTATATATAATAATTCACTTGCTTTGTTTGTGACCAGATTAATATCATGAAGTGTATCCCGGGGGGCTCAGCCCATGTATTTAGGGGGTATTTGCACTCTCCGTAGGCTGTAGAATTGTGGGGACTTGGCTGGGCACTGTTGGTATCCAATCAGCGAGATATTTGCTAAAATAATCGTGCCACAGATCCATATGATATTGAATTTTCCTCCGTGATTAATGATCGCTAGCGCTCTGATCTGTGTCATAGATTCCGTGTCCAGTATTCGCGCTCTTGTGATCGATCTGATCCGTGTCGTAGATTCCGTGTCCAGTATTCACTCTTTTGTGATCGATCTGATCCGTATTGTAGATTCTGTGTCCAGTATTCGCGCTCTTGTGATCTATCTGATCCGTGTCGTAGATTCCGTGTCCAGTATTCACTCTCTTGTGATCGATCTGATCCGTGTCATAGATGGTTGTCCAGTATTCGCGCTCTTGTGATCGATCTGATCTGTGTCGTAGATTCCGTGTCCAGTATTCACTCTCTTGTGATCGATTTGATCCGTGTCGTAGATGGTTGTCCAGTATTCGCGCTCTTGTGATCTATCTGATCCGTGTCGTAGATTCCGTGTCCAGTATTCACACTCTTGTGATCGATCTGATCCGTGTCATAGATTCCGTGTCCAGTATTCACTCTCTTGTGATCTATCTGATCCGTGTCGTAGATTCCGTGTCCAGTATTCACTCTCTTGTGATCGATCTGATCTGTGTCGTAGATTCCGTGTCCAGTATTCGCGCTCTTGTGATCGATCTGATCCGTGCCGTAGATTCCGTGTCCAGTATTCACTCTCTTGTGATCGATCTGATCCGTGTCGTAGATTCCGTGTCCAGTATTCACTCTCTTGTGATCGATCTGATCCGTGTCGTAGATTCCGTGTCCAGTATTCACTCTCTTGTGATCGATCTGATCCATGTCGTAGATGGTTGTCCAGTATTCACTCTCTTGTGATCGATCTGATCCGTGTCGTAGATTCCGTGTCCAGTATTCACTCTCTTGTGATCGATCTGATCCGTGTCGTAGATTCCGTGTCCAGTATTCGCGCTCTTGTGATCGATCTGATCCGTGTCGTAGATTCCGTGTCCAGTATTCACTCTCTTGTGATCGATCTGATCCGTGTCGTAGATGGTTGTCCAGTATTCGCGCTCTTGTGATCGATCTGATCCGTGCCGTAGATTCCGTGTCCAGTATTCGCGCTCTTGTGATCGATCTGATCCGTGTCGTAGATGGTTGTCCAGTATTCGCGCTCTTGTGATCGATCTGATCCGTGCCGTAGATTCCGTGTCCAGTATTCGCGCTCTTGTGATCGATCTGATCCGTGTCGTAGATGGTTGTCCAGTATTCGCGCTCTTGTGATCGATCTGATCCGTGCCGTAGATTCCGTGTCCAGTATTCGCGCTCTTGTGATAGATCTGATCCGTGTCGTAGATTCCGTGTCCAGTATTCGCGCCCTTGCGAGGCGGACCAGTGGGAAGCTGCAGTGTAAACTATGAGGGCCGCCTGCCCCTCTCACCACCTGCTGTATGAAAGGAGACGTATTTTGGATTCCGAGAGGCGTTGCAGCTCGTACCAAGTGCATTGTTCTCGCTGCCGCTTCCCCCCACAATGCTGGTAGGTTGGTAGCGGCTGAGCACTGTGCAGTTCGCTGTCTCTATGTGAGCTGCTTGCTCTCTATGCTGCATGTAAGGAGCTGGGGCTTTGTCTGGGTCTTGGATGCAATAACCGTCTCATGCTCCATGCAAGCGCATCCCTGACGGACGGACGGACGGGAGGGCGAATATCTGCAACCCTGCGACCACTGCTGGGCAATATCTATGAGTCTGTCAAGACCCCTGAGTGATCTGATTGAGGATCTGGTGCCTTGAGAGCCAGGATCCTTGTGAGCGGCTCTGCGGTCCACACAAAGGATGCACTGAGCAGATGTGAATCGCTCTCTGTTCCCAGAGCAGGAAGGATTAAGGAATGAATGAGAGGCAGAGATCAGTGGGGAGAATGAAGCCGCTCTTCCTTCCACAATGAGGTATGGTCCATACATTTCATCCCTCCGCTTCCAGACACCCCATGATGTCTGTAATGCTTGCCCGGAGCCTGAGGTTCCTCTCCTTTCTTCACCTGCATCACATTGGTACCCAGTGATACAGGAGAGGAGAGGTGCCATAGAAGTCTTCCTCCCCCCATAACTTTAGCTTTAGTTTTGCATCACTTGATTGTAGATATGAGCCCTGGGTGTCTAAATGAGCCACTTAGCCCCTGCAATCATCTGCCATCCTGCTATACAGGCTGTTCTGCAATCACCTTTAGGCTCTGATTGGGGGCAGCAGTGTTTTTCAGTTGTGCTTTCGGGGCTCATATTGTTTGCATTGTTGTGACCAGATGATTGTGGTGGGTTGCTCTGACTTTGGCGGATTGGCATCAGTTGATGGGGTTGGCACGGTCTCATCCAACAGGTCTAGACATTAGGAGACCAGTGATGCTCTGTTGCATCTGGTCTGATGATCTTCTACCTGGAGAGAGCAGGTCTCTGTGGCTTCTGGACTCTGCAGCAGGCTCAGACTTTATCTGCAGAGGGGCCCTTGGATGCTCATTGTGCTGAGACTCATAAATGCAAACTGCTTCCAGGGCTTTCTGCAGCAGGAGAAGACTTCATTGCCCTCATGTCTCAGTTCCACCTGTGACAATTTGCAGCCCATGGATTTTTTTTTTCATGTAAAGCAATCCTGGGGGTCACATAATAAATGCTGAGGTATGAGCCAATGTCTGGGTGCATCTGTGGATGATATTAGAGAGTTAGGATTGGGAATTGCACGCTTCCTGCGAGGGCGGCTGGGGTGGGTGACTCCATCCTGAAAGCCTGAATGTGACCCCCGATATAATGAGGCTTCCAACATTTAATGCATTCACAATGAGCGACTGCGGAGCCAAGAGAGACACTGGAAGCCTCCAATACAACATTGTGGCCCTAATGTGGGATTTAATGTCTTCAGAGACCCCAATAATGGCAACGAAAGGGTAACACTATGGAGCAAAGTTGGGAACAGATTTCCACCAACTTACATAACATAAATGGAAGAAGCCAAACAACCGCAGGAGCCGATGGCGATGGAGCTGACGGCAATGGAGCTGACAACCCAGATTATCGCTGCTGCATTGCACATAGAGAAAAAAACTTTTGTCAAAATCACATCACTGTCGCTGAGGCCTTTGTAAGGGCTGGATAGACTTAGGAGTGGGACAGAGACCTGGGAGTTCGAGGCTGCATATGACAATGATGGAGCCCCGACCATCCGGCAGATATAGATGTACAGATGTCAGGTCACTTCTCCAAGATCAGATCTGCTGCCTTCAGCGAACGCTCAGGCTTGTTACTTACACGAGTTTCTACATTATATAGGATTGAAACTTCTGAGCTATGAAGTATAAGAAATGGTGGAAATGTGGGATTTTGTGACTTTGTCTTACAAGGTGTCACGTCCAGATGCTACTTTGTCAGTAAATGTTCTATTTGTAAATAGATACATTTGTGCTTCCTGATTATTTCCTGAGCTTTATTTCCCCGTGAACATCCCGCTTGTATTGGTTTTGTGCCGCTAAGTAGTCGCCTGATAGAGTCCGTGTCATCGTGTTGATTTGGTCCGTAGAGTCCAGTCCGGATTTTTGTCTCGATTTCAGCCGGCTATTCTCGGTAATGTGGTAAATGCACAATGTGTCCTGGGTGTTATACCAGGGGCGGTGCGACACCGGCTTCTGCCGCTCACAGGAATGATTCAGTGATGAGGACGGAAATATCATCACCCTGCACCTTCTACATCTTATAAGATATGGCAACATCCAGGAGCTGAAAGTGCAAGTTATAGCGTCAGGTATCTAATCCCCATCTATGGCATCAGGTATCTAACCCCCATCTATGGCGTCTGGTATCTAACCCCCATCTATGGCATCGGGCATCTAACCCCCTTCCATGGTGTCAGGCATCTAGCCCCCATCTATGGCATCAGGCATCTAACCCCAATCTATGGCGTTAGGCATCTAACCCCCATCTATGGCGTCAGGCATCTAACCCCCATCTATGGCATCAGGCATCTAACCCCCATCTATGGCGTCAGGCATCTAACCCTCATCTATGGCATCAGGCATCTAACCCTCATCTATGGCATCTAACCCCCATCTATGGCATCAGGCATCTAACCCCCATCTATGGCGTCAGGCATCTAACCCTCATCTATGGCATCTAACCCCCATCTATGGCGTCAGGCATCTAACCCTCATCTATGGCATCAGGCATCTAACCCTCATCTATGGTGTCAGGCATCTAACCCCCATCTATGGTGTCAGGCATCTAACCCTCATCTATGGTGTCAGGCATCTAACCCCCATCTATGGCGTCAGGCATCTAACCCCCATCTATGGCATCAGGCATCTAACCCTCATCTATGGCATCTAACCCCCATCTATGGCGTCAGGCATCTAACCCCCATCTATGGCATTAGGCATCTAACCACCATCTATGGCGTCAGGCATCTAACCCCCATCTATGGCGTCAGGCATCTAACCCCCATCTATGGCGTCAGGCATCTTACCCCCATCTATGGCGTCAGGCATCTTACCCCCATCTATGGCGTCAGGTATCTAACCCTCATCTATGGCATCAGGCATCTAACCCCCATCTATGGCGTCAGGCATCTAACCCCCATCTATAGCATCAGGTATCTAACCCCCATCTATGGTATCTAACCCCCATCTATGGCGTCAGGCATCTAACCCCCATCTATGTTGTCAGACATCTAACCCCCATCTATGGCGTCAGGCATCTAACCCCCATCTATGGCGTCAGGCATCTAACCCCCATCTATGGCGTCAGGTATCTAACCCCCATCTATGTTGTCAGGCATCTAACCCCCATCTATGGCGTCAGGCATCTAACCCCCAGCTATGGCGTCAGGTATCTAACCCCCATCTATGTTGTCAGGCATCTAACCCCCATCTATGGCGTCAGGCATCTAACCCTCATCTATGGTATCTAACCCTCATCTATGGTATCTAACCCCCATCTATGGCATCAGGCATCTAACCCTCATCTATGGCATCTAACCCTCATCTATGGCGTCAGGCATCTAACCCCCATCTATGGCATCAGGCATCTAACCCCCATCTATGGCATCAGGCATCTAACCCTCATCTATGGCATCTAACCCCCATCTATGGCGTCGGGCATCTAACCCTCATCTATGGCATCTAACCCTCATCTATGGCGTCAGGCATCTAACCCCCATCTATGGTATCTAACCCCCATCTATGGCGTCAGGCATCTAACCCTCATCTATGGCATCTAACCCTCATCTATGGCGTCGGGCATCTAACCCTCATCTATGGCATCTAACCCTCATCTATGGCGTCAGGCATCTAACCCCCATCTATGGTATCTAACCCCCATCTATGGCATCAGGCATCTAACCCCCATCTATGGCATCAGGCATCTAACCCTCATCTATGGTATCTAACCCCCATCTATGGCGTCAGGCATCTAACCCTCATCTATGGCGTCAGGCATCTAACCCCCATCTATGGCATCAGGCATCTAACCCTCATCTATGGTATCTAACCCCCAGCTATGGCGTCAGGTATCTAACCCCCATCTATGTTGTCAGGCATCTAACCCCCATCTATGGCGTCAGGCATCTAACCCTCATCTATGGTATCTAACCCTCATCTATGGTATCTAACCCCCATCTATGGCGTCAGGCATCTAACCCTCATCTATGGCATCTAACCCTCAACTATGGCGTCAGGCATCTAACCCCCATCTATGGCATCAGGCATCTAACCCTCATCTATGGCATCTAACCCTCATCTATGGCGTCAGGCATCTAACCCCCATCTATGGCATCAGGCATCTAACCCTCATCTATGGCATCTAACCCTCATCTATGGCGTCAGGCATCTAACCCCCATCTATGGCATCAGGCATCTAACCCTCATCTATGGTATCTAACCCCCAGCTATGGCGTCAGGTATCTAACCCCCATCTATGTTGTCAGGCATCTAACCCCCATCTATGGCGTCAGGCATCTAACCCTCATCTATGGTATCTAACCCTCATCTATGGTATCTAACCCCCATCTATGGCGTCAGGCATCTAACCCTCATCTATGGTATCTAACCCTCATCTATGGTATCTAACCCCCATCTATGGCGTCAGGCATCTAACCCCCATCTATGGCATCAGGCATCTAACCCTCATCTATGGCATCTAACCCTCATCTATGGCGTCAGGCATCTAACCCCCATCTATGGCATCAGGCATCTAACCCTCATCTATGGCATCTAACCCTCATCTATGGCGTCAGGCATCTAACCCCCATCTATGGCATCAGGCATCTAACCCTCATCTATGGCATCTAACCCTCATCTATGGCGTCGGGCATCTAACCCCCATCAGATACATTCTCCGCACTCTGACTCTTATCATCTGCAGGTTCATATTTCTTTCTCTGGATGGTCTGGAGCAATCCTGGTGCTTCTCATTGACCTTCACTGTGGTGACATTATGTCAGCGATCAAGAAACATTACATCTACTCAATGTGCCGTGATCTCTGGGAAGAGATGGACTCGGACACAGCCGTTTCCTTCATAGTTTGTTTGATGTTTCATCTCGTTTAAGACGCCGGTAAATCAGCTTGTATTAGATTTGGAGAAAGCTGTTGAGGTGTTAAAGAAAACAGTTGGCGCAGCCCCGGGGAATGATGGACGGGGGAGCAGCCGGTGACATTTCTCATCCTGATAACCATTGCTGGGTGGCAGGGTTTTAACTAGCAGAGATGCATCTTCTTGGCCTGGGCTGGGAGCCATCTCCAGGCACAGAACATCTATTCTGCAGCTGCTTTAAGGCCAGTCAGAGTCTGACCAGTGAAGAGCGGAGATGTTGGTCATGTTGGATATTTTGGCCCTTGTTTGCGAGCAGGAGAATAGTTGTCTGCGCATAATTGCTTAGGACCACCTGTCCTTTCAGGGAACTTTTCGGAATAAGCCGTGCTGTGTGTACATGAGAAATAACACTATATTTGGCTGTTATATGACTTGTATCCTTAAGTTCTTTTTCTCTGCAGGCTCTTTGTCAAGTTTTCATTTGTCTCTAAGCTAGTTGGGGGAGATTAGCGCATATGATGTCTCCCATACACAGCACACGCAGACATGAGGGATTCCTGCACGCTAAGTAGCAAGAAATCAGAAGCAGCAGCATAGAGAACATTATAAAGCAATACTGAGCAGTGTAGATGTAAGTCCTGCTCTATGATGAGATAAAATACTCACTAGAATAGTATCATAGAGGATTTTAGTCATTAGTACTGAGCCGCATAGTTGTGAAACCAACACTGGGGTGAGATAAAATGCTTAACAGAAAGTCTCTGCAGTAGGGAGGATGTTATACATCAGGACTGAGAAGCGTAGATGTAAGTCCTGCTCTGTAATGAACTAAAACACTCACTAGAATAGTATCATAGAGGATTTTAGTCATCAGTACTGAGCAGTATAGTTGTGGAACCAACACTGGAGTGAGATAAAATCCTTAACAGAAAGTCTCTGCAGTAGGGAGGATGTTATACATCAGGACTGAGCAGCGTAGCTGTGGAATCCACCTTTGGTGTGAGATAAAACACTTACTAAAAAGCTGCAGCACAATCTGCATATCTTTCTCCTTCCTTTTCAAGCCTCTCCTTTACAATGACTTACATAGGCAGCTGTAATCCGCTGCCTGAGTGACGATCTGTCTTGTCTTGAGCTGTAGTGAACGATGAGTTCAGGAAGTTGTAGAGAGAAGTGGCTCATAAGTGGAGAAAGAAGCAAATTTCTCTGATAAGACGTATCACAAAGCTTCTTCTATTCACTTGTATTATTGCAAAGTTTGTTCTAGCAGCAGCGACCATGTAATATTGCGATATTCTCCATTCTTCTTATGATGGTAGTGTAATATTGGCTCCATAGTATTTGGGATGCGTAAATAGTGAAATGAATAACCTGCCATAGGTTCCTGCCATAGGTTCATATTAAACAGTATGATGCTTGAACTATAGGGGTTATGTCGGATTAGAAAATCATGGCTGCTTTCTTCCGAGAACAGCGCCACGACTGTCCACAGGTTGTGTGCGGTATTGCAGTACAGGCTTATTGAAGTAAACGGGGCTGAGCTGCAGTTTCAGAAACAACCCCCGGATTTCTGATTCTATTCTTGGAAGAAAGCAGCCATCTAATTCTGGACACCCCCTCGGCTTTCTGACGAGCGTAGGACTTGTTGGAGCGCTGTCCTCTTGTCTCTCCCATGACCGGGTTCTGTGAGCCGCCCCATCGTTTTGGATTGCTCTCCGTAATAATAATTTCAGCGTCCACCGCACATCTCACAATGCAATCTTATGATCTTATGATTTAGCTGCAATTTTCTCTAAATGTTACTAATTAGGGAGGAAGAAACAAGCCATTTCTTCGTGATGGTGCCAACGTGACCCTTCGGAAGTTCTTCATATATTATTTAAAGCGAACGCTCTGCGCCAGCCATTGAGATTAATGAGCCGATCCTCCGGAGATCATTACAATCTAACCACTAATGTGTTTGATGCATAAATCCGCCGCCGTGATATCGGATCTGCGCCTCCTGCGTTTCTGTCGCACTCTGGTCACTAATCACGTAACACGTTTCCTCTGTTCCTGCCGCTGACAACATCTGTCACATATGGGAAAAAGTAATAACCCCGAGACCACCTCGGTCATCGCTGCTCAATATTTCCTACAAATTGACGTCTTTTTTTGTGCGTTGAGCTGAACTTGATTTGGATTAATTGCTACAAAGTTTTGACAGAACGTCCAGAAGTTCTACCAGAAATCATCGCTACAATGTATCAGGCTGGAAAAAGTTCCTAAGTTATTCCTAAGTCTTTCCAATTCTTCCAGACCTCGGAAAGTGACATTATCTCCAGATACACAAGGCTTTATACAAGGGGACGGTTTCCAGGAGTTTATGATCTGCTGAGATTTCATCAGAGGTGTAAAGGCGACGCGAGGACCTCTAAGGAGAAGACGAAGGAAGTGACCGAGCAAAGAGGGGATTCATTGGAAAGTAGCAAGAAGGAAACTCTCTGCCGTCCAAGAGGAGCATCGCCGCTTCACCGGGGTGATGTGATCTGATGAGGGCAGAATAGGAGACTACAATCTCCACCGGCCTCACATGCTGGTGGTTGTAGTGCCGGAACCGGCCCTCACATGCTGGTGGTTATAGTGGCAGACAAGGCCCTCACATGGTGGTGGTTGTAGTGCCGGACCCAGCCCTCACATATTGGTGGTTGTAGTGCTGGACCTGGCCCTCACATGTTGGTGGTTGTAGTGCTGGACCTGGCCCTCACATGTTGGTGGTTGTAGTACCGGACCCGGCCCTCACATGTTGGTGGTTGTAGTGCTGGACCTGACCCTCACATGTTGGTGGTTGTAGTGCCGGACCCGGCCCTCACATGTTGGTGGTTGTAGTGCTGGACCTGACCCTCACATGTTGGTGGTTGTAGTGCCGGACCCGGCCCCCACATGTTGGTGGTTGTAGCACCGGACCCGGCCCTCACATGTTGGTGGTTGTAGTGCCGGACCCGGCCCTCACATGCTGGTGGTTGTAGTACCGGACTCGGCCCTCACATGTTGGTGGTTGTAGTGCCGGACCCTGGATGGCCGGCAGTTGTCTCAGTGATTGTACACACAGGATCAGGCGGCCAATAGCAATCAGTAAAGTGGACCCCTATTATCGTGTGACGTTTTGCGGGTCCGTTGTTTTATTAACCCTTCATGTACCCGCAGTCTAATCCTCTACTTGGTAACAAGCAGAGGTGAAAGATGATGGCAAACACATCCCAGCTGATAATAAAGGTGCACTTACTTTTTACACATGTGAAATATTTGCAGCAACATTCATGATCGCAATGTGTGATTACTCCGGGTTTTCCTTCTACATTGTGGGGTCGAATATGTAAAAATAGTAGGGGGCAGATACTTTATCTGCGGATGTGCGTGAGATCTGTGCTTGGTACAGAGGAGAATGCGGCACTGACTCCTCCGTCATTGATGGGACTGAATTATGGAAATGGCCCCCGAGCCCTGATCACTTCTGTACTGTGGGGTGACGGCGGTGACCAGCGAGGGTAATGGACAGTTAGTTGTTACCTTGTTCCTCAGCCGGGTGCGAACGTCATCCTGGTAATACGATTTATAGCGGCGTCTAAGGAAATGACATGTGCACAACACAGGGATGACATCAGGGTATTTGTGGCCCTGGAGGCCATGATTTATTCCCAGTCATTGATCTACGAGCTGTTGTGTGACGTCCCCAAGGTCCGGGCTGTATAATATGTATCGTATGTGCGGTTCTGTGCAAAAGGTTCAGGCAGGAAGGCAAAAATGGAAGAGTTAATGGATTACTTTTATCAGTTCACAAAACATCTGCACTGTAGGATCCATGTCTCTAGGTCTGTATATGTCTATGTGTGTGTATGTATATATATATATATATATATATATATATATATATATATATATATATATATATATATATATATATGTGTGTGTATGTATGTGTATATATATATATATATATATATATATATATATATATATATTTATATATTTATTTATATACACGCAAACACACACACGTATTTGATACACTGATGATTTTGCAAGTTTTCCCATCTACAAAGAATGGAGAGGTCTGTAATGTATTATAGGTACACTCACCAGAATCTAAAAATAAAATCCAGAAAATCACATTGTATGATTTCTGCATAATTAATTTACATTTCAATGCGTGAAATAAGTATTTGATACAATAGAAAAACAGAACTTAATATTTGGTCCTGAAACCTTTGTAATTACAGAGGTCAGACGTTTCCTGTGGTTCGTCACCAGGTTTGCACACAGTGCAGCAGGGATTTTGGCCCCCTCCTACATACAGATCTTCTCCAGATCTTTCAGGTTTCGGAGCTGTTGCTGGACAGCATTGAGTTTCAGCTCTTTCCAAAGATTTTCCATTGGGTTCAGGTCTAGAGATTGGCTAGGCCATTCCAGGACCATGAAATACTTCTTACAGAGCCACTCCTTAGTTGCCCTGGCTGTGTGTTTCAGGTCATTGTCATTCTGGAAAACCCAGCCACGACCAATCTTCAATGCTCTTACTGGGAGAAGGAGGTTGTTGGCCAAAATAGAGCGATACATGACCCCATCCATGCTCCCTTCAATACAACGCAGTTGTCCTGTCCCCTTTGTAGAAAGGTCCCTCAAAGTATGAGGTTTCTCCCACCATGCTTCATGGTAGGACTGTGTTCTTGGGATTATTCTCATCCAAACACGGGGAGTGGAGTTGACACCAAAAAGTTTTATTTTGGTCTCATCTGACCACATGACATTCTCCCATGCCTCCTCTTGATCATCCAGATGGTCATTGGTGAACTTCAAATGGGCCTGGACATGTGTTGGTGTGAGCAGGGGGCCTTGTGTGCCCTGCAGGATTTTACTTTATGACGGTGTAGTGTGTTACTAATGGTAATGTTTCAGACTGTGGTCCCAGCTGTCTTCAGGTCATGACCAGGTCCTCCAGTGGAGGGGTCAGTGGGTGCCGCGGTCCACTAGCTTAAACCGCATGAACTCTGGGTCATCTCACCACAGGCCCACTCTCCTGTTAACGTTGAACTAACACTACTCGCACAACACAGGGTGAGGGTAAAGCAGTGTGGCAATACTTTACTGAACCACAAAACAGGCAGATAACATATAGAACAGTCTCAGAAAAATATCCAAGATCGTGCACATCACAGAGTCTCATCTTTCTGCTGACTTGCTGGGATAAGAGCAGCTGTAACTTCAGAGGTTCCAGGGCCAACTACCCACCTGTGGCATGCACAGAGAGGATGTAACCACAAGCTTAGAAGGATGACAGTTCATTTAGGTACATGGCCAGGTGACCGGATGGCCCCAGCCTGGTTTCTCCAAACATATCCATGGTGCCAGGTAAACGGATAGTCCCAACCTAGTTTCCACAGATGTACCAATGTTGCCACGTGACTGCATGGTCCCAACCTGGTTTCTCCAAATGTATCCATGGTGCCAGGTAACCGGATGGTCCCAACCTAGTTTCCACAGATGTACCAACGTTGCCACGTGACTGCATGTTCCCAACCTGGTTTCTCCAAATGTATCCATAGGTTCCAGGTGACCAGATGGTCCCAACCTGGTTTTCACAAACGAGTCCCTGGTGCCAGGTGACCAGATGGTCCCAACCTGGTTTCTCTAAATATATCCATAGGTTCCAGGTGATTGGAGGGTCCCAACCTGGTTTTCACAAACGTATTCATGGTTCAGCAATGGTCAATGGAGCAAATCTGTATTCTTCCAGCCGGGGCTGAGGTCCCCTAAGCTGATATTCTTTAGAATGATAAATCTGTGTCCCTCGTGATTTAGCCATGATGTCTTGCCTGCAGTCCTCTAGAGTCTCTGGATGTTTTGATGTCTGGATATCCTGGCTGAATCTGTCTCTCTTACAGAGGCATCTAACCTTTTTATAAGTAACAAGTGTACTTCATTCAGCATTTACAGGTAAAAGGGAAGAATGCTGATTCTTAAAATAACTCGTATTATTTTATGTAATCTATTTGCATAGTTTTCCTGCTCTTCTGTATTTTCCAAGTCAACAAACTGGCTGACCTCGACAATGTCTGACCAGCAAATCAGCAAACATCACTAGTCATCCAGAATAAGAGCACAATGTGTCACAACAAATTGTCAACTTACAAGTCAATACTACAGGCTTACACAAGCAAAATTCTGTTTTCTTGACCAACCAGAAAGAAACATATAAATTCAAATGTCAACATATATATATATATAACAGTCTATTCGTCCTGACTTGCTGAAAATAGACATCTGGTTAATTAAGATACAATGCTATGTCCTCACAGGAAGGTCTTGTTGGGTGTTCCCGGTATATGTCGGGTCTTGTTGGGTGTTACCGATACACAGCAGGTCTTGTGCGGTGTTCCTAGGATACGGCAGGTCTTGTGGGGTGTTCCCGCTATACGGCAGGTCTTGTGGGGTGTTCTCAGTATATGGCAGGTCTTGTGGGGTGTTCCCGGTATACAGTGGGCCTTGTGGGATGTTCCCGGTATACTACAGGTCCTGTGGGGTGTTCCCAATATACGGCAGGTCTTGTGGAGTGTTCCCAATATACTGCTGTTCACGGTATACGGCAGGTTTTGTGGGGTGTTCTTGGTATACGGTGGGTCTTATGGGGTGTTCTCGGTATACGGCAGGTCTTATGAGGTGTTCCCAGTATACGGCAGGTCTTGTGAGGTATTCCCAGTATACAAGGGGTCTTGTGGGGTGTTCCCGGTATAAAGCAGGTCTTGTGGGGTGTTCCCTACATTTAGTAGTTGGTATCCATAAAAAGTGATACGGGGAGGACGATTGGTTCCTGGGTTCAGGGTCGTGATCGGTGTGATTACTGTGCATATTATTGTCTCACTTGTGCAGGGTTATATTCTCTGTGATGTTCACTCCTGGGGCCTCTGCAGGTTTCTGAGCTCATAGAGGAGGATGTTGTGCAGCTTCTCCAGGTTTCCCTCCCAGGTCTGGCATGCTGCGGTGGTTTTGCAGATTTCCAGGTGTATCTGAACCGCAGTCCTCGGCTGAGACGTCTTTATTGACAGGAGGCCTCGTTCTAGCGTTTGACACCTACGTGTAATGTGCTGATTCCAGAAATAGCAATCCTCTCAGATCAGCGGCGCTCGGGGCTGGGAACGAGGATCTATAATGCAGGCAGCGCAGACCGTGGATATGGCGGACGGAGTGTACGGGGACGGCGCACACAGGGGTTGGGCCGTACAGGTGACGGTGCAATCCGTAGGGTCCATACAGTGTTACATAATTATGAGATCTTACATAATCCATCAATCTTACCATGAAAGAAAACCTTTCCCTCCCACCGTTCTGTGCTGAGATACAATGTATCTGGTGATTCTTCACTGTGTTCCTTGTGTGGTTGTGCGGGGCCGTCCTGTCCATAGATTCAGTATCGGCGAGCAGCGGCACATTTTGACCACACCCCTAATCACAGCCATTTTCATTTTCCTTCTTTCTAAAAAAAAGAAAAATCCTGCAGTTTTTGTATGTGTTTAAAATAAAAACATCTAGAGAAAAAAAAAAAAACCGCACAGGTCAAAGGCGTCATTAGCGCAGTTATCATGAAATCGCAAGTGTCAGCGCCATTATCCTGTACCCCGAGTGTCAGCGCCATTATCCTGTACCCCGAGTGTCAGCGTCATTATCCTGTACCCCGAGTGTCAGTGTCATTATCCTGCACCCCGAGTGTCAGCGCCATTATCCTGTACCCCGAGTGTCAGTGTCATTATCCTGTACCCCGAGTGTCAGCGTCATTATCCTGTACCCCGAGTGTCAGCGTCATTATCCTGTACCCCGAGCGTCGGCGTCATTATCCTGTACCCCGAGTGTCAGTGTCATTATCCTGTACCCCGAGCGTCAGCGTCATTATCCTGTACCCCGAGTGTCAGCGTCATTATCCTGTACCCCGAGTATCAGTGTCATTATCCTGTACCCCGAGTATCAGTGTCATTATCCTGTACCCCGAGTGTCAGTGTCATTATCCTGTACCCCGAGTGTCAGCGCCATTATCCTGTACCCCGAGTGTCATTATCCTGTACCCCGAGCGTCAGCGTCATTATCCTGTACCCCGAGTGTCAGCGTCATTATCCTGTACCCCGAGTGTCAGCGTCATTATCCTGTACCCCGAGCTTCAGCGTCATTATCCTGTACCCCGAGCTTCAGTGTCATTATCCTGTACCCCGAGCGTCAGTATCATTATCCTGTACCCCGAGTGTCAGCGTCGTTATCCTGTACCCGAGTGTCAGCGTCATTATCCTGTACCCCGAGCTTCAGCGTCATTATCCTGTACCCCGAGCTTCAGCGTCATTATCCTGTACGCCGAGCGTCAGCGTCATTATCCTGTACCCCGAGTGTCAGTGTCATTATCCTGTACCCCGAGTGTCAGTGTCATTATCCTGTACCCCGAGTGTCAGCGCCATTATCCTGTACCCCGAGCGTTAGTAGCGTCGTTATCCTGTACCCCGAGTGTCACCGTCATTATCCTGTACCCCGAGTGTCAGCGTCATTATCCTGTACCCCGAGTGTCAGCATCATTATCCTGTACCCCGAGCTTCAGCGTCATTATCCTGTACCCCGAGTGTCAGTATCATTATCCTGTACCCCGAGTGTCAGCGTCATTATCCTGTACCCGAGTGTCAGCGTCATTATCCTGTACCCCGAGCTTCAGCGTCATTATCCTGTACCCCGAGCTTCAGCGTCATTATCCTGTACCCCGAGCGTCAGCGTCATTATCCTGTACCCCGAGCGTCAGTGTCATTATCCTGTACCCCGAGTGTCAGTGTCATTATCCTGTACCCCGAGCTTTAGCGTCATTATCCTGTACCCCGAGTGTCAGTGTCATTATCCTGTACCCCGAGTGTCAGCGTCATTATCCTGTACCCCGAGCGTCAGCATCATTATCCTGTACCCCGAGCGTCAGCGTCATTATCCTGTACCCGAGTGTCAGCGTCATTATCCTGTACCCCGAGTGTCAGTGTCATTATCCTGTACCCCGAGTGTCAGTGTCATTATCCTGTACCCCGAGCTTTAGCGTCATTATCCTGTACCCCGAGTGTCAGTGTCATTATCCTGTACCCCGAGTGTCAGCGTCATTATCCTCTACCCCGAGCGTCAGCATCATTATCCTGTACCCCGAGCGTCAGCGTCATTATCCTGTACCCGAGTGTCAGCGTCATTATCCTGTACCCGAGTGTCAGCGTCATTATCCTGCACCCCGAGTGTCAGTGTCATTATCCTGTACCCCGAGTGTCAGTGTCATTATCCTGTACTCCCAGTGTCAGTGTCATTATCCTGTACCCGAGTGTCAGCGTCATTATCCTGTACCCCGAGTGTCAGTGTCATTATCCTGTACCCCGAGTGTCCGTGTCATTATCCTGTACCCCGAGCTTTAGCGTCATTATCCTGTACCCCGAGTGTCAGTGTCATTATCTTGTACCCCGAGTGTCAGTGTCATTATCCTGTACCCCGAGTGTCAGCGTCATTATCCTGTACCCCGAGCGTCAGCGTCATTATCCAGTACCCCGAGCGTCAGCGTCATTATCCTGTACCCCGAGCGTCAGTGTCATTATCCTGTACCCCGAGTGTCAGCGTCATTATCCTGTACCCCGAGTGTCAGTGTCATTATCCTGTACCCCGAGCGTCAGCGTCATTATCCTGTACCCCGAGCGTCAGTGTCATTATCCTGTACCCCGAGTGTCAGTGTCATTATCCTGTACCCCGAGCTTTAGCGTCATTATCCTGTACCCCGAGTGTCAGTGTCATTATCCTGTACCCCGAGTGTCAGCGTCATTATCCTGTACCCCGAGCGTCAGCATCATTATCCTGTACCCCGAGCGTCAGCGTCATTATCCTGTACCCGAGTGTCAGCGTCATTATCCTGTACCCCGAGTGTCAGTGTCATTATCCTGTACCCCGAGTGTCAGTGTCATTATCCTGTACCCCGAGCTTTAGCGTCATTATCCTGTACCCCGAGTGTCAGTGTCATTATCCTGTACCCCGAGTGTCAGCGTCATTATCCTGTACCCCGAGCGTCAGCATAATTATCCTGTACCCCGAGCGTCAGCGTCATTATCCTGTACCCGAGTGTCAGCGTCATTATCCTGTACCCGAGTGTCAGCGTCATTATCCTGCACCCCGAGTGTCAGTGTCATTATCCTGTACCCCGAGTGTCAGTGTCATTATCCTGTACTCCCAGTGTCAGTGTCATTATCCTGTACCCCGAGCTTCAGCGTCATTATCCTGTACGCCGAGCGTCAGCGTCATTATCCTGTACCCCGAGTGTCAGTGTCATTATCCTGTACCCCGAGTGTCAGCGCCTTTATCCTGTACCCCGAGCGTTAGCGTCGTTATCCTGTACCCCGAGTGTCACCGTCATTATCCTGTACCCCGAGTGTCAGCGTCATTATCCTGTACCCCGAGTGTCAGCATCATTATCCTGTACCCCGAGCTTCAGCGTCATTATCCTGTACCCCGAGTGTCAGTATCATTATCCTGTACCCCGAGTGTCAGCGTCATTATCCTGTACCCGAGTGTCAGCGTCATTATCCTGTACCCCGAGCTTCAGCGTCATTATCCTGTACCCCGAGCTTCAGCGTCATTATCCTGTACCCCGAGCGTCAGCGTCATTATCCTGTACCCCGAGCGTCAGTGTCATTATCCTGTACCCCGAGTGTCAGTGTCATTATCCTGTACCCCGAGCTTTAGCGTCATTATCCTGTACCCCGAGTGTCAGTGTCATTATCCTGTACCCCGAGTGTCAGCGTCATTATCCTGTACCCCGAGCGTCAGCATCATTATCCTGTACCCCGAGCGTCAGCGTCATTATCCTGTACCCGAGTGTCAGCGTCATTATCCTGTACCCCGAGTGTCAGTGTCATTATCCTGTACCCCGAGTGTCAGTGTCATTATCCTGTACCCCGAGCTTTAGCGTCATTATCCTGTACCCCGAGCGTCAGTGTCATTATCCTGTACCCCGAGCGTCAGCATCATTATCCTGTACCCCGAGCGTCAGCGTCATTATCCTGTACCCGAGTGTCAGCGTCATTATCCTGTACCCGAGTGTCAGCGTCATTATCCTGCACCCCGAGTGTCAGTGTCATTATCCTGTACCCCGAGTGTCAGTGTCATTATCCTGTACTCCCAGTGTCAGTGTCATTATCCTGTACCCGAGTGTCAGCGTCATTATCCTGTACCCCGAGTGTCAGTGTCATTATCCTGTACCCCGAGTGTCCGTGTCATTATCCTGTACCCCGAGCTTTAGCGTCATTATCCTGTACCCCGAGTGTCAGTGTCATTATCTTGTACCCCGAGTGTCAGTGTCATTATCCTGTACCCCGAGTGTCAGCGTCATTATCCTGTACCCCGAGCGTCAGCGTCATTATCCAGTACCCCGAGCGTCAGCGTCATTATCCTGTACCCCGAGCGTCAGTGTCATTATCCTGTACCCCGAGTGTCAGCGTCATTATCCTGTACCCCGAGTGTCAGTGTCATTATCCTGTACCCCGAGCGTCAGCGTCATTATCCTGTACCCCGAGCGTCAGTGTCATTATCCTGTACCCCGAGTGTCAGTGTCATTATCCTGTACCCCGAGCTTTAGCGTCATTATCCTGTACCCCGAGTGTCAGTGTCATTATCCTGTACCCCGAGTGTCAGCGTCATTATCCTGTACCCCGAGCGTCAGCATCATTATCCTGTACCCCGAGCGTCAGCGTCATTATCCTGTACCCGAGTGTCAGCGTCATTATCCTGTACCCCGAGTGTCAGTGTCATTATCCTGTACCCCGAGTGTCAGTGTCATTATCCTGTACCCCGAGCTTTAGCGTCATTATCCTGTACCCCGAGTGTCAGTGTCATTATCCTGTACCCCGAGTGTCAGCGTCATTATCCTGTACCCCGAGCGTCAGCATCATTATCCTGTACCCCGAGCGTCAGCGTCATTTTCCTGTACCCGAGTGTCAGCGTCATTATCCTGTACCCGAGTGTCAGCGTCATTATCCTGCACCCCGAGTGTCAGTGTCATTATCCTGTACCCCGAGTGTCAGTGTCATTATCCTGTACTCCCAGTGTCAGTGTCATTATCCTGTACCCCGAGTGTCAGTGTCATTATCCTGTACCCCGAGTGTCCGTGTCATTATCCTGTACCCCGAGCTTTAGCGTCATTATCCTGTACCCCGAGTGTCAGTGTCATTATCTTGTACTCCCAGTGTCAGTGTCATTATCCTGTACCCGAGTGTCAGCGTCATTATCCTGTACCCCGAGTGTCGGCGTCATTCTCCTGTACCCTGAGTGTCGGCGTCATTCTCCTGTACCCCGAGCGTCCGTGTCATTATCCTGTACCCCGAGTGTCAGAGTCATTATCCTGTACCCCGAGTGTCAGCGTCATTATCCTGTACCCCGAGTGTCAGCGTCATTGTCCTTTCCCCCGAGTATCAGCGTCATTCTCCTGTACCCCGAGTATCAGCGTCATTATCCTGTACCCCGAGTGTCAGTGTCGGGTTCTGCTTCCCTCCTCTGCGGAGGTCTCTGGCCACTGGAGGATCCTGCAGATAATTCTGAGCCTTGGTCCTGATCCGATGCTAATTGTTTCTTTCCCGGAGCTATTTAACATGATTTATGGGTGAGGAATTATTATCACTGATTGACTTTGTGTAATTCCATTACCTCCTGACTCCTGTGACCGGCGCACTCGTCCTCCACTCCGTCATCACTAATAGATCTGCCCGGCAGCTGCAGGATCCTGCGCGAGGTGGAGGAGCCGTGTGTCACTCTCATCATCCGCATCATCATCTCCTTTATATAGTTACATACATACAGCCGGTATAACCTGGGCATCTTCTGTATATAATTATATATGTACAGCTGGTATAACCTGGGTATCTCCTGTATATAATTATATATGTACAGCTGGTATAACCTGGGCATCTCCTGTATATAATTATATATATACAGCCGGTATAACCTGGGTATCTCCTGTATATAATTATATATGTACAGCTGGTATAACCTGGGCATCTCCTGTATATAATTATATATATACAGCCGGTATAACCTGGGTATCTCCTGTATATAATTATATATGTACAGCTGGTATAACCTGGGCATCTCCTGTATATAATTATATATATACAGCCGGTATAACCTGGACATCTCCTGTATATAATTATATACGTACAGCTGGTATAACATGGGCATCTCCTGTATATAATTATATATATGCAGCTGGTATAACCAGGGCATATGACACCATAAAGGTACAGTAAATGACACCAATAAAACTTAACATTTACTAATTCAAATATTAAAACAATACGCCATACACGACCTATAAAAACATATAGCTGCTAATAAAGATACAGAGTGCACAAAATCCCTATAGGGCCAACTGTCTGTACCCTACCTTGGCTGATATAGACCGGCAGTTGCTGGATGGACATTGCTCCCCACTGCGGTAGAGGATATAGCGCTTCTCTGAACACAGTCAGATAAGTTACATTCTTTAGTTTAGATATGGGTATGTCTCCTGATGAACCTACATAGGGGAAACGCGTCGAGCAAAGCATACTCCATGCTATAGCAAAAGCTTACATGAGCAAAGCAGATCTAATGCTATAAGATAATACATTTGGTCATTGGGGCTACGTTAATATTTTTTGCACTTTTCTTGCACTATTATTGCACTTTTTCTGTGCCTTGTTGGCTCACCTGCCTTAGAGAACAATAGTTTTTTCTTGGACTAATTTTTGGTCTGCTCTTTTTTTTCTATTTTTCCTTTTTTCTATTTTAGGGTTTAATAGGGATAGTCGACGGGAGCGGGGGCGCCATATGCGCAGGTTATTAGGGTGCCAATCCCCGCAGGCAGGTAGGGCGTATCTATAGGTACAGTTTAGTTTTTCCTGGGTAAGGCGTTATATGTGCAATATAATTAACGAGTGTTTTATTATACACTGGTTGCACAGCCTTTGTATTGCACAATAAATGTATCTTATATATATGTGCAATATTATCTTCTCTTAGTCCTAGTGTTTTTTGTTTGTCTTGTCTGTCTGTATGGTCTGCTGAGTGGTAACCCTATTTTTCACACGATAGGGCTTATTAGGGTCAGATTGGGCTAGTCTACGTTGAGCGGGGGCGCCATTGCGCAGGTTTTATAGGGTGCCAACCTCCGCTGCAAGGTAGGGTACAGACAGTTGGCCCTATAGGGATTTTGTGCACTCTGTATCTTTATTAGCAGCTATATGTTTTTATAGGTCGTGTATGGCGTATTGTTTTAATATTTGAATTAGTAAATGTTAAGTTTTATTGGTGTCATTTACTGTACCTTTATGGTGTCATATGTCGGTGAATTGTTTAAAATAAGGGACACTTTATTTTATTCTCTGTGAGATATAACCAGGGCATCTAATGTATATAATTATATATATACAGCTGGTATAATCTGGGCATCTCTTGTATATAATTATATATGTACAGCTGGTATAACCTGGGCATCTCCTGTATATAATTATATACGTACAGCTGGTATAACCTGGGCATCTCCTGTATATAATTATACATGTACAGCTGGTATAACCTGGGCATCGCCTGTATATAATTCTATATCTACAGCTGGTATAACCTGGGCATCTCTTGTATATAATTATATATATATATATATATATATATATATATATATATATATATATATATATATATATATATATATATATATATATATATATATATATATATATATGTGTATATATATATATATATATATATATATATATATATATACAGTGGGGCAAAAAAGTATTTAGTCAGTCAGCAATAGTGCAAGTTCCACCACTTAAAAAGATGAGAGGCGTCTGTAATTTACATCATAGGTAGACCTCAACTATGGGAGACAAACTGAGAAAAAAAAATCCCGAAAATCACATTGTCTGTTTTTTTATCATTTTATTTGCATATTATGGTGGAAAATAAGTATTTGGTCAGAAACAAACAATCAAGATTTCTGGCTCTCACAGACCTGTAACTTCTTCTTTAAGAGTCTCCTCTTTCCTCCACTCATTACCTGTAGTAATGGCACCTGTTTACACTTGTTATCAGTATAAAAAGACACCTGTGCACACCCTCAAACAGTCTGACTCCAAACTCCACTATGGTGAAGACCAAAGAGCTGTCAAAGGACACCAGAAACAAAATTGTAGCCCTGCACCAGGCTGGGAAGACTGAATCTACAATAGCCAACCAGCTTGGAGTGAAGAAATCAACAGTGGGAGCAATAATTAGAAAATGGAAGACATACAAGACCACTGATAATCTCCCTCGATCTGGGGCTCCACGCAAAATCCCACCCCATGGGGTCAGAATGATCACAAGAACGGTGAGCAAAAATCCCAGAACCACGCGGGGGGACCTAGTGAATGAAATGCAGAGAGCTGGGACCAATGTAACAAGGCCTACCATAAGTAACACACTACGCCACCATGGACTCAGATCCTGCAGTGCCAGACGTGTCCCACTGCTTAAGCCAGTACATGTCCGGGCCCGTCTGAAGTTTGCTAGAGAGCATTTGGATGATCCAGAGGAGTTTTGGGAGAATGTCCTATGGTTTGATGAAACCAAACTGGAACTGTTTGGTAGAAACACAACTTGTCGTGTTTGGAGGAAAAAGAATACTGAGTTGCATCCATCAAACACCATACCTACTGTAAAGCATAGTGGTGGAAACATCATGCTTTGGGGCTGTTTCTCTGCAAAGGGGCCAGGACGACTGATCCGGGTACATGAAAGAATGAATGGGTCCATGTATCGTGAGATTTTGAGTGCAAACCTCCTTCCATCAGCAAGGGCATTGAAGATGAAACGTGGCTGGGTCTTTCAACATGACAATGATCCAAAGCACACCGCCAGGGCAACGAAGGAGTGGCTTCGTAAGAAGCATTTCAAGGTCCTGGAGTGGCCTAGCCAGTCTCTAGATCTCAACCCTATAGAAAACCTTTGGAGGGAGTTGAAAGTCCGTGTTGCCAAGCGAAAAGCCAAAAACATCACTGCTCTAGAGGAGATCTGCATGGAGGAATGGGCCAACATACCAACAACAGTGTGTGGCAACCTTGTGAAGACTTACAGAAAACGTTTGACCTCTGTCATTGCCAACAAAGGATATGTTACAAAGTATTGAGATGAAATTTTGTTTCTGACCAAATACTTATTTTCCACCATAATATGCAAATAAAATGTTAAAAAACAGACAATGTGATTTTCTGGATTTTTTTTTCTCAGTTTGTCTCCCATAGTTGAGGTCTACCTATGATGTAAATTACAGACGCCTCTCATCTTTTTAAGTGGTGGAACTTGCACTATTGCTGACTGACTAAATACTTTTTTGCCCCACTGTATATATATATATTATATATATATACAGCTGGTGTAACCTGGGCATCTAATGTATATAATTATACATGTCATTCCGTGATCTTGTAATGGTGAGTTTAGTGGTGTTAACAATGTGAGAAATGATAGAACGTTTATGTGGAATGTGGCCTTTAGGTAAAGTAGTGCTCACCAGGGTCGCTTTATATTGGTGCTGAGGACACTTCCTATGTGGATTTCTACATTTTCCTAGAATTGTTTGATTTTAGAGGAGAAAATCTTGAGAAATGAGAGAGCGCAGCTCACAGTCACATCGCCTGCAGTGGGCAGTACAGGGTGCTGGGGTTTATACCGTCTGGAAATAATCTTGTAATTGAATTATTGGTATTATTATTATTATTAATTTATATAGCACCATTAATTCCATGGTGCTGTACGACTGCATGCATTGCATTGACTGGCATTTACTTATTGTTGACATCCAGTGTGCACTTTTTTAGGATTTGGGGGGGTTGGTGTTTTTTTTTTTTAAACAAAGGAAAATGGGTCAGTACAAAAGTTTTGGCACCCTGCATGGTTAGTACTTAGTAGCATCCCCTTTTACAAGTATCTCAGCTTGTAAACGCTTCTTGTAGCCAGACGAGACTCTTTCAGTTCTTGTTTGAGGGATTTTCCTCCATTCCTCCCTGGACAATTCTTCCAGTTCTGTGAGATTCCTGAGGCGTCTTGCATCCTCTGCTATTTTGAGGTCTAGCCACAGATTTTCAATGATGTTCAGATCAGGGGACTGTGAGGGCCATTGCAAAACCTTCAGCTTGCGCCTTTTGAGGTCGTCTATTGTGGATTTTGACTTGTGTTTAGGATCATTATCCATATGTATTTCTTTGAAGGCCGCACAGCCCTCCATGTGCTTGCCAGAGGTAGCCTGACTGCCATTAGGTACCGAGATGAGATCCTCAGACCCCTTCTGAGACCATATGCTGGTGCGGTTGGCCTTGGGATCCTCCTAATCCAGGACAATGCCAGACCTCATGTGGCTGGACTGTGTCAGCAGTTCTTGCAAGATGAAGGCATTGAAGCTATGGACTGGCCGACCGTTCCCCAGACCTGAATCCGATTGAGCACATCTGGGACATCATGTCTCACACCATCCACCAACGTCACGTTGTACCACAGACTGTCCAGGAGTTGGCAGATGCTTTAGTCCAGGTCTGGGAGGAGATCCCTCAGGAGACCATCCGCCGCCTCATCAGGAGCATGGCCAGGCATTGTACAGCAGGGAGGTCATACAGGCACGTGGAGGCCACATACACTACTGAGCATCATTTCCTTGTCTTGAGGCATTTCCACTGAAGTTGATTCAGCCCGTAACTTCATTTTCCACTTTGATTTTGAGCATCTTTCCAAATCCAGACCTCCGTGGGATATTAGTTGTGATTTACATTGATAATTTTTATGCTTTATTCTGCTCAACACATTGCACTATGTAATGAGTAAAGATTTACAACTGGACTATTTCATTCAGTGATGTCTAGGATGTGGGATTTTAGTGTTCCCTTTATTTTTTTGACCAGTGTATGTGTGTATGTGTGTATGTATGTATATATATATATATATATATATATATATATATATATATATATATATATATATATATATATATATATATACACATATGCTATTTTAAAGTAGTATTAAACCACACTGCCCTTCAATTGTTTTTAATGGTTGTATTAGGGGCTTTTTAATTTTTTTTTGTCTGTCTAGTTGTTTATTATTGCTATGATTGATTATTAATGAGATATTTTGGTATTTTGTTATTTTTCTAGTTGCTGGTAATGGTTTGGATACGGGACATAAAAGCTTGATTTAAACAATAAGTCATTTTCTGATGTGACATTGCCTTTTAATCTACAATACGGTGACCTGGAGCGATTCTCATTGATGCCGGCCATGATACTTTGTAATATCCAGCTCCGCAGACCGCAGGTCATGTCGTCCCCCGGATACAGAATACAAGCGATCGTGTAATAACAGAACTGCAGATTCTGGAAACAACACATAAAGTACAATGATAATTAGTGAATGTGAATCACAAAGAAGCTGCAACAGCACTCACCGATCCTGGTGTTAGACAGTCCTTTATTCAAGCATGTGAAAAAACATCTTCACGGCTCATTGTGTGCAATAATAACAGGAGTGTGCAGGGGTCGACGACGGCCGTTTCGCGCTGTGAGTAGCGCTTCTACGGGTCCCATGTTTTCTCACATGCTTGAATAAAGGACTGTCTAACTCCAGGATCAGTGAGTGCTGTTTCAGCTTCTTTGTGATTCACATGCTATTCAACTCCATGTTCCATGCGAGCACCTCTGATCAGCTGTCGGGCATCTGCTATTGAAGTACACATCCAGTTCTCCCTGGTTCCTTGGGCTGTGCTGCTCACCTTTTTTCTTATTTGCTTTATTGGACAATGATAGTGTCATCATCTCAGAATGCAGATAAGGAGCTCGAGGAAGTCTGGTGATAGATCCACAGTGGAGGATACATTGTTTCTGTGGAGTCTGGTGATAGATCCACAGTGGAGGATACATTGTTTCTGTGGAGTCTGGTGATAGATCCACAGTGGAGGATACATTGTTTCTGTGTAGTCCTGTGATAGATCCACAGTGGAGGATACATTGTTTCTGTGGAGTCTGGTGATAGATCCACAGTGGAGGATACATTGTTTCTGTGGAGTCCTGTGATAGATCCACAGTGGAGGATACATTGTTTCTGTGGAGTCCTGTGATAGATCCACAGTGGAGGATACATTGTTTCTGTGGAGTCCTGTGATAGATCCACAGTGGAGGAGACATTGTTTCTGTGGAGTCCTGTGATAGATCCACAGTGGAGGATACATTGTTTCTGTGGAGTCCTGTGATAGATCCACAGTGGAGGATACATTGTTTCTGTGGAGTCCTGTGATAGATCCACAGTGGAGGATACATTGTTTCTGTGGAGTCCTGTGATAGATCCACAGTGGAGGATACATTGTTTCTGTGGAGTCTGGTGATAGATCCACAGTGGAGGATACATTGTTTCTGTAGTCTTGTGATAGATCCACAGTGGAGGATACATTGTTTCTGTAGTCCTGTGATAGATCCACAGTGGAGGATACATTGTTTCTGTGGAGTCCTGTGATAGATCCACAGTGGAGGATACATTGTTTCTGTAGTACTGTGATAGATCCACAGTGGAGGATACATTGTTTCCGGGCACTGATGAGAAACCCTTTTTGTTGGCATCTCGCCGTCTCCTTCCATTCATGTACCTTGTCCCATCGCTGTCAGCGCCCGAGGTGTCTCGTCTTGTCCGTGTGATTGACAGCCTCAGACTTTCCTGTCCGCTGGGAGTGAAATCTTCCAGGTTGCTGTCGTCTCGGCGAGCGCTCCTGTCCTTGAATGCAGACATCTCATTTATGTGCGTTATGTCCGATTAATAGAAAGAACCATCAGAACCTGCACAGAGGGAACATCTCACATCTCCCTGCGGTGGGAAGATCTCACATCTCCCTGCGGCGGGACCATCTCACCATCTCCCTGCGGTGGGAACATCTCACCATCTCCCTGCGGCGGGAACATCTCACCATCTCCCTGCGGCGGGACCATCTCCCTGCGGTGGGACCATCTCACCATCGTCCTGCAGCGGGACCATCTCACCATCTCCCTGCGGCGGGAACATCTCACATCTCCCTATGGCGGGAACATCTCACCATCTCCCTGCGGCAGGACCATCTCCCTGCGGTGGGAACATCTCACCATCTCCCTGCGGCGGGAACATCTCACCATCTCCCTGCGGCGGGACCATCTCACCATCTCCCTGCGGTGGGACCATCTCACCATCGTCCTGCAGCGGGACCATCTCACCATCTCCCTGCGGCGGGAACATCTCACATCTCCCTATGGCGGGAACATCTCACCATCTCCCTGCGGCAGGACCATCTCCCTGCGGTGGGACCATCTCACCATCTCCCTGCAGCGGGACCATCTCACCATCTCCCTGCAGCGGGACCACCTCACCATCTCCCTGCAGCGGCCCCACTGCACATACCTAGCGCAGATCAGCGCTATATGAGGCCGGTCGGTGCTCATTCACATGCAGCAGTTATCCGGATGGTTCCGATTGATTGTCCCGTATAGATCTCATTAATGTCGACTGCACGTCTCCCCACAAAGATACGATCAATAAATCTGCGAAGCTGCTGGGAACCTTACACCGACCCGCGTTTGTCCTGACATTATCTCAGGATGGAAGTTTAGGGCCCCCGATGGGAACATCTCACCATCTCCCTGCAGCGGGAACATCTCGCCATCTCCCTGCGGCGGGAACATCTCACCATCGCCCTGCGGCGGGAACATCTCACATCTCCCTACGGCGGGAACATCTCACCGTCTCCCTGCAGCGGGAACATCTCACCATCGTCCTGCAGCGGGACCATCTCACCATCTCCCTGCGGCGGGAACATCTCACCATCTCCCTGCAGCGGGACCATCTCACCATCGCCCTGCGGCGGGAACATCTCACATCTCCCTGCGGTGGGAACATCTCACCGTCTCCCTGCAGCGGGAACATCTCACCATCGTCCTGCAGCGGGACCATCTCACCATCTCCCTGCGGCGGGAACATCTCACCGTCTCCCTGCAGCGGGAACATCTCACCATCTCCCTGCAGCGGGACCATCTAACCATCTCCCTGCAGCGGGACCATCTCACCATCGCCCTGCGGCGGGAACATCTCACATCTCCCTACGGCGGGAACATCTCACCATCTCTCTGCGGCGGGAACATCTCACCATCTCCCTGCGGCGGGAACATCTCACCATCTCCCTGCGGCGGGAACATCTCACCATCTCCCTGCGGAGAGAACATCTCCCTGCGGTGGGAACATCTCACCAACTCCCTGCGGCGGGAACATCTTACCATCTCCCTACGGTGGGAACATCTCACCATCTCCCTACGGTGGGGAACATCTCACCATCTCCCTGCGGCGGGAACATCTCACCATCTCCCTGCGGCGGGAACATCTCACCATCTCCCTGCGGCGGGAACATCTCACCATCTCCCTACGGTGGGAACATCTCACCATCTCCCTGCGGCGGGAACATCTCACCATCTCCCTGCGGCGGGAACATCTCACCATCTCCCTGCGGCGGGACCATCTCACCATCACCCTGCGGCGGGACCATCTCACCATCTCCCTGCGGCGGGACCATCTCACCATCTCCCTGCAGCAGGACCATCTCACCATCTCTCTGCAGCGGGACCATCTCACCATCGCCCTGCGGCGGGAACATCTCACCATCTCCCTGCGGCGGCCCCACTGCACATACCTAGCGCAGATCAGCGCTATATGAGGCCGGTCGGTGCTCATTCACATGCAGCAGTTATCCGGATGGTTCAAATTGATTGTCCCGTATAGATCTCATTAATGTCGACTGCACGTCTCCCCACAAAGATACGATCAATAAATCTGCGAAGCTGCTGGGAACCTTACACCGACCCGCGTTCGTCCTGACATTATCTCAGGATGGAAGTTTAGGGCCCCCGATGGGGTGTTGGGGCCCGTGGACATCTGCCACTTGTACCAGACCATTTGACTCTTTGCAAGGAATGAAAGAAAACGGTCTCACAAGTGTCAGAGATTAGAGGCTGCTCCCTATCAGTCAATGTTCAGCCCTGTAACATGGCCGGATGCTGAGCAGGCAGCTGTTTCGGGCACTTTCCCCTCATCAGTGTAGTGCAGGGAATGATCCGTCCTTGTTGCAGCTTTATGGAGGCATTGACCCTCTATAAGACTAGCTGGATATGGAGTCCTTAATGGCAGCCAGTCTCTCCCCAAAGTTGTGTCAAGAGCACCTCCTTTATCGAGCCCATTTCTGCTGTGTACTGATGAGGGGCAAGTACCCCGAAACAGCAGTCCGGCTTGTCTCTTATCCCTGGTCGTCATTATAGGGCTGAATATTGACCTATATGTTAGCTACTGAACCCCAACCACGTGTCTATGCACATACAGTATGTGTGATATGTATATATATATATATATATATATATATATATATATATATATATATATATATATATATCTCCTGCCGAGCCCCTGCTACCTGGCTGGGATCGTGCCCCCCGAGCACAATGTCACTTCCCGGGCTGGCGGTGGGCGCAGGGTCTGGCCTCCTACCTTTCTGTGGGTGTCTTGGACATGAAGCTCCTCTGCATTATGTCCATGGTGTGATGGTAATTGATTCATTTGCATCACAATGGAAATACGAGAAAAGTGAAACATGTTTCAATGACATCTGGGAACTCATTATGGCGCTAATTGTGACATGAATTGCGGATGTAGAATGAAGCTGCTCAGGTATTTCATCGGGGCCGCTAATTGACTTAATGGAAATTCTGATGAGTTAACTAATAAGGTGCCTTGGAATTAATTTCCCTCATTTCAAAGTAATATATATTGTTTTCCCTTCATTATCCGCACTGGGTGTTGTCTCTGGAAGTTTCTGCATTACATTACATCAGCCATAGCGCCACCATCAGGCAGAGAGGGAAACAACACGAGGTCCAGAGTGTATTCACAGTACTGACTCTGACATCTAGCACTGGGTTTATGGAAGTAGGAAAGGAGTGACTGCGCCCCGTCCAGCAATGTGTATCCTGACTCTACCAGCAGAATAGTGAGTGCAGCTCTGGGGTATAATACAGGAGGTAACTCCGGATCAGTAATGCTAGGTATGTACACAGTGACTGCACCAGCAGAATAGTGAATGCAGCTCTGGGGTATAATACAGGAGGTAACTCAGGATCAGTAATGTAATGTATGTACACAGTGACTGCACCAGCAGAATAGTGAATGCAGCTCTGGGGTATAATACAGGAGGTAACTCAGGATCAGTAATGTAATATATGTACACAGTGACTGCACCAGCAGAATAGTGAGTGCAGCTCTGGAGTATAATACAGGCTGTAACTCAGGAGCAGTAATGTATGTACACAGTGACTGCGCCAGCAGAATAGTGAGTGCAGCTCTGGGGTATAATACAGGATGTAACTCAGGATCAGTAATGTAATGTATGTACACAGTGACTGCACCAGCAGAATAGTGAGTGCAGCTCTGGAGTATAATACAGGATGTCACTCAGGATCAGTAATGTAATATATGTACACAGTGACTGCACCAGCAGAATAGTGAGTGCAGCTCTGGAGTATAATACAGGCTGTAACTCAGGAGCAGTAATGTAATGTATGTACACAGTGACTGCGCCAGCAGAATACTGAGTGCAGCTCTGGGGTATAATACAGGATGTAACTCAGGATCAGTAATGTAATGTATGTACACAGTGACTGCACCAGCAGAATAGTGAGTGCAGCTCTGGAGTATAATACAGGATGTAACTCAGGATCAGTAATGTAATGTATGTACACAGTGACTGCACCAGCAGAATAGTGAGTGCAGCTCTGGGGTATAATACAGGATGTAACTCAGGATCAGTAATGTAATGTATGTACACAGTGACTGCACCAGCAGAATAGTGAATGCAGCTCTGGGATATAATACAGGATGTAACTCAGGATCAGTAATGTAATGTATGTACACAGTGACTGCACCAGCAGAATAGTGAGTGCAGCTCTGGAGTATAATACAGGATGTAACTCAGGATCAGTAATGTATGTACACAGTGACTGCACCAGCAGAATAGTGAGTGCAGCTCTGGAGTATAATACAGGATGTCACTCAGGATCAGTAATGTAATATATGTACACAGTGACTGCACCAGCAGAATAGTGAGTGCAGCTCTGGAGTATAATACAGGCTGTAACTCAGGATCAGTAATGTAATGTATGTACACAGTGACTGCGCCAGCAGAATAGTGAGTGCAGCTCTGGGGTATAATACAGGATGTAACTCAGGATCAGTAATGTAATGTATGTACACAGTGACTGCACCAGCAGAATAGTGAGTGCAACTCTGGAGTATAATACAGTATGTAACTCAGGATTAGTAATGTAATGTATGTACACAGTGACTGCACCAGCAGAATAGTGAGTGCAGCTCTTGGGTATAATACAAGATGTAACTCAGGATCAGCAATGTAATGTATGTACACGGTGACTGCACCAGCAGAATAGTGAGTGCAGCTCTGGAGTTTAATACAGGATGTAACTCAGGATCAGTAATGTAATGTATGTACACAGCGACTGCACCAGCAGAATAGTGAGTGCAGCTCTGGAGTATAATACAGGATGTACGGTAACTCAGGATCAGTAATGTATGTACACAGTGACTGCACCAGCATAATAGTGAGTGCAGCTCTGGAGTATAATACAGGATGTAACTCAGGATCACTAATGTAATTTATGTACACAGTGACTGCGCCAGCAGAATAGTGAGTGCAGCTCTGGGGTATAATACAGGAGGTATCTCAGGATCAGTAATGTAATGTATGTACACAGTGACTGCACCAGCAGAATAGTGAGTGCAGCTCTGGAGTATAATACAGGATGTACGGTAACTCAGGATCAGTAATGTATGTACACAGTGACTGCACCAGCATAATAGTGAGTGCAGCTCTGGAGTATAATACAGGATGTAACTCAGGATCACTAATGTAATTTATGTACACAGTGACTGCGCCAGCATAATAGTGAGTGCAGCTCTGGAGTATAATACAGGATGTAACTCAGGATCACTAATGTAATTTATGTACACAGTGACTGCGCCAGCAGAATAGTGAGTGAGCTCTGGGGTATAATACAGGAGGTATCTCAGGATCAGTAATGTAATGTATGTACACAGTGACTGCACCAGCAGAATAGTGAGTGCAGCTCTGGAGTATAATACAGGATGTCACTCAGGATCAGTAATGTAATATATGTACACAGTGACTGCACCAGCAGAATAGTGAGTGCAGCTCTGGAGTATAATACAGGCTGTAACTCAGGAGCAGTAATGTAATGTATGTACACAGTGACTGCGCCAGCAGAATAGTGAGTGCAGCTCTGGGGTATAATACAGGATGTAACTCAGGATCAGTAATGTAATGTATGTACACAGTGACTGCACCAGCAGAATAGTGAGTGCAGCTCTGGAGTATAATACAGGATGTCACTCAGGATCAGTAATGTAATATATGTACACAGTGACTGCACCAGCAGAATAGTGAGTGCAGCTCTGGAGTATAATACAGGATGTAACTCAGGCTCAGTAATGTAATGTATGTACACAGTGACTGCACCAGCAGAATAGTGAGTGCAGCTCTGGGGTATAATACAGGATGTAACTCAGGATCAGTAATGTAATGTATGTACACAGTGACTGCACCAGCAGAATAGTGAATGCAGCTCTGGGATATAATACAGGATGTAACTCAGGATCAGTAATGTAATGTATGTACACAGTGACTGCACCAGCAGAATAGTGAGTGCAGCTCTGGAGTTTAATACAGGATGTAACTCAGGATCAGTAATGTAATGTATGTACACAGCGACTGCACCAGCAGAATAGTGAGTGCAGCTCTGGAGTATAATACAGGATGTACGGTAACTCAGGATCAGTAATGTATGTACACAGTGACTGCACCAGCATAATAGTGAGTGCAGCTCTGGAGTATAATACAGGATGTAACTCAGGATCACTAATGTAATTTATGTACACAGTGACTGCGCCAGCAGAATAGTGAGTGCAGCTCTGGGGTATAATACAGGAGGTATCTCAGGATCAGTAATGTAATGTATGTACACAGTGACTGCACCAGCAGAATAGTGAGTGCAGCTCTGGAGTATAATACAGGATGTACGGTAACTCAGGATCAGTAATGTATGTACACAGTGACTGCACCAGCATAATAGTGAGTGCAGCTCTGGAGTATAATACAGGATGTAACTCAGGATCACTAATGTAATTTATGTACACAGTGACTGCGCCAGCATAATAGTGAGTGCAGCTCTGGAGTATAATACAGGATGTAACTCAGGAGCAGTAATGTAATGTATGTACACAGTGACTGCACCAGCAGAATAGTGAGTGCAGCTCTGGAGTATAATACAGGATGTCACTCAGGATCAGTAATGTAATATATGTACACAGTGACTGCACCAGCAGAATAGTGAGTGCAGCTCTGGAGTATAATACAGGATGTAACTCAGGCTCAGTAATGTAATGTATGTACACAGTGACTGCACCAGCAGAATAGTGAGTGCAGCTCTGGGGTATAATACAGGATGTAACTCAGGATCAGTAATGTAATGTATGTACACAGTGACTGCACCAGCAGAATAGTGAATGCAGCTCTGGGATATAATACAGGATGTAACTCAGGATCAGTAATGTAATGTATGTACACAGTGACTGCACCAGCAGAATAGTGAGTGCAGCTCTGGAGTATAATACAGGATGTAACTCAGGATCAGTAATGTATGTACACAGTGACTGCACCAGCAGAATAGTGAGTGCACCTCTGGAGTATAATACAGGATGTCACTCAGGATCAGTAATGTAATATATGTACACAGTGACTGCACCAGCAGAATAGTGAGTGCAGCTCTGGAGTATAATACAGGCTGTAACTCAGGATCAGTAATGTAATGTATGTACACAGTGACTGCGCCAGCAGAATAGTGAGTGCAGCTCTGGGGTATAATACAGGATGTAACTCAGGATCAGTAATGTAATGTATGTACACAGTGACTGCACCAGCAGAATAGTGAGTGCAACTCTGGAGTATAATACAGTATGTAACTCAGGATTAGTAATGTAATGTATGTACACAGTGACTGCACCAGCAGAATAGTGAGTGCAGCTCTTGGGTATAATACAAGATGTAACTCAGGATCAGCAATGTAATGTATGTACACGGTGACTGCACCAGCAGAATAGTGAGTGCAGCTCTGGAGTTTAATACAGGATGTAACTCAGGATCAGTAATGTAATGTATGTACACAGCGACTGCACCAGCAGAATAGTGAGTGCAGCTCTGGAGTATAATACAGGATGTACGGTAACTCAGGATCAGTAATGTATGTACACAGTGACTGCACCAGCATAATAGTGAGTGCAGCTCTGGAGTATAATACAGGATGTAACTCAGGATCACTAATGTAATTTATGTACACAGTGACTGCGCCAGCAGAATAGTGAGTGCAGCTCTGGGGTATAATACAGGAGGTATTTCAGGATCAGTAATGTAATGTATGTACACAGTGACTGCACCAGCAGAATAGTGAGTGCAGCTCTGGGGTATAATACAGTATGTAACTCAGGATTAGTAATGCATGTAGAAAGGTGAATGGCTGAGCGATACATTTATAATATAAGTAATCTTATTATATATATATATATATATATATAACCAGTGAATGTTGGATCAGATATGAAGGCTTGCGTTCACTGCATTTTCCTGTGTCAGTGGAAGTCACGGTTCTTCCATTTTATCCTCAATTTAATGACAATTTCAGGTATTTGCTTCGGCTTAATATTCGGCCGAGACCTCGGTCATCAATTTCCGGTCACATTTCCCGGTCAGAACGTTCCCAATAAAGATTTCTGAGTTGTGTTCGGCGTCTATTGGTTCTTTACAGGTTAATTAGAGGAGTCTGGAAGCTTTTCCTATGGGACACTGTAGGACTGACGCTCGGGGACCTGCCCTATATACACGGCATCTTATAGGGGAAGCAGAGTCTTTACTGCAGCATGAAACCTGGCGCCATTTATTATAACAGCTGTGAAAATGGCGCTAATAATGTGCAGAGATTTATATGACTGCAGTCGGGGAGAAGCTTGTACCCCAGGTGCCAGAGGAGAGCCACGCTGCCACGCCTCTGCCATTCTGCTATGCCGCCTCTCTCCCTTGCTGCCACATTGCCTCTCTGCCATGCTGCCTCTCTGCCATGCTGTCACTCTGCTATGCTGCCACGCCACGCCTCTGCCATTCTGCTATGCCGCCTCTCTCCCTTGCTGCCACATTGCCTCTCTGCCATGCTGCCTCTCTGCCATGCTGTCACTCTGCTTTGCTGCCACGCCACCACTCTGCCATGCTGCCACATTGCCACGCCACCATTCTGCCATGCTGTCACTCTGTCGTGTCCGGGGCATTTACATACAGGACCAACAAAATGTTCATTTATCATTGGCATTGGGGAAATCATCGTATCATTTTTTGTTTTTCTACCAAGTTGTTCTGCAGCATTGTATGGAGGTTGTGGTCATCGGTCTGCGGCTCCAGGAGCTTCCAATCTATTATCAGCCAATGTACATACCGCATGGGTGGGTAGCGCAAGACCCCTAGCGGAGACCCATGCGAGCAAGCAGAGTACATACCAGCTCCATCCAAATGTTGGCCAAGACCCCAGAGATGCAAGACAGCTGCCACAGAAGACTGGACCATATGTTTAAGGGGTGCAGGTGATTGTTAGATTGACGTCCGTCCCACCACTGGGACCCCCACAGGCCACTTTGAGCTCCGGTCTCCCCTGGATGCAACATTACGGCTAGGTGGAGTTGAGCATAGTGGCAGCTCGTGCCTGCGTCCCACCACTCGGCTCCCGTCTAGGACTCTACAGGTAGCAGAGAGGAGCGTTGCGCTCGGCTAATATCACCAGTGTCTTAGTTTTTAGCAGAGCAGCAGGTCGCATGTGCAACTTGACATTACAATTAATGACTCCTTGATTCCATGGACTGGTTGAGACAGATTTTCCATTAAACAAGAGGCTTGTACCCATAGGTGGTCTCCATGCACTGCCCACACCCATGACGTAGCTCCTTACACAGGTTCTGGTTCTTCCACCTCGTGTTGCATAGTAATACAGGCACTGTGGATTTTCGGTTTATTGGGCAGGGTCTATGGCAGACTTTTGGGAGTGGAGTTTGGGACTGGACTTGTATACTGTGGAGCACCCCCAGTAGGGCAGTGGGGTACTCGGAGCCGGGCCCTTCGGTTCTCGAGGAGGGATGTCACGGTGGCTGACCTGGTCCATGGCCCTAGGGGACGTCCGTTAATAAATGGGGGGAAAGGTCTTTAAAGGGGAAATGTTCGTGACACCACCTCTGGTATTCGATCAGGGTGACCGACCCTGCTTAGGGGTCCGCTGGGGTGATGTTATGGCAGCTAGTTGGTATACCTTCCCACAGGTGAAGTGTGTCCCCAGGGCTTCCCAGAGTGTGGATGGTGAAAGGCGCAGTGAAGAACGAGGACACAAGGTTGCAGTCTCTTTACCTTTACTGAAGGCTTCAGCATCCACAGTCAAGAGCACCAGATCACAGGGCAGGCAGAGTCTGGCCGGTCCGAAGGCAAATCCAGAGTCCCCTTATCCAGGTGGAAATCAGTAGCCTTCCTCTAGCGCCTGAGTGTTGTAGTCCCTCCCTGCTGAGCTTCTTGGTGAGGTCCTCACAACTATTGTAGATGTTAAGTCTCTTTCTCTCTGTCCCTTCTGATGGTAAGGATAGGACAAACCCGTATGACTGATGGCTTGCCTGAGGCTTTTTACAGGGACTCTATCACTCCCCAGCCCCCACAAGTTGCCACCGTGCCTCCTGGGTGTAGGTGCAGGCAGGTAACGTGGAATTATCTGTCCTGCCGGTCTCTGGAGCAAGGCTTGGAGACGATTGCTCCCTCGGTGTTCCGGCTACCGGCTTCTGAGCCTCAGAAGGAGGCAGCCTTTTGCAGGGCAGAACTCCTTCTGGTTTCCTCTCCTGTGCTATGACTTAGTTTCTCACCCGCTACAACACAATTCTCTTCGAGTCCTTTCTTAGGATGCTGCCGCACGGCGGGCAGGCGCAGCTCCGTGGCCTTCTATCTAAGCCTCTGACAGGATCCCACCCCTGTCAGGGACCACTCTGTCTGAAGCTCTTAGATGTTCCTCCTTCCCCCTGTCTGCCTGACAGGTGCTGCCTGGGTGAAGCCCAGTCAGCTTCTGCCTCACTTCCTATCCAGACCACCAGTTTTACCCAATTGTGAGGAGTGCCCTAATAGATAGGAGCAAAGCTCCCCCTGGTGGACTGGAGTGTGAAGTGTGGTATATGGTTTGTGAAACCTGGTAAGGTGATCTCCTTTATTGCCATCAGACGTAACATCACTCCCCCTGGTGGAAGAATGACATTACTGCAACGACCAGGACCCTGGGGCGCTGCAACTGCACCACCTGACTCATGTCTCTTCTTCTCTGATGCCTCCTGGCACATGTCCTCTGGATGCCCACTGAGAAGCTCGTTTGTTGCTGCGTTGATGGGTATGGATGCACATTCTTGTATCAGAGTAACTGAGGTAGAACTGGACAAAGGTATATTTTTCATGTAAATCTGCAGATGAATGTCATTTTTGCACTGCAAGTAAAGTGAGCGCCCCCTCCAGGTGCTGGCCCAATGCACCATGTCCAGAGTTCCTACCAGGGAAGGTGCAGTATCTGTTACCCCTCATAGGAAGGAGAGACCCTTGATGATCTGGTCACAAATCTAGAGGTGCATTGAGCAGGGGGTTGGACACCTTGACCCTGGTGGTCCTTTCCAACTCTAACATTCTATGACAGGGTTCCGTGATTTGCTGCCCCATCGCAGCCGCTCTCTGTACTTGTGGCTGTGTTATATCCCTCGTTGGGAAGTCTCACGGTTTTCTGCTGTAGACATAGATATCAGCGGAGATGACATTCACGCAGGGAGGACTTCGAGATTCCTCACTGTCGGAGCCGCTTGCTGCCTGTGACTAGTTACTGCGAGTCTATGAGCCGCTGACCCGCACATAATGGCCCCTAGGTCCGAACGTCAAACTAGATTTATTCCACATCGTGCAGATCGGTGGTTGGGCGATGGGTTGAGCGTCTTAAAAAAAAAAAGCTAAGAAATACCAACATGAAAGCAGCGTGCGCTGGTTCCAACCCAGGGCTGACAACTGCTCCCAGTCCTCTTAATGCTTCACTGCTGGGTTGTCACTTCCATGATAGAACTGAGGATTAAATAGGGAAGCGCTCCGGGACCCCCGATGCCGCATCATACTGGACGGATGGTGCTGATGGCCGCAGCTTGCCGGATATATGTTGTGCGCGGACACTTTCCATTGTTTCTTCCCTTTAGGTTTATTATTTCCCAGGTCTTCATCCCGGAGTAGACGCCGTCAGGGACTGTCCAGCTCTGGGGGCACTAGCCGAAACTGTCATTACCTCTTCATGAATCTGTTACATTATTATTTATTACATATTTGTAACCGTTAGATGGAGCTTTCTTTGTCATAATCTCCACCACTGATCAGCCATAACAATAAGACCACTGACTGGTGGAGAGAAGAACACTGATTATCTTCTGATAATGGCGGCTGTCAGAGGTGGGAGATGATATCGGAAAGTTAACTGTCAGCTATTGTGGTTCAGGTGTTAGAAGCAGAAAAAATGAGCAAATGTAAAGCACCAAGTGACCGAGACAAGAGACATACTGTGATGTTCAATGAGTCAGAGCATCTCCAAAATGGAGGATCTTGTGGGGTGTTTCCAGTATACGGAGGGTCTTGTGGGGTGTTCCCGGTATATGGCAGGTCTTGTGGGGTGTTCCCAGTATACGGCGGGTCTTGTGGGTTTATTCCAGGTATATGGAGTGTATTGTGGGGTGTTCCTGGTATACGGCAGGTCTTGTAGGGTGTTCCCGGTATACGGAAGGTCTTGTGGGATGTTCCCGGTATACGAAGGGTGTTGTGGGGTATTCCAAGTATACAGCAGGTCTTGTGGGGTGCTCTCGGTATACGGCAGGTCTTGTGGGATGTTCCCAGTATACGGAGGGTCTTGTGGGGTGTTTCTGGTTTAAGGAGGGTCTTGGGGGGGGGGGGAGGGGGTGCTCCAGGTATACAGCAGGTCTTGTGAGGTGTTCCCGGTATACGGCAGGTCTTGTAGGGGTGTTCTCAGTAAATGGCAGGTCTTGTGGGGTGTTTCAGGTATACAGCAGGTCTTGTGAGGTGTTCTCGGTATACAGCGGGTCTTGTGGGATATTCCCAGTATGCGTAAGGTCTTGTAGGGGTGTTCCCATTATGCGTAAGGTCTTGTGGGGTGTTTCCGGTATACGGCACGTCTTGTGGGGTGTTCCCGGTATACGGAGGGTCTTGTGGGATATTCCCAGTATGCGTAAGGTCTTGTGGGGTGTTTCCAGTAAACAGCAGGTCTTGTGGGGTGTTTCCAATATACGGCAGGTCTTGTGGGGTGTTCCCGATATACGGAGCGTCTTGTGGGATATTCCCAGTATGCATAAGGTCTTGTGGAGTGTTTCCAGTAAACAGCAGGTCTTGTGGGGTGTTTCCGGTATACGGCAGGTCTTGTGGGATATTCCCAGTATGCGGAAGGTCTTGTAGGGGTGTTCCCAGTATATGGGAGGACTTGTAGGTGTGTTTCCGGTATACGGCATGTCTTGTGCTGTGTTCCCGGTATTTGATGATCCTGTGGCATGTCCTTAGCATACAGCATAGCTCCTGGTGTACTCCCAGTACACGGCTGGTCTCATGGTGTTTCTAGGATACAGTTTTGCCTCACGAAAGTGGTTTCAAGCTGGGACAACGGGTGAACTTGCAGCAGTCGTGAGAAGCCAACTAGTGCAGGTGAGGACTGGAGGTTGGCAATGCCGTATTCCCACCGTGGGGTCGCAGATATGTGAGCCCGTGCTGTGGCAGATGATCCACAAGGGATCCAGTTTTCTCAGTTTAATAACCCCCCAAAAAGAGAGCGAATGAAATTGCAGCAATAAACTTCTAGAACTTCTGATGACAGCAGTTATGGCTCCAGCACAGAGGGGGCGAGCGCTATGTTGGTGATCGGGAAGACCCTGCACCGTGATGTGATCTCACAGTTACTGCCATGGACAATCTACTTGTAATAAATATGGGGGCACACGGACCCCTGATGTTAAGTTAGGAGTGTGGCGGTGCCCAATATTTATCATTGCCATGAGTCCCCATAGATTACATGTTTACTTCACATTGGAAACTATGGCAGACATTTTTGGGATTTCTCATATGGGAGGGGGGATTTTCATGGTCGACAGCCACTGTCAGTAAGGGGTAACATCAGCCACAGAAGCGTCTCTTGACTCATGGACCCCAATGCAAAATCTCCAAAAGCCCCCATACCCTTGATGTCATGTGTCTTTGATAGTGTTGACCTCTTCTTTTGACCCAAGAGATCTTTTGGGTCCCGCTAAGCTCCAGACCCCGGGGTGACTGCGGCCCCGGATCAGCCCCATTGCTCATAGGCCGTGACCCCCCAGATATCAGCCCGCAGCTACAATGGTGACTGGACACTTTAGAAAATGGTGGCGCTGCTCCCGGAGGTTTCTCCTGTTACTTGGGATCATAGGTGGGTGCACGTCTCAGGTACATTTCTCTGATACATTTCTTGGATACACTTCTCCGATACATTTTTCTGATATACTTCTGGGATACATTTTTCAGATACACTTCTGGGGTACATTTCTCAGATATACATCTGGGGTACATTTCTTGGATATACTTCTCAGGTACATTTCTCGGATACAATTCTCGGATATACTTCTCGGGTACATTTCTTGGATATACTTCTGTCAGGAAATAGGAAGAAGTTCTGATTACTTCAATTACACATACAGTGCTCTCAGCTGCAGTTTCCTCTGCCTGCCAGCACTGGCTGGAATTCTAAGCCACTCTTCCTCCCTCCCCCCTGCTATATAGCTGTAATGTGAGGCCAGCTGCCAGCAACATCCACTGAGGAATTTTTATGGCTTTGTGCTGGGAAAGCCAGTCTTCTGTCTAAAGCCCTCATCCCCCCCTCCCGCCTGATACCAGCTATAACTGGTACAGCAACTTTCAAACCACATGGGACTCTCTTGTTCTTGAAAAGTTATGTATACTGGCACTGATCAGGGATAGAGATATAAGGGTTACATATTCCGAATGTCCACCGAGAAATCTATAACTCACTGAAATCTCTAGGATCTAAACCCAACGAAATGCAAGGAACAGGTTTCTCCGTAAGTGGGTCATATGTCTACGCCGTGTTTATACTTAATACAACCCCTATGACGTGGTGAGCATCATGATCATTGTGTCGCTCTTCTACGAGGTTCATACAGCGAGTTATGTATAGAAATGGCTTTTCATAACTAAGAAAGGGGAGTATTCAGCCTCTGAGTGAGGTCACCACAGGGGGAGTGCCTTGGTTTTGGGCACGGAGATAAGTGAGACATCAGTCTTCACGAGTCTTTTGCCCAAGGAATGAGCTGAGAATCATATCTGTGATGCACTGGGATATATGCCTATCCCCCACAGCACATGGTCTGCCATGAGATGAAATGACATAAGGAACTGTTAATCCCATTTTATTTGTAATTGTACTGTACATACGATACTTGGCTTCTTTTATAATATCTTTTAACCCTTCTGTAAACACTTCCTACCTTTATGGAGTAAAATAAATAAAATTACTAGCTTTGTTTCTCCTTGCTCTATAATGTACTGTCACGTCCTCTGAAGTGAATTACACTAATTTGGGTTGGCTCTGGACCCGTTATTAAGAAATCGGAGATGGTGGCAGCAGATTTGTCCTGTGCGTTTGGGAGACTTTGTAGCGACGGATGGCGTTGATAATTATTGCTCCCGCCTGAGTGGGAGTAGTTATATCGCCCTCGCTGCAGTGTGCCCATTAGCCAGTACAAAGTAAGGCAGCTTTTCTGGAGACTAATCCTAAGTGCAGTACCCTGTCTGACCTGAGGGTAAGGGGGGCGCCAGAGAGCTGCAGGTTCCAAACCGGTACTGGGAAGTGGGATATAAATTCTCTTCAGAAAGAACTGGGCAACCAAACAACCCCGGTTCATGACATATTAGTGTGATCTGCCGGGATGATAAAGATATCCTCCCTGGGATCCGTGACAACTTCTCAAGTACATTTCTCAGTTATACTTCTCGGGTCCATTTCTCGGATATACTTCTGGGGTACATTTCTCGGTTATACTTCTGGGGTACATTTCTCGGGTACATTTCTCGGTTATGCTTCTCGGTAATACTTCTGGGGTACATTTCTCGGTTATACTTCTGGGGTACATTTCTCGGTTATACTTCTCGGGTACATTTCTCGGTTATGCTTCTCGGGTACATTTCTCGGTTATGCTTCTCGGGTACATTTCTCGGTTATGCTTCTCGGGTACATTTCTCGGTTATACTTCTGGGGTACATTTCTCGGTTATACTTCTGGGGTACATTTCTCTGTTATACTTCTGGGGTACATTTCTCTGTTATACTTCTGGGGTACATTTCTCGGTTATACTTCTGGGGTACATTTCTCGGTTATACTTCTGGGGTACATTTCTCTGTTATACTTCTGGGGTACATTTCTGTTATACTTCTGGGGTACATTTCTCGGTTATACTTCTCGGTTATACTTCTGGGGTACATTTCTCGGTTATACTTCTGGGGTACATTTCTCGGTTATACTTCTGGGGTACATTTCTGTTATACTTCTGGGGTACATTTCTCGGTTATACTTCTCGGTTATACTTCTGGGGTACATTTCTCGGTTATACTTCTGGGGTACATTTCTCGGTTATACTTCTTGGGTACATTTCTCGGTTATACTTCTTGGGTACATTTCTCGGTTATACTTCTCGGTTATACTTCTGGGGTACATTTCTCGGTTATACTTCTCGGGTACATTTCTCGGTTATGCTTCTCGGGTACATTTCTCGGTTATGCTTCTCGGGTACATTTCTCGGTTATACTTCTGGGGTACATTTCTCGGTTATACTTCTGGGGTACATTTCTCGGTTATACTTCTGGGGTACATTTCTCGGTTATACTTCTGGGGTACATTTCTCGGTTATACTTCTTGGGTACATTTCTCGGTTATACTTCTCGGTTATACTTCTGGGGTACATTTCTCGGTTATACTTCTCGGGTACATTTCTCGGTTATACTTCTGGGGTACATTTCTCGGTTATGCTTCTGGGGTACATTTCTCGGTTATGCTTCTGGGGTACATTTCTCGGTTATGCTTCTCGGGTACATTTCTCGGTTATGCTTCTCGGGTACATTTCTCGGTTATGCTTCTCGGGTACATTTCTCGGTTATGCTTCTCGGGTACATGTCTCGGTTATACTTCTGGGGTACATTTCTCGGTTATACTTCTGGGGTACATTTCTCTGTTATACTTCTGGGGTACATTTCTCGGTTATACTTCTGGGGTACATTTCTCGGTTATACTTCTGGGGTACATTTCTCTGTTATACTTCTGGGGTACATTTCTCGGTTATACTTCTCGGTTATACTTCTGGGGTACATTTCTCGGTTATACTTCTGGGGTACATTTCTCGGTTATACTTCTTGGGTACATTTCTCGGTTATACTTCTCGGTTATACTTCTGGGGTACATTTCTCGGTTATACTTCTGGGGTACATTTCTCGGTTATACTTCTGGGGTACATTTCTCGGTTATACTTCTCGGTTATACTTCTGGGGTACATTTCTCGGTTATACTTCTCGGTTATACTTCTGGGGTACATTTCTCGGTTATACTTCTCGGTTATACTTCTGGGGTACATTTCTCGGTTATACTTCTGGGGTACATTTCTCGGTTATACTTCTCGGGTACATTTCTCGGTTATGCTTCTGGGGTACATTTCTCGGTTATGCTTCTGGGGTACATTTCTCGGTTATGCTTCTCGGGTACATTTCTCTGTTATGCTTCTCGGGTACATTTCTCTGTTATGCTTCTCGGGTACATTTCTCTGTTACGCTTCTCGGGTACATTTCTCTGTTACGCTTCTCGGGTACATTTCTCTGTTACGCTTCTGGGGTACATTTCTCGGATATACTTCTGGGTACATTTCTCGGATATACTTCTGGGGTACATTTCTCGGTTATACTTCTGGGGTACATTTCTCGGTTATACTTCTGGGGTACATTTCTCAGATATACTTCTGGGGTACATTTCTCGGTTATACTTCTGGGATACATTTCTCGGTTATACTTCTGGGGTACATTTCTCGGATATACTTCTGGGGTACATTTCTCTGTTATGCTTCTGGGGTAAATTTCTCTGTTATACTTCTGGGGTACATATCTCGGTTATACTTCTGGGGTACATTTCTCGGTTATACTTCTGGGGTACATTTCTCGGTTATGCTTCTCGGGTACATTTCTCGGTTATACTTCTGGGGTACATTTCTCGGTTATACTTCTGGGGTACATTTCTCGGATATACTTCTGGGGTACATTTCTCGGATACACTTCTTTGGTCCATTTCTCGGTTATACTTCTGGGGTACATTTCTCGGATATACTTCTGGGGTACATTTCTCGGATACACTTCTTTGGTCCATTTCTCGGTTATACTTCTGGGGTACATTTCTCGGATATACTTCTGGGGTACATTTCTCGGATATACTTCTGGGGTACATTTCTCGGATATACTTCTGGGGTACATTTCTCGGATATACTTCTGGGGTACATTTCTCGGATATACTTCTGGGGTACATTTCTCGGTTATACTTCTGGGGTACATTTCTCGGTTATACTTCTCGGGTACATTTCTCGGTTATACTTCTCGGGTACATTTCTCGGTTATACTTCTCGGGTACATTTCTCGGTTATACTTCTGGGTTACATTTCTCGGTTATACTTCTCGGGTACATTTCTCGGTTATACTTCTCGGGTACATTTCTCGGATATACTTCTGGGGTACATTTCTCGGTTATGCTTCTGGGGTACATATCTCGGTTATGCTTCTCGGGTATATTTCTCGGATATACTTCTGGGGTACATTTCTCGGTTATGCTTCTGGGATACATTTCTCGGTTATGCTTCTGGGGTACATTTCTCGGATATACTTCTGGGGTACATTTCTCGGTTATACTTCTGGGGTACATTTCTCGGTTATGCTTCTCGGGTACATTTCTCGGTTATACTTCTGGGGTACATTTCTCGGTTATACTTCTGGGGTACATTTCTCGGATATACTTCTGGGGTACATTTCTCGGATACACTTCTTTGGTCCATTTCTCGGATATACTTCTGGGGTACATTTCTCGGTTATACTTCTGGGGTACATTTCTCGGATACACTTCTTTGGTCCATTTCTCGGTTATACTTCTGGGGTACATTTCTCGGTTATACTTCTGGGGTACATTTCTCGGTTATGCTTCTGGGGTACATTTCTCGGTTATACTTCTGGGGTACATTTCTCGGTTATACTTCTGGGGTACATTTCTCGGTTATGCTTCTCGGGTACATTTCTCGGATATACTTCTGGGGTACATTTCTCGGATATACTTCTTGGGTACATTTCTCGGTTATACTTCTGGGGTACATTTCTCGGTTATACTTCTGGGGTACATTTCTCGGTTATACTTCTGGGGTACATTTCTCGGTTATACTTCTGGGGTACATTTCTCGGTTATACTTCTGGGGTACATTTCTCGGTTATGCTTCTCGGGTACATTTCTCGGATATACTTCTGGGGTACATTTCTCGGATATACTTCTTGGGTACATTTCTCGGTTATACTTCTGGGGTACATTTCTCGGTTATACTTCTGGGGTACATTTCTCGGTTATACTTCTGGGGTACATTTCTCAGTTATACTTCTGGGGTACATTTCTCACACATACTTGGTTGCTGCCTTGCGGTCCTCACTGGGTTTCACCTCCTTGGTGACGGCTCCATCTAGCGCTAACCTCTGCTTTCTCTTTGTGTATCTCGCAGGCTTCCTTCTGTGCAGACCTTCTGCAGGACGTGGCCAGTGAGGGGCCCGGGCCCCGCTTCTCTGTGACCTGCCTTCCCTTCTGGGCAGAGCCTGGGACCCCCAGCCTGCTGCAATGGGTGGGTTCTAAGCGCTGGTAAGAGGTGACTGTGTGAGCGGTGCGGTGTCTCCTGCGCCTGTCTTGTATACTGACCTCTCTCCTGTCTGTTTGCTGTTCTCTGTGCTGTCGGGGCGCCCCCCTCAGGTAATGAGGAGCACTGGGGTCAGCCCACCCTGGAGATGCTGAAGAGAAGGGACATTCTGGCTATTGTACTCATCGTTCTGCCCTGGACCTTACTCATCACTGTATGGCACCACAGCACCCTGTCCCCGCTGCTCACTGCACACAAGGGTGAGGAGACTCTGTGACCCCCATCACCGTCACATGACCCTGACATAACCTCTGACCTCATGGCCATCACCCCTGACCTCTCCATTCTGCATGGCTTCATCATAACATGACCTGCTGGACCCGTCCAAAGTCCAACGGCAAAATCCCATCGCTCCACCACAGATTACAGTGTGCCGAAACAAGAAACAGTGTACTTACTCATCAGTGCAAAACACATCCAGAAACCCATACCACACATAGTGAGCGCAGCTCTGGAGGAGTATAACACAAGTAATATAATGTATGTACACAGTGACTGCGCCAGCAGAATAGTGAGTGCAGCTCTGGGGTATAATACAGGATGTAACTCATGATCAGTAATGTAATGTATGTACACAGTGACTGCACCAGCAGAATAGTGAGTGTAGCTCTGGGGTATAATACAGGATGTAACCCAGGATCAGTAATGTAATGTATGTACACAGTGACTGCACCAGCAGAATAGTGAGTGCAGCTCTGGAGGATAATACAGGATGTAACTCATGATCAGTAATGTAATGTATGTACACAGTGACTGCACCAGCAGAATAGTGAGTGCAGCTCTGGAGTATAATACAAGATGTAACTCAGTTTCAGTAATGTATGTACACAGTGACTGTACCAGCAGAATAGTGAGTGCAGCTCTGGAGTATAATACAGGATGTAACTCAGGATCAGTAATGTAATGTATGTACACAGTGACTGCACCAGCAGAATAGTGAGTGCAGCTCTGGAGTATAATACAAGATGTAACTCAGGATCAGTAATGTATGTACACAGTGACTGTACCAGCAGAATAGTGAGTGCAGCTCTAGGGTATAATACAGGATGTAACTCAGAATCAGTAATGTAATGTATGTACACAGTGACTGCACCAGCAGAATAGTGAGTGCAGCTCTGGGATATAATACAGGATGTAACTCAGGATCAGTAATATAATGTATGTACACAGTGACTGCGCCAGCAGAATAGTGAGTGCAGCTCTGGGGTATAATACAGGATGTAACTCATGATCAGTAATGTAATGTATGTACACAGTGACTGCACCAGCAGAATAGTGAGTGTAGCTCTGGGGTATAATACAGGATGTAACCCAGGATCAGTAATGTAATGTATGTACACAGTGACTGCACCAGCAGAATAGTGAGTGCAGCTCTGGAGTATAATACAGGATGTAACTCAGGATCAGTAATGTAATGTATGTACACAGTGACTGCACCAGCAGAATAGTGAGTGCAGCTCTGGAGTATAATACAGGATGTAACTCAGGATCAGTAATGTAATGTACGTACACAGTGACTGCACCAGCAGAATAGTGAGTGCAGCTCTGGAGGATAATACAGGATGTAACTCATGATCAGTAATGTAATGTATGTACACAGTGACTGCACCAGCAGAATAGTGAGTGCAGCTCTGGAGTATAATACAAGATGTAACTCAGTTTCAGTAATGTATGTACACAGTGACTGTACCAGCAGAATAGTGAGTGCAGCTCTGGAGTATAATACAGGATGTAACTCAGGATCAGTAATGTAATGTATGTACACAGTGACTGCACCAGCAGAATAGTGAGTGCAGCTCTGGGGTATAATACAGGAGGTAACTCAGGATCAGTAATGTAATGTATGTACACAGTGACTGCACCAGCAGCATAGTGAGTGCAGCTCTGGGGTATAATACAGGATGTAAATCAGGATCAGTAATGTAATGTATGTACACAGTGACTGCACCAGCAGAATAGTGAGTGCAGCTCTGGAGTATAATACAAGATGTAACTCAGGATCAGTAATGTATGTACACAGTGACTGTACCAGCAGAATAGTGAGTGCAGCTCTAGGGTATAATACAGGATGTAACTCAGAATCAGTAATGTAATGTATGTACACAGTGACTGCACCAGCAGAATAGTGAGTGCAGCTCTGGGATATAATACAGGATGTAACTCAGGATCAGTAATATAATGTATGTACACAGTGACTGCACCAGCAGAATAGTGAGTGCAGCTCTGGAGTATAATACAGGATGTAACTCAGGATCAGTAATGTAATGTATGTACACAGTGACTGTACCAGCAGAATAGTGAGTGCAGCTCTGGGATATAATACAGGATGTAACTCAGGATCAGTAATGTAATGTATGTACACAGTGACTGCACCAGCAGAATAGTGAGTGCAGCTCTGGGATATAATACAGGATGTAACTCAGGATCAGTAATATAATGTATGTACACAGTGACTGCACCAGCAGAATAATGAGTGCAGCTCTGGAGTATAATACAGGATGTAACTCAGGATCAGTAATGTAATGTATGTACACCGTGACTGCACCAGCAGAATAATGAGTGCAGCTCTGGAGTATAATACAGGATCAGTAATGTGTGTACACAGTGACTGCACTTTCTATGTATATTCACAAGACACAGCGTCCATATCCCTGATGTAGAGATAAAACTACATTTATTCTGCTATATACAAAGTGACGTTTCGACCTCTCGTAAAGAGTCTGTATCAGGTCATTGATCCGGATCTCGTGGCGCGGTCTCTTGTGAATATACTGGATTATCTCCCCTTTGGCTCGGTGCTTCCCCTCTGGGATTGTGCGGCCTTTCTGTTCTCCATGATTCTGTGTAGACGGCTCTGATTTCAGAGTAAATGTCTCGTTTCTATACAGTCGCGCGGCCGCAGATGTCGGGGTGCAGGCGGCGCCTCCATTTATTACGCTCTCATTGAGCTGATGATACATTATAGAATCGCTTCCACGTCAGAGTCTGGAGCTCGGTGCCGGCAGCGTTTAGTCTCTGCACCGTCCTGGTCTCTATAGTGAGGTTCATGGGCTATAAGGAGCAGCGCGGATAGTACTGGTAGTGCTGGAGGATTTCTGATCCTGGCTGTTAATACAACATATACAGTGTATATAGGTATAACAGACCTATGTTGCAGCTCCATGACTCTGCAGGATCCATCAACCATCATTATTTCATCATCATCATCCGTTTTCTGGATCCGCTTGTGACTTTGGTTTCTGTTATTGGTTCTGGTCCATATCGTTCTATTAGATCATTGCCGGATCCCTGAGCCCCCCTATAAAACGTGTCCGAGCCCCCGCAGGTGACACAGTCAGGACCATACCTACACGTACAGCTTATTACTCGTGTTATTGTTCATGTCCTCGAACGGGGGCAAAAAAAAAAAAATGATTAAAAACTAAATGTAAAAAATTAAAAACTACAAAATCTCCCCCTCCTCTAATTTAATAAGAGAATTTTCACATCTGCTGAAATCCAAACTTCTAAAATATCAGGTTATTCCAGACGGCGAAAAATAAAAAATGTAAAAACAAATTAATAAAAAATAAATAAATAATAATACTAATAAAAAAAATGACAATTTTGTCTTCTCTCCTTTCCACAAAGTGATATAATTGTCTGTGTAAGGGCACCAATAAAATACAAGACCTCGCCCAGCGCCAATAATCACGGTTGTCGTCCTCTCCGTGACACGGCGGATGTGGATGACTTTGGCGTCGCCGTAATCCCACTATTCTCTGTTTCCGGTAAATCATCGTTTGTCGTTTTTTCCACTTATTATAAGATCATTGTTGATGTTTAACATCTCGTCCCATAAATAAAAAGTCCTGACGGCGAGAAAATAAATCCGATGAGGCTTTATGGAGGCGCGAGTGATAAGGTGAAACTCATCCCGTCCTTCCAGGATCGTGCAGACGAGTCTGCTGCAGAACTTCTTAGTCTCTTCCTCTGACTTTCTTGAGCTGATCTTGTTTTCTGTCTCCGCAGAGGACGGCAGCGATGGCCGCAGAGATGCAAGTCCGGGCTCCGACTCCAGGGAGTATTGTTCCTCCGAGCGGGATATAGTAGAAGTGGTCAGGACTGAGTATGTGTACACCCGGCCGCCGCCTTGGATGGGCAACCTCGCCACCATCCACGTGATCACCCCCACCTACAGCCGGCCGGTGCAGAAGGCAGAGCTGACCCGCCTGTCCAACACGTTACTGCATGTGCCCAATCTGCACTGGATCCTGGTGGAGGACGCGCAGCGCCGCACCCCGCTGGTCACCCGCCTGCTGCAGGAGTCTGGTCTCAACTACACCCACCTCAATGTGGAGACCCCCCGGAATTATAAACTGAGGGGAGATACCCGGGACCCCCGAATACCCCGGGGGACTATGCAGAGGAACCTCGCCCTGCGATGGCTTAGAGAGACTTTTAACAAAAACAGCAGTTTACCGGGAGTCGTGTACTTCGCCGATGACGACAACACGTACAGCCTGGATCTGTTCGAGGAGGTGAGTCTGTGTATTGGGGAAGCCCCCAGTGCGGGGCCGTTACCTGGGACTGCTGGACTACACTCCTTACTGTGCGTCCATTCACTTCCCGCTGATATTCTTATACTTGTGCCTAATCATGAGAGCTGCAGTGTAAAGTATGGGGGAAACATTGGGCTGCAACCATAGAAATAGGAGGGTTTTTGCTTTGCAGCTGCTTCTACCTTTACTACCCCAGTGATTGCAAAGCACAGAGGCCGCAGCTCAGTAGGGGGTACAGACCCCGATATTCCAGAAGCATGGATGAGCTGGGGTCTTACTGCAATATTGGGGTCTGGCAGAAGCAGTGGTAATGTACGAACCCTTGGTATAAGGCGGTGGTCTCAGGTTTGATCCTTCTCATTGCGTTGACTACATGTGGTCCTCAATATCAGATTGGAGGTCGGACACCTGGCACCACCACAAGGTCGTGAGGTCCTGAGATGTGGCAGCGCTCTGCACCGTGTAGTGGCCGTTCTCAGTACTGCAGCTCCGATCCATTCACCTCAATAGGAGCCGAGAACGGCCACTACATGGTGTAAGATAGTGGGGGGTGCTGGGTGTGGGACCCCACTGATCTGATAAGATTTTGCTGTCCTATCAATAGGAACGGTAATTATTAATAAGTCCTGGACATTCCCATTAACGCCACATAGACGAGGGCTGCAACAAACAAGTTGGGGGACTAAAAACATTTGCGACTTTTTATTTTTAAAGCTAAATCGCAATTCTAAACTCTCTGGATGTGACTATAAAGCCCCCCTGAATGTTCTCCTGATCTCTCCAATGTGCAAGGGGCAACGGGCGACACCGGTCTTCTGGCTGCAGCTACATCGCAGCATGGTGCCAGTGACGGGGTTGCGACCTGTAGGGGATCACAAAAAGTTACAAAAACTTGGAAGCAATTTTTTTTTGGAGGGGGGTAATGTGTACATAGTCTGAAGCACGACCCACCCACTCGCCTGCGTTGTGCTGCGTCCACATGTCCTGTGTCGTGGCCAAAGTCTAAGGCGACATCCTCTGCAAGTTGTGTGACCAAAGCCTCAGTGCAGCCGCGGCCCCATCAGTACATCTGCAGTTGGGGTTTTCTCCATGATGGAAAATATTGTTTGTAAAGGGGCCGTGAAAAGAGACATGTGCCGCCACTGCTGCAGGGGGCAGGAACACTTTGTTTGGGGGGCTTTGTGCTCACATGGGAGAGGGGGTGTCAGTGGCACATGGTGCGATTGACAAGCCTCAGGCACAATGACTGTAATCAGTCACCTCCGGTGTATGAGGGCGCGGTGAATGCACCCAGCGTGGCCGAGCCTTCGCCTGCTGCTGCCCAGCCCTCGCCTACTGCTGCTGAGCCCTCGCCTACTGCTGCTGAGTCCTCGCCTAATGGTACTGCGGCCGAGCCCTCGCCTACTGCTGCCCAGCCCTCGCCTACTGCTTCTGCTGCCCAGCCCTCACCTACTGCGGCCGAGCCCTCGCCTAATGGTACTGCGGCCGAGCCCTCGCCTACTGCTGCCCAGCCCTCGCCTACTGCTTCTGCTGCTCAGCCCTCGCCTACTGCTTCTGCTGCCCAGCCCTCGCCTACTGCGGCCGAGCCCTCGCCTACTACTTCTGCTGCCCAGCCCTCACGTACTGCTACTGCTGCCCAGCCCTCACGTACTGCTGCCGAGCCCTCACCTACTGCTGCCCAGCCCTCGCCTAATGGTACTGCGGCCGAGCCCTCGCCTACTGCTGCCCAGCCCTCGCCTACTGCTTCTGCTGCCCAGCCCTCACTGCTGCCGAGCTCTCACCTACTGCTGCCCAGCCCTCGCCTACTGCGGCCGAGCCCTCGCCTACTGCGACCCAGCCCTCACCTACTGCGGCCCAGCCCTCGCCCACTGCTACCCAGCCCTCGCCCACTGCTACTGCTGCCGAGCCCTCACTTACTGTGGCCTAGCCCTTGCCTACTGCTACCCAGCCCTCGCCTACTGCTACTGAGCCCTCGCCTACTGCGGCCCAGCCCTCGCCTACTGCTGCTCAGTCCTCAGCTACTGCGGCCCAGCCCTCGCCTACTGCGGCCCAGCCCTCGCCTATTGCTGCCCAGCCCTAGCCTACTGCTGCTTAGTCCTCCCCTACTGCTGCCGAGCCCTTTGCTACTGCTGCTCAGCCCTCGCCTACTGCTGCTCAGCCCTTCCCTACTGCTGCCCAGCCTTCGCCAACTGCTGCCCAGCCTTCGCCAACTGCGGCCCAGCCCTCGCCTATTGCTGCCCAGCCCTAGCCTATTGCTGCCCAGCCCTAGCCTACTGCGGCCCAGCCCTTGCCTATTGCTGCCCAGCCCTAGCCTACTGCTGCCGAGCCCTCACCTACTGCTACTGCTGCCCAGCCCTCACCTACTGCGGCCCAGCCCTTGCATATTGCTCCCCAGCCCTAGCCTATTGCTGCCCAGCCCTAGCCTACTGCTGCTGAGCCCTCACCTAGTGCTACTGCTGCCCAGCCCTCGCCTACTGCTGCCCAGCCCTCACCTACTGCTACTGCTGCCCAGCCCTCGCCTACTGCTGCTCCACAATTATTAAAGGGGCCCCCTGCTCCTACTACAAGGTTTCTGAACTTATTGGCTCACCAGTTCATTTCTTTCTTCTGGGCTTTGACATTGATTTTCTTGGAAATGGGAACTCTGCCTTTCATGGGAAAAGATGTCTGGATCTAATACTGCTCAGAGCTGAGCGTTTGTTACAGTTGTGTCCAGATTAGACACTACTGAATAGCCTGTACCGACACATTGTAACAAATGATCAGGACAGATGGGCGATTCCTACTGCGGATTGTCCAGACAGGATACAATGGTAAATCCTCAGCTGTGAGCGGTATTGGGTCAGTGGAGTTTCTCAGCCTTTAGAGTCACTGACAGACAGCAGAGATATTGAAAATGTGGAGAAATAGCAGAGAGTACATGAGACACAATTGTGCGTCCAGCTCTACACTGGGAGGCTTTTGAATTCGAAGTTTGCAGCGTTATGAGTGCAGCTCTGGAGTGTGATATGAAGGATACACTGACATGCTCTCTCTAGATGCGGAATACCAGAAAGGTGTCGGTGTGGCCGGTGGCTTTCGTTGGGGGACTGCGCTACGAGTCGCCAAAGGTCAACTCTGCCGGGAGAGTGTACGGATGGAAGACTGTGTTCGATCCGCACCGGCCGTTTGCGATAGACATGGCGGGCTTTTCTGTCAACCTGCGGCTTATCCTGCAGCGACCGCAGGCGTACTTCAAGCTACGAGGAGTGAAGGGCGGCTACCAGGAGAGCAGCTTACTGCGGGAGCTCGTCACCCTCAACGACCTGGAGCCCAAAGCCGACAATTGCACTAAGGTACGTGGGACCGGGGACGGGGTGCACACCAGCCAGAAAATTCAATGGTCTAATGGGAGGGTCCAAGCTGCTTTATACCCTGTGGGAGACACAAAGTACCAGGCGAATCTCCTGGTCCATAGGGAATACAGACCTGCACCTCAGGATTACTGGGGAGAACCAGAGGTCAAACCTCTACGAGGGGTCTCTATAGCCGGAAGGTCTGTTGAATCGATGAATAGGGTGCACCGGAAAATGTGCAGGGGTCCCGGAACTGTATACAATGTGCTCATGATTCCAGATCCTGGTCTGGCACACGCGGACGGAGAAGCCCGTGCTGGTCAACGAGGGGAAGAAAGGATTCACAGACCCCAATGTGGAGATCTGAGGATGCGTCCACAGGTGAGCACGGCCCGCAGTGGGGTGACGTCTCGGGTAACGCACAATTACCCCCCATAATGGAAATCCAGTGTCATAGTAAAATTTACCGACTTACTGCCTTTTGTATTGTTCTTGTTTCATTGAAATATTGGCAATATCTGAACACGACTGGAAACAAGAGGATTCTCTGCATTCTGTATAAAAGGCCACTTTTCTGAACACCTTCATCACCAGCATCTGCAGCAGGTCACAACAGCCAGGGGGGCACTACCAAGTTCTATGGTTGTCTGGTTATGCATCATGTCTACAGCAGGTTACAACAGCCAGGGAGGATCTACCAAGTTTTATGGATGTCTGATTATGCATCGTATGTCTGCAGCAGGTCACAACAGCCAGGGAGGCTCTACCAAGTTCTATGGATGTCTGATTATGCATTATATGTATGCAGCAGGTCACAACAGCCAGGGAGGATCTACCAAGTTTTATGGATGTCTGATTATGCATCGTATGTCTGCAGCAGGTCACAACAGCCAGGGGGGCACTACCAAGTTCTATGGTTGTCTGGTTATGCATCATGTTTACAGCAGGTTACAACAGCCAGGGAGGATCTACCAAGTTTTATGGATGTCTGATTATGCATCATATGTATGCAGCAGGTCACAACAGCTAGGGAGGCTCTACCAAGTTTTATGGATGTCTGGTTATGCATCATGTCTGCAGCAGGTCACAACAGCCAGGGAGGCTCTACCAAGTTCTATGGTTGTCTGATTATGCATCATATGTATTCAGCAGGTCACAACAGCCAGGGAGGCTCTACCAAGTTTTATGGATGTCTGGTTATGCATCATGTCTGCAGCAGGTCACAACAGCCAGGGAGGCTCTACTAGGCGCTAACGACACTGCTTGTGAAGGGATGAATAATCCGGAGACCGCAGCAGTCGGGAAAGTCATTTTGTACTGAATTTGGATAAACCTCTTGTTCTATGTCGGGTTCAGATATTTACATGGCTTTTGTTTCATTGATTTATTGCAAACTGCAGAAAGTCTGTAAATTTTGCTCATAAACAGAAAGGAGGGTCTGTGGGGGGATGATGGCAGCTGTATATATATATCAGTCCGTATACACATAGGAGCACAGGTATAAAACCGTCACATAAAGGCGACTTTCTTATTAAGGTCCCAGGACAGTACTTCCCATCATCCTGCTCTCCGGATGATGAGACCTCTCTATTGTGGGGGTCTCTAGCTGCGTTCTGACGTCTCCCCCCGTATTCTCTCTCCATCTAGGGGCTGATTCCTTGGTTACTGGTCGCCGCTTGGGCCTCTAACAGAGAAACTTTGAGGACGAGTTCTCCTCCGGCAGCGATCGGCCCCGTTCGCACAGGACTCCATGTGTATGGTATATTTTCCTACAAGCACAGCACATGTGATGAAAAACAAATGTGGAGAAAGGAGGCAGCTGCGTCGTCCTCTGGCACAGGACCCCCGTCCCCCTGGTCAGTGACAGCCTGCGCCATTGTCCCTCCATTCTCTGCAGACTGAGACCCCCACATCCGTCCACCCCATCATCAGCGGAGCTGCTCACTGACCTTACTGCAGGTGCTGCCATCTGCTGGTCACTCCATGAAATGGTTGACTTCATCACTTCTCCCTGGATATCGCCTTACTGACGGTTTCCTAACTTTGGTAATATTTACCACTGATTCTCCAAGCTCATATCAATTTACTGCAGCAAATAATAAAAAGAAATGATTCAGTATGCAACTCTGAAAGCTTTCATCACTGGTCTTATGTATGTAATAATTCCAATTATTGGCAGTAGCGGAACCAGTAGAGGTGACGGGGAGGATGGCAGGGACTGGACTAATGACGTGTCCGAGTCCTGATCATGGCCTGGGGGTCCCAGCCTAAGGCTTGCTGTGGGGGGCCCATGTTTAGTGGTTACGTCGCCTCTTTAACCCATCGCTATGGTGGAGATACGAAGCGGCCACCATGGAGTAATCTCGATAACCAGCCGCAGTGTTTGCCATCAGAGGACGCCATCACTGCTGGGTTTCTTGCGCCCCCTTCTGGCTACAGTGATTAATTTTCTTCCTGCAGCGAGCTGCACTAACCTGCGACGCCATCCGCCCGCCGTCCTCACCCTCCGGCGGCTGCTTTTAAAACAAGTTGTTTTTTTTTCCCTTTCCTGGAACAAGATTTTTTTTTTGCATATTTAAAATGGAAAAAAAATGAAGTTTGTGAAATGTTTCTTTTTGCTCCAAATTAATATGAAAAGGTCTAGAAATAATCTCAATGCAAATCTTCATGGTGCGACGCCAGGATGGATTATGGGAGCAGTATGGTGTATGGGTGGTCTGCATCCTCCAGCTCTCCTGGTACTACTACCCCTAGCATGTGGCTGGTACATTGGAACAGACCCTCAGGGCAGGACAGAGATTTGTGCATTGAATTCCCCAGAATGGGTATGACTGTAACAAAGCCAACCTATAAAGCGGTCACATGTGGACTGGTGGGACCCCCACAGACCTGAGAGCGGGGCTATAGAAAGCCCCGCCGTGTACCGGGGACGTTCATCTCTGACATTTCCTGAGCACTGAACTCACTGACTCCATACATTTAAAAAAAAAAAAAAGGAAAACTCTTATTTCTATAAAATGACTGGAAAAGACGTGACGTTCCCGCAGTGTTATCAACATTAAATACGAGCCTTTTATCTCGAAATAACTTAGAAAATACAATATTACATTCACCATTGCAGACATTTTACCCACCGGACCCTGAGATCAAAGTTCTGTGTTTTTTTTTAAATTATAAATAAAATCACAGTTTAAAAAAATTTAAAAAAAGGGGGAAAAATCTCTGGTGAAAGCTCCAGAAATATGGAAGACGACTGTGTTTGGCTTGTTCTCCTGCTTCTCATTGAGCGATATCAGGACCCCGGACCAGAACCAGTCAGAAAGAGCCATTGTGTAGGGCAGCGGCCGTGTCCTGCAGGGTGGGATGCAGTTTTCTTACCAGCATGGAAACAACTGAGCCATTGACCTGCTGTAGTCCGGGGTACACAGGAGAAGAACGCAGGCTGGGCAGACAGAGAGATGGACAGACTGGGGGCCGGCTGCACAGACTGGGGGCCGGCTGGACAGACTGTGATGGACTGGTGGTCGGCTGCACGGACAGAGAGATGGACTGGGGGCCGGCTGGATGGCGAGATGGACTGGGGGCCAGCTGCACGGACAGTGAAGAACTGGTGGCCGGCTGCACGGACAGAGAGATGGACTGGGAGCCGGCTGGATGGTGAGATGGACTGGGGGCCGGCTGGACGGACTGGGGGCCGGCTGCACGGACAGTGAAGGACTGGGGGCCGGCTGCACGGACAGTGAAGGACTGGGGGCCGGCTGCACGGACAGAGAGATGGACTGGGGGCCGGCTGCACGGACTGGGGCCGGCTGCACGGATAGTGATGGACTGGGGGCCGGATGGATGGATGGATGGATGGACTGGGGGCCGGATGGATGGATGGACTGGGGGCCGGCTGCACGGACAGGACACACACTGGCTGTCCTCCTCTTCCAAGTTGCTCTTCGCAAAATACCAGTTGCTCCAGTTAATCCACATACTGGGTCCTTCCTAGATGAGGGGAATCCACAGAATATAACGAGCTGCCGACTTCTTGTTCTTCAAATATTGTTATCTACAAAACATAGGGGGTCACAATCTGTTATTAGGGGTCATCATTAGGTTCTCTAGTGATCTGTCTGCATTAAGCAAACTGTGGGGGTCCGGGTGTTACAGGAAGGCATTCACATATGTCCCTGACCCCAGTGCCCACAATGGAGGGTCGTTACTGGGCCAAGAGATGGAGACCCCTGAGAGCTTATATACTCTATGTAACCTGAACCCCTTACACCACAGATGAGGGGGCACCATGATGGGGGGGATCAGGAGAGTGACGCTACTCACTGTATTGACTCCCAGCCACAACCAGGATCCTGGTAAATAAAGCGTCTCTTGAGGACCTATATCCCAGTACCGGCCCAGGTTCTTCCCATTTACAAACACCGCTCCTTTCTTCCATCCCTGTAACAGAACAAAGCATCCGAGTGCTCGGGTCTGAACACAGAAGAATAGTGAGAGCAGAACATATCGGTACGGAGGTCAGAAAACATCCACATATATCAGGGCATGCACGAGGGGTGCGCACGGAGTGGGAGATTGTAGAGGTATAGTAAGGGTACCGTCACACAGTGCAATTTTCAACGGTACGATCCGTGACGCTCCAGCATCGTAACAATATCGCTCCAGCGTCGTAGACTGCTGTCACACTTTGCAATGTACGACGCTGGAGCGATAATTTCATGACGTATGTGCGATGTAGAAGCCGTTGGTTACTATGCGCACATCGTATACGATATATGTTACACCATGCGATCATGCCGCCACAGCGGGACACTAGACGACGAAAGAAAGTTTCAAACCATCTGCTACGACGTACGATTCTCGGCGGGGTCCCTGATCGCAGGAGCGTGTCAGACACTGCGATATCGTAACTATATCGCTGGAACGTCACGAATCGTGCCGTCGTAGCGATCAAAATTGCACTGTGTGACGGTACCCGAAGAACGTATAGCCGAGCCCAGGCCGGTCACACCGCTGAGAGCTGGGCCCAACCCCCGACACAAAGGCCACAGCCCAGTGGGTCAGACTTCGGACTCCCTTGTTACCTTTGCACCATGTCCTGGGGTTCAGGGGAGTCACTGATACCGGCAGATAATTCCCAGAACACATTTACCTTCATAGACAGGAAGGTGTCCCCCGGGGAATAGGTCACCTGGAGCGCTCCCTGGCAGAATACTGGACCCGTCTTCTCCTCGCTCACATCCGACCACTGGATGTTGTCCAGACTTGTGGAAAATAGAGGGAGAAGATGACGCCATGTAGTGTGGAAACCCCTCCAATATGCACCCAGTGCCTTGCCGTAAATCCTTGCCGCCGTAGATCCCCCGCAGTTTCCATACGTCGGTGCCCTGCCGTATATCCGCAGCAGTTTCCATACGTCGGTGCCCTGCCGTATATCCGCAGCAGTTTCCATACATTGGTGCCCTGCCGTATATCCGCTGCAGTTTCCACACATTGGTGCCCTGCCGTATATCCGCAGCAGTTTCCATACATCGGTGCCCTGCCGTATATCCGCAGCAGTTTCCATACATTGGTGCCCTGCCATTGATCTGCTGCAGTTTCTATACATCGGTGCCCTGCCATTGATCTGCTGCAGTTTCTATACATCGGTGCCCTGCCGTATATCCGCAGCAGTTTCCATACATTGGTGCCCTGCCGTATATCCGCAGCAGTTTCTATATGTCGGTGCCCTGCCATTGATCTGCCAGTTTCCATACATTGGGGCCCTGCCATCGATCCACCCCAGTTTCCATACGTCAGTGCCCCGCCGTCAATCTGCCGCAGTTTCTATACGTTGGTGCCCTGCCGTTGATCTGCCAGTTTCCATACGTCGGTGCCCTGCCGTCAATCTGCCGCAGTTTCTATACGTTGGTGCCCTGCCGTTGATCTGCCAGTTTCCATACGTCGGTGCCCTGCCGTCAATCTGCCGCAGTTTCTATACGTTGGTGCCCTGCCGTTGATCTGCCAGTTTCAATACGTCGGTGCCCTGCCGTCGATTGGCCGCAGTTTCTATACGTCGGTGCCCTGCCGTCGATCCACCCCAGTTTCTATACGTCGGTGCCCTGCCGTCGGATCTGCCAGTTTCCATACATCGGTGCCCTGCCGTCGATCCACCCCAGTTTCCATACGTCGGTGCCCTGCTGTCGATCCACCCCAGTTTCCATACGTCGGTGCCCTGCCGTCGGATCTGCCAGTTTCCATACATCGGTGCCCTGCCGTCGATCCACCCCAGTTTCCATACGTCGGTGCCCTGCTGTCGATCCACCCCAGTTTCCATACGTCAGTGCCCTGCTGTCGATCTGCCAGTTTCCATACATCGGTGCCCTGCTGTCGATCCACCCCAGTTTCCATACGTCGGTGCCCTGCTGTCGATCCACCCCAGTTTCCATACGTCGGTGCCCTGCCGTCGGATCTGCCAGTTTCCATACATCGGTGCCCTGCCGTCGATCCACTCCAGTTTTCATACGTCTGTGTCCTGTCGTATATCCACCCCAATTTCCATACGTCGGTGCCCTGCCGTCGATCTGCCAGTTTCTATACATCGGTGCCCTGCCGTCGATCTGCCAGTTTCTATACATCGGTGCCCTGCCGTCTATCTGCCAGTTTCCATACATCGGTGCCCCGCTGTCGATCTGCCAGTTTCCATACATCGGTGCCCCGCCGTCGATCCGCCGCAGTTTCTATACGTCGGTGCCCTGTTGTAGATCGTGGCAGTTTCCTCTGGGATGGAAGGTCTAGTGGTAAGTCAAAACCATCCATTGCCACGAGATGGACCAACACTGATGACGTAAGTGCACGTTCATCCTGGCTGCCTACCCGCCACTGCAGCCGCCATTTTGGTCCTAGTAAAGGCGGCTCCAGCACTTGAAAACAGGGAATGGGATAAAAAGCAAAGCATGAGGCCCGGGGTCTACGTGTGGCACGGACTGATGCCGCTCTCACCTCCTGATGAAGGTCGAGTTCATATCCAGACTGTAGATCTTATAATTCCTCAGGGGAACATCTCGCAGGAAAACGTCACCAACAAGACCTGAGTTGGGAGTAAAAGGAGAGACCAGGTAGAAGATTAATGGCCGGACGCCAGATGTCGCTGCGGCCTCACTGACATCTTTGGGCCTATGGGGGAAAGGGTGGTTATAACATGTAGGGGCACATGTGCCACCTCCGATGCTCCGCAGTCCCTTCAGTCACGGATCGGGTGGGAGCCGGGCTGTCACCAGTCTGACATTAATAAGTCAGAGCAGGGGGCGCCCCCCGGAGGCGACTACAAGCAGACGGAGGACAGGAGTTGTGATCTGTAGATGAAATGATGGGAAGAGTTGTTTATATCTAGATGATGACTTCTAGAACCACAGGGACCTGTCACCTTGTATGCTGGGACTTGTAGTTCCCAGACAGCCATACACTTCTTCCTCTTAGATACCTTTGCGCTGATCATTTATTCTGACTCCGTAATTTACTCGTCCGCAGTTTTCTACCAATATCCGCAGCTTTCTGTAACCCTGGGGCCGAAATGAGATCAGGATTAGTCTGCGCCATGTTCACGGGTTCTCAATGTTATATATAAAACTCTGCGACCTTCTGTCACACCGACTCCACCTGCCTCACAAGAATGGTGCCATTCACTGACCGCAAGCAGAGGCAGAACCCCCCTTGGCCATTGCTCACCAATATGGCATCATGGCTTGTCGGGCCGGGTCTCCATGCTGCGGCTGCACGATTCCAGGCGTTACCTATAAGATCGTGCCACCATCAGCCACCATATGCGGGTGCAGTTTGGGCGTCATATGGTCGGCAGCCATCTTCTAGCGTTGTATGCACATGTATGAGCAGGGTATCAGACCTTGCTTGCTGTCACTGAATAGAAACACGTCGCTCGCACCTCTGGGTTTACTGGCCGCAGCTTGAGGCCGATCCCACGCTGCATGCGGAGGGCGATGGCAGTGCAGCCTCAGGTGACACCTTAGTATTCCGGCAGCCATCGTGGCCGCATGCAGCAGCCGCAGCGCGGAGAATCGGCCATGATGCTGGATCAACTAAAAGTTATCACGGCAACTTCCCTGCCTCTGCTTGTTATCACGGCAACTTCCCTGCCTCTGCTTGTTGTCACAAAATGGAAACTTATGTCTGAAGAGCCTGAGACGCTGAGACACCTGGAAAGTTACGAAAAGAAATATAAATGCACGGAAAAGAAGGCGGCGAATTCTGTGGAACCCGCAGCGGTCGCAATCACCGAGTGTGAACAGCACAGACCCAGAAGATCTCTCCTGTGAGGGCCGGGCTGTCAGGCCGCGCTGCGTACACGCCACTGCGCTTGGTCCTGTACACACAGACATGATGGACGCAGATTACTTACCGGGACCTCAGCGATGTCCAGCTCCGTGTTCTTATAATCCACAAATCCCACAGACTGACCGCTGACGAAAACCTGCAAAACCAAGTGGAAGCCGGTCACAATGAACATGCACTGAACGGCCACCAGATGGCGCAGGAACGCTGCTGAGAAATCACAACAGACAAGACATCAGTGCAGGGCAGCAAGAATGCTGCCAGTCAGCCAGCGCTGCAGCCAATCACTGAGCTCAGCCCTTGTAATGGCACAAGCCACTGAGCTGAATGATTGGCGGCAGCGCTGTTGATGTGACATCATCAAGTCATTAACAGACTGGCAGTGCTGGACCCGTGGAGGGTGAGTAAAGCACAGTGTGTTTGTGCTTTACTGTAAACTGCACCAAGGGACAGAACTTTTAGGACACCAGAACACCCCTTTAAGAGGTTCAGATGTAAAGTCCGTCCTCACCTGAGCGCGGTCACGGACGTTCCCTCTAGTCTGGAACTTTCCGCCGCCGTATATGACAGTCTCGTACAGGGTGTAGCCATAGGACTGGCCGTTTCCTTCGTTCACCGGCAGGTTCTCCATGTTCACTGGAAGCTCAGATTTATACGGCTGCAGACACAGTAGTCACCGCGTTATATCTCGTGCGAGAAACTTTCCACCGTTTTGTGTACACAGCTCCATCGCCATGTACAGAAGCCACGAGAAGAGGAGCCGCTCATGTCAGCAGGATCAGACGACACCGCAGCGTGGCGACACAAGTCTGCACCGGCGTGGGGTCTCCTCCACCGTCACGTCCTGGGTATATACATGTAAGGCCGTCCCCGGAGGGTGGAGGACACATATATACATCTCCTACCTCTCCGATCAGATGCAGGGAGTCCCACAAGGACAGGCTGCGTTTCAGCGTCACGGCCCCATATGTGGACTTTGTGATCAGCGCCGGCGTGGGGGGAAGTGGTGCGGCTGCGGGAAAAGAGAGAATCTTATGGTCTTCATTGTATAATGGGGAGATGTCAACAGCTACCAGAGAGGACAAATTATGGGACCCCCAACCCAGGAGTTACACCCCAAAGGTGACGCAGGAAAATGCAACTATGGCAGCAAAAACTTAATAATAAATGGCGGCCAAACCTGCCGATGTCTGGGGAAAGGTTCACCATCCAGTGTGCGGGGGTCTCCCGAATCTCCCCAATAAATCAGTATGGATTCGAACATCCGATTAGGATTGTTCTCAGGGAGATGGACCACCTCCAGAGGAAAGCGGGGGAGGGGTCCGGACACAGGGGTGGGGAGGCAGAGGGGACGGAGAAGGGGTCCAGAGGAGTGAGGGAGGGAGGCAGAGGGGACAGAAGAGAGGTCCGGACAGAGGAGTCAGAGAGGCAGAGGGGACGGAGGAGGGGTCCGGTCACAGGAGTGAGGGAGGCAGAGGGGAAGGAAGAGGGGTCCGGACAGAGGAGTCAGAGAGGCAGAGGGGACAGAGGAGGGGTCCAGACAGAGGAGTGAGGGGGGCAGAGGGGACGGAGGAGGGGTCCAGACAGAGGAGTGAGGGGGGCAGAGGGGACAGAGGAGGGGTCCAGACAGAGGAGTGAGGGGGGCAGAGGGGACGGAGGAGGGGTCCAGACAGAGGAGTGAGGGGGGCAGAGGGGACGGAGGAGGGGTCCGGACAGAGGAGTGAGGGGGGCAGAGGGGAAGGAAGAGGGGTCCGGACAGAGGAGTCAGAGAGGCAGAGGGGATGGAGGAGGGGTCCAGAAAGAGGAGGGAGGCAGAGGGGACGGAGGAGGGGTCCAGACAGAGGAGAGAGGGGGGGCAGAGGGGATGGAGGAGGGGTCCGGACAGAGGAGTGAGGGGGGCAGAGGGGAAGGAGGAGGGGTCCGGACAGAGGAGTGAGGGGGGCAGAGGGGACAGAGGAGGGGTCCGGACAGAGGAGTCAGAGAGGCAGAGGGGACAGAGGAGGGGTCCAGAAAGAGGAGGGAGGCAGAGGGGACGGAGGAGGGGTCCAGACAGAGGAGAGAGGGGGGCAGAGGGGATGGAGGAGGGATCCGGACAGAGGAGTGAGGGAGGCACAGGGGATGGAGGAGGGGTCCAGACAGAGGAGTGAGGGAGGCAGAGGGGATGGAGGAGGGGTCAGGTCAGAGAAGTGAGGGAGGCAGAGGGGACGGAGAGATGATAGGATGAAGGGTCCACAGGGAGGATAAGATGGGATGGTGGGAGACTGAAGGGTCCGGCATCGGCTTGTCTTTGCTGAGTGTGTGACGGCTTTCTTATGTGTATTAATGTAACGCCAGATAGAACTACTCCCCCCAACATGGCAGCAGGGAGGCCGCACTTACTGTACTGTTTGCTGAACAATTCCCGTAGTTTGAAGTACTTGGAGGTGTAATCTCCGGCCTCGGTCAGCGGAGCGTCGTAATCTGGACAGAAGAGGCATAAAAACACAAAATAACAGAGCGTCAGACAATGTGGACTCCTATCGGGGATTAACCCTTTATGTACAATTAGCACAGAATTCATGCGACTTCTCCCACATTATCAGAGACCGGTGGTCAGCGGCGTCGCCCTCACAGCCCGTGGACAGGGGCGACATGGTTTATCAAAGAAAGCAGCCGTGTTTTTCTAATCCTGGCCGATTGTGTCTAACCTTGTGGTAGGGACAATTTCTGTTCCCCGCTGCCTCTGGCATGAAGTCTCACATACACAGGGAGACGCCGCAGCTCCCGGTATTTAATTCCTTTCTCCATGTTTTTTAACAATTGAGAAGGAGCGGCTCGGAGTGCAGGGTGGCCCGGAGTGCAGGGGGGCCCAGAGTGCAGGGGGGCCCAGAGTGCAGGGGGGGCCCAGAGTGCAGGGGGGCCCAGAGTGCAGGGGGGGCCCAGAGTGCAGGGGGGGCCCAGAGTGCGGGGGGGGCCCAGAGTGCAGGGGGGGGGGGGCCCAGAGTGCAGGGGGGGGGGCCCAGAGTGCAGGGGGGGGGGGGGCCCAGAGTGCAGGGGGGGGGGGGGGCCAGAGTGCAGGGGGGGGGGGGCCCAGAGTGCAGGGGAGGGGGGGCCCAGAGTGCAGGGGGGCCCAGAGTGCAGGGGGGGCCCAGAGTGCAGGGGGGGCCCAGAGTGCAGGGGGGGCCCAGAGTGCAGGGGGGGCCCAGAGTGCAGGGGGGGCCCAGAGTGCAGGGGGGGCCCAGAGTGCAGGGGGGGGGGGCCCAGAGTGCAGGGGGGGGGGCCCAGAGTGCAGGGGGGTGGGGGGCCCAGAGTGCAGGGGAGGGGGGGCCCAGAGTGCAGGGGGGCCCAGAGTGCAGGGGGGGCCCAGAGTGCAGGGGGGGCCCAGAGTGCAGGGGGGGCCCAGAGTGCAGGGGGGGCCCAGAGTGCAGGGGGGGGGCCAGAGTGCAGGGGGGGGGGGGGCCAGAGTGCATAGGGGGGGGGGCCCAGAGTGCATGGGGGGGGGGCCCAGAGTGCATGGGGGGGGGCCCAGAGTGCAGGGGGGCCCAGAGTGCAGGGGGGCCCAGAGTGCAGGGGGGGCCCAGAGTGCAGGGGGGGCCCAGAGTGCAGGGGGGCCCAGAGTGCAGGGGGGCCCAGAGTGCAGGGGGGGCCCAGAGTGCAGGGGGGGCCCAGAGTGCAGGGGGGCCCAGAGTGCAGGGGGGCCCAGAGTGCAGGGGGGCCCAGAGTGCAGGGGGGGCCCAGAGTGCAGGGGGGGGGGGGGGGGGCAGAGTGCATGGGGGGGGCCCAGAGTGCAGGGGGGGCCCAGAGTGCATGGGGGGGGGCCCAGAGTGCAGGGGGGGCCCCCAGAGTGTAGGGGGCTGGGCCCAGAGTGCAGGAGGGGGCCCAGAGTGCAGGGGGGGGGGGGCAGAGTGCAGGGGGGGCCCAGAGTGCGGGGGGGGGGGGGGGCCCAGAGTGCAGGGGGGGCCCAGAGTGCAGGGGGGGGGCCCAGAGTGCAGGGGGGGCCCAGAGTGCAGGGGGGGCCCAGAGTGCAGGGGGGGCCCAGAGTGCAGGGGGGGCCCAGAGTGCAGGGGGGCCCAGAGTGCAGGGGGGCCCTGGGATGCAGGGGGGCCCAGAGTGCAGGGGGGCCCAGGGTGCAGGGGAACGCCCAGAGTGCAGGGGGGGGGCCCGGAGAGCAGGGGAACGCCCAGAGTGCAGGGGGGCCCGGGGTGCAGGAGTAACTAAATGAATATGTAAGATGACATGGTGCCCTAATAAGTGTCAGAGGTGGCAACACATCCTCCGGCATGGCCGTCCCTCCTGCACCTCGTCCTCACCGTAACTGGTGACATCGGCGCGGTATTCATGGAAGTGCAGCGCTCCGTTCATGAACCCAAAGTTGGTGCCGCCATGAAACATGTAGAGGTTAATGGAGGCTCCTTTAGTCAGCACGTCGGACACGGTGGAAACCATCTCTGGAAAGACAGAACTGCAATAAACGTCCTCGGACATTAGTGAGTGCATCACTGACCGCCATTCAGAGAGTCGATACTTACGGTCAACATCAAAGACGTGATGATCCCCTCCCCAGTAGTCAAACCAGCCGGTCCAATACTCCATCACCATCACCGGCATGTTACCCTGCAGGGCGAGAGAGGCCCGTTACACCCGCCGAGATGACCCCTCATCTATTCGTAGAGTCTGAAGCTGCGGACAATGCGCCATTTATCTCGATTTCACCAGCATTATGTCTTGTACAGTTCCTCCGTTACTCCTCCTGGAAATGAATGACCTAAGTGCGACCACTTTCCATACTGACAAGGGGAATGGTAACACCCAGGCTACAATCTTTCTCCCGACATTTCCAGGAGGAATTACAGAGGAAAGCCAAGTCCTAAGATATGACGCTTGTGGTCGGGCCTGGACTTGTGGCTGTACTATGGAAGAAATACTAGCAGGTATATAGCTGAATGGTGCGACTATGATCCCTGATGGGCCGGAGCCGTCGTCAGCCCTGTGTACATATGTGCGGCAATGTTTGCAGAGCACTTGTACATTTTTCCACTTACGGTCAGTAAGAAGCGAACGGCGCCGGACAACCAGCACCTGACACGTGTGCGTTACCTGGATGGACTCGAGATACGTGAAGAGGACGGGCTCAATCTTCTGGAAATTGATGGTGGCCAGGACTGTGCAAGGGAAAAGCAAGGTTATAAAGGACGAGTGAGAAATCCATTACACCATCATGGCGAAATTAGCGCACACCAAAGTCGCCATAAAGCGCTCACCTTTAACGCCCAGAAAAAAAAAAGTAAACTCTGGAGATCCCGTCCTACCTCCTTCCATACTGCCCGAGCTGATCCCATCCTTATTGTCGGAGGTCAGTAACGTTTCCACAATCCCGCGGCGCAGCAGAGCCTGCAGCGACAAAGTGCATCGTAAGGAGAACCAGCCTGATATTACTAAACACAATGGATGCCGCCATATTGAGCACTTAGAAAAGTAAAAAATTATTATGTGCATATGGGGCCGGGAAGCTGGGAATTAATAATAATAATAATTATTATTATCGGGGTCCTATATGAACGTAATACAAAAAGAGAAAGTCCATTCAAGGCTCCGGCTGCTACTTCACTTCTTGGCCATTTTTTATTTTTCTGCTTTTGTTTTGCTGTAACGTTTGTATTGTACCTTCCCTACAGCCACAAGATTTGCTTCTTACGGGACAAGTTGCATCTTTTCCTGACACCGTTCATTTTAGCGTATAACGCACTGGAAAAAACATTACAAGTGGGTGCAAAAAAAAAAAAAAATGAAATTCCACCGTGATACTTTGTTTTTTCAGCGTTCAGCGGAGCCATACGAGAGCTGGGTTGTGTCTGCAGACCGTCGTTATATTATAGGATTTTTTTTTTTTTTTTTACGACGCAAACCAAACTCTCAGATGGCTCCATGTTTGTTTTTTGGGTGTTTTACGGCGCTCCCCTTTGCACGCTTTGTTCTATGGGCGAGAACACTAATGAAACCAAGTTTATAGAGTATTTAGCCGTATTGACGGAGCTTTAGCTTTTTTCCTTTGACAATGGCGCTGTGTCAGGGCTTGGTTATTTTTTGTGCTGTCATTTCGGCTGATACCACTTTGGGTTTCTGATCTTTTTGGGGGAGGTAAAGTTATGAAAAAAAGTGAATCTGGAATTTAATTTTTTTTCTGCATTGTGACATTCACCATAAGGGATAAATCTAAGCACAGTGAATTCCTGGTAGTTTGGACAATTCGGCATCTTTAGTTTTTATTAATCCCCTTGGAGGACTTGATGACCTAAACACAATACACTGCGATGCTGTTATAAGAGTGGAACGTAAAGCTGACGATCCCCGGCCACATGACGGGCTACAGAATGGACGTACTCCGCGGTTACTGCCGCCGTCACGTGTAAGAGCCGCGGCGCCCGCGTGTGCTGTACGGCGGATCACTGCGGCATGATGACCCGAGCAGCAGGACAGGATTCAACAGGCAAGTAAAGCCGCTTTTATCATTATCTCGCCCTCCTGGAAAACCAGGGAGTGAAAAAGTTCTCCAACTTTCTAATAAGCTTTGCGTGCCCCCAGCAGCGCCACAGGCTGATCGCCTCCATGCCACGCATGCCGCATTGATGCAGTAATTGATGCAGAAGGAGCCGCGACCAAGTACTGAGGGCATTTACTGATCATACATTTCAGTAGGGAACATTTCGGATTTTACAATCCTTTCTCAAGCTCGTGTTATAAAGTATTCTAATTTACTGAGATAATGACTGTGGGGTTTTCATTGGCTGTAAGCCATAATCATCAACATTAACAGAAATAAACACTTGAAATAGATCACTCTGTGTGTAATGACTCTATAGAATATAGGAGATTCACTTTCTGTACTGAAGAACTGAAATAAATGAACTTCTTGATGATCTCCTAATTTAGTGAGAAGCGCTTGTAGTCTGCCTGACACATTGCAACAAACGACCAGCGCTTTCTCTACACTGACACACTTGTGCGACCTCTGAGATCACGGCTGGGGTGTTCAGATTCACTGACAGCAATCAGCAGAAGATGTAAAATTGTAAGTGATTTACTGAGATGAAGGCGCTGAGCCGCGGACTGCGAGCCCGGACGCCGTGACCCGAGCCTGGACGCCGTGACCCGAGCCCGGACGCCGTGATCCGAGGCCGCACTCACCGTCTTTATGAACTCCATGTAGTTGGCGTCCTTGGCGTGCGAGCCGTACTCGTTCTCCACCTGCACTGCGATGATTGGGCCTCCCCTGGAATACTGCGGAGACAGAGCGGTTTTACATTTAGGATTCCTATAAAATATCCCGTCTCTTTGGTCCGGATTTAGGATTGTACAGTGGGGGGATACTATGTGAATAATCCCCGTCCCACTGCTCTGAGAAGCACAAAAAAGAACCAACCCCATCATGGAGAATACTACAACCGTATACCACTGAGGAACGGCCCCGATTCCCATCAGATACACATCAGGGCTGTGCATGAAGGGGGCTGGCTGTTGATTTTAATGGCCAAGCCAGCCCCCTTCTTCATCACAGCTGATGTATAGACATAGAAGGGAGGTGAACGATGAGGATCCATCGACTTGGAACCGGTCTAGTCAGCACTGACCCCCGTCCTGGAGGACAAAACTCTTCAGTGAGCGGTGTAAGGCGGGGTGGACAGAGGGTGTATGTGCAGTGGATTTTATGGGTGGAAAATGTGCTGTGTAATACGATAGCGGCATTGAGGAGATTTCACAAAGCCGAGATCCACAGCAAATAGTGAGATGTGCAGCAGAATTTCCACTGCAAAATCCGCATCGGGAAATTCAGTGGAGGACACGTCCCAGGGGAGCAGACCCCAATACCAGTCAGAGCTGAGGATGTGATGAATGTGCACCCACCTGATGTCGGACCACCCTGGGGAGCAGGTGATCGAAGTAAGCCTCGGTCGCCTCGGCGAAGCCTTTGTAGGTGGTCCGCAGCTGCATGTCCTGGTCCTGTAGTAACCAGCTGAGAGACACGGACAGTGAGCGTTACAGGACCGCCGATCTGAACATCCGCATTGTTCTCATTTACGACCACCGGAGATTCTGGCTCAGATTGTACGTTGTGCCCTAAGAAACGCCTAGACCTCTCCAGAGCCAGAAAGTCTCTTCCACTTAGTCTTACCCCTCGTTATGTGGTGCTGTGGTGATAAAGGATCGAGCACACGTGGCCCGGCATCCACCAGGTGGGGGGGCGGCCCGGCATCCACCAGGTGGGGGGCGGCCCGGCATCCACCAGGTGGGGGGCGGCCCGGCATCCTCCAGGGGGCGGCCCGGCATGTGGCTGTCGACATGGTGCCAAATACTCAGGACGACGGTACGTGGGAAGCGTCGCTGCTGATGTCATGTAAGAGGACATTTCCCGGTCTTTGCGTGTGAACTCACCTCGGCAGCCCCCCGAGATCCCATTCTGAACAGATATAGGGTCCTGGACGTAAAATCACCCATAATCCCACCTCAGCGGCTGTGTCCAAATATGACCTGTAGGGGGCAGAGGAGATGAAGAAGAGCAAGAAGACAATGATGTCACAAAGATGGCGGCGCAATGAGCCATTGTATGAGCAATATGTGGAGATCAGAAGCGGAGGAGCAAAATCAGAGATTGTGGCCGATCTATGAAGTGACTGACGAGCGGCTGCGTGTTTCTCATGTGTCGCCCCTTCGCTGGAGCCCTCGGCTTTTCTTCTGGCTTCTAGAAGCGCGTCTAGTCCGAGCCTCCTGTGCTGGCGGTAGGCAAGGAAGGGACGAGACCTGCGCGCCCCGTGTGACTGCTCTGTGCAGAGGAGGAAAACGGAGGCGACCAGTGAGGGGGACGACATGAGAACGCTCGGGAGCCCCCATACACAGATTGTAGGCTGACGGCCCCCCATATTGGCAGAACCGGCCGACATGGTCTCCTCGGTTCATGAGTTAGTGGCTGATAACCAAGCACAATAGACTGTACACAGATGAGTGGTGAGGAGTCATCTTTGGGGGCCGCACAGACGGCAGCTCGGCCCCCACCACACATGTGACATTACCTGAGGTCCAGATTTCCAGAAAAGTCAAACTTGCCCCTCTGCGGCTCGTGCAGGTTCCAGGACACGTACCTAGGACACACGAAGGGTTCGGTCACATCACACAGCAGTGCATTGTGGGCGTTAGCAGGGGTCCGCACTCTCCTCAGCCCCCATACACGAGATGCTGGGCTGCTTACCGGCATGTGTGCGGGGGCCACAGGTTCATAGGTCACAGAATCCAGATCAGATCGGAGCTCGACCGAACACGTGGATGAGGTTCCGAAAACCCCTCCGAGGGCCGTGTGGTCACTCTGCACAGCAGATACGGGAGTGAGGGGGCTCCGATAACGGGCCGCACCACGTGACACCGATAACGGGCCGCACCACGTGACACCGATAACGGGCCGCACCACGTGACACCGATAACGGGCCGCACCACGTGACACCGTACTTGCCTGTCTTTGGCTGCACCGCCATATGCCACCACGTGGTACGTACGTTGTGAGCGTGTTCAGCCCGCAGGCCTTCATCTTCATCATCCGATCCTTCCAGTATTCCCTGGGGACCCGGAAATAGTGCATGGACCCTCCCAGGATCCTCAGCGGCTCGCCCTCCAGCAGGAACTGCCCGTTCTCTGCCTGCAGACCCCTATGCTGGCTCCACATCCTGAAGGAGAAGGAATCCTGGAGGTACGGCCTGCGGGCGCGGAGACGACAACGTTAGCAGAAATACTCTGTGGACACACGGCCCCCATACACTGTACTCTGCAGGGCCAATGACGCCGCAACATTCAGCTCAGTTCTTATCTTGGAAGTCAATGTCCAAGTCTGCGACGCGCATCTATAGGCCAGCCATTAACAGGTTAATCGGAGACAATCAGTAACAGCCCTCTAAAGGAGCCTGCACCAAGGAAAAAGATATGTGACAAACTAGGACCCCCAAAACAGAGCGCTATATTACCGGCCCGAATATCCTCCACTGCTCCATTCATGGTCTACAGGCCTGCAGGAGACAGCGGAGCACAGCGCTCCTCCCTGACTACGGGCCTGCAGGAGACATCGGAGCACAGCGCTCCTCATTGACTATGGGGCTACCGGAGACAGCGGAGCACAGCGCTCCTCACTGACTACGGGCCTGCGGGAGACAGCGGAGCACAGCGCTCCTCATTGACTATGGGGCTACCGGAGACAGCGGAGCACAGCGCTCCTCACTGACTACGGGCCTGCTAGAGACAGCGGAGCACAGCGCTCCTCACTGACTATGGGCCTGCTAGAGACAGCGGAGCACAGCGCTCCTCACTGACTATGGGCCTGCCAGAGACAGCGGAGCTCAGCGCTCCTCACTATGAACGTAATATATAGACATCGGGGCCTCCAGCATGAGAAGTGGCTGGGCCTCCTTTGTTTGGGCCATCGGTGGGGGTCTCCCCACCCGGACCACCTGTCTTCAGTGTTGGCAGTGTGCTGCTCAGTAGAATCCCCTCCAGGACTGAGGTCCCCCACACAGGAGGATTTCCTAGCGCTGCCGTCCCTGGGGGTGACAGACGGTGACCAGCAGCGCGAATATTTACATTTCCATTGGAAAGATCAGCTTCATAGAATGGCTGGAGGAAGCAGTGCAGAGCCGGGACACAAGTGTAACAAAACCTCAGCTGTGAAAAGCACGAGGGCTGGACGAGAGACACTTAATGTCCTGACTAATATCAGAGGAGGGGAGACTTGTCCGCAGCGGCAGAGCGGAAGCCCCATTATTACCGAGGAAAATATCCAAATTACACAGTGTACAGTGTATAAACACATTACAAGTCATCTCCAGGGGGCCGCAGAGCAGAGGGGGACATGTAACCAATTAACCCTTCATTTACAAGAAGAAAACAACAGAACCACTGACCTGCCAGAAGTACTGTGATCAATGGAAGGGACAAAAGGGAGCCAAAAGCACAGCGCGGACGGGACAAGGGAGGGGGCGAAGCACAGAGCGGACGGGACAAGGGAGGGGGCAAAGCACAGAGCGGACGGGACAAGGGAGGGGGTGTTAAATATTAATTATTCTTATTTTTATTCTGTACCGAGCACATGGTTTCTTGCTGACACTATCAAAAGCTATTTCTGTGTATGTAGCTCAGAGTATAAGTTAACTCCATATACAGAAGACACGTGATCAGTGTTGAACATATATAAACGTCTCTTAGGAGGGGGTGGGGGCTTTTTGTCACGTGGGACGGTCACCTCCCTTCCTTCACCATCATTCTCCATGGACATGAGACAAGACACGAGGAACAACAGCTGTTAGCTACTCCATGCCATGATGACTTCAGACTTTCACACAGACAGATGACTTCTACCATTCTACCTTTTAAAGATGAGTAACAGGAGAAGCGCTGATATCTACACATGGACACTCTGTTTGTAATTGTTTCATCTACCTTTTATGTTTTTGCTGCGATGGTGGATAACTCAATAAACCACTATACTTTCGGCAGAATATCATGACATTTTTCTTTTAAGAATAACGCACCTGGTTAAGTCTTGATTAGATATTTTTGCTCAATAACGATTTTTAACATTTGGCCTAGCCAGCCAGTTTTGATTTTTTGTGCTATTTTTGCGTGAATTTCCTTCTTCTTGCACACGGGGGAAGACAGAAGAGTTCCGCTAGATTGTGCAAGTATTCAGGAATTCCACTTCAAGTCACAAAGAACTCATACAAGAACCTACGAATTACGAAGACTTTAACAGGTGTCAGACGGATTGACAGCAAGCACTGGTAGTGCTGAAGATAGATGTGCTAAAAATAGCCGTGCTGAAGTCCGGAGCCCAGCGTTGTAAAAGCAAAGGGATTACAAGCTGAGATTTCAAGGTAAGACAAATGGATTTGATAAATTCATATGCTAAATCAAGTCAGATAGAATTTGTAAGTTTGTACGGATCTAGCTTAGAAATATTTTGGTCTAATTTATTTGCAGAATGCAGAATAGCGAATTCGAATTTGAATTTAGATTCTAAGCTAATGTCTAAGAAAAAAGAAAAAGAGCAACTTAAAAATATTTTACATATGGTTTATGTATTTAACGAGTTTGTGACAGAGAAGTCCAAAAAAAGACAGTGTAGAAAGAATTTCTAAGGAAACGAATGATGTTCCCAAGATTGATTGTAATGAGAAGAGTGAGAAAGATGTGACGCACGTATCTGTGATGACGATGACCACCCAAAGTGACATTGACTTTGTGACACAAGATGAAAAACAAGATGGAGGAAGTGAAGGAGACATGACAATTGACAAAGATGATCTACGAGGGACAGATGTACAAGGGCCACTAAAAATAGACGACTCAGAGGCCCAACTCCAACTTAAATCTAGGAAAATCCTGCTAAAATTATGCAAAATCATTCCTGCATATGATGACAAAATCCATGTGTGCAGAAATTCAGAGATATTTGAGAGTTTTGCTGATAAGTTTGATTTGACTAATGTGCAGAGAAATAATTTGTTTAAAATTTGGCTTCCGGTAATCTTCTCCAGAAGACTCTCACTAAAAATGCAGACTGATGAGTTCCACGAAAAGATGACTGATGTAGAAAGATTAAGAATTTTGATTTTCTGTGGATTGAAAGAAAATTATCCAGATCTTGATATTCTTCTAAAATTGAAGATTGGCCGGGAAGAATGTACGTTTAGTTTTATGGCCATTTTTGAAAGGACTTATAAATTGGTCTGTACGAATTTGAATCAACAATCCATGATAAATTGTTTTGTAAACAAGTTTAAATTCTTAAATCCTGTATCTCGTATAATTGCTACACAGAAAAATTCTTTATACGAATGCGCCCAATCCCTTGATTTTTCTAGAAAACACGAGAATCTTGAAAGGAAAACACATTTTACTAAGTTTTTGAAACCAGTCAGAATTCAATCTTATCAAAAGCCAAAATCAAAATCTTCAAATCTGATCCAAAATCAAATCTATGAAGTACGAAGAAAATTACATATTTGTTACAAACCGTATGAAAAGATTCAGGAGTCTATTAAAGAAATTTCTCTGAAAGATTTAAAATCTGAAGGGTCAGATCTGTCTCTAAAGATGGCGGAAACTGACAGACGGAAGCAGGTGAGTATCCCAGGGGGAGCTCAGCTGAACACTCCATTATCGCAGCAGCTCTTCAAAGAGTCCATAGGGTTAAATCTGACCTTACTAAATACAGCATTTCAGATAATCGACAGAGAGTTACATTTTGGGATAGGAATTGGCTAAATATGTAATTATATTATATGATGAGTTATACAATGTATTATTTATTAATATGTAATTATTTTATTCAATATAATTCTGCAGTTATATATATTAATATAGTATACAGTAAATACTGTAGCATATTTGTATAAATAGAGATTATATTAACTGTATTTTTATATATATAGTGAAATAATTAAAATTTACTCCAGTAAAAAATATTTAGAATTACAATTAAATACATTTATTAAATATATACATATGTATAAGATATTTAAATTATTTTGTTTTGAAATAAATATGAAATTAACCTTTATCTTTCATTTCCCTTAGAATTTTACTTTCAAAGCGAGGATTGAACAAAAAATACCTGTTTCATGAATTTGTCTTATTCACACAGGAAGCTATATTAACTGCATGATTTTTATATATACCGTATATATATATATATATATATATATATATATATATATATATATATATATATATATATATTTAACACTTAAAATAATATATCTAATAACCTAAAAATGTGTGTACTACATGTTTTTCTGTAACATTATGTTTTTTTTTCCTCCCACTGCATGGTGCATGGTGTGACATATGTGAGTTAAGAAATATCATATAGCCTTGTTTTTTAATTTTAGGAATTTTCCTCAGCCTTTACTTGCAAATGGATTCCTGTACCGAAATAGTGTTGAAACATTCAACTCGGGTTTTTTGTAAATGGAGGAGTCCTTTCTATAGGTTAAAACATACTGTTACATAATATTTGGGGAATATTCAAAGGAATATTAGAATACTAAATTTAATAGATTACAATGCGCATTGATTGATAATTAGGATACAATATTTTGGGTTAATATACATGTTTTTTTTATTCTTTGTATGTGAAATGTATTGTGAACGTCTATGTGAGTCACATGTGACAGGTGAGAGAACATATGAGCAGCTGCTGAGTGAATTTGACATGAGATGTGATGTAAGAGTGACCAGAGCGTGGTATGTGGAATGTGGAATGTGGAATGTGGATGCACAGTTTGACTGAGGCCTCATGATTTATGGTATGTCAGAAAAAAAAACCAACAACTGTGTGTTTAAAAAAAATAATAATAATAGGATTCAGTTAAATTATTAGAATATTAAGATATATTTAAATATTATTATGCAACATATATTTCTTTGGTGATTATTATTTAATAAGTACAATAATACATCAATATGATTTTTCTAGAAAACCTACATTTAGAATAATTTTTCCAAATTATAATTTTATGATATTCAGTGTTTTTTTTTTATAGTTACATAGATGAGTACACATCTTCAAACAAATATATGGCACAAGTTGATATGACAGTTATAAAAATAATGATTTTTCACTTGGGTTTTTACAAATTAATTTTTTCATAAAATAATATTTTTTGATATTAAGGGGGAAATGTGTTTTTGATCCTGATCACATCATCACATTTCATCAATACCTCTTCTTCACACATTTTAATAAAGAAGAAATATTAATAAGGTATTATTGGGTACAATAACAATAAATATTATAAAAGTCATTTTTTCCTCTAATGAAGGGTATTATATGCAAAACTGCATAATTTCAATATTTTGGTGATCCAAGGCTATGACAACATCTACATGAGGAAAATATTAAGGGAATGTGTTACTGAGACATAACCTCAGCATTTGTCATCAACATATAAAGGCCTTATTTTTATTTTTTTATTCTCATTTTTATTTTTCATTTTTTTCCACTTTTCTTTCAATTTTTATTTTTCATTCTTATTTTTCATCAAGGAAAAATCAATATTTAATAGAGTAATGTCTACAAGCATATTGCTTTATCAAATATAGTGATCATATGGTTTCATTATATAAGAAATGTTTCAATTCCTGAGTTAAATACAACAATTCTTTCACTCATTCATTCATTTATTCATATATATTCTTATTTTGGTTCATGGCTATACATACTTACATATTATTGGTCTACTGAACATAAATTAATAAAGTTTTAATACTAAATATCAGCACTTGTTACATAAAAGACATACTGACATCTATGGGTTCAAAAAGAAATTACACCTATGACATAAAAATGTCCAATCACATGAAGAATATGGTCAATAATATACTATCATTTATTATTATTATTATTTTCCAAATATAAATTCCATTTTAATATCATTTAATAATTATATGGATATTATTGATTGCTATGGTACGCTGTGATATTATAAGTTAGGGAAATTACCAGATTTGGTATAGAATAGGGAATGAAGACTTCAATCAAGATACTAAAGACGTTAATAAAGATTTTATATTTTTCTAAATTCAATTGATTTTTAAAAGTTGCAAGAAGAAAAGCCGTTATCCAGAAGTTCCACAAGGTAACAATGTTCTGATTTCTGAGTAATAATAGACTGTGTCAAATACAATTCATGTCACCATTCACAACTACAGCATCCATCACTGACTATGAGTACAGTATCAAAGATGAACTGTGTTATTACGTTCTTATCACGATCCAGTGGTTTCCTATCACCTATAAGACTTCCATGAAAGCTGGTGAACACTCAGGTAATAACCCTGACATGTGTCCTGTGCACTAAGGACTGGTTATGGTGCTATGTTTGGCAAGGAAGAGTCAATGTAACCCTTGCTGTGCTGACCAAAGACGTCACACCTGTCCCAAGACCAGCGTGGATGATATGAGGATTCCAGATGATTTCCAAGGCGAGCCAATGTAAGTCCAGGTCTCTAAAAGTGACACTACACAGATATTAAAGCTACATTTCATCTATGGACTTTGTTTTCTTATCAACATTTGAATTTATGGACTTTGATTGACACATGACACACGGTCTCTACATATCTACATGCTATCATCTATTGCAAAAGACATATTAAAGATTGTTTGAAAGAACCAAGAAGAAGAACCAAGATGAAGACCAGATGACATCAGACCTGAGATGCTTCAAGTAGATATAGGGAAGTATAATATATATTTTATATGAATATTGGTCACGGCCTACCATAACATGAATTTACATATCATTATATTATTGAGAACATATAACGATATTATTATTAATAATATTATTTATTACATCATTTTGCCAAAGAAGAAAGAAGATTTTATTAATATTTTAATTTGAGGGTTCCAATCAATGTCTGTCACCCTCAAAAGGGGGAATTGTTAAATATTAATTATTCTGTACCGAGCACATGGTTTCTTGCTGACACTATCAAAAGCTATTTCTGTGTATGTAGCTCAGAGTATAAGTTAACTCCATATACAGAAGACACGTGATCAGTGTTGAACATATATAAACGTCTCTTAGGAGGGGGTGGGGGCTTTTTGTCACGTGGGACGGTCACCTCCCTTCCTTCACCATCATTCTCCATGGACATGAGACACGACACGAGGAACAACAGCTGTTAGCTACTCCATGCCATGATGACTTCAGACTTTCACACAGACAGATGACTTCTACCATTCTACCTTTTAAAGATGAGTAACAGGAGAAGCGCTGATATCTACACATGGACACTCTGTTTGTAATTGTTTCATCTACCTTTTATGTTTTTGCTGCGATGGTGGATAACTCAATAAACCACTATACTTTCGGCAGAATATCATGACATTTTTCTTTTAAGAATAACGCACCTGGTTAAGTCTTGATTAGATATTTTTGCTCAATAACGATTTTTAACAGGGGGCGAAGCACAGAGCGGACGGGACAAGGGAGGGGGCAAAGCACAGAGCGGACAGGACAAGGGAGGGGGCAAAGCACAGAGCGGACGGGACAAGGGAGGGGGCAAAGCACAGAGCGGACGGGACAAGGGAGGGGGTGAAGCACAGAGCGGACGGGACAAGGGAGGGGGCGAAGCACAGAGCGGACGGGACAAGGGAGGGGGCGAAGCACAGAGCGGACGGAACAAGGGAGGGGGCGAAGCACAGAGCGGACGGGACAAGGGAGGGGGCGAAACACAGAGCGGACGGGACAAGGGAGGGGGCGAAGCACAGAGCGGACGGGACAAGGGAGCGGGCAAAGCACAGAGCGGACGGGACAAGGGAGGGGGCGAAGCACAGAGCGGACGGGACAAGGGAGGGGGCAAAGCACAGAGCGGACGGGACAAGGGAGGGGGCGAAGCACAGAGCGGACGGGACAAGGGAGGGGGCGAAGCACAGAGCGGACGGGACAAGGGAGGGGGCGAAGCACAGAGCGGACGGGACAAGGGAGGGGGCAAAGCACAGAACGGACGGGACAAGGGAGGGGGCGAAGCACAGAACGGACGGGACAAGGGAGGGGGCGAAGCACAGAACGGACGGGACAAGGGAGGGGGCGAAGCACAGAGCGGACGGGACAAGGGAGGGGGCGAAGCACAGAGCATACGGGACAAGGGAGGGGGCGAAGCACAGAGCGGACAGGACGGGGGGGGGGGGTCTGAAGCACAGAGCGGATGGGACAAGGGAGGGGGCGAAGCACAGGGCGGACGGGAAAAGGGGGGGGGGGTTCGGGGAGAGCTGAAGCACAGACCGGAAGGGACAAGGGAGGGGGCGAAGCACAGAGCGGACGGGACAAGGGAGGGGGCGAAGCACAGAGCGGACGGGACAAGGGAGGGGATGAAGCAGAGCGGACGGGACAAGGGAGGGGATGAAGCACAGAGCGGACTAGACAAGGGAGGGGATGAAGCACAGAGCGGACGGGACAAGGGAGGGGGCAAAGCACAGAGTGGACGGGACAAGGGAGGGGCTGAAGCACAGACCAGAATGGACAAGAGGGGGGGGGGGGGTGTTGAAGAAGCACAGTCCGGGCAGAAGCACAGACCGGAAAAAATAAGGGAAGCACAGACCGGACGGGACAAGGGGAGAAGGAGCAAAGCACAGACCAAAAGGGACAGGGGAAGGGAAGCACTGACCGGACTGAACAAGGTGAGGGAGGGAGTGAGAGGCACAGACCAGAGAAGACAAGTTGGGGTGGGTGAAGACAGAGCGGACGGGGCAAGAGAGGGACGAAGCACAGCCAACCGGGATAAGGGGGGCAGAAGCACAGACCAAAAGGGACGGGAAGCACAGACTGGACAAGGAGGGGCCGAGGCACAGACCGGTCTGGACAAAGGGGGGACTGAAGAACAGATCAAACGTGACATGGGGGGGTGCCGAAACACAGACTGGAAGGAACAAGGGGGTGAAGCACAGACTGGATAGGATGGGGAAGAAAGGGTCCCGACGAACACACAAACGGGGAATAAGTGAGCCCTATGCATGCACGAACGGGAAAGAAGGGGGTCTGACACATGCGCGAATAGGAGCGAGGGAGGAATGTTGCACGATAAGTTTCCCTGCCCCCACAGCCCTACAGGCGCACTACTGCACCCAATGTATTATATATTGTCGGTGTTGCTCCATTTTATACCGCGGCTCTGGAGGAGACATTTATACGTCTTCCTGTTATTAATAAGTTTCCGAAAGCAGTGGCGCAGAGAGCAGGATGTGCGGGTATAACGAGCCCTGCCGGGGCCCACGGGGACAGACTGATCCATACAGCCCCATGGAGCGATGGATGGAGGGGGTTGTAGTATTTATGCGGCCTTATATCACGGTGCGGAGGGGGATAATGTGCGATATCCACTCCTCTCAAGGGGCGATGTGAGGGAGTGAAGCAATCGCAAGGTAAAAACTCTTATTCCCGGGGATGTAATTATGGAGATAGCAGGAGGTCTGGGAACGTCCCTGGTGGAAGGAGCAGCCGGCGTCCCCCCGGGAGGGCGCTCTGCGGAGCAGGATGACAGGTGCAGCCCAGGAGAAAATACACAGTGACACGGGGCAGCAGGGAGACCCTCCACAGACCCCCACAGGCAAAACAACCATGAAATCTATTCTAACAAACCACTGACAACTTAACTCCGCTCATTATTGAAATTCATTTTTTCAAGTCACTTTTCTTTTTAGAACTTGTGGTTTTCATTGCTTTTTTGCACTAAATTCTTCAAATTGGCGCAAACGGCTCATGAATTTTGCACTGTATAAAAAATGCTTTTTTGTCTTTTACCTATTTTACAACTTTTTAGTGAACAGTCGCACATTTCGCAAACTGGCACCAAAGTACCCGGAGTCTGTAATCATCATTCCTGGACGACACTGGTGTGATCGGTGCTGGGAGTATACGGGTGATAGTGGACGGTGTGATCGGTGCGGGGAGTATACGGGCGATAGTGGACGGTGTGATCGGTGCGGGGAGTATACGGGTGATAGTGGATGGTGTGATCGGTGCAGGGAGTATACGGGTGATAGTGGACGGTGTGATCGGTGCAGGGAGTATACGGGCGATAGTGGATGGTGTGATCGGTGTAGGGAGTATACGGGCGATAGTGGACGGTGTGATCGGTGTAAGGAGTATACCGGTGATAGTGGACGGTGTGATCGGTGCAGGGAGTATACGGGCGATAGTGGATGGTGTGATCGGTGTAGGGAGTATACGGGCGATAGTGGACGGTGTGATCGGTGTAAGGAGTATACGGGCAATGGTGGATGGTGTGATCGGTGCGGGGAGTGTACGGGCGATGGTGCATAGTGTGATCGGTGTAGGGAGTATACGGGCGATAGTGGACGGTGTGATCGGTGTAAGGAGTATACGGGCAATGGTGGATGGTGTGATCGGTGCGGGGAGTATACAGGCGATGGTGCACAGTGTGATCGGTGTAGGGAGTATACGGGCAATAGTGGACGGTGTGATCGGTGTGAGGAGTATACGGGCAATGGTGGATGGTGTGATCGGTGCGGGGAGTGTACGGGCGATGGTGCACAGTGTGATCGGTGTAGGGAGTATACGGGCGATGGTGCACAGTGTGATCGGTGTAGGGAGTATACGGGTGATAGTGGATGGTGTGATCGGTGCGGGGAGTATACAGGCGATGGTGCACAGTGTGATCGGTGTAGGGAGTATACGGGCGATGGTGGATGGTGTGATCGGTGTAGGGAGATACGGGCGATAGTGGACAGTGTGATCGGTGTACATACGGGCGAATGTGAATGGTGTGATCGGTGCTGGGAGAATACAGGCGATGGTGGCTTTGTGTCTCTATGGTGGTCTATGGGACTGTGATCCTAGCAATCCCCTTTAAGCGGCACTATGAGTAAATCTATTGCATCATTGGCCAGATGCAAATTCCACCTGTGACATTTGCATGGGATTAGATGACACTGTGGTTAGTAGACGGTGCCGTGTGTCCCGGTGATGACAGCGCCCTGTAGAACAGATCACAGGACAGGCTGCCCTTCCCCCATACAAGGACCCAGCGCAGCACAAAATCTGGCCTCCACCACGAGGGGTTAAACAAGACAGTATCAGAGGACCGTGAGGGCTCATCCACGATACAGAAGCACGGCGTCGTCCAGAACAACAAATCAATTCCTGATTACAAGATCTCTGCTTGCTGTCAGCAAATAAGAACATTTTCTGCTTACAGTGCTGATTCAGTCTTGCTCACAGCTGAGGGTTTGCTACTATTGTGTCCAGTCCGGACAATTCTCCGACATAAACCATCCAAACAGAACATATAAACCCTCGTTCAAGGCTCCATCCGAGGCGACGTCTTCTTAGGCAGTACGAGTGCACGGTCTCCCACACCCCTCTACCCAAGAAGACGGACCTGAGGCCAGAGGCCCCGTCTGCCCCTCCACACTGAAGGCTCCATCAAGGGTTTGGTTCAAATTCGATTTTTTGATGCTTCAGTAATAAGACAAAATCTCGATGATGTGAACCCAGCCATAGACTGAAAGGTCACCTGCAGAAATGCATTGTAACAAACCCTCAGCTGTGAGAAGTGTTAGGTGTGGGCAGGATAATAAGCTGCACACTGATCCGACAACCTAACTAATAAAACTTCTCCACCGAGACAAAAGCTGCAAATATCCATATACAATGTCACAGGACTGCTGGCTGTGAGGTCACGCCGCATGCAACGGGCACAGGACTGCTGGCTGTGAGGTCACACCGCATGCACCGGGCACAGGACTGCTGGCTGTGAGGTCACACCGCATGCACCGGGCACAGGACTGCTGGCTGTGAGGTCACACCGCATGCACAGGACTGCTGTCTGTGAGGTTAGGCCGCATGCACCGGTCACAGGACTGCTGGCTGTGAGGTCACACCGCATGCACTGGGCACAGGACTGCTGGCTGTGAGGTCACACCGCATGCACCGGGCACAGGACTGCTGGCTGTAAGGTCACACCGCATGCACCGGGCACAGGACTGCTGGCTGTGAGGTCACGCCGCATGCAACGGGCACAGGACTGCTGGCTGTGAGGTCACACCGCATGCACCGGGCACAGGACTGCTGGCTGTGAGGTCACACCGCATGCACAGGACTGCTGTCTGTGAGGTTAGGCCGCATGCACCGGTCACAGGACTGCTGGCTGTGAGGTCACACCGCATGCACCGGGCACAGGACTGCTGGCTGTGAGGTTACACCGCATGCACCGGGCACAGGACTGCTGGCTGTGAGGTCACACCGCATGCACTGGGCACAGGACTGCTGGCTGTGAGGTCACACCGCATGCACCGGGCACAGGACTGCTGGCTGTGAGGTCACACCGCATGCACCGGGCACAGGACTGCTGGCTGTAAGGTCACACCGCATGCACCGGGCACAGGACTGCTGGCTGTAAGGTCACACCGCATGCACCGGGCACAGGACTGCTGGCTGTGAGGTCACACCGCATGCACCGGGCACAGGACTGCTGGCTGTGAGGTTACGCGGCATGCACTGGGCACAGGACTGCTGGCTGTGAGGTCACACCGCATGCACCGGGCACAGGACTGCTGGCTGTGAGGTTACGCCGCAAGCACTGGGCACAGGACTGCTGGCTGTGAGGTTACGCCGCATGCACTGGGCACAGGACTGCTGGCTGTGAGGTTACGCCGCATGCACCGGGCACAGGACTGCTGGCTGTGAGGTCACGCCGCATGCACCGGGCACAGGACTGCTGGCTGTGAGGTCACATTAGACAGTCCTGTGACCCGATTGGTGACAAGACGAGGGTGCCGGACCGTCATGTGACCAGAGAGGTGACAAGACGAGGGTGCCGGACCGTCCTGTGACCAGAGAGGTGACAAGACGAGGGTGCCGGACCGTCCTGTGACCAGAGAGGTGACAAGACGAGGGTGCCGGACCGTCTTGTGACCAGAGAGGTGACAAGACGAGGGTGCCGGACCGTCCTGTGACCAGAGAGGTGACAAGACGAGGGTGCCGGACCGTCCTGTGACCAGAGAGGTGACAAGACGAGGGTGCTGGACCGTCCTGTGACCAGAGAGGTGACAAGACGAGGGTGCCGGACCGTCCTGTGACCAGAGAGGTGACAAGACGAGGGTGCCGGACCGTCCTGTGACCAGAGAGGTGACAAGACGAGGGTGCCGGACCGTCCTGTGACCAGAGAGGTGACAAGACGAGGGTGCCGGACCGTCCTGTGACCAGAGAGGTGACAAGACGAGGGTGCCGGACCGTCCTGTGACCAGAGAGGTGACAAGACGAGGGTGCCGGACCGTCCTGTGACCAGAGAGGTGACAAGACGAGGGCACTGGACCGTCCTGTGACCAGAGAGGTGACAAGACGAGGGCACTGGACCGTCCTGTGACCAGAGAGGTACGTCTACTAAAGTGCAGTCTTCTGTCACCGCTGCAGACACCACATTACTACAACTGTAACACAACCTCAGCTGTGAAAAATACATGCTCTGTCCAGGTTTTCATAAGTTGCCATTCACTGACAGCAAACAACAATCCAAAATACATCAGTGGAAACCCCCCCGGGCGGGTTGTCATGACGACTGTGATCACTTAAAAGGAGCAGTTGAGCTTTGGCAGCCTAAATTGTGGTGGGGTAAACAGTACAGATCCTTGGAAAAACCTCTGCAAAAAAAAAAAGTTATGGGGACATAAAGATTTATTTTATAAATTAAAAAAGTCAACCCTTAAAAAACACACGCTTGGTGTCGCCGAAACCGTCCTGCACTGGAGAATCCCGTCACCGGGTCACTGTCACCACACAACGAACGCCACGAGAACCGGACCAGAAAGCAGCGGCCGCGGCGTCTCCCCATTCTTCCGCACTTGCGTTTTCTTTCTCTGCATTTTAAGGCAAATAATAAATCTGTGCCTGTACCCGACAGCGAGCCTGACCCTGAGCTCAACCACGAGCACGAGCCTGACCACAACCACGACCACGAGCCTAAGCACAACCGTGAGCCTGACCGCGACAACAAGCACGACCACAAGCACGAGCCTGACCCTGAGCTCAACCACAAGCCCGAGCATGAGCCTAAGCACGACAGCGAGCCTGACCACAAGCACGACCACGAGCCTAAGCACAACCGCGAGCCTGACCGCGACAACAAGCACGAGCCTGACAAGCACGAGCCTGACCACAAGCACGACCACAAGCCTAAGCACAACCGCGAGCCTGACCGCGACAACAAGCACGACCACAAGCACGAGCCTGACAAGCACGAGCCTGACCACAAGCACGACCACAAGCCTAAGCACAACCGCGAGCCTGACCGCGACAACAAGCACGACCACAAGCACAAGCCTGACAAGCACGAGCCTGACCACAAGCCTAAGCACAACCGCGAGCCTGACCGCGACAACAAGCACGACCACAAGCACGAGCCTGACAAGCACGAGCCTGACCACAAGCACGACCACAAGCCTAAGCACAACCGCGAGCCTGACAAGCACGAGCCTGACCACAAGCACGACCACAAGCCTAAGCACAACCGCGAGCCTGACCGCGACAACAAGCACGACCACAAGCACGAGCCTGACAAGCACGAGCCTGACCACAAGCACGACCACAAGCCTAAGCACAACCGCGAGCCTGACCGCGACAACAAGCACGACCACAAGCACGAGCCTGACCACAAGCACGACCACGAGCCTAAGCACAACCGCGAGCCTGACCGCGACAAGCACGACCACAAGCACGAGCCTGACAAGCACGAGCCTGACCACAAGCACGACCACAAGCCTAAGCACAACCGCGAGCCTGACCGCGACAACAAGCACGAGCCTGACAAGCACGAGCCTGACCACAAGCACGACCACGAGCCTAAGCACAACCGCGAGCCTGACCGCGACAACAAGCACGACCACAAGCACAAGCCTGACCACAACCACAAGCCTAAGCACGACTACGAGCCTGACCCTGAGCTCAACCACGAGCACGAGCCTGACCACAAGCCTAAGCACGACCGCGAGCCCGACCACAAGCACAAGCCTAAGCACGACCACAAGCCCGACCACGAGCCTGACCCTGACCACAAGCACGACCACAAGCCTAAGCACGACCGCGAGCCCGACCACAAACACAAGCCTAAGCACAACCACGAGCCTAAGCACGACCACAAGCCCGACCACGAGCCTGACCCTGACCACAAGCACGACCGCAAGCCTAAGCACGACCGCGAGCCCGACCACAAACACAAGCACGACCACAAGCACGAGCCTGACCACAAGCCTAAGCACAACCGCGAGCCTGACCGCGACAACAAGCACGACCACAAGCACAAGCCTGACAAGCACGAGCCTGACCACAAGCCTAAGCACGACCGCGAGCCCGACCACAAGCACAAGCCTAAGCACAACCACGAGCCTAAGCACGACCACAAGCCCGACCACGAGCCTGACCCTGACCACAAGCACGACCACAAGCCTAAGCACGACCACGAGCCTAAGCACGACCACAAGCCCGACCACGAGCCTGACCCTGACCACAAGCACGACCACAAGCCTAAGCACGACCACAAGCCCGACCACGAGCCTGACCCTGACCACAAGCACGACCACAAGCCTAAGCACGACCACGAGCCTAAGCACGACCGCGAGCCCGACCACAAACACAAGCTCGACCACAAGCACGAGTCTGACCACAAGCCCAATCACGAGCCCGACTGCGACCACAAGCCCGACCCTGAGCTCAACCACGACCCCGAGCCTGACCACAAGCCAGAGCACGACTGTGAACCTGACCACAATCACCAGCACGACCCCGACCACGACCCCGCGCTGGAGACTGGGAATAAAGAAATGTTCTGGATCCAGAAGGAGGAAAAAAAAAACTAAAATCACACTGGTCATGAAGGGGTTAAAGCCTACTGTCGATGCTCTGATCCGCTGATGAGGGTTGTTGTTGTTCTTACAGCCCGGGACCCCCGGAGCACAACCCCCAGCAGGCAGCGGTGTTACCTGAGGACCACGAAGGCCGCCAGCAGCAGCAGGCACAGGGCGCTCAGCCGCCGGCGCTGCTCCCGCCTCATCTCTCCGCCTCACAGCTCCGCTGCCTCCGACACCGAAAACCGCCACTTCCGGGTCACCATGGCAACTCCAAGCGGACCTCTAACAACGCCTGCTGACTGGATACATCTGTCCCGCCCCCTAGAAGCAAAGCCAAGGCTCTGATTGGCTGTTCTGATGAAAGCTCGGCTTTGATTGGTTGCAAGGATTCTCGCGTCCTGCAGCTGTCATTGTCAATAAGGGATCTGTGCCGAATATTATAAATGCCGCGGCCGGTGAGGAGAGGAGCGGCCTCACCCTGCAGCTACCGGCACCGTGTCACTGCGATATACGACCTAGCCATCAATCAACCAATCACAGAGCAGCTTACATTTCTCAAGAGCAGAATACGAAATGCGAGCTGAGCTGTGATTGGTCGCTATGGGCAACAAGGACAATTTTTATTTTAGATATTTCCCAAGTCTTCAAGGGGGGGTGAAGACCCTAAAAACAGCAGGTGGGGACCCCCAAAACAGTAGGCTTGCGACCCCAAAAGCAACAGGTGGGCACCCCGAAAACAGCAGGGGGGGGGACCTCAAAAAAGCAGGCGGGGGCCCAAAAACCATAGCTGCCAACCGTCCCTCATTGTGCGGGATTGTCCTGGTTTTGAGCCTTTGCCCTGCTGTCAGGCACGGGCCGCTCTGATCCCGCAGACAGCAGGACCGACACTCCCCCTAACAGCAGGTGGGGACCTCAAAAACAGCAGGTGGGGACCCCGAAAACAGAAGGCGGGGACCCCGAAAACAGCAGGGGGGGGACCTCAAAAAAGCAGGCGGGGGGCCCAAAAACCATAGCTGCCAACCGTCCCTCATTGTGCGGGATTGTCCCGGTTTTGAGCCTTTGCCCTGCTGTCTGGCACGGGACGCTCTGATCCCGCAGACAGCAGGACCGACACGCCCCCTAACAGCAGGTGGGGACCTCAAAAACAGCAGGCGGGGACCCCGAAAACAGCAGGGGGGGGACCTCAAAAAAGCAGGCGGGGGCCCAAAAACCATAGCTGCCAACCATCCCTCATTGTGCGGGATTGTCCCGGTTTTGAGCCTTTGCCCTGCTGTCTGGCACGGGACGCTCTGATCCCGCAGACAGCAGGACCGACACGCCCCCTAACAGCAGGCGGGGACCCCGAAAACAGCAGGCGGGGACCTCAAAAACAGCAGGTGGGGACCCCGAAAACAGCAGGCGGGGACCCCGAAAACAGCAGGCAGGGGGACCTGAAAAACAGCAGGGGGGAACCTGAAAGCAGCAGGCGGAGGTCTCCCATAATACGAACCCCTAATAATGTGACAATCTGACATTTTTCTCCCCCGACGTCACCCTTCTCCCCTGTCCAGATTGTGCAACTATTCTGCAGAGATGCACAGAACCTTTACATACAACAATCTTCATTCCTAAACGTTCGCCGCTCCCCCTTTTCTAGGATTTATATATTTTTTAAATTTTGGTATTTTATTTTTTAATCCTCAAAAAATATGGAATAAATGAAAATAATTCATAAAAAACTGGGCTGAGACATGTAGGCCGGGTGGTGACGTCACACGAAAGTAAAACTGTCGCCCGCTGCGTCTCATGTAGACTCCTCCGGACGGTCCGCAGCGACGCGCCATGACCGCCAGACAATCCGAGAACAGACCCTCGAGAAATCCTCAGCACAAACTTGAGGGTCGTGGTGAATGGCGAAGATTGTCATAGTAACATAGTTAGTAAGGCCGAAAAAAGACATTTGTCCATCCAGTTCAGCCTATATTCCATCATAATAAATCCCCAGATCTACGTCCTTCTACAGAACCTAATAATTGTATGATACAATATTGTTCTGCTCCAGGAAGACATCCAGGCCTCTCTTGAACCCCTCGACTGAGTTCGCCATCACCACCTCCTCAGGCAAGCAATTCCAGATTCTCACTGCCCTAACAGTAAAGAATCCTCTTCTATGTTGGTGGAAAAACCTTCTCTCCTCCAGACGCAAAGAATGCCCCCTTGTGCCCGTCACCTTCCTTGGTATAAACAGATCCTCAGCGAGATATTTGTATTGTCCCCTTATATACTTATACATGGTTATTAGATCGCCCCTCAGTCGTCTTTTTTCTAGCCTAAATAATCCTAATTTCGCTAATCTATATCTGGGTATTGTAGTTCTCCCATCCCCTTTATTAATTTTGTTGCCCTCCTTTGTACTCTCTCTAGTTCCATTATATCCTTCCTGAGCACCGGTGCCCAAAACTGGACACAGTACTCCATGTGCGGTCTAACTAGGGATTTGTACAGAGGCAGTATAATGCTCTCATCATGTGTATCCAGACCTCTTTTAATGCACCCCATGATCCTGTTTGCCTTGGCAGCTGCTGCCTGGCACTGGCTGCTCCAGGTAAGTTTATCATTAACTAGGATCCCCAAGTCCTTCTCCCTGTCAGATTTACCCAGTGGTTTCCCGTTCAGTGTGTAATGGTGATATTGATTCCCTCTTCCCATGTGTATAACCTTACATTTATCATTGTTAAACCTCATCTGCCACCTTTCAGCCCAAGTTTCCAACTTATCCAGATCCATCTGTAGCAGAATACTATCTTCTCTTGTATTAACTGCTTTACATAGTTTTGTATCATCTGCAAATATCGATATTTTACTGTGTAAACCTTCTACCAGATCATTAATGAATATGTTGAAGAGAACAGGTCCCAATACTGACCCCTGCGGTCCCCACTGGTCACAGCGACCCAGTTAGAGACTATACCATTTATAACCACCCTCTGCTTTCTATCACTAAGCCAGTTACTAACCCATTTACACACATGGTATTATATGTAAGAGTTTTCCATCCTATAAAAGTCCCCCAGAATAACCCGGACAGGTGCAGGAACCCAGCTTACCACAGACCCAGACGGGCATCTAGCTGCTGCCGTCATGTTCCTCCGCAGAAATAGAAAGGGTTAACCCCAACGTGAGCAGCAGGCACAGTACACAGGTGCCACCATGTGCCAGCAAAACAAGTGACGGCAGTTTCCAGAGACCCAGATCGCCGAGGGAAAAGAACCACAGCACAGAAGATCAAACACAAAGGAGCGGAAAAAGGCTGCGAGATGGCGCCGGCGGTGTCTCTGATATTCTGCTGAGCGGAAGGATGGAGTCTCCAAATGTCGGCCCTGGACTCTGGCTCTCAATATGTTCATCTACATTCTGCTGCAGATATAACAATATAACGTGAACTCGGTCCAAGAGCCAATGGATCCGATCATTGAGATTTCACCTCCAGCACCCGCGGTCACATCCTGCAGTGGATCCAGCTCTATGAGAGCAAGATAAGACCCAGATCTCAGCACTGCTCCGAGAGACGGCTCCGCGGGGAATAGTAGTGCTGTACGGATATTAATGAACCGGGTAACCGATAGACACCCCATAATCCTCCATAAAATATATACAATCTGGATCACTTATCTTGTATTATACTCCAGAGCTGCACTCACTATTCTGCTGGTGCAGTCACTGTGTACATACATTACATTACTGATCCTGAGTTACCTCCTGTATTATACCCCAGAGCTGCACTCACTATTCTGCTGGTGCACTCACTGTGTACATACGTTACTGACCCTGATGCTCCAGAGCTGCACTCACTGTGCACATATATACAGCAGACAGAGGTGGACTTTGCGGTCACTATATTCACAGAATATAAATATAATACACAGTCAGTGCAGCGGTCTGTGATCTGCGGTGGCTCCTGTCGCTGCTCCTCAGACCGGTGCGTGCAGCAGAGGTGACCGAGCGCTGCTCTCCGGCAGTAATGAGGGTCATGTGATGATGGAGAGTTTTCAGTGCTCATCCCTGTAATATATTTCTGGCCACAATCATCCTCATCACTTCGTTGGTTCCTGTACCGGAAACAAAACATTTGTTAGTGGCTCCTGCTCCTCATCATGAGATTGTAGGAAAGAACATAATGACCTGAGCCCAGAGTGAAGACAGTGGGGAAATAAGGATTTGATACGCTGCCGATTTTGCAGGTTTTCCCCCTACAAAGAATGGAGAGGTCTGTAATCTTTATCGTCGGTACACTTCACCTGTGAGAGACAGAATCTAACAATAAAATCCAGAAAATCACATTGTAGGATTGTTACATAATAAAACTGCATTTATTGCATGAAATAAGTATTTGATCACAGACCAACCAGCAAGAATTCTGCCACGTATAGACCTGTTAGGCTTCTAAAGAAAAACACCGGATTACTTACCGGTAATGCTCTTTTATAGAGCCACGACAGCACCCATTGAGAGAGGGGATCCGCCCCTAGGACCAGGAAACCCTACGGAGAGAATAAAAGGGGCGCTCCCCCTCGCTCCCACAGTTGGGTTACAGAGATTGCGAGGAACCGCCCACCAGATTTTTGTAGGTCATTCAATATCATCATTTATAATTAGTTAACTTAAGTATGGCTAACTACAAGAACCAAACACCCTCAACCGTGCTCCTAAAAAAAACCTATAAGGGTGGGAAGTGAAGGGGTGCTGTCGTGGCTCTATAAAAGAGCATTACCGGTAAGTAATCCGGTGTTTTCTCCTCGCCACGACAGCACCCACTTGAGAGACTTTCAGAGATAGTCATTTGGGAGGGATCACCGTGTTAAGAACTGATCTACCGAAGGACAAGTCAGATGAGGAAGACAAGTCTAATCTATAGTGATTATAGAAGGTAGTAGGCAAAGACCAGGTTGCGGCCTTACATATCAGCTCTATCGGAACCTCCGCTCGTTCAGCCCAGGATGATGCAATCGCCCGGGTGGAATGTGCCTTTACGGTCTCGGGCGGATTCTCCCCTTTGGATGAATAGGCCAGACATATTGCATCCCGAATCCACCGAGATAGAGTACCCTTCGTGATTCCAGCTCCTTTCCTATGACCCTGGAAGGAAACAAAGAGAGCCCAGCTCTTCCTCCAGGCACTAGTCCTATCTAAATAGGCTAATATGGCTCTCCTCACATCTAATGGGTGGTATCTTTGTTCTTCCTGACTTGTACGGTTATCATAGAAGGAAGGAAGGAAAATTTCTTGCGATCTGTGAAATTTAGTGCATACTTTGGGTAAGTATGAAGGGTCTGTCTTTAGGACAACTCTGTCTGGGAAGACTGACATAAAGGGAGGATCTATCGATAGTGCCTGTATGTCACTTACTCTTCTCGCTGATACTAAGGCGACAAGAAGAGCTGTCTGGAGGGAGACATGTTTTATGTGAGCTGAATGTAGTGGCTCAAAAGGGTGGTCTGTTAGAGCTTCGAGGACTAAATTAACATCCCAAGGTGGTACATGGGGAATGTGAACTGTCTCTGACCTCTGGCATGCTGCAACAAACCTGGCTACCCACTTATTACCTGCGATATCGTGACCATATAAAGCCCTCAGCGCAGAAATGTGTACTTTTAAGGTACTGACCGCCAGACCTAAATCGTGCCCTTTTTGAAGAAATTCTAGAATCATAGGAATATGAATTTCGTTTGACAGGGCCGTCGGGTAGAGGTTTAGAAATTTTTTCCACACTCTTGCATAGATGGAGGTAGTGGATCTTTTCCTACTTGGTAGCAGAGTGTCAGTTACTTTGTTTGAGAATCCTCTCATCTTTAGCAGCTGCCTATCAAACTCCAGGCTGTTAACCGTAGACCCTTCACATGAGTGTGGTTGAAGGGGCCCTGGAAAAGAAGATCCTGATCCTCCGGGAGGATCCATGGGTCTGAGATTGACATGGCTCTCAGCCAGGAAAACCATGGCCTCTTGTGCCAGAAGGGAGCGATTAAGATCACGTTTGCTCTGTCCTCCCTTATCTTCCTGATTACTGTCGGAAGTAGTATCAGCGGGGGAAAGGCATATGCCTTCTGGAATACCCATGACCCATGACACTTGTAGGGCGTCGAAGATATCTGGATTGTCGGATCGGAACAATGAGGCGAACTTTTTGACTTGCCTGTTGTGTCTTGTCGCAAAAAGGTCTATCTCGGGAGTGCCCCATTTTTTTTACTATCATGAAAAAGATACGACGACTTAGAACCCATTCTCCTTGGTGGAGGGTGTGGCGACTGAGGAAATCTGCCCTCGAATTGTCGATTCCTCTCACATGTAGCGCTGATAGGGACAGAAGGTGCTCCTCTGCTATGGCTAGAATGTCGTCGGCTATAGACATGAGAGCTTCTGATCTTGTTCCTCCTTGGTGGTTTATATATGCAACTGCTGTCTGAAAGGATTCTTGTATGCGTTCCGTGTAGCTGCGGAAGGAATTTAGATAAGGCATGATAGATGGCCTTCAGCTCTCTTTTATTAGGAGAATCATCCGATTCTCTAAGACCACAGACCTTGCACTATTTGATCTCCTAAGTGTGCTCCCCAACCACTAGGACTGGCATCAGTGAAAATAGTTTTTGAAGGTTTAACCACCCAGGGAACCCCACTGGTAAAATGATCCGGATCTAACCACCAGGTAAGAGATTGTAACACGTTTGTTGGTAAAGAAATACGACTATCTAACCGGCCCTGTAATCTTTCTTCCTCCCGAAGTATTGTGTACTGTAATTTCCTGCTATGGAATTGGGCCCACGGAACAGCTGGAATACAAGAAGTGAAGGAACCAAGAAGGGACATACCTTCTCTTAGAGAAATTAGGGGGTTGTTAATCACCGATTGTACTTTGTTTATGATTGCTATTTGTTTAGACTCGGGAAGGAAGCACATTTGATTTATAGAATCTAGAATAATTCCTAAAAATTTTTGATGAGTTGTGGGGGACAATCTAGATTTTTCCCAATTTACTAACCACCCTAATTCCTGTAGGGACGAAATTGAATCAGATAAACGCTGATGACATTGAGAAAGCGAGTTCCCGACTATCAATAGGTCATCTAAATAGGGTATTATGAGGGTGTCTTTTAACCTCAAACATGACATTACCTCTGACATTAGTTTTGTGAAAACTCTAGGGGCTATTGATAGTCCAAAGGGCATTGCTGTGTATTGATAATGCCGTATTTGACCTTTGATCATAACTGCCACCCGTAGATATTTTTCATGCTCACTGAAGATTGGAAGATGGTAATATGCATCTTTAAGGTCAAGAACTGCCATGAAGCAATGGGGAAACAGAAGCTTAATAGTTGACCGAATGGATTCCATTTTAAAAGTTTGGTTCTCTAAGAAGACGTTTAGTCTCCTAAGGTTAATTATTGTTCTATATGATCCGTCTGGTTTCGAAATCAAAAATAAAGGGGAATAAAACCCCCTTCCTTTTTGATGAAAAGGGACTTCCACTAATACTCCTTTGGACAGGAGAGTTATTATTTCCTGCTCCAAGGCCTCTTGTTGTGATTGAGACCTTAAGGAAGTCAATAAAAATGAGTCTGGAGGGACTCGAGAAAATTTTAATTTTAGACCTGTAGTTATAAGGCTAGTTGCCCATGGATTAGAAGTTATTGCCAGCCATTGTGTAGAGAAGAAGGACAACCTACCACCAACGGGTAGATCTGTCCTAACGGGGTTTATCCTCAGGTTTGAAAGGGCGTTTTCCGAAAAAGGCTCCTTTTTGCTTAAAGTCTTTATTAGCCCAACGGTCCTGGTTCTTATAGTCTCGTCTTCTGTTGAACATGGGCTTTCGGAACGCTCTCCTATAGGATGGAAGATAAGTGTTATTGGGGAACCCCTTCTTCCTCTCACCCGCTTTGGTAAGAATTTCATCCAACTTAGTACCAAATAGGTACTCACCCTGGCATGGCAAACCACATAACTTAGACTTCGTTTGGGGATCTCCTTTCCACCCCTTTAGCCACAAGGCGCGGCGAGCCGCGTTGGTCAGACCTGCCGATTTGGCTGCCAATCGTATGGAATCGGCTAAAAAGGCAGTAGCTCCTCTAATCAATGGTATGGAAGACATGAGTTTATTCCGGGAAAGGCCACCTTTCGAACCTTCTTCTAGATCATTCAACCAGACTAGCATGGACCTAGCAGTGCATGTAGCCGAAATAGCCGGTCTGAAAGCTCCTGTACAGGACTCCCATGCTCTTTTTAAAAGGGAATCAGCTTTCCGGTCAAGCGTGTCATGCAAAGATCCCGAATCTTCTACAGGCAGTAAAGATTTTCTAGAAGTGGATGGATGACCATTTGGAGAAATCCTCGTCATTAAAGAGATAGCGTCTTTTTGACGAAGACGGCAACCCTCTTTGCCCCTGGCTTTCCCACTCTTTTTTGACTAAATCCTTTATCGCTGGAATAACAGGAAAAGAAGGTCTCTTTCTTTCGGACAGGCCAGCAAACATCACGTCCTGTGGTGTTTTAAGGGTTTTTGTATCTTCAATACCCATGGTGTTACGTACTGATTTGACTAAATTGTCAATACTGTCTGTAGGAAAGCATGTATCCTGCTCACCCTCTGAGGATATAAACTCTTGGGAACCGTCCGAATCTTTATCCTCAACATCAGAGGATTGTTCAGATCTAGGAGAATTATATTTTTTTCGACTCTCAGGAATTTTATCCGAGCTTCGAAAGGCTCGTAATTCTTCTCTAATCATACTTCTTATATCTTCCGACCTTACTGAAGACTCCTCACGTAAGGTGGATTCGATGCATGACTGGCACAGCTTCTTTAAATAAGTATCCGGGAGCGGCTGAGAGCATAAAGCACATTGCTTATGTTTGGATTTCCCTGTTCTTTTAGCCTAGGGAAATAGATAAAAGAGGGAAGTATAATCAGCCTAATAGGGTAGACAAACACTCACCCCTGAAGCTGTTGTCACAATACCGGCTGAAGAGGAGGAGACGGAGGCACAGATGGAGGAGCCGACCGGTCCGATCTCTTTTCTCTGGCGCTCTTAGAAGACGACCTGCGGCTGCTGCTTGTCCGGCTACCAGGCGTTATAGCGGTGACCTCAGATGAAGGCAACGCTGTGTCCTGGGGAGATGCCATGATGGATGCCGGGTATCAGCGCCGGCGTCCTTTTGTAATGGGGGCCGCCATCTTCTTCCTGCCGCACCCAGAAGTGACTACTACATCCGGGTTGCGGCTCTGCTGTACGCGCCTGCGCCTCCATCCAGCGATCGCGCAGGCGCCGTCCTCCTCCTGTATCACCCCAGAAGTTGTAGTAATACTTCCGGGGGACAAAACACCGGCCACACGCTGCCTGTACGCCACCAAAGATGGCGTCACAGGTTCTCTTACCCCAGCGATCCGATCCCTGCAGGTCGGCTGGCTGGACATCCGTGAGCCAGGCGACTCCCCGATCCTGGTCTCACGGTACCTGCCAGCAGAGGGGGGAAGCTGCCACAGGACCCCCGACGCTGCTTCCAGCTCTGGAGCCCTTGCCGCCCCTATACAGGTAAACTGCGCAAGCGGCATCCAGGCTGGGCATCCTCTTCTCTCCAGGTGTCTCCCATAGGAACAGGAAACCAACTGTGGGAGCGAGGGGGACCGCCCCTTTTATTCTCTCCATAGGGTTTCCTCTTCCTAGGGGCCGATCCCCTCTCTCAAGTGGGTGCTGTCGTGGCGAAGAGAAAACTCCTACTCTGCACTCATTACCTGGATTAATTGCACTTGTGTGACCTCGTTACCTGTATAAAAGACAATTGTCCACACACTCGAACCTGTCCACCATGGCCAAGACCAAAGAGCTGTCTAAAGACACCAGGGACAAAATTGTAGACCTGCACAAGGCTGGAATGGGCTACAGGACAATAGGCAAGCAGCTTGGTGAGAAGCAACAACTGTTGGCCACAATTATTAGAAAATGGAAGAAACACAAGGCGACGGTCAATCTTCCTCAGTCTGGGGCTCCATGCAATATCTCCCCTCGTGGGGTAAGGATGATTCTGAGAAAGGTCAGGACTCAGCCCAGAACTACACGGGAGGACCTGATCAATGACCTGATGAGAGCTGGGACAATAGTCTCAAATATCACCGTTAGTAACCTACTACGGCGTAGTGGATTAAAATCCTGCAGGGCACACAAGGTCTCCCTGCTCACGCCAGAACATGTCCAGGTCCAACTGAAGTTCACCAGTGACCATCTGGATGATCCAAATGAGGCATGGGAGAAGGTCATGTGGTCAGATGAGACCAAAATACAACTTTTTGGTATCAACTCCACTCGTCGTGTTTGGAGGAAGAAGAAGGATGAGAACAAACCCAAGAACATCGTCCCAACCGTGAAGCATGGTGGGGGAAACCTCATACTTTGGGGGTGCTTTTCTACAAAGTGAACAGGACGACTGCACCGTATTGAAGGGAGCATGGATGGGGCCATGTATCGCGAGATTTTGGCCAATAATCTCCTTCCCTCAGTAAGAGCATTGAAGATGGGTCGTGGCTGGGTCTTCCAGCATGACAATGACCCGAAACACACAGCCAAGGCGACTAAGGAGTGGTTCCGTAAGAAGCATTTCATGGTCCTGGAGTGGCCTAGCCAGTCTCCAGACCTGAACCCAATAGAAAACCTTTGGAAAGAGGTGAAACTCAATGTTGCGCAGTGACAGCCCCGAAACCTGAAATATCTGGAGAAGATCTGTATAGAGGAGGGGGCCAATATCCCTGCTGCAGTGTGTGCAAACCTGGTCAAGAACCACAGGAAACGTCTGACCTCTAATTACAACCAAAGGTTTCTGCACAAATATTAAGTTCTGTTTTTCTATTGTATCAAATACTTATTTCATGCAATAAAATGTAAATTAATTATGCAGAAATACAATGTGATTTTCTGTATTTTTTTAGATTCTGTCTCACAGGTGAAGCGTACCTACAATAAAAATTACAGACCTCTCCATTCTTTGTAAGGGGGGAAACTTACAAAATCGGCAGCGTATCAAATACTTATTTTCCCGACTGCATAATTTACAGAAGTTACAGGCCCGAAGCCTGAGGCTGCACTACTGCGAGATGCGGACAACAGATCCTGCTATGATTTGTCAGGTGCAGCGCTCTCCGGACCACCATCTATGTAAGTATATGGTGGGATCACTGCACATCACGTGATGTCACCAGGTTGTTTCAGTAGTGCAGACCATTCCAGTATGCAGGGGGCTACACTGCAAAACTCACCCTCCAGGATCTGATGAACGCGAATGTCCCGGAAAAACTGCTGCACGGCGTAATCCTTCAGGTATCCATATCCTCCGTGCATCTGCAGAGCCTGATTACACACCTGCAGACAGAATAGCATCAGACGGGCAATGTAACCAGCAGAATAGTGAGTGCAGCTCTGAAGTATAATACAAGATCAGTAATGTAATGTATGTACACAGTGACTGCACCAGCAGAATAGTGAGTGCTGCTCAGGAGTATAATACAGGATGTAACTCAGGATCAGTAATGTAATGTATGTACACAGTGACTGCACCAGCAGAATAGTGAGTGCTGCTCAGGAGTATAATACAGGATGTAACTCAGGATCAGTAATGTAATGTATGTACACAGTGACTGCACCAGCAGAATAGTGAGTGCTGCTCAGGAGTATAATACAGGATGTAACTCAGGATCAGTAATGTAATGTATGTACACAGTGACTGCACCAGCAGAATAGTGAGTGCAGCTCTGGAGTATAATACAGGATGTAACTCAGGATCAGTAATGTAATGTATGTACACAGTGACTGCACCAGCAGAATAGTGAGTGCAGCTCTGGAGTATAATACAGGATCAGTAATGTATGTACACAGTGACTGCACCAGCAGAATAGTGAGTGCAGCTCTGGAGTATAATACAGGATCAGTAATGTAATGTATGTACACAGTGACTGCACCAGCAGAATAGTGAGTGCAGCTCTGAAGTATAATACAGGATCAGTAATGTAATGTATGTACACAGTGACTGCACCAGCAGAATAGTGAGTGCAGCTCTGGAGTATAATACAGGATCAGTAATGTATGTACACAGTGACTGACCAGCAGAATAGTGAGTGCAGCTCTGAAGTATAATACAGGATCAGTAATGTAATGTATGTACACAGTGGCTGCACCAGCAGAATAGTGAGTGCAGCTCTGGAGTATAATACAGGATGTAACTCAGGATCAGTAATGTAATGTATGTACACAGTGACTGCACCAGCAGAATAGTGAGTGCAGCTCTGGGGTATAATACAGGAGGTAACTCAGGATCAGTAATGTAATGTATGTACACAGTGACTGCACCAGCAGAATAGTGAGTGCAGCTCTGGGGTATAATACAGATGTAACACAGGATCAGTAATGTAATTTATGTACACAGTGACTGCACCAGCAGAATAGTGAGTGCAGCTCTGGAGTATAATACAGGATGTAACTCAGGATCAGTAATGTAATGTATGTACACAGTGACTGCACCAGCAGAATAGTGAGTGCAGCTCTGGGGTATAATACAGGATGTAACTCAGGATCAGTAATGTAATATATGTACACAGTGACTGCACCAGCAGAATAGTGAGTGCAGCTCTGGGGTATAATACAGGATGTAACTCAGGATCAGTAATGTAATGTATGTACACAGTGACTGCACCAGCAGAATAGTGAGTGCAGCTCTGGGGTATAATACAGGTTGTGACTTAAAAAAGTAACCATGCAGTAGATGAAAACCATGCATTAACGCATAACAGTCTGGAGCGCTGATGAGGTGTATGACATTTCAGGGTGTATTTTTCCAGTTTCTTACGTCGCTCACCTTAAAACATTCGTCAGTAGCGTACAATTTGGCCATAGCGCAGAGCGTGGCGGCGTCTCTGTGCTCCTCCTGCAGAGCTTGCGCTGCATGGCGTACGATCAGCCGCGCAGTAACCAGCTGTGTCGCCATCTCCGCCAATCGGAACTGTAGATACTGAGGGAAAGAAACATCACACAACAAAACCCGAGGAGGAAGATGATTTCTGTCGGTTACAGTGATGCGCTATAACGTTACCTGATTATTAGCGAGCGGCTCCCCGAACTGCTTCCGCACAGAAAGGTGATCGCGGGACAGTAATACGGAGGCGTGGGCCGCACCCAGCGAGCACGAGGCTGAGGAAGACATAGCTGCAGTAAGTCCTCGCATAGAGGCGAAACCACGGATGACCTGAGCAGTCCACCTGACCACCCACAGGCTCCCACTACAAGGAAGATGGACGCAAGGGTCAGGGAAGGAGAGAGGAGAGGACGGAAGGGTCAGCGAAGGAGAGAGGAGAGGACGGAAGGGTAAGGGAAGGAGAGAGGAGAGGACGGAAGGGTCAGGGAAGGAGAGAGGAGAGGACGGAAGGGTCAGGGAAGGAGAGAGGAGAGGACGAAAGGGTCAGGGAAGGAGAGAGGAGAGGACGGAAGGGTCAGAGAAGGAGAGAGGAGAGGACGGAAGGGTCAGGGAAGGAGAGAGGAGAGGACGGAAGGGTCAGGGAAGGAGAGAGGAGAGGACGGAAGGGTCAGGGAAGGAGAGAGGAGAGGACAGAAGGGTAAGGGAAGGAGAGAGGAGAGGACAGAAGGGTAAGGGAAGGAGAGAGGAGAGGACGGAAGGGTAAGGGAAGGAGAGAGGAGAGGACGGAAGGGTAAGGGAAGGAGAGAGGAGAGGACGGAAGGGTCAGGGAAGGAGAGAGGAGAGGACGGAAGGGTCAGGGAAGGAGAGAGGAGAGGACGGAAGGGTAAGGGAAGGAGAGAGGAGAGGATGGAAGGGGCAGGGAATGATGGAAGAGAGGATGGAAGGCTCAGGAAAGGATGGAGAGGACAGAAGGGTCAAAGAAGGAGAGAGGAGAGGACGGAAGGGTCAGGGAAGGATGGAGGAGAGGACAGATGGAGAAGGAGGGAGGAGGATAGCTGTGTTTGGCTGCAGCTTTCTCTCCTCTCCCCATTGAAAACCAGATGCGCACCTGAAGACCTGAGATTTAACAGGGTACTTCCATCTCAGTGAGTGATGACATAACTGGGATGTGCAGCAGTGGTGGTCTGACCTCTGGGACCCTCACTGACCTTAAGAATGATAGGACCTCAGCACTGTGTCCCTGTTATTGCTTTTCTCTGGAGAAGGGTTTTCCATTCCAGTCAATGGTTTGACTGGATTTTTCTGTCCATTATGGTGGCCGCTCCTGTGTATGCAGGAAACATGGCCAATAAGGAAGCAGTGGGGCGATCATTCTCCGGATCTGTGCTGGTCCCAGTGGTCGGATTCCCAACAATCATTAAAGAGGCGCTGTCACCAGGTCAGAAGCGGACGGCGTTTGCTCTTCATTTCTTTCCGCTGATTATTCCTCTTTTTGTTTTTTTAACCCATCATATGGTTCCAGAGTTACAAACTTTTATAGCCTTTAAAAAGGAGGCGGCGCTCACAGGGTAATAATACAGAGTCATACAGACACGCCCCGGAGGATCTGTGAGCCACACCCCCTTGTAAAGACTATAAAAACTTGTACTGAATGAAAAGGCCCATACCTCTGCAACTGTAGAGTTACTAATAATAATAATTAATAGGCACATCCCTATACCTCCCATACAGCCGTCACCGCACAGATCTGTCACCTATAGCTCCCATACAGCCGTCACCCACCACACAGCACAGATGTCACCTATACCTCCCATACAGCCGTCACCACACAGCACAGATCTGTCACCTATACCTCCCATACAGCCGTTACCACAGATCTGTCACCTATACCTCCCATACAGCCGTCACCGCACAGATCTGTCACCTATAGCTCCCATACAGCCGTCACCCACCACACAGCACAGATGTCACCTATACCTCCCATACAGCCGTCACCACACAGCACAGATCTGTCACCTATACCTCCCATACAGCCGTTACCACAGATCTGTCACCTATACCTCCCATACAGCCGTCACCGCACAGATCTGTCACCTATAGCTCCCATACAGCCGTCACCCACCACACAGCACAGATGTCACCTATACCTCCCATACAGCCGTCACCACACAGCACAGATCTGTCACCTATAGCTCCCATACAGCCGTTACCACAGATCTGTCACCTATACCTCCCATACAGCCGTCACCACACAGCACAGATCTGTCACCTATACCTCCCATACAGCCGTTACCACACAGCACAGATCTGTCACCTATAGCTCCCATACAGCCGTCACCACACAGCACAGATCTGTCACCTATAGCTCCCATACAGCCGTCACCACACAGGACAGATCTGTCACCTATACCTCCCATACAGCCGTTACCACACAGCACAGATCTGTCACCTATAGCTCCCATACAGCCGTCACCACACAGCACAGATCTGTCACCTATAGCTCCCATACAGCCGTCACCACACAGGACAGATCTGTCACCTATACCTCCCATACAGCCGTCACAGCACAGCACAGATCTGTCACCTATAGCTCCCATACAGCCATCACAGCACAGCACAGATCTGCCACCTATACCTCCCATACAGCCGTCACCACACAGCACAGATCTGTCACCTATACCTCCCATACAGCCGTCACCACACAGCACAGATCTGTCACCTATACCTCCCATACAGCCGTTACCACACAGATCTGTCACCTATACCTCCCATACAGCCGTCACCGCACAGATCTGTCACCTATAGCTCCCATACAGCCGTCACCACACAGCACAGATCTGTCACCTATAGCTCCCATACAGCCGTCACCACACAGCACAGATCTGTCACCTATAGCTCCCATACAGCCGTCACCCACCACACAGCACAGATGTCACCTATACCTCCCATACAGCCGTCACCACACAGCACAGATCTGTCACCTATACCTCCCATACAGCCGTTACCACAGATCTGTCACCTATACCTCCCATACAGCCGTCACCGCACAGATCTGTCACCTATAGCTCCCATACAGCCGTCACCCACCACACAGCACAGATGTCACCTATACCTCCCATACAGCCGTCACCACACAGCACAGATCTGTCACCTATACCTCCCATACAGCCGTTACCACACAGCACAGATCTGTCACCTATAGCTCCCATACAGCCGTCACCACACAGCACAGATCTGTCACCTATAGCTCCCATACAGCCGTCACCACACAGGACAGATCTGTCACCTATACCTCCCATACAGCCGTCACAGCACAGCACAGATCTGTCACCTATAGCTCCCATACAGCCATCACAGCACAGATCTGCCACCTATACCTCCCATACAGCCGTCACCACACAGCACAGCTCTGTCACCTATAGCTCCCATACAGCCGTTACCACACAGATCTGTCACCTATACCTCCCATACAGCCGTCACCGCACAGATCTGTCACCTATAGCTCCCATACAGCCGTCACCACACAGCACAGATCTGTCACCTATAGCTCCCATACAGCCGTCACCACACAGCACAGATCTGTCACCTATAGCTCCCATACAGCCGTCACCCACCACACAGCACAGATGTCACCTATACCTCCCATACAGCCGTCACCACACAGCACAGATCTGTCACCTATACCTCCCATACAGCCGTCACCGCACAGATCTGTCACCTATAGCTCCCATACAGCCGTCACCACACAGCACAGATCTGTCACCTATACCTCCCATACAGCCGTCACCACACAGCACAGATCTGTCACCTATAGCTCCCATACAGCTGTCACAGCACAGCACAGATCTGTCATCTATACCTCCCATACAGCCATCACAGCACAGCACAGATCTGCCATCTATACCTCCCATATAGCCGTCACCGCACAGCACAGATCTGTCACCTATACCTCCCATACAGCCGTCACCACACAGCACAGATCTGTCACCTATACCTCCCATACAGCCGTCACCACACAGCACAGATCTGTCACCTATACCTCCCATACAGCCGTCACCACACAGCACAGATCTGTCACCTATACCTTCCATACAGCCGTCACCACACAGCACAGATCTGTCACCTATAGCTCCCATACAGCTGTCACCACACAGATCTGTCACCTATACCTCCCATACAAACGTCACAGCACAGATATGTCACCTATAGCTCCCATACAGCCGTCACCGCACAGCACAGATCTGTCACCTATACCTCCCATACAGCCGTCACAGCACAGCACAGATCTGTCACCTATACCTCCCATACAGCCGTCACCACACAGCACAGATCTGTCACCTATACCTCCCATACAGCCGTCACCACACAGCATAGATCTGTCACCTATACCTCCCATACAGCCGCCACCGCACCGCACAGATCTGTCACCTATACCGCCCATACAGCCGCCAACGCACCGCACAGATCTGTCACCTATACCTCCCATACAGCTGTCACCACACAGCACAGATCTGTCACCTATACCTCTCATACAAACGTCACAGCACAGATCTGTCACCTATAGCTCCCATACAGACGTCACAGCACAGATCTGTCACCTATAGCTCCCATACAGCCGTCACCGCACAGCACAGATCTGTCACCTATAGCTCCCATACAGCCGTCACCGCACAGCACAGATCTGTCACCTATACCTTCCATACAGACGTCACGGCACAGATCTGTCACCTATACCTCCCATACAGCAGTCACGGCACCTCACAGATCTGCCACCTATAGCTCCCATACAGCCGTCACCGCACAGATCTGTCACCTATACCGCCCATACAGCCGTCACGGCACCTCACAGATCTGTCACCTATACCTCCCATACAGCCGTCACCGCACTGCACAGATCTGTCACCTATACCTCCCATACAGACGTCACAGCACAGATCTGTCACCTATACTGCCCATACAGCCGTCACCACACAGCACAGATCTGTCACCTATAGCTCCCATACAGACGTCACAGCACAGATCTGTCACCTATACTGCCCATACAGCCGTCACCACACAGCACAGATCTGTCACCTATAGCTCCCATACAGCCGTCACCACACAGATCTGTTACCTATACCTCCCATATAACCGTCACCACACAGCACAGATCTGCCACCTATACCGCCCATACAGCCGTCACCACACAGCACAGATCTGCCACCTATACAGCCGTCACCACACAGCACAGATCTGTCACCTATAGCTCCCATACAGCCGTCACCACACAGCACAGATCTGTCACCTATACCGCCCATACAGCCGTCACCGCACCTCACAGATCTGCCACCTATACCTCCCATACAGGTATATATGTCACAGCACAGCACAGATCTGTCACCTATACCGCCCATACAGCCGTCACCGCACTGCACAGATCCATCACCTATACCTCCCATACAGGTATATATATCACCGCACAGATCAGTCACCTATACAGGTATATATAGCACCGCATAAATCTGCCGGCTCTCACCTATGTTTATCCTCCCTCCATTCAGTCCTTTCATTGCAATCAGGAATCCTTGGCCTTCCTCACCGAGCCGGTTTGATACGGGGACGACACAATCCTCAAATATCACCGCTCTTGTTGGCTGCGAGTTCCACCCAACCTGCAGCAGAAATCATTGCGGGGTCACAAAGGAGAAGACCGGAAACACTCAGCTTTCTGCAGATCCTGAATGGCCTATAAATCAGTACAGGTATACATACCTCCACACATCCAATCCAATGCAGGTCTCTACACAGCAATTGGCAGGCCACTCAGGGACGTCACCCAGCTTTCTACAGATCCTGAATGGCAGATTTAACTTGCAAAAAGAGGGGTGACAACACTGTCCGTGCTGCGCTCAGCAGATTGGATGATTATGGGCGAGTGCCGTGAGGCTGTGCAGGTGATTGCACGGTCACACACTAACAGTATCAGTACCAGGTCACACTCCCTTATTTTGCACACAGATCCGATTTGCCTCCTCACCTTTTTTTCTTTCTTTCCAAAGCTGAGCCCCGGTGTCCCCTTCTCCACCACCAGGCAGGAGATGCCCCGCGATCCGCTGCCCCCCGTCCTGCACATCACTAGGTACACATCTGTGTCTCCTCCACCGCTGATGAAAGCCTGGAGGATGAAGACGGGAGTGACAACGAGCTGCACCCTACAACATTCATGTTACAGCTGAACATCACTCAAATCCTGACACCTGGAGTGGAAACCGTCCTCCTCCTCCCCAGAGGCCGGGAAGCTGAGATACGAGGCGCTGTTTGTATGGTGAACCATAGATTTACCAGTGATGACAAATGCCAACAGCCCCACATATCTCAGCTTCCCGAGTCCCTACCGGACAGATCTGTGGTCACATCCAGCACCTTGGATCCATTCAGGAGGTAGTGATCGCCGTCCCGCTTTGCAGATGTCAGCAGAGACGCTGCGTCACTTCCACTGCCTGGGAATAGCCAGAGAGGAGCGTATCAGTAACATGTCCTCCCGAGGAGGTATACGGTATATACACTGCGATCAGTACTCACCTGGCTCCGTCAGACAGTAAGACGCAAACTTCTCCATGCTGCAGAGCGCGGGGCAGAGCCGATGCCGCTGATCATCGTTCCCAAACGTGTCGATCATCCAAACACACATACTGAGGGGGGAGCAGACCATGAACGTGAGCGTCACAGACCACCCGTACAGAGACTGTGAAGGGTTAAACTAAACTAAAGGGCTTAATTTTGTGCTTTTCGAATCCATCTTGCTGTTTTGAGATAAATTCTGTTACTGGGCTAAAGTTCACAGCTGTTATGAGACCTTGATTGTTTCAGCCTGAACAAGATATGACACTGAGGGTGTATTGTTCTACGAGACCTTGTCGTACAAGCTGTTCCTGCATTCTTATAGGTTAATAACTGTGAGCGTGTTCTTATGTTGATTGGTTGAAGCATAACTTGTTAAGATTATGAAAAGTGTGACACAATAAACGGGGGTCAGAGATCTGCTCGATCCTCCCAAACAGAGACACAGAGACATACGTCTCCGTCTGGTCATTTTCAGTTGCCTGCAAAACGCCCTGTGGATCAATTTGAAAATCGCTGAGTCAACCGTGAAGGGTCACTTCAGATCCTCCCCCAACAAGACCCCCCTGTACCACATGTCACTGCCCCTGCATCAATAGGACGACAGGTGCCGGATTAGAGGAGATGCCGGATTAGAGAAGATTCCGGATTATCAGGGCGGTCATAGAGAAGTATCCAGAGCTCACTGGTCAGGGAAGAGAGACTCCAGGAAGGAAATATCTAAGGAGGGATCGCCCGAGGCCGCAAAGATGACTTCTGTTCCCCCTGCAAACGCTCCCAGCAGCCCGGACCCCATCATCACACATGGGGGGCACAGGCTAGAACAGCCAGATTACAGGAGGGAAGAGGAAGATTATTATTATCGTCCCGAAATTAACGAGGACGTCCAGCAACGGTCTGATGTGTCATCTACTACAACATTGATTTAAGAAGCTTTTGGGGCATTTTATGTTTTTGTTTCTGCTTCGTACTAGTCGTTTACAGACAGATGAAATGTGCACAATACGCAGAAACGTCCGGGGTCCCACGGCACATTCATGGGGGGCTATATTTTTTCAGTCCCATCGTCCCTCCCGTATGAAGGCCGTCCCCATTTTCCCCTGGTGTATACCATTCAGCCACATTGCCCCCACGGGTACAACATCCGACCCCTAGCCACCCAATCTGTAATACATCCGGGTCCTCACTGCTGGTGTATAACCTCCGGCCCCTCACATCTCCCCTCCAGTGTATAGCCTCGGCCCCTCACACCCCCCCTCCAGTGTATAGCCTCGGCCCCTCACACCCCCCCTCCAGTGTATAGCCTCGGCCCCTCACATCCCCCCTCCAGTGTATAGCCTCGGCCCCTCACACCCCCCCTCCAGTGTATAGCCTCCGGCCCCTCACACCCCCCCCCTCCAGTGTATAGCCTCCGGCCCCTCACACCCCCCCTCCAGTGTATAGCATCCGGCCCCCCACACCCCCCTTCCAGTGTATATCCTCCGGCCCCTCACACCCCCCCTCCAGTGTATATCCTCCGGCCCCTCACACCCCCCCTCCAGTGTATATCCTCCAGCCCCTCACATCCTCCCTCCAGTGTATATCCTCCGGCCCCTCTCACCCTCCCTCCAGTGTATATCCTCCGGCCCCTCACCCCCCCCCCTCCAGTGTATATCCTCCGGCCCCTCACATCCCCCCTCCAGTGTATATCCTCCGACCCCTCACATCCCCCCTCCAGTGTATATCCTCCGGCCCCTCACATCCCCCCTCCAGTGTATATCCTCCGGCCCCTCACATCCCCCCTCCAGTGTATAGCCTCCGACCCCTCACACCCCCCCCTCCAGTGTACAGCCTCCGACCCCTCACCCCCCCTCCAGTGTATAGCCTCCACCCCTCACACACCCCCTCCAGTGTATAGCCTCCACCCCTCACACCCCCTCCAGTGAATAGCCTCCGGCCCCTCACACCCCCCCTCCAGTGTATAGCCTCCACCCCTCACACCCCCCCTCCAGTGTATAGCCTCCACCCCTCACACCCCCTCCAGTGTATAGCCTCTGGCCCCTCACACCCCCCCTTCAGTGTATAGCCTCCACCCCTCACACCCCCCTCCAGTGTATAGCCTCCGGCCCCTCACACCCCCTCCAGTGCATAGCCTCCCAACCCCCCCCACACCTCCCCCTTCAGTGTATAGCCTTCAGCCCCTCACACCCCCCCTCCAGTGTATATCCTCTGACCCCTCACACCCCCCCTCCAGTGTATATCCTCCGGCCCCTCACACCCCCCCTCCAGTGTATAGCCTCCCACCCCTCCCCCTCCAGTGTATAGCCTCCACCCCTCACACACCCCCTCCAGTGTATAGCCTCCACCCCTCACACCCCCTCCAGTGTATAGCCTCCACCCCTCACACCCCCCCTCCAGTGTATAGCCTCCACCCCTCACACCCCCTCCAGTGTATAGCCTCCACCCCTCACACCCCCCCTCTAGTGTATAGCCTCCACCCCTCACACCCCCTCCAGTGTATAGCCTCTGGCCCCTCACACCCCCCCTTCAGTGTATAGCCTCCACCCCTCACATCCCCCTCCAGTGTATAGCCTCCGGCCCCTCACACCCCCTCCAGTGCATAGCCTCCCACCCCTCACACCTCCCCCTTCAGTGTATAGCCTCCAGCCCCTCACACCCCCCCTCCAGTGTATATCCTCTGACCCCTCACACCCCCCCTCCAGTGTATATCCTCCGGCCCCTCACACCCCCCCTCCAGTGTATAGCCTCCTCCCCCTCCAGTGTATAGCCTCCGGCCCCTCACCCCCCCCCCTCCAGTGTATATCCTCCGGCCCCTCACATCCCCCCTCCAGTGTATATCCTCTGGCCCCTCACATCCCCCCTCCAGTGTATAGCCTCCGGCCCCTCACACCCCCCCTCCAGTGTATAGCCTCCACCCCTCACATCCCCCCACCAGTGTATAGCCTCCACCCCTCACACCCCCTCCAGTGTATATCCTCCGGCCCCTCACACCCCCCCCCCTCACACAATTGCATATGGTGTAGAACTGTAGATGCAGGACAGAGAAGCCCTGGTGATGTAAAGTGGAGGGGGCACATACTTTTCTGTACATAGTGTATACAGACATTACACATTGGAGCCCATATAGTGCAATCTCCTGTGCAGGATGCAACGTGATCTATGCAGGGGTGCGGGGCGCGGCATGGTCCATGTCGGGGTGCGGGGTGAGGGTCGTCACGTGGCCCATGGGGGGGCACAGCGCAGTCTGCGGGGGAGCACATTGATGCGATCCATGGGTTGGTGCTGGTCGTCGCATGGTCTGTGGGGTTGCAGTGCAGTCTGTGGGGCGGTGCGGGTCGTTGTGCGGTCCGTGGGGCGGTGCGGGTCATTGTGCGGTCCGTGGGGCGGTGCGGGTCATTGTGCGGTCCGTGGGGCGGTGCCGGTCGTTGTGCGGTCCGTGGGGCGGTGCGGGTCGTTGTGTGCTCCTTGGGGCGGTGCGGGTCATTGTGCGGTCCGTGGGGCGGTGCGGGTCGTTGTGCGGTCCGTGGGGCGGTGCGGGTCGTTGTGCGGTCCGTGGGGCAGGGCGGTGCGGGTCGTTGTGCGGTCCGTGGGGCGGTGCCGGTCGTTGTGCGGTCTGTGGGGCGGTGCGGGTCGTTGTGCGGTCCGTGGGGCGGTGCGGGTCGTTGTGCGGTCCGTGGGGCGGTGCGGGTCATTGTGCGGTCCGTGGGGCAGGGCGGTGCGGGTCGTTGTGCGGTCCGTGGGGCAGGGCGGGTCGTTGTGCGGTCCGTGGGGCGGTGCGGGTCGTTGTGCGGTCCGTGGGGCGGTGCGGGTCGTTGTGCGGTCCGTGGGGCGGTGCGGGTCGTTGTGCGGTCCGTGGGGCGGTGCCGGTCGTTGTGCGGTCCGTGGGGCGGTGCGGGTCGTTGTGCGGTCCGTGGGGCGGTGCCGGTCGTTGTGCGGTCTGTGGGGCGGTGCGGGTCGTTGTGCGGTGCCGGTCGTTGTGCGGTCTGTGGGGCGGTGCGGGTCGTTGTGCGGTCCGTGGGGCGGTGCGGGTCGTTGTGCGGTGCCGGTCGTTGTGCGGTCTGTGGGGCGGTGCGGGTCGTTGTGCGGTCCGTGGGGCGGTGCGGGTCGTTGTGCGGTCCGTGGGGCGGTGCGGGTCGTTGTGCGGTCCGTGGGGCGGTGCGGGTCGTTGTGCGGTCCGTGGGGCGGTGCGGGTCGTTGTGCGGTCCGTGGGGCGGTGCCGGTCGTTGTGCGGTCTGTGGGGCGGTGCGGGTCGTTGTGCGGTGCCGGTCGTTGTGCGGTCTGTGGGGCGGTGCGGGTCGTTGTGCGGTCCGTGGGGCGGTGCGGGTCGTTGTGCGGTGCCGGTCGTTGTGCGGTCTGTGGGGCGGTGCGGGTCGTTGTGCGGTCCGTGGGGCGGTGCGGGTCGTTGTGCGGTCCGTGGGGCGGTGCGGGTCGTTGTGCGGTCCGTGGGGCGGTGCGGGTCGTTGTGCGGTCCGTGGGGCGGTGCGGGTCGTTGTGCGGTCCGTGGGGCGGTGCGGGTCGTTGTGCGGTCCGTGGGGCGGTGCCGGTCGTTGTGCGGTCCGTGGGGCGGTGCGGGTCGTTGTGCGGTGCCGGTCGTTGTGCGGTCTGTGGGGCGGTGCGGGTCGTTGTGCGGTCCGTGGGGCGGTGCGGGTCGTTGTGCGGTCCGTGGGGCGGTGCGGGTCGTTGTGCGGTCCGTGGGGCGGTGCGGGTCGTTGTGCGGTCCGTGGGGCGGTGCGGGTCGTTGTGCGGTCCGTGGGGCGGTGCGGGTCGTTGTGCGGTCCGTGGGGCGGTGCGGGTCGTTGTGCGGTCCGTGGGGCGGTGCGGGTCGTTGTGCGGTCCGTGGGGCGGTGCGGGTCGTTGTGCGGTCCGTGGGGCAGTGCGGGTCGTTGTGCGGTCCGTGGGGCGGTGTGGGTCGTTGTGCTGGCGGTGCCCCCTACTTGTGGATGCTCATGTACGCCGTGGTGCTGACGCATCCTGTAGCCAGCGCCTCGAATATGATGGAGGTGTCCAGACGAGACAGGCCCGATCCTCCCACGTCTGGACGGGTGTAGATCCCACCGAAGCCGAGCTGTGCCGCCCTCCGCATGGTCTCCACGGGGAACATCTCCTGTGTGCGGAGGAGGAGGAGGAGATATCGGTCACATTGCAGGATTAGCGCCGCCGCTGTGCGCAGGGAGTGTGCGGTACTGCAGCTCAGCCCCACATGTCACCACACACATCCCCGGCGGAGCTTCCCCCTCACACGCTCCTTCCTCACCTTCTCATCCCACAGCGCCATGTTTGGAGACATCTCTTTGGAGGCAAAGTTGAAGGCCACTTTCTGAAACTCCTTCTGCTCCTCACTCAGCCCAATGGAGGCTGCAAAACACGGGAATCACAACACCTGCAGCAGAACTACAACTCCCAGCATGCCCTTTTTATAATATCACACCTAGAATTAGTTGCCAAGGGCAACCCCAGTCCTGATAGCGGTTTCCATTCTAACCAATCAGAATACAGCATCTTAGTCACATGACAACCCTTGCTCTCTCAGAAGCCGTCATGTGACCTTTCCTGCAGCCGATGAATGACATAAGTCACGTGTACACCATATTCCCGTTCGCTCCGCCCACTAATTGTTAACCCTTCGTGTCCTTACGATCTACAGCTGAAGCCGTCCCTCTGCCGGGAGCTGCGCTCATCCCGCTGAGAACATTTCTGAGAGACCGAGAGAGCAGAGATCCGAGCCTGACCCCGAGGGCCATAACTGTGAGCGCCGACGTCGAGCTTGCGGGGCATCACGGTACATGTAGTTTATATCCCAGGAGATGCACAATTGTGCAGGGAAGAAAGGAAACTACAATTCCCAGCAGCCCGCGCAGAGGGGGCGGAGCTCTGTGGTATATGATCTTCTGATTAGCCAGGCGAAGAGGCTCGTCTTAAAGGAGCCGCCGCTGTTAGGTAACTATGGCTGGAGGTGTGGGGCCGCACGGTGCTGTGGAGGAGCGGGCATGCTGGGAGCTGTAGTGCTTACTTTATCATTTACATCGTCTATCTGTAACGTCAGACTCCGCAGCAGCAGAACATCGTCCCACATACTGCAGAGCAGCGGCCGCCATAGCCCGGAGCATCCCCACACGCCGCAGCACATCGCCAGCCATAGTGACCCGGGCACAGCCGCCCTCTCAGACGGCAGCTTCAGCCCCATCCGGATCACTGAGCCGCACCCCCCACATCACAGGTCAGCACATGTCTGGACACACGGGAATCCACGGGGCACCGTATACGAAATCCACCCCCCCATATACCGGGAGCGACCCCACGAAATCCACCCCCCCCATATACCGGGAGCGACCCCACGAAATCCACCCCCCCATATACCGGGAGCGACCGCACGAGATCCACCCCCCCCCCCCCCATATACCGGGAGCGACCCCACAAAATCCACCCCCCCCATATACCGGGAGCGACCCCACGAAATCCACCCCCCCATATACCGGGAGCGACCCCACAAAATCCACCCCCCCCATATACCGGGAGCGACCCCACAAAATCCACCCCCCCATATACCGGGAGCGACCCCACAAAATCCACCCCCCCATATACCGGGAGCGACCCCACAAAATCCACCCCCCCATATACCGGGAGCGACCCCACAAAATCCACCCCCCCCATATACCGGGAGCGACCCCACAAAATCCACCCCCCCATATACCGGGAGCGACCCCACAAAATCCACCCCCCCATATACCGGGAGCGACCCCACAAAATCCCCCCCCCATATACCGGGAGCGACCCCACAAAATCCACCCCCCCATATACCGGGAGCGACCCCACAAAATCCACCCCCCCCATATACCGGGAGCGACCCCACAAAATCCACCCCCCCATATACCGGGAGCGACCCCACAAAATCCACCCCCCCATATACCGGGAGCGACCCCACAAAATCCACCCCCCCATATACCGGGAGCGACCCCACAAAATCCACCCCCCCATATACCGGGAGCGACCCCACAAAATCCACCCCCCCATATACCGGGAGCGACCCCACAAAATCCACCCCCCCATATACCGGGAGCGACCCCACAAAATCCACCCCCCCCATATACCGGGAGCGACCCCACAAAATCCACCCCCCCCATATACCGGGAGCGACCCCACAAAATCCCCCCCCCATATACCGGGAGCAACCCCACAAAATCCACACCACCCCCCGCCCTGTATACCAGGAGCGCCCCACTAAATTCCCCCTTCCTCCCTATACTGGGAGCGCCCCAAGAGACCCCCAATACACCAGGAGCGCCCCACGAGACCCCCCTGTACACTGGGAGGGCCCCACCAAATCTCCCCCCGTACATCGGGAGCAACACCACAAAATCCCCCCTCCTCTCCCATACACCAGGAGCGCCCCACTTGACCCCCCCCCCCCCCCGTGTACCGGGAACACCCCACAAGCACCCCCCATGAGACCCGCATACTGGGAACCCTCCACAAGTCCCACCGTGCAGTGGTTGCAGCAGCGCCTCCTCTGGCCAATCATACAGCGGTTGCAGCGGCACCTCCTCTGGCCAATCATACAGCGGTTGCAGCGGCGCCTCCCCTGGCCGAACATACAGCGGTTGCAGCGGCGCCTCCTCTGGCCGATCATACAGCGGTTGCAGCGGCCCCTCCTCTGGCCGATCATACAGCGGTTGCAGCGGTGCCTCCACTGGCCGATCATACAGCGGTTGCAGCTGCGCCTCCTCTGGCCGATCATACAGCGGTTGCAGCGGCACCTCCTCTGGCCGATCATACAGCGGTTGCAGCGGCGCCTCCACTGGCCGATCATACAGCGGTTGCAGCTGCGCCTCCTCTGGCCGATCATACAGCGGTTGCAGCGGTGCCTCCACTGGCCGATCATACAGCGGTTCCTCCCCTCGCCGATCATACAGCGGTTGCAGTGGCGCCTCCTCTGGCCGATCATACAGCGGTTGCAGCGGCATCTCCTCTGACCAATGATACAGCGGTTGCAGTGGCATCTCCTCTGACCAATGATACAGCGGTTGCAGCGGCATCTCCTCTGACCAATGATACAGCGGTTGCAGCGGCATCTCCTCTGACCAATGATACAGCGATTGCAGCGGCATCTCCTCTGACCAATGATACAGGGGTTGCAGCTCTGCCTCCTCTGGCCGATCATACAGGGGTTGCAGCGGCATTTCCTCTGGCCGATCATACAGCGGTTGCAGCGGTCCCTCCTCTGGCTGATCATACAGGGGTTGCAGCAGCGTTTCCTCTGGCCGATCATACAGGGGTTGCAGCGGCGCTTCCACTGGTCGCTGTTCTTTACCTGACTTCACTTTTTTCTTTGAATTTCTAATTTTTCAGGAATTGACCGATGCGTCGGAATAAGAGGAAGCGCGCGGCATCTCCGGCTGCAGGTCAGTCAGTGGTCGGCTCCGTCATACTCACCTGGGTGCTGCCACCAGTCCGGACGACAGGCATAAGTCCGATGCTGGGAACGACATTGGCGGCTGCAGATCCCAGACAGTGTTCTGTATTCTTATTGCTTTTCCTGTACGTGGCCTGGAAACCATCAACAAGCAGCTGCTGACGGATCTTACCTGGTTTATAGTTCCTACAGTTGATTCTTGTACTGTAACGTTCCTGCCGTCTTCACGTGGAGCAGAGCTGTTGTGACTAGATACTAGACTGCTCGAGTCACCAAGAGGCGCTCCATGCTGAGGTCCAGAGCAGGCGGCCCCCATGTGCTGGTTACATGACCATTCACAGCACCACTCCTCAGCGGCGGGACAGATCTGGCAACAGCAGCTTCTTGATGGCTTCCAATTTTTCTTACACCAAAGTAGAAATGACCTGAAAAACACTATTTCTGAAAAAATCTTTTATTACTGCAGATGGAAAAGATGATTGTGACCCAGGGGGCAACTTGGGGGCAAAGAAAGCTGGGAGGACTCAAAAGAAAGTGGCCGGGCCGTCCACCTCTGCTGACAGTCGGAAGGCAGATTATCACTGCTGGCTGATGAAGTCTGAGCCTGAGAGCAGAATGGAGAAAAGCATGGACATGAAGGTCAGGGCGGGGGATTATCACTCACATCCGTGCCCCCTCCTCCTAAGTAATGTGGTGAATGTACGGGTGGGCGTTCGACGGGATGATCTGACTACACAGGCTTATTGTGTAGTCTGTCACCATGGAGACGCATGGCTCTGCCTAGGAGCTGTATGTACAGAACGGGTCACAATTTAGTTTTTTTATGTTTTTCAGTTTGGTATAGAAGATTTGAAGTCGCAGCCGAACCAGACGGCGAGCTGGGACGGAGTCCGGAACTACCAGGTCCGGGACCCGCGGATGAGACCGACAGCAGAACCGGGTCCATTATTGATTATTTTATACTTTTATGTCTCCAGGCGAGAAACTTCATGAGGGCGATGAAGATCGGGCAGGAGGCGTTCTTCTATCACAGCAACTGCAAGGAGCCCGGCATCGCGGGAATTGTCAAGGTGGGTCCGGCGGGCGGGGGTCTATGAGCCGATACTGTCAGGAACGTCATAACCAATCCCAGGGTGGACACCTGACTTATTACAGGATTAGAAGAACTTTACTGTTTTATGTACACAGCTCCCATGCATAGCTATGTGTCTCCATGGTTACAGACTACAAACAGGCCCGGTGTGGTCTGATCAGTGAGATGGTGGCAAAATCTCGCGTCACTCCGTTCCCTCTGCCCCCTCAGCGTGTGACTGCAGGATCGGGTTATGAATAGTTGTGCATGGGGGCTGCATACACAAAATGGTAAGACTGAAGAAAGACAAAAAATATGACCAGTTTCTTGATGGAGCGAGATAACGGACGGTGCCATTAGGTTTGTGGATGGCTGCTGACAGGAGCGAGGCACCGCAGGTTGTCACTTGTTTCCTGTCCTGCCTTTTTTCTAGGTTGTGAAGGAAGCCCACCCGGACCACACACAGTTTGATTCAAAGAATCCACATTATGATGCTGCCAGCAATAAAGACAACCCGAAATGGTGCATGGTGAGCGCGCCCCGACGTCACAGCTAGTAAGAGGTCAATGGCGTTTCTACTAAACAGCGCCACCCATGATTGCAGGACATGTCTGGTATTACATCTCATTCCGCCCTCCCAAGCATTTCAGTGTCACCATGCTGCAATACCAGACATAACCTGTACATAGGGGTGGTGCTGTTTATGTGGATTGTCCGGCCGTCATGTCAGTTCCCACAATGCACTCCTCCTCTCTGAAAATCCATAAACCCGCACTATCCGTGCCCCCCGCTCCTTACAGGTGGATGTGCAGTTTGTCCGAATGCTGAGACGTTACATTTCTCTGGCGGAACTGAAGACCCTGCACCAAAAGCACAAGACGGACGGCGGCCCCCTCCGAGCCGTGGCGCTCTTCACCCGAGCGAGGCTGTCTGTGCAGCCGCTAACACAAGGTGGGTGTAAAGGGCCCGAGGTCCTGGACGCTGCCACTAGGGGGCGTTGTGGCTACTCTTACGGTTATAAAACGTCGGGCTACACCGCAGCTTTATATAAGGCTGGTCTTTTCTTATTACAGAGGAGTTTGACTTTATATTGAGCCTGGAAGAGAAGACCCCGTAGCAGGAAAGTGACGACTGAGCGACCGTCTGCACCTCTTCTTTGCTTTTTTTTCCTACTTTTTATAGTATTAAAAGTTTAAGGTTAGTTTTGTGGTTCATGAGTGGAGATCTGGGGTCCCTGTCTGGAGTTCTGGGGTCAGCTGCCCCCTGATCAGCTGTTTGCAGGTCCCACAGCGCCATACTCTGTGTAGTGGTCACTCCCAGTACTGCAGCTCAAATCACACGCTTCAATAGCGGAGATGCAGTACCAGTAATGGCCACTATCATGTAGGGCGCTGTGCTGTCCCAAAACCTTCCATCTGGCCGTGCTGGGACCTGGAAACACCTGATTAGTCGGGGGGCCGGGTGTCAGACCGCCCCTCGCTTTTCTAGTGATGACCTAAGTCACGGACAATCCCTGTAACAGTATAACGCGATTATTCAGGGCAGTAGATCTGCAATCAGACCGGGACTTACATCCGTAACCGGGAAGCTACAATGCGCCCTCTGCAGTTACATTCGCCAAAAAGTCACAAGTGATGAATCAGGCGGAAACATCAGGAGACACAAATATTCGCCCACCAGTGGTGTAGAGAAGAAACCAATAAATCAGGAGTCAAAAGCTTTCAAAGAATAAGGGCCATAAAGAGAAAAGAGGCGCAAAAGCAACAATGAATCGGGGCCTAAACCGCCGTAATTAGAGGCAAGGCCTGCGTCGCCCCTGGAAACAGACTACAGTTTAGCTCCATTGTTGTCAGATCCGATTGCTCCATTATCACAGTAAACGATCCGATCACCCGACTAATGAGCGCCGACACCGGTGAATAATCTCAATGGCCGATTACTGGTGTAAATGCTCCATAACGTACCCACGGCCCACAATGCACTGTGCCCGGGAGCTTCAATAGAGCAGAGAATATGGAGATGGGACCCCAGGTCTTGTGTGGTCCGTCCATTGGACAACCCACCTCCAGCTAATGCACACACCTCTCAGCCCCAGGAGAGGCCCCCTACATCCCAGGAACAGCCCCCTCCGCACCAGGGGAGGCCCCCTACATCCCAGGAACAGCCCCCTCCGCACCAGGAGAGGCCCCCTCCACCCCAGGAGCGACCCTCACTACAAAGAACAGCCCCCTCCGCACCAGGAGAGGCCCCCTCCACCCCAGGAGCGACCCTCACTACAAAGAACAGCCCCCTCCGCACCAGGGGAGGCCCCCTACATCCCAGGAACAGCCCCCTCCGCACTAGGAGAGGCCCCCTCCACCCCAGGAGCGACCCTCACTACAAAGAACAGCCCCCTCCGCACTAGGAGAGGCCCCCTCCACCCCAGGAGCGACCCTCACTACAAAGAACAGCCCCCTCCGCACCAGGGGAGGCCCCCTACATCCCAGGAACAGCCCCCTCCGCACCAGGAGAGGCCCCCTCCACCCCAGGAGCGACCCTCACTACAAAGAACAGCCCCCTCCGCACCAGGGGAGGCCCCCTACATCCCAGGAACAGCCCCCTCCGCACTAGGAGAGGCCCCCTCCACCCCAGGAGCGACCCTCACTACAAAGAACAGCCCCCTCCGCACTAGGAGAGGCCCCCTCCACCCCAGGACCGACCCTCACTACAAAGAACAGCCCCCTCCGCACTAGGAGAGGCCCCCTACATCCCAGGAACAGCCCCCTCCACCCCAGGAGAGGCCCCCTACATCCCAGGAACAGCCCCCTCCACCCCAGGAGCAGTCCCCTGCACAAGGAGCATCTGCCTCAGGAGCAGCCCCCTGCACTGAGCAGCCCCTCCGCTCACCCCTTCAGCCAATGAGACTCCCCCTGTACAATAAGCGCTCTCTTAAACATAATGAGCACCTTTCTGCACGAGGAGGGCTTTGTCCGCTCTAGAAGCACCTTTCGGCCAAGGATCGGGCCCCCCACATAATAAGCACCCTTCTTCATTCTGAGACATTGTTATTTAATCTGAGACTAATAAAAACAATGTAAAATAGACATTTATACAATGAACCATGGGAAATAAACACTGCAGTCGGAATGGAGGTTGATTTTTGGATCGAGGGTGAACTTTAACCTTTCTGCAATGTGTCCAAATGATTCTCGCAGACGTGTAGTGCGGGCGCCGAAGCCTGGCTCCCAAGAGCTTACAATCTACTAGTGGCGTTAGAGGCACAGCCATGGGTGCAAAGTGCAATACATCAGTGCCCACCTAATAAATACACTGCAATATACCATGTACCAGGGGCAGCGTCCGTACCCATTACTGTACCCCGGGAGACGTGAAATACTGGGACTTCACTTTTATACATTTTTTTTCATTATTTTAACATAAAACAAAAAATACTGATACTGCCGCCTTTAACCCTTACCTTACATGTGAGAGATGTGCCAGTTGTATATGATATACACTCGGCTTTGCTCGCTCCTCTCCATATTTTGGTCCATTGCCGTCCTTGCAACGGATTTGATGAGTCAAAGTGGAAAGTAAATTAACGTTTTTGGGGGGAGATTTTGTTTGTAAACACGAATGGCAGCTAGAAAAGAATACTGTGAGGTTGACAATAAGTGAGACGGCGAGTTATGGCGTGCGTGGAGGTTGAAGTCTAAATGTTCGTCCATTTTGCAGGATGATGGACAGGTCTAATCTAGTAAATTATTAAAATTACCCATTTAGGAAAAAAAAAATCTGGAGATTCTGCTTTGTGTCGATCCTCTTTTACCCCTCCTGGCAATGCATAACCAACCTGACAGCTGGGCATTCCACTGTTGTTGAGCCATGTCCCCACGTGGTCTCATCATCAGTATCAGACATGGTAAAAATTTACACCCCCCTGTTACGTGACGCAAATTGTCGCATTGTTTTCTACCATTTCCAGGAGGGAAAACAGAGGACTACACATGGAAATCTGCTCCAGAGCGGTTATTTCATGGGGATTCCAGCATTTGCTAACAGACTTGTCAGGAGCGTGGCCCGACCTCCGTCAAAAACGCATATTAATGCCCTATTGTATATAAAAGCGGTGGGGTCGCACGTTTTGGCCGCTGCGCGCAGAGGACGATGCTGTTGAACATTGATGAGATTCAGAAGGAGCTTGTCCTAATGGAGGCCCGGTGGGATGTGCAGCCAGAAGGCGCCCCTTTAATTTAACCCCTTCAGTTCCTTCATGCCTATACTATAGGACGGTCATCCCGATGTGATTTACAGTCAGTGTCAGTCTCCCCACGTTGAATGACCGTCTGTGAATAGAGGAGGGGGACGCCGTCCAGTCCCAGAGGGGATTCCAGAACACCCATCCCGTAAACTTTCCAGTTCTTGCTAGAGGTATATCAATCATATAAAGTAAGCACTGGGACTTTATGATCGTGGGGGTCAGACCTCTGAGACCATTACCCACCCAGAGATTAAAGGGGCGGCATTTCAGCCATTGTTTCTCTGCACGGCAGGGCCCCGGGGATGACTGTGCTGTTACTGGGGCCACATTGTGCACGGAAAACCACGAAGGCACCACGGCGCTGAACAGTCACGGCCACCTTTCTCTCTGGATCTGTTGGGGGGGTCCCATAGTTCACCGCCCCCCACTTAAGGAGATGGGGTCCTCCTTTTTTAGCTTATATAAAACCAGATCGTGAATGAGATACCAGCGCCGGCACTCAATGGACCTGGACTCCGAGGTCAGAACCTCCGTGACTTCACCCGACACCATACCACAGTCATATGGTAACCGGCGTACGACCAGGACACAATGACAGCAACATCGTGGCGTAATGCGGGTGAATCAGGTAGCGATGTAACCCGCCCGGTACCACCACCGTGACAGTGAACCATGGTACCTTGCTTGTCACGGTGCCGTGGGGTGGCCGAGGGACCCCATTTACTGGCATTACTCTGTGTAATCTGCGTCACGGCCAAAGTCCAAACCTCCGGCCAGATGTACTCACTTATCAGCCACCACAGACCGTGTCCTCCAGTCTCATGACTTATCTGAGGTGCAGAACCTCCCAGGCCCCCGATCACTACTGTGCGACCCCTCCTGGATTTTACCATCAATTTGTGACTGATATCAGCCGCTCCTCAGAGGTTTCCGTGGCCACCCTGCGACTTGTGTCATGGGGCAACAATTCTCAGACAAATCGCCCAACCCAAAACTTCTGCAGCACTGGTCTGTGAGACAATTAGAAAGAAAAAAAAAAAAAAAATCGCAGACAACTGCGAGCGAGTCTGAGTGCAGTGAAGTCTATGGCAGCGCGCGTCGGAGCGGCTTGTGACCGGCAACAGAAAACTTTTGTGACTTCGGCACAGTCTGTCCCTTTAAGATCCAGCTACTGTACCTGCGAGGCTTCTTCCCAGCATGCATCTCCTGATTATCCCCCTTTATACTGTCTATATAACGGAGACGGTCCGTCCTGTGCGTCTGAATCCACGGACGGGGTAAAGCAGAGCGACGGCGCCCCTGGTGGTCAGAGCAGCGCTGCACTGGTGAGAGGTGCTTGGAATGGACAGTCGGGTCCTATATGGGCACCGATAGTCGAGGGTCAGCACTAACTACAACCACACGGTGAAGGGGCACTGACCCTTAGGACCTCCAGCCCGATGTGCGGGGCTTCAACTGCGACAAGGACAAGCCGATGAGAGCATAAAAAGTATAAACACAAAGGGTTAAGAGAGCGCGATCCCCTCCCTCCCCCACCCCTATGTTACACAATGTCAAGTAGCAGCAAAAGGAACGGACAGCCGGCCCCGAAAGAGACGCCGGCCGTGCCCCTCTGCAAGCTTGACCCACCGAGTGTCCGTGGGGTCGCGGGTGGCGGACGGGTGGGCTCCGAGAGTCTGTTTAGTCACTAATGAAGCCGTTGTCCTACTGAACAGGCAGTCACTCGTTCTCTTGGTCTCCTGCAGCCGCCCCGCTCAGCTGAGGCCGGTTGTCGGGGTGCGTTCCCTCGAATCTCTGCGAGGCGATGGCGGCCTGGTGAGACATGCTCTTCCGCACGATGTCTCCTTTACGCCATAACACCACCTCCTGGAGGAGAGAGGACGGGAGAAGGCACGATAATCTGGTGTGGCCAAAAAGCATGCAGACGTCCCGCCCGATTGTGTGTCGCCAGCATACGCCATCACTTTACGGATCTGACACCTGGGACCCTCACTGGAAACAATGGCCGCATAGTCCAGGTGAAGCCAGCGATTGGCACAGTGATCAGGCGCATGCGCTCAGATATTTTCCGTCACCTGATCACTGCACCAATCGCGGATCCGGTGGCATCCAGACGGCACAGTGATGGCGGCCACCAGCAGAGCGGCATCATCTAGAGCCACAGGGCTGAAAAGAGATGACTGTACCTGTGTATGAAAGTGTGTGCAGCCCCTCACTCCTACCACGGGGGGCGCCGCTCACCTGCTGTTTGAAGTAGCGCCTCTCCTCCTCGTCGATCAGCACTAAGTTGAGGTAATAGCGCACGCTGAACTTCTTGTTGATGTCCCTCATCGTTGGGGTCAGCTCGTATCCCGCGAGGAACAGCCGGATGGGGATGGATTCACCTACAGGGCGAGGAAGACGAGGAGAAAAGTTACCGCGGAGGTTGAGTGTAATCAGTCCGGAGAATAAAGATGGTCGCTGCACTGCGGGGGTGCTGCAGGGGGCCTGTGGCTATATCGGAGGTCACCCAGCTTTTCTAGGCTCCTGAGCACATTACATGGGGGCAGGGCAATCACTGTTGGGCAGACGTGCCGTTCAGTTTGGAAAAGCTGGGTGCCAACTCGCCACACAGACAGTCACCGAACACTCGCCGGCGTGGACGGTACCTCGCACCGGCGCTCCGTCCATGATCTCGTACTTGGCGATGGTGTCGTTTTCGTGGTAGACGTTTGGGCCGGTGCCCGTGGTCTCCCGCTTGATGATATCGATCTCCATGTGTTTGATCTTGATTCGCACCAAAAGGAAGTAGATTTTCCCCACGATGACGTCTTTCAGGTGATATCTGTTACAGGAGAAAACAGGGCGGCGTTCAGACCCGGAGGACGGCTGCCGTATACTGGGGGGCTTATTAGGACCGCTGCAGCCGGTGGCCGCATTCACACGTCGTACTCACCAACCCTGCAGCATTTTAATTAAGATTTTGATGCATTGCTTTTTAAATTTGGAACTAGTCAATCGGCAGCAAATATACAGGGCCGCCTTACCGCAATAAACCGCGATCTGACCGCAGTGTGAATACAGCCGAGGAGGGTGAAAGCTGCACCAAAATAAGATAGCGTGTGAATGGGGTCGGAAAACAGACGATGGGCGCAGACTTACTTGGACTTGTTGTACTCAAACTCGATGTGCAGACAATCTTCGATCCCCACCTCCATCTTGATGGAAGAGTTCATCTCGGGGTACGTGCTCAGCGTGTGGACCACGATATCCAGCTCTTTCCCCACGTCATTGAGCCGGCGGCTGAGGGTGGCGCGCAGGAAGTACCTGGGCGGACAAGAGCGGCAGAGGTGAAAACGGCAGAAAACGCAGCACCCATCCGCTCCACACCACCGGCCTCCGCTGCCATTACTGCACTCTGGATCCATCTGCAGCATCAGTCCTGCGCTGACACATTGCAACAAAGTGTCAGGACAGGACACAAATGTTTGCTGCGGCACTTAACACAACACTGAGTATAACTGTACCAGACCCTCAGCTGTGAGAAGGATTGGATGGAATCAAGAATGTTCCCATTCAATGACACAATCAGAGATATTGATCCAAAGTTACAGAGCTTTATCTTTCTCTGTACAGCCCCTTTAACTTGTGAGATTCCCCAGCACCGTACCGTAGCTTCACGTTCTGCCCCGTGTACGACTCGTACGGCTTCTCCACATGCGTGAACTCAAAGTCAAAACTCTGTGATTGTGAGAGCTCCCCGGGCCGCGCCAAATCCTTCACCAGCGACACGAACTCATGGTGGTTTCCCCGGTCGTAGTACAACTCTGAGGAGAAAGCGAGAGAAGAGTGAGGAGGCAGAAGAGGAGCAGAGGAGAGGCGGGACAGAAAAGGAGAGGCGGAAGAGGAAAGGAGCAGAGGAGAGGCAGAAGAGGAAAGGAGCAAAGGAGAGGCAGAAGAGAAAAGGAGCAGAGGAGAGGCAGAAGAGAAAAGGAGGAGAAGCAGAAGAGGAAAGGAGCAAAGGAGAAGCAGAAGAGGAAAGGAGCAGAGGAGATGCAGGAGAGAAAAGGAGCAGAGGAGAGGCAGAAGAGAAAAGGAGCAGAGGAGAGGCAGAAGAGAAGAGGAGCAGAGGAGCAAAAGGAGAGGAGATGTGCAAAATTAGAGGAAAAGAGAAGATGCGCAAAAGGAAACGCTCAAGAGGTGAAGAGGAGAGGTGCAAGAGGAGGAGAGGCGGAAGAGGAGAGGAGCAGAGGAGAGGCGGAAGAGGAGAGGTGCAGAGAAGAGGCTGAAGAGGAAAAGAGCAGAGAAGGAGAGGCGGGGCAGAGAAAGAGGAGCAGAGGAGAGCCGCAAAAGGAAACGCGCAAGAGGCGAAGAGGAGAGGTGCAAGAGGAGAAGAAGAACAGCGGCGCAAGAGGACAAGAAGATCGGCGCAAGAGGACAAGAAGATCGGCGCAAGAGGACAAGAAGATCGGCGCAAGAGGACAAGAAGATCGGCGCAAGAGGACAAGAAGATCGGCGCAAGAGGACAAGAAGATCGGCGCAAGACGACAAGAAGATCGGCGCAAGACGACAAGAAGATCGGCGCAAGACGACAAGAAGATCGGCGCAAGACGACAAGAAGATCGGCGCAAGACGACAAGAAGATCGGCGCAAGACGACAAGAAGATCGGCGCAAGACGACAAGAAGATCGGCGCAAGACGACAAGAAGATCGGCGCAAGACGAGAAGAAGATCGGCGCAAGACGACAAGAAGATCGGCGCAAGACGACAAGAAGATCGGCGCAAGACGACAAGAAGATCGGCGCAAGACGACAAGAAGATCGGCGCAAGACGACAAGAAGATCGGCGCAAGACGAGAAGAAGATCGGCGCAAGACGAGAAGAAGATCGGCGCAAGACGAGAAGAAGATCGGCGCAAGACGAGAAGAAGATCGGCGCAAGACGAGAAGAAGATCGGCGCAAGACGAGAAGAAGATCGGCGCAAGACGAGAAGAAGATCGGCGCAAGACGAGAAGAAGATCGGCGCAAGACTAGAAGAAGATCGGCGCAAGACTAGAAGAAGATCGGCGCAAGACTAGAAGAAGATCGGCGCAAGACGAGAAGAAGAGCGGCGCAAGACGAGAAGAAGAGCGGCGCAAGACGAGAAGAGCGGCGCAAGACGAGAAGAAGAGCGGCGCAAGACGAGAAGAAGAGCGGCGCAAGACGAGAAGAGCGGCGCAAGATGAGAAGAAGAGCTGCGCAAGAGGAGAAGAAGAGCGGCGCAAGATCAGAAGGGGTCGAGGCGTAAGAGGAGGAGATGCGCAAGAGGAGCTTGAGGATGTGAAAAAGAGGAGGAGAGGCGGAAGAGGAGGAGTGTGAGGATGTGAAAAGAGGTGAAGAGGAAGAAGAGGAGACTATTCACTGACATGTAGAAATACGTAGAGGAGATCTCCGATCCTGCACGAGCCACATTCCAGTACTAATGCCTGGAAATAACTGATCCTGCACCAGCAGCAATCCACTACTGGTGCGAAGGCTGTGCAGTCGGAGCTGATGTCCGTTTTAGTGGAGATGGTATAAAATGGACCGACTGCGATTCCCAAAATATATAAGAAATTGGCTTCAGTAGTTCAATGCAGGATGAGCTGTAAATGTTTTCATAATACCGTAATTTAGGAAAGTTATGAAATGTTCTATAAATGTCTGTTCTGTTCCTGATCTCAGCTTTTAGTTGAGATGAATCTGTGCTGCACTTTATGCACATGCTCAGTAGTGACCGTTGCTGTGGGGTCATAGATGAGATGAATCTGTGCTGCACTTTATGCACATGCTCAGTAGTGACTGATGCTGTGGAGTCTGGGTCAGGGAAATTGAGGAGTCGGAGTCAGTGGTTTGGATTGCCGACTCCATAGCCCTGACAGATACCAAGAAATAACGGATCCTGCACCAGCCGCCATCCACTACTGATAAGACTGTGGCGTCGGTAAGCCAGACCCCTGACTCCCCAAATTCCCTGACTCCACAGCATCGGTCACTGCTGAGCATGTGCATAAAGTGCAGCACAGATTCATCTCCACTAAATGCCGAGATCCTAAGATCAGGAACAGAACAGACATTTATAGAACATTTCATAACTTTCCCAAATTATTCTGAAAACATTTACAGCACATCCTGCACTGAACCCAACTTATTATATATTAGGAGTTGGAGTCCGTCCATTTTATACAGACTCCAACTCCGATTCCACCAAAATGGGCACTGACTCCGACTCCACAGACCTGGATGTCTGGATATAACGGATCCTGCACGAGCCGCCATCCACTACTGCCGGCCGGCAATCCTGCACCGGGGCGCAGAGCTGGAGGCTTCCGCATTTCCCGCCAGCAGCGGCACTTCTGCATATACCATACACACTGATCTCCTGACACTGAGGGTCACGGCTGCACAGACACTTCCCATCCTGAGCCGTCTTATACATGATATATGGAGCATTCTCAGCTGGATGACTCCAATAATGAATACCTGCACAGTGCCACCCAGCTTTCCCCAGAGCCTGAATGCCACCTACACCTGCTGTATATTTCCCCTACTTTGTCAGTCTTCACTGCAGTTCTGGTATCCTATTCCTGAATCAGCAGGCTCAGGCTGAGCAGAGTGCTCCACACAGGACGTAGTCGCCTTCGGGTCCATTCCACCAGTGACCTCATATCAGCAGCTGTTTCCCTTCTCGCGGGCGGAGGGGTGGTTGCCCAGCGGGCGGCCGTGGGGTCCGGGAACGGTCACTCTTTGAGGTGGGAGATGTTTATCAGAACAGAATAAGAAAACAACTTCCTCTATCAGCAGGAATCAAACAGTCCTGAGCTGAGCACAGGGGCCGCAGTGTCCCCCGGGGGCCGGGCACAAATGTACGCTAAAGGCCGAACCCTGGAGACCAAGTGCTGCTATGTAGAAATCAGTCACCACTACAGCAACTGAACAACTACAAGTCCCAGCATGCTGACATAGTGGCCACACTGGGAGTTGTAGTTGAGTTCAGAAATCAATAACGTTCCCGGTATCTGGAAATCCACATTAGGATCTCTGCTTCCGCTGCTGATTGTTCCTTACTAACAGGGGGCAGCGATCCTAATGGGGTCTTCATGGAGACCTTTAGGGTAAGTTCACACAGCGCGTTCTTGCTGATTTTTTTTCTGCAGCAAAACCTGATTTTCTTGGCAGGAAAGAAGCTGCGTCAAAAAGGCAGGTTTAGGTGCGTTTTTGGTATGTATTTGGTGCGGTTTTTTTTTCTCTTTGTCCATTCTAATGTCCTTGGATTTTCAGCAGCAAAAACGTAGCAAATAATGATATCTGCATTTGGGCTGCGTTTTTTCAACACCCATTCAAGTCAATTGGCGAAAAACACTGAAAAAATGCAGCAAAAACGCTGAAAAGTGACATGCTCTATGTCCAAAAAACACAGCAAAGCACAAAATGCAGATCACACAAAAAAACAATGTGTGCGACTGTGCAGGAGATTTCTGAAAACTCATAGGCTCTGCTGGTATTGTAAAAGGCAAAAAAAAAAAATATAGCAGCAAAAACGCCCTGTGTGAACGTATCCTTATACGCCAGAGCCGACTCTGATCTCTGCGCCGACACATTGTAACAACCAGAGCAGAAGCCCCCGACACATTGTAACAACCAGAGCAGAAGCCCCCGACACATTGTAACAACCAGAGCAGAAGCCCCCGACACATTGTAACAACCAGAGCAGAAGCCCCCGATACATTGTAACAACCAGAGCAGAAGCCCCCGACACATTGTAACAACCAGAGCAGAAGCCCCCGATACATTGTAACAACCAGAGCAGAAGCCCCCGACACATTGTAACAACCAGAGCAGAAGCCCCCGATACATTGTAACAACCAGAGCAGAAGCCCCCGATACATTGTAACAACCAGAGCAGAAGCCCCCGACACATTGTAACAACCAGAGCAGAAGCCCCCGACACATTGTAACAACCAGAGCAGAAGCCCCCGACACATTGTAACAACCAGAGCAGGAGCCCCCGACACATTGTAACAACCAGAGCAGGAGCCCCCGACACATTGTAACAACCAGAGCAGAAGCCCCCGACACATTGTAACAACCAGAGCAGAAGCCCCCGACACATTGTAACAACCAGAGCAGAAGCCCCCGACACATTGTAACAACCAGAGCAGAAGCCCCCGACACATTGTAACAACCAGAGCAGAAGCCCCCGACACATTGTAACAACCAGAGCAGAAGCCCCCGACACATTGTAACAACCAGAGCAGGAGCCCCCGACACATTGTAACAACCAGAGCAGGAGCCCCCGACACATTGTAACAACCAGAGCAGAAGCCCCCGACACATTGTAACAACCAGAGCAGAAGCCCCCGACACATTGTAACAACCAGAGCAGAAGCCCCCGACACATTGTAACAACCAGAGCAGAAGCCCCCGACACATTGTAACAACCAGAGCAGAAGCCCCCGACACATTGTAACAACCAGAGCAGAAGCCCCCGACACATTGTAACAACCAGAGCAGAAGCCCCCGACACATTGTAACAACCAGAGCAGAAGCCCCCGACACATTGTAACAACCAGAGCAGAAGCCCCCGACACATTGTAACAACCAGAGCAGAAGCCCCCGACACATTGTAACAACCAGAGCAGAAGCCCCCGACACATTGTAACAACCAGAGCAGAAGCCCCCGACACATTGTAACAACCAGAGCAGAAGCCCCCGACACATTGTAACAACCAGAGCAGAAGCCCCCGACACATTGTAACAACCAGAGCAGAAGCCCCCGACACATTGTAACAACCAGAGCAGAAGCCCCCGACACATTGTAACAACCAGAGCAGAAGCCCCCGACACATTGTAACAACCAGAGCAGAAGCCCCCGACACATTGTAACAACCAGAGCAGAAGCCCCCGACACATTGTAACAACCAGAGCAGAAGCCCCCGACACATTGTAACAACCAGAGCAGGAGCCCCCGACACATTGTAACAACCAGAGCAGAAGCCCCCGACACATTGTAACAACCAGAGCAGAAGCCCCCGACACATTGTAACAACCAGAGCAGAAGCCCCCGACACATTGTAACAACCAGAGCAGAAGCCCCCGACACATTGTAACAACCAGAGCAGGAGCCCCCGACACATTGTAACAACCAGAGCAGGAGCGCCAACACCTGTGGTCCCCCGGCTGCACCCCCTGTCACTGCTGCCACATGTGGTCCCCCCGCTGCACCCCCTGTCACTGCTGGCACCTGTGGTCCCCCGGCTGCACCCCCTGTCACTGCTGCCACATGTGGTCCCCCCGCTGCACCCCCTGTCACTGCTGGCACCTGTGGTCCCCCGGCTGCACCCCTGTCACTGCTGGCACCTGTGGTCCCCCGGCTGCACCCCCTGTCACTGCTGGCACCTGTGGTCCCCCGGCTGCACCCCCTGTCACTGCTGGCACCTGTGGTCCCCCGGTTGCACCCCCTGTCACTACTGGCACCTGTGGTCCCCCGGATGCACCCCCTGTCACTGCTGGCACCTGTGGTCCCCCCGGCTGCACCCCCTGTCACTGCTGGCGCCTGTGGTCCCCCGGCTGCACCCCCTGTCACTGCTGGCACCTGTTGTCTCCCGGTGGCACCACCTGTCACTGCTGGCACCTGTGGTCCCCGGGCAGCACCTTCTGTCACCTGTGGTCCCCCGGCTGCACCCCATGTCACTGCTGGCACCTGTGGTCCCCCGGTTGCATCCCGTCACTGGCTGTGGTCCCCCGGCTGCACCTACTGTCACCCGTGGTCCCCCGGCTGCACCCCCTGTCACTGATGCCACATGTGGTCCCCCGGCTGCACCCCCTGTCACTGCTGGCACCTGTGGTCCCCTGGCTGCACCCCCTGTCACTGCTGGCACCTGTGGTCCCCCGGCTGCACCCCCTGTCACTGCTGGCACCTGTGGTCCCCCGGTTGCACCCCCTGTCACCTGTGGTTCCCCGGATGCACCCCCATCACTGCTGGCACCTGTGGTCCCCCGGCTGCACCACCTGTCACTGCTGGCGCCTGTGGTCCCCCGGCTGCACCCCTTGTCACTGCTGGCACCTGTGGTCCCCCAGCTGCACCCCCTGTCACTGCTGGCACCTGTGGTCCCCCGGCTGCACCCCCTGTCACTGTAGGCACCTGTGGTCCCCCGGTTGCACCCCCTGTCACTACTGGCACCTGTGGTCCCCCGGATGCACCCCCTGTCACTGCTGGCACCTGTGGTTCCCCGGATGCACTCCCATCACTGCTGGCACCTGTGGTCCCCCGGCTGCACCCCCTGTCACTGCTGGCGCCTGTGGTCCCCCGGCTGCACCCCCTGTCACTGCTGGCACCTGTTGTCTCCCGGTGGCACCACCTGTCACTGTTAGCACCTGTGGTCCCCGGGCTGCACCTCCTGTCACCTGTGGTCCCCCGGCTGCACCCCATGTCACTGCTGGCACCTGTGGTCCCCCGTTTGAATCCCGTCACTGGCTGTGGTCCCCCGGCTGCACCTACTGTCACCCGTGGTCCCCCGGCTGCACACCGTCACTGCTGACACCTGTGGTCCTCTGGCTGCACCCCATCATTGCTGGCACCTGTGGTCCCCCGTTTGCACCCCCTGTCACTGCTGGCACCTGTGGTCCGCCGGCTGCAACCCCTGTCACTGCTGGCACCTGTGGTCCCCCGGCTGCAACCCCTGTCACTGTTGGCACCTGTGATCCCCCGGCTAAACCCCCTGTCACTGCTGGCACCTGTGATCCCCCGGCTAAACCCCCTGTCACTGCTGGCACCTGTGGTCCCGCGGTTGCACCCCCTGTCACTGCTGGCACCTGTGGTCCCCCGGCTGCCCCCTGTCACTGCTAGCACCTGTGGTCCCCCGGCTGCACCCCCTGTCACTGCTGGCACCTGTGGTCCCCCGGCTGCACCCCCTGGCACTACTGGCTCCTGTGGTCCCCCATTTGCACCTCCTGGCACTGCTGGCACATGTGGTCCCCCATTTGCACCTCCTGGCACTGCTGGCACATGTGGTCCCCCGGCTGCATCACCTGGCACCTGTGGTCCCCCATTTGCACCCCGTCAATCCTGGCACTTGTGGTCCCCCAGCTGCACCTTCTGGGACTTGTAGTGCCCTCAGTCACCCCCGTGCTCGCGCAGAGCCCCGCCCTCCTCACCGATCTGCCCGATGAACTCGATCTTCAGCCCCTGGTGCTCCAGCCTCTTGCCCGGGCTCCGCAGGGTGACGGTGACGCGGCCGGACACCGTCTCTCCGTCGTAGAAGAGGAAATATTTCTCCTTCTTGCCGTCCTCCGTCTTGTGCTCCACCCGCCGGCGGCTCTCTGCATCCGTCAGCGTGATGTCCAGCTCCGCTGCCGGCCCGAAGCCGAAGAAGCTCATGGCTGCGGCGGAGACGAGGGCCCGGAACCAGGCGGCTGACAGCACCGAATCTCCACAGACCCCGGTCTCCGCTGCTGAGGATCCAGCACACTGCGCACGCGCACAGCTCGGCCTGGATGACGCCGCACGTCACTGTGATGCCAGACACCAATATGATCCCCGAATGGCCAAGCAGAGCCAGTGCGCAGGCGTCATAGTCAATGCAGCGTGCTACTGACGTAATGGAGGAGCGCCATATTTCTTTTGGGCAACCGCTACCTGAGCCAGTAAGAGAGATGGCCGTAACACGAACATTCAAGTCCTCGGTTCTCATTGGCTGAAGGCGAAGCATAGTGATGACGTTCCAATCTGTGATTGGTAATTTCGTGTTGGGTTTTGGCGCTGGGCAGCAACTAACGGAGGAGCGGCGGTGTCTGCAGAAAACACCGGGAGATGGCGGATAAGTCGGCGGTGCTGCTGGAGGCCCTGGACCGGTGCGGGTTCCGGAGCCTGAGGAAAGGTGAGCCCGACCTGCAATTGTGTAACGTCCAGCGTGACGGCAGCGTGCTACTCATATACAGTGTGCAGCATTATGCTCCAGAGCTGCACTCACTATGTACATACATTACATTACTGATCCTGAGTTACATCATGTATTATACTCCAGAGCTGCACTCACTATTCTGCTGGTGCAGTCACTGTGTACATACATTACTGATCCTGAGTTACATCCTGTATTATACCCCAGAGCTGCACTCACTATTCTGCTGGTGCAGTCACTGTGTACATACATTACATTACTGTTCCTGAGTTACATCCTGTATTATACCCCAGAGCTGCACTCACTATTCTGCTGGTGCAGTCACTGTGTACATACATTACATTACTGATCCTGAGTTACATCCTGTATTATACCCCAGAGCTGCACTCACTATTCTGCTGGTGCAGTCACTGTGTACATACATTACATTGCTGATCCTGAGTTACATCCTGTATTATACTCCAGAGCTGCACTCACTATTCTGCTGGTGCAGTCACTGTGTACATACATTACTGATCCTGAGTTACATCCTGTATTATACTCCAGAGCTGCACTCACTATTCTGCTGGTGCAATCACTGTGTACATACATTACATTGCTGATCCTGAGTTACATCCTGTATTATACTCCAGAGCTGCACTCACTATTCTGCTGGTGCAGTCACTGTGTACACACATTACTGATCCTGAGTTACATCCTGTATTATACCCCAGAGCTGCACTCACTATTCTGCTGGTGCAGTCACTGTGTACATACATTACATTGCTGATCCTGAGTTACATCCTGTATTATACTCCAGAGCTGCACTCACTATTCTGCTGGTGCAGTCACTGTGTACATACATTACTGATCCTGAGTTACATCCTGTATTATACTCCAGAGCTGCACTCACTATTCTGCTGGTGCAATCACTGTGTACATACATTACATTACTGATCCTGAGTTACATCATGTATTATACTCCAGAGCTGCACTCACTATTCTGCTGGTGCAGTCACTGTGTACATACATTACATTACTGATCCTGAGTTACATCCTGTATTATACCCCAGAGCTGCACTCACTATTCTGCTGGTGCAGTCACTGTGTACATACATTACATTACTGATCCTGAGTTACATCCTGTATTATCCTCCAGAGCTGCACTCACTATTCTGCTGGTGCAGTCACTGTGTACATACATTACATTACTGATCCTGAGTTACCTCCTGTATTATACCCCAGAGCTGCACTCACTATTCTGCTGGTGCAGTCACTGTGTACATACATTACATTACTGATCCTGAGTTACATCCTGTATTATACCCCAGAGCTGCACTCACTATTCTGCTGGTGCAGTCACTGTGTACATACATTACATTACTGATCCTGAGTTACATCCTGTATTATACCCCAGAGCTGCACTCACTATTCTGCTGGTGCAGTCACTGTGTACATACATTACATTGCTGATCCTGAGTTACATCCTGTATTTTACCCCAGAGCTGCACTCACTATTCTGCTGGTGCAGTCACTGTGTACATACATTACATTGCTGATCCTGAGTTACATCCTGTATTTTACCCCAGAGCTGCACTCACTATTCTGCTGGTGCAGTCACTGTGTACATACATTACATTACTGATCCTGAGTTACCTCCTGTATTATACCCCAGAGCTGCACTCACTATTCTGCTGGTGCAGTCACTGTGTACATACATTACATTACTGATCCTGAGTTACATCCTGTATTATACCCCAGAGCTGCACTCACTATTCTGCTGGTGCAGTCACTGTGTACATACATTACATTGCTGATCCTGAGTTACATCCTGTATTTTACCCCAGAGCTGCACTCACTATTCTGCTGGTGCAGTCACTGTGTACATACATTACATTACTGATCCTGAGTTACATCCTGTATTGTACTCCAGAGCTGCACTCACTATTCTGCTGGTGCAGTCACTGTGTACATACATTACATTGCTGATCCTGAGTTACATCCTGTATTTTACCCCAGAGCTGCACTCACTATTCTGCTGGTGCAGTCACTGTGTACATATATTACATTACTGATCCTGAGTTACATCCTGTATTATACTCTAGAGCTGCACTCACTATTCTGCTGGTGCAGTCACTGTGTACATACATTACATTACTGATCCTGAGTTACATCCTGTATTATACCCCAGAGCTGCACTCACTATTCTGCTGGTGCAGTCACTATTCTGCTGGTGCAGTCACTGTGTACATACATTACATTACTGATCCTGAGTTAATCCTGTATTATACCCCAGAGCTGCACTCACTATTCTGCTGGTGCAGTCACTGTGTACATACATTACATTACTGATCCTGAGTTACATCCTGTATTATACTCCAGAGCTGCACTCACTATTCTGCTGGTGCAGTCAGTGTGTACATACATTACATTACTGATCCTGAGTTACATCCTGTATTATACCCCAGAGCTGCACTCACTATTCTGCTGGTACAGTCACTGTGTACATACATTACATTACTGATCCTGAGTTACATCCTGTATTATACCCCAGAGCTGCACTCACTATTCTGCTGGTACAGTCACTGTGTACATACATTACATTACTGATCCTGATACTCCAGAGCTGCACTCACTATTCTGCTGGTGCAGTCACTGTGTATATACATTACAGTACTGAGCATATATTAGTCCCCGGAGCTGTGCTCACCATTCTTTCATCCTGCATGTACATTACACCGGTGTTTCTTCTCTTGCAGCCTGGGTGGATTCCGTCTGGGACTTGGACTTCACAGAGTCTGAGCCACTGGACTCCCGTGTGGAGGCTGATATTGTGGAGAACGGGCTGGAGGTGCTGAATTACTTGTATGAGGCTCTTCTGCCTTTCACATCTGATGATCAGGTGAACTCACTGTTTAAGGCCTCTTACTACTGTCTCTTCTGCCTCGTGTAGCTCCTCTTACTTCTGCCTCTTCTGCCGCCTCGTGTAGCGCCTCTTACTTCTGTCTCTTTTGCCTCGTGTAGCGCCTCTTACTTCTGCCGCTTCCTACCTCATGTAGCGCCTCTTACTTCTGCCGCTTCCTGCCTCGTGCAGCGCCTCTTACTTCTGTCTCTTCTGCCGCCTCATGTAATGCCTCTTACTTCTGCCGCTTCCTACCTCGTGTAGCGCCTCTTACTTCTGCCGCTTCCTACCTCGTGTAGCGCCTCTTACTTCTGTCTCTTCTGCCTCGTGTAGCTCCTCTTACTTCTGCCTCTTCTGCCGCCTCGTGTAGCGCCTCTTACTTCTGTCTCTTTTGCCTCGTGTAGCGCCTCTTACTTCTGCCGCTTCCTACCTCGTGTAGCGCCTCTTACTTCTGCCGCTTCCTGCCTCGTGCAGCGCCTCTTACTTCTGTCTCTTCTGCCGCCTCATGTAATGCCTCTTACTTCTGCCGATTCCTGACTCGTGTAGCGCCTCTTACTTCTGCCTCTTCTGCCGCCTCGTGTAGCGCCTCTTACTTCTGTCTCTTTTGCCTCGTGTAACGCCTCTTACTTCTGCCGCTTCCTACCTCGTGTAGCGCCTCTTACTTCTGCCGCTTCCTACCTCGTGTAGCGCCTCTTACTTCTGCCGCTTCCTACCTCGTGTAGCGCCTCTTACTTCTGCCGCTTCCTGCCTCGTGTAGCGCCTCTTACTTCTGTCTCTTCTGCCTCGTGTAGCTCCTCTTACTTCTGCCTCTTCTGCCGCCTCGTGTAGCGCCTCTTACTTCTGTCTCTTTTGCCTCGTGTAGCGCCTCTTACTTCTGTCTCTTCTGCCGCCTCATGTAACGCCTCTTACTTCTGCCGATTCCTGCCTCGTGTAACGCCTCTTACTTCTGCCGCTTCCTGCCTCGTGTAGCGCCTCTTACTTCTGCCACTTCCTGCCTCGTGTAGCGCCTCTTACTTCTGTCTCTTCTGCCGCCTCATGTAATGCCTCTTACTTCTGCCGATTCCTGCCTCGTGTAGCGCCTCTTCTGCCACTTCCTGCCTCGTGTAACGCCTCTTACTTCTGCCACTTCCTGCCTCGTGCATCTCCACTTCCTGCCTCGTGTAGCGCCTCTTCTGCCGCTTCCTGCCTCGTGTAGCGCCTCTTCCTGGCTCGCGTAGCGCCTCTTACTTCCTCCGCTTCCTGCCTCGTGCAACGCCTCTTACTTCTGCCGCTTCCTGCCTCGTGTAACGCCTCTTACTTCTGCCGCTTCCTGCCTCGTGTAGCGCCTCTTACTTCTGCCACTTCCTGCCTTGTGCAGCTCCACTTCTGCCACTTCCTGCCTCGTGTAGCTCCTCTTACTTCTGCCACTTCCTGCCTCGTGTAGCGCCTCTTACTTCTGCCTCTTCCTGCCTCGTGCAGCGCCTCTTACTTCTGCCTCTTCCTGGCTCGCGTAGCGCCTGTTCTGCTGCTTCCTGCCTCATGTAGCGCCTCTTCTGCCGCTTCCTGCCTCATGTAGCGTCTCTTCTGCTCCTTCCTGCCTCGTGTAGCGTCTCTTCTGCTGCTTCCTGCCTCGTGTAGCGTCTCTTCTGCTGCTTCCTGCCTCGTGTAGCGTCTCTTCTGCTCCTTCCTGCCTCGTGTAGCGCCTCTTCTGCCGCTTCCTGCCTCGTGTAACGCCTCTGTGTCCACCTCGCGTAGCGCCTCTGTGGCCGCCTCTTACTTTTGCCGCTTCCTGCAGAGCGCCTGGGTCCTGTTGTCGGAGAACAACATCTGCTGTAACTCTTTGGTGGCCGTGCTCTACCACTTCATCCAGGCGGGAGAGAAGAAGGCGGCGGGGGCCATGCAGCGGACGCTGGGCCTCACTGCGGCCGGATTGTACTTCCTTCTGCTGGAAGTGCCAGGTGAGTGCCCCCGATATCATCTCGGGCATCGGGCCTGGTGCGAGGTCGGGGGAGGGGAGCAGCAATCGGCGATTAGTTTTTGGGCTCCTGGTTCTGTTCCACCTGTGTGGCCAAGTGTAACGTCGCGGGCTGTGACCGTCACATGACTGCCGCTCTTCTCTATGGCAGGAAGTGTCGTCAATCGGGTGTTTCACCCCGTGCTGTTTGATAAGAGCGTGAGCTGCCTGGAGAAGTGCTGGCCCCAGGACCCGGATAGCAACCGGAAGAGGAAGAAGGACTCCACAAAAAGCTCCCAGGGCAACAACCGCGGAGGAAGGAAGAGGCCGAGACCACCCCGCCGGAACGACACTGAGGTATGACCAGGAATGACGGGGCGGCGGGCACCACGGGGCATTCGGAGACCAAGATGCAGCGAGCTGCAGAACAGTCGGATCCGTGTGATCTCTCGTCTCCATGTTGTGTTGCCAGATGAGTGATGACTTGGACGAGGAGGCGCAGGAGGAGGACGTCTTCTTCTCTACCCACGACCTGAAGAACATCCGAGACGCCATCATCCTCCTCCTGAACAACTTCCTGCGTCTCCTGCAGACGTTTTCCCTGAAGGAGAAGCCGCAGAGCTTGGTGCACTGTATGCAGGTGAGGAGCGGCCGCTGCAGTCCGACGCTCCGAGTCCTCGTGCCCACGGTCTGTCACCTGGCTGAGGGCGAGGCTGGCGCAGTGGGGCACGACCCGTTATTACAGCTCCTTTCTTAGCAGGGGTGTCCGCCTGGGAAATCCCATCATTCATAGGAGTGACGGCTGCTCTCCTCTTTTCTTCGCAGACCTTCATCAATCTCACCAGCTTTGAGACGGTCCCACAAGTTTTAGCATTTTCCAGTTCCAGGTGAGTTTTTCTGTGGCTTTTTGCCCTAAATAATGAGGTTGTGAGTTATCCCTTAATGTACTGATTGCTGGGGGTCCCACCGATTGTGAAGACAGGGTGGTCCTGAGCAGCGCGAGACTCCCGGAGATAGTGGCAGTAAGTGAAGGGTGGCTGTGCTTGTTGGCCTGGCACTGCAGAGCCCCCTTCTTCAGGTTTCGGGTGGTCCTCCCAGGAATCGGTGAATATGGGGGTAACTTACAATAATGCTACAGTAAGGACCAGGCTGCGCCTCTGGTCAGAATTGTGTCTTCTCCAATGGTGGAAGCATCTGAGGAGCGCGGGCACTAATGATGGCGACATCCGGCCAGATGCCGATCAGCACTTAAAAGCAGTTTTGCTATAAACTTGTAAGTGCTGCGCTCCTTTCCATGGAAACTTGCCACCTCTGAAAGCTTGCAGTGGAGGCCGGGAACCTTGGCAATAACCTGTAGAATTACCAATTGCTCCTTTCTTGGGATGTGCTCGTTGTAGCTAACCTTTCATGTCTTTTTATATTTGCAGTTCACCCGAGCGGATGCAGTACGTGCCACAGCTGGCGTACCACGGCTTGTGGCTGCTGTGTCTGCCCCTGCACGGAGACTGCAATCAGGTGCGGGGCGCGATCTGGTCTCTGTAACCTCTCCCTAAATAAACAGACAGTGTCGGGGCGGTGGGCCCCCGGGGCAGTGTCGGGGCGGTGGGCCCCCGGGGCAGTGTCGGGGCGGTGGGCCCCCGGGGCAGTGTCGGGGCGGTGGGCCGCCACCACCTACTAGGACCAGGGCAGCCCCCGCCTAAGGCGTTACTGACGGCTCAGAGGCTGTCACTTCTTCTAGGTTCCTTGCCCCTTCTGGTCTCCTCCCGATCCTGCTGCCATCGCCTTCACACGTTTTTCCTTTTCCCCTGTCAGACTCTTCGCCGTCTTTTCCAGCGCCTGCTGAGCGTCATTCTCATGGTGAAGGGAGGCGAAGGGTCACACCCCACCCTGCTCAGCGTCACCGCTCCAGTCACCAGTGCCAGGGACCAGGCGGTCCGATTTGTCAGGTTAGTATCTGTGCTGTGTATCGCTGCCTTGTTGCATCGCTGTCATTTCTTATGGCCGCACCTAGTTTACATTGTAATCTGCACTTAGCTTTTTCATCCAGCAGATGGCGACGTCTGACCGGTGTCCTGATAATGTGTTTCTCCTCCGCAGTTTCCTGGTGGATGAGCTGAAGGAGGCGTCCTTCCCTGTTCTCCACATCTTATTGCAGCACGTGTGTGTGAAGGTAAAGCGCCCACATATCGCCGACCTGCGCCCGAGGACGTCTCGTCTGCAGTTTATCTGTGGGTGTCCTGCACCTGCCGTTAGTGCTTGTGGTCCGGCACTTACCGTTAGCTGCTGCCTCCCAGATGCGAAGTGCGTCGCTGCAGAATACCCCCGTACATGCGCTTCAGTGTGAACACGAGCCATGGGCTCCCAGTGCTCCGGGAGGGTCCGGATGCCGTCACTGCGCCCCGTTACCCGTACATCGCCGCCCCCAATGACTGGATCTAGGAGACTGACATGTGACTGCTCTTCTCTGCCGGATTCACACCTGTGTCCAGACCCAGCACCGGGCTCCCGCCTCCATCTCGAGAGTGTCATAGTGAGACTGTCAGGTCCGAGACAGAAGCCCCGCGGATGGTCCGTGCATCGCAGTCTGTACGCTCGTAACTGGCAAAACGCACGTGTGTGAATCCGGCCTTAAACTGGGGGACATCAGATGTGATCGGATCAAGAAAGCAGCAGTCCGGGCCTGGCGTATTGGTGACCCCACCGCTGGATAGTGGGGGGATGTGGATATATGGCCGATGTGTGCAGCTCCGTCCATTGTGCAGAACCGCAGCGGCCGCTGCACTCAGCATCTAACCAGAGCCGATGCTGACCATTGGGGGCGCTGGGTGTCGGACCCCCGCTGATTTCATACTATTATCCGATAGTTAGGTGATCAATGTGTTGTGACCGGACAATCTCCTGTATGAGGAGAACTTTCTCATAAGTTACAAATTCTGCTGACTAGTCACAATTGTCCTGTTCATTTAGAGATGACTATCAGCGCGCACACTCCCTCCCTCCCTGCCGCGCGCACACTCCCTCCCTCCCTGCCGCGCGCACACTCCCTCCCTCCCTGCCGCGCGCACACTCCCTCCCTCCCTGCCGCGCGCACACTCCCTCCCTCCCTGCCGCGCGCACACTCCCTCCCTCCCTGCCGCGCGCACACTCCCTCCCTCCCTGCCACGCGCTGCCTGGCCGCACTCTCCCTGCCGCAATTTCCCTCCGTCATGCTCCTTTGGTTACGTTTTGTCTTCTAGTTCCCGGATAAGTCTGAGTACAGAACTTCTGCCGCCAACGCTCTGGTGAAACTACTAGAGAAGCTTCCGGACCCAGAATACGCCTCCTTCATAGACTGGCTGTACAAATACTCCCGCAACGCCAAGGTACGACGCACCTTCCTCTGCTCTTCCACGTGCAGCAGCCGCCGTCCTCTGCTCTTCCGCGTGCAGCAGCCGCCGTCCTCTGCTCTTCCGCGTGCAGCAGCCGCCGTCCTCTGCTCTTCCGCGTGCAGCAGCCGCCGTCCTCTGCTCTTCCGCGTGCAGCAGCCGCCGTCCTCTGCTCTTCCGCGTGCAGCAGCCGCCGTCCTCTGCTCTTCCGCGTGCAGCAGCCGCCGTCCTCTGCTCTTCCGCGTGCAGCAGCCGCCGTCCTCTGCTCTTCCGCGTGCAGCAGCCGCCGTCCTCTGCTCTTCCGCGTGCAGCAGCCGCCGTCCTCTGCTCTTCCGCGTGCAGCCGCCGCCGCCATCCTCTTTGCTGCTTCTTTCTAGATGCGATCCAATAGATAGTTCTGCAATGTTTTATCTTCTACCTGATGGTTCCGACTCTGCTGTCTGTGGGTGACTGGAAACGTGTTCACAATCAGGTGAGAATTCAGAGACCTAAACCAAACGGCTGAGCGTTTTGCACAGTTGTATCAGCGTACTATTCCTTCCCTGAAGGTTTGTTGCAATGTGTCAGCGCAGACAGATCATGTAAGTGTGAACTCCAGACTTACTGATCAGAGGATTTTGTAGACTGGACGCGATTGTAACAAACTCCGAATAAGTTTAGTGTCGGGGAATGAACTGTTCAGATTCTCTGACTGCCGACCGTGATCCTGAAAATGGTGAAAATTATGTTTTAAGGTTTTAATTGTAATGGTCCCTGTAACCACGACGACTTTAACCCCTTGTACCGATCTCTCGGCACAGATCTCGTATCGAGTGTTTGCTCTGGACGTCGCCATCGCTCTGCTGGAGCTGCCGGAGCGGACGCCCGATGCTTCCCTCCCGGTGGAGAGAATAAAGTTTGTACAGCACAAGTTCCTGCTGCACGCCATGGTGTTCAGCCGCTGCTCCGACAAAGCCCCGACTGTGCGGAGTAAAGCGCTGTCATGCCTGGCGCACTGTCTGGAAAAAAACTCCACGACTGTGTCCGAAGGAGTCACCGAGCTGCTGCAAGGAAGTAAGTACACCCGCGTCCTGACTAGTAGTAATGTCTGCACCTTCTGCCTGCCTGCTGCTTAATAGAAGAAACTAATCCAGAGTTACATCCTGAATTATACCCCAGAGCTGCACTCACTATTCTGCTGGTGCAGTCACTGTGTACATACATTACATTACTGATCCTGAGTTACCTCCTGTATTATACCCCAGAGCTGCACTCACTATTCTGCTGGTGCAGTCACTATGTACATACATTACATTACTGATCCTGAGTTACATCCTGTATTATACTCCAGAGCTGCACTCACTATTCTGCTGGTGCAATCACTGTGTACATACATTACATTACTGATCCTGAGTTACCTCCTGTATTATATCCCAGAGCTGCACTCACTATTCTGCTGGTGCAGTCACTATGTACATACATTACATTACTGATCCTGAGTTACATCCTGTATTATACTCCAGAGCTGCACTCACTATTCTGCTGGTGCAGTCACTGTGTACATACATTACATTACTGATCCTGAGTTACCTCCTGTATTATACCCCAGAGCTGCACTCACTATTCTGCTGGTGCAGTCACTATGTACATACATTACATTACTGATCCTGAGTTACATCCTGTATTATACTCCAGAGCTGCACTCACTATTCTGCTGGTGCAGTCACTATGTACATACATTACATTACTGATCCTGAGTTACATCCTGTATTATACTCCAGTGCTGCACTCATTATTCTGCTGGTGCAATCACTGTGTACATACATTACATTACTGATCCTGAGTTACCTCCTGTATTATACTCCAGTGCTGCACTCATTATTCTGCTGGTGCAGTCACTGTGTACATACATTACATTACTGATCCTGAGTTACATCCTGTATTATACTCCAGAGCTGCACTCATTATTCTGCTGGTGCAGTCACTGTGTACATACATTACATTACTGATCCTGAGTTACATCCTGTATTATACCCCACTCACTATTCTGCTGGTGCAGTCACTGTGTACATACATTACTGATCCTGAGTTACATCCTGTATTATACCCCAGAGCAGCACTCACTATTCTGCTGGTGCAGTCACTGTGTACATACATTACATTACTGATCCTGAGTTACATCCTGTATTATACCCCAGAGCTGCACTCACTATTCTGCTGGTGCAGTCACTGTGTACATACATTACATTACTGATCCTGAGATACCTCCTGTATTATACTCCAGAGCTGCACTCACTATTCTGCTGGTGCAGTCACTGTGTACATACATTACATTACTGATCCTGGGTTACATCCTGTATTATACCCCAGAGCTGCACTCACTATTCTGCTGGTGCAGTCACTGTGTACATACATTACATTACTGATCCTGGGTTACATCCTGTATTATACCCCAGAGCTGCACTCACTATTCTGCTGGTGCAGTCACTGTGTACATACATTACATTACTGATCCTGAGTTACATCCTGTATTATACCCCAGAGCTGCACTCACTATTCTGCTGGTGCAGTCACTGTGCGGTCTGAATGTGTCCCGGTCGGGTCAGTAGTTTGGGTAAATAAGGGCGGATATGGGGTTTCGCTGCTGGTGCTCGGTGTGATGGCTGCATTTCCTGGATTTGTTCTTGGTCATTTTTTGCCTCTCATTTCCCGTTCTCAGGCAGCTGTCGTACAATCTCTGCAGCCGAGGCAGCCACTGAGAGCACGGTGAACGGCACAGAAGGTAAGGGGGGATGTGAGTGGCACCGTGGCCGGGTCTGGTGATGGCAGTTGGATGCTCTGTGGCAGGGTCTGGTAGCGTTTTGGCGTGCTGAGGTCTGGTGGGGGCAGTCGCGCGCTCCGTGGCCAGCTCTGGTGGTGGCGGTCGGATGCGCCGGGTCTGGTGGTGGTGGTCGGATGCGCCGGGTCTGGTGGTGGTGGTCGGATGTGCTGTGGCCAGCTCTGTTGGTGGCGGTCGGACGTGCTGTGGCTGGGTCTGGTGGTGGCGGTCGGACACACCGGGTCTGGTGGTGGTGGTCGGATGTGCTGTGGCCAGCTCTGTTGGTGGCGGTCGGATGTGCTGTGGCTGGGTCTGGTGGTGGCGGTCGGATGTGCTGTGGCCAGCTCTGTTGGTGGCGGTCGGACGTGCTGTGGCTGGGTCTGGTGGTGGCGGTCGGACACACCGGGTCTGGTGGTGGCGGTCGGACGCGCCGCGGCCGGGTCCGTTCATTATCTGCTTATGATATTGCCCCCGGCAGCTTCTACTCACAGCCGCAAGACCCCTGGTGCCCTGAGGACCATCGAGGTGACGGACGACTGTGACCCCATAGGGACTGATGGTGAGTGGCGCTGGACTCTCGTCCTCCAGCTGTTGTGAAACTACAACTCCCATCATGCATTGCTACATATTCCCGTGAGGGATCACATGGTCATCTGTGTCCGTTTTCGTACGTGGCAGACACATTTGTTTTCGTGGCTTTTCCAGGCAGGGACACGCTGGCGATGCTGCGGCTCAGAGCCGGCGACGAGAAGACGAATGTCCGGAAATCCGCACTGCAGGTGAGCGGTGATCATGGGGAGGATCGGTGATCGGCTGATCTCTCCAGGAATCTTGTGGATCTCCATCTCCCAGATCTTCTCTTCTCCAGGTCCTGGTGAACATCCTGAAGTACAACCTGATCCCCTGCAGCTCCAGTGATCTGTGCACCCTGCAGGACCGCTGCCGAGACCCCGCCGTGTCCGTGCGGAAGCAGGCGCTGACCTCCCTGACCGAGCTGCTGCAGGTGCGGCGTCTGCGCACTTCTCGTGCTACAGTCATTCAGGGGGTGTTTGTCTTTTAAGGCTCTATTCACATCCAGAGCTGCACTGATTGCTTGGACGTGTGTCACACCTTGGACATTGCACCTCTTCCTCAGCAGATCCTGCTGTTCATAGGGGTAAAGTAATCAGCAGGAGATAAAGGGTTAATAATGGAGACAAATGAGGCCGAGTTTCATTTTTTGGGTGCAGCTTTGGATGTGAACCGTAACTAATTTGCAAATTCATTAAATGTTATTTAAAGATTACAGTAACCCATAAAGTCTCTAAATGGCTGCTAGAGTGAAGCTGCAGTGTAAAGCAGGTCTAACAGCTTCTTGCTGGCAGCAGATGGAAGCCTTTATTGTTTGCGTTCTCAAGCTGTAAAAACGATCTAATACTTCTCACAGCTGAGGTTTTGTTTCTGTTCTGGCTAGGCTCAGCCTCACAATGTGGCGGTGCAGAAGGCCTGTCTGACAGGGCTGATCCCGGTGGTGCTGGACACAGAGGTGACCGTGCAGGACAAAACCCTGGAGTGTCTGGAGCAGCTCCTCCTGCAGAGCATCAAGCACCAGAACCGCTACCGGGAGGAGGACGAGAAGCAGAAGCTCAGCTGGGACCTACTGCACCTGCTGACCACCGAGAGCCAGGACCTCAGGTGGGACCTGCAGGACGGAGGGGGGGTGCATACATGCAGGATGCTGGGTTGGAAAGTGTGTGCAGGATGCAGGGGTGGTGCATGCTGGATGGAGTGGTGGTGTGTACACGCAGGACAGAGTGGTGGTGCGTGCAGGACAGAGTAGTGGTAGTGGTGGTGCGTGCAGGACGGAGTGGTGGTGGTGCATGTGTGCAGGACGGAGTGGTGGTGGTGCATGTGTGCAGGACGGAGTGGTGGTGGTGCATGTGTGCAGGACGGAGTGGTGGTGGTGCATGTGTGCAGGACGGAGTGGTGGTGGTGCATGTGTGCAGGACGGAGTGGTGGTGGTGCATGTGTGCAGGATGGAGTGGTGCATGTGTGCAGGATGGAGTGGTGCATGTGTGCAGGATGGAGTGGTGGTGGTGCATGTGTGCAGGATGGAGTGGTGGTGGTGCATGTGTGCAGGACGGAGTGGTGGTGGTGGTGCATGTGTGCAGGATGGAGTGGTGGTGCATGTGTGCAGGACGGAGTGGTGGTGGTGGTGCATGTGTGCAGGATGGAGTGGTGGTGCATGTGTGCAGGACGGAGTGGTGGTGGTGGTGCATGTGTGCAGGATGGAGTGGTGGTGCATGTGTGCAGGATGGAGTGGTGGTGGTGCATGTGTGCAGGACGGAGTGGTGGTGGTGCATGTGTGCAGGACGGAGTGGTGATGGTGCATGTGTGCAGGATGGAGTGGTGGTGGTGCATGTGTGCAGGACGGAGTGGTGGTGCGGGTGAGCGAGCAGGACTCAGGCGTGAGAGGTGCAGGATGGAGTGGTGGTGGTGCATGTGTGCAGGACGGAGTGGTGGTGCATGTGTGCAGGACGGAGTGGTGGTGGTGGTGCATGTGTGTAGGACGGAGTGGTGGTGGTGCATGTGTGCAGGACGGAGTGGTGGTGGTGGTGGTGCATGTGTGCAGGACGGAGTGGTGGTGGTGTATGTGTGCAGGACGGAGTGGTGATGGTGCATGTGTGCAGGACGGAGTGGTGGTGCGGGTGAGCGAGCAGGACTCAGGGGTGAGAGGTGCAGGATGGAGTGGTGGTGGTGCATGTGTGCAGGATGGAGTGGTGGTGCATGTGTGCAGGATGGAGTGGTGGTGGTGCATGTGTGCAGGATGGAGTGGTGGTGGTGCATGTGTGCAGGATGGAGTGGTGGTGGTGCATGTGTGCAGGACGGAGTGGTGATGGTGCATGTGTGCAGGATGGAGTGGTGGTGGTGCATGTGTGCAGGATGGAGTGGTGGTGCATGTGTGCAGGATGGAGTGGTGGTGGTGCATGTGTGCAGGATGGAGTGGTGATGGTGCATATGTGCAGGATGGAGTGGTGGTGGTGCATGTGTGCAGGACGGAGTGGTGGTGGTGGTGGTGCATGTGTGCAGGACGGAGTGGTGGTGGTGGTGGTGCATGTGTGCAGGACGGAGTGGTGGTGCGGGTGAGCGAGCAGGACTCAGGGGTGAGAGGTGCAGGATGGAGTGGTGGTGGTGCATGTGTGCAGGACGGAGTGGTGGTGGTGCATGTGTGCAGGACGGAGTGGTGGTGGTGCATGTGTGCAGGACGGAGTGGTGGTGGTGCATGTGTGCAGGACGGAGTGGTGGTGGTGCATGTGTGCAGGACGGAGTGGTGGTGGTGCATGTGTGCAGGACGGAGTGGTGGTGGTGCATGTGTGCAGGACGGAGTGGTGGTGGTGCATGTGTGCAGGACGGAGTGGTGGTGCGGGTGAGCGAGCAGGACTCAGGCGTGAGAGGTACAGGATGGAGTGGTGGTGGTGCATGTGTGCAGGACGGAGTGGTGGTGGTGGTGCATGTGTGCAGGACGGAGTGGTGGTGGTGCATGTGTGCAGGACGGAGTGGTGGTGGTGCATGTGTGCAGGACGGAGTGGTGATGGTGCATGTGTGCAGGACGGAGTGGTGGTGGTGCATGTGTGCAGGACGGAGTGGTGGTGGTGCATGTGTGCAGGACGGAGTGGTGGTGGTGCATGTGTGCAGGACGGAGTGGTGGTGGTGCATGTGTGCAGGACGGAGTGGTGGTGGTGCATGTGTGCAGGACGGAGTGGTGGTGGTGCATGTGTGCAGGACGGAGTGGTGGTGGTGCATGTGTGCAGGACGGAGTGGTGGTGGTGCATGTGTGCAGGACGGAGTGGTGGTGGTGCATGTGTGCAGGACGGAGTGGTGGTGGTGCATGTGTGCAGGACGGAGTGGTGGTGGTGCATGTGTGCAGGACGGAGTGGTGGTGGTGCATGTGTGCAGGACGGAGTGGTGGTGGTGGTGCATGTGTGCAGGACGGAGTGGTGGTGGTGGTGCATGTGTGCAGGACGGAGTGGTGGTGGTGCATGTGTGCAGGACGGAGTGGTGGTGGTGCATGTGTGCAGGACGGAGTGGTGGTGGTGCATGTGTGCAGGATGGAGTGGTGGTGCATGTGTGCAGGATGGAGTGGTGGTGGTGCATGTGTGCAGGATGGAGTGGTGATGGTGCATGTGTGCAGGACGGAGTGGTGGTGGTGGTGGTGCATGTGTGCAGGACGGAGTGGTGGTGGTGGTGGTGGTGCATGTGTGCAGGACGGAGTGGTGATGGTGCATGTGTGCAGGATGGAGTGGTGGTGGTGCATGTGTGCAGGACGGAGTGGTGGTGGTGGTGGTGTATGTGTGCAGGACGGAGTGGTGATGGTGCATGTGTGCAGGACGGAGTGGTGGTGCGGGTGAGCGAGCAGGACTCAAGGGTGAGAGGTGCAGGATGGAGTGGTGGTGGTGCATGTGTGCAGGATGGAGTGGTGGTGCATGTGTGCAGGATGGAGTGGTGGTGGTGGTGCATGTGTGCAGGACGGAGTGGTGATGGTGCATGTGTGCAGGATGGAGTGGTGGTGGTGCATGTGTGCAGGACGGAGTGGTGGTGGTGCATGTGTGCAGGACGTGGTGGTGGTGTATGTGTGCAGGACGGAGTGGTGATGGTGCATGTGTGCAGGACGGAGTGGTGGTGCGGGTGAGCGAGCAGGACTCAGGGGTGAGAGGTGCAGGACGGAGTGGTGGTGGTGCATGTGTGCAGGACGGAGTGGTGGTGGTGCATGTGTGCAGGACGGAGTGGTGGTGGTGCATGTGTGCAGGACGGAGTGGTGGTGGTGCATGTGTGCAGGACGGAGTGGTGGTGGTGCATGTGTGCAGGACGGAGTGGTGGTGGTGCATGTGTGCAGGACGGAGTGGTGGTGGTGCATGTGTGCAGGACGGAGTGGTGGTGGTGCATGTGTGCAGGACGGAGTGGTGGTGCGGGTGAGCGAGCAGGACTCAGGCGTGAGAGGTGCAGGATGGAGTGGTGGTGGTGCATGTGTGCAGGACGGAGTGGTGGTGGTGGTGCATGTGTGCAGGACGGAGTGGTGGTGGTGGTGCATGTGTGCAGGACGGAGTGGTGGTGGTGGTGCATGTGTGCAGGACGGAGTGGTGGTGGTGCATGTGTGCAGGACGGAGTGGTGGTGGTGCATGTGTGCAGGACGGAGTGGTGGTGGTGCATGTGTGCAGGACGGAGTGGTGGTGGTGCATGTGTGCAGGACGGAGTGGTGGTGGTGCATGTGTGCAGGACGGAGTGGTGGTGGTGCATGTGTGCAGGACGGAGTGGTGGTGGTGCATGTGTGCAGGACGGAGTGGTGGTGGTGCATGTGTGCAGGACGGAGTGGTGGTGCATGTGTGCAGGACGGAGTGGTGGTGGTGCATGTGTGCAGGACGGAGTGGTGGTGCATGTGAGCGAGCAGGACTCAGGGGTGAGAGGTGCAGGATGGAGGGGTGTGTGAGCATGATCCCCTGCCCGACAGCGGGTGTCTGGAGGGTCAGCAGGGTCCACGTCACACAGCCGGCCCCTGTGAGCCGCGATCGCAGTGATCTGAGTGGTTAATCAGTGGTCACACACCGTCCCGCGCTCGAGGCTCCCGCCAGCTAATAGTCATGTGATACTCCGGCGCCGCTCCATCGATGCCGGATTACCAGACTCTTGTGTGTCCGCAGCCGCTACCTGACGAAGGCGTTTCACATCTGGGCCAAGCGGGATAAATTTACCTCCACGTTAATCAACAACCTGATCTCTCACACGGAGACGGAGCGCGCGGCCTCCGCCTGGATGCTGCTCTCCAAGGTCGCCGGCTCCGCACCCAAACTGGACTACACTAAAATCCTGATGTCCTGGGAGCAGCTGAGGCGGTAAGTGGGGCGGTAAGTGGCGCGGTAGGTGGAGCGGTAAGTGGGGCGGTAAGTGCGGATCTCGCCTGCGGGGCTCGTGACGACGCAGAGTTCAGCTTTATTCTGCCTCTTCCAGGGAGACGGACGCCGGCTCCAGCGCCACCACCGGGCACATCCTGTGCGTGATCGGACACATCGCCAAACATCTCCCCGCGGAGCGGAGGGCGCAGCTGATCGGTGAGCCGCAGGGGCCCGTTAGATCTGACCTTGCTGGCAGCGCTTCCTCTCCATTCCTAGGACCTCTGCTTGCTGTCATTGACTCCTCGCCTTCGGAGGCCGGAAACCATTGAGTCGTGAGTGCCTCTGAGGCGGAGACAGTGGTGTCCGGTGTTCCTCAGCACACGGAGATCTTGTGCTTGTGGTTACGGCTTATTCGTGACTCTGTTAATTATAATGGGGGCGCCAGGCAGCAGGTACTGTAATGTCCTCCTCTTACAGATGAAGTAAAGTCCTGGCTGACGGAGTGCACCTTTCCCCCGGAGATCATCAGTCCGGCTGTGGAGACCCTGCAGAAGTTGTGCTACGCTCACCGGGAGGCGCCTGAAGCCGTGCAGGTAGCGCACCGACACCGCGGCCTCTGTATACTGCTGTACACGCCGTGCGCTCGCCGGCTCCACCTAGAGGCCGCTGGCAGTAACCGCTCTCCATTTTCTCGGGCTGCAGGAGCTGCTCAATGAGGTCTGCGGGGACCTGGTGTCCGTCTGCGAGGCGCACATTTCCTCCGTGGTGATGGCCGACACACAGAACGTTCCGTTTGATCAGCAATTAATGGTGAGAGACGTAAGATTCTGCACCTTCCATCCTCGTCTAAAAAATATCAACCCTTTCCTGCTCAATGTCAGATATACTGTATACGTCGGGTGTGTGGATCGGCTCCGGTGCACGCTGTGTCATATGGGGGCGTTTAAGGCAGGCATTCCCGTCCGGCATCTGTACAAATGCCCACCGGCAACCCAGTCTGCACTGTGCTCTGTGAGCTGAGCCGCCTGCACTGATACATTGTAGCAAACTATTGGGGATCGAAGAGCGTTGTTTGGACCAGAAACAGTTGCATCCACTGCAGCCTACAGGATTGCAGTCTGAATGTTGTCTGCATTCACTGACATCAAGCAGAGACTGTGACTTGGAGTCCCTCATTTACTTCCATCCTGTCTATTAACAATGTTCTATTGACTTTATTTCCACACGTCCTTCCTCTTGTAGCCACAAGGGGGAGCTCTGGTGTAAATCATCTCCGCATAGAAAGTCCTCCCTCTGCTGGCTGTAGATGGAATTACGCCATTGTAGACTTTTTGCTAATTTCTCATGTTTTCCTGTTATAATCTTCCCCTTCTTAGGTCCGACATCTCTTCATCCTGGGAGAAGCGGCTCAGCTTTGTCCGGCACGTGTCGAGAAAAAAGTCCTCCTCCTGGTTCAGTCCATCTTAGCCTCAGTGTCCCCGGAGCAGAGTGAGCGGTGTCTGTGTATGACATATCCTGCTGTGGGATAAGGTTCGGGGCTGCAGTAACGTCTACCTCTTACTCCATAGACTCAGGTGACACTGAGCAAGATGGCGCCCCGCTGTCCCAACCGCTGTCCCAACCGCTGTCCCAGTTCCGAGGGTCTTCTATGCCGCCCCTGATCCGAGCCCACGCCTTCATCACACTCGGTGAGAAAACTGCACATTTGTGTTATAGGTTATCATTTATAGGGAAAACCTGCAGGTAATGAAATCACAGCTGGCAGAATAGTGAGTGCAGCTCTGCAGTATAGTACAGGATGTAACTCAGGATCAGTAATGTAATGTATGTACACAGTGACTGCACCAGCAGAATAATGAGCGCAGCTCTGGGGTATAATACAGGATGTAACTCGGGATCAGTAATGTAATGTATGTACACAGTGACTGCACCAGCAGAATAGTGAGTGCAGCTCTGGGGTATAATACAGTATGTAACTCAGGATCAGTAATGTAATGTATGTACACAGTGACTGCACCAGCAGAATAGTGAGTGCAGCTCTGGAGTATAATACAGGATGTAACTCAGGATCAGTAATGTATTGTATGTACACAGTGACTGCACCAGCAGAATAGTGAGTGCAGCTCTGGAGTATAATACAGGGGGTAACTCAGGATCAGTAATGTATGTACACAGTGACTGCACCAGCAGAATAGTGAGTGCAGCTCTGGGGTATAATACAGGATGTAACTCTGGATCAGTAATGTATGTACACAGTGACTGCACCAGCAGAATAGTGAGTGCAGCTCTGGGGTATAATACAGGATGTAACTCAGGATCAGTAATGTAATGTATGTACACAGTGATTGCACCAGCAGAATAGTGAGTGCAGCTCTGGGGTATAATACAGGAGGTAACTCAGGATCAGTAATGTAATGTATGTACACAGTGACTGCACCAGCAGAATAGTGAGTGCAGCTCTGGAGTATAATACAGGATGTAACTCAGGATCAGTAATGTAATGTATGTACACAGTGACTGCACCAGCAGAATAGTGAGTGCAGCTCTGGAGTATAATACAGGATGTAACTCAGGATCAGTTATGTAATGTATGTGCACAGTGACTGCACCAGCAGAATAGTGAGTGCAGCTCTGGGGTATAATACAGATGTAACTCAGGATCAGTAATGTAATGTATGTACACAGTGACTGCACCAGCAGAATAGCGAGTGCAGCTCTGGAGTATAATACAGGATGGAACTCAGGATCAGTAATGTATGTACACAGTGAATGCACCAGCAGAATAGTGAGTGCAGCTCTGGAGTATAATACAGGAGGTAACTCAGGATCAGTAATGTAATGTATGTACACAGTGACTGCGCCAGCAGAATAGTGAGTACAGCTCTGGAGTATAATACAGGAGGTAACTCAGGATCGGTAATGTAATGTATGTACACAGTGACTGCACCAGCAGAATAGTGAGTGCAGCTCTGGGGTATAATACAGGATGTAACTTAGGATCAGTAATGTAATGTATGTACACAGTGACTGCACCAGCAGAATAGTGAGTGCAGCTCTGGGGTATAATACAGGATGTAATTCAGGATCAGTAATGTAATGTATGTACACAGTGACTGCGCCAGCAGAATAGTGAGTACAGCTCTGGAGTATAATACAGGAGGTAACTCAGGATCGGTAATGTAATGTATGTACACAGTGACTGCACCAGCAGAATAGCGAGTGCAGCTCTGAAGTATAATGCAGGATGTTGCGTATACGCAGTGGCTTTCTCTTGGCTTATTCTATATGTAGACTGTATAAATCCTCGTTCTGCACTTTCTCCCTCAGGGAAGTTGTGTCTGCAGCACGAGGATCTGGCTAAGAACTGTATTCCCGCTCTGGCTCGAGAGCTGGAAGTATCTAATGACTTGGCCATCCGCAACAACGTGATCATCGTCATCTGTGACCTGTGTGTTCGGTACACTACGATGGCGGACAGATACATCCCTAATGTGTCCGTGTGTCTCCGGGACAGAGACGCTTTCATCAGAAAACAGACCCTGATCATGCTGACCAACCTGCTGCAGGTGAGCGGCGCGGACCACCGGCACGGACCAGCGGCGCAGTATTTCCAGTGCCGCTGAGGTTATTTCTTTCTAGCCATTAGTAATAACAATATAACAAGCTATAGACCACCTGAACAATGCTTAGTGGTCCGCCAGCCCCCCAGGGACGGGGCGTCCTCACATCCGCTTGTTTCCTCATTGCAGGAGGAGTTTGTGAAGTGGAAAGGGTCGCTGTTCTTCCGCTTCGTCAGTGTCCTGGTGGACCCAGACCCCGATATCGCCCAGTAAGTCTCTGTGGAGTCGGGGGGCCGGGCCTCGGCTCTGTGCGGGGACCTTACCCTCCGCTCCCACCTTTCAGGTTCGGGGAGTTTTGCTTGGTTCATCTTCTCCTGAAAAGAAACCCGGTGATGTTCTCGCAGCATTTCATCGAATGCATCTTCCACTTCACGTCCTACGACAAACACGACAAGTACAACAAGTTTCCCCAGAGTGAGAGGTGAGCCCCCCAATGCCACCGCCGCATCGTTTCCCCCTGGACCCGCTGACGGCCGATCTGCATTTTAGGGAGAAGAGACTTTTCTCCCTGAAAGGGAAAGAGAACAAGGAGAAGCGGATGAAGATCTACCTGTTCCTGCTGGAGCACTTCACCGACGAGCAGAGGTTCAACCTGACGCTGAAGATCAGCGAGAACGTGCTAGGTACATCTGCACCCGACCATAACCTACACCTCGCCTGTGGCTCTGCAGCTGGAACTACAAGGCCCAGCATGGCATGGAAGCAGCAGGCAGTCATATCGCGCTGGGACTTGTAGTTACGACGGAGAACCGCAGGCCGGACGTTGTCCTCCTAGACCTTTTTATGAGGGTTGATGGCGGTACGTTAGATCTTCTGCCTGGTGGGGTCCGTGCAGTGATCGCCGTCCTTCTCCCTCCGCCCGCAGCGATCTTCGTGGACGGGCTGTTACCGATCGACATGGAAGCCAATGAGCTGCTGTCCGACATCTTTGAGATCATGAGCTGCAAGGAGATTAAGTTATCGGCAATGAGGTCAAAACCCGGGGAGGACATCGGCGGCGGGGATGATGATGAGATGGCCATGGCTGACGCCGTGATGCAGGTGGCACAGAAGAAGCTCATTTCCCAGGTGACGTGGTACCGCTGACGGCCGTGGTTTCTCTGCGCCGGGTCTGCTGCATCACTTGCTGTTTCGTCTCCCTGCACAGGTCCAGAAGAAGAACTTTGTAGAAAACATCATCCCCATCATCTCGTCTCTGAAGGGCATGTTGGAGCAGCAGCGGATCCCGGCCATGCGGGACCTCATGAACTACTTGCGGGTAGGTAGCGGTGCGAGGAACCCGCGAGGGTCGTTTGTACGGGCGTGATGACGTTCTGCTCCACCTGCAGGAGATGATGCAGGACTACCGCGATGAGATCAAGGACTTCTTCGCTGCGGATAAACAGCTGGCGGCGGAGCTGGAGTACGACATGAAGATGTATGAGGAGCAGCTGCAGAAGGAGCAGGAGAAAACTACTGCGGGTGTACCAGGGAGTCCACAGGTGAGGGGGACGGGCACTGCCGGTGTACCAGGAAGTCTGTGGGCGAGGGGGACGGGTGCTGCGGGTGTACCTGGGAATCCACAGGTGAGGGGGACGGGTGCTGCCGGTGTACCAGGAGGTCTGCGGGCGAGGGGGACGGGTGCTGTGGGTGTACCGGGGAGTCTGCGGGTGTACCTGGGAGGCCACAGGAAAGAGGGACGGGAGCTGCGGGTGTACCAGGGAGTCCACAGGTGAGGGGGACGGGCGCTGCCGGTGTACCAGGAGGTCTGCGGGCGAGGGGGACGGGTGCTGCCGGTGTACCAGGGAGTCTACAGGTGAGGGGGACGGGCGCTGCCGGTGTACCAGGAAGTCTGCGGGCGAGGGGGACGGGTGCTGCGGGTGTACCTGGGAGGCCATAGGCAAGGGGGACGGGCACTGCAGGTGTACCAGGAAGTCTGCGGGTGAGGGGGACGGCCGCTGTGGGTGTACCAGGAAGTCCACAGGTGAGGGGGACGGGCTCTGTGGGTGTACCGGGGAGGCCATGGGTGAGGGGGATGGGTGCTGTGGGTGTACCTGGGAGGCCATGGGCGAGGGGGATGGGTGCTGTGGGTGTACCTGGGAGGCCATGGGCAAGGGGGATGGGTGCTGTGGGTGTACCTGGGAGGCCACATGCAAGGGGGACAGGAGCTGCGTGTGTACCTAGGAGGCCACGGGCACTGTGGGTGTACCATGGAGTCTGCAGGTGTAGGGGATGGGCGCTGCGGGTGTACCGGGGAGTCTGCAGGTGAGGGGGATGGGCGCTGAGGGTGTACCTGGGGGGGCTGGTGCTCTGCCACTGGACCTGCTGGGTATAGAGGGGTAGATTATCCCTATAGGTTGTCCTATTGATGGACCCTCCGCTGTGACTAAAGAGGAGCTGCCGCACTTCTCCGATTCCTGAGACGTCCCGCTTGATGCTTTCGGCTTTTGCTACCAGTTGGGGTTCAGGGGCGCTTCTATTCACATTCACCCCTGGGCCTGTTGTCATCCTCCTGACCGCGGTGAAATTTTACAACCCTGACCACTGTCCCTTTATGAGGTTATAACTCTGGAGCTTCAGAGGATCCCGGTGATTCTGGGATTGACGTATTGTCCTTCATGATAGCGGTAACATTTGTTCACTATGATTTGCATTTATTTATGGCAAAAAAAAAATGGAAATTTGACAAATTCTGAACATTTAGCAATTTTATTTCTTATGTCCTTAAATCAGAGAGGGATGACACACAAAATAGTTAATGAATAACATTTCCCACATGTCTACTTTACATCAGCACAATTTTGGAAACCTAACCAAAAAAAAATTAGGATGTTTGAAGTCACTTTGAGGGGTGTACATGACAGAAAATACCTGAAAGTGACACCATTCTAAAACCTGCTCAACCCCCTCAAGGTGCTCAAAACCACATTCAAGAAGTTTATTAACCCTTCAGGTGCTTCACAGGAACTGAAGCAATGTGGAAGGAAAAAATGAACATTTAACTTCACCCATGATGGCACCACCTGAGAGGGATCCGCCCTGCAAGGACAGGAAATCTACTGAAATAACAGGGCAGTACCTCTCCCCTCACCTCTGTTGGTTTCCTGTCCTTGATGGGAACCTTGTGTTGGAATCAGCGGTTTTACAGATGAAAAACAATCCAGGAAGAGACTCCAGACTTTGCTGCAAGCCTTAGGTCTGTTATCAGGGCTGAGGTGGAAGGTTACCCTAAATCCCTTTGAATAAAAGAAAAGATCTAGGGCGGTCTCTATGGAGTCAGACGATTCTCCACTATCGGGGGGAGAATGTCGCAGTGAGTCCTCCTCCTCTGACAGTGACTTGGGGGGCAGACCAGGCTTTCCAGTGGAGGACACTGATGGACTAGTCGGACACATTAGGTCAACAATGTGCCTAAAAGAAGAGAAGTCATCTAGGTCCCTGGAGGACGTGATGTTCGGAGGGTTGGAGGAGAGGAGAAAGCGAACCTTTACGGTTAATGGTAAACTCCAGGTGCTCATTAATAATGAGTGGGGAAAAAACGGGACTAGTGCCTTACCCTCATCCTCAGACAGGAGATATCCTGTGCGGAAAAGGACTCTGAGATCAAGTCCTGAGAATTGATGGAGCAGTGGTAAAGTCATCAGAGATTGTCTCTGCCCTCTGAGGACTCCGGGGGGCTCAGGGATCCGCTAGGCAAGAAAGCGGATGGATGCCTAAAGCACAGCTGGGAGGCAGCAGCAGGGGGTCTGAAGCCTGCAATGCCCGCTCCCTTATGATCTGGCTCCAACAAATGGAGGAGCAGCATAAGGGCAGGACCCCTCGAGGGAGAAAATCCTGGCCAACATGCCCCGGCTTCATGGAGAGGCAGCGTTCCTGGCGGACACTAACGCAGACTCCGTACGGCTAGGTCGGCAGGGCCATCAAATGTTGCCAGACAAGCCTTCGGGCTACAGGGCTTTCCAGAGGATTTGCCATGTAAGACTAGGCACCATTTCATGCGACGGACAATGTCTATTCGGGAAGAATTAGACAACCTGGAAAAGGCCGGTGCCAATAAGAAGAGCTTTCCCGGATTCCCTAGAGATGCGAGAGCCTTCTTTTCGGAGGAACAGATTTAATAGGGGACGTCCTACGGGAGAAAGAAGCAAGTGGGAGTTTAAGGGCAGAAAGAAGGCCGGATTTTTGATCGGTGGCCCCTCTTCATCTTCCAGAAGCCCTCTCCATGATGCCAGGCTAGTGGTAGGAGGAACATCTCCCTCGTTATCCAGGCCTGGGAGAACTTCTCCCCCAGTCTCTGGGTTCTGAAGATAGGGAAAAAAAATTCTACATGCCGCGTAAAACTTTCATAGTGACACCCCACAAGAGGTCATCGGAAGAACTAGCCCTGGAAGCAGAGATCATGGGTCCAATAAACAGGTTCTGTGCGAGGTCCCGGACCAGGAAAAGGGAAGCGGATTTTATTCCCACGTCTTTTTGATAAAAGAAAAACAACTGATAGTTCTGAAGGAACCATCATCAATCTGAGGAACCTCAACCGGTAGATAAACAACCGCTCCTTCAAGATGGAGTCTGAACCTCGGCCATAAAGCGGTTACATCACAACTGTTTTATGGCGGTCATTGACTTAGGGGGAACCTGTCTCCAGTAATAATGCTGTGTGCCCTCTACAACCCCCTACCCCAATGCTTTTGTACTTTTTCAATTGGCAGGCAATACGGGGACCTTCTTCCCATCAAGACCCTAATGTTTGGCACTCGGGAAGGTGAGGGTCCCTGTACTTCTGAAACTGATGGTGCCCGTATCATCCCAGGTCAATGTTTTCCAGCAGTTTCTCCAAACAATGAAGAAGGAAAGATCACAAATCAGGTGCAGCGAGTGCTCCGAGAGGGGAATCCGAATAGACGCGATTTACCCTTGTGAAGCCTGGCCTTTGTATTAAGGACTGCTTCATGGAGTGCCGCACGTCCACAAATTAACATTTCTTTTTACCCTGCTGACACAAAACACTTTTATAATCTGATGTCCTCCGCACATCTTACACAGAACACCATATTATAAATTTATACACTAGGAAAACCAACAGCATTATATTAATTACTATAACTATGCCTCTAGATAAGTTCCCTGAAGGGTCTAGTTTCTAAAATGGTGTCACTTGTGGGGGGAATTCACTGTTTAGACACATCAGGGGCTCTCCAAACGCAACATGGTGTCCGCAGACCATACCATTAACCTGTGCTCCAACCAGTCTCTCCTTCCGTTCTGAGCCTTGCCGTGCACCCAAACAGTAGTTTTCTCCCACATATGGAATATCTGCCTACTCAGGAGAAACTGCACAACAAGTTTTTGGGTCCATTTTCTCCTGTTACTCTTCTGAAAATAAAAACCAATGGAGCTAAAAAGAACAATTTTTGTGGAAAAGAAAAAACTGATTTTACTTTTCACGGATCAACATTATAAATTTCTGTGAAGCACTTGGGGATTCAAGGTGCTCACCACACATCTAGATAAGTTCCTTGTGGGGTGTAGTTTCCACTGTCGAGGCACCTCGGGGCCTCTCCAATCGCAACATGGCGGCCCAGGCGTGCACCCAAACAGTGCTTCCCCCCCTCCCCCACATATGGGATATCGGTGTACTCTGAAGAAATTGCACAACAAATGGGCTCCATTTTCTTCTGATACCCTTATGAAAATAAGAAAAATTTGGCCGAAGTAAAATTTTTGTTAAAGTGAAATGTTCATTTTTTTTAAAAAAATTTTTATTTCCACATTGCATCAGTTCCTGTGAGGCACCTAAAGGGTTAATAAAATTCTCAAATGTGGTTTTGAGCACCTTGAGAGGTGCAGTTTTTATAATGGTGTAACTTTTGGGTATTTTCTGTCATATAAGCCCCTCAGTGACCTCAAATGTGAGGTCCCAAAACAAAAAAATTGTAAATTTTATTGGAAAAATTAGACATTGGTGGTAAACTTTTAACCCTTCTAACTTCCTACAGAAAAAATAATTTAAAACAAATGTGCTGATGTAAAGTAGACATGTGGGAAATGTTATTAACTATTTTGTGCGATATGACTCTTTGGATTAAGGGCATAAAATGAAAAGTTTTACATTTTTCTAAATTTTTGTCAATTACCGCATAAAGTGAAACTCATCAGAATTGAAAAAATGTCATGGTCACTAACGTGCAACCAGGCTTTGGGGTCAAGGGGTTAATATGCCTTTAGACCCCTTCCCTCCCCAGCAAATGCTTGTACAACCTAGGGAGTGTGCGCGGGGGTCCGCATGGAGTGTGGGAACAGGAGTAGAGCGCTGATGGTATCATGGCGCCTGAGCACTGCCGCTCTTCCCGCTTTCCCCCTCCTGGGATTTTGCACCTGGCCGTCGGCCCCTTCAGTACAGGATGGGTTGCAGGACTTTGTCCTCACTTTTCTTTGTGTTCATAGGCCACTGCTGACGGTGCTGGTTCCCCCCAAAACCCAGCTGCTCTTGGCTCCCCCCAATATCCAGCCGCTCTTGGCTCCCCTCTGCGCGCCATACAGGAGGCCCCAGGCGAGGGGCCATCTACGCCCATTACACCCATGGTTGGCGCCCTTGCAGGACAAGGTTTCCGGACAAGGTAAGCATCAAACCTACAGGGTTCGGCTCCGATCCTGGGACCTGTCTGCTGACGGCTGTGTCCGCTCCTTCAGGCAGATGTCGCTCAGCACTTTCGCCATCCTCAACTCTGCAAAGAAAACCGTGGAAAAGCAACTGAAGCCAAGAAGCAAAAGCATCGGGGCGAAGCCATCAACACCGTGCTTCTCCAGCAGCAATAAGCTGGGTATGAGCAGAATGCGCTTATAGGGTGGGCTGGGATCACTGTCCTGGCGAGGCTGGGTGGGCCGGGTACATGCCACCTTCCGATTAAAATTAATCCTGGTTGATCATTCGTGCTTTTTTTCCTGCAGTCACATTCAGCAGCTCCGACCAAAGATCCAACATGTCCCTTGAAGGAAGAGCTATTAGCACTCCGGAGAGTAAGTATGCCACTGCTGCTGGGCTAGACCCATCCACTGCACCAGATATGGCGGCAAGTGTCAGGTAGGGGATAGTTAAGTCGCGGTGGTGAATTGTGTCCACGTCTATATTTGTAGGAACCATTAGTAATGTGACTTTTGGCGCCGGGGTGAGTTACATCAGTGCCAACCATACGCCAGACGAAAACTTGAACTCTTCACAAAACCAGGAGAACGTTCTATACATCGTATCTCCAGACAGGCCGTGAGTACTGCGTGGGCGAGCCGGGGGTACTGCGTGGGCGGGCGGTGCAGTGATCCAGAGCGGATAGAATTAATTGTCCCAAAGAAGTTTTGGCAGAAATTGTGACTCTTCCACCGGTGTGCCAAGACTTGTGTTTTCTTCCATCCTCTTAGGGCACCGCAGCCTGGAGTATGGAAGGTGGAGTCTCCGGTGCAGCGGAGGGGCACCCGCCGGGTGCAGTCGCCACGAGAGCCACTCAAGCCGCCCAACTAGACGGAGCAGTGCGGGGCTCGGCCTAGTCACTGGCGTCAGTCACTTCTCTGTATATATTTCTCTGTGCCCCATTGCTGATCTTTGCCTTATTTTGCACCTGTCCTGTTAACCATGTTGATAAATTGTATGTTTCTCTCACTTTGTGTTTTTGGAGCTGCAGATTTTCTGTAATCACTTTATAATGCTTATTAAAAGGTTTTCACACGGGTCGTTCTGTGGCCAGATAGTGGCATGTTTTAAGGAGAAAAAACATTTTCATTTTTAATCCTTTTTTTTTTTCTCGCAGGGAAGTTGGCTTTGCCCGTGCGTTTCCAGTAAAGGCTGTGGCAAAAAGGAGATTTTTGTGTACTCGCCGTAAAATCTTTCTCTTAGCCTCTAATTGGGGGACACAGGACCATGGGTGTTATGCTGCCGTCCACTAGGAGGTGACACTATGCATAATCTGAAAAAGATTAACCGTGGCTCCTCCGCTGCAGTATACACCCCTGGACGGCGTCAGCCTTCTCCAGTATTGTGCAAAAGCATTAGGAGGAACATAACATGAATAACATAACCATGCCTATAAGAAGGCCACTATGTAAGAGTTCAAAGAACAATGTGAGAACTCGACAGTAACAACGGCTTGTAAAGGGCAACAGGGTAGGAGCTGTGTCCCCCTATTAGAGGCTAAGAGAAAGAGATTTTACGGTGCGTACACAAAAATCTCCTTTACTCTGTCGCCTCATTGGGTGACACAGGACAATGGGATGTCCCAAAGCAGTCCCTGAGTGGGAAGCAATGGACTAATACTTTGCAGACAGGCCCCACACTTGGGGCACAGCCGCCTGCAGAACCCGCCTACCCAGACTTGCATCCGCTGAGGACTGGGTATGAACTCTAGTGTTTAGTAAACGTATGTAGGCTAGTCCAAGTGGCCGCCTTACATACTTGTTGTGCCGAAGCCTGGTGCCGAATGGCCCAGGAGGCCCCTACCGCCCGTGTAGAGTGTGCCGTAATACCGGCTGGAAGGAGAGAATTTTTAAGGCGGTAGTCCTCTAGTATGGTGGATTTGATCCACCTGGCAAGGGTAGCTTTGGAAGCCGGCAGACCCTGGCGGTCGCCTTCCAGAACAAGGAAAAGAGAATCAGACCTCCGGAAGGGCGCAGTCCTAGACACATATATACGCAATGCCCTGACAAGATCAAGCGTATGCAGAGCCTTCTACACTCTATGAACCGGAACGGGACAAAGGGATGGCAGTGAAATTTCCTCATTGAGGTGGAAGTGGGAACCAACCTTCGGAAGGAAGGATGGGACCGTACGGAGAACTACCTTGTCCTGGTGAAAAGCCAGGAAGGGCAGTCTGCAGGAGAGTGCTGACAGTTCAGACACCCTGCGTAGCGAGGGGATTGCCACCAGAAAGACCACCTTCTGGGATAGAAGGCGGAGTGGGACCTCCCTAAGGGGTTCGAAAGGTGGTCCCTGCAATGCTGTCAGGACTAGGTTGAGGTCCCACATTTCTAGTGGACGTCTGTAGGGGGGGAACCAATCAGGAAACCCCCTGAAGAAAAGCCCTTGCGGCTTGTTAGCAATGCGTCTCTGAAAAAGCAGTGAGAGGGCTGACACCTGGCTCTTAAGCGAGCCCAGGGACAGCCTGGCCTCCAGACCCGACTGGAGAAAACCAAGTACTTGGAGGAGAGAATAAGGGAGTGGGGTCTGGCCACGAGATTCGCACCAGGTAAAGAAAGCTTTCCAGGTACAGTAATAAATCTTGGCAGAGGCTGGCTTCCGTGCCCTGATCATGGTTCCAATGAAGTCCGGCGATAGCCCTGCCTGGGTTAGAACCCAGGTCTCAAGGGCCACGCCATCAAATTGAGAGCCCCTGAGTTCTGGTGGTAGAAAGGGCCTTGTGATAGAAGGTCGGGGAGACGCCAGGGGACGTCTGCTGTAAGTTGTACGATGTCGGCGTATCATGTACGTCTGGGCCAGTCCGGTGCGATTAGGATGGTTGGAACTCCCTCTTGCTTGATCTTCCTCACCACTCTGGATATCAGGGGGAGAGGTGGAAAAATGTTCAGTCCTGAACCAGGGCATCTGCTCCGATCGACTGCAGATCGTGTGTTCTGGCCATGAAGTTGGAGATCTTGACATTGAAGTGGGATGCCATTAGGTCCACCACGTCCGGAGTCCCCCAGCGATGGCAGATCTGGTGAAAAATTTCGGGATGGAGAGACCACTCTCCCCGAGTCCATTCCTTGTCGGCTGAGGAAGTTTGCTTCCCAGTTGTCCACACCTGCAATGTGGACCGCCGAGAGAACCGACCCTGTGTCTTCCGCCCAGTGGAGGATGTGTATCACTTCTCGCATCGCCTGGGTACTGCGGGTCCCTCCTTGGTGGTTCACATATGCCACAGCCGTGGCATTGTCCGACTGTACTCTGATGTGAGAGGCTGCCAGTAAGTGACGGCTCTCAATGCCAGGAGGATGGCATGAATTTCCAGGATGTTCATGGGCATGGTCTTCCACTGGTGACTACTTGCCCTGTGATGTAGGTGCACCGCATCCCAACCCGTAAGGACCTTCCATTGACCTGTGAGAAAGGATTTCCCCGTTGCTAGCAAGGTTGGCTTGAGCCACCAGTGCAGGGACCTCCTGGTTGACGACGTTAGCTGGAACTCCCTGTCGAGAGAAAAAGGATTCCTGTCCCAGGGCTTGAGAATGGCTAGTTGGAGAGGCCTGAGGTGAAACTGGGCAAATGGGACCGCTTCTAGTGCTGCCACCATCCTTCCGAGGACTCTCATGGCAAACCGGAGAAATCGGGGGGGGGGGGAGGGGGTTTGCGGAGGAGGGTGCGATGACTTTTGTAGGCTGACTAACCAGCCCAGGCGACTCGGAGTGTCGATTTGTGAGTGACACGCTGAGCTCGCAGTCCTTGAAGGTGGAAGCTTTGATGAGGAGATCGTCCAGGTATGGAACGACTACTATGCCTCTGGAGTGCAGGACGTCCATGGTGGCTGCCATGACCTTGGTAAACACTCTGGGAGCCGTGGCGAGTCCGAACGGGAGAGCCACGAACTGGCAGAGGTCCTGGTCGATTGCGAACCTGAGAAATCTCTGATGGGCGGGTGCAATCGGTATATGCAGGTATGCGTCTTGTATGTCTATGGAGGCGAGATATTCTCCCTTCTCCATGGATGCAATGATGGACCGAAAGGACTCCATGCGGAAGTGACAAACCCGTACATATTTGTTGAGTTGTTTTAGGTCAAGTACGGGCTGCACGCTGCCTCCTATCTTGGACTACGAATAGATTGGAGTAGAACCCTCGGAAGCGCTCGGCCGCGGGAACCAGTATTATGACTCCTGCTTGAAGAAGCGAGGAAACCGCTTGGTGGAAGGCACGAGCCTTGGCTGGCGGTTTTGGGGGAATAGAGGAAGAATCGGTTCGGTGGGTTGGAGGTGAACTCTATCTTGTATCCGGAAGACACTAGTTCCCTGACCCACCTGTCTTCTGTAATAGGCAGCCAGACTTGCTGAAAGAGCAGAAGTCAGCCGCCTACGGGTGTGGTGTCTTCCGGAGTCCGTGAGTCATGATGAGGAGAAAGTCTGAGGTTTTCCTCCTTTGGGCTTCGACTGGCCTGCTTTTGACTGCCAGGTCTTGTCGGACCTTTGCGTCGACCGTGAGTTGTCCCTGCATGGGGAACGGTTACGATTTTGTGCTGGATGCGAGATGGACCAGCCCGAAGAATTCCAAAAGGATTGGAATAGAGTTTGGTTACGCTTCTTGTAAGTGCATTTAGGTTTCAGTTGAGGGAGAGAGGTACTCTTCCCCCCGGTGGTGTTGGATATCATTGTGTCCAACTTTCCACCGAAAAGTCGCCCACTGAGATACGGGAGGTGCGTGAGGGACTTCTTTGAGGCTGTGTCCACTTTCCATTCCCGCAGCCAGAGGATACGCTGAGTCGTGATGGCGTTTGATGCTATCCCTGCTACACCCCTTGCTGAATCCAGAGCTGCATGGAGCATGTAATCTGCTACAACTGCTATTTGAACCACTTGGTCCGACAGCTCAGGAGGGGATGCTTGGAGGCCAGCTTGTAAATTTTTGGCCCAAGCCAGGATGGCCTTGGCAGCCCAAACTGAAGCGAACGTGGGAGTCAGGGAGGCCCCTGCAGCCTCGAAAATTGAACGAGCCATGCGTTCTACCTGCCGGTCTGCTGTGTCCCTGAGGGTTGAGCTATCTGGCAGTGAAAGGAGGGTCTGTGCTGCTAGTCTAGAGACTGGGGGGTCCACGTCGGGTCGATCTGTCCATTCTTTGGTGTCCTTCTGCGGGAAGGGGTACCTCGCCTCCAAATATTTGTGATTAGCGAACTTCTCAGGCTGTGAGCTGCTTTTTAAGGATCGCCTTAAAAACTCTGGGTGGTTAGAGAAGACCTTAGGCAGTTTCAGAACTCATTCAAAGGAAATCTTGTGTTCTGGAGCCTCCGGGGGTGGATCAGATGTCCAGCACCCGATGGATGGAAGAGATTACGTCCTCAACTAGCACTGTATTGCAAGGGGGAATTGGGATCAGGGACCCCTCCATTTCCTTGTCTTTGTCGGAGTCACAGATGCCTTCCAAATTCTGTGTATCATTGAGGCGTCCCCTGGTGGGTGAACTAGGGTGGAGATCTGCATTGTCTGTCCCTGGTAGGGGACGGTCTAGGTGACCTGGAACTACGCTGTCTCTCCCTAGAGGGGGATGACCGTGTTCTATGGGATGACACAGATGAACGTGACCTGTGGGTCCACTTACGTCCTGACCTAGACATGGATGTGCCCGGGACGTCATGTCCCTGATTCGAGCTCTCCCTTTGCTGGGTAATGTTTACAGCCGAAGCAGAGCCTGAAGCAATGTGGAGGTTAGGTTATCTATATACTGCGTCATGCATTGCGACATCAGAGTAGCCCATTCCGGCGTGGCATCAGACACCAAAGCATTGGTTCGGGCTTTGACACAGTAGTCTGGATACAGTCCCGGCAGTGCAGGTACGTGCTGCCACTGGGGAGAGTGGTCCTGCAGGCTGTGCAGAATGCATAAAAGCAGTCCTGCCTGGTTTTCTTGGACCTTGAGCCCGGCGTAGTGTGCGAGAGGGGTGGCTATGCAGAGGAACCTATAGGGGGTCTTATAGGAATATGGAATCACAGCCGAGTAAGAACCCCAGCTGTGATCTTACCCCACCAGTCTGCCCCTAGGTCCAGCGCCGAAGATCCACAGTCCTGTGCCCCCTGGAGACTGGCTGGCCTGGACGCCGGGAGATGCAGGGTTAATCTGGTCCTGCAGCAGAAATGGCTGACAAGGAGAACAGGAAGATCTCTCTCCGCCCCCTCTTTGACACTGTAAAGTGTAATATTTGTCATCCGGGGCAGAAACAAGGCGGTGGTCTCGGCTAGGCCGAAGCCACAGCCTAAAGTAGATGCCTGATGCCCGAGAGGGCACGGGAGGGGATCGGATCTGAACCGGACCCTCCCAGATTTGAAAAGCAGGATAGCGGTGGGGCTCTAAGTGATAGGGGGGTTGGGCTGAAGGGTCCCCCCCCCCCCTGCTGCTGCCACAGAGACAGGGAGCCGTGTCTCAGATGTGCCCTGCCTGCATGCCCACCGGCCCCGACAGGAGCCCACAGCTGGGCTGGGGTCCCTGGATGCAGGCGCAGTGTGCTGGCCCATTGCTGGGAGCTGCAGAGTGCTGCCTGTACAGGCCCTACCTGAGGCGTCCCAACCTAATGGCCCCAGAGGGGGATTAGGGAGGGTGCTGCTGTCACCTTCAGGGGGCTTCATCCTCACCTCAACCCAGAAACCAAAAGGAATTGGGGAAGGAGGGGGGGTCTCGTCTTCGAACCAGCACCCGAGGGACTGGGGAAGGAGCGACATGGGGAATAACCATCTCGACTTCAACCGGGCACCCCGTAATAGGGGGCCGAGGAAGGAGCCATGCCGGGAGTCTCGCAGGAGACCACTTTTCTTCATCTGTAATCTCGTTGTGGAAAAAAAAAACAGTATGAAATTTTAGGTGTGCCTCCAATGCGACACTAAGCAACAACTGGAGAAGGCCAACGCCGTCCAGGGGTGTATACTGCAGAGGAGCCATGGTTAATCTTTTTCAGATTATGCATAGTGTTGCCTCCTCGTGGACAGCAGCATAACACCCATGGTCCTGTGTCCCCCAATGAGGCAACAGAGTAAGAAAACCTGTACCAAAAAATAAAAAGGTAAATTTGGCATCTGACGTTAACATGGTAGCGTGGCAGATCTTATGCCACAGGCTAAAAACAGAGGATGTCATGGCACCAACCTGGAGGATGTCTGCCTTGAAGCCTACCCGGTAGCCTTGCAGAATGGCTGAAGGTCAATGCTGTGATAGTGAAGGGTTAAAGGTTAATGAGCTACCGTATTACCGAAGAGCAAAAGTATAGAGAACACTGAAAGGGGAGGCATGGAGGCCTGACCCTTAAAGGTCAAGACCCTACTTAGGACAGTGCTGGGGATTAAGCAAACCAACATATCAATACTTCACACATCAGAGGCCACCAGATGCAAGCAGTGAACATAGACCATGGCCAGAGGGTCTAAAGGACGAGATCTTCAGAGCCTCTTTAACAGCCAATCAGTGGCGTGGAAAGGAAGTCAAGCTGCACATGAAGAGGCCAAAGGGTCTCCCCATGAGAGGCTGTTCGGAGGGCAGGCACGCCCCTCGCCGTGAAGATGGTGTCCAACTCGACTTCGTTCATGAAAGCTGGAACCTTGTGGTTTACGTAATAGAAGAGACCCTCAGGGAAGGCAACTGCTCCTCTGGGGCGAGTGTGTTCCCCTCTGAGCATCTTGACAACAAAAATTATCTACTCCTGAGAATTGGAATTTGCTCCTCTGTCCAACACCTGAAACATGGTGGTCCTGATCAGAAAGGAGAAGCCTGCAATGTTGGGATCGGGCGCTGGGCTCATTGTGGAAAGATTCCTTTCTCTGTGCGGCAGGTTGAACCCATCTCCTCTAGACACTGAGGAAGACGCTGACTGCTAAAGACTGCAACAAAGCCTAATGGTGGCATTACACCCGGATGGTGCAGGACGATGTCAGCCCCCCAATTATACAAACACCACCACTGCTAAATGAGGACGTCTGCCACCTGTTAGAGCAGGGGTGTCAAACTGCATTCATCAAGGGCCACAAACCATGCGTGTTTTCAAGATTTCCTTAGCATTGCACAAGGTACTGCAATCATTATGTGTGTAGGTGATTATCACCTGTGCAGTACAAGGAAATCCTGAAAACATAACCTGTTTGCAGCCCTCGAGGAATGCAGTTTGACACCCCTGTGTTAGAGGTCTATAAATCCCTGGGACAATCAACCATTGGGGCTTCCACTGAATGCGTTCTCCCATAGACTATACCAGCCATCTTTCATGCAAATGACCAGAAGTTTCTATGTATTTAGGATTTTATATATGTCCCGCATGGACCACGAGGTCACGTTGGGTCTAAATGATGACAGGCTTTGTACACCGCAATGAAAAATGTGGATAAGAGGAAATGTTTTATCTCTGGACATTATCTCATCTAGTGGACTTGCTATTGATCTTGTGATTTATGTTGACACAAGCTGTCTAACCACCTTGTTAACAACTTTTGTCCATGTATAGCAGATATGGAAGCAGAGTCTTCTCTGTACATGGCACCCGCCTCCAACACCCGCAATAGCAGCAAACATCAACTGCTGCTGTATAGTCACTCACATGTGTGAATACTACTGTCTATGGCTGTGATTAGCAGTTAAATGAATCAGCAGGGTTGGTAAAAACTCACATGGCATTTCATGGCAGCTGACCACCTTGTTACTGCTATGTTTTTGACTATGCTTTGTAAGAGATCACTTGACAATTTGGTTCCTAAAATGATTGCAAGTTCAGGGGAGTTAAATAAGAAATCAACCTAAAATAAGCATGTGTACAGTTATGTTGATGGGGTGTGAGTGAAGGAATTATTGATATTAAACCAGTGAGGGGAAAAAAAATTTAAGTTCAAAATTAGAAAATAGCTATATCAGAAAGGGGAAAATACCAATATTATTTTGCAGTCTTGAGGGACCGCAATGGGGACAACCTGGATGCCACCATTTAAAAAAAAAAAAAACTGGGAGGTGAACTAGGAAGAGAATTTTATGGGGAAATGGTGAGGTTTTGTGCATGTGCCATGCGGTGATCATACACTAGAGGAGTTTATACATCTAACCCAGAAATATAGTCCGGTCACCACAGCATTTTGGATATCAAAATTCAGAACACATCAATGGATATAGATACCTATACAATAGTAACCTCAGGCTATGCTTTTCTGATTGCCCAGTCATCTAAACAATAGATATTGCAGATTATTCCAAATGGACAATATCTGGCCACACTTTATATGCTGGGACTGAATAATCGGTGACAATGAGTTCAGTACAGCTGCAATAACAATGAAGATCAATGACGTTAAACGATAACTAGCTACTGGGGGAAGCTAAGTTAAGGATTTGGCTTATGTGGGTCTAGATGGGAGTCGTGGCCCACATTTTCTTTTAGGATTGGTGCACGATTTAGGGTATGTGCACGTGCTGCGGATTCGCAGCAGTTTTCCATGAGTTTACAGTACCATGTAAACCTATGGAAAACAAAAACCGCAGTGCCCATACCGTGGAAAAAAAAAAAAAAGCACGGAAACGCTGCATTGTTTATACCGCAGCATGTCAATTCTTAGTGCAGATTCCACAGCGGTTTACACCTGCTCCATAATAGGAATCCGCACAAAAAAAGCGGTAAATCCACATTAATTCCGCAGTGCGGATATATTACCAAAATCAGTGCGGAAAAATCCGCACACCTTTCCGCAACGTGTGCACATACCCTCAGAGGCTGGTTTTCTTGACAGTGGACAATGCTGAGCAGCCCCATAAGGAATGCAGCGCAGATGGACATGTGCACTGCTGCTCCATCCTATAAGGGGGGTAAAAGCTAATTCGATGCAGGTTCCAGAAGTCAGACCCCCACGATCAGTAAGTTATCACCCATTCTGTATACAGGTGATAAAGGGATTGTCAAGTTAAAAAGGTTGTTCAGTCTAAACCGATAAGTCTACAGCCACTGTGTACCTACAGGTATATGAATCCCCCTAGCGTGCGCATTGTGCGGTGGGGATTGGCGGGTTTCAGACCGGGGAACAGAGACCATGTATGAGTTATACACACCCCTGCCCAGTTGTGCAGCCTCGCTCCATACAAGTGTGTGGCGAGAGAGGCTGCAACCACTGTCCGGGGGAATCTATAACTCGTAGATACTCTCCGTTACCCGGTCTGAAACTGGCGAATCCCCGCAGGCAACACTGCGCGCTGGGGGGGATTCATATGTCTGCAGATGTATCGGTTTTGACCGGACAACCCCTTTAACTTTGGGGTTTCTTTGTGCAGATAAATGCCTAATTTAGTGGTAATTCTGAGTCTTTTACACGTAAGCTGGTTGTCATTGTGGAGTAAAATAGCAAAATATTCTGGGGGGGGTGGGATACGTTTTGGGGGCTTTTTTCACACTATACTATGTTTTATTTCCGCCCTCGCAGCCATTTTTTAGTGGAGGGAGTGTGGGGGGTCACAAGTGGTCAAATCTAACAGTGGGTGTTTTGCACCCCAGAGATATACAGCTTGGTATAGCGATCTACTGGTATGCATACATGTAGGGTGGTGGTACAGGGGATCCAGGTGTATATGTCATTGCGTTTCCAGGAGGTCGAGCATAGAGGACATGGTATTCTTGTGTAAGATACACAGGTAACATTCCAATTACATCCATTATCTTACTGGGAGATGAACTAGAAATATGGCTGACCCATCAGCCCCTGACAAAGCAGAGGTGAAACTCACAGTGGATAGGATAGCAAGACGTGATCGCGCCACTCTCCGGTGTAGAGGTTGGGATCAGAGAGACTCCCATCACACAAAGACACTTATTCTAGAACAGTAACAGATTTAATAAAAATATCAACATAAAACTTTCCTGGAAAATATTTCCAATGAATACGTAACAAAAACTTTACAAAAAAAGAAAAAAAAAAAAAGAACATTCGTCACACCAGGAAACGAAGAAGAACATTTAGATAAAAAGCTTCATAAAGACGGCTGCGTCCTGAACCCGAGGACATAGATCGAGAGACGGAGATGTCTATAAGGGGGCTCTGATAATCTGAAGAGGTGTCGGGGGACCCCTTTATGGTCCCGCTAGCCTCAGTGCAAGTGTTAAAAGTAATGCAGATATAACACATTGTATCTGATCGTTCACCAAGTGCAAGTCTTCCCAATTAATATTACTGATCGATTGTGTGACCTGGCGTCAGTCACCCGTGTATGATCGGAGGGTCTCAAGCCCCCCGAAGCAAAAACTAAGAGTGGGCCGATCATTCGCCTCTTATATAAAGTGATATTTACAAATAAAGTGATTAATAAATTTACAAAAGTGCAAAATAAACAAAAACAAACAACTGTGAGAACTTCGTGCCAAAACTTCTCTCCATAATGCAGACCTCCCTAGTGCCCGAACTTCTTTTTTTTTCCCTTAACCAACAGCAGCCTTATAAAACATGAAGATTCTCCGTCCTCATCAGCAGCAGAGTCTTTTCACCTCGTCAAAGTCTCCAGTATCCAACTGCACGATCTTTGTCCCTGGAGGAAACAGAACAAGTCACATCCTTGTGGCCTCACAATTTGGGGAACAAAAGTCACCATTTTCTAATATATATATATATATATATATATATATATATATATATATATTATATTATATACACATATATATATATATATATATATATATATATACACACACATATATATACATATATATATATATATATATACATATATATACACATATATATTTTTTTTTTGTTTTTTTAAATTTTTATTTATTTTCCACCGATTTTGCTTTTGCACATTGAGCGGTAGTTTTTCTTTCCGATACCATTTTGTGGTACGTACGTTTTCATACATTTTTTTTGGAGGAGGAGGTTATCGATAAATGGCAATTTTGGCATTCAGATATTTTTCTACTTAACAGTGTTTATCATTGAGTTCAATATCATATCATATGCTGCGACTAGTCAGCAGCGACTGGAGCTAGCCCTGGTCGCTGCCATCGGACGGCGCCTTTTCTGCACGGAGTGAGTTCACCTTTGTACATAAGCATCCGACATGCGATGAACATATACATAACCTTAAAGGAAAACCTTCAAACGTGGCAGTCCTGGGTAATTATCTGCTATCCCCGTTATTCTCGCACCTAGAGGCGGTATTATACACTGATGTTCACTTACCAAAATGCTCTTCGATGTCCCTCAGGATGTACATGAAACACTTCTCTACCAGACTGATCGCCACACCCTTCTTACCGAACCTGCCGGTGCGACCGATGCGATGCAGGTACGTCTCGTAGTCCGTCAGGCCTTCTATTGTGACCGGCAGGTCGAAATTCACAACAATAGAAACTTGTTCTATATCAATTCCTGAAAACGGAAAAAGATATAATAACATTCCCTGCTGGGAAAATAAAGCAGAGCTGTGATCACACAAGCCAGGCCTGCAGAGACACACCGGAGCCCTACCGAGGACGATCCTTACCTGCTACTGACTGCAATAAGCTCCTCAGCGGAGCTCTCCTAGGATCTCCTGCTTGTTCAGTGTCTGCACAAATGTTGCTCTAATAGCATTTTGGGTAATCTTGATATTAAGGTAAACGGATGTAGGAATAACCAGCAGAATAACGAGTGCAGCTCTGGAGTATAATACAGGATGTAACTCAGGATCAGTAATGTAATGTATGTACACAGTGACTGCACCAGCAGAATAGTGAGTGCAGCTCTGGAGTATAGTACAGGATATAACTCAGGATCAGTAATGTAATGTATGTACACAGTGACTGCACCAGCAGAATAGTGAGTGCAGCTCTGGAGTATAATACAGGATGTAACTCAGGATCAGTAATGTATGTACAGAGTGACTGCACCAGCAGAATAGTGAGTGCAGCTCTGGAGTATAATACAGGACATAACTTGGGATCAGTAATGTAATGTATGTACACAGTGAGTGCACCAGCAGAATAGTGAGTGCAGCTCTGGGGTATAATACAGGATGTAACTCAGGGTTAGTAATGTAATGTCTGTACATGCTGATTGCACTTTTAGGCCCACTGCCGTAAGCATCTCTTACAAATGTGGTAAGGCATAAACCCTCAGGCTAGTGGGTCAGGATGCCTCCTCGGTGGTCTTACCTCGTGCGCAGACGTTGGTGGTGATGAGAACCTTCTCTTTGCCATCCCGGAATCTCTGGATTATATTTGCTCGGTCGCTCACCGACAGTTCGCCGCTCAGCAGAGCCACCTGGTGCCCATCGTTAGCCATTTCTCGGGAAAGCCAGTTTGCAGTTTTCCGAGTCTATTTCACGAGATAAACACTGGTTGGTGTCACAGAAATTACTTCTGACAGCGTTACATAGTCCGAGATGGGACTGTACCTGACAGAAGATGATTGCCTGCGCTATAGTCATCGACCCATACATGTTGCATAGCGCCACGAATTTCTCTTCATTGCTTTCACAAAAGTTGTAGAATTGTCTAATATTCTTCAGAGTCACGTCCTCCTTCTTTACTTTTATGATGTTCGGATTTGGAACAATCCTCTCAGCAAAATACCAGACGGACTCATCGAAGGTGGCAGAAAACAGGAGCATCTGGCAGTCGGGTGGCATCACCCTGCGGGGAGGAGACAGGTCAGGACATCCCTAGAAGAGGCGCCGCAGCGCCCGTGCCTTAGGCACCGCAGCACTGAGGCCAGCAAACATGGCAATAGTGCAGCACTATATCAATGTGTGGCCCACTTTAATCATCTGATCATTGAGGGTCCCAGAGGTTAATTATCCATAAAGTTATGATACATTACACCTACATAGACTGTAGACAGATTGAGGAGAGTATCCCCATCAGACACATTTGTGGCTCGTCCTGTGGCTGCCATGAGTGAGTGACAGGTCAGTGCACCGCATGTACAACTTAATTTAGAAGCCCCCTTCTGTCCCGGGAACCTCACCGCTTCACTCGGACGCTGTGGTCAGAATATCCCTGGCAGCCGATCATGACGTCGGCTTCATCCAGGACGAACACTTTTATGTTTTCAACACTGAAAAGTTTGAGCTTGAAGCACCAGTCCATTACCGTTCCCGGCGTTCCTACAATGATCTGAGATTCTATTCTGGTTCCTCTGGTTGCTGAAAAAATAAATAGTGGAAAAAAAAAAAAAAAAATCAATTTGCAGCTGGAATGCTCCATGAATCTTCTATACTTGGAGGAGGATGAGATTCCTGATCCATTGTAGGACATACTAAAAGACTACAGCTCTGTACGCCATCTAGTGGCCGTTTGCGAGTACTGTGGTTCAGATCACATTCATTTCAATAGGAGCTGAGCTGCAGTACCAGGAACAGACACTTAATAGAAGACAGGAATTATACTGTACAGTTATTCCCATTTATTGAATGATAGTATATTGGGGCAAAAGTGAAGTGCAAATGTATCTGCAAGGGGCAAAACATTGCAGACTCTGCTCCGCTATACAGCAACGCTACTCACGTCTGTTCCCACGGATCGCAAAGATCACGTCAATTCCTTCACAGAACTTCCCCATCTGTTTCAGGACGTCTCCCGTCTGTAAAGCCAACTCAAATGTGGGACTGAGGCAGATGCACTGAGGACGGGAACGAGACAGCAACGAGGGGTTAGCTCGCATTTTTTTCTGGCATCTGCGCTAAAATCATGTCACTTTGCTGTTCACAGGGGGCTTTTTTTAGTTTTTTTTTTTTTCATTAAGAGGTTTTGAAAAAATACACAAAACAAATAAATTAAAAATAAGTACATATCACTTCCAATAGCGAATCCTAAAGGAAATCTCTCCAGACTAAGCCCTGACCAATGAAACGGCCGCAAAGAACACTTCAGGGGGGGAGGGGGGGGAATCTCCACCAAAAACGCTAAAGAGGACGGTTTCTGCTTTAAAAAAATAAAAACAAGAATCAACCGGGGAGAAGGTCAGTCCTCATCCCGAGGAGCCTGTGTGACACCCGTGGGCTGGTCATAGGCCGGTTTGCAGCAGAAATATCAGCACCTTTCTTGTTCATCTGAATTAGCTCCATTCAGATATTTGGGAATGGACAGAAGTTTCTGCAATTAATCTGCATCATGTGAACATACACTAACTGAAGGAAACTACAAGTTCCAGCATTCCAAGGCAGCCACAGGCTGGGCAGGTGTCAGGGCAAGCTGGGAGTTGTAGTGCAAGAAGATCTGGACTGCAGCAGGTTACTGATCTCTGTCTCATAGTATGAAATGCTGCTCTTAAAGGCGTAGGACCCCAGTGGGGGTCTCACCTCTAGGACCCACAGCGATTGTCAGAACCGTCCTGGTCCTACACTGGCTGGTTGCCAAGCTATGGCACAGAGTGACAGCATAGCAGTTCTATGTTCGGCTACCCTCATATTTGGCAGTGAGGGCGCCTGTTCGTTTAGCTCCTCCAGGCAGTGGTCTTATGTCCAAGGGAAAACCAGGGAAGAAAGTGGCACAAGTCCCAGTTCTGGCAATTAGTGGGGGTCCTGGACCACTTATCCACTGGACAGGTGATGATTCATCTAGACTAGAAGACCCCCTTTAAGTGCCATGTGTACGAGCCCTTACACTCACCTGGGGGTATTTTTTCTTGACATCGACCCTGCTGAGCATCGCCAGAACAAACGCTGCCGTCTTCCCTGTCCCTGACTGGCTCTGAGCGATCAGATTCTGAGGTCTAGAGAGAAAAATAAAGAAAACTTTTTTTTCTGCTGTTTAAGTCGTACAAGTAATTCCCTGCCCGGTGCTAACAAGTGGACAGCTCCTATGCGGGGTCTTAGATGAGCAGGGGGAGGCCACATGCCACCAGTATCTCACTGACCCCAGTATCTCACTGACCCCAGTAGCCTGACGCCGACCAGCAGCCCTGGTAGTCAGGGCAATGGTGGCTGTGAAGTCATTGCTCTTTGTTTTAAAGAGGTTTTAATGCATGAATTTGCAAAGTTCTTGTAAAAACAAGGAACTTTGCAATTTACCTCCTAGGATTTTAAACCTTACTGGTCACCCTGTGGTATCGGAGCGGCCAGCCTCACAGGCGAGGGGCGCGCGGCCAGCCTCACAGGCGAGGGGCGCGCGGCCAGCCTCACAGGCGAGGGGCGCGCGGCCAGCCTCACAGGCGAGGGGCGCGCGGCCAGCCTCACAGGCGAGGGGCGCGCGGCCAGCCTCACAGGCGAGGGGCGCGCGGCCAGCCTCACAGGCGAGGGGCGCGCGGCCAGCCTCACAGGCGAGGGGCGCGCGGCCAGCCTCACAGGCGAGGGGCGCGCGGCCAGCCTCACAGGCGAGGGGCGCGCGGCCAGCCTCACAGGCGAGGGGCGCGCGGCCAGCCTCACAGGCGAGGGGCGCGCGGCCAGCCTCACAGGCGAGGGGCGCGCGGCCAGCCTCACAGGCGAGGGGCGCGCGGCCAGCCTCACAGGCGAGGGGCGCGCGGCCAGCCTCACAGGCGAGGGGCGCGCGGCCAGCCTCACAGGCGAGGGGCGCGCGGCCAGCCTCACAGGCGAGGGGCGCGCGGCCAGCCTCACAGGCGAGGGGCGCGCGGCCAGCCTCACAGGCGAGGGGCGCGCGGCCAGCCTCACAGGCGAGGGGCGCGCGGCCAGCCTCACAGGCGAGGGGCGCGCGGCCAGCCTCACAGGCGAGGGGCGCGCGGCCAGCCTCACAGGCGAGGGGCGCGCGGCCAGCCTCACAGGCGAGGGGCGCGCGGCCAGCCTCACAGGCGAGGGGCGCGCGGCCAGCCTCACAGGCGAGGGGCGCGCGGCCAGCCTCACAGGCGAGGGGCGCGCGGCCAGCCTCACAGGCGAGGGGCGCGCGGCCAGCCTCACAGGCGAGGGGCGCGCGGCCAGCCTCACAGGCGAGGGGCGCGCGGCCAGCCTCACAGGCGAGGGGCGCGCGGCCAGCCTCACAGGCGAGGGGCGCGCGGCCAGCCTCACAGGCGAGGGGCGCGCGGCCAGCCTCACAGGCGAGGGGCGCGCGGCCAGCCTCACAGGCGAGGGGCGCGCGGCCAGCCTCACAGGCGAGGGGCGCGCGGCCAGCCTCACAGGCGAGGGGCGCGCGGCCAGCCTCACAGGCGAGGGGCGCGCGGCCAGCCTCACAGGCGAGGGGCGCGCGGCCAGCCTCACAGGCGAGGGGCGCGCGGCCAGCCTCACAGGCGAGGGGCGCGCGGCCAGCCTCACAGGCGAGGGGCGCGCGGCCAGCCTCACAGGCGAGGGGCGCGCGGCCAGCCTCACAGGCGAGGGGCGCGCGGCCAGCCTCACAGGCGAGGGGCGCGCGGCCAGCCTCACAGGCGAGGGGCGCGCGGCCAGCCTCACAGGCGAGGGGCGCGCGGCCAGCCTCACAGGCGAGGGGCGCGCGGCCAGCCTCACAGGCGAGGGGCGCGCGGCCAGCCTCACAGGCGAGGGGCGCGCGGCCAGCCTCACAGGCGAGGGGCGCGCGGCCAGCCTCACAGGCGAGGGGCGCGCGGCCAGCCTCACAGGCGAGGGGCGCGCGGCCAGCCTCACAGGCGAGGGGCGCGCGGCCAGCCTCACAGGCGAGGGGCGCGCGGCCAGCCTCACAGGCGAGGGGCGCGCGGCCAGCCTCACAGGCGAGGGGCGCGCGGCCAGCCTCACAGGCGAGGGGCGCGCGGCCAGCCTCACAGGCGAGGGGCGCGCGGCCAGCCTCACAGGCGAGGGGCGCGCGGCCAGCCTCACAGGCGAGGGGCGCGCGGCCAGCCTCACAGGCGAGGGGCGCGCGGCCAGCCTCACAGGCGAGGGGCGCGCGGCCAGCCTCACAGGCGAGGGGCGCGCGGCCAGCCTCACAGGCGAGGGGCGCGCGGCCAGCCTCACAGGCGAGGGGCGCGCGGCCAGCCTCACAGGCGAGGGGCGCGCGGCCAGCCTCACAGGCGAGGGGCGCGCGGCCAGCCTCACAGGCGAGGGGCGCGCGGCCAGCCTCACAGGCGAGGGGCGCGCGGCCAGCCTCACAGGCGAGGGGCGCGCGGCCAGCCTCACAGGCGAGGGGCGCGCGGCCAGCCTCACAGGCGAGGGGCGCGCGGCCAGCCTCACAGGCGAGGGGCGCGCGGCCAGCCTCACAGGCGAGGGGCGCGCGGCCAGCCTCACAGGCGAGGGGCGCGCGGCCAGCCTCACAGGCGAGGGGCGCGCGGCCAGCCTCACAGGCGAGGGGCGCGCGGCCAGCCTCACAGGCGAGGGGCGCGCGGCCAGCCTCACAGGCGAGGGGCGCGCGGCCAGCCTCACAGGCGAGGGGCGCGCGGCCAGCCTCACAGGCGAGGGGCGCGCGGCCAGCCTCACAGGCGAGGGGCGCGCGGCCAGCCTCACAGGCGAGGGGCGCGCGGCCAGCCTCACAGGCGAGGGGCGCGCGGCCAGCCTCACAGGCGAGGGGCGCGCGGCCAGCCTCACAGGCGAGGGGCGCGCGGCCAGCCTCACAGGCGAGGGGCGCGCGGCCAGCCTCACAGGCGAGGGGCGCGCGGCCAGCCTCACAGGCGAGGGGCGCGCGGCCAGCCTCACAGGCGAGGGGCGCGCGGCCAGCCTCACAGGCGAGGGGCGCGCGGCCAGCCTCACAGGCGAGGGGCGCGCGGCCAGCCTCACAGGCGAGGGGCGCGCGGCCAGCCTCACAGGCGAGGGGCGCGCGGCCAGCCTCACAGGCGAGGGGCGCGCGGCCAGCCTCACAGGCGAGGGGCGCGCGGCCAGCCTCACAGGCGAGGGGCGCGCGGCCAGCCTCACAGGCGAGGGGCGCGCGGCCAGCCTCACAGGCGAGGGGCGCGCGGCCAGCCTCACAGGCGAGGGGCGCGCGGCCAGCCTCACAGGCGAGGGGCGCGCGGCCAGCCTCACAGGCGAGGGGCGCGCGGCCAGCCTCACAGGCGAGGGGCGCGCGGCCAGCCTCACAGGCGAGGGGCGCGCGGCCAGCCTCACAGGCGAGGGGCGCGCGGCCAGCCTCACAGGCGAGGGGCGCGCGGCCAGCCTCACAGGCGAGGGGCGCGCGGCCAGCCTCACAGGCGAGGGGCGCGCGGCCAGCCTCACAGGCGAGGGGCGCGCGGCCAGCCTCACAGGCGAGGGGCGCGCGGCCAGCCTCACAGGCGAGGGGCGCGCGGCCAGCCTCACAGGCGAGGGGCGCGCGGCCAGCCTCACAGGCGAGGGGCGCGCGGCCAGCCTCACAGGCGAGGGGCGCGCGGCCAGCCTCACAGGCGAGGGGCGCGCGGCCAGCCTCACAGGCGAGGGGCGCGCGGCCAGCCTCACAGGCGAGGGGCGCGCGGCCAGCCTCACAGGCGAGGGGCGCGCGGCCAGCCTCACAGGCGAGGGGCGCGCGGCCAGCCTCACAGGCGAGGGGCGCGCGGCCAGCCTCACAGGCGAGGGGCGCGCGGCCAGCCTCACAGGCGAGGGGCGCGCGGCCAGCCTCACAGGCGAGGGGCGCGCGGCCAGCCTCACAGGCGAGGGGCGCGCGGCCAGCCTCACAGGCGAGGGGCGCGCGGCCAGCCTCACAGGCGAGGGGCGCGCGGCCAGCCTCACAGGCGAGGGGCGCGCGGCCAGCCTCACAGGCGAGGGGCGCGCGGCCAGCCTCACAGGCGAGGGGCGCGCGGCCAGCCTCACAGGCGAGGGGCGCGCGGCCAGCCTCACAGGCGAGGGGCGCGCGGCCAGCCTCACAGGCGAGGGGCGCGCGGCCAGCCTCACAGGCGAGGGGCGCGCGGCCAGCCTCACAGGCGAGGGGCGCGCGGCCAGCCTCACAGGCGAGGGGCGCGCGGCCAGCCTCACAGGCGAGGGGCGCGCGGCCAGCCTCACAGGCGAGGGGCGCGCGGCCAGCCTCACAGGCGAGGGGCGCGCGGCCAGCCTCACAGGCGAGGGGCGCGCGGCCAGCCTCACAGGCGAGGGGCGCGCGGCCAGCCTCACAGGCGAGGGGCGCGCGGCCAGCCTCACAGGCGAGGGGCGCGCGGCCAGCCTCACAGGCGAAGGGCGCGCGGCCAGCCTCACAGGCGAGGAGCGCGCGGCCAGCCTCACAGGCGAGGAGCACGTGCCGCCTGTGGGCTCTGAAGCTGGCAGCATTGCTGGATCCCCCTGCGCTTCTCACATGGTGCAGGAACAAGACCACCTGAGCAGCCTGCGGAAAGGGCTCCGTTCAGACCAGCAACCCGTCCTCGCCACTGGTCAAAATTGTCCACAAGCGCTCCGACAACCAGTGAGCCGGAGGACGGAGTGGAGCGCTGCTGACAACGGAAGATTAGAATAAGGGTGCAGTCAGCTGGCCATATAAAATCGGACGGCGGGGCACGGACTGACCAGCGACTCTCGACCGGAGCGTGACATTATGTATGTCTCTGCCGCTGGCCGGTCCGTGCACACCATGCCAAGTTCGTGGCTCTAATGTTGGAGCAATGTGTAATATCGGCCCGATGAATTTCTAAGATTTCCACCAGAGATAGCACAGGATATTTCATTAGTCAAACGAATAGCATTAAATCTCTGCCACCGGCGGTAAAATTAAAAAGGGTTTAACAAAATGGGTCCACAGACGGCCACAAACGGGGGTTTAATTTACACCTCGACACATTTATCCTGTAGTTTATGGCCAGACGACACGTGGAGGACAGCTATACTTACGGGTCAGCAAGAATCATTGGGAGAGCGGTGGCCTGGATTTTGGAGGGTCTGTTGAAGCCCATTCCATAGATCCCCTGGAGCAGATCAGGCTTCCTGCAGAAACAGCAGCACGTCACGCACCCCACCGTAACACCGCGCCACCGTAACACCCAGCCACGTGCACCCCTGAAACACAGCGCATCACGCGCACCCCATAACACCGCGTCACCGTAACACCCAGCCACGCGCGCCCCTGAAACACAGCGCATCACACGCACCCCATAACACCGCGCCACCGTAACACCCAGCCACGCGCACCCCTGAAACACCGCGCATCACGTGCACCCCATAACACCGTGCCACCGTAACACCCAGCCACGCGCACCCCTGAAATACCGCGCATCACGTGCGCCACATAACACCGCGCCACCGTAACACCCAGCCACGCGCACCCCTGAAACACCGCGCATCACGTGCACCCCATAACATCGTGCCACCATAACACCCAGCCACGCGCGCCCTGTAACACCGCGCCCCTAACACCACGCCATCTAACACCCCACCACGCGCTCCCCCGTAACACTGCGCGCCATCATAACACCCAGCCACGCGTGCCCCCGAAACACCACGCACCACCGCGTCATGAGATCCCCGTAACACCACCAGGTCTTCTAGCACTTGTCCCCCTCTCCCTTTATGTCGGACCCTGCACCTCTGGTTACTGCTGGATTAACCCTTTTATGGTCACTGGGTTTTCTGTACTGTGATCACTTACAAGTGCAGCTCCTCAAAGGACTTCACGGAGTACAATGGAGACGAGGGGTCTCTCTGCTGCACCTCCAAATTATGGCTGGACTCCACCAGAGAGATCCGGATCAGCTTATTCAGGAGGGAGTTCGTCGCCTGTTCGTCTGCAACAGAAGAGAACACAAGATCTTTACTTTTCTAATGATTTATCTATAAATTTAGCTCTAATCCCAGTGGCCGTGGCCACAGCAGCAGCCATGTGTGTGCGAGGCATGTCAGCCTATGGAGCAGCCCCCCGAGACCCCTGAACAGTGAAAAGATGCGGCCAGTGGCACCATCTGCAGGAAGAAGGAGACGCTGCCAGTCCTACATGCACCCATCCTACATGCACCCATACACAGAGGTGACAGCGGCGCCTCCTAGTGCCAGACACCGTGGTGGATGGAAAGAGACCCCTGTGCCGAGCATAATATATAGGTTACAAAACGCTAAACTTACTGACACCCTCCTCCTCGCCATGGTCCCAGTAATGGCCTGAAATAGGATATTAACGCTTTTATGAACGGATATATACAGGCCAAGATTCCATTCACTGACAGCCAGCAGGGATCTTAAACAAGCGCTCAGCGGTAGCAGGAGTCAGGAAGGGCAGGTATATCAGAATAACTGGACTTACCTGACCGATAGTGATCTGGACAATCAGGAGCAATAACCTGTAAGACATGGAGGCAGTCAGTATGACGATCACATATGGAGAAGTTATCAGCAGCTGCATAAATCCAATAATCCAGCAGATTACAGTCAGGGTAACCTGATAATCCGAAGCAATAATAAACAGTCTGATGTGCTGGACAATCAGATCCATCGCTGCACACGGACGAGCGCGGGACAGGAACGCAGCAAAAGCCGTCAGCTCTGCGTTCTCTGCACAGCGCCAAGCCACGGACACGTACAGACAGCAGGGGCGGCGCCAAGCCACGGACACCTATAGACAGCAGGGGCGGCACCAAGCCGCAAACACCTATAGCCAGCAGGGGCGGCGCCAAGCCACGGACACCTATAGACAGCAGGGGCAGCCCGAGCCACGGACACCTATAGACAGCAGGGATGGTGCCAAGCCACAGACACCTATAGACAGCAGGGGCGGCGCCGAGCCACGGACACCTATAGACAGAAGGGACGTCACCAAGCCACGGACACCTATAGACAGAAGGGACGTCACCAAGCCACGGACACCTATAGACAGCAGGGGCGGCGCCAAGCCACGGACACCTATAGACAGCAGGGGCGGCACCAAGCCGCAAACACCTATAGCCAGCAGGGGCGGCGCCAAGCCACGGACACCTATAGACAGCAGGGGCAGCCTGAGCCACGGACATCTATAGACAGCAGGGGCAGCGCCAAGCCACCTATAGACAGCAGGGGCAGCGCCAAGCCACAAACACCTATAGACAAGAGGGGCGGTGCCGAGCCACGGACACCTATAGACAGCAGGGGCGGTGCCGAGCCACGGACACCTATAGACAGCAGGGGCGGTGTCGAGCCACGGACACCTATAGACAGCAGGGGCGGTGCCGAGCCACGGACACCTATAGACAGCAGGGGCGCCGCCGAGCCACGGACACCTATAGACAGCAGGGGCGGCGCCAAGCCACAAACACCTATAGACAGCAGGGGCGGCGCCAAGCCACGGACACCTATAGACAGCAGGGGCAGCCCGAGCCACGGACACCTATAGACAGCAGGGATGGCGCCAAGCCACAGACACCTATAGACAGTAGGGGCAGCCCGAGCCACGGACACCTATAGACAGCAGGGATGGCGCCAAGCCACAGACACCTATAGACAGCAGGGGCGGCGCCAAGCCACGGACACCTATAGACAGCAGGGGCAGCCCGAGCCACGGACACCTATAGACAGCAGGGGCAGCCCGAGCCACGGACACCTATAGACAGCAGGGGCGGTGCCGAGCCACGGACACCTATAGACGGCAGGGGCGGCACCAGGCCACGGACACCTATAGACGGCAGGGGCGGCACCAGGCCACGGACACCTATAGACAGCAGGGGCGGTGCCGAGCCACGGACACCTATAGACAGCAGGGGAGGTGCCGAGCCACGGACACTTATAGACAGCAGGGGTGACACCAGGCCACGGACACCTATAGACAGCAGGGGCGGCACCAAGCCACGGACACCTATAGACAGAAGGGACGTCACCAAGCCACGGACACCTATAGACAGCAGGGGCGGCACCAGGCCACGGACACCTATAGACAACAGGGGAGGTGCCGAGCCACAAACACCTATAGACAGCAGGGGCGGTGCCGAGCCACGGACACCTATAGACAGCAGGGGCGGCGCCGAGCCACGGACACCTATAGACAGCAGGGGCAGCCAGAGCCACGGACACCTATAGACAGCAGGGGCGGTGCCGAGCCACGGACACCTATAGACGGCAGGGGCGGCACCAGGCCACGGACACCTATAGACAGCAGGGGCGGTGCCGAGCCACGGACACCTATAGACAGCAGGGGAGGTGCCGAGCCACGGACACCTATAGACAGCAGGGGTGGCACCAGGCCACGGACACCTATAGACAGCAGGGGCAGCCCGAGCCACGGACACCTATAGACAGCAGGGGCGGCACCAGGCCACGGACACCTATAGACAGCAGGGGAGGTGCCGAGCCACGGACACCTATAGACAGCAGGGGAGGTGCCGAGCCACGGACACCTATAGACAGCAGGGATGGCACCAGGCCACGGACACCTATAGACAGCAGGGATGGCACCAGGCCACGGACACCTATAGACAGCAGGGATGGCACCAGGCCACGGACACCTATAGACAGCAGGGGAGGTGCCGAGCCACGGACACCTATAGACAGCAGGGGAGGTGCCGAGCCACGGACACCTATAGACAGCAGGGGAGGTGCCGAGCCACGGACACTTATAGACAGCAGGGGTGACACCAGGCCACGGACACCTATAGACAGCAGGGGAGGTGCCGAGCCACGGACACCTATAGACAGCAGGGGCGGCACCAGGCCACGGACACCTATAGACAGCAGGGGTGACACCAGGCCACGGACACCTATAGACAGCAGGGGCGGCGCCGAGCCACGGACACCTATAGACAGCAGGGGAGGTGCCGAGCCACGGACACCTATAGACAGCAGGGGAGGTGCCGAGCCACGGACACCTATAGACAGCAGGGGCGGCGCCGAGCCACGGACACCTATAGACAGCAGGGGAGGTGCCGAGCCACGGACACCTATAGACAGCAGGGGTGACACCAGGCCACGGACACCTATAGGTCAGAGATCACTGCTGGGTGATCGCCCCTGAAATGGGGTCTGCAACTGGGAGCTCCAGCACATGCTGGGAGTTGTAGTCTCCCATCACAGCAGAAGCACAGGCGGAGTACTAGTGAATCCTCAGTGCTGGGAGTAGTAGTCCCTCCTCCGCACACAGTATAGGCCCGGACTCGCACATTACATGTATTTACATTGTTGTTCCGGTCGGACATTTCTGCACATGAAGCCCCGCACGCTGTGGAGCTCTGGGAGGCGGCGGACAGTCGGACACCTCTTCTGGTTCCCGCCACGCACCGCCGATACCGCGCACCGCCGCCAACGATCCTTCCTCCACGTGACCCTAGCAACGCTCGGGCGGGGCTGGCCGCTCCTGACTCCGCCTCTTTTTTGTGCAAAAAAAAAAGCAGTGACGTCAGCGCGCAGGCAGCGGTGTGAGGGTAGAGACCGTTCACCAGCAGGTGGCGCTGCTGTGAGGGAAACAGGAGCGAGGGCGGTCACTGAGGAGGAGACACGGTGCACGGTGAGCGTCAGAGCGTGCGTGCGTGTGTGAGCGTGCGTGCGTGCGGTGTGTACACTGCGACACAGGAGCCCGACACTCGCCTCGTCATGCCACGTTCACACACTCAGTATTTTACCTCTACCTCAGTGTTTGGTCAGTGTTCAGTGTTTTTTTTTTACCTCAGTGTATTTTTTACCTCAGTGTTCAGTGTTTTTTTTTACCTCAGTGTTTGGTTAGTTTTTTACCTCAGTGTTTGGTTAGTTTTTTACCTCAGTGTTCAGTGTTTTTTTTTACCTCAGTGTTTGGTTAGTTTTTTACCTCAGTGTTTGGTTAGTTTTTTACCTCAGTGTTTGGTTAGTTTTTTACCTCAGTGTTCAGTGTTTTTTTTTACCTCAGTGTTTGGTTAGTTTTTTACCTCAGTGTTCAGTGTTTTTTTTTACCTCAGTGTTCAGTGTGTTTTTTTACCTCAGTGTTCAGTGTTTTTTTTTACCTCAGTGTTCAATGTTTTTTTTTATACCTCAGTGTTTTTTTTTTACCTCAGTGTTTGTTAGGAGAGGAGCAGTCAGAGGAAAAGTGTAATAGAAACACGTCACCACTCCTGTATTTATCACCCACTCCAGGTTATAAATACTGACCGTGTGACCGTGGCCTTACTGTGCGCCTCAGGTGCAGACGGTCAAGCACACGCTGTGGCTTGGGCAGCAGTGGGGGGATTGTTCGGCTACGTCCCCACGGTCAGTAATCGGCGAGGCTTTGGACGCAGCACGTGTTCGCTGCCGGGTATTGAACGCAGGTGACTCCTCTTTGTTCCCTGGACCATGCAGAACCAATACATTGGCGTATGTTTCCACGGTCAGTAAACGCTGCCGGTTGGACGCTGTGTACATCCGCAGCGTCCAGATGTTACAGCATAGTGGGGGGATTTGAAGATATTCCATCTCCACTATGCGTGCATCAGCACCCGCAGCTTCCCTGTGGAGACGGACATGCGGCTCGACTTTCCAGACTGTAGCATGTCTGTATCTTGTGGAGATGCTCCTTCTCTGCAAGATAAATATCACTCGTACAATGTACGGGGCCCGGTGATTCCCCACGGATCAGTGACCAAACGCAGAATCGCCTGCATTCAAAAGCCGACAGCAGACATGTGCTGCGTCCAAAGCGCTGCTGGTTCCTGACCGTTGGGACATAGCCTTATACAGGTGACATTTATCTGTGGAGGCTCGTAGCCTTAAGGTACTGTCACACTGAGCGACGCTGCAGCGTCGCTGTTTGGTCGCTGGAGAGCTGTCACACAGACAGCTCTCCAACGACCCACGATGCCGGTAACCAGGGTAAACATCGGGTTACTAAGCGCAGGGCCGCGCTTAGTAACCCGATGTTTACCCTGGTTACCAGCGTAAAAGTTAAAAAAAAAAAAAAAAACACTACATACTTACCTTCCGCTGCCTGTCCCTCGGCGCTCTGCTTCTCTGCCCTGTGTAAGCACAGCGGCCGGAAAGCAGAGCGGTGACGTCACGGATCGCTAGCGATATCGTTTAGTGTGACGGTACCTTTACACAAGTGACATTTATCTTGTGCAGGCTCGCAGCCTTATACAGGTGACATTTATCTTGTGGAGGCTCGCAGCCTTATACAGGTGACATTTATCTTGTGGAGGCTCGCAGCCTTATACAGGTGATATTTATCTTGTGGAGGCTCGCAGCCTTATACAGGTGACATTTATCTTGTGGAGGCTCGCAGCCTTATACAGGTGACATTTATCTTGTGGAGGCTCGCAGCCTTATACAGGTGATATTTATCTTGTGGAGGCTCGCAGCCTTATACAGGTGACATTTATCTTGTGGAGGCTCGCAGCCTTATACAGGTGACATTTATCTTGTGGAGGCTCGCAGCCTTATACAGGTGACATTTATCTTGTGGAGGCTCGTAGCCTTATACAGGTGACATTTATCTTGTGGAGGCTCGTAGCCTTATACAGGTGACATTTATCTTGTGGAGGCTCGTAGCCTTATACAGGTGACATTTATCTTGTGGAGGCTCGCAGCCTTATACAGGTGACATTTATCTTGTGGAGGCTCGTAGCCTTATACAGGTGACATTTATCTTGTGGAGGCTCGTAGCCTTATACAGGTGACATTTATCTTGTGGAGGCTCGCAGCCTTATACAGGTGACATTTATCTTGTGGAGGCTCGCAGCCTTATACAGGTGACATTTATCTTGTGGAGGCTCGTAGCCTTATACAGGTGACATTTATCTTGTGGAGGCTCGTAGCCTTATACAGGTGACATTTATCTTGTGGAGGCTCGTAGCCTTATACAGGTGACATTTATCTTGTGGAGGCTCGTAGCCTTATACAGGTGACATTTATCTTGTGGAGGCTCGTAGCCTTATACAGGTGACATTTATCTTGTGGAGGCTCGTAGCCTTATACAGGTGATATTTGTCTTGTGGAGGCTCGTAGCCTTATACAGGTGACATTTATCTTGTGGAGGCTCGTAGCCTTATACAGGTGATATTTGTCTTGTGCAGGCTCGCAGCCTTATACAGGTGACATTTATCTTGTGGAGGCTCGCAGCCTTATACAGGTGACATTTATCTTGTGGAGGCTCGTAGCCTTATACAGGTGACATTTATCTTGTGGAGGCTCCTAGCCTTATACAGGTGACATTTATCTTGTGGAGGCTCGTAGCCTTATACAGGTGATATTTGTCTTGTGGAGGCTCGTAGCCTTACACGGGTGATATTTGTCTTGTGGAGGCTTGTAGCCTTACACGGGTGACATTTATCTTGTGGAAGCTCGTAGCCTTACACGGGTGATATTTGTCTTGTGGAGGCTCGTAGCCTTATACAGGTGATATTTATCTTGAGGAGGCTCGTAGCCTTACACGGGTGATATTTGTCTTGTGGAGGCTCGTAGCCTTACATGGGTGATATTTATCTTGAGGAGGCTCGTAGCCTTACACGGGTGATATTTATCTTGAGGAGGCTCGTAGCCTTACACGGGTGATATTTATCTTGAGAAGGCTTGTAGCCTTACACGGGTGACATTTATCTTGTGGAGGCTCGCAGCCTTAGGCCGGCGTCACATTCGGCGTAAGACAATACGGTCCGTATTTTACGGCCGTAATACACTGAAAAGTCCCCAAAATAGTGGTCCGTATCTCCTCCGTAGGCAGGGTGTGTCAGTGTATTTTGCGCATGGCATCCTCCGTATGTAATCCGTTATTAATATTAATAGTAATAACGTATGTAATCCGTTATTAATATTAAGGCTATTAATATCTGCCCTCAGTCACTGGCTTTACTACTCTGGCGGAGAAAATTGCGCGGGAGCCCACGCCAATTTTTTCTGCCATTTAACCCTTTAATTTAATAGCTAGAACGGCCAAATTTTGCACATACACACTACTAACATTAGTAGTGTGGAATATGCAAAAAAAAAAAAAGGGGGATATGAGATGGTTTACTGCATGTAACCATGTCTCATATCATGTCGGGTTTAGGAAGGAGATAGCAAAAGCCGGTAATTGAATTATTGGCTTTTAAGCTATCTAGCGCTGGATGAAATATTAATATATATACATATATGTGTCTCACTGATAGAGATATATATATATATATATATATATATATATATATATATATATATATATATATATAATCTATTCTATGTGTACACATTTATTCTACCTATTCTATTGTAACCTGTCAGTGTGATTTTACTGTACACCGCACTGAATTACCGGCTTTTCTATAGAACACTGCTGCGTATTTCTCGCAAGTCACACTGCTGGTCCGTGTGTAATCCGTATTTTTCGGGCCCCCATAGACTTGAATTGGCGAATTTTTTTTTTTTTGCGCAATACGGTGAAAAACGCAGCATGCTGCGATTTTCTACGGCCGTAGAAGACCGTATAATACGGATCAGTAAAATACGGCTGATAGGAGCAGGGGTATACAGGTCCTTCTCAAAAAATTAGCATATAGTGTTAAATTTCATTATTTACCATAATGTAATGATTACAATTAAACTTTCATATATTATAGATTCATTATCCACCAACTGAAATTTGTTAGGTCTTTTATTGTTTTAATACTGATGATTTTGGCATACAACTCCTGATAACCCAAAAAACCTGTCTCAAAAAATTAGCATATCAAGAAAAGGTTCTCTAAACGACCTATTACCCTAATCTTCTGAATCAACTAATTAACTCTAAACACATGCAAAAGATACCTGAGGCTTTTATAAACTCCCTGCCTGGTTCATTACTCAAAACCCCCATCATGGGTAAGACTAGCGACCTGACAGATGTCAAGAAGGCCATCATTGACACCCTCAAGCAAGAGGGTAAGACCCAGAAAGAAATTTCTCAACAAATAGGCTGTTCCCAGAGTGCTGTATCAAGGCACCTCAATGGTAAGTCTGTTGGAAGGAAACAATGTGGCAGAAAACGCTTTACAACGAGAAGAGGAGACCGGACCCTGAGAAAGATTGTGGAGAAGTGGAAACATCCAGAGCCACCGTGCACAGGCGTGTGCAGGAAATGGGCTACAGGTGCCGCATTCCCCAGGTAAAGCCACTTTTGAACCATAAACAGCGGCAGAGGCGCCTGACCTGGGCTACAGAGAAGCAGCACTGGACTGTTGCTAAGTGGTCCCAAGTACTTTTTTCTGATGAAAGCAAATTTTGCATGTCATTCAGAAATCAAGGTGCCAGAGTCTGGAGGAAGACTGGGGAGAAGGAAATGCCAAAATGCCTGAAGTCCAGTGTCAAGTACCCACAGTCAGTGATGGTGTGGGGTGCCATGTCAGCTGCTGGTGTTGGTCCACTGTGTTTCATCAAGGGCAGGGTCAATGCAGCTAGCTATCAGGAGATTTTGGAGCACTTCATGCTTCCATCGGCTGAAATGCTTTATGGAGATGAAGATTTCATTTTTCAGCACGACCTGGCACCTGCTCACAGTGCCAAAACCACTGGTAAATGGTTTACTGACCATAGTATTACTGTGCTCAATTGGCCTGCCAACTCTCCTGACCTGAACCCCATAGAGAATCTGTGGGATATTGTGAAGAGAAAGTTGAGAGACGCAAGACCCAACACTCTGGATGAGCTTAAGGCCGCTATTGAAGCATCCTGGGCCTCCATAACATCTCAGCAGTGTCACAGGCTGATTGCCTCCATGCCACGCCGCATTGAAGCAGTCATTTCTGCCAAAGGATTCCCGACCAAGTATTGAGTGCATAACTGAACATTATTATTTGTTGGTTTTTTTGTTTGTTATTAAAAAACACTTTTATTTGATTGGATGGGTGAAATATGCTAATTTATTGAGACAGGTTTTTTGGGTTATCAGGAGTTGTATGCCAAAATCATCAGTATTAAAACAAAAGACCTGACAAATTTCAGTTGGTGGATAATGAATCTATAATATATGAAAGTTTAATTGTAATCATTACATTATGGTAAATAATGAAATTTAACACTATATGCTAATTTTTTGAGAAGGACCTGTAGAGAATAATTGGGACGTTTGTTAGGCGTGTTTTACGGACGTATTTAATGCGCTCATACGTCCGTAAAACTCGCTATAGTGACGCCGGCCTAACATGGGTGATATTTGTCTTGTGGAGGCTCGTAGCCTTACACGGGTGATATTTATCTTTTGGAGGCTGGTAGCCTTACACGGGTGATATTTATCTTTTGGAGGCTCATAGCCTAAGGCTATGTGCACACGTTGCGGATTAGCCTTAGGAATTTCTGGTGCGGATTCTGCCTCTCCTGGCAGAAAAGGCACCTGCGGATTTGTCGCGTTTTTTGTGCGGTTCCGCAGTGTTTTTTGTGAGTTTTTGCTGCGGTTTTCTTGTGGATCTGCTGCGTTTTTTACCCCTGCGGTTTTCTATAATGGAATGGGTGCAAAAACACTGCAGATTCCAAAAAAAAGAAGTGACATGCTACTTCTTTCAGGGTATGTGCACACGTTGCGGATTCTCTGCGGATCCGCAGCGTTTTTTGAGGTGCATAAACGCTGCAGATCAGCAATTGATTTACAGTACAATGTAAATCAATGAGAAAAAAAAAATGCTGTGCACACTTTGCGGAAAATCTGCTGCGGAAACGCTGCGATTTAAAAGAAGTAGCATGTCACTTCTTTTTTGTGAATCTGCAGCGTTTTTGTACCCATTCCATTATAGAAAACTGCAGGGGTAAAAAAACGCAGCAAAAACGCACAAAAAACGCTGCGAAAACGCGACAAATCCGCAGGTGCGTTTTCTGCCAGGAGAGGCAGAATCCGCACCAGAAATTCCTAAGCCTAATCCGCAACGTGTGCACATAGCCTTACACGGGTGATATTTATCTTGTGGAGGCTCGTAGCCTTACACGGGTGATATTTATGTTGCAGAGGCTCGCGTCTCCACATGATAAAAAGACACGCTACAGTCATTAAAGACACTCCATATGTCCATTTCCGTAGGTGATCCGCGGGCATCAGTGCACACATAATGGACATGGGGTTTCTTGAAATCCCCCCACTATGCTGTAACATCTGGACGCTGCTGATGTATGCAGCGTTCAACCCGCAGCGTTTACTGACTGTGGGAATACAATACCCATAAAATATAATGGGTGCGGAATCGCCTGCGGTCTAAAGCCGGCAGCAAACGTGCTGCGTCCAAAGCGCTGCAAATTCCTGACCGTGGGCACATATCCTCTGTGGTCACTGAACCGTGCGCATTCATCGCTTCCAATATATTGTATGAGTGAAATTTGCGGGCGTCTATGAACACATAGCAGACATGGGATTTCTTGAAATCCCATCCTCTATTCCGTAACATCTGGCCGCTGCACAAGTACCCAGCGTCCAACCTGCTGCATTTACTGACCGTGTGCACCTGACAGACACGGGGCGCATCTTTCCAGCATGTTAATTTCTCTTTTGCAGACACGAGTCTCTGTAAGATAAATTTCACCCATATAATATATTAATTTGGGCACGGTTCCGTGAATATAGAGGAGTCACCTGCATTCAATTATAGATGGCTGCAAAAGTGCTACATCCAATGCGCTGCCAGTTACTGACCGTGCGCACCTACACTTATGAATCAGGAATGTCTACACCAAAATGCCCCCATGGAGTGCCATACAGTGGGCACAAAGACCTATAACTCCCAGCATGCCCTGAGTCAGAGAAGAGCTAGCAGGGCATGCTGGGAATTGTAGTTTTTAGCAATCTGGAAAACCTAATTAAAGACCTCAGTCCTCCATCAAAGAGCAACTTCCACCCTCCTCCATCTCATTGTAAAGTGTTATATTTTGCCTACACAGTGCCACACACCAAAGAGCAGTAATTACTGGCACCCCTCTACTGTGCACTATAATTAGTGCTGCCCCTCTACTACTGTGTCCTATAGTTACGCCCCTGTACCGTGCCCCACAATTAGTGCGGCCCCTCTACTACAGTGCCCTATAATTACTGGCACCCCTTTACTGTGCACTATAATTAGTGCGGCCCCTCTACTACAGTGCCCTATATTTACTGGCACCCCTTTACTGTGCACTGTTATTAATGCCACCCCTCTACTACAGTGCCCTATAATTACTGGCACCCCTTTACTGTGCACTGTTATTAATGCCACCCCTCTACTACAGTGCCCTATAATTACTGGCACCCCTCTACTGTGCACTATAATTAGTGCGGCCCCTCTACTACAGTGCCCCATAATTACTGGCACCCCTTTACTGTGCACTGTTATTAATGCCACCCCTCTACTACAGTGCCCTATAATTACTGGCACCCCTCTACTGTGCACTATAATTAGTGCTGCCCCTCTACTACTGTGTCCTATAGTTACGCCCCTGTACCGTGCCCCATAATTAGTGCGGCCCCTCTACTACAGTGCCCTATAATTACTGGCACCCCTTTACTGTGCACTATCATTAATGCCACCCCTCTACTACAGTGCCCTATAATTACTGGCACCACTCTACTGTGCACTATAATTAGTGCTGCCCCTCTATTACAGTGCCCTATAGTTAGTGCTCCGCCTCTAGTCCTGTTCCCTATAATCAGTGCTGCCCCTCTACTACAGTACCCTATAGTTAGTGCTCCGCCTCTAGTCCTGTGCCCTATAATCAGTGCTGCTCCTCTAGTCCTGTGCCCTATAATTAGTGCTGCTCCTCTAGTCCTGTGCCCTATAATCAGTGCCGCTCCTCTAGTCCTGTGCCCTGTAATTAGTGCCGCCCCTCTACTCCTATGCCCTATAATTAGTGCCGCCCCTCTAGTCCTGTGCCCTATAATCAGTGCCACTCCTCTAGTCCTGTGCCCTATAATCAGTGCTGCTCCTCTACTCCTGGGCCCTACAATTAGTGCTGCTCCTCTTCTAGTCCTGTGCCCTATAATCAGTGCTGCTCCTCTTCTAGTCCTGTGCCATATAATTAGTGCTGCTCCTCTAGTCCTGTGCCCTATAATTAGTGCCGCCCCTCTACTCCTGGGCCCTATAATTAGTGCCGCCCCTCTACTCCTGGGCCCTATAATTAGTGCCGCCCCTCTACTCCTGGGCCCTATAATTAGTGCCGCCCCTCTACTCCTGTGCCCTATAATTAGTGCCGCCCCTCTACTCCTGGGCCCTATAATTAGTGCCGCCCCTCTACTCCTGGGCCCTATAATTAGTGCCGCCCCTCTACTCCTGGGCCCTATAATTAGTGCCGCCCCTCTACTCCTGGGCCCTATAATTAGTGCCGCCCCTCTAGTTCTGTGCCCTATAATTAGTGCTGCTCCTCTACTCCTGTACCCTATAATTAGTGCCGCCCCTCTACTCCTGGGCCCTATAATTAGTGCTGCCCCTCTTCTAGTCCTGTGCCCTATAATCAGTGCCGCTCCTCTACTCCTGGGCCCTATAATCAGTGCCGCTCCTCTACTCCTGTACCCTATAATTAGTGCCGCCCCTCTACTCCTGTGCCCTATAATCATTGCGGCCCCTCTACTCCTGGGCCCTATAATTAGTGCTGCCCCTCTTCTAGTCCTGGGCCCTATAATCAGTGCCGCTCCTCTACTCCTGTGCCCTATAATCATTGCGGCCCCTCTACTCCTGGGCCCTATAATTAGTGCTGCCCCTCTTCTAGTCCTGTGCCCTATAATTAGTGCCGCCCCTCTACTCCTGGGCCCTATAATTAGTGCCGCCCCTCTACTCCTGGGCCCTATAATTAGTGCCGCCCCTCTACTCCTGGGCCCTATAATTAGTGCCGCCCCTCTACTCCTGTGCCCTATAATTAGTGCCGCCCCTCTACTCCTGGGCCCTATAATTAGTGCCGCCCCTCTACTCCTGGGCCCTATAATTAGTGCCGCCCCTCTACTCCTGGGCCCTATAATTAGTGCCGCCCCTCTACTCCTGGGCCCTATAATTAGTGCCGCCCCTCTAGTTCTGTGCCATATAATTAGTGCTGCTCCTCTACTCCTGTACCCTATAATTAGTGCCGCCCCTCTACTCCTGGGCCCTATAATTAGTGCTGCCCCTCTTCTAGTCCTGTGCCCTATAATCAGTGCCGCTCCTCTACTCCTGGGCCCTATAATCAGTGCCGCTCCTCTACTCCTGTGCCCTATAATCATTGCGGCCCCTCTACTCCTGGGCCCTATAATTAGTGCTGCCCCTCTTCTAGTCCTGTGCCCTATAATCAGTGCCGCTCCTCTACTCCTGTGCCCTATAATCATTGCGGCTCCTCTACTCCTGGGCCCTATAATTAGTGCTGCCCCTCTTCTAGTCCTGTGCCCTATAATCATTGCCGCTCCTCTACTCCTGGGCCCTATAATCAGTACCGCCCCTCTGTGCCATGTGCCTCATAGACATCACAGCTTCCTTAACCCTTTATTAGATCAGTGATAAAGAGCGTTGTTGCTCTGGGGGGTCACGTGTCTCCCTCTGTTGCGCTCATACGTCCTGCGCCCCCTGATACCCAATTCTCTCCCTAAATGACTAATGAGACAGAACACTTCATTCCTGCGTCTGAAGGTATCGAGTTCTGCAGTAACCGGAGACGGCACCTTGCAGAATGGCAGAACGGGCGAGGACAGCACCGAACACCAACTCCATGCTGTAAACAATTTACCTAATCAGTGGGGGACGTGCGCAGGGAGTCACTGTGGGGTCTCCTTACTAGACCCCCAGGATTACAACTCCCACTATCACCTGCTGGTAAGTATGGCGCCGGTCCCTTATAATATCCGGATGATGGACATGACAATATCAAAAGCTCAGTGACTGCACAGAACCAACCACAGGGGGCTGGAGATATTCCTGTAGTGTAAGGTCAGGACGGGGTATTCCGGATGATGCACACTGCTGCTTCAGAACCTCTTCATCACATAGAAGCTGTATCTCCATGTCATTGAAAAATGTGAACAACTTTAAATCGAGGCTCTTAAATGAGGTGGGTATTGGCTATCGACCGGAATGTGTGCAGCACCCAAAACCGTGCCAGCCTCAGAAGTTACATAATGTGCCAACCACACTAGACCCATCCCTGGTGCCAGCCATACTGTGAGCACCATCCTTTACCCCCCATGCATTACCAACCTCGGAGAATCACATCCAGAGCCAGCCATACTGTACTCACCATATAGAGACCACCACACTTTACCCCATACATTACCAACCTCGGAGAGTCACGTCCAGTGCCAGCCATACTGTACTCGCCATATAGAGACCACCACACTTTACCCCATACATTACCAACCTCGGATAGTCACGTCCAGTGCCAGCCGTACTGTACTCACCATATAGAGACCACCACACTTTACCCCATACATTACCAACCTCGGAGAGTCACGTCCAGTGCCAGCCGTACTGTACTCACCATATAGAGACCACCACACTTTACCCCATACATTACCAACCTCGGAGAGTCACATCCAGTGCTCACCATATAGAGACCACCACCCTTTACCCCCTATACCAGGCATGTCAAACTCAGGGTACCCCGAGGGCCACATGAGTAACGAGGTTGTTGCGAGGGCCGCACACAGCAGCTAATGTCACACACATATGTTAACAGCAGTCAATGAAAACAAGATATGAAGTAGTAATATGTAACAGCAACATATATTTGCAGTGCGCAACAGCAACTATTATATTCAACAAAAATACAGCAATTAAAAACTAAACATTTATTTGCTATCTTTTTTTCAATCATTAGTGTTTTGTCCTGAGGCTTGACACCTCAGTCTGTGCACACTGCCAGGTACGTGCATAACGTACAAACCCCATCCCAGAAGGTACGTGCACACTGCCAGGTGCGTGCATAACGTACAAACCCCATCCCAGAAGGTGCGTGCATAACGTACAAACCCCATCCCAGAAGGTACGTACACACTGCCAGGTGCGTGCATAACGTACAAACCCCATCCTAGAAAGTCTGTGCACACTGCCAGGTGCGTGCATAACGTACAAACCCCATCCCAGAAGGTACGTGCACACTGCCAGGTACGTGCATAACGTACAAACCCCATCCCAGAAGGTACGTGCACACTGCCAGGTGCGTGCATAACGTACAAACCCCATCCCAGAAGGTGCGTGCATAACGTACAAACCCCATCCCAGAAGGTACGTGCACACTGCCAGGTGCGTGCATAACGTACAAAACCCCATCCCAGAAGGTACGTGCACACTGCCAGGTGCGTGCATAATGTACAAACCCCATCCCAGAAGGTACGTACACACTGCCAGGTGCGTGCATAACGTACAAACCCCATCCCAGAAGGTATGTACACACTGCCAGGTGCGTGCATAACGTACAAACCCCATCCCAGAAGGTACGTACACACTGCCAGGTGCGTGCATAACGTACAAACCCCATCCCAGAAGGTACGTGCACACTGCCAGGTGCGTGCATAACGTACAAACCCCATCCCAGAAGGTACGTGTACACTGCCAGGTGCGTGCATAACGTACAAACCCCATCCCAGAAGGTACGTACACACTGCCAGGTGCGTGCATAACGTACAAACCCCATCCTAGAAGGTACGTGCACACTGCCAGATGCGTGCATAACGTACAAACCCCATCCCAGAAGGTACGTGCACACTGCCAGGTGCGTGCATAACGTACAAACCCCATCCTAGAAGGTACGTGCACACTGCCAGATGCGTGCATAACGTACAAAACCCATCCCAGAAGGTACGTACACACTGCCAGGTGCGTGCATAACGTACAAACCCCATCCCAGAAGGTACGTACACACTGCCAGGTGCGTGCATAACGTACAAACCCCATCCTAGAAGGTACGTGCACACTGCCAGGTGCGTGCATAACGTACAAACCCCATCCCAGAAGGTACGTGCACACTGCCAGGTGCGTGCATAACGTACAAACCCCATCCCAGAAGGTACGTGCACACTGCCAGGTGCGTGCATAACGTACAAACCCCATCCCAGAAGGTACGTGCACACTGCCAGGTGCGTGCATAACGTACAAACCCCATCCTAGAAGGTACGTGCACACTGCCAGATGCGTGCATAACGTACAAACCCCATCCCAGAAGGTACGTACACACTGCCAGGTGCGTGCATAACGTACAAACCCCATCCCAGAAGGTACGTACACACTGCCAGGTGCGTGCATAACGTACAAACCCCATCCCAGAAGGTACGTGCACACTGCCAGGTGCGTGCATAACGTACAAACCCCATCCCAGAAGGTACGTGCACACTGCCAGGTGCGTGCATAACGTACAAACCCCATCCCAGAAGGTACGTGCACACTGCCAGGTGCGTGCATAACGTACAAACCCCATCCCAGAAGGTGCGTGCATAACGTACAAACCCCATCCCAGAAGGTGCGTGCATAACGTACAAACCCCATCCCAGAAGGTACGTGCACACTGCCAGGTGCGTGCATAACGTACAAACCCCATCCCAGAAGGTACGTGCACACTGACAGGTGCGTGCATAACGTACAAACCCCATCCCAGAAGGTACGTACACACTGCCAGGTGCGTGCATAACGTACAAACCCCATCCTAGAAAGTCTGTGCACACTGCCAGGTGCGTGCATAACGTACAAACCCCATCCCAGAAGGTACGTGCACACTGCCAGGTGCGTGCATAACGTACAAACCCCATCCCAGAAGGTACGTGCACACTGCCAGGTGCGTGCATAACGTACAAACCCCATCCTAGAAAGTCTGTGCACACTGCCAGGTGCGTGCATAACGTACAAACCCCATCCTAGAAGGTACGTGCACACTGCCAGGTGCGTGCATAACGTACAAACCCCATCCCAGAAGGTACGTGCACACTGCCAGGTGCGTGCATAACGTACAAAACCCATCCCAGAAGGTACGTACACACTGCCAGGTGCGTGCATAACGTACAAACCCCATCCCAGAAGGTACGTACACACTGCCAGGTGCGTGCATAACGTACAAACCCCATCCTAGAAGGTACGTGCACACTGCCAGATGCGTGCATAACGTACAAAACCCATCCCAGAAGGTACGTACACACTGCCAGGTGCGTGCATAACGTACAAACCCCATCCCAGAAGGTACGTGCACACTGCCAGGTGCGTGCATAACGTACAAACCCCATCCCAGAAGGTACGTACACACTGCCAGGTGCGTGCATAACGTACAAAACCCATCCCAGAAGGTACGTACACACTGCCAGGTGCGTGCATAACGTACAAAACCCATCTCAGAAGGTACGTGCACACTGCCAGGTGCGTGCATAACGTACAAAACCCATCCCAGAAGGTACGTACACACTGCCAGGTGCGTGCATAACGTACAAACCCCAGCCCAGAAGGTACGTACACACTGCCAGGTGCGTGCATAACGTACAAACCCCATCCCAGAAGGTACGTACACACTGCCAGGTGCGTGCATAACGTACAAACCCCATCCTAGAAGGTACGTGCACACTGCCAGATGCGTGCATAACGTACAAAACCCATCCCAGAAGGTGCGTACACACTGCCAGGTGCGTGCATAACGTACAAACCCCATCCTAGAAAGTCTGTACACACTGCCAGGTGCGTGCATAACGTACAAACCCCATCCCAGAAGGTACGTGCACACTGCCAGGTGCGTGCATAACGTACAAACCCCATCCCAGAAGGTACGTACACACTGCCAGATGCGTGCATAACGTACAAACCCCATCCCAGAAGGTACGTGCACACTGCCAGGTGCGTGCATAACGTACAAACCCCATCCCAGAAGGTACGTGCACACTGCCAGGTGCGTGCATAACGTACAAACCCCATCCCAGAAGGTACGTGCACACTGCCAGGTGCGTGCATAACGTACAAACCCCATCCCAGAAGGTACGTGCACACTGCCAGGTGCGTGCATAACGTACAAACCCCATCCCAGAAGGTACGTGCACACTGCCAGGTGCGTGCATAACGTACAAAACCCATCCCAGAAGGTACGTACACACTGCCAGGTGCGTGCATAACGTACAAACCCCATCCCAGAAGGTACGTGCACACTGCCAGGTGCGTGCATAACGTACAAAACCCATCCCAGAAGGTACGTGCACACTGCCAGGTGCGTGCATAACGTACAAAACCCATCCCAGAAGGTACGTGCACACTGCCAGGTGCGTGCATAACGTACAAAACCCATCCCAGAAGGTACGTGCACACTGCCAGGTGCGTGCATAACGTACAAACCCCATCCCAGAAGGTACGTACACACTGCCAGGTGCGTGCATAACGTACAAAACCCATCCCAGAAGGTACGTACACACTGCCAGGTGCGTGCATAACGTACAAACCCCATCCCAGAAGGTACGTACACACTGCCAGGTGCGTGCATAACGTACAAACCCCATCCCAGAAGGTCCGTGCATGATGTGTACAGGAGGAGGGCCACTCACTTCTTTGCCTGTGCGGCAGTGGGTCCCTTCTTCCTCGGTCACAGTATCCCAGTCACTCTCAGCCTTCCTGACTTAGGACGGAGATCAGCAGCCACGCGAGCCGCAGATGTACAAAACGCGCGATCAGCACTTCTGGCTCTTCATTCATTGGCCGATATCCCTGCATATGACTTGCTTACGTCATCAGCAGCCGACTAAAGTACACACATCATGGATTGACACAGAGCTAGTTGGTCGGCTGCTGATGTCGTAAGCAGGTCATATGCAGGGATATCGGCCAATGAAGAGCCGGAAGTGCTGATCGCGCATTTTGTACATCTGCGGATTGCGTGGCTGCTGATCTCCGTCCTAAGCCAGGAAGGCTGAGAGTGACTGGGAGCATCTGTGGCCCGCACAAAAGTCTCAAACTTTGTGTTTACAGACAAAGTTTGAGATTTTTGTGCGGGTCGCAGATATGCCTGTAAAGGGCCGCATGCGGCCTGCGGGACGCGTGTTTGACATGCCTGCCCTATACAATGGGTACGGAAAGTATTCAGACCCCTTTAAATTTTAACTTTGTTTTATTGCAGCCATTTGGTAAATTCAAAAAAAGTTATTTGTTCTCGTTAATGTACACTCTGCACCCCATCTTGACTGAAAAAAAAACAAAAATGTAGAATTTTTTGCAAATGTATTAAAAAAGAAAAACTGAAATATCACATGGTCATAAGTATTCAGACCCTTTACGCGGACACTCATAAAAGTCACATGCTGTCCATTTCCTTGTGATCCTCCTTCAGATGGTTCTCCTCCTTCATTGGGGTTCAGCTGTGTTTAATTAAACTGATAGGACTTGAATTGGAAAGGCGCACACCTGTCTATATAAGAACTCACAGCTTGCAGCCCATGGAAAAAAAATGGAGTGAACGTGGATTTAGGCTACTTTCACACTGGCTTTTTTTGCTAGACGTCGCAATGTGTCGTTTATGGCAAAAAACGCATCGTGCAAAGTTGTTTGCAGGATGCGTTTTTGCCCCATAGATTAACATTTGCGACGCTTTGCAACACGTCGCAACCGTCGTGCGACGGTTGCGCCGTGTTGTGGCGGACCGCCGGGAGCAAAAAACGTTACATGTAACGTTTTTGCTCCTGACGGACCGCTTTTTCCGACCGCGCATGCGCTGCTGGAACTCCGCCCCCACCACCCCGCATCTTACAATGGGGCAGCGGATGCGCCGGAGAATGCATCCGCTGCACCCGTTGTGCAGTGCGTCAAACGCTAGCGTCGGAATCTCTGCCCGACGCATTGCGACGGGGAGATTCCGACGCTAGTGTGAAAGTAGCCTTACTCTGTTCTGCTGAATAACTGGAAATCCGGGCGTATTATAAAGAAATGTGGTTTTCTTTATGATAATACGCCCGGACTTTCAGTTATTCAGCAGCGCAGAGTAAATCCATGTTTACCCCATTTTTTTTTTCCTACAGTTGGTCATTGCAGCGAATATTCCTACAAGCTAAATTAAAGCTCTATCTGGTGAGTACAATTCAATTGTATTAACAGTTTGTGTCTCGGATAAGACGCTATATTGTGCTATTTTCTCCATTAGGTATGTCAGGAAAATAGCGGTCTATTAGGAGCGCTGTGAGGGCAATGAGGGAGTTAAAAAGGAGGCAGGATTCAATGCAGTTCCAGCCACGCACCTTCTAGAAGGAGCGAATAAAACTAGGAAATAGAAGCACGATCACCTGATGAAGATGGGGTACCGTCGAAACACGTTGTAGTTTACACCAATAGTCTTGTCCTGGCTTCATTTCAGCGCTCCTGTGAAGGTGCTTGTATTTCCTAATTTTCTCCAGCAGCACTCATTAGCTCACAGTGCATGTCAGACCAAATGAGAATCGAGGTCAAAGGCACTGGCCAAGGAGCTCAGAGACAGAATTGTGGCAAGGCACAGATCAGGCCAAGGTTACAACAGCATTTCTGCAGTACTCAAGGTTCCTAAGAGCACAGTGGCCTCCATAATCCTTAAATGGAAGAAGTTTGGGACCGCCAGAAGTCTTTCTAGACCTGGCCATCCATCCAAACTGAGCAATCGTGGGAGAAGAGCCTCGGTGAGAGAGGTAAAGAAGAACCACAAGATCACTGTGGCTGGGCTCCAAAGATGCAGTAGGGAGATGAGAGAAAGTACAACAAAGTCAACTATCACTGCAGCCCTCCACCAGTCAGGCCTTTTTGGCAGAGTGGCCCGACGGAAGCCTCTCCTCAGTGCAACACATATGAAAGCCCGCATAGAGTTTGCTAATAATAATAATAATCTTTATTTTTATATAGCGCTAACATATTCCGCAGCGCTTTACAGTTTGCACACATTATCATCACTGTCCCCGTTGGGGCTCACAATCTACATTTCCTATCAGTATGTCTTTGGAATGTGGGAGGAAACCGGAGTACCCGGAGGAAACCCACACAAACACGGAGAGAACATACAAACTCTTTGCAGATGTTGTCCTTAGTGGAGCATCTTATGGACCCATAATCAAGGTTTGTGCAGCACTATATGGGGCAAATATCTTTATGGAGCATCTTATGGCGCCATAATCAACATTTGTGCAGCATTATATTGGGCAAATGTGTCTATAGAGCATCTTATGGGGCCATTATTAACCTTTATGCAGGATTATATGGGGCATATTTTAATATGGAGCATCTTATGAGGCCATCATAAATTTTATGGAGTATTATATGGGGCTCCTGATTCAATATGGATATTCAAAAACACTTAACCTACTGATATCTCAATTAATTTTACTTTTATTGGTATCTATTTTTATTTTTGACATTTACCGGTAGCTGCTGCATTTCCCACCCTAGGCTTATACTTGAGTCATTAAGTTTTCCCAGTTTTTTGTGGCAAAATTAGGGGGGTCGGCTTATACTCGAGTATATACGGTATGTACTGTAAATTTGCTCTCACTTTTTTTTTTACAGGACAAAATTAATTTAAGGCATATTGTAATTCTTGCAAGAATAGGGAATCATGCACTGTACTATTTAGGATAGAAATAAAACAATCTTAGCATAAATCAATAGGACAGATAAGTATAAAGTTTGTAAAATATGTTGTTAGATAGCTTTACTCTGAACTTTCAATGTCAAATTGTCTCAGGGTACAGCTCACTAAATGCTTCACATCATATTTCTTCAGTCTATGAAAAGGGTGCATGTTTCCCCTTATATTCTATGTATAGTGTATATGTCATCAGAGCAGCTAATTTCTTCAAACATGAGCGAAGAGGAAAAACAAACTAAAGCATCAAGCATACAGAGACAACATAAACTAGACTATTGATTTATGTACAGTTTATTGAAAGTTTAGATATAGCTTTATGAAGTACTTACCTTAATCCTGCTTTCCTTTTCACTCCAGAAGTACTGAGATGAATGCAGGCATTCCTTCCCTGTGTCTTTATTTTTTCACCTTATCTGTAGAGGAGGAGCTTCACTACTTATCATGAAGATAACTGCAGCACAGATTCATCTCAGCTAAGGGTATGTGCACACGTTCAGGTTTTTTCGCATTTTTCCCGCTATTCTATGCATTTGGAAAAAACGCATAAAAAACACGCAAAAAAAGCATAAAAACCGCGAAAAAAACGCATGCGGATTTCTGGCAGAAATGTCAGGTTTTTGTCAGAAAAATTTCTGCCAGAAATCCTGACGTGTGCACATAGCCTAAAAGTCTAGACCTTGGATCAGGAATAGGATGGACATTTATAAGACATATCATAACTTTCCTAAATTTCGGAGATCCACCCCCTGATAAAGGAATCTCCGAAACGCACGTCGGGGTGCTCTGTACTTGGGTACGCAGGACTGACAGGTATATATATGATCTATCCCTAAATCTCCCATATACCTCTCTACCAGTAGTGTGCATATGCAATCTTGAGTTGCATGTGAGGACACGTCTATGTATGGCGTAGTTCCCTTTTTCCCTTGCTTATATATTTTTGTAAATGTAGGCATAGCTTTGATTGCAATGCAGAATAGACGTAAGTGTTGATATTGGGCAAGCTATTTGTCCAAGGCAGGTTTAAGAAAACCTGCCATGGGCTTTTATTTTTTTAATGGACTACAGAATGGCAGTGGGGCAGTCCGTTTCCTCCCTGGCCCTGGGTTTTCCATGTGACCGACGGCCACAGGTTCTGTTGAAAATCCCTGCAGCAGTGGGTTGATTGTGTTAATTTTGGCCTTGCAAGCAGGCAGAGCAGAAGGCTCTGCAGAGCTTAGTCTGTGTGAGGCAACACAGGGCCAAGTGGAGCTAACAGGCCTGGCACTCTCAATGTACACGGTGGTGCAGTAGCCCATGGCAACCGGTCACAGACTGTCTTTGTTTTCCCGGCTCCGATCCGGAGGATACAGCGTGCTGTGCACTGTGAGAGTTTGGACATTAAACATGTTTTGCTTTGAGCTTTGCTGGGTCACTGCCTCATCACTGCACCGCGTGGATTCCGCTGCACTACAGTATCAATGGAAGTCTTAGACACTTGAGCACCAACACCTAGAGATGAATTATGAGAATACCGTGCATCTCAGGGTTAAATCCAATATACCACCAGAATCCTAGGAGCCCTCTGCATGCACCCCTGTATCTATAGCTGTCCCAGCTGTATATATTTGTAGTATCTAGCACGTCTTTTGGCAATTAAAATATCAATTAATTATGGGCTGCTGTTTTACTTCAAATCCTGATTTCCCATGTCCGTGAGTCCGGCTTGTACTTATAGGCTACCTGGGGTTGGTTTCTGACCCGATATGAGCTTGTTAACAGACTGGGCTTATATCTAACGATGAACTGGTGGCAGCATACCGTTCTGGTGTTATATATTCCTGGTCTGGGACTGGTGATATATACACCACCCTCACTGCAGAGTGCCTTGATAACCAGTGCGTGACAGGGCAGCCTCTCTGGCAACTTATCCTGTGTGCTGTTCCCTGACTGACCTGAGGGTAAGGGGGGCGCTAGAGAGCTGTGACTAAGCTGCATCACAGGTTGGGGGGGGGGGGGGATATCCATATTCCCTGGCTCTTGATTTCCTCACAGCCGGCACCCAGCTTTTCTGTGTTCTCCGCAGGATCTCGTGGCCACCCAGCGCTACGGTCATTGCTCTTCTTTTACCTTTCTTTTCTGCTTTCTCCACTTACCTTAATAACCTTACAGATTAATATCCCGGCTACAGCGGAGACCCGAGGCTGGAGGAGGTTTCATGTTCGTGGAGTGCTGCTCCGGCTCCTGCATTATACATTGTGATAGGACCATAGTGTGTAACAGGAAACACGATTACAGCTCCGGACTGAATAATTCACTGCCTGAAACGCGATCGTCCAGTATGGAAACTGTGAGCGCATTCCTCCAGTAGTGATTGCAGTGGACGCGGTTTGGCAGAGGATAATCTGTCCAGACATCTGACAACTTCTCCTCGTAGGTTTCATCCAGGAGCGACATGGGGACATGGATCATGGTGTAAGCAGGGAATGTAAACTGCAGAAACTCCTGGCACTTCTGTGCGTGCTGCACACGCTGCTGACAGTGGGTGAGTACGACCACCATAACTGGAGGGGTAGACGGCATATGGTGGGTGGCTACATACTGGATCCTCCACACACTGGACCCTCCGCTCATTGGACGGACCCTCCGCACATTGCACGGACCCTCCGCACATTGCACGGACCCTCCGCACATTGGACGGACCCTCCGCACATTGCACGGACCCTCCCCCCCATCCCCCCCCCCCCCCCCCCCGCAATATTGTGACTGGTGTCACTTATGTATGCAGAGAAAATCTAAGGAATTAGATGCAAATTTCCAGTTGCTGTCTGTTAGTTACTTTATTTGACTTATTGCCCCCAACATTAACATGTGGTCCCAGCCTGCAGGAGGCAAGTACGGGGGGCAGCACAGCTACGGATGTGGCATCTAAGGGGACCCTGCTACAGCAGGTGACATATATCATAGATGGGCACGTCTGGGACATCAGAGGGAGCGCTGAGGCCTCGTTCAGACATCAGGGGGCATTTTGTATTTAAGAAAAAGGCAAATTTCATCCACTTTATGTCCATATTTCAGCATCGTATTTATTTTTCTCATGCAAAAAATAAATTAATAATAATAATCCAAGCTTTTGTTACAAGCGGTCGTCCCGTTACATGCAGCCATCAATCATCCCATGATAAGTGATCCTCAATCATCCCGTTACAAGCGGCCCTCGTCCCGTTACAAACGGCTGTCGTCCCGTTACATGCAGCCATCAATCATCCCATTACAATTAATCCTCAATCATCCCGTTACAAGCGGCCCTCGTCCCGTTACAAGCGGCTGTCCCGTTACATGCAGCCATCAATCATCCAATTACAATTGATTCTCAATCATCCCCATACAAGCGGCCCTCGTCCCGTTACAAGCAGCTGTCGTCCCGTTACATGCAGCCATCAATCATCCCATTACAAGCGTTCATCGTTTCGTTAATAAGCGGCCACCATTCATCCCTTTACAAGCGGCCATCAATCATCCCGTTACAAGTAGCCATTGTCCCGTTACAAGCGGCCATCAGTCATCCCATTCCAAGTAGCTGTTGTTCCATTACAACTGTCTGTTATCCCATTACAAGCGATCACCAATCATCCCGTTCCAAGCAGCCATCAATCATCATCCCGTTACAAGCAGCCATCAATCATCCTGTTACAAGCGGCCCTCAATCATCCCGTTACAAGTGTCTGTTGTCCCATTACAAGTGGCCATCAGTCGTCCCAATCCAAGCGGCCGTAGTCCTTTCTCAGTCCGTTTGTTTTTTGTCCCATTTTGCACCAAATCTGCATTAATACCAACATCTTCATCTCTGATTCGGTGCAGATTTTGCCGTATGCGTTGCTGAACATGAAATCCGCAATGTATACCTGCACCTCAGAGCCGAAATCACCACCATAATGTCTAGTCCTCATTGAACCTTTTCTGCATCCCCAGGTGAGGCGCTAAGTCGCGAGAACAAGGTGCTATCGGTGGACGGGGTGCTGGGCCGTTCTGTGCAGCTTAAGTGCGGAGACATTGACTCCTCCTTCGTCCTCATCTGGACGTTTATTATCATCGGAACGGATGAAATCGTCCTCATCGCTCGCAAGGGTAATGTGTACGAGGAAGCGTCAGCTCTGGGGGTCGTCACGCTGACCGGCAGCTCGCTCCTCATAGAGAACCTGAAGCCGGCGGCCGCGGGCCGATACACGTGTATAGCGTTCAGGGAGGAGTCGTACATCTCCGCACCCACGGTGTCCATTAACCTGACTGTTCTAGGTAAAGCATTTTTCCGCTCTGCTCTCACATCTGCACTTTGTTACAGTGTATCGGACTTGCTGGTTCAGTGTAACAAACCATCAGCTGTGCACATACAGTGCGCTCTCCATATCTCTCATTTGTTTTTTTCTGTTTTAGTGCCGGTTACAAAGCCCAATCTACACATCGACGAGCAGACGCCGGTGGAAGGGTCCGCAGTTGTGTTGTCCTGTGCTGTTGAGGCTGGAACCGGACCCCTCAGCTTCATCTGGCAGAGATACACAATCCTGGACGGGACGTTCACTGTACAAGATGGCAACAGCAGCGGCCTCATCCTGCAGCCGGCGACACGATCCCACACCGGCTGGTACACCTGCACCGCCAGGAACATGGTCAATGAGGAGACCAGCGGGAGACTCTACCTGGACGTTATATGTGAGTCCTCCAACTCCACCACTGCAGAATAGTGAGTGCAGCTCTGGGGTATAATACAGGATGTAACTCAGGATCAGTAATGTAATGTATGTACACAGTGACTGCACCAGCAGAATAGTGAGTGCAGCTCTGGAGTATAATACATAATGTAACTCAGGATCAGTAATGTAATGTATGTACAGTGACTGCACCAGCAGAATAGTGAGTGCAGCTCTGGGGTATAATACAGTATGTAACTCAGGATCAGTAATGTAATGTATGCACACAGTGACTGCACCAGCAGAATAGTGAGTGCAGCTCTGGAGTATAATACAGGATGTAACTCAGGATCAGTAATGTATGTACACAGTGACTGCACCAGCAGAATAGTGAGTGCAGCTCTGGAGTATAATACAGGATGTAACTCAGGATCAGTAATGTAATGTATGTACACAGTGACTGCACCAGCAGAATAGTGAGTGCAGCTCTGGGGTATAATACAGGATGTAACTCAGGATCAGTAATGTAATGTATGTACACAGTGACTGCACCAGCAGAATAGTGAGTGCAGCTCTGGAGTATAATACAGGATGTAACTCAGGATCAGTAATGTAATGTATGTACAGTGACTGCACCAGCATAATAGTGAGTGCAGCTCTGGGGTATAATACAGTATGTAACTCAGGATCAGTAATGTAATGTATGCACACAGTGACTGCACCAGCAGAATAGTGAGTGCAGCTCTGGAGTATAATACAGGATGTAACTCAGGATCAGTAATGTATGTACACAGTGACTGCACCAGCAGAATAGTGAGTGCAGCTCTGGAGTATAATACAGGATGTAACTCAGGATCAGTAATGTAATGTATGTACACAGTGACTGCACCAGCAGAATAGTGAGTGCAGCTCTGGAGTATAATACAGGATGTAACTCAGGATCAGTAATGTAATGTATGTACACAGTGACTGCACCAGCAGAATAGTGAGTGCAGCTCTGGAGTATAATACAGGATGTAACTCAGGATCAGTAATGTAATGTATGTACACAGTGACTGCACCAGCAGAATAGTGAGTGCAGCTCTGGAGTATAATACAGGATGTAACTCAGGATCAGTAATGTAATGTATGTACACAGTGACTGCACCAGCAGAATAGTGAGTGCAGCTCTGGAGTATAATACAGGATGTAACTCAGGATCAGTAATGTAATGTATGTACACAGTGACTGCACCAGCAGAATAGTGAGTGCAGCTCTGGAGTATAATACAGGATGTAACTCAGGATCAGTAATGTAATGTATGTACACAGTGACTGCACCAGCAGAATAGTGAGTGCAGCTCTGGAGTATAATACAGGATCAGTATGTAATGTCTGCAGTGACTCCTCTGTTTTTGTAACCTGGAGAAAATGCTGTGATTATTATTTTTTTTTTGTACATATCTTGCAATATGGTAACGGCACGTCCACTGTTTCTTCCAGACGGCCCAGATGAACCTGAAATCACCATTAAGCCATACGCCATCAGTGAGACCGGTTTTGCTGCCAACGAGCTGGAGGAGGTGACACTGAACTGTTCGGCGTCCTCCAACCCTCCATGCCACTACATCTGGTTTTATAACAACTCTCAGATGTCCACCGGGCAGATGTACGTCATTCCCAAGATCTCCCGCACACAGACCGGCTTGTACACCTGCTTGGCACAGAACGCCCAGCTCAATACCCGGACCCAGAGCACCATCATCCTCACCGTCTACTGTAAGTTCTGTTATTTTATATTACAGCACAATCTGCAACCTCCTAATTCTCTTGTGATACAATTCCTCATCCAGATCTCTGCTTGCTGTCAGAGAATAGGAACATTTTTATTTACAGCATCTACAAAACTAACACTTGTCACAGCTGAGCGTTTGCTACTATTGTGTCCAGCCTCGACGATCCTGAGCTGACTACATCCACTGCACACTGCTATGGTTTGCTGCAATGTGTCAGTGCAGCTCTGGCCGGGGAACTCGCTTCTCAGCTAGGACAGGACAACATCTGTTTGCTTTACACCCTGTGACCATAAGCCAAAGAGGTTTCATTCACTAAATACAAGCAGAGATCCTATAGATTGTGAGGGATTAAAATATAAAAATGTTGTAGAACTTGTGAAGTTCCCGGAATCTGCTGTTGAAGTGCCGCCATCTGGTGCACAGGCCAGTAACCCGGCCGGATATCTTGCTTTTTATTTGTCCATCTCTTGTTCGATGTGATCACTTGTAACCATCTTGTGTTTCTCTTCTGGATGTTACTTTCTTGCACATGTGCAGATGCGGCACCACGTCCAACCTTCTGTATGCTGGAGGCAATTGTCTTATATTGGGTTCATGACTGACTTACCATGGGGGAGACTGCACTGCAGCTGAATCCCCACCTGAGTTCAAAAGCGGGGGGCTCCCTGTATTTTTTTTCAGAACTTGCACTTGTGATACGTGTTGATATTATATACAGAACTTTACAAAAGTTTTATGCAGATGAGGAAACAAAAGTGCAGTAATAGAAGGGTTAATGGTTTATTTTTATGAACTAATAAAATGCAAAGTGCATAAAGAAATGAGAAATGTGAATCTCATCAGTATCTAGTGACCGCCCGTCGCCCCCATCATCAGTATCTAGTGACTGCCCATCTCCTCCATCATCAGTATCTAGTGACCGCCCATCGCCTCCATCATCCTTATCTAGTGACTGCCCATCTCCTCCATCATCAGTATCTAGTGACCGCCCGTCACCACCATCATCAGTATCTAGTGACCGCCCATCGCCTCCATCATCAGTATCTGGTGACCGCCCGTCGCCTCCATCATCAGTATCTAATGACCGTCCATCGCCTCCATCATTATTATCTAGTGACCGCCGATTGCCTCCATCATCAGTATCTAGTGACCGCCCATCACCTCCATCATCAGTATCTAGTGATCACCTCCATCATTAGTATCTAGTGACCGCCCTTCGCCTCCATCATCAGTATCTAGTGACCGCCCTTCGCCTCCATAATCAGTATCTAGTGACCGCCCATCGCCTCCATCATTATCTAGTGACCGCCCATTGCCTCCATCATCAGTGTCTAGTGACCGTCCATTGCCTCCATCATCAGTATCTAGTGACCGCCCATCACCTCCATCATCAGTATCTAGTGATCGCCTCCATCATCAGTATCCAGTGACTGCCCTTCGCCTCCATCATCAGTATCTAGTGACCACCGGTCGCCTCCATCATCAGTATCTAGTGACCGCCCTTCGCCTCCATCATCAGTATCCAGTGACCGCCCTTCGCCTCCATCATCAGTATCTAGTGACCGCCCGTCGCCTCCATCAGGATCTGGTGACCGCCCGTCACCTCCATCATCAGGATCTGGTGACCGCCCGTCACCTCCATCATCAGGATCTGGTGACTGCCCATCGCCTCCATCATCAGGATCTGGTGACTGCCCATCGCCTCCATCATTAGGATCTGGGGACTGCCCATCGCCTCCATCATCAGGATGCGGTGACTGCCCATCGCCTCCGTCATTAGTATCCAGTGACCGCCCTTCGCCTCCATCAGTATCCGGTGGCCGCCCGTCACCTCCATCAGTATCTGATGACCACTCATCACCTCCATCAGTATCTAGTGACCGCCCATCGCCTTAATTACTATTTCTCGTCACTTGTACACTGGTTATAAAGGATCTCTGCAGGAGATTGTTCCAAACATCTTGGAGAACTGAGCCCAGATCTTCTGTGTATGAGGCCTGTGCGGATCCTTCTGACATACTCAGCATTCTGGTCGCTCTTCTCTGGACCTGCTCCACGTTTTCAATGCCTTTTTTATAATGTGGTGCCCAGAACTGGACACAGTATCCAGATGAGGCCTGACCAACGAGGAGTAGAGGGGGATAATCACTTCACGTGATCTAGACTCTATGCTTCTCTTAATACATCCTAGAACTGTGTTTGCCTTTTTGCTGCTGCATCACACTGTTAACTCCTGTGCAGTCTGTAATCTATTAGTACACACAAGTCTTTTTCACACGTGCTGTAGTTTAGTTCTATTTCTCCCATTCTACAGATGTCATTTTAGTTTTTCTTGCCCAGATGTAGAATCGTGCATTTCTCCCTGTAAAATACCATTCTATTAGTTATTGCCCATTGTTCCAGTTTATCTACTGTAGATCCTTCAGAATCCTTTCTCTGTCTTCTCTAGTGTTGGCTATCCCTCCTAGCTTTGCATTAACTGCAAATTTGATTAGTTTACCTTCTGTTTCCTTGTGTAGATAATTTATAAAAATGTTGAACAACACTGGGGCCAGTACAGAGCCTTGTGGTCCCCACTTGTAACACTGGGGCCAGTACAGAGCCTTGTGGTCCCCACTTGTAACGCTGGGGCCAGTATAGAGCCTTGTGGTCCCCACTTGTAACGCTGGGGCCAGTACAGAGCCTTCTGGTCCCCACTTGTAACGCTGGGGCCAGTACAGAGCCTTGTGGTCCCCACTTGTAACGCTGGGGCCAGGACAGTGCCTTGTGGTCCCCACTTGTAACACTGGGGCCAGGATAGAGCCTTGTGGTCCCCATTTGTAACATTGGGGCCAGGACAGTGCCTTGTGGTCCCCACTTGTAACGCTGGGGCCAGGACAGTGCCTTGTGGTCCCCACTTGTAACGCTGGGGCCAGTACAGGGCCTTGTGGTCCCCACTAGAAATCCTTTTCCAACTGGATGTGCAACCATTTATGACCACTCTTTGAGTATGATCACTGAGCCAGTTATGAATTCATCTAACTGCAGCCTTGTCAATCCCATACTAGGTCATTTTTTCAATAAGTATGAGAAAGTTAGGTTCCAACCACACAGTCAATAATCAGCAGGGCTTTGGACTCGGCACATGTCTGCTGCCGACTTTTGAACACAGGTGATTCCGCATGTGGTCACTGAACTGTGCGGAATCACCGCGCCAGTACATTGTACGGGTGACATTTATCTTGCTGAGATTCGCGTCTCTACAAGATAAGTTGATATTCTGCAGCCTGGAAAGACGCACCGTATGTCCGTCTCCACAGGGAAGCTCAGGCTCTGGAGCACGCATAGTGGACATGGGGTTTCTTGAAATCCCCCCACTATGCTGTAACATCTGAACGCTGCGGATGTACACAGCGTCCAACCTGCAACGTTTACTGACCGTGAAAAAGTACCTAAAAAGACAGAAGGATCCACACAAGCCCCATACACAGGAGATCTGGGGTCAGGTCTCCAAGATGTCTGGCACAACCTCCTACCGAGATCCTCCATAACCGGTGTACAAGTGACCGAGAAGAAGTGATGGAGACGATGGAGGGGTCACCAGATACTGATGATGGAGGTGTCGGGCGGTCACCAGATACTGATGATGGAGGCGAAGGGCGGTCACCAGATACTGATGATGGAGGCGATGGGCGGTCACCAGATACTGATGATGGAGGTGTCGGGCGGTCACCAGATACTGATGATGGAGGTGACGGGCGGTCACCAGATACTGATGATGGAGGCGAAGGGCGGTCACCAGATACTGATGACGGAGGTGACGGGCGATCACCAGACACTGATGACGGAGGTGACGGGCGGTCACCAGATACTGATGACGAAGGTGACGGGCGGTCACCAGATACTGATGATGAGGGAGACGGGCGGTCACCAGATACTGATGATGGAGGTGATGGGTGGTCACCAGATACTGATGATGGAGGTGACGGGCGGGCACCAGATACTGATGATGGAGGTGATGGGCAGTCACCACATACTGATGATGGAGGTGATGGGTGATCACCAGATACTGATGATGGAGGTGACGGGCGGTCACCAGATACTGATGATGAGGGAGACGGGTGGTCACCAGATACTGATGATGGAGGTGATGGGTGATCACCAGATACTGATGATGGAGGTGACGGGCGGTCTCCAGATACTGATGATGAGGGAGACGGGCGGTCACCAAATACTGATGATGGAGGTGACGGGCGATCACCAGATACTGATGACGGAGGTGACGGGCGGTCAACAGATACTGATGATGGAGGTGACGGGCGGTCACCAGATACTGATGATGGAGGTGACGGGCAGTCACCAGATACTGATGATGGAGGTGACGGGCGGTCACCAGATACTGATGATGGAGGTGACGGGCGGTCACCACATACTGATGATGGAGGTGACGGGCTGTCACCAGACACTGATGATGGAGGTGACGGGCGTGGTTTCCAGATACTGATGATGGCGGTGACGGGCGTGGTTTCCAGATACTGATGATGGAGGTGACGGGCGTGGTTTCCAGACACTGATGATGGAGGTGACGGGCGTGGTTTCCAGATAGTGATGATGGCGGTGACGGGCGTGGTTTCCAGATACTGATGATGGAGGTGACGGGCGTGGTTTCCAGACACTGATGATGGAGGTGACGGGCGTGGTTTCCAGATACTGATGATGGAGGTGACTGGCGCGGTCTCCAGATACTGATGATGGAGGTGACGGGCGCGGTCTCCAGATACTGATGATGGAGGTGACGGGCGGTCACCACATACTGATGATGGAGGTGACGGGCGGTCACCACATACTGATGATGGAGGTGACGGGCGGTCACCACATACTATTGATGGAGGTGACGGGCGGTCACCACATACTGATGATGGAGGTGATGGGTGGTCACCACATACTGATGATGGAGGTGACGGGCGGTCACCACATACTATTGATGGAGGTGACGGGCGGTCACCACATACTGATGATGGAGGTGATGGGTGGTCACCACATACTGATGATGGAGGTGATGGGTGGTCACCACATATTGATGATGGAGGTGATGGGCGGTCACCAGATACTGATAGGATTTACTGTTCTCTTTTGTTCATTCACTTTGGGTTTAGATAATAGATATAAATAAACCATTATCTCTTCTACTTCTGACATCTTGTCCATTTTCAGCAATTTTCTCACCTGCCTAACACTTTTGCACAGTACTTTGTGCATATCCTATTCGTTCACACTGATTTGTCTACGCAGGGGCCTGAACGTGGCAGGAGACGCAGTGACGGGCAGCTGATATGGTGGGGATTGTGCCCGTTCATGTGTTTTTGGTGCATTTTCACTGTTTTTCGTGCAGATTTACCAGAGGGGTCTCCCACCTGCACAGCGCAGCCTCACGGTAACTACAAGGATGTGGCGCTGTGGTGCTCCTGGCAGGGGGGTCTTCCCCTGGCGCAGGTCTACTGGGTACAACCAAATGAAGTCAACAAAGTCATTGTGTCAAACTCAAACGCAACTCTGGTAAAAAATGGCGCAGAGCTGCGAAACGGGAGCGCCTTCACCTGCACCATCTCCCACCCGTCTCTGAAGAAAGACATCAACTGCAGCACCACAGTGGGTGAGTAACAACCCCACCACTCCACTGTGGGTGATGGAGAGTAAAGGAACATCCAGGGTGACCACAGCCCCGCCGTCCGATATGCTGTAGGATGCCCCCTGTGTATAGAGGTGTTATCAGTCATTGTACTGGAGGATCAGGTCAGCTGTGACATCATCTATTCTGATTGGTGGATCCTGTGTCATCCCCTGTATATGGAGGTGTTGTCAGTCATTGTACAGGAGGAGGAGGATGTGAGCTGTGACATCACCTATTGTGAAAGGTGGGTCCTGTGTTATCTACTGTATATAGAGGTGTTGTCAATCATTGTACAGGAGGAGGAGGATGTGAGCTGTGACATCACCTATTGTGAAAGGTGGGTCCTGTGTTATCTACTGTATATAGAGGTGTTGTCAGTCATTGTACAGGAGGAGGAGGATGTGAGCTGTGACATCTCCTATTGTGAAAGGTGGATCCTGTGTTATCTACTGTATATAGAGGTGTTATCAGTCATTGTATTGGAGGAGGAGGTGAGCTGTGAAATCCCCTATTGTGAATGGTGGATCCTGTGTTATCTACTGTATATAGAGGGGTTATCTGTCATTGTACAGGAGGAGGAGGTGAGCTGTGACATCATCTATTCTGATTGGTGGATCCTGTGTTATCTACTGTATATAGAGGTGTTGTCAGTCATTGTACAGGAGGAGGAGGAGGTGAGCTGTGACATCACCTATTGTGAAAGGTGGGTCCTGTGTTATCTACTGTATATAGAGGTGTTGTCAGTCATTGTACAGGAGGAGGAGGATGTGAGCTGTGACATCTCCTATTGTGAAAGGTGGATCCTGTGTTATCTACTGTATATAGAGGTGTTATCAGTCATTGTATTGGAGGAGGAGGTGAGCTGTGAAATCCCCTATTGTGAATGGTGGATCCTGTGTTATCTACTGTATATAGAGGGGTTATCTGTCATTGTACAGGAGGAGGAGGTGAGCTGTGACATCACCTACACTGTGTGCAGAATTATTAGGCAAGTTGTATTGAGGATTATTTTTATTATTGATCAACAACTATGTTCTCAATCAACCCAAAAGACTCCTAAATATCAAAACTTAATATTTTTGGAGGTTGGAGTGGGGTTTTTTAGATTTGGCTATCTTGGGAGGATATCTGTTTGTACAGGTAACTATTACTGTGCAGAATTATTTACTTTACTGATCCAACCTCTGGCCCTTCAAGAGTCACTCTCATTTCATCAGTCCATAAAACCTTTGGAAAGTCAGTCTTAGGCCTGTCCCACACGTCCAGATAATTCAAGTACCAGAGTTATTCGTGTCCGTGTGTTCACATAGCACATCAGTGTGGCACACGTGCGGCAGCCGTGTGCCGACTGGGTACCACACGCACCGTGCAGGAGACAGCGCTAGAGTTAAGCGCTGTCCTCTGCTTTGGGTGCTGAATCCAGAATTCATTCCTTCTTCCCAGCAGCGTTCGCTGGAGCGAAGGAATGAAAAATCTTTTTTTTTTTTTTTGGTTGTGAAAATAAAGTTCCCGGTAATCTCCCCCGTCCCTCCCCCTGTGTGCCCGCCCGCTGGCATTAAAATACTTACCCGGCTCCCTCGATGCTTCCTCCAGCGTCGCAGCTCTTCCTGTATGAGCGGTCACGTGGTGCCACTTATTACAGTGATGAATATGCGGCTCCACCCCTATGGGAGGTGGAGCCGCATATTCATCACTGTAATGTGCGGCACCACGTGACCCAGCGAACGCTGCTGGGAAGAAGGAATGAATTCTGGATTCAGCACCCAAAGCAGGGGACAGCGCTTAACTCTAGCGCTGTCTCCTGCACGGTGCGTGTGACATCACCTATTGTGAATGGTGGATCCTGTGTTATCTACTGTATATAGAGGTCTTATCAGTCATTGTACAGGAGGAGGTGAGCTGTGACATCACCTATTGTGAATGGTGGATCCTGTGTTATCTACTGTATATAGAGGAGTTATCAGTCATTGTACAGGAGGAGGAGGTGAGCTGTGACATCACCTATTGTGAATGGTGTATCCTGTGTTATCTACTGTATATAGAGGTGTTATCAGTCATTGTACAGGAGGAGGTGGTGAGCTGTGACATCCCCTGTATATAGAGGTGTTAAGTGTTGTGGAAGGTACATGAGATATGGCGGTATAATATAATATAACCCCAGTGTCCATGGTAAAAATTTATTTCTATTTTTATACAGATTGTGATGTGCTAAAAGTTTAGAAAACACTTTAAAGAATTATCTGTCTTTTTTTAGTTTTTATTTCATAAAATCAGTAAGGAGGTGATGCGTAGAGACTCTGTGCACGGTTTATTCATTCGCATCATTTTGCTCCTTTGTGTCAGTGATGCCTCCCGGTGGCCCCAATTGCTCTGCGGTAGCCACGAAGATGAATGAGTTCATCATGTTGACATGTGAGTGGAGCGGCGGGCTGCCCCGGATCACCCTGCAATGGAATAACCATGAGATCGGAGACATCAAGGAGTCCTCCAACATCTATGTGTTCAAGCCCGACCGGACGTACAATGGCAGATTATTCACCTGCACCGCTCTGCACCCCATGATGGCGGAGCCCGCTCACTGCCTCATCAAACTCGGTAAGGCACAAAACAACAGAACTTAGATGAAAAAGATGCAAATGCCCCAAAGTTTATAAATGTTTCAAAGCTTTTAATTTGAGCAAGATTTGGCCCAGTTTCCAGGACCTCTGGGTGAAGGCGGTGACCCTGAGCCTCCATAGTCTGAGGTCCTCACTATGTGACCCCCCGAGCATGTGCCGGCCTCTGACGTTTGCCTTGTCCACCCATTTTGTCTTCTCTGTTATTTTTGCACCCTTGTCACATAGACCATATGTAGGTCTGCAGAGTATTTGCTGAACCTTCCTGTTCCTCCGCTTTTCACAGTGGCTCCAGTTTTGGACTCTCCGAATCTTGACACCTCCATATTAGAAGGACATAATGCCCAGCTGAGCTGTCACCTAACGCTGGCCACCCCCAGCTCCGAAATCACCTGGTACGATAACTCCAACAAGGAGATCATCACTGATTCTCAGAAGTACGGCATGTACCGGGAGAGCGGGCTGTCAGCGCTGACGGTGCGGGAGACTGAGTGGGACACGGACAGCGGATTGTACCGATGCCTGGCCTCCAACGCTGTTGGGAACACGTCTCTGTTACTGCGGCTGCGTGTGAACAGTGAGTACAAGCTGCCATGGTTGTAATTATAAATGGGGTCCCCCTGTTCTCCTGCTTCCCCAACCACCGGGAAGAAGAACCCCAACCTCCGGGAAGAAGGAACACAACTACCGGGAAGAATAATCCCTGGTATTTGCTTCCCCCAAACTCAAAGTCTTTTGAGACTTTAACCCATTCCCCCGGTGCAACCAAAAGCCCCAGAGAATGGTGTATGCCTAATTACTTGTTTATTTTAGCTTTTTTTGCGTTTCCTTGCCAGAATATCCTACGCCCCCCAATGTGACCATCAGTAAACTTCTCTACAGCCGGCAGAGGACGGAGGTGGATCTGGAGTGGATGACACAAGGCACCGGGGACCTGACTGGTTTTATGGTCCAGCGACAAGCCAGCATCCGATCTGTCCCAATTCCTAAGCGATCCATCCAGGCCGCTACCTGGGACACGGTGGCCAATGACATAGAGCCTGAAATCCGGGGGCACAAACTTGGAGGACTGGACCCTTCAATCGTATACGCCTTCAGGATACTGGCCGTCAACCATAAGACTACGGGATTTCCTTCTGAGGTGAAAACACCAGGTACAGTCTGAGGTTCATGGGTCTGGTGTAAAAGTATTGGTACCCTTGTACCAAAGATACCAGTGCCAGGGTGTGAGTGACATTTACCAGTGATGATGGTGACCTTACTGCCTTCTTGGGCTCGTACGGGGCCCAGACCTCCAGCATACAGATGTGAGATGTGGTGCTGTGCGCTGACGTCTGCTCCTTATTCCTTTCCATACTCCTGTTCTTCTGGGGAATCTTGGGGATTTTCTAAGGAGTTTAGTCGATTTTCAGAAACATCCGACACTTCTACTTTCCCAGTGGTCGGTGAGGATGGAGGCCGCTGCAGGATATATAGGGTGCATCAATTTCTGCCTGTATGGCTGCCCCTCTCTGACCACTGTGATTGGACCACATGCCTCGTATAGCCACGTCACTCCCGCTGTACTGTGGCTTTGGGATCACTGGCCCCTGAAGATCAGTGTGCTAATTAACTTTTTCTTTTATTGACCCTTAAAGGGGTTTTAAATGACTTCTTAAAAGTTTACAGAGGCGAGGCATCCATATCAAAGAAAGTTACTTACCACTGGAATCCAGTGCTGTCCTCCAGGATCGGACGCGATCATGTTCCGACCACCCGATGCCTGACGCTGCAGCCAATCGTCCTCATCGGTCAGGTGATTGGTGGTCAGACAATGGTCACTTTTGGACGTGGCGGGGCTGACCTGTCGGATCTCTAGTGGTCAGTAATTCTATTCTTTTATGCATTTTTTTTTCCCTCCATAAACTTTTCATATTCCTTTTAACTCTGTGCCTGGAAAATACCTAAACATTCTTGGTTAAATTCGGTGTTCGGGTCTCCCCACGTGACAACCTGACTGTAACACCTGAGTTGTCATACAGTATGCGCCCTTCACCAGAGTGTCCGTGTCAGAGCGGTAATGGCCGCCTCGCTGGGTCATGTCCCTTACTGATCAGATTTGTCCACACAGAATAATATTGTACCATCCCTTTTAACCGGTCATTCTTACAGATTAGTATAATTCTTTTCCTTCCAGCCGATCCTCCAAATAACGTTTACCCTGCCGCTATCGGGGCTGGCTTTGCTGGTATGTTGGTGGCCAGTGTGGCCAGCCTTCTGGTTTTCCAGTACATTGTCCGGAACCGCGAGAACAACCCACGTGAGTGACTGACCCGATCTCTGGATATTGGCGCAACCTTATTGTTACTGTTCACATGGCGGCTAATGACTGCGGATTAATATCCAATATTACTGATTCTGGGTGACCATGGAGTGCACAGGGCCGGTGGTTTCACGCCCAGTAGAGAAAATTTAAATTCTCTTTTTTGGGATCTCTCCTAAATTTGTCAAACACATGATGAGGAACTGCGCGAGGTCTGTGCACATCGCACCTCCTCATGGGCCGGGTTTTCATAGAAACAGGAGAGTCCTATTATTTATTTTTTTGCTCACCCCCCCCCCCCCTACCGCGGCGGTGCCCTACACAGGGGGGCCACACAGTCATAGGCTTGACATTGAATTACAGGGGTACTTTAGCCACAAGCCTCTCATAGGTGATAAACGCTGGATTAGTGGCACCCGCCCTGATCGCCAGCAGAGAGACCACCGTCCCCCGATTTCTCAGTCGCAAGAATGCAGTTAATAGGAGTTTGAATGGAGCGGAAATGACAGATGCGTCCGGCTGGAATAACTCTCCAATGTTTTCTAACCACAGTATTATTTCTCCTTTTTATATCTCCTCCAGGATTGCACGACTTGTTCTTCAGACCGTAAGTAAAATACTTTCATGAGTTGGGAAATCACAACGAATTATAAGGCTTTTGACCATCTATGAAAAAGAATTATATAGAAAGCAATGTTGATTAAAAAGTGTCTCATTAAGTGTATACAGCTCCTATGTTGACCTATGTGTCTCACTGGTTACCGAGCACATCTGTCCCATATGGACTCACTCTGTGTATGTTCGGTAGGTCAGTCTGTCTCCATGTCAACCTTTCTATGACTCTGTCTCATCTGCTCCTTAGCGCCACGGCTGAGTCCCGAGAAAACATCCGCAACCCTGAAGATGCGGAAACCGCAGCAGATGGTGAAGAAGGACCTGCCAGTGCCGGAAATGCACCAGCGGCAGAAGCTCCTGCTGAGGGTAAGGGACCATCATATTACTGTGTGAAGCCCCTGATGGTGCATATTAAACAGGGTCTCCCGGTGTTCAAACCAGGTTATTTATGGTCAATGTGCACACGGACGGCAAACTCACCAATGTCAGTCCATGTGCATGAGCAATTCTGGGGGAAAAAATGCAGCATGCTTTATTCTCCTCCATCTTTGCAATGACCTGTGGATGATTGCTCTGAGACCCTCGTACACCCTTCCACGCTGGTTACGATTGCACTGAGACGCTTCAACACCCGTCCACGATGTGTATGATTGGCTCCGAGCTGTTCCTACACCCGTCCGCGATGTGTATGATTGCTCCCTACACCCGTCCGCGATGTGTATGATTGCCCCGAGCCGTTCCTACACCCGTCCGCGATGTGTATGATTGCACTGAGCCGCTCCTACACCCGTCCAATGTGTATGATTGCACTGAGCCGCTCCTACACCCGTCCAATGTGTATGATTGCACTGAGCCGCTCCTACACCCGTCCACGATGTGTATGATTGCACCGAGCCGTTCCTACACCCGTCCACGATGTGTATGATTGCACCGAGCCGCTCCTACACCCGTCCACGATGTGTATGATTGCACTGAGCCGCTCCTACACCCATCCACGATGTGTATGATTGCACCGAGCCGTTTCTACACCCGTCCGCGATGTGTATGATTGCACTGAGCCGCTCCTACACCCGTCCACGATGTGTATGATTGCACTGAGCCGCTTCTACACCCGTCCACGATGTGTATGATTGCACCGAGCCGTTCCTACACCCGTCCACGATGTGTATGATTGCACTGAGCTGCTCCTACACCCATCCACGATGTGTATGATTGCACCGAGCCGTTCCTACACCCGTCCGCGATGTGTATGATTGCACTGAGCCGCTCCTACACCCGTCCAATGTGTATGATTGCACTGAGCCGCTCCTACACCCGTCCACGATGTGTATGATTGCACTGAGCCGTTCCTACACCCGTCCACGATGTGTATGATTGCACTGAGTCGCTCCTACACCCGTCCACGATGTGTATGATTGCACCGAGCCGTTCCTACACCCGTCCACGATGTGTATGATTGCACCGAGCCGCTCCTACACCCGTCCAATGTGTATGATTGCACTGAGCCGCTCCTACACCCGTCCACGATGTGTATGATTGCACTGAGCCGTTCCTACACCCGTCCACGATGTGTATGATTGCACTGAGTCGCTCCTACACCCGTCCACGATGTGTATGATTGCACCGAGCCGTTCCTACACCCGTCCACGATGTGTATGATTGCACTGAGCCGCTCCTACACCCGTCCAATGTGTATGATTGCACTGAGCCGCTCCTACACCCGTCCACGATGTGTATGATTGCACTGAGCCGTTCCTACACCCGTCCACGATGTGTATGATTGCACTGAGTCGCTCCTACACCCGTCCACGATGTGTATGATTGCACCGAGCCGTTCCTACACCCGTCCACGATGTGTATGATTGCACTGAGCCGCTCCTACACCCGTCCAATGTGTATGATTGCACTGAGACGCTCCTACACCCGTCCACGATGTGTATGATTGCACCGAGCCGTTCCTACACCCATCCGCGATGTGTATGATTGCTCCCTACACCCGTCCGCGATGTGTATGATTGCACCGAGCCGTTCCTACACCCGTCCGCGATGTGTATGATTGCACCGAGCCGTTCCTACACCCGTCCGCGATGTGTATGATTGCACTAAGCCGCTCCTACACCCGTCCAATGTGTATGATTGCACTGAGCCGCTCCTACACCCGTCCACGATGTGTATGATTGCACCGAGCCGTTCCTACACCCGTCCACGATGTGTATGATTGCACTGAGCCGCTCCTACACCCGTCCACGATGTGTATGATTGCTCCGAGCTGCTCCTACACCCGTCTGATGTGTATGATTTGACCGAGCCGTTCCTACACCCGTCTGATGTGTATGATTGCACCGAGCCGTTCCTACACCCGTCCGAGATGTGGATGATTGCACCGAGCCATTCCTACACCCGTCCACGATGTGTATGATTGCACCGAGCCGTTCCTACACCCGTCCACGATGTGTATGATTGCTCCGAGCCGCTTCTACACCCGTCTGATGTGTATGATTGCACCGAGCCGTTCCTACACCCGTCTGATGTGTATGATTGCTCCGAGCCGTTCCTACACCCATCCGCGATGTGTATGATTGCACTGAGCCGTTCCTACACCCGTCCGTGATGTGTATGATTGCACCGAGCCGTTCCTACACCCGTCTGATGTGTATGATTGCACTCAGCCGTTCCTACACCCGTCCGTGATGTGTATGATTGCACCGAGCCGTTCCTACACCCGTCTGATGTGTATGATTGCACTGAGCCGTTCCTACACCCGTCCGTGATGTGTATGATTGCACCGAGCCGTTCCTACACCCGTCTGATGTGTATGATTGCTCCGAGCCGTTCCTACACCCATCCGCGATGTGTATGATTGCACCGAGCCGTTCCTACACCCGTCTGATGTGTATGATTGCTCCGAGCCGTTCCTACACCCATCCGCGATGTGTATGATTGCACCGAGCCGTTCCTACACCCGTCTGATGTGTATGATTGCTCCGAGCCGTTCCTACACCCATCCGCGATGTGTATGATTGCACCGAGCCGTTCCTACACCCGTCTGATGTGTATGATTGCTCCGAGCCGTTCCTACACCCATCCGCGATGTGTATGATTGCACCGAGCCGTTCCTACACCCGTCTGATGTGTATGATTGCTCCGAGCCGTTCCTACACCCATCCGCGATGTGTATGATTGCACCGAGCCGTTCCTACACCCGTCTGATGTGTATGATTGCTCCGAGCCGTTCCTACACCCATCCGCGATGTGTATGATTGCACCGAGCCATTCCTACACCCGTCCATGATATGATTGCACCGAGCCGTTCCTACACCCATCCACGATGTGTATGATTGCACCGAGCCGTTCCTACACCCATCCGCGATGTGTATGATTGCTCCGAGCCGCTCCTACACCTGTCTGATGTGTATGATTGCACTGAGCCGTTCCTACACCCGTCCGCGATGTGGATGATTGCAGCGAGCCGCTCCTACACCCGGTCTGATCTGCCCGATTATTTCAGTGCTTGTGTGAGTTTGGTCTTATTAAAGTCTAAGGTTTTAGGAGGCAAAAAAAAACCAATTCTCTGCCGCTTTCTCTGTGCACACAGTGAATGGCAATGGCTGAGGAGGTCACTGCTGGGGTTTCCTGGCATGTTCAGTCCAGACAGGAGGTAGAGACCTGGGAAATATTAGATAATTTGCTGATTTTACTTTTTTTTCTTATTTCCCCATTAGCATCTGCTCCCAGTAACTCTGAGGTGCCCCTGTCCCAGATGTCTCCAACGTCAGAGGAGCCGCCGGTCAATGTCACCATCACTGTGACAGCATTGTCCTAGAGGAAGGTCTCATCATGGAGGAGCAGGGATGTCGCCGCAGAAATCCTGGGCCGCATGGATGAGTAACCCGACCACACAAGGGACCATCACAGACGTGGTTTATATGCTCAGATTGCTTATTAAGGCTGGTGTTTCATCACATCTGGGTGTTGCTGGAGGATTTGTTGTGGGACTTAAGTGTTGGAGGTATGAACTCACATTAATATTAACAAAGTGCCTTTTGACGTTCTCGTATAATATGTTCGAGTCCCCACGGCTGCGTGTCTCAAGGCTTTTCGACAGCCGCAGTCCACGCCTGTTAGGCAATCCCTATATGTGTTGCGGCTATCGAGCAGCCGCGGGGACTCGAACATATTATTCAAGCATGGCGAAGACACTGGGTTAGCACCAGAGCATGGTAACACCTTATCGGGCACGTTCACTCATCACAAGACTTCAGCTTTATTTATGATCAGGAATTCCTTTACCATTTCGGATCTGATGGAATTCAGCCTCGTACCTGGGTGCGTTTGTTTTTGTTTTTTTGTACATAGTTCACAATAAAAACTTTGCACATAAAACTGGAAAAGCCCTTTAAAACCAAGATGACGTCAGTGCCTTAGTTTTAATGTACACTGTACTCGTACACTGGCATCCTGAGCACCACTTGTGATGGCTAGGACCCCCGCAACGTCACAGACCCCTGCCTGTCATGGAGATGTTAGTAATCACGAGGCTCACAAGTCCCCCGGCCCTCGCTGGCCAGCTGGGGAAGATCACTTTGTCCTGGTCCGGTAGCCACAGAGTAAATCTTTCTGTTGACAGCGAGCAGAGATCCTGGGAATAGAGACTATTGATGCATAAAGATTAGAAAGTCGCAGTCTATCTGCACGATCCCATGATTTCTGTACCTTCTCCCTGCGTGAGCCTGAATGCAGATTCCAGCAGCATTCCAATACTTTGCTTTCAGCACCACTGCTTGCTGCCAGTGAATGGCTCATATGTCTGCCATTACTGCAGTGTACCACTGCTTGCTGCCAGCGAATGGCTCATGTCTTCCATTACTGCAGTGTACCACTGCTTGCTGCCAGCGAATGGCTCATGTCTTCCATTACTGCAGTGCATTCCTAGGGATTCCAGCATGTTGGCGGCTCTCACACCTCCATCAATGATCACGCCACTCGTCGTGCTGTATATTAGGCATCTGTCTTTTTAATATTATATTAAAATATAACAAAAAGTTAAAACCGGAAACACGAAATCCTACAACACTTATGTACAAACTGCTACAGAATAATTCCGCTTCTTCGTAGGAAAATAGTAATTTTTTCTATGATAAGAAATAACCCTTTATACTTTGCAGAAAATAAAACTAAGAACAAGGCAGAAAGTTGCAAGCGGCGGTCCCATGGCCCGGGGGGTCTCCACGGATCATGTATGTCAGAGTGTGTACAAGGTACGAAGGGATCGGACACAAACGTGCAATCCTGGAAAGTGCTGCACTATGGGCACATGGGGGATGGGACATGACATTGTCATCTGGAGAACTACAAGTCCCAGACCAGTTATATATGTGCTAAGTGACATAAGATACAGTGAAGCCAGCGTCTCGAGCTGCCAGCCCTTCTCTATACCAATATAATAACCATGAGCGATCTGCCAGGCGCCTCGCGCTCCTGACATAAATAATAATACGCGACACTTAGAACAGCGCCATTATAATAAATTACACCGCAGCCAGATAGGAGCTGCACGGAGAACGTCCCGCCGCTGAACGGGGGTCCTCTGAGGGGAGGAAGGGGCCGGGTCACTATACAGTCTGTGGGAAAACGTGCAAAAATATCTACAGGAAGCCCAAACACTGGGACCCCCATCATAATCAGGGACACGGGGGCAACACGGACCATACGTGGAAGGTAGTCGTGCCCTCCTCAGCCTGAGACATACAGGTGTCAGTAATGTGTGGAGCGATTAGCTAAGAGCACGGACCCCCATCCCGGGATGGAGGATACATACAGCAGAGGGATGTTCAGCCTCGGGGAGCTGCCGAACAGCGGGAACGGTCCCCAAATTCACCATGTTTAGATATTAAGGATGCAACTCGCCCACGATGCAGGAAGCTGAGATACATGGAGCTGTTTACTCGACAGTTTGCAGCCATCGCCTCAGTATTACTGCCAACCTGTGTGCTAATTGCCCCTCATAGGTGAGCTTGGTATTAGGCCACACAACGAGGCCCACCGGGAAGAAAAGACAAATGCCTCAGCACAATGGCAGCCATCACTAATCATAATTAGCAGCGGTGCGTTATTATACAATGATACAACATATATACATCTCACTTCTCTGGCCGTCACTGTGCCACATCGAGGTGACTAATATAATTGCAGAGTGTCGGCTGTGAACACGACTGTGCAGGATGAGGTCGTTACTGATTATTACAACGGTCAATTAGTGCATAAGTAATATTAAATAATATCTTTATAATTTAATCACATATAACACGGACAGAGCCAGGACTAAAGTGCTTCTCTCTGCCATCCACGCCTGCCCCCGGCCACTATATTTACAGGCCAAGTAACGACACCGCACCACCTGCACAGCTAACACCGACTCTAAGCCGCCATTATCTGCCATGATTGGTTGTACCAAAAGTCATGGGACAGATCGGACGCCATATGCAAAACGTACTTTGTCCAATTTGGTTCTGTCCGTCAGGATTATTTCTCCCACAGGACACCAGGGGGCATGTTTTCTGTATATGGCAGCACAGACTATGCTTTCTATACAGTCCATGTACCGGCCTGGCGTGCGTCACGGGAACACGATGGAGGGTCCTACCAATGCAGCCGCAGCTTTTAGGACATTTCTCTTGTAGTGAGCAGAGCAGCCATATAAATAGTGAATCTCGTGTGTCCCCGGGGACAGGTGGGACAATGTCAGCACAGGTGATGTACTCGTCCCATGGGCCCAAAGCACGCCTGCGTTACATTGTAATGGGTGGTCCGCAGTCATGTGATGCTGCTCTGAAGAGGAAAGTGCAGTCCCGGGCTCTGGTTCACGCTTCTGCTATCGGCAGCTGCTGGCGGCCGGTGGAGCCATCTAACGTCCGAGTCTGGTTTTCATCACAGGAACTTAGAACAATAGGAGTCGGTGATGTGAAGCCTCCATCTTCTCGTATACTGGAGCAACTGTCACCTGAGAATGTCAGGGAAGCGTGGGTTTTATTCAGCCATAACCAAGTCCTCCTCCATCCTCCACTACTCTCCCGTATCCTTGTCTTCTATCCTCCAACATGTCCTCGTCCTCCTCCATCCTCTACCACTCTCCCATATCCTCGTCTTCTATCCACCAACCTCTACAACTCTCCTGTATCCTCATCTTCTATCCTCTACAATGTCCTCATCCTGCTCCATCCTCTCTTACTCTCCCACATCCTCATCTTCTATCCTCCTCCATCCTCTACTACTCCCACATACTCATCTTCTGTCCTCCACCACATCCTCCTCCATCCTCTACTACTCTCCCACATCCTCATCTTCAATCCTCCACCACATCCTCCTCCATCCTCTACTACTCTCCCACGTCCTCTATCCTCCACAACGTCCTTGTCCATAGAGGATGGAGGAGGACGAGGACATGGGAAAGTAGAAGAGGGTGGACGAGGACGTGCTGGAGGATGGAGGAGGATGTGGGAGAATAAGAGAGAATGGAGGAGGACGACTATGACATGGTGGAGGATAGAAGACAAGGCTACCGGAGAGTAGTAGTGGTTGGGGGGTAGAAGACGAGGATATGGGGGAGTAATAGATGATGGAGGAGTATGAGGACATTGTGGAGGACATGGGAGAGTAGTACGCTCTCATATCCTCGTCTTCTATCCTCCACCTTGTCCTTGTCGTCCTCCATCCTCTATTACTCTCCCTTATCCTCATCTTCTATCCTCCACATCTTCCTCCATCCTCTATAACTCTCCCATGTCATCATCCTCTTCCAGCCTCTATTACTTCCCCATATCCTCATCTTCTACCCGCAAACCACTACTACTCTCCCGTAGCCTTGTTGTCCTCTAGTACTCTGCCATATCATCATCTATCCTCCTCCAGCCTTTATTACTCTCCCACGTCCTTCTTCATCCTCTATTACTCTCCCTCATTCTCTATCCTTCACCATGTCCTCATCCATCCTCTACTACTCTCTCATGTCCTCCCCTTCTTCTTAAGCCTTTATGAAGGGGTTTTCCTGAGTAGTGAACAATCCATGTAACCATCCCATTTTGAAGCTATACCTTTATCTACAGAACATCACTCTGGTGTCCTCTGTGGTCAACTCCGCCTTCTCTGCCCAGACATGAGTTTTTGTATTCTCTGCATCTTCTCTACTCCACCATGATTGTCTCTGCAACCTGTAGTCTTCTTCATCCGCTGCCTAATCCTAAGATCTTTGCTCCTCTTTATCAGCATGCCCCTCACAGTCTTGTACCTGACTAGGAGACCTGCGCTCTGTTCACACTTGGCTCTTTACATTCTACATATAATTGTGACCTTCCCTTAATCCATAGAACTGTAAATTCTCAATGGCCAAACCAGACACAGACGCCACTCGGCGCCATTAGTGCTCTCACCTTCAGGATTGGCGGCTTTTATCTCTGGCGTCCCGTCCTGGTGAGGGGGTCGGGCCGGGGCCTGTACATCCTTCTCTTTCAGATCCACATCTACTTCTGGTGAATATTCAGATTCGCCTGATGACAAGATCATGGGCGCTGATGCAGGACCGAGTGGTTTGGTTTCTTGGGTCTCCTCTTGGTACGGAGCCCTGGCTGCACCATTGCTGCTGTAAGAGTCATTGATTTTATTAAAACACCTGAAAGAAAATAAGAAATCATATAATGTAGTCATGAGGCAGCCATAACAAAGGGCAGAGTGCTCTCAAGATGGATCTTCAGGGTGTCAACCAAGCTTGTATGGCCTGTTCTGCACCTGAAAACAACATGGGTGATCATCAACCCCAGATTCCAAACTTAGTTACAACCCCCGAGCCCTGAATAATCCCAGCTCAAGTTTCAAGGCCAGTCCAAACCCCCTAAGTTGAGCAACACAATAGTCCTAGCCTTCCAAGTTGGGCAAACCTACGATCTTCTCCAGACCGATCGACTCCAGTCCTAACTCCTCAACCCTGGCACAATGGCAATGCTAGCTTGTAAGCAAGGGATCAAAATATCAACCAAGAAACAAGTGCCACAGGGTGGAGGAGAGGACACTGCTAGGAACGTAGTAAGCCGCTAGTGATCATCGTAGTGCACTGGCCAGGAAGGCACCAAGACAGAGAAGGAACATGTGGCTGCCTCCGTAACTGACCTGTTATTGTTGCAGCAGTTTCTGCAGTTTCGGCACTCGGACGGGTCTGTCTGGGGTACAGCCGAATAAAGCACACCGCCCTGGAATACAAAACATCCCCGACGTCATGGACTGTATGATCAGATATGGAGCTCGCTATTATACACTGGGTTCTCATGCTTATGGTGGACGTACATTGGAGATGCTGTGTGGTAAGTGTTCATACACCGGACACGTTCCCTTAGGAGAATTAGGACAGGTCGTATATAATTCTCCATTTAGGATGCCGTTTACTCCATTATGTACGCTGTGATGCATGTGGGGGCAGCCATTGGTGAGGCTCCCATTTCCCATATATCCCCCATGAACGTTCCCATTGATGAGACTTGTTCCTGGTAAAGTGGTATATTCAATCATCTGTCCATTCAGATCTGACCCTTGATAGAGATAACCAGGAGGCTCGAACTCTGCAGAAAGAAAGTCCAACAGGGACAAATAAGTATCTGATATCATCTAGATCACAGTTTACATGTTCATATGTAATAATCAAATTATATCATGTATTATACCCCAGAGCTGCACTCACTATTCTGCTGGTGCAGTCACTGTGTACATACATTACATTACTGATTCTGAGTTACATCCTGTATTATACCCCAGAGCTGCACTCACTATTCTGCTGGTGCAGTCACTGTGTACATACATTACTGATCCTGAGTTACATCCTGTATTATACTCCAGAGCTGCACTCACTATTCTGCTGGTGCAGTCACTGTGTACATACATTACATTACTGATCCTGAGTTACATCCTGTATTATACTCCAGAGCTGCACTCACTATTCTGCTGGTGCAGTCACTGTGTACATACATTACATTACTGATCCCGAGTTACATCCTGCATTATACTCCAGAGCTGCACTCACTATTCTGCTGGTGCAGTCACTGTGTACATACATTACTGATCCTGAGTTACCTCCTGCATTATACTCCAGAGCTGCACTCACTATTCTGCTGGTGCAGTCACTATGTACATACATTACATTACTGATCCTGAGTTACATCCTGTATTATACTCCAGAGCTGCACTCACTATTCTGCTGGTGCAGTTACTGAGTACATAATTCCATTACTGATGAGGAGTTAGATCTTGTATTATACTCCAGAGCTGCACTCACTATTCTGCTGGTGCAGTCACTGTGTACATACATTACTGATCCTGAGTTACCTCCTGCATTAAACTCCAGAGCTGCACTCACTATTCTGCTGGTGCAGTCACTATGTACATACATTACATTACTGATCCTGAGTTACATCCTGTATTATACTCCAGAGCTGCACTCACTATTCTGCATCTTTTTAGCTAAATTCTGCCTCCATTTCCTTCTTATTCTGCACGGAGCTGATCTGTAGTCTGGGCGGTGTCCTGTTCATTCTCTGTACAGTCACTTTCCTCCATTATTTCTGCTCATAGCTAATAGAAGTTCTGCTTGTGGCTTTATAAGAACTTACTGTGCAGGAGACTCTGCTGCCGATGCTTCAGGAGACATATAGCGATGAAGGTCATCAGGATCAGAACCATCCCGCCTAACACACAGCCCACGATCACATAGAGCATGTCGCCGCTCCGCGCCAGTGTGCTGGATGAGCTGGAGCTTCCCTGCCCTCCTCGCTCTATGGTGGAAGGAGTGCTGAGCTGCAGCACCGGGTACTCCGAGGCTCCAGGACTCCTGCGGGCTGTAATATGATGCCGCTATACATTAGTGTGCACCCCGAGTGCCGGCGTCCTTACCCCGCACCCCAGAGTGCCGACGTCCTTACCCCGCACCCGAGAGTGTCGGCGTCCTTACCCCGCACCCGAGAGTGCCGGCGTCCTTACCCCGCACCCCAGAGTGCCGGCGTCCTTACCCCGCACCCCAGAGTGCCGGCGTCCTTACCCCGCACCCCAGAGTGCCGGCGTCCTTACCCCGCACCCCAGAGTGCCGGCGTCCTTACCTCCCTGCACCCCAGAGTGCCGGCGTCCTTACCTCCCTGCACCCCAGAGTGCCGGCGTCCTTACCTCCCTGCACCCCAGAGTGCCGGCGTCCTTACCCCGCACCCCAGAGTGCCGGCATCCTTACCCCGCACACCAGAGTGCCGGTGTCCTTTCCCCGCACCCATAGTATCGGCGTGTCAGAGCTAGAGGCCAATTTATCAGTTTTCCCCAGAATTCGGACATAAAACTGAAATTTCGCACATTTTTTTACACTTTTGTGGGGTTTTTTACGCTTGTCCGGGCAGCTCCACCATCTTCTTAAAAAGTGAGTAGAGCTTAGCTGCTTACACGGGTAGCCCACTCAGTGCCTACAGAATAATTTCTGGGGGCAGCACGCACCTCATCATTTTTCAGCAGTATTTGTCTACACGGGGGGTGTAAAGCCTTGGTCTCAATGACTGGGGCACTGCCGTTTCCTGTCTCGACCGGAGGCCCTACCATTTCCTGCCTCGATCTCAACCGGAGGCCCTGCCATTTCCCATCTCGATGACCGAGGCCCTGCCGTTTCCCTCCTAGGTCTCGATGACCGGGGACCCTGCCGTTTCCCTCCTCGGCCTCGATGACCGGGGCCCTGCCGTTTCCCTCCTCGGCCTCAATGACCGGGGGCCCTGCCGTTTCCCTCCTCGGACTCGATGACCAGGGGCCCTGCCGTTTCCCTCCTCGGCCTCGATGACCGGGGGCCCTGCCGTTTCTCTCCTCGGTTTTGATGACCAAGGTGTCCTGCCGTTTCCCTCCTTGGCCTCAACCAGGAGCCCTGCCGTTTCTCTCCTCGGCCTCGATGACCGGAGCCCTTTCGTTTCCCACCTCGGCCGCTGCCCGCTCACCTTTGGTCTCGCAGATCATCACGTTGCTGTAGTCGCTCGCTCCCCTCTCGTTGAAGCACTGCATCTTGATGTCATACGAGGTCTCCGGCTGCAGGTGACTGATCTGATGCTGCTTTTTGGTTCCTGTAATTAGACTTAATCAGATTTCTGGTTTCTTCCTCATCTGCTGCATTCACCAGGCGCCTGTCAGCCCCCCAGGCCTCTGTCCCCCTGGCGCTCACCTTCCACCATGTCCCTCTTGTAGTCGCTGTCATTGTCGCTGTCCGTGGGCCGGTAGTAGATGTAGAAGCCTTGGATCGGGGTGTTGTTGTTGTTTGCTGGAATGTACTGGAAAAATAGAAGAAAGCTGTAAGTCATCCCAAATATAAGGAGCGCGAAGAGGAGGCAGAGGGTCGCTCACCGTCCACTTCAGCAGGATCTCAGAGTCCGTCACCGCCTCCGTGTGGTCAATACGAGGACCGACAATCAGGGGGTTGGGGAGGCGGCTGCTGTATCCGGCCACTTGATACGGTCGGGACACTGTACTGTGTCGGCTCTCCCCATATGTATTAATGGCGATAACTCGGAATTTATACACTGCACCTGTAAAGAGGAGTAATTATGTCCAGCAGGTTACAACACCCGTCCAGTGGTCAGTCACAGCTACAGGCAGCTCCCATCATACCTGGCTCCAGGGCAGACACCTCCACGGACAGCATAGACGGAGGGATGTTCTCTGCAGCCATCATCCAGGCCTTCCCAGTTTTCCTATACTCCACTTTAAAGGAAGTTATTGGGGAGCCGCCATTCGCTCTTGGAATCCACGTCACATAGACGGAGGTCTCTGATGCAGTGGAGATGGTGGGACGGTCGGGGGCTTCAGGAACTAAAAGTGGGGGGTGGAAATGCAATTTAGAACTGTGAATGCAGAACAAAAGGGTAAAACATGAACATTACCGACGACTCTGCGGCACCGGACAGCTCCACACCTCCTATCTCTGTTGTACGGCCAGCACGGCGGCACTGCTGCATCCCCTGCACTGTCAGCGGCTCTGCTGCATCCCCTGCACTGTCAGCGGCTCTGCTGCATCCCCTGCACTGCCCGCATCTCTGCTGCATCCCCTGCACTGCCCGCGACCCTGACGCATACCCTGCACTGATATCGGCTGTGCTGCATCCCTTGCAATGCCAGCGGCTCTGCAGCATCCCCTGCACTGCCCGCGACCCTGCTGCATCTCCTGCACTGCAGGCGACCCTGACGCATGTCTTGCATTGCCAGTGGCTCTGCTGCACGCCCTGAACTGCCAGCAGCCCTGCTGCATCCCCTGCACTGCTCGCGACCCTGGTGAATCCCCTGCACTGCATGCGGCTCTGCTACATCCCCTGCACTGCGTGCGGCTCTGCTACATCCCCTGCACTGCCCGCAACCCTGACGCGTCTCCTGCACTGCCCCCAACCCTGCTGCATCCTGCGTGCCCGCGACCCTGACGCAAGTCTTGCACTGCCAGTGGCCCTGCTGCACCCCATGAACTGCCACGGCCCTGCTGCACCCCCTGAACTGCCAGCGGCCCTGATGCATCCTCTGCACTGCCAGCAGCCCTGCTGAATCCCCGCACTTCCCTGTTGCATCCCTGGCACTGCCAGGAGCCCTGCTGCATTCCCTGCACTGCTTGCAACCCTGCTGCATCCCTGGCACTGCGCGCGGCTCTGCTACATCCCCTGCACTGCGCGCGGCTCTGCTACATCCCCTGCACTGCGTGCGGCTCTGCTACATCCCCCTGCACTGCGTGCGGCTCTGCTACATCCCCCTGCACTGCGTGCGGCTCTGCTACATCCCCTGCACTGCCCACGACCCTGATGTGTCTCCTGCACTGCCCTTGGCCTGATGCATCTCCTGCACTGCCCGCAACCCTGAAGCATCCCCTGCACTGCCTGCGACTCTGCTGCTTCTTCTGCACTGCCCGCAACACTGCTGCATCCCCTGCACTGCCAGCAACCCTGGCTGCATCTCCTGCACTGCCTGCGACTGCTGCATCCCCTGCACTGCCAGCAACACTGCTACATCCCCTGCACAACCAGCCAATGCTCTACATGTCCTACCTCTGTTGTGTTCCTGCCCTACTCCAGTCCTAGCACCCCCAGTCTTATACCAGCCTTCTCCTTACGTTGTAACGCCATCCCTCCTGATGTACTGATGTATAAACCCAGCTACTTCTGATTCATTTTTACAAATAATAAAGTAATAACTACATGAATCCTCAGTTCCCCAAGTACCCAGGGGTGCGCAATAACACATGGATGAAACAATGATCTGGGTCACAGAGATGAGGTGAATGTAGCACAGTATAGTCAGTATAGTGTTAGTGACTGGGGAGGGGATGGACGTGGTGGTCTTCCCGGCTGGCACACTAGATACTTACACAACACAATCCCCTTTGGACAAAGAATGCAGGAAACAAAGAGAAGATTAGTGAGGAGAGGAAAGAGAAACAAGAAATATTACAGGTCAGAAAAAAGGAAGCGCCGTCGCCATCCTGAGCATTTCTGTGAAGGGTTAACACATCTGAATGGCACCATCATACATATACAGGTGACCACTGTGTAGTATTCTCTGTTAACAGCCATTTTAGAACCAGAAGCATCGGACTGAGGCGCAGGTGAATGCAGCCTCACTGACTACCAGATGTCACCGTGGACGACTCACCACTGCTGTGCCGAACAGAGTCCTTCTGCACCGGTGAAATGACCTGCTTGTGTCTTCCGACCGGAGGGGAAGGAGCCAGGGTGTTCTTGGAGGACGAGCTCTTCTCTGTGCAAAGTAAAGAACAATCTGACATCAGGTTGTGCTGCAAAATATCACATGTGCTGATGAGTGGCCAGGCGCACACAATACAGCCGGGCCATATGGGAAACAGTCAGCAAGCTTGTGAGCACACACCAACTAAAAGCTGCTATAATGGAGGACAGTTAGTTTTCCTACATCAGCTGCACAATGTCCGGTGGACAATCGTCATCCCCAAACTAGAAATCACCAGACTAAGCTCCGCTGCCACCGAGCAACCAGGGGATGTGGGAGACTTCAAGTCAGCAGACTAGTGAGTGCAGCTCTGGAGTATAATACAGGAGGTAACTCAGGATCAGTAATGTAATGTATGTACACAGTGACTGCACCAGCAGAATAGTGAGCGCAGCTCTGGAGTATAATACAGGAGGTAACTCCGTGTCAGTATTGTAATGTATGTACACAGTGACTGCACCAGCAGAATAGTGAGTGCAGCTCTGGAGGATAATACAGGATGTAACTTGGGATCAGTAATGGAATGTATGTACACAGTGACTGCACCAGCAGAATAGGGAGTACAGCTCTGGAGTATAATACAGGATGTAACTCAGGATCAGTAATGTAATGTATGTACACAGTGACTGCACCAGCAGAATAGTGAGTCCAGCTCTGGAGTGTAATACAGGATCAGTACAGGACATGGCTCACCTTTGCTGGTTCGGAATGTGAGCATGGCGGGTTGCCCTTCGCCCGCTGCGTTCCTGGCCACCATCAGCACCTCATATAGGCTGGCAGGCTCCAGTTCTGTGAGGTGGAACTCGTTCTCGCTGGCCGGGACTCGTATAGAATTCCAGGATCCCACCACATTTCCATCATCATCCAGCTACGGAGGGGAGATATGATTTAGTAACCTGTAGGAGCGCGCCTCGGGGCATCCTGCTCCGTCTCATACTACAGCACATGATGGCGCTCACCTTCCGGTAGCGCACGAAGTAGGCATTGATCGGTAGGCCGCCATCCCGTCCTGATCGCCACACCAAGAAATACATGTCCGGCTTGGTGGCCTGTGGTGGGCTGAGGATGATGGGAGCCTCCGGTAACATGGTGGCATTGACAGGCTTGTCTGTGGGGGCAGCGCTGGCAAGGACGGGGTCTTCAGTGGTCCTGGGGGCCACATCCAAATGTATCGTGCTCATCTCATAGGGAACTAAGGGATTAAATCCAACAATTCAAATACTTCTGATTGATTGCATGAGTCAATGTGCGCCCCAAACTATCCGGACCCTCGGACAGCGGGGTGATCACCAATATAGTGGCCAATACAACAGACTACATAACCAAGCACTTCTGCCCTTCAGGAGTCTAGGAAAGCTGGGTGGCATTAATAAATGTGGTCATATTGGTTATCACCCAGATGCCCCAGTGTCCATAACGGCAAATGTACAATTGATTTATCAGAGAACAGGACATAATGTCACCAGGCAGGTCGGCCATTCAGGAGTTTTGAGAAGTTGGGTGCCCATCTCTGCAATGACAGCAAAAGTTTCCCAGCTAAGTAGAAGTTTGGAAAAGTTAGGTGGCAATCTTACGTGGAAGCTGTAACATCAGCCATATTGATAGCCATCCAACTGTCCAAGAGTCCTGAAAGGCAAATCTGACCGATGCGCGGGAGCAGAGGGATAAATAATCCCATAACTAAGCAGATTGGCCACAAGTCTGGAACAGTTGGATGGCAGTCTTAACAGGACCTGTAATGAAAGCTATATAGGTTGTTACCCAGCTGTCCCAGAGCCCTGAAAGGCAAATCTGCCCGGTGATGGATGGAGGCCAGGGATTTATTGGCACAGGATTAGGTAGATGTGACCTTCCGAAGTCTGAAAAGCTGGATAGTGCCAATGTAATGGCAGCCTTCCGTCCAGGAACCCAGCTTTCCAGGGAGCAGCTATAATGGAGGGACAACTGAGGAGGGACACGGGGGACACACCTGCGATTTGTCCCCCGTACACCGGCTGCACACATACAAGGCGAGCAGCATGAATCACCTTTGCAGACGGAAACTGCTGGTAATCAGCTCCAGCATCGGCCGCCTGCGAGGCCGTGAAAATACCTTCAGCAAACAGAGGCTCCAGTATGAGAGGGCCGGACCAGGCGGGGGGCCGTACAGGAAGGGCTCGGAATAATATAGCCCCCCGGAGAGCAAAACCTGACGTATGAGACCGCGAGATGCTCGAGAATAAAAGATGTCAGCTATTGTTATACGGGCGCAATGCAAGACAATGGCCAGTAAGGGGCGAACTATGGCTCTGACCAAGCCCCACAGTAACGCAGGGACCAGTCATTACCCCAATGGGCCCAGTCCAGGATGGGGCCGTTTCTGGTCCCTACGGAGCATCATGCGATATCTGATGGCGAGTTACATGTTGGACCCGCACCATCACATTGATGCTAAGAACCTTTTATCATTTTATTAGATGTTTGGAGAAGAAATCACAATTTACGGTACGGAACTTACCGATGGTCAGCGTGGCTTCTGCTCGTGTCCATCCAAACTGATTAGAGGCCTCGCAGACGTATCTGCCAGCGTGCTGCCCCCGGACTGCAGGGATGTGCAAGGAGCTGGACCCCGCCTGAGACATGACCACAAGTACGGGGTCCGGGCCGCCGCTGCCTGCCGCCTTGGACTGCGATGACTTGCGCGGTTTAGGACGCAGGATATGGAATGGGTGACTACTGATGGGTCCGTTGCCGTCAAACCAGCGGATGATGGGTGTGGGCTGACCGGTGGCGTTGCAGGTCAGGGTCACCCACTCTCCATTCACAACGCTCAGACTTGTAGGGGGCGACACAATGGAGGGTCTGGAGCCGGATTCTGGAAGGAATTAAATGGTTACGCTACAGGATGCAAAACAAGAACCAACGCTGCCTCCACGGCACAGTCGCTGCCACCACGGGACAGACGCTGCCACCACGGGACCGCCCTCCCACCACGGCACCGACGCTGCCACCACGGGACCAACCCTCCCACCACGGGATCGACGCACCACGGGACCGACCCTCCCACCACGGGACTGACCTCCCACCACGGGACCGATGCACCACGGGACCGACCCTCCCACCACGGGACTGACGCTGCCACCACCCTGCTTTCCCAGCAGCCAGAATAGAAAACCTCTAGATGTACAGACTATTGGCAAATCAGGAGCGATAATCACGCAGTCCCAAAGACACAAGAGCTCAGATGATCGGTGTCCTCACACATAGAAAGTGTGCACTCACTGACCACTTCTGCCCAGAGGTTTGTGCAGTCTGTGAGGGTCCCCGGATCCCCCTAATCAGTACATTGGAGGGGCTACAATGCATCAAAATAAGTGTAGTTACACTTCCAGGATTTTGTCACTTTGTAGGGACGCGTTCGTGAATTTGTCCCTTTTTCTCATAATTTCCGGATTGTTATAACTGGAAACAGTCCAGAGTGAAAGGTCAATAATCTCACTAATTGTTCCAGTAAAGATTTCTATGAGAAAAAAACAAAAAGGGGGAATCCTGCCTCCTCCCACTTGCTACAATCGGCTCCTCACTGTTTGCTAAGTATTGATGCAAGACTCAGATCGAACAGCAGGTGGCGCTCTTGTATTGCTGTATATGGAATGGAAGAAAGACTAGAAATGACTCTAGCATCAGATGGCGGCATCTCTCAGAGCGGGGATGCCACTAGCATCAGATGGCGGCATCTCTCAGAGCGGGGATGCCACTAGCATCAGATGGCGGCATCTCTCAGAGCGGGGATGCCACTAGCATCAGATGGCGGCATCAGAGCAGGGATGCCACTAGCATCAGATGGCGGCATCTCTCAGAGCAGGGATGCCACTAGCATTAGATGGCGGCATCTCTCAGAGCGGGGACGCCACTAGCATTAGATGGCGGCATCTCTCAGAGCGGGGACGCCACTAGCATCAGATGGCGGCATCTCTCAGAGCGGGGATGCCACTAGCATTAGATGGCGGCATCTCTCAGAGCGGGGACGCCACTAGCATCAGATGGCGGCATCTCTCAGAGCGGGGCTGCCACTAGCATCAGATGGCGGCATCTCTCAGAGCGGGGCTGCCACTAGCATCAGATGGGGGCATCTCTCAGAGCGGGGACGCCACTAGCATTAGATGGCGGCATCTCTCAGAGCGGGGATGCCACTAGCATCAGATGGCGGCATCAGAGCAGGGATGCCACTAGCATCAGATGGCGGCATCGCTCAGAGCGGGGACGCCACTAGCATTAGATGGCGGCATCTCTCAGAGCGGGGACGCCACTAGCATCAGATGGCGGCATCAGAGCAGGGATGCCACTAGCATCAGATGGCGGCATCTCTCAGAGCGGGGACTCCACTAGCATCAGATGGCGGCATCTCTCAGAGCGGGGACGCCACTAGCATTAGATGGCGGCATCTCTCAGAGCGGGGACGCCACTAGCATCAGATGGCGGCATCTCTCAGAGCAGGGATGCCACTAGCATCAGATGGCGGCATCTCTCAGAGCGGGGACGCCACTAGCATCAGATGGCGGCATCTCTCAGAGCGGGGACGCCACTAGCATCAGATGGCGGCATCTCTCAGAGCGGGGACGCCACTAGCATCAGATGGCGGCATCTCTCAGAGCGGGAACGCCACTAGCATCAGATGGCGGCATCTCTCAGAGCGTGGACCCCACTAGCATCAGATGGCGGCATCTCTCAGAGCGGGGACGCCACTAGCATCAGATGGCGGCATCTCTCAGAGCGGGGACGCCACTAGCATCAGATGGCGGCATCTCTCAGAGCGGGGACGCCACTAGCATCAGATGGCGGCATCTCTCAGAGCGGGGACGCCACTAGCATCAGATGGCGGCATCTCTCAGAGCGGGGACGCCACTAGCATCAGATGGCGGCATCTCTCAGAGCGGGGACGCCACTAGCATCAGATGGCGGCATCTCTCAGAGCGGGAACGCCACTAGCATCAGATGGCGGCATCTCTCAGAGCGTGGACCCCACTAGCATCAGATGGCGGCATCTCTCAGAGCGGGGACGCCACTAGCATCAGATGGCGGCATCTCTCAGAGCGGGGACGCCACTAGCATCAGATGGCGGCATCTCTCAGAGCGGGGACGCCACTAGCATCAGATGGCGGCATCTCTCAGAGCGGGGACGCCACTAGCATCAGATGGCGGCATCTCTCAGAGCGGGGACGCCACTAGCATCAGATGGCGGCATCTCTCAGAGCGGGGACGTCACTAGCATTAGATGGCGGCATGTCTCAGAGCGGGGACGCCACTAGCATCAGATGGCGGCATCTCTCAGAGCGGGGACGCCACTAACATTAGATGGCGGCATCTCTCAGAGCGGGGCAGCGCAAACCTGATCTGTAATTTGCAAAGGAGACAAAACTTCCCCTTTAAGACGTCTGAAAATTCGGTGCAATAATCATCAGTGCTAATATGTTCACCCACCTGATTGTACCCGGAGTCTTGCTGCCGCCTGTGCCACCCCTACGCCGTTATCCGCCATGCACTGATACATCCCTGAATCCTCCGCCATTACGCCTGTAACATGGAGTTTGCTCCCCGATGGGCGGAGGCGCGAGGACGGATGCAGCGCCTTGGAGTTGTGCAGCCAGGTGACGGTAGGAGGTAGGCTACCTCGCCACTCACAGGTAAAAGTGACATCTGCACCCAGAAGCACAGACTGGTCCTCAGGGGGGTGCGAAATAGACGGGACCTCTGCAAGGAATAAAAAGGGACAAATGTAAAAAATAATCCTATAATAATAAAACATAAGTATTGACTTGGAGAAAAACGGCGTCTTAAAGTGACAGACCATGCTATAACTAATCTCTCCTTGTAAGCGATTTCTCAGAAACCACGGCTGAGCATTACCACGACGAATCACCATGAAACACCGCAGCAATTCCACGGTCATTTGTCCATTCACCGTGCTGCTCACAACTTAATGACTAAATTGCTACGAAATCCCATGGGATCTGGATAAAGGAACACAAACCCTTTACATTGATGACATCTGCACAGAAATTACAGCACCTGAGGACGCTATAACAGCCAACGTGAATGCTCCGCCCTTCTGGGAACCCTCTCAGCCATTCAAAACAGCCCAATGTGGTCATGTGACTATACAGTCCTGCCCCCGAGGAGGCAATCTCTTCCTGGGCGGGGATGGCCAATTGAGCCCCTAAAATTGACCTCAGGGAAGCAGTTAATGTGTGGTGTTAAGCCCATCAATGCAATAGGACATCATATAGTGGTAATCCCACTGTCGTACAGGGGCCCCACATCTAAAGGAGTCCTGTGTCCCTACAACGCTCCATCCCAGAGTAGTAGGGCCCCTGGAGGAGTCCTTGGCCCCATAAGTAGCAGCAGTACAAGCGTCTCTATGGTGACTATACCCTTTGTCAGCTCTTTGTTTTATTTTTTAGTTCCCCCTAAACTAGTCCCCCCATCTATGTCTTAACTGTGGTTATATGAAGGGTTAATCAATAAATCACTATGGATGCATTGGAGCTGCTGACAGAGGGGCACCGCATGGCAGCACATATACCCATGGGGCAGCCACAGCTGTCTCTATAAAAGTCACGAGCCTTCCCAAAAAGAAGAACCAGGTGTCACAAGCATTGTAGGCCAGAGCCTAGTGTAGTAGTCATTTCCTCATTGCCGGTGCTGCTGAGAGTACCTGACCACAGATCACTGTGATACAATGTAGCAATCACACGCTGAGGTCATCACTACGATCCAGTCCAGCAGAAAGAACAATGACAAGTGGGTGGAGTTTCCCAGAAGCCTCCACTGCATAAGCATTGGCACTGAAGACCCCAATAATGGTGAACATCTCCATCCCCGCTGATGGACACACCCGGCCTATTTGGACCGTTCTCGCTATCTACACGATCAGCGGGGATTCTGGATTAGCGGTCGTTACACTCGATCAACCAGAGAAGGAGGAAAAAGTTCTATAAATTATGAAACAAAGGATTTTCAATAAAAAGTACATTTCCAAATATTTTCCTATGAGCCGAAAACTTCATTCCGAGCGGCGTTTTACTACCGCAACGACTGGAACGGGGACAACGAACATAAAATCACATAATAAATATGGAACTGGCACGGATGGAAGAAAACGACTCAGGTGCCAAGAGGAGCGGTGGTGTGCGCCGCCACATCTGGAGGGGACACGTCCTGCATTGTGCCAGGGTCCTCGGCTGGGACACGCAGAGGCGACCATAGATCTGGTGGGGGGAGGGGCGGCGGTAATGGACGTGATCAGGAGCTGGTGTAAATCTCCCAGATTAGTGCTGGACTCGGCCCGCAGACATAGTGCCAACTGCGCCCTCCATGCGCCCGTCCATCACCCAGACACCTTGTCTCACATAATCGAGAGCTTGTTGTGGTGGCAACGGGAACGTGCCAGCAAGGATGTGAGCGCGGCTGCCAGCGGCACCGGCACCCGTGCCAAAATAATGAGCGCGTCTATTACATAAGCCGGGAAATAAATCCAGATAATTGCAGCGTTCAGACCGCAACAGAAAAATACATAAAGTGAGAAGAAAATGTCCCCAAATATATAAAATACATAAAATAGTCAATAAAACCGCTCCTACAGGGGTCCCATAAGCTCCATGATCGGGGGGTCCTCAAATCAAAGAGGTGATAATTAATTACAAAGTAACTTAAAGGCCCCGAGGGTTTGGGGGGCTACAGGCGTGCAATGCCCCCACTCACGAGTGACGACCACTCTTCCCATCATCCTCCATGCGGAGTAGGATGCTCAGGGGCGGGCACACAGTTCACCACTTAAATCTATGTCATGGCTCAAGGAGGGTCCCACTTCCAGGATCACAAAGATGGCGGACGCCTTCACATCCAGTCATTTCCATGTGCGCCACTTATCCAACACCATGAGCAGGAGTTGCAGGTGCCTGGGCACATCGCTGTCCTTGTACCCGAGCAGAGTCTGATGGGTGAATGTGAGGCCGCGGAGTTTGGGCGTCACGTTCCCTATAGGAGTCATGTGAACAAGGCTATAGAGCCGCCGAGGTGTTTCTTTTCTTACAACGGTGAGTTGTGTAGTTGCTCTGTTACACCTCCTGAAAATATATGACACGGCGACACTAATTGGGTCAGCGTCAGGCTGCACAGAAACACGCCTTATTGACAGGAGGAATGGTAACGCCCAGTTGTCCATCTGGCCATTCATTTCCAGGAGGAATAACAGAGGAAGAGCTCGATACAGAATTGTTTTTTTATGAGGAAGTCAGGAGCAGATCGGTGATCTACACCACACAGTCTGTCTCTGGATGCCCCGTATATACACCACACTGGACCGTCCGTCTCCGGATGATCCCTATATACACCACACCAGACCGTCCGTCTCCGGATGCCCCGTATATAGACCACACCGGACCGTCCGTCTAAAAATGCCCCGTATATACACCGGACCGTCCGTCTCCAGATGCCCCCTATATACACCACACCGGACCGTCCGTCTCCAAATGCCCCGTATACACACCACACCGGACCGCCCGTCTCTGGATGCCCCCTATATACACCACACCGGACCGTCCGTCTCTGGATGCCCCCTATATACACACCACACCGGACCGTCCGTCTCCGAATGCCCCCTATATACACCACACCGGACCGTCTGTCTCCCAATGCCCCCTATATACACCACACCGGACCGTCTGTCTCCCAATGCCCCTATATACACCACACCGGACCGTCCGTCTCCGAATGCCCCCTATATACACCACACCGGACCGTCTGTCTCCCAATGCCCCCTATATACACCACACCGGACCGTCTGTCTCCCAATGCCCCCTATATACACCACACCGGACCGTCCGTCTCCGAATGCCCCCTATATACACCACACCGGACCGTCTGTCTCCCAATGCCCCCTATATACACCACACCGGACCGTCCGTCTCTGGATGCCCCCTATATACACCACACCGGACCGTCCGTCTCTCGATACCCCCTATATACACCACCCTGCATGGTCCGTCTCTAGGTGACCCCTATGTATCAGAGCCCGTATCCACAGCCAGGGTTGTACAGAAGATGCAGAAGTTGCAGTTGCATATGGACGCTGATACCTGAGGGGCACCTGAAGTCCCCTAACTGTAATGTTGGACCCCACATTGCACCTCGTCGTCTGGGCAAACCTTGTGGATACAGTGAGGAGCGGCACAATACACACTTCTCATGGGAGCGCAGCTCTGGAGTTCTGCTTCTTACCTAGAATGGTGACTGTATAATTGACCACAGCGATTCCCAGAGGGCCATGTCCCACCTGACAGGAGTAGTTCCCCCCGTCCAGGGCTTCCACATCCTCGATCACTAGATGAGTGAACCACAGTTTCCTCCATCTGTCCCCCATAGCATCACGTCCATCTTTATACCAGCGAACATGGAGATTAGCGGCGCCAGCGGGTGCACACTCCAGAGTCAGCGAGTCGTGCAGGTGAGCGGACACCTTGTGCGTGATGACCGGCGGTGCGACACTGGCGTCATCGTGAGATGGATCTGGCCGGGAGGGAAGGAGGAGCTGTAAGAGGACAGTCCAGACCCGTAGACTAGACCACGTGGGTCCGTCGGCCCCCCATGCACGCTGCTCACCTCTTATAGCCAGCTTGTAGACCGAGGCGCTGATTTTCCGCTCATGGGTCATTGGATTATAGGCCGCACATCTATAGGGTCCGCGATCCTCCAGGGACACATTGAAAATTTGCAGATTTCCTGAAGGTAAAATCAGGAACTTATCTAAAGACATAAAAGATAGAAACTGTTATTTTCAGTGAGACAAAGTGCGTCATCCCTGACCTGCGATGGTGCCGCATGTAAGACTGGTCTGTGCAGGGTCAGCTTCGAGGGGGTCTCCATCCGGAGGGGACATATGCCAGATACCAGGAGATCCTCCAACCTCTAATCATGAAGAATGAGCCGGCGCTGCATGCCTGACTAATGAAGGGCACACACGCCATACAGGTGGCCCAGAAAGGTGCAAGCGAGCCCCCCCCCAGAAGTGTGGACTGGAGCAAAACTATTTATTCTGAACCAATCAGTGGTCTCTCCATCCACAAGGGAGCTAAGGAAACTGAGGAACCAGAGTGGGGGGCCCGGGCAGACTGTGGACCCTAAATCTGAGGTCCCTCAGACACCCACCATGTGGATAAGAGACCCAATGGTTGCCATCCCCTTGAGCTTTTGAGGACCATGACTGTGACGGACGCCAGGCCCAATGACGGATGCCGGGCCCAGGGACGGACGCCGAGCCCAGTGACGGACGCCGGGCCCAGGGATGGACACCAAGCCCAGGGACGGATGCAGGGACAGACGCTGGGCCCAGGGACAGACGCCGAGCCCAGGGACGGACGCCGAGCCCAGCGACGGACGCCGGGCCCAGGGACGGACGCCGGGCCCAGGGACGGACACCAAGCCCAGGGACGGATGCAGGGACAGACGCCGGGCCCAGGGACAGACGCCGGGCCCAGGGACGGACACGGGCCCAGGGACGGACGCCAGGCCCAGTGACGGACGCCGGGCCCAGGGACGGATGCCGGGCTCAGGGACGGATGCAGGGCCCAGGGATGGATGCAGGGCCCAGTGACAGACGCCGGGCCCAGGGACGGACGCCGGGCACAGTGACGGACGCCGGGCCCAGTGACGGACGCCGGGCCCAGTGACGGACCCCTGGCATTGTTATACTAGGGACCATTTAATCTCGGCTATGGGGCTCATCTCTCCATGCAATCACAAGAGTACCCACGGCCGCACCTGCTGATCGCTCCAGCCATTTCCCTTTGACTTTATAATGCATCTGGGCACGGGGGACACTTCGGGGGGCGCTGCAGTTAATAATCACGCTGCTTCCTTCATCAGCCGTCACAGTGACTTTCGAGGAATTTGTAAAATCTTCCAAATCTGCAAAACAAGAAGAGAAAATGTGACACGAGTGCGGACCTAGTGATCCCCTAAGATCTCATGCTGAGAGGTCTCGCTGAGGGATCGGTGTATCTGAGCCCCATCGCCCACAGTACTCACAGGCCATAGACACGGCTGCAGGTGCACTTATTATAGAGCCGGAACTGGAATTCATCATGCACTGATAACGTCCAACGTGCTGGGGAGCAAGAGCCGAGATGGCGAGCTGCCCTGGAGGAGCGTCCACATCCCGACCCATTCTGCTGTCCAAAAATTCTCCATTAAATAACCATGAAATGTGCGGCCGCGGCGACTCTGCAGAGCAAAACAGCGTCACCCTGCTCCCCGCCTTCTGCACAGTGGAAAGGGGCTCAGACAGAAAGCGAAGAGTCACATCTACAAGGAAGGAAGAAAGAGCAATTATAGGAAACTAATATATATTCACATAATGACGCCTATAGGTGGCGCCACTAAGGTATTTCAAGAAAATCTACCTAAAAAATTAGCAAGGACTTCCCATATTAAAGATTACTGCATTGATCCCGCGGCCCATTGTGCATTATACTCCAGAGCGGCACTCACTATTCTGCTGGTGCAGTCACTGTGTACATACATTGCATTACTGATCCTGAGTTACATCCTGTATTATACCCCAGAGCTGCACTCACTGTTCTGCTGGTGCAGTCACTGTGTACATACATTGCATTACTGATCCTGAGTTACATCCTGTATTACACTCCAGAGCTGCACTCACTATTCTGCTGGTGCAGTCACTGTGTACATACATTACATTACTGATCCCGAGTTACATCCTGTATTACAATCCAGAGCTGCACTCACTATTCTGCTGGTGCAGTCACTGTGTACATACATTACATTACTGATCCCGAGTTACATCCTGTATTACAATCCAGAGCTGCACTCACTATTCTGCTGGTGCAGTCACTGTGTACATACATTGCATTACTGATCCTGAGTTACATCCTGTATTATACCCCAGAGCTGCACTCACTGTTCTGCTGGTGCAGTCACTGTGTACATACATTGCATTACTGATCCTGAGTTACATCCTGTATTACACTCCAGAGCTGCACTCACTATTCTGCTGGTGCAGTCACTGTGTACATACATTGCATTACTGATCCTGAGTTACATCCTGTATTATACCCCAGAGCTGCACTCACTGTTCTGCTGGTGCAGTCACTGTGTACATACATTGCATTATTGATCCTGAGTTACATCCTGTATTATACTCCAGAGCTGCACTCACTGTTCTGCTGGTGCAGTCACTGTGTACATACATTACATTACTGATCCTGAGTTACACCCTGTATTATACCCCAGAGCTGCACTCACTATACTGCTGGTGCAGTCACTGTGTACATACATTACATTAGTGATCCTGAGTTACACCCTGTATTATACCCCAGAGCTGCACTCACTATACTGCTGGTGCAGTCACTGTGTACATACATTACATTACTGATCCTGAGTTACATCCTGCATTATACTCCAGAGCTGCACTCACTATTCTGCTGGTGCAGTCACTGTGTATATACATTATATTACTGATCCTGAGTTACATCCTGCATTATACTCCAGAGCTGCGCTCACTATTCTGCTGGTGCAGTCACTGTGTACATACATTACTGATCCTGAGTTACCTCCTGTATTATACCCCAGAGCTGCGCTCACTGTTCTGCTGATGCAGTCACATAATTATAATTTGCCCTTGTACCTGACTCGGCCCTGGTCGGCAGCAGGAGAAGTGAGAGATACAGCAGCAGATGCCTCGGTCCAGGATGCATAGCGCCAGGTCACAGCGATGAACGGTGCAAATGTCGGGATGAAACCAGAAGAATCTGGAAGAGAAGCAGAAGAGATTAGCTGAGTGTTCGCGGTGCCGGAGAGACGCCGCCCGATCGCCCGCGGCTCCTTCCTGTGATCAGGACTGGATCCGGATACTGGATTTCACCAATAATTGAAGGGTCGTCAGACACATGAGATGAACATTGGCCAAACTCAGATTTCAGGGGGTCCGGCCAACAATCTGATCAGTGGCCGACATATCGTTGAGCAGCTGCACAGGGGCCCAGGAGGTCTGGGGGCCACTACTACTACGTCCAAAACAGGAGGGATTGTGTGTTATGAGGAGCGATTGGGATTCAAAAGGGCCCCTATACTGTTCCTACACAGGGGCCCCTGCTGTCAGGAGCTGATGTATGGGGGTCTCCTGACTCCACCTGACACATAATACTGTGAGGACAGAGAATACGGGAGGGGACCAGTGCTGGAGACCAGGCCGCGCTTCACCAGGGTCCAACAGCAAGAAACAAACTAATGCAAGAATCTGACACATAAGAAGCAGAATCCAGAAATACACGAAGAGTAAAGAAGTAACGACTCCGGCAAATCCGAAAACCACAAGGAATGAAAGCGATTCCAGGGGAGATCTGAGAGCAAACCGGACCCCAAGCGTCACTGCCGGGGCTGAGGCCGAGACGGTGACACCCGGAGCGAGACCACCTGACCGATGAGGATTGGAGGACGACGTTGTCAGGGGGTCTGCGCGCAGGACGGTCACAGGGTAGTGCACGATCACTAAGGGTGTGGATTACTGTAGGCGATTATAACAAAATAACGGGATATATATACGAGATAAAATCAATGGATAAAAAAAGCCGGAACCTGACAGTAATATATAAGGTACAGAACAAAGCATAAACATGGCAGCGGCTAGAGGGGTCTGCCAGCGGCTAGAGGGGACTGCCAGCGGCTAGAGGGGACTGCCAGCGGCTAGAGGGGTCTGGCAGCGGCTTTCTCCTCTCGGTGATGAAAACACATGGACACTCGGTTGAGCTGAGCGTTCATGTGTATGGGGGGGGACAGGGAAGGAATGGAGGTCTGCTGCATGGATGCGCAGCTGGCAGCTAACCCTCTGCATGGCAGATTTAGGGATCCAGCTGCCCCTCACCTGGAGCCCCATAGTGATACCTGGGAAGGAGCCATAAAACTGTTGGGAAGCGCCCCACTAATAAACCAGAACTGTCAGCATCGAATGACTGATCAAACCCAGCACACGCACTCGATGCTCCCTTGGCGTGCACCTTCCCACCTACTGGTCTTCCCTCTATCTCGGCCCCTTCTTCTTCTTTGATTGACAGCTCTGGCTTCATAAAGTCAGAGCCGGGAGGAGATAGATGGGTAGAGTTCAATGCTCGGCCTCGCTGAGGGTGCACCGGGCGCTGTGCTTGGTTTGCACAGTCAGTCACAATCCCCTGTAGTGTGAACTCTTACCCTGAGAAGCCTCAGTGATTCCAGGACCATCTCGCCCCGCAGAAGCCCGACTGACACCCGGATAACGTTGCAATCATTCTTGGCGGAGCAGCTGATGGGGCGGCAGGTGTCGGGGCTTTGGACACCCGAAAAATAAACAGGAGAAGGTGTTAACACTTCACAGGGGAGAAGAGCACAGGGGGCTGCCGCCAGGACATTTCCAGAGAGACCCTCACCCACGTCGCATGAACATCATTTTTCAGCAACGCTCTGCTGCCTGTCAGTGAATAGAAGCTTCTCGTCTTCATCCAGAGGCCGGACCTGCAGGAGGATGGAGCAGCCTATGACACCGGCAGGGGATCATCTACACAGACTCCATGTACAGGACCCAGGATACAATGAAGACGGCAACATTCACTGACAGCAGCAGAGGAAATGAAGCTCCAAGCTAGAAAGAGGCAGAACTGCACAAGCTTCACTGAGGAGGAATCTGAGGTAAAGTTCATCATCAGACGGGGACCAGGGTCCGATGGCCGCTCAGACCCCAAATCTCCACTGTACGGGAACCGTCCACCCCGATATCAATATTGTGATACAAGTGAAGACAGATCATTAGGGATCGGAGGTCGGACAATGGGCACCTGCTTCCCCAGCAGCCGACAACTCCCATCATCCACAAGTGTTGTCACAAGGACAAGAGTGAAGGCGAAATGCAACATCAGCACCATTACCCTCCTGATTGTGAAGGACCATGCAAAAGTGTTGGCCAGGTGTGGAGGAAATCTGCAACATAGGAAGTTTCCAAATATTTATGCACAGTGAATTACCCCCCAAAAAATGCAAATCACATCAGTATCTGGTGACCACCCGTCACCTCCATCATCAGTATCTGGTGACCGCCCGTCACCTCCATCATCAGTATCTGGTGACCGCCAGTCTCCTCCATCATCAGTATCTGGTGACCGCCCGTCTCCTCCATCATCAGTATCTGGTGACCGCCCGTCACCTCCATCATCAGTATCTGGTGACCGCCCGTCACCTCCATCATCAGTATCTGGTGACCGCCCGTCACCTCCATCATCAGTATCTGGTGACCGCCCGTCGCCTCCATCATCAGTATCTGGTGACCGCCCGTCGCCTCCATCATCAGTATCTGGTGACCGCCCGTCGCCTCCATCATCAGTATCTGGTGACCGCCCGTCGCCTCCATATCAGTATCTGGTGACCGCCCGTCTCCTCCATCATCAGTATCTGGTGACCGCCCGTCTCCTCCATCATCAGTATCTGGTGACCACCCGTCTCCTCCATCATCAGTATCTGGTGACCCCCCGTCTCCTCCATCATCAGTATCTGGTGACCACCCGTCTCCTCCATCATCAGTGTCTGGTGAGTGCACCGTCGCCTCCATTATCAGTATCTGGTGACCGCCCGTCGCCTCCATCATCAGTATCTGGTGACCACCCGTCTCCTCCATCATCAGTATCTGGTGACCGCCCGTCGCCTCCATCATCAGTATCTGGTGAGTGCACCGTCGCCTCCATCATCAGTATCTGGTGACCGCCCGTCGCCTCCATCATCAGTATCTGGTAACCGCCCGTCGCCTCCATCATCAGTATCTGGTGACCACCCGTCTCCTCCATCATCAGTATCTGGTGACCGCCCGTCGCCTCCATCATCAGTATCTGGTGACCGCCCGTCGCCTCCATCATCAGTATCTGGTGACCACCCGTCTCCTCCATCATCAGTATCTGGTGACCGCCCGTCTCCTCCATCATCAGTATCTGGTGACCGCCCGTCTCCTCCATCATCAGTATCTGGTGACCACCCGTCTCCTCCATCATCAGTGTCTGGTGAGTGCACCGTCGCCTCCATTATCAGTATCTGGTGACCGCCCGTCTCCTCCATCATCAGTATCTGGTGACCGCCCGTCTCCTCCATCATCAGTATCTGGTGACCGCCCGTCTCCTCCATCATCAGTATCTGGTGACCGCCCGTCTCCTCCATCATCAGTATCTGGTGACCGCCCGTCTCCTCCATCATCAGTATCTGGTGACCGCCCGTCTTCATCATCAGTATCTGGTGACCGCCCGTCGCCTCCATCATCAGTGTCTGGTGACCGCCCGACGCTTCCATCATCAGTATCTAGTGACCGCCTGTCTTCATCATCAGTATCTAGTGACCGCCCGTCTCCTCCATCATCAGTATCTGGTGACCGCCCGTCGCTTCCATCATCAGTATCTGGTGACCGCCCGTCTTCATCATCAGTATCTGGTGACCGCCCGTCTCCTCCATCATCAGTATCTGGTGACCGCCCGTCGCCTCCATCATCAGTGTCTGGTGACCGCCCGTCGCCTCCATCATCAGTATCTGGTGACCGCCCGTCGCCTCCATCATCAGTATCTGGTGAGTGCACCGTCGCCTCCATCATCAGTATCTGGTGACCGCCCGTCGCCTCCATCATCAGTATCTGGTGACCGCCCGTCGCCTCCATCATCAGTATCTGGTGACCGCCCGTCGCCTCCATCATCAGTATCTGGTGACCGCCCGTCGCCTCCATCATCAGTATCTGATGACCGCCCGTCGCCTCCATCATCAGTATCTGGTGACCGCCCGTCGCCTCCATCATCAGTATCTGGTGACCGCCCGTCGCCTCCATCATCAGTATCTGGTGACCGCCCGTCGCCTCCATCATCAGTATCTGGTGACCGCCCGTCGCCTCCATCATCAGTATCTGGTGACCGCCCGTCTCCTCCATCATCAGTATCTGGTGACCGCCCGTCTCCTCCATCATCAGTATCTGGTGACCACCCGTCTCCTCCATCATCAGTATCTGGTGACCACCCGTCTCCTCCATCATCAGTGTCTGGTGAGTGCACCGTCGCCTCCATTATCAGTATCTGGTGACCGCCCGTCTCCTCCATCATCAGTATCTGGTGACCGCCCGTCTCCTCCATCATCAGTATCTGGTGACCGCCCGTCTCCTCCATCATCAGTATCTGGTGACCGCCCGTCTCCTCCATCATCAGTATCTGGTGACCGCCCGTCTCCTCCATCATCAGTATCTGGTGACCGCCCGTCTCCTCCATCATCAGTATCTGGTGACCGCCCGTCTCCTCCATCATCAGTATCTGGTGACCGCCTGTCTTCATCATCAGTATCTGGTGACCGCCCGTCACCTCCATCATCAGTATCTGGTGACCGCCCGTCACCTCCATCATCAGTGTCTGGTGACCGCCCGTCGCTTCCATCATCAGTATCTAGTGACCGCCCGTCTCCATCATCAGTATCTGGTGACCGCCCGTCTTCATCATCAGTATCTGGTGACCGCCCGTCACCTCCATCATCAGTATCTGGTGATCGCCCATCACCTCCATCATCAGTATCTGGTGACCGCCCGTCGCTTCCATCATCAATATCTGGTGACCACCCGTCTTCATCATCAGTATCTGGTGACCGCCCTCCGCCTCCATCATCAGTATCTGGTGACCGCCCTCCGCCTCCATCATCAGTATCTGGTGACCGCCCGTCGCCTCCATCATCAGTATCTGGTGACCGCCCGTCGCCTCCATCATCAGTATCTGGTGACCGCCCGTCGCCTCCATCATCAGTATCTGGTGACCGCCCGTCGCCTCCATCATCAGTATCTGGTGACCGCCCGTCGCCTCCATCATCAGTATCTGGTGACCGCCCGTCGCCTCCATCATCAGTATCTGGTGACCGCCCGTCGCCTCCATCATCAGTATCTGGTGACCGCCCGTCTCCTCCATCATCAGTATCTGGTGACCGCCCGTCGCCTCCATCATCAGTATCTGGTGACCGCCCGTCGCCTCCATCATCAGTATCTGGTGACCGCCCGTCGCCTCCATCATCAGTATCTGGTGACCGCCCATCGCCTCCATCATCAGTATCTGGTGATCGCCCGTCGCCTCCATCATCAGTATCTGGTGACCGCCCATCGCCTCCATCATCAGTATCTGGTGACCGCCCGTCGCCTCCATCATCAGTATCTGGTGACCGCCCGTCGCCTCCATCATCAGTATCTGGTGACCGCCCGTCGCCTCCATCATCAGTATCTGGTGACCGCCCGTCTCCTCCATCATCAGTATCTGGTGATCGCCCGTCGCCTCCATCATCAGTATCTGGTGACCGCCCATCGCCTCCATCATCAGTATCTGGTGACCGCCCGTCGCCTCCATCATCAGTATCTGGTGACCGCCCATCGCCTCCATCATCAGTATCTGGTGATCGCCCGTCACCTCCATCATCAGTATCTGGTGACCGCCCGTCGCCTCCATCATCAGTATCTGGTGAGTGCACCGTCGCCTTCAGTGATTTTTTTTCACGCCTGCCTAGAACTTTTGCACAGTTCTGAGTAAGTTTAGATCCCTTTTCAGGCTATGTGCCCACATTGCGGATTTCTGTGCGGATTTTTCCGCTCAGTTTTTTAAAAATCCGCAGGTAAGACGCACTGCATTTTATCTGCAGATTTACCGCTGATTTAGTGCGTGGTTGTGCGGTTTTACACCTGCGGTTTTCTATTATGGAGCAGGTGTAAAACGCTGCGGAATCTGCACAAAGAATTGACATGCTGCAGAGTAAACAATGCTGCGTTTCCGCGTGTTTTTTTCCGCAGCATGTGCACCGCGGATTTTGTTTTCCACAGGTTTACATGGTACCGGAAACGCATGGAAAACAGCTGCGAATCCGCAGGCAAATCCGCAACGTGTGCACATACCCTAAGAGGTTGAGTAGCGGACTAAAAATCATGGCTGCTTTCATACAACACTTTGCGCCCCTCTGTCCATGCAGTGTTACTAAAATCAATGAGGCCGAGCTGCAATACCGCACACAACCTTCCGGGCCGCGGTGGCGCTGCTGTTAATGTGGCCATTAGTATGTAATCTTATAAAAGTTCTATTTTCTAGAGCCTAAAGCTTATAATAAAGGGTGAGGACGTTATTACATGTGCGGCCGACCATTGCAGGGAGTCAACTAGGGAGCGGTCATGGAGCCGGGCTGCTGGTACAATGCCCAAAGGCAAATAAATAACAAATGTCACATCGCAGGATACAGAAAACCGCAGTGTGTGAACAATGACTTATTACACAGACTTGTCTCTGACGCTCCGTTTTCCATCTATGGCACAGAGACCCGGAATATTTCGCATCTTGGTACAATGTACAGTTGGCGGGGTTGTTTCGGGGAGGCGGGGGCAGCGGCGGAGGCCTCCGGCCCGTTACCTTTGTGGACAGGTTTCCTACAGAGAGAATAAACTGACACATTCCTTGGGCCGGAGGCTCCTTGGAGATTGAAGAGAGGCCTTTATCCTCCGCGCGTCTTCACGCTGTTCTCTTGGCCGAGTTTCCAAGTCAATTTTAAAGTATCCCACAGGGTCCGCATCGCCTCCCGCGGGGGCGGCCATTCTCCGCGGACGCCAGTGTATGAGCTGGAGACCATGTGGCAGCCGCAATGCCCCGGGCAGTGGTCTCCGTCTGCCAAGAAACTACAACTCCCAGCATGTCCTATCCTGTAAAGGGGCTTTTAGAACCAGAGTCACTTGGAGAACGCGTCCTATTCATTTCTATGGGAAATCTGCTTTGCAGAAATACAAGTTTTCGGAGCCTTTTTTTCTCCTCCCCCTGAAGAGACTTAGAAAAAAATTCTCCAAACTGGGCACGGTCCAATCAAATGGCTGCAGAAAAAAAACCTCCAAACCTCTTCAGGGCGTGTTCACACTGTGGTCTTTTATATCAGGGCGTGTTCACACTGTGGTCTTTTATATCAGGACGTGTTCACACTGTGGTCTTTTATATCAGGACGTGTTCACACTGTGGTCTTTTATATCAGGACGTGTTCACACTGTGGTCTTTTATATCAGGACGTGTTCACACTGTGGTCTTTTATATCAGGACGTGTTCACACTGTGGTCTTTTATATCAGGATGTGTTCACACTGTGGTCTTTTATATCAGGGCGTGTTCACACCGTGGTCTTTTATATCAGGGCAAGTTCACACTGAGGTCTTTTATATCAGGGCGTGTTCACACTGTGGTCTTTTATATCAGGGCGTGTTCACACTGAGGTCTTTATATCAGGGCATGTTCACACTGTGGTCTTTTATATCAGGATGTGTTCACACTGTGGTCTTTATATCAGGATGTGTTCACACTGTGGTCTTTTATATCAGGACGTGTTCACACTGTGGTCTTTTATATCAGGGCGTGTTCACACTGAGGTCTTTTATATCAGGGCGTGTTCACACTGTGGTCTTTTATATCAGGACGTGTTCACACTGTGGTCTTTTATATCAGGGCGTGTTCACACTGAGGTCTTTTATATCAGGACGTGTTCACACTGTGGTCTTTTATATCAGGGCGTGTTCACACTGAGGTCTTTTATATCAGGGCGTGTTCACACTGTGGTCTTTATATCAGGGCGTGTTCACACTGTGGTCTTTTATATCAGGGCGTGTTCTCTTATGATCCGGTGACCTTGGAGCAGCATGAAAACTTTCACTGGAGTAGGTGGTAACTATACTGACCGCAAATCCTGATCTTAACACCGCAACTAGAAGTAGCCGTGGGGTGTGCCTAACAAAACCTAGACACCTCGTCACAGCCGGAGGATTAAATACCCCTATAGATGGAAATAGGAATACTACCTTGCCTCAGAGCAGAACCCCAAAGGATAGGCAGCCCCCCCCAAATATTGGCTGTGAGTAGGAGAGGAAAGACACACACAGTCAGGAAACAGGATTTAGCACAAGAGGCCACTCTAGCTAAAATAGGAAAGGATAGGACAGAGTACTGTGCGGTCAGTATTAAAACCCTTCCAAAAATATCCACAGCAGATTATACTAAAAATTCCTCCATCTAACTAAAGACGTGGAACGTATATCTGCAACTCCAGAGACTCCTACACTGAGAGCAGGAATACAATCAAAAAACAAGCACACAGCTTGTGTGCCATAGAAAAACAAACAGACACTTATCTTTGCTGAATTGGCAGCTAAGCAGGAGAAGCCAGAAAGAGGTCCAACACTTCCCAAGAAACATTGACAACTGGCAAGGACTAATGAGTCCTGCAAACCTAAATACCCCAGTAAGAATTGCAATCAGCAGATACACCTGTCCAGGACTGCAGCCCAGAGACAACTGCATTACCACCTACAACCACCGGAGGGAGCCAAAAAGTAGAATTCACAACAGTGTTCACACTGAGGTCTTTTATATCAGTTTCCTCTACACACAATCTTCCCATTATTCCTATGGGAAAACGACTCGACGTTCAGGCTTTTGTTTTACCGCTGTGGCGTGAAGAGAAGAGACTGCGCCGTTCTTCACGTGTTTTCTGCTGGGAAGATTATGGGTTATTCTAAATAACTGAAGACAATGGGAAGGATGAGGAGACGCCTGGAAGACGCTGGAGACCTGAAATGGGGACGAATATGGACAAAAATGTGGAAACCGGCGGCCGGACGACGAAAACTGGAGGAAAGCGGGAGCGACGCAGACTCAGAACTGCCCGATCGCCCCGCGGCAGAGCTGCGCTCCTCAGAGGAGCAGGCAAGGGGCAAAACTGATACAGGGGCGGGGCATCTGGTCATGCTCTGCCCTATCACTGCCATATGGGAGGAGCTTCCACCCCCATAATTACAGTGAAAAGACCTGGGGAAGGGGCGGACGTACCTCTGGGTACCTGCACAGCCCTAAGAGGTCAGGGGCCACTTCTGGCACAGGGTGATCACAGGCTTGGCGATTGTACACCATTATTACCCTCTTGCAAAGCATCATGGTCCCAATTTCCGGCCCATGTTGCCATTTTCTGCACAGACACCGCGGTGTAATCCCACAATGCACTGGGGCACATCGGCACAATTCAGCAATCTCCTGCATGCTCCTCTCCTGTAATACTCTGTGCTGCATTCGAGACCCTTCTACAGCTACTATAGCACTCAAAATTTCCCAGAAAATGAGGATAACAAGGGACAAAAAACAAATTGTTAAATCTCAAGTTCAGAATTTAAAAAAAAAAGCAATAAAAAATAAAAATATATAAAAAAAGAAAAGAAAACTGTAAGAATGTGCTAATTCCACAGCTGTAATGTGATTATTCGCAGGCCTCTCCCCGCACAGCGCACATTATATGAAGTGCGGAGGAAAGTTACTTTTCTTTGTCAATTTACCACAAGAAAAGAGAAAAAAAAACAAGAGGAAAGAAATATTTGCTGTGACTGGATACGGCCAAACATAACATTTGTGTTTAACCCCCTCCGCCTCCACACACGAAAACCGGCGTCAACTACTGTCCAAATGTGCCGAGAAAATGAGGAACAGATGAAGACGAGCGAAAAGGAAAAGAAGAGAGAACAGGAGAAAGATGTGTACAGTCTGTACCCCGAGTGTCAGAGCCCCGTGCCCCGAGTGTCAGAGCCCCGTGCCCCCAGTGTCAGAGCCCCGTGCCCCCAGTGTCAGAGCCCCGTGCCCCCAGTGTCAGAGCCCCGTACCCCGAGTGTCAGAGCCCCGTGCCCCCAGTGTCAGAGCCCCGTGCCCCCAGTGTCAGAGCCCCGTACCCCGAGTGTCAGAGCCCCGTACCCCGAGTGTCAGAGCCCCGTACCCCGAGTGTCAGAGCCCCGTGCCCCCAGTGTCAGAGCCCCGTGCCCCCAGTGTCAGAGCCCCGTGCCCCGAGTGTCAGAGCCCCGTGCCCAGAGTGTCAGAGCCCCGTGCCCCGAGTGTCAGAGCCCCGTGCCCCCAGTGTCAGAGCCCCGTGCCCCCAGTGTCAGAGCCCCGTGCCCCCAGTGTCAGAGCCCCGTGCCCCCAGTGTCAGAGCCCCGTGCCCCCAGTGTCAGAGCCCCGTGCCCCCAGTGTCAGAGCCCCGTGCCCCCAGTGTCAGAGCCCCGTGCCCCCAGTGTCAGAGCCCCGTGCCCCCAGTGTCAGAGCCCCGTACCCCGAGTGTCAGAGCCCCGTACCCCGAGTGTCAGAGCCCCGTACCCCGAGTGTCAGAGCCCCGTACCCCGAGTGTCAGAGCCCCGTACCCCGAGTGTCAGAGCCCCGTGCCCCCAGTGTCAGAGCCCCGTGCCCCCAGTGTCAGAGCCCCGTGCCCAGAGTGTCAGAGCCCCGTGCCCAGAGTGTCAGAGCCCCGTGCCCAGAGTGTCAGAGCCCCGTGCCCAGAGTGTCAGAGCCCCGTGCCCAGAGTGTCAGAGCCCCGTGCCCAGAGTGTCAGAGCCCCGTACCCCCAGTGTCAGAGCCCCGTACCCCCAGTGTCAGAGCCCCGTACCCAAAGTGTCAGAGCCCCGTACCCCGAGTGTCATAGCCCCGTACCCCCAGTGTCAGAGCCCCGTACCCAAAGTGTCAGAGCCCCGTACCCCCAGTGTCAGAGCCCCGTGCCCAGAGTGTCAGAGCCCCGTACCCCGAGTGTCAGAGCCCCGTACCCCGAGAGTCAAAGCCCTGTACCCCAAGAGTCAAAGCCCTGCACCCCAAGTGTAAGAGCCCTGTACCCAAAGTGTCAGAGCCCCGTACCCCCAGTATCAGAGCCCCGTACCCCGAGTGTCAGAGCCCTGTACCCCAAGAGTCAGAGCCCTGTACCCAAAGAGTCAGAGCCCTGTACCCAGTGTCAGAGCCCTGTACCCCGAGTGTCAGAGCCCTTTACTCCAAATGACAGAGTGATTATCCTGTACCCCAAGTGTCATAGCCCTGTACCCCAAGTGTCAGTAATTATCCTGTACCCCGAGTGTCAGAGCCCTGTACTCCGAGTGTTAGAACCCAGTACCGCAAGTGTCAGAGCCCTGTACCCCAAAAATTAGAACCCTGTACCCCAAGTCTCATTACCCTGCACCCCAAGTGTCAGAGCCCTGTACCTCAAGTGTCAGAGCCCTGTACCAAGTGTAAGAGCCCTGTACCCCAAGTGTAAGAGCCCTGTACCCCAAGTGTCAGTGTTAATCCTGTACCTCAAGTTTCATCATCCTGCACCTCAAGTGTCATTATCCTGTACTCCCAGTGTCATTATCCTGTACTCCCAGTGTCATTATCCTGTACTCCCAGTGTCATTATCCTGTACTCCCAGTGCCATTATCCTGTACTCCCAGTGTCATTATCCTGTACTCCCAGTGTCATTATCCTGCACCCCCAGTGTCATTATCCTGCACCCCCAGTGTCATTATCCTGCACCCCCAGTGTCATTATCCTGCACCCCCAGTGTCATTATCCTGCACCCCCAGTGTCATTATCCTGTACTCCCAGTGCCATTATCCTGTACTCCCAGTGTCATTATCCTGCACCCCCAGTGTCATTATCCTGCACCCCCAGTGTCATTATCCTGTACTCCCAGTGCCATTATCCTGTACTCCCAGTGTCATTATCCTGTACCCCCAGTGTCATTATCCTGCACCCCCAGTGTCATTATCCTGTACTCCCAGTGTCATTATCCTGTACTCCCAGTGTCATTATCCTGCACTCCCAGTGTCATTATCCTGTACTCCCAGTGTCATTATCCTGTACTCCCAGTGTCATTATCCTGTACTCCCAGTGTCATTATCCTGCACCCCCAGTGTCATTATCCTGTACTCCCAGTGTCATTATCCTGCACCCCCAGTGTCATTATCCTGTACTCCCAGTGTCATTATCCTGTACTCCCAGTGTCATTATCCTGTACTCCCAGTGTCATTATCCTGTACTCCCAGTGCCATTATCCTGTACTCCCAGTGTCATTATCCTGTACTCCCAGTGTCATTATCTTGTACTCCCAGTGTCATTATCCTGTACTCCCAGTGTCATTATCCTGCACCCCCAGTGTCATTATCCTGTACTCCCAGTGTCATTATCCTGTACTCCCAGTGTCATTATCCTGTACTCCCAGTGTCATTATCCTGCACCCCCAGTGTCATTATCCTGCACCCCCAGTGTCATTATCCTGTACTCCCAGTGTCATTATCCTGCACCCCCAGTGTCATTATCCTGCACCCCCAGTGTCATTATCCTGTACTCCCAGTGTCATTATCCTGTACTCCCAGTGTCATTATCCTGTACTCCCAGTGTCATTATCCTGCACCCCCAGTGTCAAGCTCTGGGATCTCTCTCAGGATGATGGATATTATCAGCCGCGCCATCACTTTAGTTTTGTTTCTGCAGAGACTTCTTTTCTTCAGTCTTATGTCAGTGACAGCTGAGGAGTCCAGCACCTCGTCTGTTTCTCCTCCATCACTGGCCGAGGTACAAGATGGAAATTGATAAAAGGAGATCGAGAAACACAAACAGTTCTTGGATCATCTCATGTATATAACAAGAAAGTGCCAGAGACCTGGACTGGATCATGTACGGGACGGCGCTGGCTGCGGATCGCCCACTGCGATGTCAATGTGCTGTAGACAAGCTGTGCGGTCTATCTACGGACCGTCTGCACATGACTGTATGCTATCACAAACCTATCTGTATACACAGGGTGCAGGACATGCAGAGCATCACAGCTAGGATAGAAAGAAGTCAGGACACAGGGAATCACAGCTAGGATAGAAAGAAGTCAGGACACAGGGAATCACAGCTATGATAGAAAGGTGTCAGGACACGAAGAGCATCCCAGCTATGATAGAAAGGTGTCAGGACACGAAGAGCATCCCAGCTATGATAGAAAGGTGTCAGGACACGAAGAGCATCCCAGCTATGATAGAAAGGTGTCAGGACACGAAGAGCATCCCAGCTATGATAGAAAGGTGTCAGGAAACGCAGAGCATCGCAGCTATGATAGAAAGGTGTCAGGACACGAAGAGCATCGCAGCTATGATAGAAAGGTGTCAGGACACACAGAGCATCACAGCTATGATAGAAAGTGTCAGGACATGCAGAGCATCACAGCTAGGATAGAAAGGAGCCAGGACACACAGAGCATAACAGCTATGATAGAAAGGAGCCAGGACACACAGAGCATCGCAGCTATGATAGAAAGATGTCAGGACATGCAGAGCATCACGGCAATGATAGAAAGGTGTCAGGACACGAAGAGCATCGCAGCTATGATAAAAAAAGGAGCCAGGACACACAGAGAATTGCAGCTAGGATGGAAAGGAGCCAGGACACACAGAGAATCGCAGCTATGATAGGTGTCAGGACATGCAGAGCATCACAGCTAGGATAGAAAGGAGCCAGGACACACAGAGCATCACAGCTATGATAGAAAGATGTCAGGATACAGAGAATCACAACTATGATAGAAAGGAGTCAGGAAACACAGAGCATTGCAGCTATGATAGAAAGGAGTCAAGATACACAGAGCATCACAGCTATGATAGAAAGGAGTAAGGACACAGAGCACTGTAGCCTGCTGTGTATGGGAAGCGTAGATGTAAACCAGTTAGAGTGCATGCAATTGGCACCAAAGCTGCAGAATTGGAATATGGAGCAATTGAATGAGGAGTACTGGTCGGATGAATCCCATTTTTCATCATATGGACAAATGTGCTATGGCAAGAAGACAAAACAGCATAGGCAGTTTGATGTGGCGATGCACTGCTGAACGCAAGCTACCTAAACATTGTACATTGTTCTCTTCAGTAGGATAATGGTTGTTCAAGAATGAGGAACATAACAGGTCAAGGTGAATATTCGTCCCCAAATTTCCCACTGCCCAATATGTCTATTTACATAAAAGAATAAAACTACTATAATACTGCCCCTATGTAGAATATAACTACTGTAATACTGCTCCTATGTACAAGTATATAACTACTATAATATTGCTCCCTATGTACAAGAACATAACTACTATAATACTGCCCCTATGTACAAGAACATAACTACTATAATACTACTCCTATCTACAAGAATATAACTACTATAATACTGCCCCTATGTACAAGAATATAACTACTATAATACTGCTCCATGTACAAGAATATAACTACTATAATACTGCTCCTATGTTCAAGAATATAACTACTATAATACTGCTCCTATGTACAAGAATATAACTACTATAATACTGCCCCTATGTACAAGTATATAACTACTATAATATTGCTCCCTATGTACAAGAACATAACTACTATAATACTGCTCCTATGTAGAAGAATATAACTACTATAATACTGCCCCTATGTACAAGAATATAACTGCTATAATACTGCTCCTATGTGCAAGAATATAACTACTATAATACTGCTCCTATATACAAGAATATAACTACTATAATACTGCCCCTATGTACAAGAATATAACTACTATAATACTGCTCCTATGTACAAGAATATAACTACTATAATACTGCCCCTATGTACAAGAATATAACTACTATAATACTGCCCCTATGTACCAGAACATAACTACTATAATACTGCTCCTATGTACGAGAATATAACTACTATAATACTGCTCCTATGTACAAGAATATAACTACTATAATACTGCCCCTATGTACAAGAATATAACTACTATAATACTGCTCCTGTGTACAAGAATATAACTACTATAATACTGCCCCTATGTACAAGAATATAACTACTATAATACTGCCCCTATGTACAAGAATATAACTACTATAATACTGCCCCTATGTACCAGAACATAACTACTATAATACTGCTCCTATGTACAAGAATATAACTACTATAATACTGCCCCTATGTACAAGAATATAACTACTGTAATACTGCCCCTATGTACAAGAATATAACTACTAAAATACTGTTCCCTATGTACAAGAATATAACCACTATACTGCCCCTATGTACAAGAAAACAACTATTATAATACTGCCCCTATGTACAAGAATATAACTACTATAATACTGCCCCTATGTATAAGAAAACAACTACTATAATACTGCCCCTATGTAAAAGAACATAACTACTATAATACTGCTCCTATGTACAAGAAAACAACTACTATAATACTGTTACTATGTACAAGAATATAACTACTATAATACTGCCCCTATGTAAAAGAATATAACTACTATAATACTGCTCCTATGTAGAAGAATACAACTACTATAATACTGCCCCTATGTACAAGAACATAACTACTATAATACGGCTCCTATGTACGAGAATATAACTACTATAATACTGTTCCCTATGTACAAGAATATAACTACTATACTGCCCCTATGTATAAGAAAACAACTACTATAATACTGCCCCTATGTACAATAATACAACTACTATAATACTGCCCCTATGTACAAGAATATAACTACTAATACTGCTCCTATGTACAGGAATATAACTACCATAATACTACCTTAATGTACAGAATATAACTACTATAATACTGCTCCTATATATAAGAATATAACTATTATAATACTACCCCATGTACAAGAATATAACTACTATAATACTGCTCCTATGTACAAGAACATTACTATAATACTGCCCCTATGTACAAGAATATAACTACTAAAATACTGTTCCCTATGTACAAGAATATAACCACTATACTGCCCCTATGTACAAGAAAACAACTATTATAATACTGCCCCTATGTACAATAATACAACTACTATAATACTGCCCCTATGTACAAGAATATAACTACTATAATACTGCCCCTATGTACAAGAAAACAACTACTATAATACTGCCCCTATGTAAAAGAACATAACTACTATAATACTGCTCCTATGTACAAGAAAACAACTGCTATAATACTGCTACTATGTACAAGAATATAACTACTATAATACTGCCCCTATGTAAAAGAATATAACTACTATAATACTGCTCCTATGTACGAGAATATAACTACTATAATACTGCCCCTATGTAAAAGAATATAACTACTATAATACTGCTCCTATGTACAAGAACATAACTACTATAATACTGCTCCTATGTACGAGAATATAACTACTATAATACTGTTCCCTATGTACAAGAATATAACTACTATGATAATGTTCCCTATGTACAAGAATATAACTACTATACTGCCCCTATGCACAAGAAAACAACTACTATAATACTGCCCCTATGTACAATAATATAACTACTATAATACTTCCCCTATGTACAAGAATGTAACTACTATAATACTGCCCCTATATACAAGAGTATAACTACTATAATACTGCCCCTATATACAAGAATATAACTACTATAATACTGCTCCTATGTACAAGAATATAACTACTATAATACTGCCCCTATGTACAAGAATATAACTACTATAATACTGCCCCTATGTACAAGAATATAACTACTATAATACTGCTCCTATGTACAAGAATATAACTACTATAATACTGCTACTATGTACAAGAATATAACTACTATAATACTGCCCCTATGTACAAGAATATAACTACTATAATACTGCTACTATGTACAAGAATATAACTTAGAATACTGCTCCTATGTACAATAATATAACTGCTATAACACTGCTCTGATTTATATTGTTTCAGAAATGGATTCATTATTTCAGGGAGTTACATACAACTATACCTACAGAGTGCAGAGTATCAGTCTTTCTACTTTCCCTGGATACTTTCAGTTTGTTTCAGAAATTTCTGTGATTGTAATCCATGAAGACTCTACAGAAATATTACCTTCCAGATTGATGGAAATTCTACATCAGTTCTATCAGATTTATTATGTAGGAGCATATTCACATTGCCACTATTAGGCTGCATTTTAGGGTCAGACCAAGACAAACATAAGTCTCAGGGAGGGTCTAATTAAAGCTCGGCCTGCTTATTTGCTGGCTGTGCCCATAACACAAGCTTTACATGTGGAAATCTTGGAACGTCGCAGGTTTATAATGATCACGTTTTAATTACATAGTGAAGGTTTTTAGTAAAATAATCCTACAAAGAGATAGTAGCAAGTGCTTTAATTATTGTATTGTTAACGTTGTTACTTATGACTTTTGTGTTTGAAACTGTTAAACTGTAAAGCGCTGCGGAATATGTTGGCGCTATATAAATAAAGATTATTATTATTATTATTATTATTAAGTGATTATCAATTTATTATGGTGTTCTCCTGTGCGGGGCCTTAGGTGCTCTGCTGCCACTAGTGGTCCCCATCTACACCATGGACATAAGGGGGATGCCAGGGCTGCCAATCTCGCCTGTGTATAATGATATAGCCATGTCCTCAATGGTGGCCATGGATCATGCAAAGCTCTAGATTTGTGAAGATCTCGGCAATACTGCAGGATTATCAATGTTCTGTCCTTATATATTGCTGTCCCTGTTTAATGGTGGGACTTAAAGGGCCCCCCTAAGCTGCTGGGTCTGTGTATCCCAGCTGGGGCGGGGTAACATCTTGTGCCTCCTATTAGTAAACAAAGTTTATAAAAAGGAATAAGCCACAGAGTAAATACTGACTGTTTCCTGGTGAGATTGATGGAAAGTAACTTTCCATTGAGGATTAAAGGAACAAAGACCAGAAAAGAGTGAAATGAGAACATCTCATTTCTCATGAGGGCCCTCACTCCTCCTGGTATCTGTTTTGAACTGTGATTTCTGTTATGCTGTAATGTCTATTGTCTGTACAAGTCCCCTCTATAATTTGTAAAGCGCTGCGGAATATGTTGGCGCTATATAAATAAAAATTATTATTATTATTATTTATTATTATCTCTGGGTCCCTATGACTCCATTCACATCACAGCCATAGCTCCCAGGCCCAGAAAGCACAGTCACCCTGTGTGCACCCCTGGGTGTCTGTGGGTGCTTGGTATGAAGTGTGGGACTGCAAGAGGTCAAGCTAAAGATATATAGCCATGGAAATGACAGCAGCCCACACCTCCACCCTGCTGTCCCCCACTGCTGGGAGAGGCCTGGGAACCGCAGGGGACTGAGAGGGGAGAGTTTGGGCTGCTGCAAATGTGGAAGGTTCCTTTTTTCTTCCTTGCATTTGTCTGCCAGGATCCTGCAGAGATTCAGTCTAGACCTGAAAGAGACTCCAAACAATGCACAACTGGCGGAGAGGCTCGGGGTGATCTCTGCTCCCCCAGCAGGTGACATCGGGGGGATCTCTGCTCCCCCAGTAGGTGACATCGAGGGGATCTCTGCTCCCCCAGTAGGTGACATCGGGGGGGATCTCTGCTCCCCCAGTAGGTGACATCGGGGGGGATCTCTGCTCCCCCAGTAGGTGACATCGGGGGGGATCTCTGCTCCCCCAGTAGGTGACATCGAGGGGATCTCTGCTCCCCCAGTAGGTGACATCGGGGGGGATCTCTGCTCCCCCAGTAGGTGACATCGGGGGGATCTCTGCTCCCCCAGTAGGTGACATCGAGGGGATCTCTGCTCCCCCAGTAGGTGACATCGGGGGGGATCTCTGCTCCCCCAGTAGGTGACATCGGGGGGGATCTCTGCTCCCCCAGTAGGTGACATCGGGGGGGATCTCTGCTCCCCCAGTAGGTGACATCGGGGGGGGATCTCTGCTCCCCCAGTAGGTGACATCGGGGGGGATCTCTGCTCCCCCAGTAGGTGACATCGCAGCTTTGACAAAGAAAGGAAAAAAAAAAGGAAAATCACATATGACAAGATCTAACCACGAGAAGCAGCGGCCATTGTGCAGTGATACATTGTATCAAGAAGTGTAAACAATCCCCGAACGTTACATCCACGAGGAATACAGCGAGGGATGGAGTGGTGACACAGGGGACTGCCAAGCATGCTGGTAGTTGTAGTCCTACAGTTAAGTGAATGCATTGTTCGCCATAATGTGGACAGACACCACCTGACTGCATCCAGAAAGCACAAAGGAGGATGAGGAGGGGAACTGATGTGTACAAGGTTTTACACTGCCAGACACATTCTTAGTCCAACTGCTGCAACCACCCATCCATCTATTCATCCACTCATCCATCCATCTACTCATACGTCCATCTACTCATCCATCTATCCATCCGTCCATCTACCCATCCATCTACTCATCCGTCCATCTACCCATCCATCCATCTACTCATCCATCCATCTACTCATCCATCTATCCATCCGTCCATCTACCCATCCATCTACTCATCCGTCCATCTACCCATCCATCCATCTACTCATCCATCCATCTACTCATCCATCTATCCATCCGTCCATCTACCCATCCATCTACTCATCCGTCCATCTACCCATCCATCCATCTACTCATCCATCCATCTACTCATCCATCCATCCATCTACTCATACGTCCATCTACCCATCCGTCCATCTACCCATCCGTCCATCTACCCATCTGTCCATCTACCCATCCATCCATCTACTCATCCATCCATCTACTCATCCGTCCATCTACCCATCCATCCGTCCATCTACCCATCCATCCATCTACTCATCCATCCATCTACTCATCCATCTATCAATCCATCCATCTACTCATCCATCCATCTACTCATCCATCCATCTACTCATCCATCCACTCATACGCCCATCTACTCATCCATCCATCCATCTACTCATACGCCCATCTACTCATCCATCCATCCATCTACTCATACGTCCATCTACTCATCCATCCATCTACCCATCCATCTACTCATCCATCCATCCATCTACTCATACGTCCATCTACTCATCCATCAATCTACTCATATGTCCATCTACTCATCCATCCATCTACTCATCCATCTATCAATCCATCCATCTACCCATCCATCTACTCATCCATCCATCCATCTACTCATACGTCCATCTACTCATCCATCCATCTACCCATCCGTCCATCTACCCATCCATCTACTCATACGCCCATCTACTCATCCATCCATCCATCTACTCATACGCCCATCTACTCATCCATCCATCCATCTACTCATCCATCCATCTACCCATCCATCTACTCATCCATCCATCTACTCATACGTCCATCTACTCATCCATCCATCTACTCATCCATCTATCAATCCATCCATCTACCCATCCATCCTTCCGTCCATCTACTCATACGTCCATCTACTCATCCATCCATCTACCCATCCATCTACTCATACGCCCATCTACTCATCCATCCATCCATCTACTCATCCGTCCATCTACTCATCCGTCCATCTACTCATCCGTCCATCTACTCATCCGTCCATCTACTCATCCGTCCATCTACTCATCCGTCCATCTACTCATCCGTCCATCTACTCATCCGTCCATCTACTCATCCGTCCATCTACTCATCCGTCCATCTACTCATCCGTCCATCTACTCATCCGTCCATCTACTCATCCGTCCATCTACTCATCCGTCCATCTACCCATCCGTCCATCTACCCATCCATCCATCTACCCATCCATCCATCTACCCATCCATCTACTCATCCATCCATCCATCTACTCATACGTCCATCTACTCATCCATCCATCTACCCATCCATCTACTCATCCATCCATCCATCTACTCATACGTCCATCTACCCATCCGTCCATCTACCCATCCATCTACTCATACGCCCATCTACTCATCCATCCATCCATCTACTCATACGTCCATCTACTCATCCATCCATCTACTCATCCGTCCATCTACTCATCCGTCCATCTACTCATCCGTCCATCTACTCATCCGTCCATCTACTCATCCGTCCATCTACCCATCCGTCCATCTACCCATCCATCCATCTACCCATCCATCCATCTACCCATCCATCTACTCATCCATCCATCCATCTACTCATACGTCCATCTACTCATCCATCCATCTACCCATCCATCTACTCATCCATCCATCCATCTACTCATACGTCCATCTACCCATCCGTCCATCTACCCATCTGTCCATCTACTCATCCATCCATCTACCCATCCATTCATCTACCCATCCGTCCATCTACCCATCCGTCCATCTACTCATCCGTCCATCTACTCATCCGTCCATCTACTCATCCGTCCATCTACCCATCCGTCCATCTACTCATCCATCCATCTACTCATCCGTCCATCTACTCATGCGTCCATCTACCCATCCGTCCATCTACCCATCCATTCATCTACCCATCCATCCATCCATCTACTCATTCATCCATCCATCTACTCATCCATCTACTCATCCATCCGTCTACTCATCCATCCGTCTACTCATCCATCCGTCTACTCATCCATCCGTCCATCCATCCATCCGTCCATCTACTCATCCGTCCATCTACCCATCCGTCCAACTACCCATCCGTCCATCTACCCATCCGTCCATCTACCCATCCGTCCATCTACTTATGTCTGTAATGTTCTGGAAACTGTGCCTCTTCAGCTGCCACAAAATTACCACTCCCATCATTCTCCCAAAATTATCAGGCAGTTATAACCCCATTTCAGCTGGAGAGGCAAAACAACCTCCTACACAAATAATAAGTAAATACGGTAATTGAAAATTCTACAGGAAACACGAATGACTAGAAAAAAAATGAATATAAGGAGTTGCAGGGAAGATTCTGGTCCCCGGATTGTAAGCTCTGTGGCACAATACACGGTTCCTAAGTAACAGATGAAGACTGAACCTCTACAGTATGTTCGTATCGGTGGGAGAATCTTACCTCTGACAAGGGCTCTCTCTGCCCATAGGATCTGAACCGAATATCGGGGGACATCCCTTATAGTAAATCCAAGCAAGATGCCTCAGATCAAGTCCAAGCGATGAGAACCTTAGCTAAAATCCAGTGCCTGGAGATGCCCAAGGACAAGTCCAAACCAGGACAAGCCCAAACCAGGAGATCCCCCAAGACAAGTCAAAAACAGGAGATACCCCAAGTCCAAAGCAGGAGAAAACCCAGGACAAGTCCAAAGCAGGAGAAAACCCAGGACAAGTCCAAAGCAGGAGATCCCCCAGGACAAGTCCAAAGCAGGAGATCCCCCAGTACAAGTCCAAAGCAGGAGATCCCCCAGGACAAGTCCAAAGCTGGAGATCCCCCAGGACAAGTCCAAAGCAGGAGATCCTCCAGGACAAGTCCAAAGCAGGAGATCCTCCAGGACAAGTCCAAAGCAGGAGATCCTCCAGGACAAGTCCAAAGCAGGAGATCCTCCAGGACAAGTCCAAAGCAAGAGAAAACCCAGGACAAGTCAAAAACAGGAGATCCCCCAGGACAAGTCCAAGGGAGGAGATCCCTCAGAACAAACCCAAGTTGGAGAATTCCTTCGGATAATTCCAGACCAAGGGATTCCCCAGGACAAGTCCACGCAAGAAGATCCCTGAAGGCAATTCCACCCCAGGAGATCCGGTCAGCGCTGGGCTGCACAGATCAGGAGTCTCCGTGACTTTCTGGAGCTGCCAGGAACAATCCTTTGTATGAATCCCCGGCCAGCTATGGCTTCTGGTGTCACGCCGGCTCCTCCTGGTCGGGGGGATCGGAGACCCCTCTTCATGCCAGCAGCACAATGGTGCTCAGGTGTGATCGGATCTACACCCCAAGAAACACAGAGGCTGCAGCGTCCGCGCTCAACTCTCGGGAGAAGTGACTGGGAAGAAGGTAGAGGAGGCGGCGGAGGAGGGAGCTGGGGGTGGAGAAAGCTCCGGGGGCTGGACTGGGTGTGGGAAAGACCCTCTCTCCCGAATACACCTCATCAACCCCTTCAGTGCCGGGACAGTGCGGGCTACCAAGTGTTAATGGCCCTGTGCCCTCCCCCACCCGCATTCCTGCTAGGTAAAGGGTCGTCCTAGACTGACCCCTCACTGCAGGACTGACAGCTCGGGGCAAAGTGACATTATAGTCTGTCTGCAGTCCTGCTGCACCCTGCAAGGCCACAACATGGAGCAAACACCGACCTCCACTGCATCTCATCTGCCCCACTGTACCTCCACTGCATCTCATCTGCCCCCACTGTACCTCCACTGCATCTCATCTGTCCCCACTGTACCTCCACTGCATCTCATCTGCCCCCACTGTACCTCCACTGCATCTCATCTGCCCCCACTGTACCTCCACTGCATCTCATCTGCCCCCACTGTACCTCCACTGCATCTCATCTGCCCCCACTGTACCTCCACTGCATCTCATCTGCCCCCACTGTACCTCCACTGCATCTCATCTGTCCCCACTGTACCTCCACTGCATCTCATCTGCCCCCACTGTACCTCCACTGCATCTCATCTGCCCCCACTGTACCTCCACTGCATCTCATCTGCCCCAGCCCCCCACTGCATCTCATCTGTGCCCACTGTACCTCCACTGCATCTCATCTGCCCCAGCCCCCCACTGCATCTCATCTGCGCCCACTGTACCTCCACTGCATCTCATCTGCCCCAGCCCCCCACTGCATCTCATCTGTGCCCACTGTACCTCCACTGCATCTCATCTGCCCCCACTGTACCTCCACTGCATCTCATCTGCCCCCACTGTACCTCCACTGCATCTCATCTGCCCCCACTGTACCTCCACTGCATCTCACCTGCCCCCACTGTACCTCCACTGCATTTCATCTGTGCCCACTGTACCTCCACTGCATCTCATCTGCCCCCACTGCACCTCCACTGCATCTCATCTGCGCCCACTGTACCTCCACTGCATCTCATCTGCCCCCACTGTACCTCCACTGCATCTCATCTGCGCCCACTGTACCTCCACTGCATCTCATCTGCCCCCACTATACCTCCACTGCATCTCATCTGCGCCCACTGTACCTCCACTGCATCTCATCTGCCCCCACTGTACCTCCACTGCATCTCATCTGCCCCCACTGTACCTCCACTGCATCTCATCTGCGCCCACTGTACCTCCACTGCATCTCATCTGCCCCCACTGTACCTCCACTGCATCTCATCTGCCCCCACTGTACCTCCACTGCATCTCATCTGTGCCCACTATACCTCCACTGCATCTCATCTGCCCCCACTGTACCTCCACTGCATCTCATCTGCGCCCACTGTACCTCCACTGCATCTCATCTGCCCCCACTGTACCTCCACTGCATCTCATCTGCGCCCACTGTACCTCCAGTGCATCACATCTGCACCCACTGTACCTCCACTGCATCTCATCTGCCCCCACTGTACCTCCACTGCATCTCATCTGCCCCCACTGTACCTCCACTGCATCTCATCTGCGCCCACTGTACCTCCACTGCATCTCATCTGCCCCCACTGTACCTCCACTGCATCTCATCTGCCCCCACTGTACCTCCACTGCATCTCATCTGTACCCACTGTACCTCCACTGCATCTCATCTGCCCCCACAGTCCACTGTACCTCCACTGCATCTCATCTGCTCCTAAAATATAAAGATAACTTATTATAACACTCGGAGTACAAGATAATGACACTGACACTCGGGGTACAGGATAATGACACTGACACTCGGGGTACAGGATAATGACACTGACACTCGGGGTACAGGATAATGACACTGACACTCGGGGTACAGGATAATGACGTTGACACTCGGGGTACAGGATAATGACGCTGACACTCGGGGTACAAGATAATGACGCTGACACTTGGGGTACAGGATAATGACACTGACTCTCGGGGTACAGGATAATGACGCTGACACTCGGGGTACAGGATAATGACACTGACACTCGGGGTACAGGATAATGACACTGACACTCGGGGTACAGGATAATGACACTGACACTCGGGGTACAGGATAATGACACTGACACTCGGGGTACAGGATAATGACGCTGACACTCGGGGTACAGGATAATGATGCTGACACTCGGGGTACAGGATAATGACACTGACACTCGGGGTACAGGATGATGACGCTGACACTCGGGGTACAGGATAATGGCGCTGACACTCGGGGTACAGGATGATGACGCTGATACTCGGGGTACAGGATGATGATGCTGACACTCGGGGTACAGGATAATGACGCTGATACTCGGGGTACAGGATGATGATGCTGACACTCGGGGTACAGGATAATGACACTGACACTCGGGGTACAGGATGATGACGCTGACACTCGGGGTACAGGATAATGGCGCTGACACTCGGGGTACAGGATGATGATGCTGACACTCGGGGTACAGGATAATGACACTGACACTCGGGGTACAGGATAATGACACTGATACTCGGGGTACAGGATGATGATGCTGACACTCGGGGTACAGGATAATGACACTGACACTCGGGGTACAGGATGATGGTGCTGACACTCGGGGTACGGGATAATGACACTGACACTCGGGGTACAGGATAATGACGCTAACACTCGGGGTACAGGATTATGACACCGACACTCGGGGTACAGGATAATGACACACTCGGGGTACAGGATAATGACACTGACACTCGGGGTACAGGATAATGACACTGACACTCGGGGTACAGGATAATGACACCGACACTCGGGGTACAGGATAATGACACTGACACTCGGGGTACAGGATAATGACACTGACACTCGGGGTACAGGATGACGCTGACACTCGGGGTACAGGATGATGCTGACACTCGGGGTACAGGGTAACGACTCCCTGGTATGCAGTGCTATTGGGGGCACACATGACTGCAGGACACTTCCTGTCTCGCACACTTGGGCCAGGCATTCCAGGTCTTGCCCTCTGGGTGTGTTCAGCAGCGGAAGCTCCTTGTGTTGCAGCCTCTGTGCTGCTACATTTGTGTTTTATCCTGGAGGCCTTTGAAGTCACCAAGAGGAAGAGAAGGAATAAACCCAGGCCCTGCAGGCACATGAATAGTCCCAGTATCTCCAGGGCTGCAATGTTTGGGTGCTCGGAAATTCACTTTCTGATGTCAACAAAATTTTACAGTCAAAATAAAAGGCCCCTATGGACATTACAGTACAGGCCGCGGTAACACGTGTGCACTGGATGTATTCAACACCGGGACTGGAACCAGTATAGGACTGAACTGGGATTGCAAAAATATACAAAAGCCCAAATACTGTAGATTTGATTAACTGCTGCTGCCATAGACCAGAAGAGTTAGACCCCCTTACAGATGGATTGGACCGGAACCAGCATAAAATGGGGTACACTGAAGATGCCAGAGATGGTGGACTATAGATGAGGTGGACTGGAGCTCCAATATACTGGGAGATAAAAAAAACAGGTAGAAATGAGCTTCCATAACTAGGGTGGACCATACATGGGGTGCACTGGAGCTGCTATAGACGGGTGGTCCATAGATGTGGTGGGCAATATACAGGATGGACCATAGATATGGTGAACCATAGATGAGGTGGAGATTATAGACGGGGTCGACCATAGACGGGGTGGACCACAGATGTGATGGATCATAGATGGGGTGGACTTTAGATTGGGTAGACAATAGACAGGTTGGACCATAGACGGGGTGGACCACAGATGTGGTGGATCATAGATGGGGTGGACTTTAGATTGGGTAGACAATAGACAGGTTGGACCATAGACGGGGTGGACCATAGATGTGGTGGACTTTAGATTGGGTAGACAATAGACAGGTTGGACCATAGACGGGGTGGTCAATAGGGTGGACCATAGATGGGATGAACCATAGATGTGGTGGATCATAGATGTGGTGGATCATAGATGGGGTGGATCATAGATGGGGCGGACCGTAGGTATGGTGGATCATAGATGTGGTGGATCATAGATGTGGTGGATCATAGATGTGGTGGACCATAGAAGTGGTGGACCATAGATGAGGTGGATCGTAGGTGTGGTGAACCATAGACGGGGTGGACCATAGATGTGGTGGATCATAGATGGGGTGGACCGTAGATGTGGTGGACAATACACAAGATGAACCATAGATGGGATGGGCTGTAGCTGGAATAGACTATGTACACCATACTGGGGTGGACATTAACCACCACAGACAATGAAGTGATTAAAGTCACAGCTTTTGGCAGATCCACCATTGCTTTTCTTCATCTACATGGAGCATGATCAGACTCTTGTGTCCCTCAAATTTTGCCCCCTCGGGCACAGCCCAAATGCTCTGCTGATCTTTCTGTCTTAACCATCTAAGAGGAGATCCAATCTAATCTCATGTGTGTCCATTGTGGTGTGATGCACCCAACTAGACATGAGTGGTGACCTGGTCACATTTCCTGCTGATTTATGGCCGGTGACTCTGCTGGTCGTAGACGGCTGTGGTGCCACGTTACCGTCATCGATGCCACGCTCTGCACCACGACGTGCCGTTCACTATGGCTTTTTCTCACGCAGTAAAGTTCCAGTCTTAACGTCTAGACACTAAATCCTGATGAGCGTGATCCTAGTAAACACAATCGCCATGGTAATGGGACGTGGCCGGGTTCCCATGAAAGATGGCCGCCGTGTTGTGAATGGAGACAATTCCGTGTGTGTACTCCGCACACAACCTTATAAATAGCTGCTGCTGATTTAGGCTTTTCCTGTGAAAGGATTCCACATGCTAAGAATAAAATAAACACCGGCCGGGCCGCAAATAGCAGCCGCGAGATAGGACGCAGCCGTGCGTCCCCCCTGGACACCGTCCAAACACACCACCGCCATCACAGGACAGCAGCAACGACCATTAACAGATCGGGCACCCGTGAAACAATGGGCTACCGGGGTCACAAAGTCAATGGTGTGACAACCCATAAAGTGACGCTGCCCAAAGGAGGGCGCTATTATGGGGTAAATATCACAAGCGGTCCCTGTGCAAGAGCCGCAAATGTGCCCCAATAACTCATAACAGAGCCCTATACAGGAGGAAGCTGCCGGGTGTCAGGGGCCCCTCTTATACACCGGGCCCCTGTGCAGCTGCAAATATTCTATGTCCGTCCCTACAGTGAAAGGCGAGTGATGGTGAGGGGGTCCTGATAGTGATTTTGGGGTGCAGGATCTTCACGCTATGTCTTTCTTTTCTGAGGATGGGTTGGGGGGTGCACACACATTGCAAAGCAGTAGAACAAGTTTCTTTTAGTCTTTTGGGGGTAATGGTTCATGTAAATGCAGCGTAAATTGCAGTTCGTAGCTCACCCAAATTTGGTATCTCTGTATACAGGGAGCTCCCCCTAGTGGCGGCTGCAGACAGGATCTTATCATGTATCTCTGTATACAGGGAGCTCCCCCTAGTGGTGGCTGCAGACAGGATCTTATCATGTATCTCTATACAGGGAGTTCCCCCTAGTGGTGGCTGCAGACAGGATCTTATCATGTATCTCTGTATACAGGGAGCTCCCCCTAGTGGCGGCTGCAGACAGGATGTTATCATGTATCTCTGTATACAGGGAGCTCCCCCTAGTGGTGACTGCAGACAGGATCTTATCATGTATCTCTGTATACAGGGAGCTCCCCCTAGTGGTGGCTGCAGACAGGGTCTTATCATGTATCTCTGTATACAGGGAGCTCCCCCTAGTGGTGACTGCAGACAGGATCTTATCATGTATCTCTGTATACAGGGAGCTCCCCCTAGTGGTGACTGCAGACAGGATCTTATCATGTATCTCTGTATACAGGAGCTCCCCCTAGTGGTGACTGCAGACAGGATCTTATCATGTATCTCTGTATACAGGGAGCTCCCCCTAGTGGTGACTGCAGACAGGATCTTATCTGTTATGAAAGGCAATTCAGTACTACAATGGACATAGCGGTCAGAGCACATACAGTGATCTGACAATAACCCAAAATCATAGAACGAGCTCTGAGACGTGGGAACTCTGCAGACCGCAATCCCTAATCCTCTCCAAACAACACTAGAGGCAGCCGTGGATTGCGCCTAACTCTGCCTATGCAACTCGGCACAGCCTGAGAAACTAACTAGCCTGAAGATAGAAAATAAGCCTACCTTGCCTCAGAGAAATACCCCAAAGGAAAAGGCAGCCCCCCACATATAATGACTGTGAGTTAAGATGAAAAGACAAACGTAGAGATGAAATAGATTCAGCAAAGGGAGGACCGACTTTCTTAACAGATCGAGGATAGAAAAGGTAACTTTGCGGTCTACACAAAACCCTAAAGAAAACCACGCAAAGGGGGCAAAAAGACCCTCCGTACCGAACTAACGGCACGGAGGTACACCCTTTGCGTCCCAGAGCTTCCAGCAACAAATTAGACAAGCTGGACAGAAAAAATAGCAAACAAATAGCAAAGAAGAACTTAGCTATGCAGAGCAGCAGGCCACAGGAATGATCCAGGGAAAAGCAAGACCAACACTGGAACATTGACAGGAAGCCAGGATCAAAGCATTAGGTGGAGTTAAGTAGAGAAGCACCTAACGACCTCACCAGATCACCTGAGGGAGGAAACTCAGAAGCCGCAGTACCACTTCCCTCCACCAACAGAAGCTCACAGAGAGAATCAGCCGAAGTACCACTTGTGACCACAGGAGGGAGCTCTGCCACAGAATTCACAACACTTATCATGTATCTCTGTATACAGGGAGCTCCTCCTAGTGGTGGCTGCAGACAGGATCTTATCATGTATCTCTGCATACAGGGAGCTCCCCCTAGTGGTGGCTGCAGACAGGATCTTACCATGTATCTCTGTATACAGGGAGCTCCCCCTAGTGGTGGCTGCAGACAGGATCTTACCATGTATCTCTGTATACAGGGAGCTCCCCCTAGTGGTGACTGCAGACAGGATCTTATCATGTATCTCTGTATACAGGGAGCTCCCCCTAGTGGTGACTGCAGACAGGATCTTATCATGTATCTCTGTATACAGGAGCTCCCCCTAGTGGTGACTGCAGACAGGATCTTATCATGTATCTCTGTATACAGGGAGCTCCCCCTAGTGGTGGCTGCAGACAGGATCTTATCATGTATCTCTGTATAAAGGGAGCTCCCCCTAGTGGTGGCTGCAGACAGGATCTTATCATGTATCTCTGTATACAGGGAGCTCCCCCTAGTGGTGACTGCAGACAGGATCTTATCATGTATCTCTGTATACAGGAGCTCCCCCTAGTGGTGACTGCAGACAGGATCTTATCATGTATCTCTGTATACAGGAGCTCCCCCTAGTGGTGGCTGCAGACAGGATCTTATCATGTATCTCTGTATACAGGGAGCTCCCCCTAGTGGTGGCTGCAGACAGGATCTTATCATGTATCTCTGCATACAGGGAGCTCCCCCTAGTGGTGGCTGCAGACAGGATCTTACCATGTATCTCTGTATACAGGGAGCTCCCCCTAGTGGTGACTGCAGACAGGATCTTATCATGTATCTCTGTATACAGGGAACTTCCCCTAGTGGTGACTGCAGACAGGATCTTATTATGTATCTCTGCATACAGGGAGCTCCCCCTAGTGGTGGCTGCAGGCAGGATCTTATCATGTATCTCTGTATACAGGGAGCTCCCCCTAGTGGTGGCTGCAGACAGGATCTTATCATGTATCTCTGCATACAGGGAGCTCCCCCTAGTGGTGGCTGCAGGCAGGATCTCATCATGTATCTCTGCATACAGGGAGCTCCCCCTAGTGGTGGCTGCAGGCAGGATCTTATCATGTATCTCTGTATACAGGGAGCTCCCCCTAGTGGTGGCTGCAGACAGGATCTTATCATGTATCTCTGCATACAGGGAGCTCCCCCTAGTGGTGGCTGCAGACAGGATCTTATCATGTATCTCTGTATACAGGGAGCTCCCCCTAGTGGTGACTGCAGACAGGATCTTATCATGTATCTCTGTATACAGGAGCTCCCCCTAGTGGTGACTGCAGACAGGATCTTATCATGTATCTCTGTATACAGGGAGCTCCCCCTAGTGGTGGCTGCAGACAGGATCTTACCATGTATCTCTGTATACAGGGAGCTCCCCCTAGTGGTGACTGCAGACAGGATCTTACCATGTATCTCTGTATACAGGGAGCTCCCCCTAGTGGTGACTGCAGACAGGATCTTATCATGTATCTCTGTATACAGGAGCTCCCCCTAGTGGTGACTGCAGACAGGATCTTATCATGTATCTCTGTATACAGGGAGCTCCCCCTAGTGGTGGCTGCAGACAGGATCTTATCATGTATCTCTGTATAAAGGGAGCTCCCCCTAGTGGTGGCTGCAGACAGGATCTTATCATGTATCTCTGTATACAGGGAGCTCCCCCTAGTGGTGACTGCAGACAGGATCTTATCATGTATCTCTGTATACAGGAGCTCCCCCTAGTGGTGACTGCAGACAGGATCTTATCATGTATCTCTGTATACAGGGAGCTTCCCCTAGTGGTGACTGCAGACAGGATCTTATCATGTATCTCTGCATACAGGGAGCTCCCCCTAGTGGTGGCTGCAGGCAGGATCTTATCATGTATCTCTGCATACAGGGAGCTCCCCCTAGTGGTGGCTGCAGGCAGGATCTTATCATGTATCTCTGTATAAAGGGAGCTCCCCCTAGTGGTGGCTGCAGACAGGATCTCATCATGTATCTCTGCATACAGGGAGCTCCCCCTAGTGGTGGCTGCAGGCAGGATCTTATCATGTATCTCTGCATACAGGGAGCTCCCCCTAGTGGTGGCTGCAGACAGGATCTTATCATGTATCTCTGCATACAGGGAGCTCCCCCTAGTGGTGGCTGCAGGCAGGATCTCATCATGTATCTCTGCATACAGGGAGCTCCCCCTAGTGGTGGCTGCAGACAGGATCTTATCATGTATCTCTGTATACAGGGAGCTCCCCCTAGTGGTGACTGCAGACAGGATCTTATCATGTATCTCTGTATACAGGAGCTCCCCCTAGTGGTGACTGCAGACAGGATCTTATCATGTATCTCTGTATACAGGAGCTCCCCCTAATGGTGACTGCAGACAGGATCTTATCATGTATCTCTGTATACAGGGAGCTCCCCCTAGTGGTGGCTGCAGACAGGATCTTATCATGTATCTCTGCATACAGGGAGCTCCCCCTAGTGGTGGCTGCAGACAGGATCTTACCATGTATCTCTGTATACAGGGAGCTCCCCCTAGTGGTGACTGCAGACAGGATCTTATCATGTATCTCTGTATACAGGGAACTTCCCCTAGTGGTGACTGCAGACAGGATCTTATTATGTATCTCTGCATACAGGGAGCTCCCCCTAGTGATAAGATCCTGCCTGCAGCCACCACTAGGGGGAGCTCCCTGTATGCAGAGATACATGATAAGATCCTGTCTGCAGTCACCACTAGGGGAAGCTCCCTGTATACAGAGATACATGATAAGATCCTGCCTGCAGCCACCACTAGGGGGAGCTCCCTGTATGCAGAGATACATGATAAGATCCTGTCTGCAGTCACCACTAGGGGGAGCTCCCTGTATGCAGAGATACATGATAAGATCCTGCCTGCAGCCACCATGTATCTCTGTATAAAGGGAGCTCCCCCTAGTGGTGGCTGCAGACAGGATCTTATCATGTATCTCTGCATACAGGGAGCTCCCCCTAGTGGTGACTGCAGACAGGATCTTATCATGTATCTCTGCATACAGGGAGCTCCCCCTAGTGGTGGCTGCAGGCAGGATCTTATCATGTATCTCTGCATACAGGGAGCTCCCCCTAGTGGTGGCTGCAGACAGGATCTTATCATGTATCTCTGCATACAGGGAGCTCCCCCTAGTGGTGGCTGCAGGCAGGATCTCATCATGTATCTCTGCATACAGGGAGCTCCCCCTAGTGGTGGCTGCAGGCAGGATCTCATCATGTATCTCTGTATAAAGGGAGCTCCCCCTAGTGGTGGCTGCAGGCAGGATCTTATCATGTATCTCTGTATACAGGGAGCTCCCCCTAGTGGTGACTGCAGACAGGATCTTATCATATATCTCTGTATACAGGCAGATCCCCCTAGTGGTGGCTGCAGGCAGGATCTTATCATATATCTCTGTATACAGGGAGATCCCCCTAGTGGTGACTGCAGACAGGATCTTATCATGTATCTCTGTATACAGGGAGCTCCCCCTAGTGGTGACTGCAGACAGGATCTTATCATGTATCTCTGTATACAGGGAGCTCCCCTAGTGGTGGCTGCAGACAGGATCTTATGTATCTCTGTATACAGGGAGCTCCCCCTAGTGGTGGCTGCAGACAGGATCTTATCATGTATCTCTGTATACAGGGAGCTCCCCCTAGTGGTGACTGCAGACAGGATCTTACATATCTCTGTATACAGGGAGCTCCCCCTAGAGGTGGCTGCAGAAAGATAAGATTATCCTCTATGTAATAAGTCTGATGGAAGATGTGAAGTTGATTCCACTTGGTCCTTGTCTGAATTGAGTCGTCCCATTTCCCAAGTGTCTGATAACCCTTCACATCACTTGGCGGGAACCCACTTTTAAAACTCTGGCAAAACTTCAAGCGTGAGCAGAAGACTGGGAATTACTACAAGTCCAACATCCTCCCAACAATGGAGGCACAGAGGATTAACACCCTGAGATTGGGGTTCAGCTATGGGCAATAGAGCTGTTGTGTCAGGCAACTTCTCCAGATTTGCATGAGAAAAGCGACTTTGGGGAGGAATTGCTGCTTAATTAAAGAGCAGCCGCCACCTTAATTAGCATGGTACTTTGCATGGGTGTAAATCACTTCCTCATTAGCCGCTGGCACCAATGCAATAGAACATATTACCTCCTTGGTGCCAGATGTGGGGGGGCAAGGATCTGCAGGATATGTGAGGTGCAATGATCTGCAAAACATGTAGGGGGTAATGATCCGCAGAACATGTGGTGGGTAACGATCCGCAGAATGTGTGGGGTTCCCATGCTCTGTGCTATGAAGAAGTCACAATGATAGTCATCATTTATGGGGGTGCCATGTTATGCGGGATCTATGGGAAGCGGGGAGATGTCCTGCATCATAGTGAACAGTTTGGGGGGCTCTGGGTCTTGTGGGACCCCATTCTGCAGGATGTTTTGTAATAAGTTTTTGATCGGGGGGTGATGTTCTTCATGATATGCAAGGACAGAGCCGGGGGGAACAAGGTACAAACCTCCGGCTCATACAAATAGTGCAATGTTCTGCAGGAGTGGCCTAAGAACGTGTCCTGCAATGTTGTAGGTGCAATGGTCTGCACATTCTCTGCACACTGCCTGTGGTCAATATTCAGCAGCGCACGTCTCATAGGAGAAATCCCCCTATACAATATTCCTAGAATAATATTGTGCGTGGTCTTCAAGACTGAGGACAGCGCCCCCGCTTCTCGGCAGCGCCTCCGCTTCTCGGCAGCACTCTGGTACGTCGCATGTCGCAATACCCAAATCCACCCAAGACCTGATCATCTAGGTATGAGTGCAGGTAACTCCGGAAGCTGAGGTATGGGGGGCTGCTTGTAGGACCCTCACAGCGTCAGACATGGAGAGGGTAGAGTGGTCTCAGCGATCCTTAAAGGAACAACCAAATTTGCAGCGTAAAGATTTTTCCAGATACCTGTAAGGTGCTGATCGGGGGGACGACGTGGCCCCTTTATTAGTAGAACTTACTGGCGAGTTTTAGGTGGAACGCCCCTTTAAAACTAAACTTTTGAGACTTTTCCAGCTTCCATTTTCCCAGAGGGTTTTTCGGCGTAATCTCCTGAGCACCTGAATGAGGAAGCCGGGCGATCTGTCAGCAACATACCTGCCTCCTCCGCCCGGTGTCTCCGCTCTCTGAGGAGGCCATTGTCCTCACGCTGACAGCTCCTCCGAGCCCATTTTCAGCACGGTCCTCGTTATCTCATCGAGGTCTCTGTCGTCCCCATTGTCCCCGCGGATTAAGCTTTCTTCTGCTTTTGGGGTTTGCAATTTATGTCTGTGACCCAACACTGAGGAATGGACGAGGCGGGAACATCGGGATTATATACCGCCATCTGGGACGCGAATCGTCCTGGGATCAGTTACTGGAGACGGTGCAGTGTTACCTACACGGCTCAGGGCCGGAGAAATGGCACTGTTCATCCTGAGCCTCCTGGTGCCAGCACTAAGGGCACGGGACCGCAGGTTAGCATCCAATGGTGATCTAGGTCCGTTCCCAGTTAAACCCCGAGTGCTGACTGTGTGCATTAATTTCACTAGTTTATCATCCGTTGGGTCTGCGGCTCCATTCACTTTAATAGGGCGGAGATGCAATACCAGATGCAACCTGTGGTCAGGTGTGGCGCTGTTTTTAGATGAAAGCAGCCATGTTTTTATAACTTTGTATAAACACCTTTAAGGGCAAAAATGTCCAAATTATTGGCCTGAAAAAATGTATGTTGGTTGTCACCCAGCTCCGCCAGTCCTGGATCTGCACCCGACGCCGTGACTTGTATAGGGCGGCGCGGTTCAGGGCTGTGCAGGGGTCGCTGCCGGTCAGGTATCCGGGCACGAGGACGGCTGCAGGAATACTTTCACGGATAATTTGCTTTTGTGATGTTTTCTGACGCTGCAGCGATACAGAACACGGCGTGTATCAGGGTTCACGCTAGGATATGGGAAGCTCCGACGGGGCCAGAAACTCCGGATTCCTCCCATGACCCTCTGCTGCAAATATGGAAAACCCAACTGATGAGTAATCCCCGGGGTCCAATCCAGCCCGCCGCCTCCAGTATCTGTTCTGCTCCGATTCTGCACTCATCACTCCTGGAAGTAAAGTATGGCTGCAGCAAATGTCTGCTCTGCAGCACAGAGGATTTCAGGGGAGAAATGTGCTGATCTGACAGAGTTGGGTGCATTCTCCGGCCTCTTGGTGACCCGACCCGACCCCCGGCCTCCACACATGAGGCTGCTAGTTCAGGTTAGGAGACCCGCAGCCGCTCTGGGCATTGTGGATCTTACACATTGTGAAAGAAGGGTTCTCCCAGCAGCACAGAGGATTTTAGAAGAGGAATGTGTTTCATCTTGCAGGAGCAGGGTTCCCTGCAGCACAGAGTATTTCAGGGGAGGAGTCTGCTGGGCCTGTGGGAGGCTACAGAGTGGGAATTAGTCACTAGAAGAGGTGGGATCATCCAGCAGCACAGAGGATTTCAGGAGAGGAGTCTGCTGAGCCTGTGGGAGGCTACAGAGTGGGAATTAGTCACTAGAAGAGGTGGGATCATCCAGCAGCACAGAGGATTTCAGGAGAGGAGTCTGCTGAGCCTGTGGGAGGCTACAGAGTGGGAATTAGTCACTAGAAGAGGTGGGATCATCCAGCAGCACAGAGGATTTCAGGAGAGGAGTCTGCTGGGCCTGTGGGAGGCTACAGAGTGGGAATTAGTCAGTAGAAGAGGTGGGATCATCCAGCAGCACAGAGGATTTCAGGAGAGGAGTCTGCTGAGCCTGTGGGAGGCTACAGAGTGGGAATTAGTCACTAGAAGAGGTGGGATCATCCAGCAGCACAGAGTATTTCAGAAGTGGAGTCTGCTGAGCCTGTGGGAGGCTACAGAGTGGGAATTAGTCACTAGAAGAGGTGGGATCATCCAGCAGCACAGAGGATTTCAGGAGAGGAGTCTGCTGAGCCTGTGGGAGGCTACAGAGTGGGAATTAGTCACTAGAGGAGGCGGGATCATCCAGCAGCACAGAGTATTTCAGGGGAGGAGTCTGCTGAGCCTGTGGGAGGCTACAGAGTGGGAATTAGTCACTAGAAGAGGCGGGATCATCCAGCAGCACAGAGTATTTCAGGGGAGGAGTCTGCTGGGCCTGTGGGAGGCTACAGAGTGGGAATTAGTCACTAGAAGAGGTGGGATCATCCAGCAGCACAGAGGATTTCAGGAGAGGAGTCTGCTGGGCCTGTGGGAGGCTACAGAGTGGGAATTAGTCACTAGAAGAGGTGGGATCATCCAGCAGCACAGAGGATTTCAGGAGAGGAGTCTGCTGGGCCTGTGGGAGGCTACAGAGTGGGAATTAATCACTAGAAGAGGTGGGATCATCCAGCAGCACAGAGGATTTCAGGAGAGGAGTCTGCTGAGCCTGTGGGAGGCTACAGAGTGGGAATTAGTCACTAGAAGAGGTGGGATCATCCAGCAGCACAGAGGATTTCAGGAGAGGAGTCTGCTGAGCCTGTGGGAGGCTACAGAGTGGGAATTAGTCACTAGAAGAGGTGGGATCATCCAGCAGCACAGAGGATTTCAGGAGAGGAGTCTGCTGGGCCTGTGGGAGGCTACAGAGTGGGAATTAGTCAGTAGAAGAGGTGGGATCATCCAGCAGCACAGAGGATTTCAGGAGAGGAGTCTGCTCAGCCTGTGGGAGGCTACAGAGTGGGAATTAGTCACTAGAAGAGGTGGGATCATCCAGCAGCACAGAGGATTTCAGGAGAGGAGTCTGCTGGGCCTGTGGGAGGCTACAGAGTGGGAATTAGTCACTAGAGGAGGCGAGATCATCCAGCAGCACAGAGTATTTCAGGGGAGGAGTCTGCTGAGCCTGTGGGAGGCTACAGAGTGGGAATTAGTCAGTAGAAGAGGTGGGATCATCCAGCAGCACAGAGGATTTCAGGAGAGGAGTCTGCTGGGCCTGTGGGAGGCTACAGAGTGGGAACTAGTCACTAGAAGAGGTGGGATCATCCAGCAGCACAGAGTATTTCAGGAGAGGAGTCTGCTGAGCCTGTGGGAGGCTACAGAGTGGGAATTAGTCACTAGAAGAGGTGGGATCATCCAGCAGCACAGAGTATTTCAGGGGAGGAGTCTGCTGGGCCTGTGGGAGGCTACAGAGTGGGAATTAGTCACTAGAAGAGGTGGGATCATCCAGCAGCACAGAGTATTTCAGGGGAGGAGTCTGCTGGGCCTGTGGGAGGCTACAGAGTGGGAATTAGTCACTAGAAGAGGTGGGATCATCCAGCAGCACAGAGGATTTCAGGGGAGGAGTCTGCTGAGCCTGTGGGAGGCTACAGAGTGGGAATTAGTCACTAGAAGAGGTGGGATCATCCAGCAGCACAGAGTATTTCAGGGGAGGAGTCTGCTGAGCCTGTGGGAGGCTACAGAGTGGGAATTAGTCACTAGAAGAGGTGGGATCATCCAGCAGCACAGAGTATTTCAGGGGAGGAGTCTGCTGAGCCTGTGGGAGGCTACAGAGTGGGAGTTAGACAATAGAAGAGGTGGGATCATCCAGCAGCACAGAGGATTTCAGGAGAGGAGTCTGCTGAGCCTGTGGGAGGCTACAGATAGGGAATTAGTCAGTAGAAGAGGTGGGATCATCCAGCAGCACAGAGGATTTCAGGAGAGGAGTCTGCTGGGCCTGTGGGAGGCTACAGAGTGGGAATTAATCACTAGAAGAGGTGGGATCATCCAGCAGCACAGAGGATTTCAGGAGAGGAGTCTGCTGGGCCTGTGGGAGGCTACAGAGTGGGAATTAATCACTAGAAGAGGTGGGATCATCCAGCAGCACAGAGGATTTCAGGAGAGGAGTCTGCTGGGCCTGTGGGAGGCTACAGAGTGGGAATTAGTCACTAGAAGAGGTGGGATCATCCAGCAGCACAGAGTATTTCAGGAGAGGAGTCTGCTGAGCCTGTGGGAGGCTACAGAGTGGGAATTAGTCACTAGAAGAGGTGGGATCATCCAGCAGCACAGAGTATTTCAGGAGAGGAGTCTGCTGGGCCTGTGGGAGGCTACAGAGTGGGAATTAGTCACTAGAAGAGGTGGGATCATCCAGCAGCACAGAGTATTTCAGGAGAGGAGTCTGCTGGGCCTGTGGGAGGCTACAGAGTGGGAATTAGTCACTAGAAGAGGTGGGATCATCCAGCAGCACAGAGTATTTCAGGGGAGGAGTCTGCTGGGCCTGTGGGAGGCTACAGAGTGGGAATTAGTCAGTAGAAGAGGTGAGATCATCCAGCAGCACAGAGGATTTCAGGGGAGGAGTCTGCTGGGCCTGTGGGAGGCTACAGAGTGGGAATTAATCACTAGAAGAGGTGGGATCATCCAGCAGCACAGAGGATTTCAGGAGAGGAGTCTGCTGAGCCTGTGGGAGGCTACAGAGTGGGAATTAGTCACTAGAAGAGGCGGGATCATCCAGCAGCACAGAGGATTTCAGGGGAGGAGTCTGCTGAGCCTGTGGGAGGCTACAGAGTGGGAATTAGACAATAGAAGAGGTGGGATCATCCAGCAGCACAGAGGATTTCAGGAGAGGAGTCTGCTGAGCCTGTGGGAGGCTACAGAGTGGGAATTAGACACTAGAAGAGGCGGGATCATCCAGCAGCACAGAGTATTTCAGGAGAGGAGTCTGCTGAGCCTGTGGGAGGCTACAGATTGGGAATTAGTCAGTAGAAGAGGTGGGATCATCCAGCAGCACAGAGGATTTCAGGAGAGGAGTCTGCTGCTGGTCTTGTAACTTCTTCATCTGTTGTGTGATAATGGGAGAAGGAAAACACTGGGATAATGGGGTGTCCGAAAAGTTTTGCGTTGCGGAAGTAAAAATCTTTCAGAGGCACAGAGTATTTCAGGAGATGGCTAAAGAAACAGACTTGTGTTGCCCTTGTCACCCATGGATTTTGCACATATGGCGGCACAGGCCGAGCCCCCGAGTCCGGGTACATATGAGGGGCACACGGGCGGTATCCGGACACATGTATGTCCTCCCATGGATTATGTAGCATGCAGCAGGGGGCTCCGTTTCTGTGTGACCCCTCTGTCCCGGCCCCTCCAGTAACAGGATAGAGTTTCATGCTTGCAGGACAAAAGTAAAAAGGGAAGAAAAAGAAGGAGACCGTGGAGTGTGACCAATCAGGAATGATCCTAATGGCTGCACCCAGGGGGTCCGCAGCATTCAGAGCTGGAACCTGATCTTCTTCTACCTCTGCATTCACCGGCCATCATGCAGACAATGTGGGGGGCAGCGCCGTGCCCAGGGGTCACACACCTTCTCTGCACCAGCAACACAACTATCCGATGACTAGAAAATAACGGGGAAAAGCCGCAGGGTCGCCCCTGCCCGTATGGGGGGCACAAGTAACACTGGCAAAAAACTGTCCCCCTATACTGTGTAAGGGGTTAGTAGGGCAGGATGTCCCCCAAACAAGGATGTGTACAGCCCGGCCGGCCGCAGAGATTGTGACATCATCACATCACAGACCGACTACAGAGATTGTGACATCACTGCACTCACTGTATGACATCATCACATCACAGACCGACCGGCTACAGAGATTGTGACATCACTGCACTCACTGTATGACATCATCACAGACTGACCGGCTACAGAGATTGTGACATCACTGCACTCACTGTATGACATCATCCAATCACAGACCGACCGGCTACAGAGATTGTGACATCACTGCACTCACTGTATGACATCATCACAGACTGACCGGCTACAGAGATTGTGACATCACTGCACTCACTGTATGACATCATCCAATCACAGACCGACCGGCTACAGAGATTGTGAGATCACTGCACTCACTGTATGACATCATCACAGACTGACCGGCTACAGAGATTGTGACATCACTGCACTCACTGTATGACATCATCACATCACAGACCGACTGGCTACAGAGATTGTGACATCACCGCACTCACTGTATGACATCATCACATCACAGATTTCCTCCAAGCACAATGTGTATATTGTTCGGTTACATTATCAGTTACTGTTGCGCGGCAGATCTGCTCTGGTCTGCACTCCTTGCAGATGATTGAACAATAATGAATAGCCCCAGAATATATACGGAGGACCACATAGGAATCAACAAAACGTAAGAGATAACAAAATCCTCCAGCGCAGGTATAGAGATGATGGTATTCAATATAGAAACCCAGAGTTGGTATAATTACCCTGTATAGGAACCAACCCTTAAAGGGACACTGTCACCTGAATTTGGAGGGAACAATCTTCAGCCATGGAGGCGGGGTTTTGGAGTTTTTGATTCACCCTTTCCTTACCCGCTGGCTGCATGCTGACTGCAATATTGGATTGAAGTTCATTCTCTGTCCTCCATAGTACACGACTGCGACAGGTAATCTTGCCTTGTGCAGGCGTGTACGATGGAGGACAGAGAATGAACTTCAATCCAATATTGCAGCCAGCATGCAGCCAGCGGGTAAGGAAAGGGTGAATCAAAAACCCCAAAACCCCGCCTCCATGGCTGAAGATTGTTCCCTCCAAATTCAGGTGACAGTGTCCCTTTAACGTGCGTTTCGATCTTGCATCTTCCTCAGAAGGGGTGCACCCTCAGACGACCCGATATCCGAGCATTCTCAGACGACCCGATATCCGAGCACGCTCAGACGACCCGATATCCGAGCAAGCTCAGACAACCCGATATCCGAGCACGCTCAGACGACCCGATATCCGAGCACGCTCACACGACCCGATATCCGAGCACGCTCAGACGAACAGATATCCGAGCACGCTCAGACGACCCAATATCCAAGCACGCTCAGACGACCCGATATCCGAGCACGCTCAGACGACCCGATATCCGAGCACGCTCAGACGAACCGATATCCAAGCACGCTCAGACGACCCGATATCCAAGCACGCTCAGACGACCCGATATCCGAGCACGCTCAGACGAACAGATATCCGAGCACGCTCAGACGACCCAATATCCAAGCACGCTCAGACGACCCGATATCCGAGCACGCTCAGACGACCCGATATCCGAGCACGCTCAGACGAACCGATATCCGAGCACGCTCAGACGACCCGATATCCGAGCACGCTCACACGACCCGATATCCGAGCACGCTCAGACGAACAGATATCCGAGCACGCTCAGACGACCCAATATCCAAGCACGCTCAGACGACCCGATATCCGAGCACGCTCAGACGACCCGATATCCGAGCACGCTCAGACGAACCGATATCCGAGCACGCTCAGACGACCCGATATCCGAGCACGCTCAGACGACCCGATATCCGAGCACGCTCAGACGACCCGATATCCGAGCACGCTCAGACGAACCGATATCCGAGCACGCTCAGACGACCCGATATCCGAGCACGCTCAGACGACCCGATATCCGAGCACGCTCAGACGACCCGATATCCGAGCACACTCAGACGAACCGATATCAGAGCACGCTCAGACGAACCGATATCAGAGCACGCTCAGACGAACCGATATCCGAGCACGCTCAGACGACCCAATATCCGAGCACGCTCAGACGAACCGATATCCGAGCTCGCTCGCTCATCACTAGTCGCTACATCTGTTACACTGCTCTTTTCCTCCGCACCATTTTAGGCCTTAGGTCTCTACACATTGTTGCAGGGCAACATGGTTACAGATTGTGCCACCTTCTTTCAGGCATTTTAGGGAGGATTGTTTTGTAAATTAACCCCTGGTGCAACATTTACATAAGATCCTAATATTCAGCAGGAATTTGCAGGAGGCGGTGCAGCAGCTGCAGCCCGGCAGTGTCCTCCTGGTGGTATATTGTGTGGCCAGTGTACCCAGCAAACATTCCCCATCCCGGAGAACAGAAGTGGCTGTATACTGGTTGCCCGGAGACGGGCACTGGCCACTTACAGGAGCAGAACAATATGGCTGCAGGGCAGAATGCGGCCGCCTTCTCTGAAAGGATTTTCTGAAGGACTGAGCCATCTTTTTCATTGACCCTTCATTCAGGGCCGCCGTTTATCCCTCATGGCTGCGGCTCGGAGCTCAGAGAATCAGTCTTTGGAAAGTGATCATATCCTGCTGTTTTCATTATTGGGCTCCGGCAGAGAAGGCATTGAGAGGTTTTCTTTGGAAATTCAGCGGGCAAAGATCAAAGCCCCCTGCACCTTTCCCCCCATGTCTGCCACAGTACACACAGGCTGCAGAATGCTGCGGATCCTCCGTGGCGACACACGCTGCCATATGTCCTATGAATGCCCCATGGGATAGGGTATTATGTGCATCAATGCCAGGGCTGGCAGCGGCGTATGGCCTGATGGGTATGTAAGCGGCCTTGTAATCACGTGGACCCGGCCCAATTACATGTCTATGGACCAACAATGGAGCAGCTGGTATAAAGGCAAATGGGGGCTGGATGAGCCAGGAGAGGAGCAGAATCCAGCCTCAACCCTGCTGGAGGAGCGCTGGCACCCTGCATTGCACGGACCCCCAGTGCTATGGGTGCTTGGGTAGCCGCCAAGTGTCCCCTGCAAAACTCCAGCATCTTCTCAATTTTCCAAATATTCCGGCCCCTCTGAGACCCTTTTACCTTCCACTAGGGGCCTATGGAAACGTTTATCGAATGCCCCAAAAGTGCAAGTGCCCAGCAGACCCCAGTAAGCGCAGCGCGAAGAATCATTTTAGATTTTCCATTTAGGAGTTTAGTTGAAAGGATGTCATCCAGCTTTACCCAAAGGGTTAACTCCGCAGATGAAGAAAAGTGGCCTATACCGCCATGTTCCCCGCTCCTCGCCAGGGTGTTGGGTTTGCTGGATCACCGCTGCCGTCGGATAATCAGTGACACTCGGAGCAGCTGACATATTTCAGTCGCCGCTCGGGTCGCTGCAGGAGCCGGCCGTCCCGCCATCTCTACTTCAAAAACAGTTTAGTCGTTCCCTCCATTAGCGCTAATCCAGAGAACTGCCAGAGTGGATTGTGTTTCCCAGCAGAGTGAGGAGAGGAGGAAAAGATGTCGATTAGTGAAAATGAATACAAAGCCTGCGCTGCTCGATGCAAAGATGGAAAACACATTCTGATCTGCGCCGGAAAATGTCATAAACACGGAGAGCGCACTGCCAAAATCCCTGCAATTGTGCTCCGTGGCAGGGATGGCGGCCGAGGGGGGAGGAGAAGGAACATAGAACCTCCTGGCGCCTACAGGGACCCAAAACACCCACCCCGGCAGCCTCATACCCTCCGTCCAGGACCGGCTCAATCCCTCCAAGACTGGCACGAAGGACACGGGTGAAAAACGAGGGCGACGGTGCACAATTGCACTCCCCAAAAGTGACACCGTAGGAATATTGAGCTGACCACATAACGGTAATGGTGGCATAGAGGAACATAGGAGCCACAATGAGGCCCGGGGTAGAAGGACCCACTAAGGTGCAAGAAAACTATCAAAGTGTAAGGATGAACTCACAAACCGTTGTCTGACACCAAGATATGTGTTGGGTCGATGTGTAAGACGAGGGCGTAGAAAGTGACAGCCAAGAATGGCGCAGTCATAAACACAATAATGAGGCCTGTGCCCCGCGGGTACGAGAAGATGTAACGCTTCTTGGTTCCGACTCCAGGAAGGCGCACGCGCTTGATGGTTTCAAAGATGGGAAAAAAGAAAACAATGAGTGCCAGGGAGCAGCGTGGCACCCACCACGTGGCACCGGAGAGAGCTGTGAGGGTCCGACGCCATCCTGGTCACCAACAATTACACGATGCAAGGCTCCAATATGTCCGACATCGATATAACACGTCCCAGGGCGTCAGACGACTGAACGCCTGATATCAGTCATATTGTAAACTATAAGTCTGAACTTTACAGAAATAATGAGATTTGCATTGCTGACCCCTGTAAATAACTCCCCGGTGTGATCTGGTCCCCCGATGTTTTGGGGGGTTTCATCCCTGTGTGTGGGGGGATCGCCCCAGCCCTTTATACACGTTGCGTCTGTTATGTAACGGTCTCCTGTTACTTTGCTCATTCAGGACACGACGCTGCGTAAATCCGGGCACAGCCGCCCCCGTCACGTCACCCCCCGCTCTGCTGCTAGTAAATATGGAAGGGGCACGTCACCATTTATTTTGGCACTCGTCCAAAATTGAGGTCATAGCCAAAAACTGAGGAGCAGTATGTGCGAGGGGCTTATTATGGCCTCACTAGGTGCAGTGTCACCTGCCGTTAGGTATTATTGGCTCTGATTCACAAGTAATTAAAGGGAACCTGCCACCTGGACGGGGCACACGTGGATTAAAAGCTACTGGGATAAGTGGTGGGACAGGACTGCTTTGTGAGTCTTCCACTTCCCTCTAAAAAGTGAACATACAAATTTGTGAGTGGACTCCTTTAAGATTTAAAGGTACAAGGCAAAAAAACGAAAAAAACATTTCATGTAGTTACAGCGTAGCCAATAAAATCACCCAACAATAGGGCACTCTGGCCATGGGTATGATCATTCTGGAACCCAATCCAACCAATCAATAAAGGACTCACTTGCCATCCAGTGTCATTGGGGGGTGTTTTTTAGGGGGATGGCGCCCTGCTTTCCCAGAGATAAGCGGTGCTCCAGTTTTGCAGCGGGGCTGATCCTCCACCCCCCATAGCAGAATGGGCAAGGTCATGGAGAAGACATCTGCCCGCAGATCATGCGCCTGAGGTTATATCTTCTCTATAACCTTTACCCACAGTGACCAATCACACGCTGATATCGGAGGCGGCACTCAGGACCTCGGCTCTATTGTTTGCACAAGTTTTCACGCCGCGCACTTTCTTATTCATTCTTTATATAGCCTAAGTTATTGCACGCTTACCTGGAGCAGCTGGCCTGGAGACGTCTGTCCGAGTGCCAAAATCCTGCAAGGAAAACATATAAAAATAACAAAGAAATGTTATTAAATGAATTACGTATTTTAGAAAATCCACTAGCAGCAGAAAGATCAGATTTACAGCTGTCACGCGGCTCTGTGCTCAGTCCCTCGCACTTTATACATCTCTACAGTGAGATCATTGAGGGCCGAGAAGGAAACATGGAGCTTACTAGTGCGACATTAGTGTGGCGGGATTAGGGTCTGCACATGGACACACGCTACAGCTATGGACAGACATAAGGACCTGATACATGTAAATGGGTGCCACACTCCAGAGCAAGAATACAGTAATGTATGAAGTGGAAAAACTCCAAGGTGCAAATGGTGTCATACTGCCCCTATGTACAAGAATATAACTACTAGAATATAACTACTATAATACTGCCCCCTATGTACAAGAATATAACTACTATAATACTGCCCCAATGTACAAGAATATAACTACTATAATACTGCCCCAATGTACAAGAATATAACTACTATAATACTGCCCCCAATGTACAAGAATATAACTACTATAATACTGCCCCTATGTACAAGAATATAACTACTATAATACAGTCCCAATGTACAAGAATATAACTAGTATAATACTGCTCCTATGTACAAGAATATAACTACTATAATACAGTCCCAATGTACAAGAATATAACTACTATAATACTGCCCCAATGTACAAGAATATAACTACTATAATACTGCCCCAATGTACAAGAATATAACTACTATAATACTGCTCCTATGTACAAGAATATAACTACTATAATACTGCCCCAATGTACAAGAATATAACTACTATAATACTGCCCCTATGTACAAGAATATAACTACTATAATACAGTCCCAATGTACAAGAATATAACTACTATAATACTGCTCCTATGTACAAGAATATAACTACTATAATACTGCCCCAATGTACAAGAATATAACTACTATAATACTGCCCCTATGTACAAGAATATAACTACTATAATACAGTCCCAATGTACAAGAATATAACTACTATAATACTGCTCCTATGTACAAGAATATAACTACTATAATACAGTCCCAATGTACAAGAATATAACTACTATAATACTGCCCCAATGTACAAGAATATAACTACTATAATACTGCCCCTATGTACAAGAATATAACTACTATAATACAGTCCCAATGTACAAGAATATAACTACTATAATACTGCTCCTATGTACAAGAATATAACTACTATAATACCGCCCCAATGTACAAGAATATAACTACTATAATACTGCCCCTATGTACAAGAATATAACTACTATAATACTGCCCCTATGTACAAGAATATAACTACTATAATACTGCTCCTATGTACAAGAATATAACTACTATAATACTGCCCCAATGTACAAGAATATAACTACTATAATACTGCTCCTATGTACAAGAATATAACTACTATAATACTGCCCCTATGTACAAGATTATAACTACTATAATACTGCCCCTATGTACAAGAATATAACTACTATAATATTGCTCCCTATGTACAAGAATATAACTACTATAATAATGCCCCTATGTACAAGAATATAACTACTATAATACTGCTCCCTATGTACAAGAATATAACTACTATAATACTGCCCCCTATGTACAAGAATATAACTACTATAATACTGCCCCTATGTACAAGAATATAACTACTATAATACTGCCCCTATGTACAAGAATATAACTACTATAATACTGCTCCTATGTACAAGAATATAAGTACTATAATACTGCTCCTACGTACAAGAATATAACTACTCTAATACTGCTCCTATGTACAAGAATATAACTACTATAATACTGCCGCTATGTACGAGAATATAACTACTATAATACTGCTCCTATGTACAAGAATATAACTACTATAATACTGCTCCTATGTACAAGAATATAACTACTATAATACTGCCCCTATGTACAAGAATATAACTACTATAATACTGCCGCTATGTACGAGAATATAACTACTATAATACTGCTCCTATGTACAAGAATATAACTACTATAATACTGCTCCTATGTACAAGAATATAACTACTATAATACTGCTCCTATGTACAGGAATATAACTACTATAATACTGCTCCTATGTACAAGAATATAACTACGGTACTATAATACTGCTCCCTATGTACAAGAATATAACTACTATAATACTGCCCCCTATGTACAAGAATAGAACTACTATAATACTGCCCCTATGTACAAGAATATAACTACTATAATACTGCCCCTATGTACAAGAATATAACTACTATAATACTGCTCCTATGTACAAGAATATAAGTACTATAATACTGCTCCTACGTACAAGAATATAACTACTCTAATACTGCTCCTATGTACAAGAATATAACTACTATAATACTGCCGCTATGTACGAGAATATAACTACTATAATACTGCTCCTATGTACAAGAATATAACTACTATAATACTGCTCCTATGTACAAGAATATAACTACTATAATACTGCCCCTATGTACAAGAATATAACTACTATAATACTGCCGCTATGTACGAGAATATAACTACTATAATACTGCTCCTATGTACAAGAATATAACTACTATAATACTGCTCCTATGTACAAGAATATAACTACTATAATACTGCTCCTATGTACAGGAATATAACTACTATAATACTGCTCCTATGTACAAGAATATAACTACGGTACTATAATACTGCTCCCTATGTACAAGAATATAACTACTATAATACTGCCCCCTATGTACAAGAATAGAACTACTATAATACTGCTCCTATGTACAAGAATATAACTACTATAATACTGCCCTATGTACAGGAATATAACTACTATAATACTGCCGCTATGTACGAGAATATAACTACTATAATACTGCCGCTATGTATGAGAATATAGCTGCTATAATACTTGCTGTATGGACACTGGGTTGCCACAATGTGACAGCTACGCGTTCTATAGCTGTTATATATGTGGATACATTGGAGGAGACTCATCTCTTGCCATCTCTCTGCTTTATTGTAAGCGTATGCTGCTTCACTTATCTTGGAGGCTTTAGTACAGGGGCCGGCAGCCAAGACCACCAGTTAAGAACAAATATTGTTGGCGGACCTATAGACGTCGATGTGAAGAGACAGTCACGCGTCTGAATGGACTGGAGTCTGTAGAAGTCACAGGGAGTAGGCGAAGATATGATTACTCAATTGTAGAAAATCAAGGCCACAAACAATTTGTTTTCCTGGAAATGCGCTTTCTAGACCCAAGATAAAAGAATGAGTGGAGAGAGAGGAAAATACTGGCAGAAAAAAGGCCCATCTCAGACCTCGTCATCGCCATTGCGTGATTAGGGCACGGTGTGATCTATGCTGATTAATTCCATAATATATATTTATAACAACGATATTCTGTGATACGGGGTTACAAATCTGCTGTATAGATGAAGAGCTAAATTGTGACATTCTCCCTTCCTGCAGCCACCACTAGGGGGAGCTTATTGTATACGGTGCTATTAGCGAGCTCTATGTATATAGCGTATACAGGGAACGGCTATACTCCAGATTAGCAGGCGCAGGAGGATGAATAATTTAACAAAAATTCTACCACTTTGGTATCTCCAAATTATATTTAAAGGGATTGTCCAGTGATTATAAGTTATATCCGATCTGTAGGAGAGGTAATAACTGGAGGTCCGACCTCTGGGACCGTCACAGATTGGAAGAGGCATATAGGATACAAGATGTCTTATCAACGTCTACAACGTGCAGCATAATAGTCACATAGTATATATGTGCAGCATAATAGATACAGTGGTGTGTGAAAGTTTGTACGCCCCTGGTCAAAATTACTGTTATTCTGAACAGTTAGCAAGTTGAAGATGAAATGATCTATAAAAGGCCTAAAGTTACAGATGACATTTCCTTTGTATCTTAAGAAAAAAAAAATATATATATATATTTTCATCTTTTTACATTTTAAAAATGACACAAAGAAAATGAGCCAATGCAAAAGTTTGGGCACCTTGGAGATTTGTGTGCTCGGATAAGTTTGACCAAGGTTTCAGACCCGGATTATCCTGTTAGGGTTATGGCTTGTTCACTATCATCGTTAGGAAAGGCCAGGTGATGCAACTTTCTCAGCTTTATAAAAACTCAGTCTCCTCTAACCTTGTGCCAAAAACAGCAGCCATTGGATCTACTAAGCAACTGCCGAGCACTCTGAAAATGGTGGAGACCCACAAAGCAGGAGAAGGTTATAAGAAGCTAGCAATGCGTTTTCAAGTTGCCTTTTCCTCAGTTTGAAAAGTAATTAAGAAATGCCAGTTACCAGGAACAGCGGAGGTCAAGATAAGGTCTGGAAGACCAAGCAAAATTTCAGTGAGAGCTGCTCATAGGATTGCTAGAGAGGCAAATCAGAACCTCCACTTGACTGCGAAAGACCTTCAGAAAGATTTAGCAGACTCTGGAGTTCTGATACATTGTTCTACTGTTCAGAGACGCCTGTAGAAATATGGATTTCATGAAAGAGTCATCAGAAGAAAACCTCTCCTGCATGTTCACCATAAAACTCAGGGTCAGAAGTATGCAAAAGAACATCTAAACAAGCCTGATGCATTTTGGAAACAAGTCCTGTGGACCGATGAGGGTTAAATAGAACACTGGCTACAATGATCAAAGGTATGTGTGGAGAAGAAAAGGGAACAAAATTTCAGGAAAATAACATCTTGCCTACCATTAAGCATGGGGGTGGATCAATCATGCTTTGAGGTTGTGTTGCAGCCAATGGCGCAGGCAAATTTTCACGGGTAGAGGAAGGAATGGATTCAAATAAATTTGAGCAAATATAACTCCATTAGTAAAAAAGCTGAAGGTGAGAAGAGGAAGAGGATGGCTTATACAAATGGATAATGCTCCTAAACACACGTCAAAATCCACAATAGACGACCTCAAAAGGCACAAGCTGAAGGTTTTACAATGGCCCTCACAGTCCCCTGATCTGAACATCATTGAGAATATGTGGCTAGACCTCAAAATAACAGAGGATGGAATAAGACCCCCACAAGCAGTTGTATAGGGTGGGCTTCACATGTCGTATTCTTATGTGATGGCTTCCATCTTATTACAAAAAACAGTATTTGTCTGTGGCTTTGATGGAACCATTGACTTCAGCTATGTTACTAATGAGACAGACATCCACAGGGTCAGAGTTTCATACTTTAGACATTTTGGGTTAGGGGTCGTGTTTCGGGATGGAAGCCTGGGACAGATGTGGAGGCCAAAAACACGTCATCACAGTAGTAAGTAATCAGATAAAACACCAGATTTAATGCTTCCTTCACCCTCCCCTGGACCGGCCATTGTGAGCCTACTCCGTCAGTTCTACATTACTTTTCTGTTACAATGACGGAAGCCGTAATGTAAACAAATGGACGCCATTATAGACAATAGGGACGTCCTGGCCGCGATCCTGACCTTATCAGTCCCGTTTTCTGCTCCACTGTAGGAACACCAGTGTGAATGGAGCCGAACCATATAAATAACAATTGTGTGAAATAATGATTGTATACCGACACAGGAAAGTGCTCACGTCAGGGGCGGGGTGACCCCTAACGGGGCGATGTCATATTGTCATCTATGGAGGTGTCGTCCATTCAATCGGAGGCAGCAGAGTTTGTGCAATGTGTCATTAAAGGGCCGGTGTTATCGATTTCCCTGTAGGCCATTGTGCCAGGAATGCCCCGTCATCCATTGCTGCGCCGCGCTCCCAGGTCGCCCATTGTGGCTGCTCCTCCGTTCCACCTACTCCTCTAATCCTCCGCTGAACATTCCTCTGATGTCAGATTATTGCAGATCAAAGCCGGCGCGTCGCTCATCACAATTATTTCAACTTAGCAGAATGATTGTGTTTTGTGCGGAGGACAGAGGACGTCCTGAGGCTGGAAAATGAGATAATCCTTCCTGCCAGAGGAGCCCCCGATCTGCGGTGGTGATCTCGCCCTACTGCGCCAGGACTGCGGGAAAAACAGATCTAAGAGGATCCTCAGTGGTGAGACCTCAACACAACCGCAGCGCCGTGCCCAAAATCACCAGAAATGTCATCGACATAGAATGTCATACGGCAAAAGCAAGAGAGGGGATGTGCGGCACACAGCGGGATAATCATTGGGGTACAGCGTGGAAATACCACGTATTGTGCCACGCAGGGTATCACGACACTGTCACAAGAGGTACAGGATAATGGCGCTGACACTCGGGGTACAGGATAGTGACACTGACACTCGGGGTACAGGATAATGACACTGACACTCGGGGTACAGGATAATGGCGCTGACACTCGGGGTACAGGATAGTGACACTGACACTCGGGGTACCGGATAATGACACTGACACTCGGGGTACAGGATAGTGACACTGACACTCGGGGTACAGGATAATGACGCTGACACTCGGGGTACAGGATAATGACACTGACACTCGGGTACAGGATAATGACACTGACACTCGGGTACAGGATAATGACACTGACACTCGGGGTACTGGATAATGACACTGACACTCGGGATACAGGATAATGACACTGACACTCGGGTACAGGATAATGATGCTGACACTCGGGGTACAGGATAATGACACTGACACTCGGGGTACAGGATAATGACACTGACACTCGGGTACAGGATAATGACACTGACACTCGGGGTACAGGATAATGACACTGACACTCGGGGTACAGGATAATGACGCTGACACTCGGGTACAGGATAATGACGCTGACACTCGGGGTACAGGATAATGACACTGACACTCGGGGTACAGGATAATGACACTGACACTCGGGGTACAGGATAATGACACTGACACTCGGGGTACAGGATAATGACACTGACACTCGGGGTACGGGATAATGACGCTGACACTCGGGGTACAGGTAATGACACGGACACTCAGGTTACAGGATAATGATGCTGACACTCGGGGTACAGGATAATGACGCTGACACTCGGGGTACAGGATAATGACGCTGACACTGGGGGTACAGGATAATGACACTGACACTCGGGGTACAGGATAATGACGCTGACACTGGGGGTACAGGATAATGACGCTGACACTCGGGGTACAGGGTAATGACACTCGGGGTACAGGATAATGACGCTGACACTCGGGGTACAGGATAATGACACTGACACTCGGGTACAGGATAATGACACTGACACTCGGGTACAGGATAATGACACTGACACTCGGGGTACTGGATAATGACACTGACACTCGGGGTACAGGATAATGACACTGACACTCGGGTACAGGATAATGATGCTGACACTCGGGGTACAGGATAATGACACTGACACTCGGGGTACAGGATAATGACACTGACACTCGGGTACAGGATAATGACACTGACACTCGGGGTACAGGATAATGACACTGACACTCGGGGTACGGGATAATGACGCTGACACTCGGGGTACAGGTAATGACACTGACACTCAGGTTACAGGATAATGATGCTGACACTCGGGGTACAGGATAATGACGCTGACACTCGGGGTACAGGATAATGACGCTGACACTGGGGGTACAGGATAATGACACTGACACTCGGGGTACAGGATAATGGCGCTGACACTCGGGGTACAGGATAGTGACACTGACACTCGGGGTACCGGATAATGACGCTGACACTCGGGGTACAGGATAATGACACTGACACTCGGGTACAGGATAATGACACTGACACTCGGGTACAGGATAATGACACTGACACTCGGGGTACTGGATAATGACACTGACACTCGGGGTACAGGATAATGACGCTGACACTCGGGTACAGGATAATGACGCTGACACTCGGGGTACAGGATAATGACACTGACACTCGGGGTACAGGATAATGACACTGACACTCGGGGTACAGGATAATGACACTGACACTCGGGGTACAGGATAATGACACTGACACTCGGGGTACGGGATAATGACGCTGACACTCGGGGTACAGGTAATGACACGGACACTCAGGTTACAGGATAATGATGCTGACACTCGGGGTACAGGATAATGACGCTGACACTCGGGGTACAGGATAATGACGCTGACACTGGGGGTACAGGATAATGACACTGACACTCGGGGTACAGGATAATGACACTGACACTCGGGGTGCAGGATGATGACACTGACACTCGGGGTACAGGATAATGACGCTGACACTGGGGGTACAGGATAATGACGCTGACACTCGGGGTACAGGGTAATGACACTCGGGGTACAGGATAATGACGCTGACACTGGGGGTACGGGATAATGACGCTGACACTCGGGGTACGGGATAATGACACTGACATTCGGGGTACAGGATAATGACGCTGACACTCGGGGTACAGGATAATGATGCTGACACTCGGGGTACAGGATAATGACACTGACACTCAGGGTACAGGATAATGACGCTGACACTGGGGGTACGGCATAATGACGCTGACACTCGGGGTACAGGATAATGACGCTGACACTGGGGGTACGGGATAATGACGCTGACACTCGGGGTACGGGATAATGACGCTGACACTGGGGGTACGGGATAATGACGCTGACACTTGGGGTACGGGATAATGACACTGACACTCGGGGTACAGGATAATGACGCTGACACTCGGGGTACAGGATAATGACACTGACACTCGGGGTACAGGATAATGACACTGACACTCGGGGTACAGGATAATGACACTGACACTCGGGGTACAGGATAATGACACCGACACTCGGGGTACAGGATAATGACACCGACACTCGGGGTACAGGATAATGACGCCGACACTCGGGGTACAGGATAATGACACCGACACTCGGGGTACAGGATAATGACGCTGACACTCGGGGTACAGGATAATGACACTGACACTCGGGGTACAGGATAATGACACTGACACTCGGGGTACAGGATAATGACACTGACACTCGGGGTACAGGATAATGACACTGACACTCGGGGTACAGGATAATGACGCCGACACTCGGGGTACAGGATAATGACGCCGACACTCGGGGTACAGGATAATGACGCCGACACTCGGGGTACAGGATAATGACACCGACACTCGGGGTACAGGATAATGACGCTGACACTCGGGGTACAGGATAATGACACTGACACTCGGGGTACAGGATAATGACACTGACACTCGGGGTACAGGATAATGACGCCGACACTCGGGGTACAGGATAATAACACTGACACTCGGGGTACAGAGTTTACATTGTCGCAGTCGGTGTGTACATTGTTGCAGTCGGTGTTTGCATTGTTGAAGTCAGTGTGTACATTGTTGCAGTCAGTGTGTACATTGCTGCAGTCGGTGTGTACATTGTTGCAGTCGGTGTGTACATTGTTGCAGTCGGTGTTTGCATTGTTGAAGTCGGTGTGTACATTGTTGCAATCGGTGTTTACATTGTTGCAGTCGGTGTGTACATTGTTGCAGTCGGTGTGTACATTGTTGCAGTCGGTGTGTACATTGTTGCAGTCGGTGTGTACATTGTTGCAGTCGGTGTTTGCATTGTTGCAGTCGGTGTGTACATTGTTGCAGTCGGTGTGTACATTGTTGCAGTCGGTGTGTACATTTCTATCCTCCCCGCTTCCCGTCCTCTCGGCTGCTGATGCCCGCGCTCAGGACCGTCCCTGGTAATGATTTTCCTCTGTTGTGGTCATACAGTAAAACCTCAGGAAGGTATTAGCCTCTGATGGCGGCCAGATTCCTCTCCAGAGAATTTTTATCTGATTTTTGATCATTTCTAACCCAGAAAGTAAGAAGAGTTTCCGAAAGGTGGAAGGTTCTGAATTCTTTCTCTGTGCCCTTACATGTGGTCTTACAGTCAGTATGTGACGGGAGTTGTCAGGTTGTCACAGCCCCTCCGTTGCCCCTATCATCAGTGCGGCCACCATCCCCCCTTTCCCAGATTCAATATACGCATTATTTTGGGGGGAGCTCATAATTAAGATCGCACATACCCCCCACTTCCCGAGTGTCCCATACTCCCCGCAGCGTCGCCTCATTATCTGCGGCGGTGCGATAATATTTTTTTTACCTTTGCACCTCGCTCCGCATCATCCAATCTCTTAAATTCCGTGTCCGTTACTGGAAAGCTAATTATAGATGAATGCCCAAAATTGTTTTAAGGAAAGTGGTTAAGAAACGGCGTTTAATGTGGAAAGTATTGTACAGCTGGAGAGTTTAGGAGGAACAGGGGTCCCATAAAGCCCCTCTTCTCCAGCTGCTCCATTAATTAAAACAGGCGCTGCATTACTTTGTCTCATTTCTTTTTGCTCTGCGCTCAGGCAGCCATTAGAATAAGTCCTGCCAGCGGCGATTGCAGGCGCAGAGCATCGCAGGAGCGGTGGAGCCAGGGGATGGCGATGCTCTGCAGCCCTTCAGTGGATGCAGACATTTACAGGTTGCAATGTTCTGCAGATGTTCATATGTCACAGTCAGGATGCGAGAATGCTCTGCGGACATCCATTCGTCATATACGTTGCCCGTTCGTGTTCTGCACTCATCCATACGGTACATGTAGCAGGATGTTGCAATGCTCTGCATCTGCTCATAGGTTATAAACATGAGACCGTGTGATGCTCTGCAGCTGTTTATATGTCACATACATTAAAATGTGGGAATGCTCAGCGGACGTCGTGTGTTTGCAGTGCTCTGTGCTATTCATGCAATGGAGAAATGCTCTGCAGACATTTATAGATTATACCTGGGGAGCAGCTGGCAGAGTATTTCTCCCATATGTCGGGTGCCAGAGATGGCGCCAACAAGCCTCACGGTGGAGGCCGGGGAGTTTACAGATGAAATCCGAATTATATCCCCCCTTCTACTATTATAAATTCTGTTTATTAGTAAAATGTACAAAGTTTCTGCTGTTCAAAGTAAACCAAAGAAAAAAGAACAATGTAAATATCTGAACACAATTTACACCAAGAGGTTTCTCCAAATGTAACACAAAATGGCAATATTCCTGCAGTCTCAGGATTATTCCCTCCTTCATGACCAGCATCAATAGTATCTAGTAGGGCCCCATGTTAAGGAGCTGAAACTCCTAAACCCTTCATCCAATTTTAATGTGGATCCCCTCAAATGAAAACTGAAAGTCTGAACTTCAACTGCATCTGAATTGTTTTGTTTAAAATTCATTGTGGTAATGTCTATAACCAAAATTAGAAAAATGTTGTCTAATATGGACATATCTGTATATACATAGCCTCCACTGTGATCCACTGTAGACCTCACCGAGCCGCCGCCGTGCTTCAATGTAGACATCACCAAGCCCCCACCGTGCTTCACTGTAGACATCACTGAGCCCCTATTGTGCTTCACTGTAGGCATCACTGAGCCCCTATTGTGCTTCACTGTAGGCATCACTGAGCCCCTATTGTGCTTCACTGTAGGCATCACTGAGCCCCTATTGTGCTTCACTGTAGGCATCACCAAGCCCCACATGCTTCACTGTAGACATCACCGAGCCCCCACCGTGCTTCACTGTAGGCATCACTGAGCCCCACCGTGCTTCACTGTAGGCATCACTGAGCCCCTATTGTGCTTCACTGTAGGCATCACTGAGCCCCTATTGTGCTTCACTGTAGGCATCACTGAGCCCCTATTGTGCTTCACTGTAGGCATCACCAAGCCCCACATGCTTCACTGTAGACATCACCGAGCCCCCACCTTGCTTCACTGTAGGCATCACTGAGCCCCACCGTGCTTCACTGTAGACATCACTGAGCCCCCACCGTGCTTCACTGTAGGCATCACTGAGCCCCACCGTGCTTCACTGTAGACATCACTGAGCCCCCACCGTGCTTCACTGTAGACATCACTGAGCCCCCATCGTGCTTCACTGTAGGCATCACTGAGCCCCTATTGTGCTTCACTGTAGGCATCACCGTGCCCTCGCTGTGCTTCACTGTACGAATCACTCAGCCCCCGCCATGCTTCAATGTAGGAATCGCCAAGCCCCCACCGTACTTCACTGTAGGAATCACTGAGCTCCCATCGTGCTTTACTGCAGGTATCACTGAGCCCCCGCCATGCTTCACTGTAGGGATCAACAAGCCTTCGACATATTTCACTGTAGACATATCCGAGCACCCGCCGTTCTTTACTGCAGGCATCACTGAGTCCCGCCATCTTCTTCTCAGCATATGCTTCATTCTTCCTCCAGACTCTGCTGGCACATAAGCACAAAAATTCCAGTTTTCTTTCATTGTTCCACAGAACAGAATTCCAGAACTTCTGTGGCATATTTGAGAATATTTGAGGCAGCTTTTCTACTGTTTTGGGGTCAGTAGAGCTAGGTGTCCAGTGGCGTACTGGCCATAGAGGCAGACCATGCTGCGGCTATTGGGCCACATGTTAGAGGTGATGAATTGCAGCAGCAGCACTACTCTCATCATCTCAATTTCAAGGGTATCTGAATCTTCAGGGTGCAGATAGTTAAATAAAATGGTGCAACAGGGAATCATTAGTTTCTTGTTCCACCATTCAGCCTCTATGTCTGAATCGCAGCACAGTAGGTGCAATGACAGCAGTAGATTGTGCCTGCTGCACGGAGCTTCGGTCCACACAGTAAATAGCGAGGCAGCAGATCAAGAGAATGGGGGTTGCGGAGTATTGTTTTCCCTTTAATTGAGTATGTCAGTATTTGCTGGGCCTATCACACCATTGTAGGGGGGCAGCGAGAGGGACAGCGGGGTCCATTATCCTGTGTGGGAGGCTCTGGGGGACATCATACTGTGGAACAGTGGATGTGGGACCATCATACTGTTGGTGGGGGGGGATGCTGTGGCCATCATTCTTGGTATGTGAGGTCTGTTGGGCATCATACTGTGTGGGGAGCTGGGAGGATTTATATTTGAGGGGCATCATACTTTTTGCTCTATACACCTCTGCCCTAGCCAGTCCAGGCATTTGATGCGTTTTTTTTTTTTTTTACTTTTAATTGATTAGTCTTTAGATTATTATCCTTTTAAGGGTTGAGAAAGGCTGGAATCACACATCCATGTTTTGAGATCCAAGTGTGGACCAGCCTCAGGGCTCCTAACCAAACTCAACGGCCTCAGAGGCGTCAACAGGGCTCGGACTGTGAACTGAATCTCTGCCCTGAGTGAGGGGAAGTCTAGAGCCAAGTGGTGGGAATGCCTGCAGACACTCAGGGTATGTGCACACGCTGCGGATTTTGCTGCGGATTCGCAGCAGTTTTCCATGAGTTTACAGTACCATGTAAACCTATGGAAAACAAAGTCTGCAGTGCACATGCTGCGAAAAAAAAAACAACATGCGGAAACGTAGCGGTTTATTCCGCAGCATGTCAATTCTTTGTGCGGATTCCACAGCGGTTTACACCTGCTCCATAATAGGAATCCGCAGGTGTAAAACCACAGGTGAAATCCGCGGAAAAACCGCTGTAATTCCGCAGTGCGGATTTCCTGTGGATTTACCAAAATCAGTGCGGAAAAACCCGCACACCTCTCCGCAACGTGTGCACATACCCTCAGACATGTCATCTTCTGACCTTCAGCATTTCATTTGGTTTATTCAATAATAATGAATGACAAATCCCAGAATACTAACTAGATCGGAGTCAGTGCGCACTCCAGGTCCCGCATCTCCTAGAGCTCCAGTGCTTCCCGTTTATCTGTAACATTAATCCAAGGCTTATATTTATTCCTGATCTCATCATTCTCATAACTTCATAGATCGATATAAATATTTAAAAACCATGGCTTGCACCCATATCTTTGGTACAGGGGAATTCTCTACTTTTTAGGTAGGACAGACACAGGTGCAGACAAAATTATTCACCCTTTCCTCATTGCAAATTGGATTAGCAAAATTTCCAAACTTTATGAAACAAAAACAATGTAAATCACTGACCCAACTAATATATATTATGTAAGTGATTTATCCAAGGATTCTGATTGCAGTTGCAGATTAATAGACAGCAGGATGGATCTCACAACTGTTGCTAATAATATGATGGGGTGTTGATTGCGCCCATTGCAGTCACTGTTACTGTCCGGCTTCCACATAGTAGCAGCAACTATTTGTCATGTGTCTGGCACATTATTCCCCACCAGTATAGGCATTTTATGTTTTCCCTTTATTTATCCATTCGCTAAAAAAATAAAACTCAGGGGAAAAAAGCAAAGAAGTTGCTTGGTGCCTGGTATGTGGCTGGGAGCCGTAAATCAGGATTCTGCGTCCAGGGACAGGTTTGTTTCTTGGTTCGGGGTCTGTTCAGTTCCTCAATGTATATGATAGAAGTAATAATCTCCCAAGCGTTTACATTCCCTCACCCGGCGCAGGTCCACATTGCCTTTTATAGCCTGGAGCCTCACACAGTTACTGTAAACAGGCTGGTGCCGCTTGGCAGTGGGTACTATCTCACACCAGGGACATTTAACTCTTCCTCCCTGAGGATGAAATAAGTCATTGGCGCAGGGTTGGCTCCAGACACCCAACACCTCCTCGGATGATTCCCCTGTGCAAAGTGCTAAGGGTCCGGACACACCCAAAACATTCCACTTTTGTAACAAACGCTTTACCTTTAGGGTATGAATACTTATACAAGCAGGTATGAAAAATCAATAAGCCAATCTAAGTCATGTCTGGAAATACACTACCGTTTTGTGTCCACAGCTCCTGTTCACGCCTATGTGTCTCCTTGGCTACAGACTACATACAAACCCTTACCCTACAGTCAAACACCCTCCATCTGTCCCCTACTCCTCGCTAACAAACTCTTCTACCCCATTCATTTTGTGACCTCCCAAAAGAGCAGCACCTCTCTTTTTCTAAAATACTCTGTGCTGCTGAAGATATCACCTTGCTCCTTCTAATACGTAACTTTCAGTTAATGATCACCCACAAACTCAAGATTAACTCACCGATATCCTAAAATACTCTGCGCTGCAGAGCGTACGCTCCTCCTTTTACTATATAACTTTTCGGATGTGATCACCCACAAGATCAAGATCAACTCACCCACATCCTGAAATACTCTGTGCTGCTGTAATGATAGAACTTTCACACTGTAACCACTGACAAGATGTGTGAGTGAGGGAAGGATTACAGTGTAACGATGTAAGAAACTAATAAGGCAGGTTGGGGGGATATGGCAGCCATAGATATAGCCGAATCAAAGCTTTACGATGACCCGAGTGTATAATTACATGAAATATTTCTCCTGGTCATTAATAAGAATTTCAGTTTCATTATTCCCAGGACCACGGCTGCTGGTCCCGAGCTGCAGCAATGCTCCGCACTGTCTGCTTCCATTTACTGCACAGTCCTTGTTATGTTCTGGTTATCAGGCACTTCTCATGCAGAACCCAGAACTAAAGAGAAATGGGACGCATCATCTCCTCCATCCTACAAACAGCGTTTTCCCTTAAATTACAGATATATTTCCACGCAGTATCCTCCAATTATACAATTCCCAAGCGGCTCCCAAAGAATTCAGATGCTCCACAGCATTGCGTCCGTCCGTAACTTCATGATGTCACAGAAGATAAAAGATGATATCATCTGAGAAAATGAAACAGTATCTCATCAGTCATGTTATCTGTGACATTACTGTATCATCCACAATATCATTTTTTCATCTGTGACATCACCACATCATTCAAAATGTGTTACCTGCGATACAATCGTATTATCTGTGACATCATATTTTCTGTGACATTGTTTTATCATCTGTGACATCATGTTTTTATCTATGATATTTTAGCATTTCTCACATTGTGGCGTCATGTTCTGTTGTCATCTATGATATCTATTATGTTATTATGTTATCATTATGTGACTGGTTACATGATTTTATCATCTGTGACATCATAAGATCATGTTCTTATCTGTGATACTTTATCATCGGTGACATTTTATCATCTGTAGCATTCAGTTATGTTTTTCTCTATTATATCTATTTTGCTACTTGTTATATAATCTTATCATCTGTGACATTCAGTACTGGGCAAAACTTGTAGGCAGGTGCTGAAAAAATGGGTTAAAAATATAAAATGGTGATAGCTTATTTTTATCAATTAATAAAATCTAAATCCCATCAATATTTGGTGACCGCCTGTCGCCTCCGTCATCAGTATCTAGTGACCGCCCGTCACCTCCATCATCAGTATCTGGTGCCGCCCATCGCCTCCATCATCAGTATCTGGTGACCGCCTGTCACCTCCATCATCAGTATCTTGTGACCGCCTGTCACCTCCATCATCAGTATCTTGTGACCGCCCGTCACCTCCATCATCAGTATCTTGTGACCGCCTGTCGCCTCCATCATCAGTATCTTGTGACCGCCCGTCACCTCCATCATCAGTATCTTGTGACCGCCTGTCGCCTCCATCATCAGTATCTTGTGACCGCCCGTCACCTCCATCATCAGTATCTTGTGACTGCCCGTCACCTCCATCATCAGTATCTTGTGACCGCCTGTCACCTCCATCATCAGTATCTTGTGACCGCCTGTCACCTCCATCATTAGTATCTTGTGACCGCCCGTCACCTCCATCATCAGTATCTTGTGACCGCCTGTCACCTCCATCATCAGTATCTTGTGACCGCCCGTCACCTCCATCATCAGTATCTTGTGACCGCCTGTCGCCTCCATCATCAGTATCTTGTGACCGCCCGTCACCTCCATCATCAGTATCTTGTGACCGCCTGTCGCCTCCATCATCAGTATCTTGTGACCGCCCGTCACCTCCATCATCAGTATCTTGTGACTGCCCGTCACCTCCATCATCAGTATCTTGTGACCGCCTGTCACCTCCATCATCAGTATCTTGTGACCGCCTGTCACCTCCATCATTAGTATCTTGTGACCGCCCGTCACCTCCATCATCAGTATCTTGTGACCGCCTGTCACCTCCATCATCAGTATCTTGTGACCGCCCGTCTCCTCCATCATCAGTATCTTGTGACCGCCTGTCACCTCCATCATCAGTATCTTGTGACCGCCCGTCACCTCCATCATCAGTATCTTGTGACCGCCCGTCACCTCCATCATCAGTACCTGGTGACCACCCATCACCTCCATCATCAGTATCTGGTGACCGCCCATCACCTCCATCATCAGTATCTGGTGATCGCCCATCACCTCCATCATCAGTATCTGGTGATCGCCCATCACCTCCATCATCAGTGTCTGGAAACCGCCCATCACCTCCATCATCAGTATCTTGTGACCGCCCATCGCCTCCATCATCAGTACCTGGTTACCGTCCGTCGCCTCCATCATCAGTATCTGGTGACCGCCTGTCGCCTCCATCATCAGTGTCTGGAAACTGCCGGTCACTTCCATCATCAGTATCTGGTGACCGCCCGTCGCCTCCATCACTTCTTGTCACTTGCATAGAGTTTTTGAAGGATCTCAGCAGTAGGTTGTTCCAAACATCTTGTAGACCTGACCCCAGATCTTCTGTGTATGAGGCCTGTGCGGATCCTACTCTGTCTTCATGTGATCCCAGACAGATGGGATGATGTGAGATCATCACCCCCAGGACTCCTCATCATTAATGACATTTTCTGAATACTGGGGGTCATTGTCCTTCTGCAGAATAAATTCTGAGCCACTCAGACCCCTCCCTGATGGTATTACATGATGGGAAAGTATCTGCCAGGATTTCTCAGCATCGAGGACACCTAGAAGTGGCAACAATGAGAACCGTAGATACAGTGGCCGGCCAAAGAAACTTAGTGCAGCAGATGAACGACACATGTTATTTCCTTTGGAAGTCAGAAGATGTTCAGCAGTTCCATCAGCTCAGACCTGGCAGCAACCAGTGGGACCTAGAAATAACCATCTACAGTTAGGAGAAGTCAGGCCAGAAGTGGCTTTCATAGAAGAATTGTGGCCAAAAGCATTTTCTTCTACATGGAAACAAAGCCAAGCTATGCCTGAAAACATAGGAGCCAAGGGGCAGAAAAATGGCATCAGGTGCTCCAGACTCATGAGTCGAAATGTGAAATATTGAGATGTAACAGAAGCAGATTGTTCCTGAAGGGCTGACGAGAGGCACAATAATGAGGGTGTGCAGGAGCCGTGACGCACGGAGAAAGATCCTGCAAGTTTGAGGCTGTATTTCAGCAAATGGAGTTGTGGATTTGGCCAAGATTAATGGTGTCCTCAATGCTTAAATCCAGAAAATACTTCCCCATCATGTAATATCACGAGGCGTCTGATCGGCTCCAAATTTATTCTCCAGCCGGACAATGAACCCCAACATCCAGCCAAATTCATTAATAACGAGGAGTCCTGGGAGTCATCCAGCCAAATTCATTAATAACGAGGAGTCCTGGGAGTGATGATCCGGTCCCACAGAGTCCTGATCTCACATCATCCCATCTGTCTGGGATCACATGAAGAGACCGAAGGATCCGCACAGGCCTCATACACAGAAGATCTGGGGTCAGGTCTCCAAGATGTTTGGCACCAACTCCTACCGAGATCCTCCATAACCTGTGTACAAGTGACCGAGAAGAAGTGAAGGAGGCGACGGGCGGTCACCAGATACTGATGATGGAGGAGACGGGCGGTCACCAGATACTGATGATGGAGGAGACGGGCAGTCACCAGATACTGATGATGGAGGAGACGGGCGGTCACCAGATACTGATGATGGAGGAGACGGGCAGTCACCAGATACTGATGATGGAGGAGACGGGCAGTCACCAGATACTGATGATGGAGGAGACGGGCAGTCACCAGATACTGATGATGGAGGAGACGGGCGGTCACCAGATACTGATGATGGAGGAGACGGGCGGTCACCAGATACTGATGATGGAGGTGATGGGCGGTCACTAGATACTGATGATGGAGGTGATGGGCAGTCACCACATACTGATGATGGTGGCTATGGGCAGTCACCACATACTGATGATGGTGGCTATGGGCAGTCACCACATACTGATGATGGAGGCTATGGGCAGTCACCACATACTGATGATGGAGGGGACGGGCGGTCACCACATACTGATGATGGAGGCTATGGGCAGTCACCACATACTGATGATGGTGGTGACGGGCGGTCACCACATACTGATGATGGAGGCTATGGGCAGTCACTACATACTGATGATGGAGGCTACGGGCGATCATCAGATACTGATGGGATTCACATTTCTTTTGTGTTCATTCACTTTGTATTTTGTTAGTTGATAGAGATATACTATTAACCCTTTCATTTCTGAAAGCTTCTTATTCTGCAGCATATTTCTACCTAAAAAATTTGCGCAGTACTATATGTTGTAATGACCAGCGATAATATTGTGGTGTCACAAATAATATGATATCACAGCTGCCATGTCATCATCTATTATATAATGATATCATTTGTGACATCCTAGAATCATCTGTGACAAGTGAAAATTAAAAAGGTGGATTTTTATTTTAATAAACGGCGATTAGAGACTTAGAGAACTGCAGCAGTTAAGACAAACTATGAGTGGTCATTCGCTCTGATACATTACATGTAGAATCGCTTTTGCTCTAGGAAACTCGGATACATTTTGTGAGAACAGAATTTTGGGGATGAGAACAGCGTTCCCTGTCGTTGTTTGGGGCGTCATGCGGAGCTTTAGTAATATACTGGTTGCCACTCGCTTCTTACAGACTCCTGAGCAGAATATCTCCAGCACAACGCTGTGATGTTTCTCCCTAGATCACTGCACATATTTGCAGATTTACCATGAAGAACGCTAAGTAGCTGTATGACAACTCCCCCGGGATCTACAATGGAAGCCACTGTGGTTGTCAGACATACTTCCTAGGAACAAATTAAACTCTGAAAACTTTTTGGAAGAGGATGATTTAAGGATATATATTTCTATTTTAGAGGTAAATGCTCATTTTTGTTTATTTTTACCTATATAGAATAAGATCCGGTGGATTGCAAAGGATCCTCCAGAGGAATAATTATCGAGCCATGAGAATTTGTTTAGCGAAACCAGTGACCTAATCGCCAGAAAACATCTATGAGAAGAGAGGAAAATGCAGGAAATGATGGATGTTAATGTCTCCCAGGCTCAGGCTGCAGAGCGCAGCTTTTCTGCCCAATTACTGCTTTATATGTTGTGTAATTCATGAACTCTCCATTTATGACGAAGGGTTAAATCCTGGCACCGAACCATTGACTGTAACATGAGAGAAGAGCAGGGGCTCGGGATTACAGCACAAGCCGAGGTATATGGACCACAGGTCTGTACAAGGCATGAAAAGTCACAAAAGGGAAACCTGAATGTCGTAAGATACAATGAAGCTGAGAAAACCAATGACAGATCATCCATTTATCTGACATCGAGCTACATCAGTCCAATATCTAATAATCCATCCAATAGAGATGACCAGAAAAAAAGCCTCAAAACCCCGGTCCAGCGTAATGCATGACCGCCAGAACAGTGCCCTGCGAGCCATCACCACCAGCGCCTCTTCTGATTGGCAGGCCCAGTGTGATGTCATGTGCGAGTCACACCGCCATGATGATGTCATGGTGGTCCTTCTGCAGGAGAGGCGCTGAGGATGTCGGCAGGTCGGAGGAGCTTCACACGGCCCTACTCCGGAAGCCAGAGGCTACCAAGATGGCTGTTGGCTGGACCACGGTCCTAAGAATTTTTCTTTTGCTCAACTCTACTACCCATCCAATATCTGATATCTAGCTACTTAATCTATCCACTATATTTCTCTATTTATCCATCAATTATAAATTCTGTATCTTCTATTTATCTAATATATTCTCTGCATTTTCGTCATATCTTATCTGTCACTCATCGATGTTCATTTCTCATATCGATGTGATTATTCTATCTGAATGTGGTGACTCTATTTAGCTCTGCTGGTTTTTATTAATAGGAGTTGTGCAAATCCAATGAAATACATGTACTCACAGGAAGAAAGGACGTCTAATTTATCCAAACTCTTTAGAAAACTCAGATTTTCCTGTCTGATGTTATGTATTTTATCAGCAGAAGCCGTGTCGGGGTGAAATGAGGACCAGAGAGTCATTTTACATATTCAGAACTTTCTGTTAGGATATAGAAACTGCAGTCCCATAAAGAGACTGAACCTGAAGGATGCCAGGTACATTCAGTGTAAGCCACTGACAGCTCTTTCAATATTATTTTCATGTACGGGATGTAAGACCAATGCCTTCAATACTCCATAGAGAACCATGAAACATTAGTAGGAAAAATCTACTAATTTAGGACAGACGAAACTGGCCTGTCCTAAATCATAGACATTAGCACTAATGTAGTGTAAGAGAGACAGAAACCTTCCACATCCAGAGATTGCACAAACCTGATTACTGAAACTACAAAGATAGATAATAGATAAATAATATATAATAGATAAATAATAGATAGAGAGAAGATAGATAATAGATAGATGGTATATATAGATAATAGATAAATAACAGATTGATAGGTTTATATAGTTATTAGATGTTCATCTTTTTTATGCATAAGGATTACATTTAATTTCAAATTAAGGGAACAGCAATGGGAGCAACATCTACCCCATTATAATACTCTGTTTGGAAATCTTATATCTGTCACATATAGATTCAATTTTATGCAGGGTCAGTTTGAAGAGGATGAGTAGCAGCAAGATTAATAAAAACAATGACAAAAATTATGCAGTTGACATTGAAAACTCAAAGATCAAAGAAGAAAACTGAACATTGAAGACAAGCTGCATTTATAGGGCCTGACTGGATCCCATGACTGAGGATCACTGATACTGGTATTACTTGTGGCATTTCCCATGATATTAGTAATATTGAGTCACATTAACTGTACAACCCTGATTATTGGATAATTAGACACAGAACCTTTATAGAAAGATAAAGCAGAGGAGAGATATAGACTAAATGTTTAGATAGATGCATACAAGATAAAAAGAAGATAAACATATATATATTGCACATAAAAAGATAGTAAACAAGGTCTTAAAATACACATTGAGTGTTTATGTTATTTGTTTCATATGTTTGTATTTCACATCTATCTACCCATCTTTCTCATATCCATGAAACATTAAGTATAAGGAACAGGATTGATTTTATTTTCTATTTAAGGGAACAGATATGGGGGCAACTTTTACCCCATCCTAAGCCAAAATCTATTGGGGTATTGAAAATAGAATAATAGAATGTTTTGGACAATGGATACATCGAATTTTGCATCAATGAGAATAGAATGGGGAAGAAGATGAGATATAGGGAAAAAAAGCAATGACAAATATTGTGAAAATGATGTAAAGAAGCCTAAGATTCAAGCTGAAAAAAAGAACATGCAGGAGGATCAGTATTTATAGGGTCTGACTGGTGCCCACATCACAGTATCACTACTACTGGTATTATTCCTCACATTTCTAATGTGAGCAGTTGTGACTATTAATAAAAACTCCGTGTTACAAGGTGCTCCATAATCTCATTACAATTATTGTGACTTCCACTAGAATATTGTTGTACAAAGTTCACCTCCATCTACTGCGATAACCTTTTAATTGGCCTGGTCAGGTGAGTGTACCTACTGGCACCTATCCTTCCGGGGCACAATACTTTAGAGACGGCAGCACTGAGCTCCGAAAGATCCAATGTTACATCTCACCCAAATCACTAACCATCAACGAAAAAAATAAATGTTTCAAAATATTTTAAAAAAATGCATCTCTTTCTTATTTTTACATGGTTTTTCTAAAGTTGCGTGAAATAAAATGGCCATTATTAAAGTCCCCCCCCTTTCTTTGACACCCTTCCCTGCTCAGTTACACCCCTTTGTTAGTCAGGACTTTAGGAAAGCTGGGTTTTTCTCTCCAGATCTTTTAACCTCTTTGCAGCCCCAACCATTATTATTGTGTGTGTTCTCTGCGCCGCCGCCGCCGCAGCAGCGCTCACATCTGGTGCTGCAACACGGGATCTTCCCGATATAATGTGAATTTACTTTAAAACTGTTAAAGGAAACAAATAAAGCAATTTTGTGGTTAACAGTTAGAGGCTGAAATCCAAGCGATCTCCGTAAACATACACCCCGGCCTGCGAGACTTGGAAACCGTGTCTGCGTGCGGCCACGATTAACCCTTACTGCTCCAGCCAGCAGTGAAAAAAGACCGCGGCCATCAGATACACTGTCACACTGCGATTGCTACAATTGCTCACTTCTATAGAGATGTAGCAGAGCTGAAAGTGGCATTTAACCAAGGGGATAGAAAAAGAGAAATTTACGTAGTAAAACTGTTTTCATCCCGGTGCAAAAGCACCGGTAATGCACCTTGCTGTCAAAATGACAAACTCAGCTCTGCTGCACCTTGTACTTAATTCACACTGCAGAAAACGACGCCGTTCATGTCAAGGTGTCGTTTTTTTCATTATTGCCGACCTGTCACATCTTTATCTGCACGGCTAATGACTTGTCTGAATGAACTGGTACAGGACGGTTATGACAACATGAACGTAAGTAGCAGAGCTGAGTTTGTATTGGAGCAGAGAGGCATCTGGTGAAGCCCAAATGGAGCCGTAGTTTATATCATTTAGCAAAATGCAGAGCTGAATTTGTCAGATGAACAAAGGACAAATATCCTATAGTATGTAGGACGGTGCAGAGCTGAGTTTGTCAGATGTACTGAGGACAAGTATCCTATAGTATGTAGGACAGTGCAGAGTTGAGTTTGACAGATGAACTGAGGACAAGTATCCTATAGTATGTAGGATGATGCAGAGCTGAGTTTGTCAGATGTACTGAGGACAAGTATCCTATAGTATGTAGGACGGTGCAGAGCTGAGTTTGTCAGATGTACTGAGGACAAGTATCCTATAGTATGTAGGACGGTGCAGAGCTGAGTTTGTCAGATGTACTGAGGACAAGTATCCTATAGTATGTAGGACAGTGCAGAGTTGAGTTTGTCAGATGAACTGAGGACAAGTATCCTATAGTATGTAGGATGATGCAGAGCTGAGTTTGTCAGATGTACTGAGGACAAGTATCCTATAGTATGTAGGACGGTGCAGAGCTGAGTTTGTCAGATGTACTGAGGACAAGTATCCTATAGTATGTAGGACAGTGCAGAGTTGAGTTTGTCAGATGAACTGAGGACAAGTATCCTATAGTATGTAGGATGATGCAGAGCTGAGTTTGTCAGATGAACTGAGGACAAATATCCTATAGTATGTAGAGGATGGTGCAGAGCTGAGCTTGTCAGATGAACTGAGGACAAGTATCCTATAGTATGTAGGACGGTGCAGGGCTGAGTTTGTCAGATGTACTGAGGACAAATATCCTATAGTATGTAGGACGGTGCAGAGCTGAGTTTGTCAGATGAACTGAGGACAAGTATCCTATAGTATGTAGGATAATGCAGAGCTGAGCTTGTCAGATGAACTGAGGACAAGTATCCTATAGTATGTAGGACGGTGCAGGGCTGAGTTTGTCAGATGAAATAAGGACAAATATCCTATAGTATGTAGGATGATGCAGAGCTGAGCTTGTCAGATGAACTGAGGACAAGTATCCTATAGTATGTAGGACGGTGCAGAGCTGAGTTTGTCAGATGTACTGAGGACAAATATCCTATAGTATGTAGGATGATGCAGAGCTGAGCTTGTCAGATGTACTGAGGACAAGTATCCTATAGTATGTAGGACGGTGCAGAGCTGAGTTTGTCAGATGTACTGAGGACAAATATCCTATAGTATGTAGGACGGTGCAGAGCTGAGTTTGTCAGATGTACTGAGGACAAGTATCCTATAGTATGTAGGACGGTGCAGAGCTGAGTTTGTCAGATGTACTGAGGACAAGTATCCTATAGTATGTAGGACGGTGCAGAGCTGAGTTTGTCAGATGTACTGAGGACAAGTATCCTATAGTATGTAGGATGGTGCAGAGCTGAGCTTGTCAGATGAACTGAGGACAAGTATCCTATAGTATGTAGGACGGTGCAGAGCTGAGTTTGTCAGATGTACTGAGGACAAGTATCCTATAGTATGTAGGATGATGCAGAGTTGAGTTTGTCAGATGAACTGAGGACAAGTATCCTATAGTATGTAGGACGGTGCAGAGCTGAGTTTGTCAGATGTACTGAGGACAAGTATCCTATAGTATGTAGGATGATGCAGAGTTGAGTTTGTCAGATGAACTGAGGACAAGTATCCTATAGTATGTAGGACGGTGCAGAGCTGAGTTTGTCAGATGTACTGAGGACAAGTATCCTATAGTATGTAGGATGGTGCAGAGCTGAGCTTGTCAGATGAACTGAGGACAAGTATCCTATAGTATGTAGGACGGTGCAGAGCTGAGTTTGTCAGATGTACTGAGGACAAGTATCCTATAGTATGTAGGATGATGCAGAGTTGAGTTTGTCAGATGAACTGAGGACAAGTATCCTATAGTATGTAGGACGGTGCAGAGCTGAGTTTGTCAGATGTACTGAGGACAAGTATCCTATAGTATGTAGGATGATGCAGAGTTGAGTTTGTCAGATGAACTGAGGACAAGTATCATATAGTATGTAGGACGGTGCAGAGCTGAGCTTGTCATAGGCAGCAGTTAACTAGCTGTCATGAGCAGATGTAGCAGTGCTAGTTTGCACAGCTGAGTTTGTCGTTCAGCACAATGCATGGTGATATCACAAAGTCTAATCTTTGGTTTTGCATAGGACTGCAGGTAAAACTTTACTTACTTTTGCACGCACCCCAAACTCTGCTACATCTATACTGTTAAATTCACAGTATGTTTATGTGTACAGTAAATGGAAAGGTGCAAAAACGTCTGCAGCAGCGCTGGAGCGGCGGCGATGGTACCGTGCGTCACTTACCTTCTCGCTGCCCTGAAAGGTGTCGTGTCGCAGCCTCGTCCGACCAACGCTGGTCTCCAGGAGCAGATGCCGCAGTCGCCTCTTCCTCCAGAGCTCAGCCCCTCCGCTGTGGCTTTCTGCCCAGCGACTTTTGCTTAGCAGCCAAGGAAACTTTCTCTGAAGGGGGAACGAGAGCCAGAAATTGCTTTGAAACGAAGACACAGAGAGGACGAGGGCGGAAGGGAAGGTTCTTGTCTCAGATTGTTCTATAAAAGAAAAATTGCAAAAAAAAATTTTTTTTTTATTTTGGAAATTGACAACACATGCCTGCTGGATGGAGCAGAGGCCTAGTAAACAGCCCATCCTCGATGAGCGCGCCGCCCCAGCAACAAACATGCAGGAAGCAGCCAAGATAACAGGAATAGTGACTAAAAAACATGTGTTTTGGATGGAAAGTTGACCCCCTCCCCACCGGCAATTTTTTTCTTCTTTCTTTTGCCGCCGCTGATTATTTCTCAATGTGAACGTTGGAGCCACGATGCAAATTTATTACCGGACGGAACAATAAATCCGAAATTGCAAAATAACATAAGTTAGTATTTGCACACCCTTCCCACCCCCCAAAGAAAAAAATAAAAGAAAAAAAGTCTAATAAGCACCAGCCCCTTGGGGAGAGAGCACACTCGCCAGACTTGCACTTATCACATGACCCAGGATGAGCCTCGCTGTCTTTCCGTCCGGCTATTTTCATGCCGTTATTTATTTGCAACGCAGTATATAGAGCGGTTTCTGCGGGATCCCTATTCACGCTCATGGGGTGCAGATTGGTATTTGACCGGATTACGGATCCGTGTCCGATCTGATACGGATCATTTCACAATCCTAAAGTCAGGCCCCCATACACGAGACTAATGTTGGCCGAACCCCATGGTATCGAAAGGTTCCGCTGATGATACAATGTATATGTGGGACCGGCCGGCTGATGGTCGGGGAAGACGTCGATCACACGTGTCGGATTTCGAACGGCTGATGGTCGGGGAAGACGTCGATCACACGTGTCGGATTTCGGACGGCTGATGGTCGGGGAAGACGTCGATCACACATTTTGGATTTCGAACGGCTGATGGTCGGGGAAGACGTCGATCACACGTGTCGGATTTCGGCCGGCTGATGGTCGGGGAAGACGTCGATCACACGTGTAGGATTTCGGACGGCTGATGGTCGGGGAAGACGTCGATCACATGTGTCGGATTTCGGACGGCTGATGGTCGGGGAAGACGTCGATCACACGTGTCGGATTTCGGACGGCTGATGGTCGGGGAAGACGTCGATCACACGTGTCGGATTTCGGTCGGCTGATGGTCGGGGAAAACATCGATCACACATGTCGGATTTCGGACGGCTGATGGTTGGGGAAGACGTCGATCACACGTGTCGGATTTCGGACGGCTGATGGTCGGGGAAGACGTCGATCACACGTGTCGGATTTCGGTCGGCTGATGGTCGGGGAAAACATCGATCACACATGTCGGATTTCGGACGGCTGATGGTCGGGGAAGACGTCGATCACACGTGTCGGATTTCGGTCGGCTGATGGTCGGGGAAAACATCGATCACACATGTCGGATTTCGGACGGCTGATGGTTGGGGAAGACGTCGATCACACGTGTCGGATTTCGGACGGCTGATGGTCGGGGAAGACGTCGATCACACGTGTCGGATTTCGGTCGGCTGATGGTCGGGGAAAACATCGATCACACATGTCGGATTTCGGACGGCTGATGGTCGGGGAAGACGTCGATCACACGTGTCGGATTTCGGCCGGCTGATGGTTGGGGGAAGACGTCGATCACACGTGTCGGATTTCGGTCGGCTGATGGTCGGGGAAAACATCGATCACACATGTCGGATTTCGGACGGCTGATGGTTGGGGAAGACGTCGATCACACATGTCGGATTTCGGACGGCTGATGGTCGGGGAAGACGTTGATCACACGTGTCGGATTTCGGCCGGCTGATGGTCGGGGAAGACGTCGATCACACGTGTAGGATTTCGGACGGCTGATGGTCGGGGAAGACGTCGATCACACGTGTCGGATTTCGGACGGCTGATGGTCGGGGAAGACGTCGATCACACGTGTCGGATTTCGGACGGCTGATGGTCGGGGAAGACGTCGATCACACGTGTCGGATTTCGGTCGGCTGATGGTCGGGGAAAACATCGATCACACATGTCGGATTTCAGACGGCTGATGGTTGGGGAAGACGTCGATCACACGTGTCGGATTTCGGACGGCTGATGGTCGGGGAAGACGTCGATCACACGTGTCGGATTTCGGTCGGCTGATGGTTGGGGAAGACGTCGATCACACGTGTCGGATTTCGGACGGCTGATGGTTGGGGAAGACGTCGATCACACATGTCGGATTTTGGCCGGCTGATGGTTGGGGAACACGTCGATCACACGTGTCGGATTTCGGTCGGCTGATGGTTGGGGAAGACGTCGATCACACGTGTCGGATTTCGGACGGCTGATGGTTGGGGAAGACGTCGATCACACATGTCGGATTTTGGCCGGCTGATGGTTGGGGAAGACGTCGATCACACGTGTCGGATTTCGGACGGCTGATTGCTTTGTTTTCCTCCGGCCGATCTGTCACTTTTCATCTTTCTTATGGAGAACATAAGAGCACTCGGCTCGGAGCTCCGGTGTATGGGCGAGTCGTCCGACAGCCCTGTAATGTGTACGGGGGCCTCAGGCTGTGCTCACAGGAACGTTTCTCCGGCCGCCCCGTTGTGTCGGCTTTGCAGACGGACAGACCAGGTCACATATCATTGAGACTAACACACAGACCGATCCCCATCCGTGACGTCCGAGTGCACCGGTCGTGTGCTAACCACCTGCGGACCATTGTGTGACCTGACCGAAAATATATTAGTCTGACCGTAGTCACCATGTCATCGACGCTCAGCTTTCCAACTCTCCTGAACGGCAAAACGACTAAAGTTTAGTTCTAAGCTCCAGTGCCCAAAATAAAAAAAATCTATTCTTACCTTTCAGATTGGCGCTGTATGTGCAGAGGTGAAGGGACACAACAATGCCGACATCGCAGTAATGGCGTCATTCTGGGAGGGGAGCCTCTTATTTTATATAGCAGTGAAGAAGGGGTCGTCCGGCGGTTGACAACCCCTTTAAGACTGGTCAGAAGGCCCGTGCGGAGTCCGACCCAATCACTTGGGAAAGCACCAACACTTGGTGTGTAAGCATACAGACCCGGTGCCCCTCCGCTGGCAGCAGAAACCCTAACGCCAGCGCCTCATTCAGCAGATCGTGGTCGACCGGGATCGAGGTGATGACTTGACTTCAGGTCGACCATCCGTGGGATCGTGGTTGTCCCGATGAAGAACTTGTACACTTTGAAACGCGTTGACGAATAGACCACATACTATTGGACTGTCGTCCTCCATTCTTTCACAGCAGCGCAGAACTAGCCATTTGCTTTTTCCTTTTAGTGAACCAGGGGGCTCAGGATGGACATATCACTTGGTGGGATCCCAGACAGGGGCTTGTGCACTGCATGGAGTTGTGGAAGGACAGACAGAAGAATGGGAACATGAGCGCTCCTGTAACAATGGTGCATCTGTAGAAGCTTCTGGACTCGCACGTTACCTGTCAGGATTTATATCCCCCCCCTCCCCGAGACCCCCAGGGTCCAGTTCACACATTCATCAGAGAATCACTTTATAGACCATGATAAATTCAGCTGAAGATGCTGCGATGGCAGCCAAGGAACGGGCAGGACTGACACCATTAGATCAAAGCTCTGGAGTGGCGGATCGACATCCCAGATCCGAATCTTCACCTCCGCTCATTACTTCCAGGTGTCGCCGGCGCTCGCTTCCCTCTGTGCGCTCACATGTGAAGCCGAGCTGGCAGGAAACCGACGATTGGCACAGAGTTAAAGATTTTACCTCATCATTAAATTCAGAGATAAAAAGAGGTCAAAGTAACCCCGAGCTGTGCCAACATTGTCCTGGGCAGCACCCCCCGGAGAGGCGCCTCTAATCAGGGGGCCGCTAACAAGAAACTCATTGCTCTCTAATGCTAAATATTTCTGGGAAAATACAAATCATGGAATAAAACAGGACGGAGCAGAGCGATAACTCACACACCACCACCTTCAGCCACAGTGCCGCCATAACGGCGACAGCCACAGTGCCCCCATAACGGCGACAGCCCCAGTGCCCCCATAACAGAGACTGCCACAGTGCCCCCATAACAGAGACAGCCACAGTGCCCCCATAACAGTGCCCCCATAACAGAGACTGCCACAGTGCCCCCATAACAGAGACAGCCACAGTGCCCCCATAACAGAGACAGCCACAGTGCCCTCATAACAGAGACAGCCACAGTGCCCCCATAACAGAGACAGCCACAGTGCCCCCATAACAGAGACAGCCACAGTGCCCCCATAACAGTGCCCCCATAACAGAGACTGCCACAGTGCCCCCATAACAGAGACAGCCACAGTGCCCCCATAACAGAGACAGCCACAGTGCCCTCATAACAGAGACTGCCACAGTGCCCCCATAACAGTGCCCCCATAAGAGACTGCCACAGTGCCCCCATAACGGCGACAGCCACAGTGCCCCCATAACAGAGACAGCCACAGTGCCCCCATAACAGAGACAGCCACAGTGCCCCCATAACAGTGCCCCCATAACAGAGACAGCCACAGTGCCCCCATAACAGAGACAGCCACAGTGCCCCCATAACAGTGCCCCCATAACAGAGACTGCCACAGTGCCCCCATAACAGAGACAGCCACAGTGCCCCCATAACAGAGACAGCCACAGTGCCCCCATAACAGAGACTGCCACAGTGCCCCCATAACAGAGACAGCCACAGTGCCCCCATAACAGAGACAGCCACAGTGCCCCCATAACAGTGCCCCCATAACAGAGACAGCCACAGTGCCCCCATAACGGCGACAGCCACAGTGCCCCCATAACGGCGACAGCCACAGTGCCCCCATAACAGTGACAGCCACAGTGCCCCCATAACAGCGACAGCCACAGTACCCCCATAACAGAGACAGCCAGAGTGCCCCCATAACAGAGACAGCCACAGTGCCCCCATAAAAGTGCCCCCATAACAGAGACAGCCACAGTGCCCCCATAACGGCGACAGCCACAGTGCCCCCATAACAGAGACAGCCACAGTGCCCCCATAACAGAGACAGCCACAGTACCCCCATAACAGAGACAGCCACAGTACCCCATAACAGAGACAGCCACAGTGCCCCCATAACGGCGACAGCCACAGTGCCCCCATAACAGAGACAGCCACAGTGCCCCCATAACAGAGACAGCCACAGTACCCCCATAACAGAGACAGCCACAGTACCCCCATAACAGAGACAGCCACAGTGCCCCCATAACAGAGACAGCCACAGTGCCCCCATAACAGAGACAGCCACAGTGCCCCCATAACGGCGACAGCCACAGTGCCCCCATAACAGAGATAGCCACAGTGCCCCCATAACAGTGCCCCAATAACAGAGACAGCCACAGTGCCCCCATAACAGAGACAGCCACAGTGCCCCCATAACGGCGACAGCCACAGTGCCCCCATAACAGAGACTGCCACAGTGCCCCCATAACGGCGACAGCCACAGTGCCCCCATAACGGCGACAGCCACAGTGCCCCCATAACAGTGACAGCCACAGTGCCCCCATAACAGAGACAGCCACAGTGCCCCCATAACGGCGACAGCCACAGTGCCCCCATAACAGAGACTGCCACAGTGCCCCCATAACAGAGACAGCCACAGTGCCCCCATAACGGCGACAGCCACAGTGCCCCCATAACGGCGACAGCCACAGTGCCCCCATAACAGTGACAGCCACAGTGCCCCCATAACAGCGACAGCCACAGTACCCCCATAACAGAGACAGCCAGAGTGCCCCCATAACAGAGACAGCCACAGTGCCCCCATAAAAGTGCCCCCATAACAGAGACAGCCACAGTGCCCCCATAACGGCGACAGCCACAGTGCCCCCATAACAGAGACAGCCACAGTGCCCCCATAACAGAGACAGCCACAGTACCCCCATAACAGAGACAGCCACAGTACCCCCATAACAGAGACAGCCACAGTGCCCCCATAACGGCGACAGCCACAGTGCCCCCATAACAGAGACAGCCACAGTGCCCCCATAACAGAGACAGCCACAGTACCCCCATAACAGAGACAGCCACAGTACCCCCATAACAGAGACAGCCACAGTGCCCCCATAACAGAGACAGCCACAGTGCCCCCATAACAGAGACAGCCACAGTGCCCCCATAACGGCGACAGCCACAGTGCCCCCATAACAGAGATAGCCACAGTGCCCCCATAACAGTGCCCCAATAACAGAGACAGCCACAGTGCCCCCATAACAGAGACAGCCACAGTGCCCCCATAACAGTGCCCCCATAACAGAGACTGCCACAGCGCCCCCATAACGGCGACAGCCACAGTGCCCCCATAACAGAGACAGCCACAGTGCCCCCATAACAGTGCCCCCATAACAGAGACAGCCACAGTGCCCCCATAACAGAGACAGCCACAGTGCCCCCATAACAGTGCCCCAATAACAGAGACAGCCACAGTGCCCCCATAACAGAGACAGCCACAGTGCCCCCATAACAGAGACAGCCACAGTGCCCCCATAACAGAGACAGCCACAGTGCCCCCATAACAGAGACAGCCACAGTGCCCCCATAACAGAGACAGCCACAGTGCCCCCATAACAGTGCCCCCATAAGAGACTGCCACAGTGCCCCCATAACGGTGACAGCCACAGTGCCCCCATAACAGAGACAGCCACAGTGCCCCCATAACAGAGACAGCCACAGTGCCCCCATAACAGAGACAGCCACAGTGCCCCCATAACAGAGACAGCCACAGTGCCCCCATAACAGAGACTGCCACAGTGCCCCCATAACGGCGACAGCCACAGTGCCCCCATAACAGAGAAAGCCACAGTACCCCCATAACAGAGACAGCCACAGTGCCCCCATAACAGAGACAGCCACAGTGCCCCCATAACAGAGACAGCCACAGTGCCCCCATAACAGAGACAGCCACAGTGCCCCCATAACAGAGACAGCCACAGTGCCCCCATAACAGTGCCCCCATAAGAGACTGCCACAGTGCCCCCATAACGGCGACAGCCACAGTGCCCCCATAACAGAGACAGCCACAGTGCCCCCATAACAGAGACAGCCACAGTGCCCCCATAACAGAGACAGCCACAGTGCCCCCATAACAGAGACAGCCACAGTGCCCCCATAACAGAGACTGCCACAGTGCCCCCATAACGGCGACAGCCACAGTGCCCCCATAACAGAGAAAGCCACAGTACCCCCATAACAGAGACAGCCACAGTGCCCCCATAACAGAGACAGCCACAGTGCCCCCATAACAGAGACAGCCACAGTGCCCCCATAACAGAGACAGCCACAGTGCCCCCATAACAGAGACAGCCACAGTGCCCCCATAACAGAGACAGCCACAGTGCCCCCATAACAGAGACAGCCACAGTGCCCCCATAACAGAGACTGCCACAGTGCCCCCATAACAGTGCCCCCATAACAGAGACAGCCACAGTGCCCCCATAACAGAGACAGCCACAGTGCCCCCATAACAGTGCCCCCATAACAGAGACTGCCACAGTGCCCCCATAACGGCGACAGCCACAGTGCCCCCATAACAGTACCCCATAACAGAGACTGCCACAGTGCCCCATAACAGAGACAGCCACAGTGCCCCCATAACAGAGACAGCCACAGTGCCCCCATAACAGAGACAGCCACAGTGCCCCCATAACAGAGACAGCCACAGTGCCCCCATAACAGAGACAGCCACAGTACCCCCATAACAGAGACAGCCACAGTGCGCCCATAACAGAGACAGCCACAGTGCCCCCATAACAGTGCCCCCATAACAGAGACTGCCACAGTGCCCCCATAACGGCGACAGCCACCTGTGCCCCCATAACAGTGCCCCATAACAGAGACTGCCACAGTGCCCCATAACAGCGACAGCCACAGTGCCCCCATAACAGAGACAGCCACAGTGCCCCAATAACAGAGACAGCCACAGCGCCCCCATAACAGAGACAGCCACAGTGCCCCCATAACAGCGACAGCCACAGTGCCCCCATAACAGAGACAGCCACAGTGCCCCCATAACAGAGACAGCCGCAGTACCCCCATAACAGAGACAGCCACAGTGCCCCCATAACAGAGACAGCCACAGTGCCCCCATAACAGTGCCCCCATAACAGAGACAGCCTCAGTGCCCCCATAACGGCGACAGCCACAGTGCCCCCATAACGGCGACAGCCACAGTGCCCCCATAACAGTGACAGCCACAGTGCCCCCATAACAGCGACAGCCACAGTACCCCCATAACAGAGACAGCCAGAGTGCCCCCATAACAGAGACAGCCACAGTGCCCCCATAAAAGTGCCCCCATAACAGAGACAGCCACAGTGCCCCCATAACGGCGACAGCCACAGTGCCCCCATAACAGAGACAGCCACAGTGCCCCCATAACAGAGACAGCCACAGTACCCCCATAACAGAGACAGCCACAGTACCCCCATAACAGAGACAGCCACAGTGCCCCCATAACGGCGACAGCCACAGTGCCCCCATAACAGAGACAGCCACAGTGCCCCCATAACAGAGACAGCCACAGTACCCCCATAACAGAGACAGCCACAGTGCCCCCATAACAGAGACAGCCACAGTGCCCCCATAACAGAGACAGCCACAGTGCCCCCATAACAGAGACAGCCACAGTGCCCCCATAATGGCGACAGCCACAGTGCCCCCATAACAGAGACAGCCACAGTGCCCCCATAACAGAGACAGCCACAGTACCCCTATAACAGAGACAGCCACAGTGCCCCCATAACAGAGACAGCCACAGTGCCCCCATAACAGAGACAGCCACAGCGCCCCCATAACAGAGACAGCCACAGTGCCCCCATAACGGCGACAGCCACAGTGCCCCCATAACAGCGACAGCCACAGTGCCCCATAACAGAGACAGCCACAGTGCCCCCATAACAGCGACAGCCACAGTGCCCCATAACAGAGACAGCCACAGTACCCCCATAACAGAGACAGCCACAGTGCCCCCATAACAGAGACAGCCACAGTGCCCCCATAACAGTGCCCCCATAACAGAGACTGCCACAATGCCCACATAACAGAGACAGCCAAAGTGACCCTTCATAAGTCCCAAGCTTAGTGACAGGACGTCCCTCTGTGTGCACTTTAGGTGTTACATGTCTGACAGTATAAACACTTTACCTTTTCTGAAAGGCCACAGAGGCTGCAGCACGATTAACAGGAGGTACCACTAACCAAACACCACCATGAAGACCAAGGGGATCTCCAAACAACAGCATGAAGACCAAGGAGATCTCCAAACAACACCACGAAGACCAAGGAGGTCTCCAAACAACACCATGAAGACCAAGGAAATCTCCAAACAACACCATGAAGACCAAGGAAATCTCCAAACAACACCATGAAGACCAAGGAAATCTCCAAACAACACCATGAAGACCAAGGAAATCTCCAAACAACACCATGAAGACCAAGGAAATCTCCAAACAACACCATGAAGACCAAGGAAATCTCCAAACAACACCATGAAGACCAAGGAAATCTCCAAACACCACCATGAAGACCAAGGAAATCTTCAAACACCACCATGAAGACCAAGGAAATCTCCAAACACCACCATGAAGACCAAGGAAATTTCCAAACACCACCATGAAGACCAAGGAAATCTTCAAACACCACCATGAAGACCAAGGAAATCTCCAAACACCACCATGAAGACCAAGGAAATCTCCAAACACCACCATGAAGACCAAGGAAATCTCCAAACAACACCATGAAGACCAGGAAAATGTCCAAACAACACCATGAAGACCAAGGAGATCTCCAAACAAGTCAGGGACAAAGTTGTTGAGAAGTACAGGGTTGGGTTATAAAAAATGTTTTTGATGATCCCCCAGAGAATTATCAAATCCATTATCATCAACTGGAAAGAACAAACCAGCCAAGAGAAGGCGCCCACCAAAACGCTCAGCCCCGGCAAGGAGCGCATTAATCAGAGATGCAGCACAGAGACCAACGTTAACACTGGAATAGCTGCAGAGTTCCCCAGCAGAGACTGGAGTATCTGTTCATACGACCACAATAAGCCATACGCTCCGTAGAGGTGGCCTTTATGGAAGAGTCGGCAGAAAAAAAAGCCCTTTTTACTTACACACAAAAATTGTAAGGTTTGTTTTGAGTTTGCCAAAAGACATGTAGGAGACTCCCCAAATGTATGGAGGAAAGAGCTGTGGTCAGATGAGACCAAAATTGAACTTTTCAGCTTCCAGGGTAAACGCTATGTCTGGCTCCAATCCAACACAGCTCATCACCCCAAGAACACCATCCCCACAGTAAAACATGGTGGTGGCAGCATCATGCTGTGGGGATGTTGTCCGGTAGCAAGGACACGGAAAATGGTTTGAGTCGAGGGGAAGATGGATGGTGTGAAATACAGGGATATTCTTGAGCAAAACCTGTTTGTCTGTCAGTGATTTGAGCCTGGGACGAAGGTTCACCTTCCAACAAGACAATGATCCAAAGCATACTGCTAAAGCAACACTTGAATAGTTTAAGGGGAAACGTGCAAATGTTTTGGAGTGTCTGAGTCAAATGGAGAATCTGTTGTCAGACTTGAAGATTAATGTTCACCAGAGGAAACCTTGAGGAAAGGGCAAAAATCCCAGCGGTAAGATGTAGAAAGCTCATAGTGTGAGGGTATGTGCACACGTTGCGGATTCTCTGTGGATCCGCAGCATTTTTTGAGGTACAGAAACACTGCAGATCCGCAATTGATTTACAGTACAATGTAAATCAATGAGAAAAAAAAAATGCTGTGCACACTTTGCAGAAACGCTGCGGTTTAAAAGAAATAGCATGTCCCTTCTTTTTTGCGAATCTGCAGCGTTTTTGTACCCATTCCATTATAGAAAACCGCAGGGGTAAAAAACGCAGCAAATCCGCAAGAAAACCGCAGCAAAAACGCACAAAAAATGCTGTGGAACCGTACAAAAAACGCGACAAATCCGCAGGTGCGTTTTCTGCCAGGAGAGGCAGAATCCGCACCAGAGATTCCTGAGCCTAATCCACAACGTGTGCACATAGCCTTACCCAAAGTGACTTGCAGCTGTAATTGTCACAAAAGGAGGCTCTACAAAGTACTGACTTTAGGGGGGTGAATAGTTATGCACACTGACATTTTCGGCTATTTTGTCCTATTTTTTATTTGCTTCACAATAAAAAGAAAACCAAATGTTCACAGTTGTCAGAACGTTCTTTACATGAATTGATGCAAACCCTCAAAAGAAAACACTGAAATTCCAGGTTGTGAGGTAGAAAAATAGGAAACATGCCAATGGGAGTGAATACTTTTGCAAGCCACTGTATGTCTGAGGTTAGAGGGCTTGTACATTACTGCACCACCTTGTCTTAATCTCTTCAGTGCCCCATATAAACCATTAGCTATATATCCTCCCCTCCCGCAGCAGCGCTGTTTTGGGGATGTTAGTGGAGCTATCCTCAGTGGGTCACAGGATATTATTGTGTCAAGTGACCGCTGCAGCCAATCAGTGACTAATCCCCATCTGCAACCCTCCAGTGTTCCTTCAGAGAGCAGAGGACAACCCCTTTATCGGTTCATAATGTCACTTCCACCTGTACATTCGCTGCCAGAGATAAACAGAACCAGAAACCAACAAGCTATTGAAAAATGAAACCATAAAAGCGTCATAAGAGGAGATGATGTTCTGCAACACGTATGTAAATGTGCAACATTGCGACACCTCAACTGGAAACAGACGTGGCCCAGCCGTCCCCGGGACCGTAATGAGGCGCTGTGGTTATAGGCGGACATCATCCATGTCAGGGAGCAGAACCTCCTGAAGAGTTAGGTGGGTCTCCTGGGAAGACTCAGCTCCTGCCGCTCCGACTCCTGTGAGCTGAACATGTCAGGTTCTGCAGGAGAAGGGATCCGCTGGATCTCGTCCTTCTGGACCTCACTGCGAAATCTGTTACAAGATTGTTATTGTTATTATTTACTGAAAGTTCCAGTGCAAAGTGCAATCACCACACAAAACCATGCAGAAGGATGATGCAGTCTACTAGACACCATCTCTGAAAGGACAAGGGCAAAAAGACGCCTGCCCCAATCATCAGGACCAAAGGTCACAACAAAGGTCATGGATTGGTGGTCTTGCTTAGCTGATGTTTAAGGGTAGACCTTCTCGCTCCCAGCATCCACCTCAATGTCCATACAAAAGCTTACCCAAGGTCTACTCCAGTTTAAACCTGACGGCCATGTACCTTTCTGTACACCTCGAAGAGGAACACCGCATAAGGATGAAGAAGGCCCTGACATCCAACCAGAATTCCTTGTACCAACTTAGCCAGAAGGCTGGGCAGAAAGCAGAGAGTGCGCAAATGGGAAAAAAACATATGCACGTGACTCACTGATACACATGTAACAGGAATAATAAAGCCTACAACATACAGAAGTTGTATCCACACCCTACTGGTCCCTGTACAGACTAGACAATCCCTAACCGCACAACTGAAGGACACCACCTCAGACCTGACTGTTTAAAAGGCTGTCGAGTCGTTTCTAGCACCTTCTGAGGAACCAGAGAGGATGCCAGGACCCAGGCTGGGGAAACTTAAAGCATGTGCAAGAATGGGAAATATGGAGAACCCAAAAAAATAAAAAATGAAACAAGAATAATCTCCAACCAATCTAACTGAGAAGAAAAGAAAGGTGCTGGAAAGGTAGACAAACAAACGAATAGCAAAAATACAGTGTTTGCCTAGCAGGAAAAATCCCTTCGCTGAAGAGCTGGAAAATCCTTAGCACTAATCCATTTAAAAGTATAGCCAGCAAGGAAGTGCAGTGAATATATAAAACCCAACCCAGAATGTGATAGGGAAACCAAAATGGGACAATGGGAAACACCTGAAGACTAGCACACCCAGAGAGGAAAAATAAAGGAAATAGGAACCATCAGAACAAGGACAGGGAAGAAGAAGGCAATAGCTGAGCAGGCAGGAGAACAGGCCACGGAGCAAGAGGTTACCGGATTTAATCCCCAATCCGATGCATGACAAAAACATTGAGTGCGAGCCAAGTGCCAGCACCTAGTGAGTTCCAGCACCTCGGGGGCAATCAACCACACTAAGCTTTCCAACAACCTGGCCAATGGCTTTAAACCAAAGGGTTGGAGTAGCCAGTGCACAATCCTGCACACACAAGAAGCTTCCACGCTGGTTATGTACCCAGTCATTACCAATAACCAGCTTCAGACGACTGATAGGAACAAATACGCCATTCTATTTATTCTAAATAGAATCAAAAAATATGTTTCAACTACTGAACCCCTGCGGTACCTCGGTAATGCTGCTGATGTCCCCTGCAAGTATGCTCGCTTCCTTCACCAAAGTATCAGTTTGAAACATTAATACATATTGCACAGGTCATATATCTGGGCAGGGGGATATGGGAGCCCCATTGCTCCTCTGATCTCCGCTGTGATTGATGTGAAGCCCCTGGAATGCACTGGATGTTGGGAGGATTTTATCAGGAGGATTGAGGAGAGCTTGGCTCCTCTCACTGTTAATGGACGGTTCCTGCCCTATCTGCCTGGGCTTTCTACATTCCTCCAGATAATGGTAGAGTTTTTCCAGAACTCGGCCTGGAGTGGGAGAAAAGCTCCAAGAGAAATATGACTTTCTGCAGATACAGAGCCGACCTCTGAGAAAGAACATCTCACACATCCAAGTCACGGAGATGAAGAATAGAAGCTTCCAGCACTTACAAGAGGCTTTTTCCTGTATCGCATTTCTTGTACTAATATGTGAACTGGATACAATTGTAACAAACCCTCCACTGTGAGAGATCAGGAGGAGCTTTCTGTATAAGACCAATGGTCACATTCACTTACAGCAAGCCAAGATCTGGAGCAGAGGCGGACGTATCAATGGTGCAGAAACACAGGAGCCCAAGGGGCCACTCCACCTCCAAAGCAGCGAGGAACTTCTGTCATAGCAGAACTATTACATTGCAAAGGGCCACATACTGCTCCGGGCCCTAGTCTGTCTAGGTGCACCACTATAAGGAAGAGTGGAAACTGAGCACCAATCCAAAGTGTTATCACCAGAATTCTGGCCTCAATCACCCTGTGCAACTCGGAGTTAAGCAAAAATATTCCCAGGCAGCAGCGCCAAATTGGGCAAAACTGGGGTGCGACCAAGCGACCTGGGAATGTCATCTAAAGTTACACCATTATAGTGCCGAGACTGCAGTAAGACGCCCTATAGAGTCAGTGATACGATGTGTCTAATACAATAAGTGGAGCACAACTCTCTGTGTATCACACTCCGCTCCTTTATGGAGACCTCGGGCAAAAGATCATTGTGTCTGAGCCGGGGCCCCTAAACCAATCTCTGATACTCTGGTAAATGACTAGCTTCATCCTGGTGGGACCAATAGAAGAATAGTGAGTGCAGCTCTGGAGTATAATACAGGAGGTAACTCAGGATCGGTAATGTAATGTATGTACACAGTGATTGCACCAGCAGAATATTGAGTGCAGCTCTGGGGTATAATACAGGAGGTAACTCAGGATCAGTAATGTAATGTATGTACACAGTGACTGCACCAGCAGAATAGTGAGTGCAGCTCCGGGGTATAATACAGGAGGTAACTCAGGATCAGTAATGTAATGTATGTACACAGTGACTGCACCAGCAGAATAGTGAGTGCAGCTCTGGAGTATAATAGTATAATACAGGAGGTAACTCAGGATCAGTAATGTAATGTATGTACACAGTGACTGCACCAGCAGAATAGTGAGTGCAGCTCTGGGGTATAATACAGGAGGTAACTCAGGATCAGTAATGTAATGTATGTACACAGTGATTGCACCAGCAGAATAGTGAGTGCAGCTCTGGAGTATAATACAGGAGGTAACTCAGGATCAGTAATGTAATGTATGTACACCGTGACTGCACCAGCAGAATAGTGAGTGCAGCTCTGGGGTATAATACAGGATGTAACTCAGGATCGGTAATGTAATGTATGTACACAGTGATTGCACCAGCAGAATAGTGAGTGCAGCTCTGGAGTATAATACAGGAGGTAACTCAGGATCAGTAATGTATGTACACAGTGACTGCACCAGCAGAATAGTGAGTGCAGCTCTGGGGTATAATACAGGATGTAACTCAGGATCAGTAATGTAATGTATGTACACAGTGACTGCACCAGCAGAATAGTGAGTGCAGCTCTGGGGTATAAAACAGGAGGTAACTCAGGATCAGTAATGTAATGTATGTACACCGTGACTGCACCAGCAGAATATTGAGTGCAGCTCTGGGGTATAATACAGGATGTAACTCAGGATCAGTAATGTAATGTATGTACACAGTGACTGCACCAGCAGAATAGTGAGTGCAGCTCTGGGGTATAATACAGGATGAAACTCAGGATCAGTAATGTAATGTATGTACACTGTGACTGCACCAGCAGAATAGTGAGTGCAGCTCTGGGGTATAATACAGGATGTAACTCAGGATCAGTAATGTAATGTATGTACACCGTGACTGCACCAGCAGAATATTGAGTGCAGCTCTGGGGTATAATACAGGAGGTAACTCAGGATCAGTAATGTAATGTATGTACACAGTGACTGCACCAGCAGAATAGTGAGTGCGGCTCTGGAGTATAATACAGGATGTAACTCAGGATCAGTAATGTAATGTATGTACACAGTGACTGCACCAGCAGAATAGTGAGTGCAGCTCTGGGGTATAATACAGGATGTAACTCAGGATCAGTAATGTAATGTATGTACACAGTGACTGCACCAGCAGAATAGTGAGTGCAGCTCTGGAGTATAATACAGGATGTAACTCAGGATCAGTAATGTATGTACACAGTGACTGCACCAGCAGAATAGTGAGTGCAGCTCTGGGGTATAATACAGGATGTAACTCAGGATCAGTAATGTAATGTATGTACACAGTGACTGCACCAGCAGAATAGTGAGTGCAGATCTGGAGTATAATACAGGATGTAACTCAGGATCAGTAATGTATGTACACAGTGACTGCACCAGCAGAATAGTGAGTGCAGCTCTGGGGTATAATACAGGATGTAACTCAGGATCAGTAATGTAATGTATGTACACAGTGACTGCACCAGCAGAATAGTGAGTGCAGATCTGGAGTGTAATATATGTGCCACAATCCATTTTTGGATGCATGGCAGCTCTGGTTCCACTATGATTTAAATGTAGATTTTTTTCCTTTCAGGCCAGCAGGGGTTAATGGCAGTTTCCTTTGCAGGCAGAGTGCTGCAGTTGCAGAGTTGCTAGGTCAGCTGATGTGGATGGTGACCACTCCCAACAGACTTTACATAGTCACCTGATGCATCAACTGACTTTCGGTATAGAGTAATCTGTGTTGACCAAGCCTGGAGTAAGGAGCTCTCTGGCTGCAGTGGTGAATCTGCTGGTTTCGAGGAGTTCGTGGTCTGGGAGGAAGTTGTTAAGCTAAGTTTTGTGTTTTTACCTTGCCTGTCTTGTGTTTGTCACTGTCCCATGTAAACTTGTACCATCTGCAGTGGTGAGGCTAGCTCCCTTGCCAGCCAGTGCACTAGCCAGGGCAGTGTGAGGGGACAGTGAGGGGCAAGGTTCGTGATGGCGGCTGGGGAAGGACCCGCTTAGGGCGTTAGGTCCTGGTTGGAGCTCCGGAGGTGTCCACCCTTCATTCCCTATCAGTAGGGCCTTCCTCTCCACATTTCCATCCCATTGAGTGTGTGTTGTGCTGTCCACTGACCGACCCCCTGATGGGTTGTTACATTTCGTGACAACAGGATGTAACTTTAGGATCTGTTCACATCTGCGGTTTTGAGTATAATTGTAGCAAACAAAAAATGGAAACAGAAAGGCCCTGGTAACTGTAATGGGGCCCGTCTGGTTTTCGTTAATAGATGAAGAGCGGGATCCTCTGTGGATCCCGAAGTTCTAACAATCAGGAATATGACTGGATGGAAGAAGCCAATGATCCAGCACATCTGTCGATTATTCGCCATCTACCATGACGGACGTTGCTGCCACTTGCGGACCACTCTGCCTCCTCTGCTGCAGTGACGGTGACCATGAGAAGCATCTGTCCACGTCGCTCCCACCTTGGTTACAGTAATGGCAGGAGAGCAGATGGTTTCTATCAGCAGTTATTTGTGAAGGTTCCAGCCACCATCGCCTCTCAGTAATCTCCCGTCTGCATCGCGGCCAGAAATATCTGAAATATCCATCTCCCAATGATTATGGAATATGAGGATGAAATCAACTCTGCTGTGCCACAGCGGGGAGCGCTCAGCCGTCTCCACCGCGCAGAACAGGAGCAGGGACTATGATGGTGTTTATACAGGGGGGTACAAAGACCAGGACGGTCCCGACCCAGACACTGACAGCGCAATGCTGCAGGGTCTGATCCAGGGAGCGGAGATTACTGTAAATGTAATTACTGTGGGAGCAGTCTGGTGGGAACATGCCAATTAGTTCTGGATAATGAGGGTGGAGATGGCAGGAGATCACTGCGGGTGACACTGGACCCGGAATTCTCCCCGGTGCGGCGGACATTACAGATGGGTCGTAGCTGGGACTGGGAAGCTTCTCTTTTTTTTTGCTATCCAATATTGGGGATGGCAATGACCCCTGAATCAGGATGGCAAAGCTTCAGATACATTGGGGCAGATTTCGGAAGGATGGCGCTTTATACATCGGTCTAAAAAGATTAACATTATAAATTAAACTGCAAAAAATTTGAACAAAAGTTTGTAAAAAAGTGACGAATTGTAAAAAATTTCCAATTTTGCGCTACTTTTCCCAAAAGTTGAAAAATGGCACCGCAGTCCAGATAAGGTGCGCTCCCGACAACTTTTAGAGTGCAGTCAGACGGACAGCAATACACGGACTGGCCGGCGGCTCTCCAGACCCAAATGTGACAGCTTCATATACTTCCCTGCGGCTGTCACCCCCGGGTGGGGAGAGCTGCCGGCCAGTCCGTGCATTGCTGTTGGATTTATACGGCGTCTGACTGCGCCCGTAGGGCGTAAGTGAATACAATCTATTATTCCATAGTATCAGCCAGTTTAATTGAGGGCGGGGTGGTCTGTATGACAAGAATGTATTGCTCTCTGTTATCAGCCACATCAGCTACAATAGAGCCAGGACACATACAGTAAAGCAAAGATCCTTTCACGATAATCATACAATCTAATAAGATTTTCTACCGCTTGACCAACAAGCAAAACGCTCGACCATCGGCTGCTGAAAAAAAGATCATTGTTCTCGGCAGCACATCGTTCCATGTCTCCATTCTGTGCTGCTGATAACATGACGCACTATTTGCACTGAACGACCTACCACAGACCCATCAGTGCACATCTGACTCGGGTCGGACTGACTAAATTGGCCACTAAATGACTGCAGATTGGCAAGCATTGACTCTTCTTCAAGAAAAAGAAGGCGGCCGGAGTGGAGGTGTCTGATAAAGGGAAAAATAGCAGAGTGGTGGCACGGGAAGGCCTGGAAGAGCCGGGAGGGAAGAAAGGAGAAGATACATTGTAATTTAGGGGACACGATGTTTATGTATCATTTGTTATAAGGCGATATTGTACAATTCCGATGGCGGCTCCGGCCCTCATTACTCCCTGGACTCCCTCCAGCTACAGAAATACCTATAGTAGGTGTTAACAGGACGACCTCTGACGTGACCCTGATCTCCTGTATCCCCCCACAGAATAACAGCACAACGTGATCTCCTGCATCCCCCCATCACCATTATCAGCAGCACAAATCTTCATGATCATTCCTGACCTCTCCCATTAAATGTGACTGTACCTGAAGGGGAAATATTTGTGTGTGTCAAAGCCGGTAATACAATATGTGCTGTGGGATGGGGGCTATTATTTACACAAAGGACCCTTTCTGGCGGATTCCTGCTTGTAGAGGGGCACACGGCATAAACCCAAACAGATCTGTCACACAGAACAACAAATCAGCGCGGTGTTATTACATGTTACAGCAAGGAAAGGAAAGCAGCGGTGAAACTACAAGTCATCTCCAGCTTCCCACATATTTACAGTCCTTATACTGCTACACACAGCACACAACAGTATTATAGCAGTTACATTATAGTACATAGGGGCAGTATTATAGCAGTTATATTATTGTACATAGGGGCAGTATTATATTAGTTATATTATTGTACATAGGGGCAGTATTATAGTAGTTATATTCTTGTACATAGGGGCAGTATTATAGTAGTTATATTCTTGTACATAGGGGCAGTATTATATTAGTTATATTATTGTACATAGGGGCAGTATTATAGTAGTTATATTCTTGTACATAGGAGCAGTATTATAGTAGTTATATTCTTGTACATAGGGGCAGTATTATAGTAGTTATATTCTTGTACATAGGGGCAGTATTATAGTAGTTATATTCTTGTACATAGGGGCAGTATTATATTAGTTATATTATTGTACATAGGGGCAGTATTATAGTAGTTATATTCTTGTACATAGGAGCAGTATTATAGTAGTTATATTCTTGTACATAGGGGCAGTATTATAGTAGTTATATTCTTGTACATAGGGGCAGTATTATAGTAGTTATATTCTTGTACATAGGGGCAGTATTATAGTAGTTATATTCTTGTACATAGGAGCAGTATTATAGTAGTTATATTCTTGTACATAGGAGCAGTATTATAGTAGTTATATTCTTGTACATAGGGGCAGTATTATAGTAGTTATATTACTGTATATAGGGGCAGTATTATAGTAGTTATATTCTTGTACATAGGGGCAGTATTATAGCAGTTATATTACTGTATATAGGGGCAGTATTATAGTAGTTATATTCTTGTACATAGGAGCAGTATTATAGTAGTTATATTCTTGTACATAGGGGCAGTATTATAGTAGTTATATTCTTGTACATAGGAGCAGTATTATAGTAGTTATATTCTTGTACATAGGAGCAGTATTATACTAGTTATATTCTTGTACATAGGAGCAGTATTATAGTAGTTATATTCTTGTACATAGGAGCAGTATTATAGTAGTTATATTCTTGTACATAGGGGCAGTATTATAGTAGTTATATTCTTGTACATAGGGGCAGTATTATAGTAGTTATATTCTTGTACATAGGAGCAGTATTATACTAGTTATATTCTTGTACATAGGAGCAGTATTATAGTAGTTATATTATTGTACATAGGAGCAGTATTATAGTAGTTATATTCTTGTACATAGGGGCAGTATAATAGTAGTTATATTCTTGCACATAGGAGCAGTATTATAGTAGTTATATTCCTGTACATAGGAGCAGTATTATAGTAGTTATATTCTTGTACATAGGAGCAGTATTATAGTAGTTATATTCTTGTACATAGGGGCAGTATTATAGTAGTTATATTCTTGTACATAGGGGGCAGTATTATAATAGTTATATTCTTGTACATAGGGGCAGTATTATAGTAGTTATATTCTTGTACATAGGGGGCAGTATTATAATAGTTATATTCTTGTACATAGGGGCAGTATTATAGTAGTTATATTCTTGTACATAGGAGCAGTATTATAGTAGTTATATTCTTGTACATAGGGGGCAGTATTATAGTAGTTATATTCTTGTACATAGGGGCAGTATTATAGTAGTTATATTCTTGTACATAGGGGGGAGTATTATAGTAGTTATATTCTTGTACATAGGAGCATTATTATAATAGTTATATTCTTGTACATAGGGGCAGTATTATAGTAGATATATTCTTGTACATAGGGGCAGTATTATAGTAGTTATATTCTTGTACATAGGGGCAGTATTATAGTAGTTATATTCTTGTACATAGGAGCAGTATTATAGTAGTTATATTCTTGTACATAGGGGCAGTATTATAGTAGTTATATTCTTGTACATAGGGGCAGTATTATAGTAGTTATATTCTTGTACATAGGGGCAGTATTATAGTAGTTATATTCTTGTACATAGGGGCAGTATTATAGTAGTTATATTCTTGTACATAGGAACAGTATTATACTAGTTATATTCTTGTACATAGGAGCAGTATTATAGTAGTTATATTCTTGTACATAGGAGCAGTATTATACTAGTTATATTCTTGTACATAGGAGCAGTATTATACTAGTTATATTCTTGTACATAGGAGCAGTATTATAGTAGTTATATTCTTGTACATAGGGGCAGTATTATACTAGTTATATTCTTGTACATAGGAGCAGTATTATAGTAGTTATATTCTTGTACATAGGGGCAGTATTATACTAGTTATATTCTTGTACATAGGAGCAGTATTATAGTAGTTATATTCTTGTACATAGGAGCAGTATTATACTAGTTATATTCTTGTACATAGGGGCAGTTTTATAGTAATTATATTCATGTACACAGGAGTAGTTTTATAGTAGCTTTGCATTTCACATGCTGTTATATAGCGTCTACTATTTCATATATGTGAATGTTGTGCATCTTAAGAGTCATGATGCTCCTTACTGCCCCCTTATGACATAATAAATAAAATGGATTTCATATTTTTTTCCCTTGTCTTTTTTGTATTCACAGAATCTTGGGCTACAGAGGCTAAATCAGGACAGTTCCTTGTATGCAAGAAAATGAGAATGCAAATACCACAAGAGAGAGGGAGTGCTGGCATCTCACGGGCCGAGGTTACAGTCTGCAGACGCGGAGGGAGAGTCTTCCTTTTGAGCCAAATGGGTTATATTGAAAAACAACAGCACAGTATTTATCAGGACTGGCAACAAAGCTCTTTGGGAATGTGTTACAAATAATGTGTTTTTCTTGCATTAATCTATTTTTTTCGATGTTTGGAAACGGTTTTGGGTCTTGTGAATATATTACCAGGGCAAATAACACGATCTACTACCCCTTCCTAAAAGTAGTATTTAGGGGTTCAAAGAAGTTGAGTCTTTACTCCTCTAAAGTATTTCAAGAGAAAAATCCAGTTTACCAGTAGTCCACATTGCTGGAAAGTGAGTCATGTAACCTTGGCCAGTTCTAAGTCAACCAGGCGAAGGGCTAAAGGATTAAGATCTGGTGATTGTGAAGTCTGGGGAAAACAAGAAAAACTGGCTGTCATACTCTGGGAGGACATCCGTGACCCCTTTGTGCCATTGGGCAGTGTGCTTCAGGGGAAACAGCTGCCATATAGAGATGGACATGGTTGGCCACAATGTTAAGGATAGGACCTAGTTGTTCTAATGTCCATCCACAGGTATCAGAGGACATCTGATGTGCCAAGAAATCCTTCTGAATGCCAGTTCTACAACTCCACCAGCCTAACCAGAACAGGCCTTTCATACACAGGTACCAGAGCACCAAGAGGTGCCAAGAATGCTGCCCCCACCATTACTCCACCTACACAAGTCTGACAGGAAGGGTCTTCCATCCTCAGATACCAGAGAACCAAGAGATGCCAAGAAAACTGCCCCCACCATTACTCCACCTACACAAGTCTGACAGGAAGGGTCTTCCATCCTCAGATACCAGAGAACCAAGAGGTGCCAAGAAAACTGCCCCACCATTACTCCACCTACACAAGTCTGACAGGAAGGGTCTTCCATCCTCAGTTACCAGAGCACCAAGAGGTGCCAAGAAAACTGCCCCACCATTACTCCACCTACACAAGTCTGACAGGAAGGGTCTTCCATCCTCAGTTACCAGAGCACCAAGAGGTGCCAAGAAAACTGCCCCACCATTACTCCACCTACACAAGTCTGACAGGAAGGGTCTTCCATCCTCAGGTACCAGAGCACCAAGAGGTGCCAAGAAAACTGCCCCACCATTACTCCACCTACACAAGTATGACAGGAAGGGTCTTCTATCTTCAGATACCAGAGAACCAAGAGGTGCCAAGAATGCTGCCCCCACCATTACTTCACCTACACAAGTCTGACAGGAAGGGTCTTCTATCTTCAGATACCAGACCTCCAAGATGTGCCAAGAAGGCTGCCCCACCATTACTTCACCTACACAAGTATGACACGAAGGGGCTTCCATCCTCAGGTACCAGAGCAACAAGATGTGCCAAGAAAACTGCTCCACCATTACTCCACCTACACAAGTCTCACAGGAAGGATCTTCTATCTTCAGATACCAGAGCGCCAAGAGATGCCAAGAAAACTGCCCCCACTATTACTCCACCTACACAAGTATGACAGAAAGTGTCTTCCATCCCCAATTACCAGAGCACCAAGAGATGCCAAGAAAACTGCCCCACCATTACTCCACCTACACAAGTATGACAGGAAGGGTCTTCTATCTTCATATACCAGAGAACCAAGAGGTGCCAAGAAAACTGCCCCACCATTACTCCACCTACACAAGTATGACAGGAAGGGTCTTCCATCCCCAGTTACCAGACCTCCAAGATGTGCCAAGAAAACTGCCCCCACCATTACTCCACCTACACAAGTCTGACAGGAAGGATCTTCTATCTTCAGATACCAGAGAACCAAGAGGTGCCAAGAAATATGCCCCCACCATTACTCCACCTACACAAGTATGACAGGAAGTGTCTTCCATCCTCAGATACCAGAGCAACAAGAGGTGCCAAGAAAACTGCCCCCACCATTACTCCACCTACACAAGTATGACAGGAAGGGTCTTCCATCCTCAGATACCAGAGCACCAAGAGGTGCCAAGAAAACTGCGCCCACCATTACTGTACCAGCCTGATAAGAATTATTTGACTTGTGCGGCCTAGTGGCAGAAAACAGCTAGTCCTCCTGTCCTCTGAGAAGTGGATACAATGTATCCAGTGTAGACCATTCTATCTGATACATTGTAGCCGATATTTGTGCAGCTGCTGGTGTGTTCAGCTCACAGAGCATTGTCTAGATTGGACACAATTGTATCCAGTTCTCATTCACCGATAACCAAATATCTTGAAAATTGTAATGAACTGAAAAGTGGTCAGCGTTCATAGGAAGGGTCTCCGATGTGTTCTGGGCTCTCCAGGCTCAGGCTTCTGAAACTCATTAGTGACCCTTGGAAGTCACCTTTGGAGACCCCTGGTTTACCAGCTGTCAACAACAGGAAGCACAGCCCCATGGCGGGGTCCCCAGCTCTCCTCCCTGTCTTTCATGCCCCTTATTACAGTGACTCGCTCTCTGTGGCCTGGGCCGCACGTATTAAATAAACACAGGCTCAAAGTATTATCACTGCAATAACAGACGCCAGCAAATCCCAACTCCCCCTGAAAGAGGCTTCCAATACAAGCAGCCAGCGCTCGGGCCTTAGTCTGAAGGTGAAGTGCAATTAATGCAGAAATCTCCGTCACACGTCTAATAAACAGCGGCCCATCTGGAAGGAAGCGGCGGAATTTTTTGGAGGAATAGAGGGCCCTGGGGCCAAATGTGGTCTTCTGTTATGTAACAGGGCCCAGAAGGACTGGACGGGGCCAGAGAGTACGTCACGTGGCATCATTTACCCCAGTTCCCAATGCGTCTGGCTTAGGGTCAAGCTCCACATAAAAGTCAATTTTTAGTGATAAGGGTACAGATACATAGTAACATAGTAACATAGTTAGTAAGGCCGAAAAAAAGACATTTGTCCATCCAGTTCAGCCTATATTCCATCATAATAAATCCCCAGATCTACGTCCTTCTACAGAACCTAATAATTGTATGATACAATATTGTTCTGCTCCAGGAAGACATCAAGGCCTCTCTTGAACCCCTCGACTGAGTTCGCCATCACCACCTCCTCAGGCAAGCAATTCCAGATTCTCACTGCCCTAACAGTAAAGAATCCTCTTCTATGTTGGTGGAAAAACCTTCTCTCCTCCAGACGCAAAGAATGCCCCCTTGTGCCCGTCACCTTCCTTGGTATAAACAGATCCTCAGCGAGATATTTGTATTGTCCCCTTATATACTTATACATGGTTATTAGATCGCCCCTCAGTCGTCTTTTTTCTAGACTAAATAATCCTAATTTCGCTAATCTATCTGGGTATTGTAGTTCTCCCATCCCCTTTATTAATTTTGTTGCCCTCCTTTGTACTCTCTCTAGTTCCATTATATCCTTCCTGAGCACCGGTGCCCAAAACTGGACACAGTACTCCATGTGCGGTCTAACTAGGGATTTGTACAGAGGCAGTATAATGCTCTCATCATGTGTATCCAGACCTCTTTTAATGCACCCCATGATCCTGTTTGCCTTGGCAGCTGCTGCCTGGCACTGGCTGCTCCAGGTAAGTTTATCATTAACTAGGATCCCCAAGTCCTTCTCCCTGTCAGATTTACCCAGTGGTTTCCCGTTCAGTGTGTAATGGTGATATTGATTCCCTCTTCCCATGTGTATAACCTTACATTTATCATTGTTAAACCTCATCTGCCACCTTTCAGCCCAAGTTTCCAACTTATCCAGATCCATCTGTAGCAGAATACTATCTTCTCTTGTATTAACTGCTTTACATAGTTTTGTATCATCTGCAAATATCGATATTTTACTGTGTAAACCTTCTACCAGATCATTAATGAATATGTTGAAGAGAACAGGTCCCAATACTGACCCCTGCGGTACCCCACTGGTCACAGCGACCCAGTTAGAGACTATACCATTTATAACCACCCTCTGCTTTCTATCACTAAGCCAGTTACTAACCCATTTACACACATTTTCCCCCAGACCAAGCATTCTCATTTTGTGTACCAACCTCTTGTGCGGCACGGTATCAAACGCTTTGGAAAAATCGAGATATACCACGTCCAATGACTCACCGTGGTCCAGTCTATAGCTTACCTCTTCATAAAAACTGATTAGATTGGTTTGACAGGAGCGATTTCTCATAAACCCATGCTGATATGGAGTTAAACAGTTATTCTCATTGAGATAATCCAGAATAACATCCCTCAGAAACCCTTCAAATATTTTACCAACAACAGAGGTTAGACTTACTGGCCTATAATTTCCAGGTTCACTTTTAGAGCCCTTTTTGAATATTGGCACCACATTTGCTATGCGCCAGTCCTGCGGAACAGACCCTGTCGCTATAGAGTCACTAAAAATAAGAAATAATGGTTTATCTATTACATTACTTAGTTCTCTTAGTACTCGTGGGTGTATGCCATCCGGACCCGGAGATTTATCTATTTTAATCTTATTTAGCCGGTTTCGCACCTCTTCTTGGGTTAGATTGGTGACCCTTAATATAGGGTTTTCATTGTTTCTTGGGATTTCACCTAGCATTTCATTTTCCACCGTGAATACCGTGGAGAAGAAGGTGTTTAATATGTTAGCTTTTTCCTCGTCATCTACAACCATTCTTTCCTCACTATTTTTTAAGGGGCCTACATTTTCAGTTTTTATTCTTTTACTATTGATATAGTTGAAGAACAGTTTGGGATTAGTTTTACTCTCCTTAGCAATGTGCTTCTCTGTTTCCTTTTTGGCAGCTTTAATTAGTTTTTTAGATAAAGTATTTTTCTCCCTATAGTTTTTTAGAGCTTCAATGGTGCCATCCTGCTTTAGTAGTGCAAATGCTTTCTTTTTACTGTTAATTGCCTGTCTTACTTCTTTGTTTAGCCACATTGGGTTTTTCCTATTTCTAGTCCTTTTATTCCCACAAGGTATAAACCGCTTACACTGCCTATAATAGATAATAGACAGATAATAGATAAATTGATAACTAGATAATTAATAGATAGATAATAGATAGATAACAGATAGGATAATAGATAATAGATAGATAGATACGGTAGATAATAGATGAATAGATAGAAGATAGATAGATAATAGGATAATTAATAGATAGATAATGATGGATAGATAGATAGATAGATAGATAGATAGATAGATAGATAGATAGATAATAGATGATATATAATAGATAGATAAATAGATGATAGATAAATTGATAGTAGAGAGATAGATAAAATATAATAGATGACAGATAATAGATATATGATAGATAATAGATAGATAGACGATAGATAGATAAGATGATAAATAATAGATAGATGATGGATAGATGACAGATAAAAGATAGATAGATAATAGATAGATGATAGATAATAGATGATAGGTAATAGATAGATGATAGATAATAGATAGATGATAATAGATGATAGATGATAGATATATGACAGATAATAGATAGATAGATGATAGATAATAGATGATAAATAATAGATGATGGATAGATGACAGGTAAAAGATAGATAGATAGATAGATAGATAGATAGATAGATAGATAGATGATAGATAATAGATGACAGATAATAGATGACAGGTAGATGATAGATAGATAATAGATAGATGACAGATAATAGATTACTATGGGATGGATAATAATAGATAGATGATACATAATAGATAGATGATAGATAATAGATGACAGATAATAGATAGAGGAAAGATATATATCTCAGTACCGTGTTAGCCAGTAGATAGAAAAATATTTAGAATTGAGAGTCCTCAGTGGTTGATACCTTTTAATGGCGAACTGAAAAGATGGTAACAAATTGCAGCTTTCGAGACTACACAGGTCTCTTCATCAGGCAAAGACTAAAAGAAATTCTGAAGAATCACATATTTATGCACAACATAGCATAGAAAAAAAAAGGAAAAACCATGGATAAGACAGGTGACATGAAGCAGAATTACCATGGGTGATAAACAGTTCTGTCCATAAATATTGGGCCAGTTCTTAGATAGGGAATGTTTTATTGTCCTCTGATTGGGGTCCTGTTGTGATGACCCCTCATAGTCTGAGGGGCAAGTTCCTTAGTTGTTATACATTTTTGTCTTCCAAATCATAACATTATGGACATGAAATTACTTGTGTTAAAAGGTAACTTCAAATCTCAGAGAGACAGAAGAGTCTGGGAATATAAACTGATGACGGCCTTTGACGCTCTCACTGCAGGAATGAATGTGTCGCATGGATTTATGTCTTTTTACATCAACTAAGGAACCACTTTGGTGGGCTGAAAAGTCATGATAAATGATAGATAATAGATAACAGATAGATAATAGATAGATGATAGATAATAGATAGATGATATATAGATGATAGATAGATAATAGATAGATGATATATAGATGATAGATAGATGATAGATAATAGATAGATGATAGATAATAGATAGATAATAGATAGATGATATATAGACTAGATGGGTAATTATACACCCCAGACACAATATACATTACATTTTTTTAATCTTGTAAGTGCGCGAAATCTATTCCATCAATGCTGAGACGTTCCTTTACTGACATTTGAGCCCAGCATAATTATTTCCCCATTGTTATATATGTAAATGATAGAATGACTGACGTTTGATGACTGTGGGGGCAGGGGGCTGATAACGACTCTCTTCATTGCCTGCTTACAATGTGCCATGTTTAACACTTGTAACATAAACACAGTGCTGTGTACCTGCTCCTCTGGCTGCTGACTGTTTCCAGATGTCCCCTCCGCCTACATATACACTACATGCTCTCTGTTATTGTTAGCTGCTTGTGTTTGTGGGATCCGCAGGTTAGAACATTGTCGCCTTCTGTCCACAGAGATACCACGCAGATACAGTCAGGGAAATCAGTCAGATTCCTTCACCAAAGATGGCGGTACAACCACTGCAGAAAGTGCATGTGCAATACAAGGTGGCGGCACCTACAGAGCTCATTCCAGATTTATTCCTGCTCTCAGAGAATAGAAACATTCTTGTCTTCATTTTATGGCTTAGAATTAGTCCTGCGGAGGGTTTGTTACAATGTATCACTGTTAGTAAGCAGGCGGCTCTCTCATTAGCTCATCATAACACATCGACTACACTGATACACTGTAACAAGACAGGATGCTGCAAAGGATCTTAAGACCATGTTCACAGAGCAGATATTTTATTTTTGTTTTTTTATGTGGATTTTGGAGCAAAACAATTTCAGAATCTTCATAAGCCACCACCAGAGGGCGCTCACTGCATACAGGTTTATTATTGATTTCAATGGATACGCTGTATACAGTGAGCTCCCACTAGTGGTGGCTTCTAGAAACCAGAATTTTATCATAAAACCCTATTATTATGCAGGAGATCTGGAGCACAGTATAAAATGGATTTCTGACCATTACACAGGTATGAAAAAGTGTTACTGTAGAATTTTGCTGCACTTCGATTTACAGGTGTAGACATAAAATAGGTAAAAAGCAAATGTACAGATGAATATATAATAAATGACGTAAGAACAAATATAACTCCATAAAGGAAGAGTTAATAAACCATGGTGCGTCTAACTGAGCCTAAAGCCAAGAAGATTTAGTTTGGCAAAAGATAAAGCCAAAATAATTGTGATTTTAAAAATTTTAAATTGACTTTTAATCCCACCGTGTCCTATCAAGCTGGGCAGCAATCTTAGCTCTCAGGATGGAGCTAAACAGCTGCGGCACAGATGGCGGATGGACAGCAGCGTCCCGGGGCAGCGCCCGCAGGCTCGTCCCAGCCGGCTCTCTGCTGTGTGTAAGCACGGGACTAGAACTGTCTCTTTAAGGGCTTCATCCTCTTCACCCCGGCAAGTGCAAGAATAACGGTGAGAGGGGCTTGTGTCCAGGGAGCGGCGATGGCGGACTAGTGCTACGTCTGTACGGCGATTACAGTCAGAGACGTATCTAGGGTCTCTGGCACCCGGGGCAAGAATTCAGTTTGGCGTCCCCCCGGACATATGCGATTTGCACACTCAGTCATGTACCCACGAGCTCCTCTCCCTAATGCTCTCAATATGCAGTGAAAACCTCAGAGAAGCAGAAGAGAAGCTCGTTGTCACAGGACCACAAGTATGAAAATCACATGTGAGTGAAGTGTCCATGTGACGACTGCTGGAACCTGCAGAGCTGAATCCTGACATCGCAGCTTCTGAATTCTCACAACTGCACACTACTAGGATTCTCCCTTGCCGGTGGACAGTCATGTCAGCACAAGTATGTGATTTGGATACTTCTGACCACATTCCGACTAGACGTGCCCGGCCTCGCTCAGTTCATTTTCATTGACTGAGGCCACACGTCTAGTCAGCACGTGACCGCATGTATGTAAATCGCCAGCACGAGAGAATCCTGACAGCGTGCAGGGCGCACTGTGAGAAGTCAGAAGTCTGCAGTCACAAAGAATGACTGCAGACTCATCACAAACCTGGACATCTGGACCCTTTAATGCTCCTAACGTGAAATAAAAACGAGAGTTAGTCAGTATCACAAATAACATTTACATCCAGGTACCTTATAGATGACGTCGCCTCTGGAGTCATTCTCCTTTTCTTCATCTTCTCCAGACCCCACGATGAGTTTTCTCATCCACAGCCGTCTCTGCAGACTTCCATCTTCTCCGCTCTTTTGCAGAAAATCTCCACATGACGCCCTTAAAGATACAAGTGTCATTATAATGCTCCTGAATGAAAAATTGCCCCTCACTATATTGAAAACCACTTAATTGACAAATAAGCATGGTAAAAAAAGTTGTTTTTTTATATCATGAAAAATCATAAAATCATGCATTATGTTAAATACAAACACTGGAGAAAAGGATGATAAAAAGGTCTCAATTAATATAAAAATACCAATTTTTATTAATAAGAATAAAAGGCAAGGATATTAGGGGACAAGTCACACAGGAATTTTACACAAAGGGGTGCAAACAAAAAGCAACGCAGGGACCCAAAGCTGCTGCCAAAAAGATAATAAAGATTATAAATCAATAAATTGTATGCGTGGGCTACATTGGACTAAGCTAGTGCACAGCCCTCATATTCACAGTATATTTACCAAGCAATTGTCATAATCTGTAACCTAACACATACTACTAAGAAGCTGACATAATCACACATTAAGTGACAGTCAGATACCTTGCAGCAGTAATATGGCCGGTACATGCAAAGTCTGCAAAATAAAGAGTAACATACTATTACTGGTAAAGGCAAGGAGGCAGGTGCAGCTAGGTCCGTGCGCGTCTGCCCCAAGGCGCGTTTTGGACCTTCCTTCTTCGGGGGGCCTGAAGGACCCTCACTATATTGTCTGCACAAAATATGACCCCCACACTGTCTCTCTTATGGTACATGATCTTCACACTGACCTCTCCTTTCCATACCGGCCCCCTCTTCACACTGTCCTCTCATACTGTGTCCCCCTTATAGGGCCCAGTATTTATACTGTACTCTCTCATCACACTCCCACTCCTTGGTATACTGTCCCCTCCTGGCTGTGCCCTTACACTGTCCCCCATGCTACGCCCCCACTACTCAGTTTATATTCTGTGCCCACTCACTTTTCTCCCCCATACTGTCTCCTCACACTATTCCCCTCCCTCCTCATACTGTCTCCTCTCACATCCCTCCTGTTCACCATACTGTCTCCTCATATATTTACCCCTCACTTTCTATACTGCCTGCTCACCTGATTCCCCATACTGTGTCTGCACACATCACCCTCACTCCCCGTACTCTGTCCACATACATTTTTCACATCGCTACTCATACTGTGTCTACATACATTCCCCCGTTCGCTCCTCATACTGTCTGCACCCATCCCCCACACTGTTTCCTCAGATATGCCCCCCATTCTCCTGTACAGTTTCCTCATATATGCCCATTATTTTCCTCTACCCCACCCAATCATTGCTCTCTTCACCACCTCCATCTTTGCCTTCTCCACCACCACTATCATTACTTTCACCCCCACCACCTCCATCATTTCCTCCTTTGCCTTTTCCACCATATCCATCATTTTCTCTTCCCCCAGCATCCCCATCATTGCCCTTTCCACCGCCATCATCATTGTCCTTTCCGCCGCCATCACCATACTTGCCCATTCCACCACCTACATCATTTTTCTCCCCCTCCAATATCATCAGTGTGCTTTCCACCACCACCATCCTTGTTCATTCTACCACCGCCATCATTTCTTTCCCCTTCATTATTGCCCTTTCCACCAACTCCATGATTTCCTCCTCCCCACCATCATTGCATTCTCCCCCCACCGCCATCATTGCCTATTCCAATTTCCACCTCCATCATTGCCTCCCCCCACCCCGATCATTGCCCATTCTACCACCTCCATAATTTCTTTCCCCCACCCCATCAATGCCCATTCCACCTCCATCATTGCCCATTCCACCACATCCATCATTTCCTCCTCCCCCTCCATCCCAATTATTGCACTCTCCCTGTCAGCCCCATCATTGCCCTGGCCTCTCCTCCTTGTACACACACACAAAACCATTTACGTCTCTGCACATTCACCCGCAGCGCTATGCATGCACGCACAAACACACACACACATATTGCGTACAGTATAATGGCCACACCTAGTTACTCCTACACACGCAGCTGAGCTCCATACACACGCGGCTCTGCTCCGTACACCTCGTACACACGTGGCTCCGTACACCTCGTACAATCAATGGCCACACCTAGTTACTCCTACACACGCGGCTCCGCTCCATACACCTCGTACACACGCGGCTCCACTGCATACACCTCATACACACGCGGCTCCGCACACCTCGTACACACGCGGCTCTGCTCCGTACACCTCGTACACACGTGGCTCCGTACACCTCGTACACACGCGGCTCCGCTCCATACACCTCGTACACACGCGGCTCCGCTCCATACACCTCGTACACACGCGGCTCCGCACACCTCGTACACACGCGGCTCTGCTCCGTACACCTCGCACACACGTGGCTCCGTACACCTCGTACACACGCGGCTCCGCTCCATACACCTCGTACACACGCGGCTCCGCTCCATACACCTCATACACACGCGGCTCTGCTCCGTACACCTCGTACACACGCGGCTCCGCTCCATACACCTCGTACACACGCGGCTCCGCTCCATACACCTCGTACACACGCGGCTCCGTACACACGTGGCTCTGTACACACGCGGCTCTGCTCCGTACACGTCGTACACACGCGGCTCCGCTCCGTACACGTGCGGCTCCGCGTCATACACACGCGGCTCCGCTACGTACACCTCGTACACACGCGGCTCCGCTCCATACACCTCGTACACACGCGGCTCCGCTCCATACACCTCGTACACACGTGGCTCCGTACACCTCGTACACACGCGGCTCCGCTCCATACACCTCGTACACACGTGGCTCCGTACACCTCGTACACACGCGGCTCCGCTCCGTACACCTCGTACACACGCGGCTCCGCTCCGTACACCTCGTACACACGCGGCTCCGCTCCGTACACCTCGTACACACGCGGCTCCGCTCCGTACACCTCGTACACACGCGGCTCCGCTCCGTACACCTCGTACACACGCGGCTCCGCTCCGTACACCTCGTACACACGTGGCTCCATACACCTCGTACACACGCGGCTCCGCTCCATACACCTCGTACACACGCGGCTCCGCTCCATACACCTCGTACACACGCGGCTCCGCTCCGTACACACGCGGATCCGCTCCGTACACGTCGTACACACGCGGCTCCGCTCCGTACACACGCGGCTCCGCTCCGTACACGTCGTACACACGCGGCTCCGCTCCGTACACACGCGGCTCCGCATCGTACACACGCGGCTCCGCTCCGTACACACGCGGCTCCGCTCCGTACACCTCGTACACACGCGGCTCCGCTCCGTACACCTCGTACACATGCGGCTCCGCTCCGTACATCTCGTACACACGCGGCTCCGCTCCATACACCTCGTACACACGTGGCTCCGCTCCATACACCTCACACACACACGGCTCCGCTCCATACACCTTGCACACACCCAGTTCCGCTCCGTACACCTCATACACACCCAGTTCCACTCTGTATACCTCGTACACACACGGCTCCACTCCGTACACACCCAGCTCCGCTCCATACACCTTGCACACACGGCTCCGCTCTGTACACCTCGTACACACGGCTCTGCTACATCCACACAAACCACTCCTGACCCCACAGGAAAGCTTACCCTCCTCCAGCACCATGACAGCAAGCAGAGTCCTGCACTACACAGAGGCCCTTCATCATGTGACTCCTGACTCCTCCCCTCCTGTGACCTCATCACAGGTCCTGTGCGCACAGAGCAGCAGCAGCAACAGCTTTGGTGTGCAGCTCTCTGCGGTGGAGGGGCTCTGCTGTGGGGCAGTTACGCCGCTGGGATTCGACGTGCAGCACTTTCTCTGAGCCGGCTGTCAATTTGACAGCCGGCTCAGAGAACGGGACTATCAGTGTGGGGGCAGCAGAATGCTGCCAACGAGGAGCCTCTTTGGACCGCCGCATCATCAGGCGGCCCGCTGGCGCCCCCCTGTCGGCTGCGCCCGGGGCACAGACAGATAGATAATAGATAGATAGACAGATAGACAGTCAATTTTGGCTACTGATTACGAATATGAACCACGTTTTTGGCTATCACATCAGGATTTCGAGATATTTTCAATTTTTTAATGAAAATTACTCCTAATGTTTTATGATAAAAACACAAGATTTTCGATACTACATTTTGTATATTTTTAATCAAGGAATAACAAAGATTACAAAGTCTATGTACAGCAAATCTAATATACTTACAGAATTAAACTACAAAATATAAAACACACATATATATGGCACACAGATGAATGACACATGGCCGTTATTTGCACTTTCTCTTCTTGGCTGATCTGTGATGTACGGCTTCTGGGTTGTCTCTCATCCAGCCCCAGCAATAGTCGCCATCATATGTGAGTCCCACCGGCCTTGACAACGTTCTTCCATTGTTTTAATGTCCTGATGAAAACGGTCCCTTGTTCTTCGCTCACATCCCCAAGGTTCTCTGTGTAAATAGTGAATCTTGATCCTCATTCTACACCCAAGATTTCGCAGACTCATCAGTAGCTCTTCCAGTCTCTTCATAGTTGTCGGCTTTCTTATTCCCCAGAAAATTCTGCTCCACATTACAAAATGCATTCCAAGCTCTTTCTTCTGTCTCATTCATTGATGTGATAACATTTGGGTCTCTCATTTATTTGAGGTCCATCAAATATTCCAGCCTTTTTCTTCTCTTCACTAAGACCAGGAAAAGTTGAACATATATAGTTAAAGCATTCTCCACTGTGATTGAGAGCTTTGACGAACTGCTTCATCAATCCAAGCTTTATGTGTAAGGGAGGAAAGACAATGTCCTTCCTATCCATTAGAGGATCATGGATGACATTCTTATCGCCAGATGCCAAACTCTGTCGCTGAGGCCATTCAGTTTTCACCCAATGCTCTGCTGTAGCTCTACTGTCCAAGTAGCACAGAAAACAAGGGTGTTATCATAACAAATGGGAAATATGCATGTTCAAAGAAAGCAAAGATATTCTCACATTTATTGGGAGACTAAATAAAAAGTAAATTTACCTTAGTGAACCGTATAAACTGGCTCTTTTCATACACTACATACAGTATATTTATCATGGAATTCATGAAAATGGGCTATATACCTATAGCGCAAAAACGTGATGTGATAGAGAAATTATAAGATCAGATTTGAATTCAGCACCCTCAAATTAGTCTAAAACTGTTCTTAAAGTCCATGCCAGAAACATTTTTTTTTTGTAGACCAGTGTAATAGATAAATAGGTAGAAAATAGATAGATAATAGACAGATAGATGATAGATAATAGATCAATGATAGATAATAGAAGATAGATAATACATGATAGATAAAGAATGATAATAGATCGATATATAATAGACTAGATGGTGGCCTGATTCTAACGCATCGGGTATTCTAGAATATGTATGCGTAGTGTATAGCACAGCCCACGTAGTATATTGCAGAGCCCACGCAGTACATTGCGCAGCCCACGCAGTACATTGCGCAGCCCACATAGTACATTGCGCAGCCCACATAGTACATTGCCCAGCCCACGCAGTACATTGCGCAGCCCACGCAGTACATTGCGCAGCCCACATAGTACATTGCGCAGCCCACATAGTACATTGCCCAGCCCACACAGTACATTGCCCAGCCCACGCAGTACATTGCGCAGCCCACGCAATACATTGCGCAGCCCACATAGTACATTGCCCAGCCCACACAGTACATTGCGCAGCCCACGCAGTACATTGCGCAGCCCACATAGTACATTGCCCAGCCCACATAGTACATTGCGCAGCCCACATAGTATATTGCGAAGCCCACGTAGTACATTGCGCAGCCCACGTAGTACATTGCGCAGCCCACGTAGTATATTGCTCAGTCACGTAGTATATTGCCCAGCCCACGCAGTCTATAGCAATGTGGGCACCATAGCCCTGTTAAAAAAAAAAGAACTAAAATAAAAAATAGTGATATACTCACCCTCCGTTGGCCGCACGTCATCATCTCGCGAGACCGCAATGCATGGAGCGGTCACCGGCGCGACGCGAGGAGCGTCGGTAACCGCTTCGATCCGGGGGCCAACAAAGGGTGATTTATTATTTTTAACATTAAATCTTTTTACTATTAATGCTGCATAGTAACATTTTAGGCCACGCCTCTGACCACACCCATTCCACAACTAGTCACACCCATATCCACGTCCCAACCACACCCATTTAGCACTGCTGATCACACGGTTTCATATAGAATAATTCTAAACAAAAATAAATATGGCCACACAGTGCTTCATACTGTATACTGGCCACACATGATGCTCCATACTGTATAATGGCCACACATGATGCTCCATACTGTATAATGGCCACACAGTGCTTCATACTGTATAATGGCCACACATGATGCTCCATACTGTATAATGGCCACACATGATGCTCCATACTGTATAATGGCCACACATGAGGCTCCATACTGTATAATGGCCACACCGTGCTCCATACTGTATAATGGCCACACATGATGCTCAGTACTGTATAATGTCCCCCTCCCATCTTGTATGCATGGCTCATCTCCCTCCCATCCCATATGCATGGCTCATATTCCCCCCCACCTCATGTATGCATGGCTCATATTCCCCCCCACCTCATGTATGCATGGCTCATATCCCCCCTCCTGTTTGCATGGCTCATTTTCCCCCCCTCCTGTTTGCATGGCTCATATCCCCCCCCCCTCCCGTATGCATGGCTCATATCCCCCCTCCTGTTTGCATGGCTCATATTCCCCCCTCCCGTATGCATGGCTCATAATTCCCCACCTCCTGTATGCATGGCTCATAATTCCCCCCCACCTCCTGTATGCATGGCTCATATCCCCCCGTCTGCATGGCTCATATTCCCCCTCCTCCTGTATGCATGGCTCATAATTCCCCCCCGCCTCCTGTATGCATGACTCATATCCCCCCTGTATGCATGGCTCATATTCCCCCTCCTCCTGTATGCATGGCTCATAATTCCCCCCCACCTCCTGTATGCATGGCTCATATCCCCCTGTCTGCATGGCTCATATTCCCCCTCCTCCTGTATGCATGGCTCATAATTCCCCCCCCGACCTCCTGTATGCATGACTCATATCCCCCCTGTATGCATGGCTCATATTCCCCCTCTTCCTGTATGCATGGCTCATAATTCCCCCCCACCTCCTGTATGCATGACTCATATCCCCCCTGTATGCATGGCTCATATTCCCCCTCCTCCTGTATGCATGGCTCATAATTCCCCCCCACCTCTTGTATGCATGGCTCATATTCCCCAGTATGCATGGCTCATCTCTCCACCCCTCCACTCCTTCTCCCATCTTGCATGGCGCGGCTTACTGTCCTCCTTCATCCCCCCGTCCCTCATACTCACCTGTCCCACACCGCGCGGCCGCGCCGACATCCCTCTGGCTCTGTCCCGACTCCCGGCGCAGCACCTTCTTCCTGAGTGAGCGGTCACGTGGTACCGCTCATTAAGGTCATGAATATGGGCATATTCATGACCTTAATGAGCGGTACCACGTGACCGCTCACTCAGGACACGCTACAGACGCTGAGACCAGGTAACGCTGGAGCAGGGTGAGCTGTTATGTTTGCTAATGACAGGTGTTATGAAGGCAATCCAGAAACACAGTGTGCTTAGCGATCAGAGCGCACACAGTGATCTGACAAATACCCAAAAATACAAGAACGAGCTCTGAGACGTGGAAACTCTGTAGACTGCACACCTGATCCTATCCTAAACACAACTAAAAGCGGCTGTGGATTGCGCCTAACAACTACCTAGGCAACTCGGCACAGCCTAAGAAACTAGCTAGCCTGAAGATAGAAAAATAGGCCTGACTTGCCCCAGAGAAATTCCCCAAAGGAAAAGGCAGCCCCCCACATATAATGACTGTGAGTAAGATGAAAAGACAAAACGTAGGGATGAAATAGATTCAGCAAAGTGGGGCCCGATATTCTAGGACAGAGCGAGGACAGTAAAGCGAACTTTGCAGTCTACAAAAAACCCTAAAGCAAAACCACGCAAAGGGGGCAAAAAAAAAACCACCGTGCCGAACTAACGGCACGGCGGTACACCCTTTGCGTCTCAGAGCTTCCAGCAAAACAAAAGACAAGCTGGACAGAAAAAAAAACAACAAAAAAGCAAAAAGCACTTAGCTATACAGAGCAGCAGGTCACAGGAACAATCAGAAGAAGCTCAGATCCAACACTGGAACATTGACAAGGAGCAAGGATAGCAGCATCAGGCGGAGTTAAGTAATGAAGCAGTTAACGAGCTCACCAGAACACCTGAGGGAGGAAGCTCAGAAACTGCAGTACCACTTGTGACCACAGGAGTGAATTCAGCCACAGAATTCACAACAGTACCCCCCCCTTGAGGAGGGGTCACCGAACCCTCACCAGAGCCCTCAGGCCGACCAGGATGAGCCGCATGAAAGGCACGAACAAGATCGGAAGCATGAACATCAGAGGCAAAAACCCAGGATTTATCTTCCTGAGCATAACCCTTCCATTTAACCAGATACTGGAGTTTCCGTCTAGAAACACGAGAATCCAAAATCTTCTCCACAATATACTCCAATTCCCCCTCCACCAAAACCGGGGCAGGAGGCTCAACAGATGGAACCATAGGTGCCACGTATCTCCGCAACAACGACCTATGGAATACATTATGTATGGAAAAGGAGTCTGGGAGGGTCAAACGAAAAGACACAGGATTGAGAACCTCAGAAATCCTATACGGACCAATAAAACGAGGTTTAAATTTAGGAGAGGAAACCTTCATAGGAATATGACGAGAAGATAACCAAACCAGATCCCCAACACGAAGTCGGGGACCCACACGGCATCTGCGATTAGCAAAAAGTTGAGCTTTCTCCTGGGACAAGATCAAATTGTCCACTACCTGAGTCCAGATCTGCTGCAACCTATCCACCACAGAATCCACACCAGGACAGTCCGAAGACTCAACCTGTCCTGAAGAGAAACGAGGATGGAACCCAGAATTGCAAAAAAATGGAGAAACCAAGGTAGCCGAGCTGGCCCGATTATTAAAGGGCGAACTCAGCCAACGGCAAAAAGGACACCCAATCATCCTGGTCTGCAGAAACAAAACATCTCAGATATGTTTCCAAGGTCTGATTGGTTCGTTCGGTCTGGCCATTAGTCTGAGGATGGAAAGCCGAGGAAAAGGATAGGTCAATGCCCATCCTACCACAAAAGGCTCGCCAAAACCTTGAAACAAACTGGGAACCTCTGTCAGAAACAATATTCTCAGGAATGCCATGCAACCGAACCACATGCTGAAAGAACAAAGGTACCAAATCAGAGGAGGAAGGCAATTTAGCCAAGGGCACCAGATGGACCATTTTAGAAAAGCGATCACAGACCACCCAAATGACTGACATCTTTTGAGAAACGGGAAGGTCAGAAATGAAATCCATCGAAATATGTGTCCAAGGCCTCTTTGGGACCGGCAAGGGCAAAAGCAACCCGCTGGCACGAGAACAGCAGGGCTTAGCCCTAGCACAAATCCCACAGGACTGCACAAAAGTACGTACATCCCGTGACAGAGATGGCCACCAGAAGGATCTAGCCACTAACTCTCTGGTACCAAAGATTCCAGGATGACCAACCAACACCGAACAATGAAGTTCAGAGATAAGTTTATTAGTCCACCTATCAGGGACGAACAGTTTCTCTGCTGGACAACGATCAGGTTTATTCGCCTGAAATTTTTGCAGCACCCGCCGCAAATCAGGGGAGATAGCAGACACAATGACTCCTTCCTTGAGGATACCCGCTGGCTCAGATAAACCCGGAGAGTCGGGCACAAAACTCCTAGACAGAGCATCCGCCTTCACATTTTTAGAGCCCGGAAGGTACGAAATCACAAAGTCGAAGCGGGCAAAAAATAACGACCAACGGGCCTGTCTAGGATTCAAGCGCTTGGCAGACTCGAGATAAGTCAAGTTCTTATGATCAGTCAATACCACCACGCGATGCTTAGCTCCTTCAAGCCAATGACGCCACTCCTCGAATGCCCACTTCATGGCCAGCAACTCTCGATTGCCCACATCATAATTACGCTCAGCGGGCGAAAACTTCCTGGAAAAGAAAGCACATGGTTTCATCACTGAGCAATCAGAACCTCTCTGTGACAAAACCGCCCCTGCTCCAATCTCAGAAGCATCAACCTCGACCTGGAACGGAAGAGAAACATCTGGCTGACACAACACAGGGGCAGAACAAAAACGACGCTTCAACTCCTGAAAAGCTTCCACAGCAGCAGAAGACCAATTAACCAAATCAGCACCCTTCTTGGTCAAATCGGTCAATGGTTTGGCAATGCTAGAAAAATTACAGATGAAGCGACGATAATAATTAGCAAAGCCCAGGAACTTTTGCAGACTTTTCAGAGATGTCGGCTGAATCCAATCCTGGATGGCTTGGACCTTAACTGGATCCATCTCGATAGTAGAAGGGGTAAAGATGAACCCCAAAAATGAAACTTTCTGCACACCGAAGAGACACTTTGATCCCTTCACAAACAAAGAGTTAGCACGCAGGACCTGAAAAACCATTCTGACCTGCTTCACATGAGACTCCCAATCATCCGAGAAGATCAAAATGTCATCCAAGTAAACAATCAGGAATTTATCCAGATACTCACGGAAGATGTCATGCATAACAGACTGAAACACAGATGGAGCATTGGCAAGTCCGAACGGCATCACTAGATACTCAAAATGACCCTCGGGCGTATTGAATGCAGTTTTCCATTCATCTCCTTGCCTGATTCTCACCAGATTATACGCACCGCGAAGATCTATCTTAGTGAACCAACTAGCCCCCTTAATCCGAGCAAACAAGTCAGATAACAATGGCAAGGGATACTGAAATTTAACCGTGATCTTATTAAGAAGGCGGTAATCAATACACGGTCTCAGCGAACCATCCTTCTTGGCTACAAAGAAGAACCCTGCTCCCAGTGGTGATGACGATGGGCGAATATGTCCCTTCTCCAGGGATTCCTTCACATAACTGCGCATAGCGGCGTGTTCGGGCACGGATAAATTAAATAATCGACCTTTAGGGAATTTACTACCAGGAATCAAATTGATAGCACAATCACAATCCCTATGCGGAGGTAGAGCATCGGACTTGGGCTCTTCAAATACATCCTGATAATCAGACAAGAACTCTGGGACCTCAGAAGGGGTGGATGACGAAATCGACAAAAATGGAACATCACCATCAGGGCCGGTTCCAGGTTTTTGAGGGCCCCGGGCGAAAGAGTCTCAGTGGGCCCCCCCTTTAACACATACCCCGATTCATGATCGCATATAAACACAGCCATGTAGTATATAACACTGCCCACGTAGTATATAGCAGCCCATGTAGTATATAGCAGCCCACGTAGCATATAGCAGCCCATGTAGTATATAGCAGCGCAGCCCACGTAGTATATAGCAGCGCAGTCCACGTAGTATATAGCAGCGCAGCCCATGTAGTATATAGCAGCGCAGCCCACGTAGTATATAGCAGCGCAGCCCACGTAGTATATAGCAGCGCAGCCCACGTAGTATATAGCAGCGCAGCCCACGTAGTATATAGCAGCGCAGCCCACATAGCATATAGCAGCGCAGCCCACGTAGTATATAGCAGCGCAGCCCACGTAGTATATAGCAGCGCCACTCACTCAGGCACTGGTAGGACTTGGAGCTCCTCCTGAATCTGCCTCGTAACTTCAGCAGCACGGCAGCCAGCCAGGGGCGGAGATCAGAGCAGAGAAGTGCTCTCTCCGCCCACAAACAATGTCACACTGGCTGCCTTCTCTTAACCCCTATGTGTGCGTGCCTGGCTGCACTGACTGAGTGAGAAGATGCTTGTGTCAGAGCTGGCACATAGGGGTTAAGAGAACGCAGCCAGTGTGACTTTGTGGGCGGAGAGAGCATGTTCTCTGCTCTCCCAGCTGTATCTATGACAGCGTGAGTGGGCCCCCCTCTCTCCCCAGGGCCCCGGCATTTGCCCGGTGTGCCGGGTGCTGACGCCGGCCCTGATCACCATGTACCCCCTGACAACCCCAGCTGGATACCGACATGGAATTCCAATCCAATACTGGATTATGGGTTTGTAGCCATGGCAACCCCAACACGACCACATCATGCAGATTATGCAACACCAGAAAGCGAATAACTTCCTGATGTGCAGGAGCCATGCACATGGTCAGCTGGGCCCAGTATTGAGGTTTATTCTTGGCCAAAGGTGTAGCATCAATTCCAATCAATGGAATAGGACACCGCAAAGGCTCCAAGAAAAACCCACAACGTTTAGCATAATCCAAATCCATCAGATTCAGGGCAGCGCCCGAATCCACAAACGCCATGACAGAAAACGACGACAAAGAGCATATCAAGGTAATGGACAGAAGGAATTTGGACTGTACAGTACCAATGACGGCAGACCTAGCGGACCGCTTAGTGCGCTTAGGACAATCAGAAATAGCATGAGTGGAATCACCACAGTAGAAACACAGACCATTCAGACGTCTGTATTCCTGCCGTTCAACTCTAGTCATAGTCCTATCGCACTGCATAGGCTCAGGTTTAACCTCAGGCAGTACCGCCAAATGGTGCACAGATTTACGCTCGCGCAAGCGTCGACCGATCTGAATGGCCAAAGACAAAGACTCATTCAAACCAGCAGGCATAGGAAATCCCACCATGACATCCTTAAGAGCCTCAGAGAGACCCTTTCTGAACAAAGCTGCCAGCGCAGATTCATTCCACTGAGTGAGTACTGACCATTTCCTAAATTTCTGACAATATACTTCTATATCATCCTGACCCTGGCACAAAGCCAGCAAATTTTTCTCAGCCTGATCCACTGAATTAGGCTCATCGTACAGCAATCCGAGCGCCAGGAAAAACGCATCGACACTACTCAATGCAGGGTCTCCTGGCGCAAGAGAAAATGCCCAGTCTTGAGGGTCGCCGCGCAAAAAAGAAATAATAATCAAAACCTGTTGAATAGGATTACCAGAAGAATGAGGTTTCAAGGCCAGAAATAGCTTACAATTATTTTTGAAACTTAGAAACTTAGTTCTATCTCCAAAAAACAAATCAGGAATAGGAATTCTTGGTTCTAACATAGATTTCTGATCAATAGTATCTTGAATTTTTTGTACATTTATAACGATATTATCCATTGAAGAGCACAGACCCTGAATATCCATGTCCACACCTGTGTCCAGAATCACCCAAATGTCTAGGGGAAAAAAATAAAAAAAATGAACACAGAGCAGAAAAAAAAAAAAAAATGATGTCAGAACTTTTTCTTTCCCTCTATTAAGAATCATTAGTTGGCTCCTTGTACTGTTATGTTTGCTAATGACAGGTGTTATGAAGGCAATCCAGAAACACAGTGTGCTTAGCGATCAGAGCGCACACAGTGATCTGACAAATACCCAAAAATACAAGAACGAGCTCTGAGACGTGGAAACTCTGTAGACTGCACACCTGATCCTATCCTAAACACAACTAAAAGCGGCTGTGGATTGCGCCTAACAACTACCTAGGCAACTCGGCACAGCCTAAGAAACTAGCTAGCCTGAAGATAGAAAAATAGGCCTGACTTGCCCCAGAGAAATTCCCCAAAGGAAAAGGCAGCCCCCCACATATAATGACTGTGAGTAAGATGAAAAGACAAAACGTAGGGATGAAATAGATTCAGCAAAGTGGGGCCCGATATTCTAGGACAGAGCGAGGACAGTAAAGCGAACTTTGCAGTCTACAAAAAACCCTAAAGCAAAACCACGCAAAGGGGGCAAAAAAAAAACCACCGTGCCGAACTAACGGCACGGCGGTACACCCTTTGCGTCTCAGAGCTTCCAGCAAAACAAAAGACAAGCTGGACAGAAAAAAAAGCAACAAAAAAGCAAAAAGCACTTAGCTATACAGAGCAGCAGGTCACAGGAACAATCAGAAGAAGCTCAGATCCAACACTGGAACATTGACAAGGAGCAAGGATAGCAGCATCAGGCGGAGTTAAGTAATGAAGCAGTTAACGAGCTCACCAGAACACCTGAGGGAGGAAGCTCAGAAACTGCAGTACCACTTGTGACCACAGGAGTGAATTCAGCCACAGAATTCACAACAGTGAGCATCGTCTTCAAGGAGGGTGGGTGGGAGGCAGGCGGGCAGGCAGGCAGGGGGGGGGGGGGGGTTTGGGCGAGCAGGGGGTGGGGGAGGTCGGTCGGGAGGTGACCCAGGACTTAAAAAAAAACAAAAAAAATAACCTTGCTCAGGTGCTGCCCCCCCGCATCGTCCCAACCCTAGGCACATGCCCTCAAGTGCCTAGTGGCAAGTACGGCCCTGCCTGCCGGGGGCTTCATGGCTGAGGAGCTGCATGTGGCCGTACATCACCAAGCACAATGCCGAACATCGGATAGAGTGGTGTAAAGCCGCTACCAGTGGACTCTGGAAGAGACGTGCAGTGACAGATCGCACTTCTATATCTGCGTCTGATGGAGGAGTCTGGGTTTGGTGATTCCAGGAAGACGTTACCCCCTGACTGCATTGTGCCCTCTGTATAGATTATGGAGGATAATGCTAGGGGCTGTTATCAGGGGAGGCCTCTTAAAACGATATGGAAGGGCCATTTGTCTAATGTGCATGGCGGCTTAATGTGAATGTTTTAGTGATATAGATGAAGGCAGCGTGGACGCATCTTACGGAGCAGAGCTGTTGTTGTGCAGATATTTCCCATGTGATAAGTGAATCCTCCTGCTTCATCCTCCCTCTGCCTGGGACCTGGTACAGATAAGGAACAAGTAATCTCCTGCATTCCTTCCAATGGAATTCAGATCTGGAGCCAAGGAACCTGGCAGAGGAGAGGAGCAGAGGAGAGGAGATGTTATCAGTCCCATCACTCAGAGGAGAGGAGCAGCTGAGAGGAGCAGAGGAGAGACCTTATCAGTCCCATCACTCAGAGGAGAGACCTTATCAGTCCCATCACTCAGAGGAGAGAATACCTTATCAGTCCCATCACTCAGAGGAGAAGAGGAGAGGAGACCTTACCAGTCCCATCACTCAGAGGAGAAGAGGAGAGGAGACCTTACCAGTCCCATCACTCAGAGGAGAGGAGAAAAGGAGAGGAGACCTTATCAGTCCCATCACTCAGAGGAGAGGAGAAGAGGAGAGGAGACCTTACCAGTCCCATAACTCAGAGGAGAGGAGAAGAGAAGAGGAGACCTTACCAGTCCCATCACTCAGAGGAGAGGAGCAGCGGAGAGGAGCAGAGGAGAGACCTTATCAGTCCCATCACTCAGAGGAGAGACCTTATCAGTCCCATCACTCAGAGGAGAAGAGGAGAGGATACCTTACCAGTCCCATCACTCAGAGGAGAGGAGAAAAGGAGAGGAGACCTTATCAGTCCCATAACTCAGAGGAGAGGAGAAGAGGAGAGGAGACCTTACCAGTCCCATCACTCAGAGGAGAAGAGGAGAGGAGACCTTACCAGTCCCATCACTCAGAGGAGAGGAGAAAAGGAGAGGAGACCTTATCAGTCCCATCACTCAGAGGAGAGGAGAAGAGGAGAGGAGACCTTACCAGTCCCATAACTCAGAGGAGAGGAGAAGAGGAGAGGAGACCTTACCAGTCCCATCACTCAGAGGAGAGGAGCAGCGGAGAGGAGCAGAGGAGAGACCTTATCAGTCCCATCACTCAGAGGAGAGACCTTATCAGTCCCATCACTCAGAGGAGAAGAGGAGAGGATACCTTACCAGTCCCATCACTCAGAGGAGAGGAAAAAAGGAGAGGAGACCTTATCAGTCCCATAACTCAGAGGAGAGGAGAAGAGGAGAGGAGACCTTACCAGTCCCATCACTCAGAGGAGAGGAGCAGCGGAGAGGAGCAGAGGAGAGACCTTATCAGTCTCATCACTCAGAGGAGAGGAGAAGAGGAGAGGAGACCTTACCAGTCCCATCACTCAGAGGAGAGGAGCAGCGGAGAGGAGCAGAGGAGAGACCTTATCAGTCCCATCACTCAGAGGAGAGGAGAAGAGGAGAGGAGACCTTACCAGTCCCATCACTCAGAGGAGAGGAGCAGCGGAGAGGAGCAGAGGAGAGACCTTATCAGTCCCATCACTCAGAGGAGAAGAGGAGAGGAGACCTTACCAGTCCCATCACTCAGAGGAGAGGAGAAAAGGAGAGGAGACCTTATCAGTCCCATAACTCAGAGGAGAGGAGAAGAGGAGAGGAGACCTTACCAGTCCCATCACTCAGAGGAGAGGAGAAAAGGAGAGGAGACCTTATCAGTCCCATCACTCAGAGGAGAGGAGCAGCGGAGAGGAGCAGAGGAGAGACCTTATCAGTCCCATCATTCAGAGGAGAGGAGCAGCAGAGAGGAGCAGAGGAGAGACCTTATCAGTCCCATCACTCAGAGGAGAGAATACCTTATCAGTCCCATCAGTCAGAGGAGAGGAGAGAATACCTTACCAGTCCCATCACTCAGAGGAGAGGAGAAGAGGAGAGGAGACCTTATGAGTCCCATCACTCAGAGGAGAAGCAGCAGAGAGGAGAGACCTTATCAGTCCCATCACTCAGAGGAGAGGAGCAGCGGAGAGGAGCAGAGGAGAGACCTCATCAGTCCCATCACTCAGAGGAGAGAATACCTTATTAGTCCCATCACTCAGAGGAGAGGAGAAGAGGAGAGGAGACCTTATGAGTCCCATCACTCAGAGGAGAAGCAGCAGAGAGGAAAGACCTTATCAGTCCCATCACTCAGAGGAGAGAATACCTTGTCAGTCCCATCACTCAGAGAGGAGCAGCAGAGAGGAGCAGAGGAGAGACCTTATGAGTCCCATCACTCAGAGGAGAAGAGGAGACCTTATCAGTCCCATCACTCAGAGGAGAGAATACCTTATTAGTCCCATCACTCAGAGGAGAAGCAGCAGAGAGGAGAGACCTTATCAGTCCCATCACTCAGAGGAGAGAATACCTTGTCAGTCCCATCACTCAGAGAGGAGCAGCAGAGAGGAGCAGAGGAGAGACCTTATGAGTCCCATCACTCAGAGGAGAAGAGGAGACCTTATCAGTCCCATCACTCAGAGGAGAGAATACCTTATCAGTCTCATCACTCAGAGGAGGAGCAGCAGAGAGGAGAGACCTTATCAGTCCCATCATTCAGAGGAGAGGAGCAGCAGAGAGGAGCAGAGGAGAGACCTTATTAGTCCCATCACTCAGAGGAGAGAATACCTTATCAGTCCCATCACTCAGAGGAGAGGAGAGAATACCTTACCAGTCCCATCACTCAGAGGAGAGGAGAAGAGGAGAGGAGACCTTATGAATCCCATCACTCAGAGGAGAAGCAGCAGAGAGGAGAGACCTTATCAGTCCCATCACTCAGAGGAGAGGAGCAGCGGAGAGGAGCAGAGGAGAGACCTTATCAGTCCCATCACTCAGAGGAGAGAATACCTTATTAGTCCCATCACTCAGAGGAGAAGCAGCAGAGAGGAGAGACCTTATCAGTCCCATCACTCAGAGGAGAGGAGCAGCGGAGAGGAGCAGAGGAGAGACCTTATCAGTCCCATCACTCAGAGGAGAGAATACCTTTTCAGTCCCATCACTCAGAGAGGAGCAGCAGAGAGGAGCAGAGGAGAGACCTTATGAGTCCCATCACTCAGAGGAGAAGAGGAGACCTTATCAGTCCCATCACTCAGAGGAGAGAATACCTTATCAGTCCCATCACTCAGAGGAGGAGCAGCAGAGAGGAGAGACCTTATCAGTCCCATCACTCAGAGGAGAGGAGCAGCGGAGAGGAGCAGAGGAGAGACCTTATGAGTCCCATCACTCAGAGGAGAGGAGCAGCGGAGATGAGCAGAGGAGAGACCTTATCAGTCCCATCACTCAGAGGAGAGGAGCAGCGGAGAGGAGCAGAGGAGAGACCTTATCAGTCCCATCACTCAGAGGAGAGGAGCAGCGGAGAGGAGCAGAGGAGAGACCTTATCAGTCCCATCACTCAGAGGAGAGGAGCAGCGGAGATGAGCAAAGGAGAGACCTTATCAGTCCCATCACTCAGAGGAGAGGAGCAGAGGAGAGGAGACCTTATCAGTCCCATCACTCAGAGGAGAGGTGCAGAGGAGAGGAGCAGCGGACAGGAGACCTTATCAGTCCTGTCACTGAGAGGAGACGGTGGCCATCAGGTCTCCAGACTTATAGAAAACACTTGGATTGATATCTATCAAGAATAAGACGATCTTCCTATAGAATCGCCTGATCGTGCGGCGTACACCTGCAGCACACACACCAAACAAAACGCTTAGCAAACACCGACAATAGGATCCAACACCAGATTTCACAACACAACCTGAAAACATTGTGAAATACAGCCCTTACACCTGATGGGTCTGGTGTACTTACTATGACAAAGCCACATCAGAAAAGCTACAGTTGGACTCCTACAATGCTCATTTTAATAGCAGGCAAGTAAACTTGAAAAAAAGGACTCTTCGGCCTTTCTGACATGTATGGTCACAGTAAGCACACCAGTATCATCAGGTCTCAGATGTATTCTTGGGGTCACGCCCTGATCACAATCTGCACTAGGACCAGCATATTGTTTGTGCCCCATAATGCACCTGGGCGCAGTAGTCGGATCTAAGTGATGCGGATCTAAGCGCCACTGATCCCATAGAGCAGCCGCGGCCCCTTTAACCTTCGTCCGGCTGACTAGGTACAATTATAACTATTCTGTTTTAAAATTGCAATACATTTTTTCGAAAAGCCGTAGATGGCTGAAATTTCGTGACATCTCTGCAGTTTTGGTCCAGAATATATTGGCCAAATATCACAGTGGAGGTATATATGAAGGTACAATTGTACCTCTGCAGCCTGTCAACGTAAAATTATGCAGCCTGACGAAGGTTAAATGCGCGGTGCGGGCGATCAGCGACTGTTGTAACTTGTGTCAGGTTCTCCTCCAGTCTCATCCATCTGCGTCAGTGACAGATCTATCAGGAGATCTCGGCCGGGAGCCTCAGGCCCCGATTATGTGGGGAGACGGCGCAGGTGGGGGATGATCACAGGTGTTTGGCAGCTTGTCAGCCGGGTGTCAACGTCTCCTGCAAATTCCTAAGAAGATGGCAAGACAGACAGTGAGCGGAGTCCTGAGTGCTGGAATATGGGGGGGTCTGCCCCCTATTATATCACCACACAGCTGGCAGCAGCCATGGAAAGATACTAGAGCACCAAGGGCAAAATAGGCAAAATGCCCCCTCTTCAGGGGCGGACATATCATTGGGGCCCGAGAGGTCAGGGGGCCACATCCACCTCCAAAGCAGGAGGAATTATGCATTATGAGGAGTGATTGGGCTGCACAGGGGCCCCACACTGTCCTGCAAAGGGGCCCTACACCGTCCTGCACGGGGGCCCCACACTGTCCTGCACGGGGGCCCCACACTGTCCTGCACGGGGGCCCCACACTGTCCTGCAAAGGGGCCCTACACCGTCCTGCACGGGGGCCCCACACCGTCCTGCACGGGGGCCCCACACTGTCCTGCACGGGGGCCCCACACCGTCCTGCACGGGGGCCCCACACCGTCCTGCACGGGGGCCCCACACCGTCCTGAACGGGGGCCCCACACCGTCCTGCACAGGGCCCCTACGCTGTCCTGCACAGGGCCCCTACGCTGTCCTGCACAGGGGCCCTACGCTGTCCTGCACAGGGGCCCCACGCTGTCCTGCACAGGGGCCCCACACTGTCCTGCACAGGGGCCCCACACTGTCCTGCACAGGGGCCCCACACTGTCCTGCACAGGGCCCCACACTGTCCTGCACAGGGGCCCCACACTGTCCTGCACAGGGGCCTATACTGTCCTGCACAGGGCCCCTACGCTGTCCTGCACAGGGGCCCCACACTGTCCTGCACAGGGCCCCACACTGTCCTGCACAGGGGCCCTATACTGTCCTGCACAGGGCCCCTACGCTGTCCTGCACAGGGCCCCTACGCTGTCCTGCACAGGGCCCTTACACTGTCCTGCACAGGGGCCCCACACTGTCCTGCACAGGGGCCCCACACTGTCCTGCACAGGGGTCCCACACTGTCCTGCACAGGGCCCCTACGCTGTCCTGCACAGGGGCCCCACACTGTCCTGCACAGGGGCCCCACACTGTCCTGCACAGGGGCCCCAAACTGTCCTGCACAGGGGCCCTACACTGTCCTGCACAGGGGCCCCACACTGTCCTGCACAGGGCCCCTACACTGTCCTGCACAGGGGCCCTACACTGTCCTGCACAGGGGCCCTACACTGTCCTGCACAGGGGCCCCACACTGTCCTGCACAGGGGCCCCACACTGTCCTACACAGGGGCCCACACTGTCCTGCACAGGGGCCCACACTGTCCTGCACAGGGCCCCTACGCTGTCCTGCACAGGGCCCCTACGCTGTCCTGCACAGGGCCCTTACACTGTCCTGCACAGGGTCCCTACACTGTCCTGCACAGATGCCCTACACTGTCCTGAACGGGGGCCCTACACTGTCCTGAACGGGGGCCCTACACTGTCCTGCACAGGGCCCCTACACTGTCCTGCACAGGGGCCCTACACTGTCCTGCACAGGGGCCCTACACTGTCCTGCACAGGGGCCCCACACTGTCCTGCACAGGGGCCCCACACTGTCCTGCACAGGGGCCCTACACTGTCCTGCACAGGGGCCTTTCCTGCTTGTGTCCGCCAGTGCCCGTATTACTGCGAGGCCACAGTCCCCCGATAACAGCTCAATGCCGCAGTGCCCACCATAGCTGTGAAGGAGTCACTGTACAGGGAGGGCACAATGGAGGCACACTGGCCAACCCTCCCGAAACACCTGGAAGGGTCCAGTAAAAAGGGGAAACAGAAGAGATGTCAAATCCCCTCATGTTGCAGAAGCCCCCAGAAAGGAGCACTCCCTAAATCTTTTCCGTGCGTGATGCCAAGAAGCTGCACCGCCGACAGCCATGAGCCCTGATGTGCAGGAGGGGGCATAAAACAAGCTATGGTCTGCAAAAAAGCAAGACAGGGTCTGTAAGGATACATGTCACCAGCCTCAGTCCTGGTGTAAAGACTGAGTGTGAACAGGGCCACAGTCTGCAAAGGAAGCACAGTCAGGGGCCAGGGCACGTTAAGAGACAGCCAGGGAAAAAAATGTGTTCTACTAATTCTGGTGAAGCATCGCCCTTCCTAGAATCTCAGAGGGTGAATTTCTAAAATATGTCAGGTACAAATTTCGTGTGTCCCCAGTGCAGTTTTCTTTGGTCAATGTATTTCTCCTCCAGTGATCCGCAGGGGAGAGGATCCACAGGGGGGGAAGATCCGCAGGGAGAGAATCCGCAGGGGAGAGGATCAGTAGAGGAGAGAATCCACAAGGGAGAGGATCCGCAGGGGAGAGGATCTGCAGTGGGACGATCCGCAGGGGGACGATCCGCAGGGGAGAGGATCTGCAAAGGATGTGGGACTAAACAGATTTTGCACTGGGGCTGCACTAAGTGTAAAATGGCAGGGGTGTGGACCTGGGGGTCCCGCATATTGTCTGTCATATGACCCGATTTTAGAGCTGATAACTGGGGTGCACTGCTCATAGGACGGGTTGCACCACGTAGGCCCCTTTATACCGTCCTCCATGTTGGCTGCTGTAGTTGCACTTATTGGTTTATCTCTGGTAGAGGGTCTCCTCCTCCAGCTCAGCCCCGGACCTCCAAAACTGAAGGTCGGAAGTTTTAAGGAAAGCTATATCCAATGCTCAGGGGGATCGGGCCCGGGCGCGGATTGTTTTGCTGCTACCAATATTACTGGCGGCGTTGGCACCGGCCTCGGCTGCCTGCCCCGACACATCCAACAACATCTCCAAATGTTCATGTTGTAAGACAAATTAAATGGTTCCCGGCGATAACATCACGTTATAGAGGAAAGTCAGAGAATGAATACGTAATGAGGAAGAATCTCAGGAGACGACGCATCAAAACTGCCCAAATTCTACATGGTAACATTCTTTTTATCCAACATCCGATCATCCAGAAATAAAAGGCCACGAAAGATCCAAAATCTGACAAAAGCGATGAAAAACTAAGAAAATATAAATAAGAGAGAAAGGAAATAACCAGCAGCACTAAACAAGCTGAAGTTTCGGTGTCGTTATCTAGATATTTCTCTGAGTCCGTGGGGAGTGATATTATCAGCAGAGGACATGTGTCACCAGAGACATAAAAGACAAGACAGAGGAGAGATGGGGCGACAAGGGTTTATGATGGACAGAAAATAAACTTGGCATTTATGAGAAAACCCAAGACGCTGACTGATTGGAATTCTGTCTGTTATAGACGGACGGGAGGATGGTGAGCAACATGGACATAAAAACTGCACAAAAGTGACACATAAAACCAAAGGTAACATTTATACTGTCCACTGATCATGACAAATAGCATCATTACATAAACTACTAATGGAGCGCCCCCAAGGGCTAGGGGTACTCGGTACCGGGTCCGGCGGTTTTCAAGGGGGATGTCACGGTGGCTGACCCGGTCCGTGGCCCTAGGGACATCCGTTTAAAAGGGGGAAAGGTCTTTAAAGAGATAATATTCGTGACGCCACCTGTGGTATTCGGTCAGGGTGACCGACGCTGCTTAGGGGTCCGCTGGGGTGATGTAATGGCAGCTATATGGTATACTTTCCCACAGGTGAAGTGTGTCCCCTGGGCTTCCCAGAGTGTAGATGGTGGATGGTGAGAGGCGCAGAGAAGAACGAGGACACAGGGTTGCAGTCTCGTTACCTTTACGGAAGGCTTCAGCGTCCACAGTCCAGAGCACCAGATCACAGGGTAGGCAGAGTCCGGCCGGTTTGGAGGCAAATCCAGAGTTCCCTTATCCAGGGGGAAATCAGTAGCCTTCCTCTAGCACCTGGATGTTGTAGTACCTTATTGCTGAGCTTCTCATAAGGTCCTCACAGATGTTGTAGATGTTATGTCTCTTTCTGTCCCCCAGATGGATAGGACAAACCCGTATGACTGGTGGCCTGAGGCTTTTTACTGGGACTCTATCATGCCCCGGCCTCTCGTGGGTGTCACCGTGCCTCCTGGGTATGGGGCGGATCAGTAACTTGCAATTATCTGTCCTGCCGGTCTCTGGAGCAAGGCATAAAGGACTGTTGCTCCCTCAGTGTTCCGGCTACCGGATCCTGCACCCCAGAAGGAGGCAGCTTGTGTAGGGCAGAACTCCTCCTGGTATCCACTCCTTTGCTACAACTTCTTCTCACTCTCTACAATACAGTTCTCTGTTCATGTCCTTTCTTAGGAACTGCCGCACTTAGGGCAGGCACAGCTCCATGTCCATCTGTCTCAGCCTCTGACAGGCTCCCACCCCTGTCAGGGACCAATTACCAGAGCAAAGCTCATCCAGCAACTGCCTAACTTCCTATCCAGGCCACCAGTTTTACCTAGTTGTGAAGAGTGCCCTAATAAATAGGAGCATAGCTCCCCCTGGTGGACTGGAGTATGAAATGTGTTCTATGTTGGTGTTACATGGTAAAGGGATCTCCTTTATTGCCTCCAAACGTAACATCACTCCCCCCTAGAGGAAAATGATATTACTGCAACGACCAGGACCCAGGGACGCCGCACTATACCCAAGACAAATTGTCTATTGTACTCCAGAGCTGCACTCACTATTCTGCTGGTGCAGTCACTGTGTACATACATTACATTACTGATCCTGAGTTACATCCTGTATTATACTCCAGAGCTGCACTCACTATTCTGCTGGTGCAGTCACTGTGTACATACATTACATTACTGATCCTGAGTTACATCCTGTATTATACTCCAGAGCTGCACTCACTATTCTGCTGGTGCAGTCACTGTGTACATACATTACATTACTGATCCTGAGTTACATCCTGTATTATACTCCAGAGCTGCACTCACTATTCTGCTGGTGCAGTCACTGTGTACATACATTACTGATCCTGAGTTACATCCTGTATTATACCCCAGAGCTACACTCACTATTCTGCTGGTGCAGTCACTGTGTACATACATTACTGATCCTGAGTTACATCCTGTGTTATCCTCCAGAGCTGCACTCACTATTCTGCTGGTGCAGTCACTGTGTACATACATTACTGATCCTGAGTTACATCCTGTATTATACCCCAGAGCTGCACTCATTATTCTGCTGGTGCAGTCACTGTGTACATACATTACTGATCCTGAGTTACATCCTGTATTATACTCCAGAGCTGCACTCACTATTCTGCTGGTGCAGTCACTGTGTACATACATTACATTACTGATCCCGGGTTACCTCCTGTATTATACTCCAGAGCTGCACTCACTATTCTGCTGGTGCAGTCACTGTGTACATACATTACTGATCCTGAGTTACATCCTGTATTATACCCCAGAGCTGCACTCACTATTCTGCTGGTGCAGTCACTGTGTACATACATTACTGATCCGGAGTTACATCCTGTATTATACCCCAGAGCTGCACTCACTATTCTGCTATACATTACTGATACATTGTAGCAGGAGAGGACTGTGTTGACTCACAGATCCTTGTATAGACTGGATACTGTTGATAGCAGTGCAGTTTTCTTCCCTCTGACTGTAATCTGAACTGCTCTCATTCACTTGCAGCAAGCAGATATATTAACAATCCGGGGCCTTGCGCTCCATATAGCATATTACAGTATATTAGTTGTGGAGCCTTTCTTCATGCATTGCTGTAAGAGCCAGCAGTATAGGAGGGGTGATGATGTGCATTGCCTGTGTATGGAGGGAATGTGGCCATTGGCTTTTACGGCCGCGTGCTGGAAGCACTTTGGTGAGATCTTAGAACCTCGTACGTGGTACTTGATGACTGTGAATGCACAATGCAGCTGGGGCCAAAGCAAACAATGTTCCGGTTTCCAAACTTTCGGAGCTGCCTGTGGCCACAAGAGCTTACTGCGGAACCACTAATTTTACTGACATTATTTGCAATGGAACCTGATGAAAATCTATAAAATGTCGCTGACAGATGTTTCTGAAAATCGTCCAGGACGGAGATCATGAAAAATGGACTCGTTACTTATCCACTTTCCATGGGCAAATCAGATAGATAATCAGATCAGAGGTTAACCCATTGTTTTTGTTTAATTTCTACACTAGTGAAGATTTCTACTTACTTTTACATCTTTATTTATATCCGGACACTAAAATTATTGAATCATCCCATTCTCACAGCTGAGGTTTCGTTACAATTATACTTGGTCTATGCAATACTCTGTGAGCTCATCACAGGCAAAGCACAAATCTCTCATCTATCCTGAGAGTTTGGTACAAAGTTTCAGTGCAGGTGAAATCAATGGGTGTAGATTAGACTGCCAATATTAGGCCGGCGTCACACTAGCGAGTTTTACGGACGTATGAGAGGCGCAGAGAATACGGATTGCATACGGTACAATGATTCTCTATGGCCCTGCTCCTATCTGCCGTATTTACGCATCCGTACTATACAGTCTTCCACGGCCATAGAAAAATCGCAGCATGCTGCGTTTGTCACCGTATTGCGCAAAAAAATCCGCCAATGAAAGTTAATGGGGGCGAGAAAAATACGGATTACACACGGACCAGCAGTGTGACTTGTGAAAAATACGCAGCGGTGTTAGAGAGAAAAGCCGGTAATTCAGTGCGGTGTACAGTAAAATCACACTAACAGCTTACAATAGAATAGGTAGAATAAATGTGTACACATAGTATAGGGGTATATATACAGTTAGGGCCAGAAATATTTGGACAGTGACACAAGTTTTGTTATTTTAGCTGTTTACAAAAACATGTTCAGAAATACAATTATATATATAATATGGGCTGAAAGTGCACACTCCCAGCTGCAATATGATAGTTTCCACATCCAAATCGGAGAAAGGGTTTAGGAATCATAGCTCTGTAATGCATAGCGTCCTCTTTTTCAAGGGACCAAAAGTAATTGGACAATGGACTCTAAGGGCTGCAATTAACTCTGAAGGCGTCTCCCTCGTTAACCTGTAATCAATGAAGTAGTTAAAAGGTCAGGGGTGGATTCCAGGTGTGTGGTTTTGCATTTGGAAGCTGTTGCTGTGAGCAGACAACATGCGGTCAAAGGAACTCTCAATTGAGGTGAAGCAGAACATCCTGAGGCTGAAAAAAAAGAAAAAATCCATCAGAGAGATAGCAGACATGCTTGGAGTAGCAAAATCAACAGTTGGGTACATTCTGAGAAAAAAGGAATTGACTGGTGAGCTTGGGAACTCAAAAAGGCCTGGGCGTCCACGGATGACAACAGTGGTGGATGATCGCCGCATACTTAATTTGGTGAAGAAGAACCCGTTCACAACATCAACTGAAGTCCAGAACACTCTCAGTGAAGTAGGTGTATCTGTCTCTAAGTCAACAGTAAAGAGAAGACTCCATGACAGTAAATACAAAGGGTTCACATCTAGATGCAAACCATTCATCAATAACAAAAATAGACAGGCCAGAGTTAAATTTGCAGAAAAACACCTCAAGAAGCCAGCTCAGTTCTGGAAAAGTATTCTATGGACAGATGAGACAAAGATCAACCTGTACCAGAATGATGGGAAGAAAAAAGTTTGGAGAAGAAAGGGAACGGCACATGATCCAAGGCACACCACATCCTCTGTAAAACATGGTGGAGGCAACGTGATGGCATGGGCATGCATGGCTTTCAATGGCACTGGGTCACTTGTGTTTATTGATGACATAAGAGCAGACAAGAGTAGCCGGATGAATTCTGAAGTGTACCGGGATATACTTCAGCCCAGATTCAGCAAAATGCTGCAAAGTTGATTGGACGGCGCTTCATAGTACAGATGGACAATGACCCCAAGCATACAGCCAAAGCTACCCAGGAGTTCATGAGTGCCAAAAAGTGGAACATTCTGCAATGGCCAAGTCAATCTCCAGATCTAAACCCAATTGAGCATGCATTTCACTTGCTCAAATCCAGACTTAAGACGGAAAGACCCACAAACAAGCAAGACCTGAAGGCTGCGGCTGTAAAGGCCTGGCAAAGCATTAAGAAGGAGGAAACCCAGCGTTTGGTGATGTCCATGGGTTCCAGACTTAAGGCAGTGATTGCCTCCAAAGGATTTGCAACAAAATATTGAAAATAAAAATATTTTGTTTGGGTTATGTTTATTTGTCCAATTACTTTTGACCTCCTAAAATGTGGAGTGTTTGTAAAGAAATGTGTACAATTCCTACATTTTCTATCAGATATTTTTGTTCAACCCTTCAAATTAAACGTTACAATCTGCACTTGAATTCTGTTGTAGAGTTTTCATTTCAAATCCAATGTGGTGGCATGCAGAGCCCAACTCGCGAAAATTGTGTCACTGTCCAAATATTTCTGGCCCTAACTGTATGTCAGTAGATATATATATATATATATATATATATATATATATATATATATATTTCATCCAGCGCTAGATAGCAGAAAAGCCGGTAATTCAATTGCCGGCTTTTGCCATCTCCTTCTCAAACCCGATGTAATGCACGCGCCCAGACTGGTTGGCGCGGGCGCCTGGGGGTGTGGCCCCACTGGACCACAGACCGAACTTCCCTGGAAGGGGCGTAACTAAGTAGCTTCCTAGGTGTTCGCTGGAGCCTCTGATGGTGAGGTCAGACTTGTGCAATAGGAAGCAACCAGGTACCACTCCAGGGTGGAGTCGGACTGTGGATGCTGATCCCACCGGGGACAAGACACGGGCAGGCAGGCACGGCTGTGACACTGGCTGACAGACGGGTATGGCAGAGGCCCTGACGGGCGGACTGGCTTGACGGAGATACAGGCAGGCAGACGGTTGCGGCTGGCACTCAGGCAGACAGGCGGGCACGGCTGGCACTGGCAGACAGGACTGATACTCTGGTAGGAACTGGTATTCAGATGGATGTGTGGAAACAGGTAAGAACCTGTTCAGACTGGAGAATATAAAGGAACAGGTAGAGACCTGTAGGGAAAGTTGGAGAATTAAGATAGAGCAAGAGTGGAAGAAAAGCTGAATCACAGGAGGCGGAGTACGAGTAGAAGGTGGAGCTATGAGCAGAGAAGGAGAAGGCAGAGCAGAGAGTAGAGAAGGGGAAGGCAGAGCCAAGGACGGAGCCGCAGGAGGCGGAGCCAAGAGCAGGGATGCTGGAGGCGGAGCCAAGAGCGGAGACGCTGGAGGCGGAGCAAAGAGCGGAGACGCTGGAGGCGGAGACGCTGGAGGCGGAGCCAAGAGCTAAAGACGTAGAACCGCAAGGAGCGGTGCCAGGTGGAACCGCAAGGAGCGGAGCCGTAGAGCAAAGCCACAGAGAGCGGATCAAGGTCAGAGAGCAGAGCTGAGAGAAAAGCTGAGAGACACAGAGCCACAGGTTGTGGTAGAATCGAGCAGAGAGAAGCAGAGCCACAGACAGTGGCGAACAGAGCAGAAAGATAAGGCGGAGGTACACACAGCAGAGTGGGAAATGACTAATGACAAAGAAGGAGCAGGGACGGACATAGACCAGAGTACAGACAGGAACGGATACACAAACAGAACACAGATGAAGGCCTGCAATAGTGCAGCCCTCAGAGACAGGAAACACACGACCTGGCAGCTCAGTAGCAAATGCAAACTGAGGGGAATAGTTTGCTCAGGCATCCTCCAATGGGTGAGGATGCCTTAAGTATCAGAGGCCTCAAGGCTATTGGCCAGAAGCACCTTAGGGAGGTGCACACAGTCTCAATAAGAATCCGGAGTGGCTGGCGCCGCCCCCCTATGCACACAGCCAGGAAGTGTACACAGAGCAGGCCGCCATGAAGCACATGGCATGGAACCAGCAGCAGACAGATCTCACAGCATGGCACTGGGTGAGTGAGTAGATGTAACAGGCAGGTGGGGAATGGAAGGCCATGCAGTGATGCCGGCAGGGTTGTTACACCCAGGGCCGCCATCAGGGCATTACAGCCGTGACTGGCGTATGGGGCCCGGTGAGCAGAGGGGGCCCGCATCGGGCCTCCTCTTACCTGCTCACCGGGCCCCTACCGGCAGCCGCAAGCTGAACCGGGCCCTTAGCGGCGGCCGGCGCTACAGCTGTACGCTATTGACGTGCGGGCCCGCACCCGCACGTCAATAGTTAACAGCCGCCAGCCGCAGCGTGCAGGTCGCCGGCGTCTGACGTCATTGTCAGTCGCCGGCGAGTGCACGGTGCAGCTGCGTGGAGAGAGGAGCGCGGCAGGTAAGCAGAACTTTTTTTTTTTTTTTGGAGAGCGGCGATGCGGGGGGGGGGGGGGAGGGGGTTATTGGGGGCCCAGGGCAGTAAAGCTGGACACAGGGAGGGGGGGGGGGCAGTAAAGCTGGACACAGGGAGGGGGGGGGGCCCAGGGCAGTAAAGCTGGACACAGGGAGGGGGGGGCAGTAAAGCTGGACACAGGGAGGGGGGGCAGTAAAGCTGGACACAGGGTGGGGGGGCAGTAAAGCTGGACACAGGGTGGGGGGGCAGTAAAGCTGGACACAGGGAGGGGGGGGGCAGTAAAGCTGGACACAGGGAGGGGGGGGGCAGTAAAGCTGGACACAGGGGGGGTCAGAAAGCTGGACACAGGGGGGGCAGAAAGCTGGACACAGGGGGGGCAGTAAAGCTGGACACAGGGGGGGCAGAAAGCTGGATACGGGGGGGCAGAGTGCTGGACAGAGATGGGGCAGAGTGCTGGACAGAGATGGGGCAGAGTGCTGGACAGAGATGGTGCAGAGTGCTGGACAGAGATGGGGCAGAGTGCTGGACAGAGATGGGGCAGAGTGCTGGACAGAGATGGGGCAGGATTGGACACAGATGGGGCAGAGTGCTGGACAGAGATGGGGCAGGATTGGACACAGATGGGGCAGGATTGGACACAGATGGGGCAGAGTGCTGGACACAGATGGGACAGGATTGGACACAGATGGGGCAGAGTGCTGGACAGAGATGGGGCAGAGTGCTGGACAGAGATGGGGCAGAGTGCTGGACAGAGATGGGGCAGGATTGGACACAGATGGGGCAGAGTGCTGGACACAGATGGGGCAGGATTGGACAGAGATGGGGCAAAGTGCTGGACAGAGATGGGGCAGAGTGCTGGACAGAGATGGGGCAGAGTGCTGGACAGAGATGGGGCAGAGTGCTGGACAGAGATGGGGCACGATTGGACACAGATGGGGCAGGATTGGACAGAGATGGGGCAGAGTGCTCGACAGAGATGGGGCAGAGTGCTGGACAGAGATGGGGCAGAGTGCTGGACAGAGATGGGGCAGAGTGCTGGACAGAGATGAGGCAATATTAGACAGAGATGGGGCAGAGTGCTGGACAGAGATGGGGCAGAGTGCTGGACAGAGATGAGGCAATATTAGAAACAGATGGGGCAGAGTGCTGGACACAGATGGGGCAGGATTGCACACAGACTGGGCAGAGTGCTGGACACAGATGGGGCAGGATTGCACACAGACTGGGCAGAGTGCTGGACACAGATGGGGCAGGATTGGACACAGATGGGGCAGAGTGCTGGACACAGATGGGGCAGGATTGGACACAGATGGGGCAGAATGCTGGACACAGATGGGGCAGAGTGCTGGACACAGATGGGGCAGGATTGGAAACAGATGGGGCAGAATGGAGACAGATGGGGCAAGATTGGAGACAGATGGGGCAGGATGGATACGATGGAGACAGATGGGGCAGGATGGGGAGATCATATGGGGCAGAATGGATACTCATGAGGGCGTTTGGGAGAACATATGGCTGGAGCCTGGAATGAGACACACGGGGGCTAGGATGGCGAATATTACCATAGGGGCTAATTAAGGGATATTATTATTGCAGTGATGTATTTATTTTATTTTTTGAGTATACTGTTTTAAATGGGGGGGCGGTCCTGTTACTGTGTAGAGTGATACTATGTTGCCTTCTTCATGTGGTGTAATGTAGAAGTTGGGAAAATTAAGTAATGTGTTCTACAAGCGGAACTCGAGATAACTGTTTTATTTCCTGCAGAGACGAGTCCTGGCTGGATGAAGTGATGGCGGTCTGTGCTGGATGAAAGATGAAGGACTTCACCTAGAGACGTCACTGGTGAGTCAGTGTTACCTATACACTGACACTATACACTGTATACTATATACAGAGGTCCTGTGTACAATGTCACCGGTGATCACTGTATTACCTGTACACAGACACTGCTTTTTTTTTTTAATCAGATATTTTTATTAAACCATCAAAATTGTGCATAAACAATAAAAGGAATAGTTTGTTTTCAGCAACATACAAATACACAATACTTTTTTTTTTGTTAGAAAACTTATTTAGTCCCAAACCAAACTCCCACCCCCCTTCCCCCCACCCACTAGAGACCTGTCAAGAGTCATCCCCCACTAAATTATCACATACAAAAGTACAAGAAGAGGAAGATGACTTGTCAAAAAAATATTTCCATAGGGGCAAAAGGTCTTCAGGTCACATTGATTCGAGCCACGGGCTCCACAACCTGTCAAAGAGGTCCATCTTGTTCCTCCTAACGTAGATACTCTTCTCCAAAGCAATGATATGGTCCACTTGCTTCATAAAGTCTCTCCTTGTTGGTGGCTCTTCCCTAATCCAGAATTTGGCGATCAACTTTCGCGCAATAAATAACAGTCTAGCTATAACCGTTTTATACAGCTTACCAGTTATTACCTCCTCCACATAGCCCAAAACACATACCAGAGGATCCCGAGGCACATTACAACTATATGCCAAACCCACTTTATTCAACACCACCACCCAAAAGGAGGACAGCCTGGGGCACTGCCACAACATATGAAGGATGCCCGCTTCGGACTGCGAGCATCTAGGGCATTCTGAATTAGGCCTTAATCCGGCTTTGAATAACATGTCTGGGGTTCTGTAAGCCCTATGAATGACAAATAATTGTGACAGCCTACCAGGCTCACTCATTGATATCTTGGGCACATAATCCAATACTGATTCCCACCGATCATCATCAATCGCCCCCAGGTCAGCCTCCCATTTCGCCCTTGCTCTAATAGGGTGCTCCGCCAGAAAAGAAAATAGAAGGAATTCATATATTCCCGAAATCACCCCCTTCGTGCCTCCCCCTTCAAGGATAAAATCCAGCATAAGATCCACCTGGATTTCAACAGTCCCTCTCTTACACTGTGCCCGGTACGCATGAGAAAGACGACGGTATTGGTACATCTCAGACTCCGGGAGTAAAAATTCTTCCTGCAATATCTCAAAGTCTCTAATTCTACCCTGATGTAAAATCTGGCCCATCCGAGAGATGCCTGCCTCCCTCCAAATATGAAATCCCTCCATCTGTCTAAACTCCTGTAGGACACAGTTGTTCCAAATGGGTGAGAATCTAGTGAGTGCCCGTACACCCCTAATTCCTTTAACTTTATCCCACACCTTGTGAATGAGCCTTACAGTGCAAAATTTAGAACCTTTCTCACGGAAATGTCCCCCCTCTAGGCCCTCACTCAACACCTTTGTCCCAATCAATGATCTCAGGCTGCAAGGTGCCCGCATCCCACCTGACCCCTCTCCCCATCCCTTGAAATGCTGACACTGTGAGGCCAAAAAATACAACCACGGATTGGGCAATGCCACCCCTCCCTCCGTCTTTGGTCTCTGTAGGGTTTCCTGTTTAAATCTGGGGCTCTTCCCACCCCAGATCAGCTCACCAAACAAAGATCTATTCCTCCGAAACCTATTCTGCGATATCCATATAGGGGAATTGTGCAACACATAGAGTAACTGCGGCATCACAATCATCTTTATCAGGTTTATCCTACCAATTACCGATAAGTGTAGCTTTTTCCACGCCTGGACCTTGGTACGTATCTTACGCAGAAGAGGTGCCAAATTCAGTTCCTCAAAGCTAGTCAGAGGGAGTGCGATCTGAATCCCCAAGTACTTAAATTTCTCAACTAGCCTCAACCTTGTGACAAAGTCCCCCCCATCACCGTCCCCACTATCCCCATCTATCAACATCATATTCGATTTGTCCCAATTTATCCTTAAGCCCGAATAACTCCCGAATTCCTCAATAATGGCCTCCGTCTTTACCAAGGTCCCCTCGGAATCCTCCAAGAAGAGCAGGATATCATCAGCGTATAACGCTACTTTTTCTTCCGCCTCCCCGTACATAAAACCCTTCACCTCCCGGGACCCTCTGATCTTTGCGGCAAGGGGTTCCACCGCCAAGGCGAAGAGCAGCGGGGACAGAGGGCAGCCCTGTCTAGTACCTCTAGATAAAGAGAAAGTCTCAGAGAGAGCGTCATTCACTCTAATTTTGGCCACCGGAGAAGAGTACAACAGCCGCACCCATGAGATAAATTTAGGTCCAAACCCCATTCGTTCCAGTACTGACCACAAATAACTCCACTCCACGCAATCAAAAGCCTTATGAGCGTCCAAGGATACCACAACCCGTTTGCCAACATTGTCAGAAGGGATTTGCAAATTTAAAAATAACCTTCTCAGATTAAGTGCCGTTGATTTATTGGGCATAAAGCCTGACTGATCCGGGTGAACCAGTCTGTCAATCACCCTAGATAACCTGTTTGCCAGAGCTTTTGCCAGTATCTTTATGTCAGCCGTCAAAAGTGAGATTGGTCTATAGGATTCTGGTAATTGTGGGTCCTTGTCGGCCTTAGGGATAACGACCACGATAGCCTCTCTCATTGAAACAGGTAACTCCCCTCTTTCCAATGACCTATTATACACCTCCGACAGTTTGGCCAACAAAGTTTCTTTCAATACCTTGTACATCTCAGCTGGAATACCATCCGCCCCCGGAGCCCTGCCCCCAGCAACCCCCGCCAAAGCGGCCCCCAATTCTTCCTCCCCAATCGGCTCCTCCAACAACTCACAGTCTTCTTTGCTCAACCTAGGCAGGTCAATCCCCTCCAAGTAGCCCGTCATGTCCTCAGCCCCCCTGTCCACACTTGAAGTATATAGCTTATTGTAGAATTTCCTAAACACTTCCAAAATCTGCTCCCCCTGAGTAACCAATATTCCATCTTCCCTCCTAATGGAGTAGACATGAGAGGAGTCCCTCTGTGCAGACGCCACTACCGAAAGTAAATGCCCCACCTTTTCCCCCTCTGAATAGAAAGACGCTTTTTGAAAGGCCCGCAATCTCTCCGCCCTTCTCAAATATAATTTATTGACCTCCTCTTGGGCCTTCCTCATCCGACTCTGAGACTCCTTAGTACAATGGGCCCCCAATGCTGCCTCAGCTGCCTTCAGTTCTTCCAGAATAGCTTGATCCTGTACTCTAGTCCTAGTCTTGTGTCGTGAAATGTCACGAAACAGAATCCCCCTTAAATACGCCTTCATGGTGTCCCATACTACGTGACATTCCGCACTCCCGTCATTAATCCTAAAAAACTCCTCTATTTCAGCCCCCACCCTTTCCATGTCCAAGAGTTGTAACCAGGAGGGGTGAACCTTCCATCCCATCTTCCGTGAACCAACCTGTTCAGATAATTTTAATGAGACCCGAACTGGACTATGATCTGATAGAATCCTGGGATTATATTCCACCTCACTCAACAATTCGTTCATCCCATCATTACCCAAGGCGACATCGATACGAGACATAGAACCATACGTGGTCGAGTAACAGGAATAAGAATAAGTGTTAGCGTTTCGAACCCGCCATAAGTCAATCCAGCCTATTTCTCTAAGGTAATTCCCAAAAGGAGTGCCATTACCGTCCCTACGTAGCGGAGCGTGATTACTCTTATCCCAATGGTCGTCGGCAATATTGTTCACATCTCCAACCACCAAAAGAGGAACCCCGACCCACCCTCTCATATGCTCCAAAATCTCTTGAATTTTCTTACTAGAATACGGCGGGGGTATATATATTGAAACAATGCAAATCAGACGGTTAAGAATTTTACACACCAAAAGGACATACTGACCATCTTTATCAATTTTAACCTCAACTTCCTCAAATGGAGTACTAGTATGGATCAAAACAGACACCCCCCTTGCATAATTAGAGAAAGTCGAGTGATATGCCCTGCGCACCCATTTTTTCTGTAACATATATACTTTTTCCTCCACTAAGTGAGTTTCTTGCAGGCATATCACCGAGGGCCTCTGCTTCACTAAGTACTGAAATATTGCCGCACGTTTAGTAGCGTCCGCTAGCCCCCTAACATTCCAACTTATAATATTAACCTTCCCTCCCATTTCCTTAGAAAAAGGTATAAAATAAGAATCGTCTCTCCCAGGTCTCCCCCAATGCCCTCCTCCCCCCCCTTCCCACCCCCCATCCCAACAACTAACCCAACCTTCCCCATCTAAAACTCAAGATAACTCAGATACTCCGAACTTTCTTTCTCTATATGAGAACCGAGGGCACTTAGTATACCCTAGAACTAAGTCTTTTGCCGTCCATCTCTTCCCCCCACACCGCGACCAATATGAAATATTCATTACGCCGCCGAACATAATACTGTAAACGTTAGGTGCAGTTGAACCATCTGCAACAGTAACATTCAGAAAGGACCCCTCCAACGAAGAGAGGCAGAACCAGCAGAGTCACAATCCTTCCGAAACAGTCTTAACGGTTCCGCTCAGTGCCAATCTTCTTGGCGTTGGTGTCCAGCCATTGCATCGCCTCCTCCGGATTTTGAAAAAATTGAACACGGTCCAGCGCCACCACCCTAAGCTTAGCTGGGTAGAGCATTGAATATTTTAGGTCCAGTTCACGGAGCCGTCGCTTGACCTCCCCAAACTTCATTCTAAGTTTCTGCACCGATGCCGAGTAGTCCGGATAAATGGAGATCCGATTCCCATTTATGCTCAGGCCATCACTCAGCCTGGCCTTTCTCAGTAAAGTCTCCCGATCCCGGTAGTCCAGAATTTTTGCCAATATGGCACGAGGGGCCGAGCCGGGCGGCAGAGGGCGAGTGGGGACCCGATGAGCCCTTTCCACCGAGAAATGTTTGGTAAGGTCTGCTCCTCCCACCGAGTTCTTGAGCCATGCCTCAATATATTCTGTGGAATTATTTCCCTCCACCTTCTCCGGCACCGAAATTATTCTTAAATTGTTTCTCCGAGATCGGTTTTCCAAATCGTCTGTCTTAAATTCCAGCTCTGCAATTCGTTGAATATATTTCTTTTCTCTTTTTAACAGTTCGTTTGTCTGATCCTCCACACTGCCCACACGCTCCTCCACCACCTCCACTCTTTTCTCCACTTTGCGCATAGCAGAGTTAAGGGACTTTATTTCAACTGTCAGATCATCCACCCTCAGATTCAGCGCGGCCAAGGCAGATTTGCAGTGAATAACGACAGAGAAAATGTCCTGCAGTGTTGGTTCCCCCATCCTTGGCTGCTGTACCACATCAGAGTCATTGGTCTGCACAGGGCTAGCAGCAGGTGTCACACTTTCTGCACTGTGCGCTCCCTGCACCCTCCCTGGGGAACATTGCACCTCCACTTCACCGGTCCCAGCGTCCCCTCCACTTTCTTGCCTCATCAGGGCTTCCTCCACCTCAAGTCCCTCTGGACCCAGCAGCAGGGCTCCCCCCTCCTCCGTGCGGGCAAATCGCTCCAGCCGGGCTATTACCTCCAGCCTCCGGCGGTATGTAGCGCTGGCCCTGGCCGCCTCCTCCTCGGCCACGGCGCCATCTTGAATTTTCGCGCCGGCTGCAGGCGCCGACTGTTTGCGGCGCGGCATCTCCGCTCCTCACCGCTTATCAACTCCGGAGCCTTCTTCCCCTCGCCGGGGACTTGCGGGGTCCCTCTGCCCGGTTTTCGGCGTTCGGCGGCGCCTGAAAGGGTAGGTTTAAGGAGCGGTGCAGGGAGAGAGACCCTTCGCACGTCCGCTCACATTCGTCGCTAGCACACAGACACTGCTTACTAATTACAGATCTCCTGTGCATAATGGCACTGATGGTGATAGTATTGTGGGTTTTTTTTTATTACCGATCAGTATTGTAGTATTCAGTCATTTGTGGTTATATGCGGTCTGGTCATGGTGTAGCGGTATTTGTTCCTTGTATTTTATATTATTCGATCACTGTGGTGGTAATATGTCATCTGGTCATAGTGCGGTGGTATTTGTTCCTTGTATGTAGTATTATAGGTCATTTTAAAAATTGAAAAACAAATAAAAATATACCTAAATTGTATTGCATATTTTAACCCCCTTCCCGACCTGTGACACAGCGTATGCATCATGAAAGTCGGTGCCAATCCGACCTGTGACGCATATGCTGTGTCACAGAAACATCGCGTCCCTGCAGGCCGGGTGAAAGGGTTAACTCCAATTTCACCCGGCCTGCAGGGACAGGGGGAGTGGTAGTTTAGCCCAGGGGGGGGGGGGTGGCTTCACCCCCCCCCCCCCCGTGGCTACGATCGCTCTGATTGGCTGTTGAAAGTGAAACTGCCAATCAGAGCGATTTGTAATATTTCACCTAAAAAACTGGTGAAATATTACAATCCAGCCATGGCCGATGCTGCAATATCATCGGCCATGGCTGGAAACACTTATGTGCACCCACCCCACCCCACCGATCGCCCCCCCAGCCCCCCGATCTGTGGTCCGCTCCCCTCCGTCCTGTGCTCCGCTCCCCCGTCCTCCTGTCCGCTCCTCCGTGCTCCAATCAAACCCCCCCGCACTCCGATCACCCCCACCCGCACAGCGATCCCCCCTCCGTGCTCCGATTCACCCCCCTGCACAGCGATCCCCCACCCCGTGCTCCAATCCACCCCCCCGTGTTCCGATCCACCCCCCCATGCTCCGATCCACCCCCCCGTGCTCCGACGCTCCCCCCGTGCCCTGATCTCCCCCCCCCCCTTATACTTACCTCCTGGGATCCGTCCGTCTTCTTTCCTGGGCGCCACCATCTTCCAAAATGGCGGGCGCATGTGCAGTGCGCCCGCCGAATCTGCTGGCCGGCAGATTCGTTCCAAAGTGAGTTTTGATCACTGAGATATAACCTATCTCAGTGATCAAAATAAAAAAAAAATAGTAAATGACCCCCCCCCCCCTTTGTCACCCCCATAGGTAGGCACAATAAAAAAATAAAGATTTTTTTTTTTTTTTTTTTTTTTTTTACACTATGGTTAGGGTTAGGGGTAGGGTTAGGGTTAGGGTTAGGGTTAGGGGTAGGGTTAGGATTAGGGTTTCGGTATGTGCACACGTATTCTGTTCCTCTGCGGATTTTTCCGCTGCGGATTTGATAAATCCGCAGTGCTAAACCGCTGTGGATTTATCGCGGATTTACCGCGGTTTTTCTGCGCATTTCACTGCGGTTTTACAACTGCGATTTTCTATTGGAGCAGTTGTAAAACCGCTGCGGAATCCGCAGAAAGAAGTGACATGCTGTGGAATGTAAACCGCTGCGTTTCCGTGCAGTTTTTCCACAGCATGTGCACAGCGATTTTTGTTTCCCTTAGGTTTACATTGAACTGTAAACTCATGGGAAACTGCTGCGGATCTGCAGCGTTTTCCGCAGCGTGTGCACATACCTTTAGAATTAGGCTATGTGCACACGGTGCGGATTTTGCTGCGGATCCGCAGCAGTGTTCCATCAGGTTTGCAATTCCATGTAAACATATGGAAAACCAAATCCGCTGTGCCCATGGTGCGGAAAATACCACACGGAAATGCTGCGTTGTATTTTCCGCAGCATGTCAATTCTTTGTGCGGATTCCGCAGCGTTTTACACCTGTTCCTCAATAGGAATCCACAGGTGAAATCCGCACAAAAAAACACTGGAAATCCACGGTAAATCCGCAGGTAAAACGCAGTGCCCTTTACCCGCGGATTTTTCAAAAATGATGCTGAAAAATCTCACACGAATCCGCAACGTGGGCACATAGCCTTAGGGTTAGGGTTGGAATTAGGGTTGTGGTTAGGGGTGTGATTAGGGTTATGGCTACAGTTGGGATTAGGGTTAGGGGTGTGTTGGGGTTAGTGTTGGAGTTAGAATTGAGGGGTTTCCACTGTTTAGGCACATCAGGGGTCTCCAAACGCAACATGGCGCCACCATTGATTCCAGCCAATCTTGTATTCATAAAGTCAAATGGTGCTCCCTCAATTCCGAGCCCCGACGTGCGCCCAAACAGTGGTTTACCCCCACATATGGGGTACCAGCATACTCAGGACAAACTGCGCAACAATTACTGGGGTCCAATTTCTCCTGTTACCCTTGTGAAAATAAAAAAATGCTTGCTAAAACATTATTTTTGAGGAAAGAAAAATTATTTTTTATTTTCACGGCTCTGCGTTGTAAACGTCTGTGAAACACTTGGGAGTTCAAAGTGCTCACCACATATCTAGATAAGTTCCTTGCAGGGTCTAGTTTCTAAAATGGGGTCACTTGTGGGGGGTTTCTACTATTTAGGCACACCAGGGGCTCTGCAAACGCAACGTGACGTCCGCAGACCATTCCATCAAATTCTGCATTTCAAAAGTCACTACTTCCCTTCTGAGCCCCGACGTGTGCCCAAACAGTGGTTTACCCCCACACATGGGGTATCAGCGTACTCAGGAGAAACTGGACAACAACTTTTGTGGTCCAATTTCTCCTGTAACCCTTGGGAAAATAAAAAATTCTGGGCTAAATAATTATTTTTGAGGAAAGAAAACGTATTTATTATTTTCACGGCTCTGTGTTATAAACTTCTGTAAAGCACTTGGGGGTTGAAAGTGCTCACCACATATCTAGATAAGTTCCTTTGGGGGTCTAGTTTCCAAAATGGGGTCACTTGTGGGGGGTTTCTACTGTTTAGGCACACCAGGGGCTCTGCAAATGCAACGTGACGCCCGCAGACCATTCCATCAAAGTCTGCATTTCAAAAGTCACTACTTCCCTTCTGAGCCCCGACGTGTGCCCAAACAGTGGTTTACCCCCACACATGGGGTATCAGCGTACTCAGGACAAACTGGACAACAACTTTTGTGGTCCAATTTCTCCTGTAACCCTTGGGAAAATAAAAAATTCTGGGCTAAATAATTATTTTTGAGGAAAGAAAACGTATTTATTATTTTCACTGCTCTGTGTTATGAACTTCTGTGAAGCACTTGGGGGTTCAAAGTGCTCACCTCACATCTAGATAAGTTCCTTTCGGGGTCTAGTTTCCAAAATGGGGTCACTTGTGGGGGGTTTCTACTGTTTAGCCACATCAGGGGCTCTGCAAACGCAACGTGACGCCCGCAGAGCATTCCATCAAAGTCTGCATTTCAAAACGTCACTACTTCACTTCCGAGCCCCAGCATGTGCCTAAACAGTGGTTTACCCCCACATATGGGGTATCAGCGTACTCAGGAGAAACTGGACAACAACTTTTGGGGTCAAATTTCTCCTGTTACCCTTGGGAAAATAAAAAATAGCGGGCTAAAAAATCATTTTTGAGAAAATAATTTTTTTTTTAAATTTTCATGGCTCTGCGTTATAAACTTCTGTGAAGCACTTGAGGGTTCAAAGTGCTCACCACACATCTAGATTAGTTCCTTTGGGGGTCCAGTTTCCAAAATGGGGTCATTTGTGGGGGATCTCCAATGTTTAGGCACACAGGGGCTCTCCAAACGCGACATGGTGTCCGCTAATGATTGGAGTTAATTTTCCATTTAAAAAGCCAAATGGCGTGCCTTCCCTTCTGAGCCCTGCCGTGCGCCCAAACAGTGGTTTACCCCCACATATGGGGTATCTGCGTACTCAGGACAAACTGGACAACAACATTTCTCCTATTACCATTGGCAAAATAGGAAATTCCAGGCTAAAAAATCATTTTTGAGGAAAGAAAAATTATTTTTTATTTTCATGGCTCTGCATTATAAACCTCTGTGAAGCACCTGGGGGTTTAAAGTGCTCAGTATGCATCTAGATAAGTTCCTTGGGGGGTCTAGTTTCCAAAATGGGGTCACTTGTGGGGGAGCTCCAATGCATAGGCACACAGGGGCTCTCCAAACGCGACATGGTGTCCGCTAACAATTGGAGCTAATTTTCCATTCAAAAAGTCAAAAGGCGCGCCTTCCCTTCCGAGCCCTGCCGTGTGCCCAAACAGTGGTTTACCCCCACATATGAGGTATCGGCGTACTCGGGAGAAATTGCTCAACAAATTTTAGGATCCATTTTATCCTATTGCCCATGTGAAAATGAAAAAATTGAGGCGAAAATAAATTTTTTGTGAAAAAAAAGTACTTTTTCATTTTTACGGATCAATTTGTGAAGCACCTGAGGGTTTAAAGTGCTCACTAGACATCTAGATAAGTTCCTTGGGGGGTCCAGTTTCCAAAATGGGGTCACTTGTGGGGGAGCTCCAATGTTTAGGCACACAGGGTCTCTCCAAATGCGACATGGTGTCCACTAACGATGGAGATACCGTATATACTCGAGTATAAGCCGAGATTTTCAGCCCAAATTTTTGGGCTGAAAGTGCCCCCCTCGGCTTATACTCGAGTCACGGTAGCGGTGGGGTCGGCGGGTGAGGGGGTGAGGGCGCTGAGGTATACTTACCTAGTCCCAGCGATCCTCGCGCTGTCCCTGCCGTCCCACGGGCTTCGGCGCTGCAGTTTCTTCCTCTCTTCAGCGGTCACGTGGGACCGCTCATTACAGAAATGAATAAGCGGCTCCACCTCCCATAGGGGCGGAGCCGCTTATTCATTTCTCTAATCAGCGGTGCCGGTGACCGCTGATAGAGAAAGAAGCTGCGGCACCGAAGACAGGAGGGGACAGCGCGAGGATCGCCAGGACTAGGTGAGTATAGCATATTCACCTGTCCTCGTTCCAGCCGCCGGGCGCCGATCCATCTTCCCGGCCGGCGCCTCCATCTTCCCGGCGTCTCTGCTCTCTGACTGTTCAGGCAGAGGGCGCGATGACGCATACAGTGTGCGCGGCGCCCTCTGCCTGATCAGTCAGAGCAGAGACGCCGGGAAGATGGAGGCGCCGGAACGAGACGCCGGGAGCTGCAATCAAGGGAGGTGAGTATGTGTTTTTTTTTCTTTATTGCGGCAGCGGCGGCACAAATTTATGTGGAACATCTATGGGGCACAGTGAACGGTGCAGAGCACCGTATATGGCACAGCACAGCTATGGGGTACAGTGAACGGTGCAGAGCACCGTATATGGCACAGCACAGCTATGGGGTACAGTGAACGGTGCAGAGCACCGTATATGGCACAGCACAGCTATGTATGGGGCACAGTGAACGGTGCAGAGCACCGTATATGGCACAGCACAGCTATGGGGCACAGTGAACGGTGCAGAGCACCGTATATGGCACAGCACAGCTATGGGGCACAGTGAACGGTGCAGAGCACCGTATATGGCACAGCACAGCTATGGGGTACAGTGAACGGTGCAGAGCACCGTATATGGCACAGCACAGCTATGGGGCACAGTGAACGGTGCAGAGCACCGTATATGGCACAGCACAGCTATGGGGCACAGTGAACGGTGCAGAGCACCGTATATGGCACAGCACAGCTATGGGGCACAGTGAACGGTGCAGAGCACCGTATATGGCACAGCACAGCTATGGGGTACAGTGAACGGTGCAGAGCACCGTATATGGCACAGCACAGCTATGGGGTACAGTGAACGGTGCAGAGCACCGTATATGGCACAGCACAGCTATGGGGCACAGTGACCGGTGCAGAGCACCGTATATGGCACAGCACAGCTATGGGGCACAGTGAACGGTGCAGAGCACCGTATATGGCACAGCACAGCTATGGGGCACAGTGAACGGTGCAGAGCACCGTATATGGCACAGCACAGCTATGGGGCACAGTGAACGGTGCAGAGCACCGTATATGGCACAGCACAGCTATGGGGTACAGTGAACGGTGCAGAGCACCGTATATGGCACAGCACAGCTATGGGGCACAGTGAACGGTGCAGAGCACCGTATATGGCACAGCACAGCTATGGGGCACAGTGAACGGTGCAGAGCACCGTATATGGCACAGCTATGGGGCACAGTGAACGGTGCAGAGCACCGTATATGGCACATCTATGGGGCACAATGAACGGTGCAGAGCACCGTATATGGCACAGCTAGGGGGCACAATGAACGGTGCAGAGCACTATATGGTTCACACCTATGGGGAAATATGAACGGTGCAGAGCACTATATGGCACAGCTATGGGGAAATAATGATCTATTTTTATTTTTGAAATTCACCGGTAAATGCTGCATTTCCACCCTAGGCTTATACTCGAGTCAATAAGTTTTCCCAGTTTTTTGTGGCAAAATTAGGGGGGTCGGCTTATACTCGGGTCGGCTTATACTCGAGTATATACGGTAATTTTTCATTCAAAAAGTCAAATGGCGCTCCTTCCCTTCCGAGCCTTACCATGTGCCCAAACAGTGGTTTACCTCCACATGTGAGGTATCAATGTACTCAGGAGAAATTGCCCAACAAATTTTAGGATCCATTTTATCCTGTTGTCCATGTGAAAATGAAAAAATTGAGGCTAAAATAATTTTTTTGTGAAAAAAAAAGTACTTTTTCATTTTTACGGATCAATTTGTGAAGCATCTGGGGGTTTAAAGGGCTCACTATGCATGTAGATAAGTTCCTTGGGGCGTCTAGTTTCCAAAATGGGGTCACTTGTGGGGGAGCTCCAATTTTTAGGCACACGGGGGCTCTCCAAATGTGACATGGTGTCCGCTAAAGAGTGCAGCCAATTTTTCATTCAAAAAGTCAAATGGCGCTCCTTCCCTTCCAAGCCCTGCCGTGCGCCCAAACAGTGGTTTACCCCCACATATGAGTTATCAGCGTACTCAGGACAAATTGGACAACAACTTTCGTGGTTCAGTTTCTCCTTTTACCATTGGGAAAATAAAAAAATTGTTGCTAAAAAATCATTTTTGTGACTAAAAATTTAAATGTTCATTTTTTCCTTCCATGTTGCTTCTGCTGCTGTGAAGCACCTGAAGGGTTAATAAACTTCTTGAATGTGGTTTTGTGCACCTTGAGGGGTGCAGTTTTTAGAATGGTGTCACTTTTGGGTATTTTCAGCCATATAGACCCCTCAAACTGACTTCAAATGTGAGGTGGTCCCTAAAAAAAATGGTTTTGTAAATTTCGTTGTAAAAATGAGAAATCGCTGGTCAAATTTTAACCCTTATAACTTCCTAGCAAAAAAAAATTTTGTTTCCAAAATTGTGCTGATGTAAAGTAGACATGTGGGAAATGTTATTTATTAACTATTTTGTGTCACATAACTCTCTGGTTTAACAGAATAAAAATTCAAAATGTGAAAATTGCTAAATTTTCAAAGTTTTCGCCAAATTTCCGTTTTTTTCACAAATAAACACAGAATTTATTGACCTAAATTTACCACTAACATGAAGCCCAATATGTCACGAAAAAACAATCTCAGAACCGCTAGGATCCATTGAAGCGTTCCTGAGTTATTACCTCATAAAGGGACACTGGTCAGAATTGCAAAAAACGGCAAGGTCTTTAAGGTCAAAATAGGCTGGGTCATGAAGGGGTTAACAAATATTTAGTAGGTTACAGTAGAGTAGGGCCCGGCCAAAAGTGTCTACCGTGTTATGGTGGCGGCTTAAAAAATCTTTTGGCCAAAACAAAAGCTGCCGGCTATATGTGTGATCTGATGATGGGAACTGTCAATGTGTGATAGGTGAGAAGTGGAGATTTTCCAAGAGAGAGCGGTGGGACTGTTGTCATGATTCAAATGGCAGGGAATCACAAAGGACAAGCACCAACGAGCTCTAGGGTGATGGAACCTGAGCTGACCGCGACCCTACACCTGAACACACAAATAACAATAGCCGGGGAACGTGCCTACGTTGATCCTAGACGTCTCGCACCAGCCGAAGATCTAACTTCCCCTATTAGAAGAAACACAGACCTCTCTTGCCTCCAGAGAAATACCCCACAGAAATAGCAGCCCCCCACATATAATGACGGTGAAATGAGAGGAAGGCACATACACAGTATGAAATCAGATTCAGCAAAATGAGGCCCGCTAAAACTAGATAGCAGAGGATACAAAAGTAAACTGCGCGGTCAGCAAAAAACCCTTCAAAAAACCATCCTGTAATTACTTGAACTCATGTTCCAACTCATGGAACATGAGGAGCAATTACAGCCCGCTAGAGGAACCAGCAGCAAAGAAACAATTATATGCAAGCTGGACAAGACAAAAATAAATCAAAACGTGGAACAAGAAAATCAAAAACTTAGCTTGTCCTGATGATTACTGAAGCCAGAAGCTGAGGTAACAAAACACTCTGATAACCTTGATAGCCGGCGGGGAAATGACAAGAAAGCCCGGTTAAATAGGAAACTCCCAAATCCTAATAGAACAGGTGGACACCAGAGACAGCAGAACACAAATCACCCAGTACCATCAGTAACCACCAGAGGGAGTCCAAAAACAGAACTCACAACAGTACCCCCCCTTGAGGAGGGGTCACCGAACCCTCACGAGAACCACCAGGGCGACCAGGATGAGCCCTATGAAAAGCGCGGACCAAATCATCAGCATGAACATCAGAGGCAACCACCCAAGAATTATCCTCCTGACCATAACCCTTCCACTTGACCAAATATTGGAGTTTCCGTCTGGAAACACGAGAATCCAAGATCTTCTCCACAACATACTCCAATTCTCCCTCCACCAGCACCGGAGCAGGAGGCTCAGGCGAAGGAACAACAGGTACCTCATACCTCCGCAACAACGACCGATGGAACACATTATGAATAGCAAACGATGCCGGGAGATCCAAACGAAACGACACAGGGTTAAAGGGAACCTGTCACCCCGTTTTTTGAGATTGAGCTATAAATACTGTTAAATAGGGCCTGCGCTGTGCGTTACTATAGTGTATGTAGTGTACCCCGATTCCCCATGTATGCTGAGAAATACATTACCAAAGTCGCCGTTTTCGCCTGTCAATCAGGCTGGTCTGGTCAGGTGGGCGTGTTCACAGCGCTCTTTTCTTCCCCAGCTTTCCGTTGGTGGCGTAGTGGTGTGCGCATGTCCAGAGTTCCGACTTCCCTGCGCCCACGTGAAGACACAGCGCGCGATCTGCGCTGTAATCCCTTGCATCGGTGGGGGCGGCCATCTTCCTGGGGCCGCGCGTGCGCAGATGGAGTGCTCTGCTGCACGGGGCTTCAGGAAAATGGCCGCGGGCAGCCGCGCGTGCGCATTAGAGATCGCGGCGGCCATTTTCCCAAAGCCGAGATGCAAACTCGGCTTTGGGAAAATGGCCGCCGCGATCTCTAATGCGCACGCGCGGCTGCCCGCGGCCATTTTCCTGAAGCCCCGTGCAGCAGAGTACTCCATCTGCGCACGCGCGGCCACAGGAAGATGGCCGCCCCCACCGATGCAAGGGATTACAGCGCAGATCGCGCGCTGTGTCTTCACGTGGGCGCAGGGAAGTCGGAACTCTGGACATGCGCACACCACTACGCCACCAACGGAAAGCTGGGGAAGAAAAGAGCGCTGTGAACACGCCCACCTGACCAGACCAGCCTGATTGACAGGCGAAAACGGCGACTTTGGTAATGTATTTCTCAGCATACATGGGGAATCAGGGTACACTACATACACTATAGTAACACACAGCGCAGGCCCTATTTAACAGTATTTATAGCTCAATCTCAAAAAACGGGGTGACAGGTTCCCTTTAAGAATTTCCAAGATCCTATAAGGACCGATGAACCGAGGCTTGAACTTAGGAGAAGAGACCTTCATAGGAACAAAACGAGAAGACAACCACACCAAGTCCCCAACACGAAGTCGAGGACCCACGCGGCGACGGCGATTAGCAAACTGCTGAGCCTTCTCCTGGGACAGCTTCAAATTGTCCACCACATGACTCCAAATCTGATGCAACCTATCCACCACCATGTCCACTCCAGGACAATCAGAAGGCTCCACCTGACCAGAGGAAAAACGAGGATGAAACCCCGAATTACAAAAGAAAGGAGAAACCAAGGTAGCAGAACTAGCCCGATTATTAAGGGCAAACTCGGCCAGCGGCAAAAAGGTAACCCAGTCATCCTGATCAGCAGAAACAAAACACCTCAAATAAGTTTCCAAGGTCTGATTAGTTCGCTCCGTCTGGCCATTCGTCTGAGGGTGGAATGCAGACGAAAAGGACAAATCAATGCCCATCTTAGCACAGAACGTCGGCCAAAATCTAGACACAAACTGGGATCCTCTGTCAGAAACGATGTTCTCCGGAATCCCATGCAAACGAACCACGTTCTGGAAAAACAGAGGGACCAACTCAGAGGAGGAAGGCAACTTAGGCAAGGGTACAAGATGAACCATTTTAGAAAAGCGGTCACACACAACCCAGATGACGGACATTTTTTGAGAGACAGGGAGATCCGAAATAAAGTCCATGGAAATGTGCGTCCAAGGCCTCTTCGGGATAGGCAAAGGTGACAACAATCCACTGGCTCGAGAACAGCAAGGCTTAGCCCGAGCACAAACCTCACAAGACTGCACAAAAGAACGCACATCCCTAGACAAGGAAGGCCACCAAAAAGACCTGGCCACCAAGTCTCTAGTACCAAATATTCCAGGATGACCTGCCAACGCAGAAGAATGGACCTCAGAGATGACTCTACTGGTCCAGCTATCCGGAACAAACAGTCTCTCAGGCGGACAACGATCAGGTTTACCCGCCTGAAACTCCTGCAAAGCACGTCGCAAGTCTGGGAAGACGGCCGACAAAATCACCCCATCCCTAAGGATACCAGTGGGCTCAGAATTTCCAGGGGAGTCAGGCACAAAACTCCTAGAAAGAGCATCCGCCTTCACATTCTTTGAACCTGGCAGGTATGAAACCACAAAATTGAAACGAGAGAAAAACAGTGACCAACGAGCCTGTCTAGGATTCAGACGCCTGGCAGACTCAAGGTAAATCAGATTTTTGTGATCAGTCAAGACCACCACACGATGTCTAGCACCCTCCAGCCAATGACGCCACTCCTCAAATGCCCACTTCATGGCCAAAAGTTCCCGATTACCCACATCATAATTCCGCTCAGCGGGCGAAAATTTTCTAGAAAAGAACGCACATGGCTTCATCACCGAGCAATCGGAGCTTCTCTGTGACAAAACCGCCCCCGCTCCAATCTCGGAAGCATCAACCTCAACTTGGAAAGGAAGCGAAACATCAGGCTGACGCAACACAGGAGCAGAAGAAAACCGGCGTTTAAGTTCCTGAAAGGCCTCCACAGCCGCAGGAGACCAATCAGCAACATCAGCACCCTTCTTAGTCAAATCCGTCAAAGGCTTAACAACACTAGAAAAATTAGTTATAAAACGACGATAGAAATTAGCAAAGCCCAAGAACTTCTGCAAACTCTTAAGAGATGCAGGCTGCGTCCAGTCACAAATAGCCCGAACCTTGACGGGATCCATCTCAATAGTAGAAAGGGAAAAAATATACCCCAAGAAAGAAATCTTCTGGACTCCAAAGAGACACTTTGAGCCCTTTACAAACAAGGAATTAGCCCGCAGGACCTGAAACACCTTCCTGACCTGCTGAACATGAGACTCCCAGTCATCAGAAAAAAACAAAATATCATCCAAATACACAATCATAAATTTATCCAGATATTCACGGAAAATATCGTGCATAAAGGACTGGAAGACTGAAGGAGCATTAGAAAGTCCGAAAGGCATTACCAAATACTCAAAATGGCCCTCAGGCGTATTAAATGCGGTTTTCCACTCATCACCTTGCTTTATTCGTATAAGATTATACGCACCCCGGAGATCAATCTTAGTGAACCATTTAGCCCCCTTAATGCGAGCAAACAAATCAGTCAACAAAGGCAAAGGATACTGATATTTTACGGTAATCTTATTCAAAAGACGATAATCTATACAAGGTCTCAAGGACCCATCTTTCTTGGCCACGAAAAAAAAAACTTGCTCCCAAAGGGGACGAAGATGGACGGATATGTCCCTTTTCCAAGGACTCCTTAACATAATCCCGCATAGCAGTATGCTCTGGCACTGACAGATTGAACAAACGACCTTTAGGAAATTTACTACCAGGAATTAAATCTATAGCACAATCGCAATCCATGTGAGGAGGAAGCGAACTGAGCTTAGGCTCCTCAAAAACATCCCGATAATCCGACAAAAATACAGGAACCTCAGAAGGAGTAGATGAAGCGATAGAAATCGGAGGTGCATCATCATGAACCCCCTGACATCCCCAGCTTAACACAGACATTGTTTTCCAGTCAAGGACTGGATTATGAGTTTGTAACCATGGCAGACCAAGTACTAGAACATCATGTAAATTATACAACACCAGGAAGCGAATCACCTCCTGATGAACGGGAGTCATACGCATGGTCACTTGTGTCCAGTACTGAGGTTTATTCATAGCTAAAGGTGTAGAGTCAATTCCCTTCAAAGGAATAGGGACTTCCAGAGGCTCAAGACTAAACCCACATCGCTTGGCAAATGACCAATCCATAAGACTCAGGGCAGCGCCTGAATCTACATAGGCATCGACGGAAATGGATGATAATGAGCAAATCAGAGTCACAGACAGAATGAACTTAGACTGTAACGTACTAATGGCAACAGACTTATCAACCTTTTTTGTGCGTTTAGAGGATGCTGATATAACATGAGCTGAATCACCACAATAAAAGCACAACCCATTTTTCCGCCTATAGTTTTGCCGTTCACTTCTAGACTGAACTCTATCACATTGCATTGTCTCAAGTGCCTGTTCAGAAGACACCGCCAAATGGTGCACAGGTTTGCGCTCCCGTAAACGCCGATCAATCTGAATAGCCATAGTCATAGACTCATTCAGACCTGTAGGCGCAGGGAACCCCACCATAACATCTTTAATGGCCTCAGAAAGGCGATCTCTGAACTTTGCAGCCAGGGCGCACTCATTCCACTGAGTAAGCACTGACCATTTCCGAAATTTTTGACAATATATTTCTGCTTCATCTTGCCCCTGAGAGAGAGCTAATAAAGCTTTTTCAGCCTGAATCTCTTGGTTAGGTTCCTCATAGAGCAAACCCAATGCCAGAAAAAACGCATCCACATTAAGCAACGCAGGATCCCCTGGTGCCAATGCAAATGCCCAATTTTGAGAGTCACCCCGCAGGAAAGATATAATAATCTTAACCTGCTGAGCAGGGTCTCCAGAAGAGCGAGGTTTCAAAGAAAGGAACAGCTTGCAATTGTTCCTAAAATTCAGAAAACTAGATCTATCTCCAGCAAAGAACTCTGGAATAGGAATTCTAGGTTCAGACATAGGAGCATGTACAACAAAATCTTGTATATTTTGAACCTTAGCAGCAAGATTATTCAAGCTGGAAGCTAAACTCTGGACGTCCATGATAAACAGCTAAGGTCAGAGCCATTCAAGGATTAAGAGTAGGAAAAAAAAAAAAAAATCAGCCAGGCTGCAATTAGGGCTAGGCAGCAACCTCAGAGGAGGAAAAAAAAAAAAACTTCCTCAGACTACTTTTCCTCCTACTTCAGCCCAAACATTTTTGGCCGGCTATACTGTCATGATTCCAATGGCAGGGAATCACAAAGGACAAGCACCAACGAGCTCTAGGGTGATGGAACCTGAGCTGACCGCGACCCTACACCTGAACACACAAATAACAATAGCCGGGGAACGTGCCTACGTTGATCCTAGACGTCTCGCACCAGCCGAAGATCTAACTTCCCCTATTAGAAGAAACACAGACCTCTCTTGCCTCCAGAGAAATACCCCACAGAAATAGCAGCCCCCCACATATAATGACGGTGAAATGAGAGGAAGGCACATACACAGTATGAAATCAGATTCAGCAAAATGAGGCCCGCTAAAACTAGATAGCAGAGGATACAAAAGTAAACTGCGCGGTCAGCAAAAAACCCTTCAAAAAACCATCCTGTAATTACTTGAACTCATGTTCCAACTCATGGAACATGAGGAGCAATTACAGCCCGCTAGAGCAACCAGCAGCAAAGAAACAATTATATGCAAGCTGAACAAGACAAAAAATAAATCAAAACGTGGAACAAGAAAATCAAAAACTTAGCTTGTCCTGATGATTACTGAAGCCAGACGCTGAGGTAACAAAACACTCTGATAACCTTGATAGCCGGCGGGGAAATGACAAGAAAGCCCGGTTAAATAGGAAACTCCCAAATCCTAATAGAACAGGTGGACACCAGAGACAGCAGAACACAAATCACCCAGTACCATCAGTAACCACCAGAGGGAGCCCAAAAACAGAACTCACAACAGACTGTGGACAGTTCGTGGGGTGGAGCCTGGAGGCGGGGCTGGGGTGGAGCCTGGGCGGAGTTTCAAGGGGGCCCCGAAAATTTTGCCAGTATGGGGCCCCAAAATTTCTAGTGGCAGCCCTGGTTACACCCGACATGATAAAAACATCTGCCCCCAGCCACCCCAGAAAAGGCACATCTGGAAGATGCGCCTATTCTGGCACTTGGCCACTCTCTTCCCATTCCCGTGTAGCAGTGGGATATGGGGTAATGAAGGGTTATGGGACTGGGAAGAGAGTGGCCAAGTGCCAGAATAGGCGCATCTTCCAGATGTGCCTTTTCTGGGGTGGCTGGGGGCAGATGTTTTTAGCCAGGGGGGGCCAATAACCATGGACCCTCTCCAGGCTAATAATATCTGCCCTCAGTCACTGGCTTTACCATTCTGGTGGAGAAAATTGCGCGGGAGCCCACACCAGTTTTTTCCACATTTTAACCCTTTATTTTAACAGCTAGAGTCCCCAAATTTTGCACATACACTTCTAACATTAGTAGTGAGGAATATGTAAAAAAAGAAGGGATATGAGATGGTTTACTGTATGTAAACCAGGTCTCATATCATGTCAGGTTTGTGAAGGAGATAGCAAAAGCCGGTAATTGAATTACCGTCTTTTCTGCCATCTAGCGCTGCATGAAATATATATGTCTCACTGATGTATATATATATATATTGAGAGTCTGAGCCGAAGCGTCGCCCTGAACAGTGGGTTGATTAAATCCTGCACAGTTTATACTGATTATATGGAGTGCTGCCTCTTTTTTGCCATATATTGAATTATTTGGATACAAGGACTGTTATCCTGGGGCCCTGCACCTGAAGATAAGTAGACATTGTGCTGTTCCTTTTTTTTCTATATATATATATATATATATATATATATATATATATATATATATATATACACATACATATACAGTGGGGCAAAAAAGTATTTAGTCAGTCAGCAATAGTGCAAGTTCCACCACTTAAAAAGATGAGAGGCGTCTGTAATTTACATCATAGGTAGACCTCAACTATGGGAGACAAACTGAGAAAAAAAAATCCAGAAAATCACATTGTCTGTTTTTTTATCATTTTATTTGCATATTATGGTGGAAAATAAGTATTTGGTCAGAAACAAAATTTCATCTCAATACTTTGTAATATATCCTTTGTTGGCAATGACAGAGGTCAAACGTTTTCTGTAAGTCTTCACAAGGTTGCCACACACTGTTGTTGGTATGTTGGCCCATTCCTCCATGCAGATCTCCTCTAGAGCAGTGATGTTTTTGGCTTTTCGCTTGGCAACACGGACTTTCAACTCCCTCCAAAGGTTTTCTATAGGGTTGAGATCTGGAGACTGGCTAGGCCACTCCAGGACCTTCAAATGCTTCTTACGAAGCCACTCCTTCGTTGCCCTGGCAGTGTGCTTTGGATCATTGTCATGTTGAAAGACCCAGCCACGTTTCATCTTCAATGCCCTTGCTGATGGAAGGAGGTTTGCACTCAAAATCTCACGATACATGGCCCCATTCATTCTTTCATGTACCCGGATCAGTCGTCCTGGCCCCTTTGCAGAGAAACAGCCCCAAAGCATGATGTTTCCACCACCATGCTTTACAGTAGGTATGGTGTTTGATGGATGCAACTCAGTATTCTTTTTCCTCCAAACACGACAAGTTGTGTTTCTACCAAACAGTTCCAGTTTGGTTTCATCAGACCATAGGACATTCTCCCAAAACTCTTCTGGATCATCCAAATGCTCTCTAGCAAACTTCAGACGGGCCCGGACATGTACTGGCTTAAGCAGTGGGACACGTCTGGCACTGCAGGATCTGAGTCCATGGTGGCGTAGTGTGTTACTTATGGTAGGCCTTGTTACATTGGTCCCAGCATTCACTAGGTCCCCCCGCGTGGTTCTGGGATTTTTGCTCACCGTTCTTGTGATCATTCTGACCCCACAGGGTGGGATTTTGCGTGGAGCCCCAGATCGAGGGAGATTATCAGTGGTCTTGTATGTCTTCCATTTTCTAATTATTGCTCCCACTGTTGATTTCTTCACTCCAAGCTGGTTGGCTATTGCAGATTCAGTCTTCCCAGCCTGGTGCAGGGCTACAATTTTGTTTCTGGTGTCCTTTGACAGCTCTTTGGTCTTCACCATAGTGGAGTTTGAAGTCAGACTGTTTGAGGGTGTGCACAGGTGTCTTTTTATACTGATAACAAGTTTAAACAGGTGCCATTACTACAGGTAATGAGTGGAGGAAAGAGAAGACTCTTAAAGAAGAAGTTACAGGTCTGTGAGAGCCAGAAATCTTGATTGTTTGTTTCTGACCAAATACTTATTTTCCACCATAATATGCAAAAAAAATGATAAAAAAACAGACAATGTGATTTTCTGGATTTTTTTTTCTCAGTTTGTCTCCCATAGTTGAGGTCTACCTATGATGTAAATTACAGACGCCTCTCATCTTTTTAAGTGGTGGAACTTGCACTATTGCTGACTGACTAAATACTTTTTTGCCCCACTGTATATATATATATCTATATATATAATTGTCTAAGGGTTTTTCCGTCTGTCTGTCTGCCTGTCTGTCTGTCTGTCTGTCCTGGAAATCCCGCGTCCCTGATTGGTCGATGCCGCCAGCGACGATGATGTCATAAAGGACGTAGACATCCCGCTTCTGATTGGTCGAGGCCGCCAGGCCTCGACCAATCAGCAACGGTCACAGAGACGATGATGTCATAAAGGACGTAGAAATCCCACGTTTCTGATTCAGCGACGGGCACAGTATCGACGTAGATGTCATAATGGTTGCCATGGCGACGATGATGTCATAAAGGTTGCCTCGACCAATCAGTGACGGGCACAGTCTGCCGCGAATTCTGGAATCATCATTGTCCATATACTACGGGGACATGCATATTCTAGAATACCCGATGCGTTAGAATCGGGCCACAATCTAGTATATATATATATATATATATATATATATATATATATATATATATATATATGCTGTATATATGTTTTAACAAATATTTGAGCCCATGGATCCATTGTATGTCCGTTTTGCAAGCCTGCGAGAAGATCTCGCTGTACGGATGCCATAAGGATTACATACGGAGGATGACATGCGTAAAATACGTTGACACACCCTGCCTACGGATGACATACAGATCACTATTTTGGGAACACTTCTGCGTATTACGGCCGTAAAAAACGGACCGTATTTACTTACGCCTAGCGTGACGCCGGCCTTAGGGTGTGTGCATTCAGGAACTCAAAAATGATATGTAAGGCAGGACCTGCAGGGGATGACTGCCTGACTGTATTTTCAGTCCTGGTGCCGTCAATGAGAAAAAAAAAATCACACGGACAGAACTAGGACCAATCTATGTTTCCACGTTCAGGAAACGCTGCGTGTTTGGGAGTAGGAAAGCCAGACAGCAAGCAGAGATATTGGGAAAAAAAGTGAGGAATTAATACAATATGAGGACAAATTTAGGAGTTGCGGATTTGTAAATGGAAAATTGTATGCACGGAACCGGGGATCTCATGACATCCATTCTCACATTAGCAATAATCACCCCGCGCTGAGGTCTGACATCCACACATTTTTCCTGCAGATTTCACTAGTTGCAAAGTAAGGTGTGAAATGTGCAACAATTTAGTTGCATCCCATGGAATCTACCAGTAAATGTACGGCTGCAGTAACCCAGATATTCCTGCTCTCGGCCATGGGTCCGGGAGGCTGAGATACATGAAGCCATTTCCCTCCTCAGCCCTCACACCCTTTCGCGGCCCTTGTTCTGCCCGTGACGTTGAGAGGCCACTGGGCACGGCGGGATTTGGTTTTGTGCAGTCTGCTGCCTCTAAGCCAAAGCTTAGTGGTAAGATTCTGCAAACACCTTTATATGCATAAATCAGTATAAATCACTTTGTGGTCTATAAGCCAAGAAATGAGCATTTATTAACCACATAAATGATGGCACAAAACATTTCCCCACAGAAAAAGGTATTTTGCCCCACTGCAGTGCACACGGCCGTCGCATCATGTCCTCCGCACGGCTGTGCTTTCTGTCTTCTCCATGAATGGTGCTGTACAAATGTTTTTATTTGTCAGTCCTGGATTTACTTTATTTTATTTAAGAAGAAAAATCGCCTGTTTAGACACTTTTTTTTACTTGTATGTCATCTTCTCTGCAGCCAAAGTATGCAGAGGAGATACCATCCAAGTCCAAAGACATCTTAATGAGTCAGTCTACAAAAGCCAGGAGCGCGGGCCCCAAGAACAGATCAGAAATTACTTGCAGAAATTCACATAAAGTACATGTGGTCCAAGCGCTGGATGAAACAAATGAAAGCATCACGGTTCTTCTGTCCCGGCCGCTACAAATCAAGGGTTTCTCCTAGTGCGGCCATACAATCAGGAAAGGGGTCTTCGGGGGCTGACAACCAACGGCCCCTGGTAGTAGAGAAAGTAACGCCAACAGTGACCACCTCAAAGGAACATTTCATACAAAACCTTCATTGGCCAGTTACAACGGTGATAACAAGAGTACCAATATTTCACCAAACTGATATTATCTACGTAAAAGTGAACCTGACATTTCAGAATAAGAGATCATATGAAACCAAAGAATGACACAGGGGCCGACATACCACGTGTGCAACCACACAGGGGCCCGAGAGGTAAGGGGGCCACTTCTATGTACAGAGCAGGTGAGCAATTGGACTGCAAAGGGCCCATATACTGTTCTTGCACAGAGGCCTCTTCCGTCTGTGTCTGCTCCTGGAATAACACGATTTCTGGCTATTATATGACCTGTATCCTGCATTTTCACCAGTTTCCCCCTCCTCAGGTGATCTCTCCAATTCTCAGTTTTCTCTGAGCTAGTGGGTAGAGAATGGCTACTACCCCAGTTTATGTGAGGTCTGGGAAAATGGAGAATCAAGTCATTAGAGGTAGGGACCATCCAATCCACAGGTCGCCTTGACGTGGTTGGAAGGCTTATACACTTTTTCATTAAGAAAATATTAACTTAGTGCCTTCCATTTTTATGCGTATAGCATTAGCGGAACTCAGGCGTTCGTTGATCACCGTGTGTTCATGTATATATCTCTTAGCTCTTATGATGTCCCCCATACACAGAAAACACAGATATGAGGGATTCCTGCTCTTTTGTCTCTTTTGTAGCTTATGTTTAGAAGAAGCAGCATACTGGAGGACATTCTGTAGCAGTACTGAGCTGTGTAGCTGTGATTCTAGCACTGGAGTGACATAAAACAGTTACTAGGAAACACATATGGATGATATTACATAGCAGAGAAGAGCGGTGTGCTGTTATTCTTGCTCTGAGGTCTGATAAAGATTTGTTGGAAAGCAAAAAACATGGAAGACATTGTACAGCAGAGCAGTGTAGCTGTGAATCCAGCAGTGGGGTGAGATAAAACCATTAGTAGGAAGCACCTTCACTATAGACTTTGATAGGCAGTTGTAACCTGATCCCTCAGTGAGCTGCTAGTCCGTTTTAAGCAGTGAACCATGAGTTCAGGAAGCAGAGCTGGGAAGGAGATTTGGTTTATATACTATGAAGTTTCTTATATTTACTTGTATTGTTGATTTTGCAATGTATCTTCAGGTGTCAGTAATTTTGTTGGAATTACAAGCAGGGAAGAGACGGGTTGGGTTGAGCTTCCCGTGCACTATTGGGCTCCAGCCTGAACCAGAATAGACATGGCTCCCAAACTCTTAACCCCTTAGTGACCGAGCCAAATTTTTGAAATCTGACCAGTGTCACTTTATGTGGTAATAACTCTGCAACGCTTCAACAAATCCCAGTGATTTTGAGATTGTTTTTTCGTGACACATTATACTTTATGATAATGGTAAATTTAGTTCAATATTTTTTGTGTTTATTTATAAAAAATATAAAAAAATTGAGAAAAATGTTAAAAAATTAGCAATTGTCTAAATTTGAATGATTATCCCTTTAATCCAGATAGTCATACAACAGCAAACCATTAATAAATAACATTTCCCACATGTCTGCTTTACATCAGCATCATTTGTAAAATGTTCTTTTATTTTGTTAGCATTTTAGGAGGTTTAAAAATGTAGCAGTAATTTTTCATTTTTTCAAAGAAATTTACCACATTTATTTTTTTAGGGACATATCCATGTTTGAAGTGACTTTAGGGGTCCCATATATTGGGAAACCCCTAAACGTGATACCATTTTAAAAACAGCACCCCCTGACATATTGAAAACTGCTGTCAGGTAGTTTATTAACCCTTCAGGTGCTTTACAGGAATTAATGCAAAGTGGCATAACAGAAATGAAAATGTGTATTTTTACCACCTAAATGTTGCTAACTTCTAAACAGATTGCTACAGCCGTCAGACTCTAAGGCCGCTATTTGGTCATGAATTGCCATCGCAAACATCAGGACAACAAAATCATGATCTGAGGGCACCAATTGGGATAAAGAAGAAGCCCCCACACTCTGTTAACCATTTATAATTATGTAGTCACTATTGACAGCAGCATCTAAGGGGTTAAACAGATTTAGATGGTGCAAATACTGATCGTGGCTGGTACAGCAAGTTGTCTGCTATCGTGTACAACCGACAGATGCTGGATTGTCATCTGTATGGGGAGGCTATTCTCTTATATCTCAGGTCAGTTAAAAGACGTATTGGCGGTCATTAAGGGGTTAAACCAGCTCACACAAAGCATTGTTCATGATGCCGTATGGGTGACGTGCAGAGATCCCTGATGTCTCCACCTGGAGCAATTCTGCACATAGACCCAAAGGCGTCCCAGAGAGGTTTAGTTTATTCAGGCTCCTCACCTTCAGAGTCAGAAAATGCTCAGTTTATGGGGTGGGAGTAAATCTGCTGCGAACAGTCATAAATCGCAGAGATAAAAGACTCATAGAAAATCTACAGAAAACGAAGATAGTTTTTGAGGAAAAACAGACGCATTCTACATTCCTGAAGCATCTAATTTATTGAGTTTTTGGTTGGAGGAAATGGACTTTCCAGGCACTGAAAATTTGCAGAGATCTCACCACAAAGACAGAGCTTCAGATGGTTTGTTTAAAGCCTCCGGGAGAAGGATCCTGATCGGATTTATCTTTATAATACTCTAATAATTGACTCCTGAACGTAGACACTAAAATTTCCCCATCACCTCTCACGCTATGCTCCAGTTGTCAGTGACCGATGTTCGGCATTCCAGAGAAACCAGAGAACTTTCTACATTCTCCAGATGAAGTCAAGATACTCATCACTATGTCCAGAACTCGGCCATATGTAAAGATTCTGTATATACACAATATATATACAATGACATACCAGAACTGACCATATATTATGACCATAATAAAGGGAAAACTCAAAAAAGCTATAAGGAAAACATAAGAAAACCAAGAGTCTTTAAATCCAAAAGTATAAACAAGTACTAATAATAATGAAAGATAGTCCAAGAAAAGTAATCACTATCAAAATATCTTTAATAATAATACAAAAACACAAATAGGACATAAAAAACACATACAATACAATACAAAAAAATAATATAATTGGATAGGTCTAATGAACAATAATGCAAGACTGGCAGAGGGTAATCAAATTCACAATAAGAGGGAGAGCACGGTACTCAAAAAAATATATGAGTATACAATCAATTCCAGCAATAGTATATGTCAGCTGGAAAGCACAAGTGTGCATAAATACTGAGGCAAAGGAGTGACCATACACTAACCCTCATGTCATGTGGGAAAGACGCACGAGGGATCACAGGGGCCACTCTATAATAGTATAAGCCATGTGGCAGGAAGATCAAACCCCCATGACTCCCCGAATAAAAGTGCCAATAGTACGCTTATGTGCAAAATAGCATGTGTCTTACCACGGGAAACCGAACACCCACCGCACAGGTACCCCAACGCGCGTTTCACCGCTGCTTCTTCAGGGGGCAGTGTGCAAATGTGCAGATTTCAGAGGTTAAATACCCTCAAGTGAGAACCATGACCCAATCACGCGCATGAAGCAAAGCCCGCCCCAGCCGCGTCTAACGAGCGCATGTGGACGATGCCCGTCCCAGCCAATCATCCCAGCCGGCGTCAAGAAGCGGTGAGTGTCGGGACAGAGTTCCCATAACAACGTATACACTCACCGCATGCAAGAGACGCCGCCGTGAATCAGAGGCAGAGGGGACATCAGAGCGCATGCGCTACCCGCGGCAGGAAGTGACCGCACCACGCTGCATGCAAAATAACATACAGACCCCGCTACGGAACGCCCAGAAGAACGCATGAGAAGGGCGGAAATGACAGAGCGGACATATCACATATGGGCATGTAAGAGAGACATAAAAGCGCAAGCGCTGACTGCAGTAGAAGGTAAACTCGCCATAATACGAGCACAAGAAAGGTTGCCATGACAACAACCAAAACATACTGCACAGCGCCCACAAGGACGCACAAGGTGGAAACAAGAAAGCAGACATGTCATACATGGGCACCATCATTGTTAAACAAACAAAATAAACAAAATGATTTATAAAAATAATAATCATAAAAGCGTCACAACCCATATGTACATATGACATAGTTCTCTAATCCATAAAAGATGGTAGGCGTCCACAAAATCCACAATGCGCAACTGATTTGAAGGTTGATGCAGGGTCCCAGATAGTTCTATCATTCATTGGCAAGATCATCACAATGAGGGTATAGCACTGTAGAAAGTTAATCCAATGAGATATACACTAATGAATAAAAAACACAAAGACACACAAAGTTAAAAAACATACATAAAAACACAGGCTCCAAGGGCAGACGATCAGAAAAATAATGATAAAAAATCACATATAAGGCAGAGGTAACCCCTAAGCAGACACACACGGTTATAAGAATGATGAAAAACTGACGTTTTCATTTAACCCATGCGGTGTAATAGTGTCTAACGTGATAATCCAACGACACTCGAGCTGCGCCAACCTCCGTTTCAGGTCACCACCCCTAACCCCACCATGGACCCTATCAATACCACGAATCTTAAGTCCATCGGGATCAGAAGCATGGCGCAGCCTGAAATGGCGGGGAATAGTTTTCAAGAGCGCTACATCAGGGGCTGACTTCGCCGCCTGAATGTCCCTCACGTGTTCCCTAATTCTAACTCGTAGAGCTCTAGAAGTGAGGCCTATATAAATCAGGCCGCAGGGACACGTGGCAAAATACACCACGAAATCACTGCTGCATGATATATACTCTCTAATACTGAATTTCTTGGTACCGTCAGATGAACTGAATTCCGACGCTCGTTCGATATTACGGCAGGCCAAACATGACCCGCACGGGAAACATCCTTGTTTAGGTTTTCCAGTATAAAAGGGAAGAGAGGGAGTCGAGACATAATGGCTCCGAACCAGGAGATCCTTCAAATTATTGCTCCTCCTCGCCGTCATCAGCGGTCTCTCGGGGAGCACCCTACCAAAAAAGGGGTCGGTCTTAAGGACGGGCCAATGCCTGTTGAGAATATTACGGACAACATTCCACCTGTTATTGTACGTAGAAATAAATCTAATTTGATCCAATGTCCCCACTTCCCTCCTGGAGCCCGACAGGAGCCGGCCACGAACGGACGTCCTTGCCCGCCAATAGCCCTTCTTAATGCAACGTTGGCTATATCCCCGTGCGCGGAACCGTTCACGAAGGTCCAGTGCCTGCGCCTCAAAACGCTCATCGGTGGAACATAAGCGCCTGATTCGCAGGAACTGGCCCACGGGGATCGCACGAACCGTAGATGGAGTGTGGGCTGATGAGGCGTGTAGAAGAGCGTTGACAGAAGTCTCTTTACGGTACACATCTGTTTGAACCATACCCTCATGGTCCACAATAATCTGGATGTCTAAAAACTCAATCTGTTGTTTATGAAATTTGAAAGTGAGTTTGATGTTATAATTATTATTGTTCAAAAATTCAAAAAAATTAACCAAATCACTCTCTGAACCCTGCCAAATAATCAAAAGATCATCAATGTAGCGGTACCAACCAATAGCCTGGGAGGCGGCATGTGCGCCATCCCCAAAAACCTCCCTCTCCCAAAACCCGAGAAAGAGGTTAGCGTAAGATGGCGCACATGCCGCGCCCATGGCGGTACCGCGTTGTTGCAAAAAGAAACGGTCTTTAAAGGTAAAAAAATTATGAGTCAAAATAAAATTAAGTAATTCCAAAATCAAACACTGTAAAATGACATCCAGATTACTAGTGGCCAGGAAAAACTCAACAGCCCTCACTCCATGATGGTGTGCAATACAAGTGTATAAGGACTCGACGTCCGCCGTGACCAACATCATGCCGGGCTCCAGGGTAAGCCCATCCAGTCTCCGCAGGACGTCGTTAGTGTCTCTGACGTAAGAGGGCAGCGTTTCCACCAAAGGCTGCAGATAATGATCGATAAATCTGCAAACCGGGTCGCACAGCCCTCCCACGCCAGAGACAATAGGACGACCCGGCGGGACCAGTGGGTCCTTATGGACCTTAGGTAAAAGATGCTTCTTGACGCCGGCTGGGATGATTGGCTGGGACGGGCATCGTCCACATGCGCTCGTTAGACGCGGCTGGGGCGGGCTTTGCTTCATGCGCGTGATTGGGTCATGGTTCTCACTTGAGGGTATTTAACCTCTGAAATCTGCACATTTGCACACTGCCCCCTGAAGAAGCAGCGGTGAAACGCGCGTTGGGGTACCTGTGCGGTGGGTGTTCGGTTTCCCGTGGTAAGACACATGCTATTTTGCACATAAGCGTACTATTGGCACTTTTATTCGGGGAGTCATGGGGGTTTGATCTTCCTGCCACATGGCTTATACTATTATAGAGTGGCCCCTGTGATCCCTCGTGCGTCTTTCCCACATGACATGAGGGTTAGTGTATGGTCACTCCTTTGCCTCAGTATTTATGCACACTTGTGCTTTCCAGCTGACATATACTATTGCTGGAATTGATTGTATACTCATATATTTTTTTGAGTACCGTGCTCTCCCTCTTATTGTGAATTTGATTACCCTCTGCCAGTCTTGCATTATTGTTCATTAGACCTATCCAATTATATTATTTTTTTGTATTGTATTGTATGTGTTTTTTATGTCCTATTTGTGTTTTTGTATTATTATTAAAGATATTTTGATAGTGATTACTTTTCTTGGACTATCTTTCATTATTATTAGTACTTGTTTATACTTTTGGATTTAAAGACTCTTGGTTTTCTTATGTTTTCCTTATAGCTTTTTTGAGTTTTCCCTTTATTATGGTCATAATATATGGTCAGTTCTGGTATGTCATTATAACTTGCGTACTGTGTATTTTCACAGCCATTCCTCTGGAACAGATGGACCTTCAGGCACGAGATAAAACGTGGCTGACCAAATTGGATCAGGTCTTTTGCGATGATGCAACTCCAACTTTTAATTCAGACTCCAAGGGCATTGATGATCTTATTGTCAAGCTTAGGGACCTCTTGAGTAGACGCACACGGTGGTGGTGGAATAAATCGTTTCTGGAGCGCTATGTCAGTAAGGGTCTCATCCCTAGAGGCCTTAGGGTCCAAGTATTCCCTTCATTCAACATGGACAATGAGGATTTTATATCTAAATGGGAAGGTTATGCAAACGCTTGTTCTATGGGCTTTATGCAGCTATTGATTAAATCCAATGAAACCACGATTAAAGAGATGGAGGAAGAGATTAGTGGTATACAGGAGGCTTTGGCTAAACAGATGACAACAGAAGCCATGGCCAAACTTAATGCTGATCTGGACTTGGACTTTCAAAAATGGGAGAAGGATATTGTCCAGACTAAAAGTAAAAAATACCAGAGGGACTTAACCGATTATAAGAGCAACCGAGTGTATAAGTGGCGTGGATCCACAGTCACTAATCGGAGGGATTTCCCTTCTCAATCTCGCTCTAACTCTTTTTCGTCTGTGTCATCTGTGGATGAGGATTCCTTACTGGGTGCAGGAGGTAACTCCCAGTGGAATGAGAGACTTAGGCCTGCTAGACCTGCCTATAATAAGTTTAAAAATAAACGCAGGATTACTCCTCCTCAATCAAAGGATAAGAAAAGTAAAAATAGTCTTGAGGTAATTAATTTATCTTCCCATGTACTATCTAGTGATCAATGTGAGGTTTTGCGCTTGGGTCTTACGTTTGTCCCTAATAATAATTTTGATTTTTTCACCACAGTAAAAGACCTTTTCCTATTTACAAGAAAATTGATTTTAAAAAAATTGCATTCTAAGAACCAATCTGGCATGGACCTGGACACCAGAGCTGAACAGGAGGCTTTACGTATTCTTGAAGAGCTAGCAGGGGAAACCTCCGATGTCTCAACAGGTAATTTTCCTAGGTCCATTCTCCCCAGGTCCACCACGTTCCCCCCTGTGTCGTTGTGTCCCCAGGTGGAGATCTTCTGTAAGTTAGTGATGCAGGAACTCAGGAGTATCTCCACTGGGAGAACCAACGATAACTTAACTAGTAATCAAAGACGTGCGTTGGTTGAGTTGCGGGCACTTTCTGATGTGTTATTCAAGCCTGCTGACAAGGGGGGTAACGTGGTGGTCTGGCCTGTTGAGATGTATGAACGGGAGGCTTTTAGACAGTTGAGGGACAGGGAGGCATATTCCACACTCACGTATAATCCAGTCTCCTCGTTCCAGAACAAGCTCCTGCGCATTCTTGAATCGGCGCTCTCTCGGGGGGTTATTACCAAGAGGGTCTTTGATGGGCTATTTGTTCGGGCCCCCATGACCCCCACTTTCTATCTTTTACCTAAGGTCCATAAGGACCCACTGGTCCCGCCGGGTCGTCCTATTGTCTCTGGCGTGGGAGGGCTGTGCGACCCGGTTTGCAGATTTATCGATCATTATCTGCAGCCTTTGGTGGAAACGCTGCCCTCTTACGTCAGAGACACTAACGACGTCCTGCGGAGACTGGATGGGCTTACCCTGGAGCCCGGCATGATGTTGGTCACGGCGGACGTCGAGTCCTTATACACTTGTATTGCACACCATCATGGAGTGAGGGCTGTTGAGTTTTTCCTGGCCACTAGTAATCTGGATGTCATTTTACAGTGTTTGATTTTGGAATTACTTAATTTTATTTTGACTCATAATTTTTTTACCTTTAAAGACCGTTTCTTTTTGCAACAACGCGGTACCGCCATGGGCGCGGCATGTGCGCCATCTTACGCTAACCTCTTTCTCGGGTTTTGGGAGAGGGAGGTTTTTGGGGATGGCGCACATGCCGCCTCCCAGGCTATTGGTTGGTACCGCTACATTGATGATCTTTTGATTATTTGGCAGGGTTCAGAGAGTGATTTGGTTAATTTTTTTGAATTTTTGAACAATAATAATTATAACATCAAACTCACTTTCAAATTTCATAAACAACAGATTGAGTTTTTAGACATCCAGATTATTGTGGACCATGAGGGTATGGTTCAAACAGATGTGTACCGTAAAGAGACTTCTGTCAACGCTCTTCTACACGCCTCATCAGCCCACACTCCATCTACGGTTCGTGCGATCCCCGTGGGCCAGTTCCTGCGAATCAGGCGCTTATGTTCCACCGATGAGCGTTTTGAGGCGCAGGCACTGGACCTTCGTGAACGGTTCCGCGCACGGGGATATAGCCAACGTTGCATTAAGAAGGGCTATTGGCGGGCAAGGACGTCCGTTCGTGGCCGGCTCCTGTCGGGCTCCAGGAGGGAAGTGGGGACATTGGATCAAATTAGATTTATTTCTACGTACAATAACAGGTGGAATGTTGTCCGTAATATTCTCAACAGGCATTGGCCCGTCCTTAAGACCGACCCCTTTTTTGGTAGGGTGCTCCCCGAGAGACCGCTGATGACGGCGAGGAGGAGCAATAATTTGAAGGATCTCCTGGTTCGGAGCCATTATGTCTCGACTCCCTCTCTTCCCTTTTATACTGGAAAACCTAAACAAGGATGTTTCCCGTGCGGGTCATGTTTGGCCTGCCGTAATATCGAACGAGCGTCGGAATTCAGTTCATCTGACGGTACCAAGAAATTCAGTATTAGAGAGTATATATCATGCAGCAGTGATTTCGTGGTGTATTTTGCCACGTGTCCCTGCGGCCTGATTTATATAGGCCTCACTTCTAGAGCTCTACGAGTTAGAATTAGGGAACACGTGAGGGACATTCAGGCGGCGAAGTCAGCCCCTGATGTAGCGCTCTTGAAAACTATTCCCCGCCATTTCAGGCTGCGCCATGCTTCTGATCCCGATGGACTTAAGATTCGTGGTATTGATAGGGTCCATGGTGGGGTTAGGGGTGGTGACCTGAAACGGAGGTTGGCGCAGCTCGAGTGTCGTTGGATTATCACGTTAGACACTATTACACCGCATGGGTTAAATGAAAACGTCAGTTTTTCATCATTCTTATAACCGTGTGTGTCTGCTTAGGGGTTACCTCTGCCTTATATGTGATTTTTTATCATTATTTTTCTGATCGTCTGCCCTTGGAGCCTGTGTTTTTATGTATGTTTTTTAACTTTGTGTGTCTTTGTGTTTTTTATTCATTAGTGTATATCTCATTGGATTAACTTTCTACAGTGCTATACCCTCATTGTGATGATCTTGCCAATGAATGATAGAACTATCTGGGACCCTGCATCAACCTTCAAATCAGTTGCGCATTGTGGATTTTGTGGACGCCTACCATCTTTTATGGATTAGAGAACTATGTCATATGTACATATGGGTTGTGACGCTTTTATGATTATTATTTTTATAAATCATTTTGTTTATTTTGTTTGTTTAACAATGATGGTGCCCATGTATGACATGTCTGCTTTCTTGTTTCCACCTTGTGCGTCCTTGTGGGCGCTGTGCAGTATGTTTTGGTTGTTGTCATGGCAACCTTTCTTGTGCTCGTATTATGGCGAGTTTACCTTCTACTGCAGTCAGCGCTTGCGCTTTTATGTCTCTCTTACATGCCCATATGTGATATGTCCGCTCTGTCATTTCCGCCCTTCTCATGCGTTCTTCTGGGCGTTCCGTAGCGGGGTCTGTATGTTATTTTGCATGCAGCGTGGTGCGGTCACTTCCTGCCGCGGGTAGCGCATGCGCTCTGATGTCCCCTCTGCCTCTGATTCACGGCGGCGTCTCTTGCATGCGGTGAGTGTATACGTTGTTATGGGAACTCTGTCCCGACACTCACCGCTTCTTGACGCCGGCTGGGATGATTGGCTGGGACGGGCATCGTCCACATGCGCTCGTTAGACGCGGCTGGGGCGGGCTTTGCTTCATGCGCGTGATTGGGTCATGGTTCTCACTTGAGGGTATTTAACCTCTGAAATCTGCACATTTGCACACTGCCCCCTGAAGAAGCAGCGGTGAAACGCGCGTTGGGGTACCTGTGCGGTGGGTGTTCGGTTTCCCGTGGTAAGACACATGCTATTTTGCACATAAGCGTACTATTGGCACTTTTATTCGGGGAGTCATGGGGGTTTGATCTTCCTGCCACATGGCTTATACTATTATAGAGTGGCCCCTGTGATCCCTCGTGCGTCTTTCCCACATGACATGAGGGTTAGTGTATGGTCACTCCTTTGCCTCAGTATTTATGCACACTTGTGCTTTCCAGCTGACATATACTATTGCTGGAATTGATTGTATACTCATATATTTTTTTGAGTACCGTGCTCTCCCTCTTATTGTGAATTTGATTACCCTCTGCCAGTCTTGCATTATTGTTCATTAGACCTATCCAATTATATTATTTTTTTGTATTGTATTGTATGTGTTTTTTATGTCCTATTTGTGTTTTTGTATTATTATTAAAGATATTTTGATAGTGATTACTTTTCTTGGACTATCTTTCATTATTATTAGTACTTGTTTATACTTTTGGATTTAAAGACTCTTGGTTTTCTTATGTTTTCCTTCACAATATATATACAGGAGTATACAGCAATACAGGGGCCGCGTACCTGAGTAATACACAATATACAGGAGTATACAGCAATACAGGGGCCGCGTCACTGAGTAATACACATTATATGATCTAGTAAGATGATGTACAAGAATATAACTACTATAATACTGCCCCCTATGTACAAGAATATAACTACTATAATACTGCTACTATGTACAAGAATATAACTACTATAATACTGCTCCTATGTACAAGAATATACCTACTATAATACTGCCCCTATGTACAAGAATATAACTACTATAATACCGCTCCCTATGTACAAGAATATAACTACTATAATACTGCTCCTATGTACAAGAATATAACTACTATAATACTGCCCATATGTACAAGAATATAACTACTATAATACTGCCCCTATGTACAAGAATATAACTACTATAATACTGCTCCCTATGTACAAGAATATAACTACTATAATACTGCTCCTATGTACAGGAATATAACTACTATAATACTGCCCCCTATGTACAAGAATATAACTACTATAATACTGCTCCTATGTACAAGAATCTAACTACTATAATACTGCTCCTATGTACAAGAATATAACTACTATAATACTGCTCCTATGTTCAAGAATATAACTACTATAATACTGCTCCTATGTACAAGAATATAACTACTATAATACTGCTCCTATGTACAAGAATATAACTACTATAATACTGCTCCTATGTACAAGAATATAACTACTATAACACTGCCCCTATGTACAAGAATATAACTACTATAACACTGCCCCCTATGTACAAGAATATAACTACTATAATACTGCTCCTATGTACAAGAATCTAACTACTATAATACTGCTCCTATGTACAAGAATATAACTACTATAATACTGCCCTCTATGTACAAGAATATTACTACTATAATACTGCTCCTATGTACAAGAATCTAACTACTATAATACTGCTCCCTATGTACAAGAATATAACTACTATAATACTGCCCCCTATGTACAAGAATATAACTACTATAATACTGCCCCCTATGTACAAGAATATAACTACTATAATACTGCTCCTATGTACAAGAATCTAACTACTATAATACTGCTCCCTATGTACAAGAATATAACTACTATAATACTGCTCCTATGTACAAGAATCTAACTACTATAATACTGCTCCTATGTACAAGAATATAACTACTATAATACTGCCCCTATGTACAAGAATATAACTACTATAATACTGCCCCTATGTACAAGAATATAAGTACTATAATACTGCCCCTATGTACAAGAATATAAGTACTATAATACTGCCCCTATGTACAAGAATATAACTACTATAATACTGCCCCCTATGTACAAGAATATAACTACTATAATACTGCCCCTATGTACAAGAATATAAGTACTATAATACTGCCCCTATGTACAAGAATATATCTACTATAATACTGCCACCTATGTACAAGAATCTAACTACTATAATACTGCTCCTATGTACAAGAATATAACTACTATAATACTGCCCTCTATGTACAAGAATATTACTACTATAATACTGCTCCTATGTACAAGAATCTAACTACTATAATACTGCTACTATGTACAAGAATATAACTACTATAATACTGCTCCTATGTACAAGAATATAACTACTATAATACTGCCCCTATGTACAAGAATATAACTACTATAATACTGCCCCTATGTACAAGAATATAACTACTATAATACTGCCACCTATGTACAAGAATCTAACTACTATAATACTGCTCCTATGTACAAGAATATAACTACTATAATACTGCCCTCTATGTACAAGAATATTACTACTATAATACTGCTCCTATGTACAAGAATCTAACTACTATAATACTGCTACTATGTACAAGAATATAACTACTATAATACTGCTCCTATGTACAAGAATATAACTACTATAATACTGCCCCCTATGTACAAGAATATAACTACTATAATACTGCCCCTATGTACAAGAATATAAGTACTATAATACTGCCCCTATGTACAAGAATATAACTACTATAATACTGCCACCTATGTACAAGAATCTAACTACTATAATACTGCCCTCTATGTACAAGAATATTACTACTATAATACTGCTCCTATGTACAAGAATATTACTACTATAATACTGCTCCTATGTACAAGAATCTAACTACTATAATACTGCTACTATGTACAAGAATATAACTACTATAATACTGCTCCTATGTACAAGAATATAACTACTATAATACTGCCCTCTATGTACAAGAATATTACTACTATAATACTGCTCCTATGTACAAGAATCTAACTACTATAATACTGCTACTATGTACAAGAATATAACTACTATAATACTGCCCCTATGTACAAGAATATAACTACTATAATACTGCCCCTATGTACAAGAATATAACTACTATAATACTGCTCCCTATGTACAAGAATATAACTACTATAATACTGCTCCTATGTACAAGAATATAACTACTATAATACTGCCCCTATGTACAAGAATATAAGTACTATAATACTGCCCCTATGTACAAGAATATAAGTACTATAATACTGCCCCTATGTACAAGAATATAACTACTATAATACTGCTCCCTATATACAAGAATATAAGTACTATAATACTGCCCCTATGTACAAGAATATAACTACTATAATACTGCTCCCTATATACAAGAATATAACTACTATAATACTGCTCTCTATATACAAGAATATAACTACTATAATATTGCTCCCTATATACAAGAATATAACTACTATAATACTGCTCCCTATATACAAGAATATAACTACTATTATACTGCTCCTATGTACAACAATATACAGTGGGGCAAAAAAGTATTTAGTCAGTCAGCAATAGTGCAAGTTCCACCACTTAAAAAGATGAGAGGCGTCTGTAATTTACATCATAGGTAGACCTCAACTATGGGAGACAAACACATTATAGCAGAGCTCCTGCCTGTAAAATAATTTAACCCCTTCAGATGGATTTACATCGTGGGACATATCCACGGAAGGTATGGGATACTGTTGGCTTATTATTTTTAATTTGTTACAGGTCGAGGGTCTTCAGGTGGATTGAGAGTGGAATAAAATATTACAACAACCTGTGTGTTTATTTCATTAAAATACTTTGCAATATTGTGTGTGTGTTTTTAACCCTTTCAGACAATTGGATTAATAATGGATAGGTGTCAGAATTGACGCCTCTCCATTATTAATCTGGCTTAATGTCACCTTACAATAGCAAGGTGACATTAACCCTTCATTACCCCATATCCCACCGCTACACGGGAATGGGAAGAGAGTGGCCAAGTGCCAGAATAGGCGCATCTTCCAGATGTGCCTTTTCTGGGGTGGCTGGAGGCAGATGTTTTTAGCCAGGGGCGGGGGGCAATAACCGTGGACTCTCTCCAGGCTATTAATATCTGCCCTCAGTCACTGGCTTTACCACTCTGGCGGAGAAAATTGTGCGGGAGCCCACGCCGATTTTTTCTGCCATTTAACCCTTTAATTTAATAGCTAGAACGGCCAAATTTTGCACATACACACTACTAACATTAGTAGTGTGGAATCTGCAAAAAAAAATGGGGATATGAGATGGTTTACTGTATGTAAACCAGGTCTCATATCATGTCGGGTTTAGGAAGGAGAAATGAAAAGCCGGCAATAGAATTGTCGGCTTTAAAGCTATCTCGCGCTGGATGAAATATTAATATTAATATATATATATATATATATATATATATATATATATATATATGTGTGTGTCTCACTGACTATATAGAGAGAGAGAGAGAGAGAGTAAAAATGGAACAGCACAATGCTCACCGGTGGGTGCCTGGCCTTCTGGGTCAAGTGGTCCACTCTATCCCCAATTGTATACAAAAAGGCAAAAGAAGGCAGCACTCCAATAGTATCCAAAGTGAAAAAAGTGAGGTTTATTCAGCCCACATCTTTATGCAGCGACGTTTCGGCTCACACTGAGGCTTGAGAAAGGCTCAGTGTGAGCCGAAACGTCGCTGCATAAGGATGTGGGCTGAATAAACCTCACTTTTTTCACTTTGGATACTATTGGAGTGCTGCCTTCTTTTGCCTTTTTGTATATATATATATATATATATATATATATATATATATATATATATATATATATATAGTATATATGTTACGATTTTTTGAGCCCATGGATCCCTTGTATAGCCGTATGTCGGTTTTGCAAGCCTGCGAGAAAATCTCGCAGTACGGATGCCATACGGATTTCATACGGAGGATGCCATGCGCACAATATGCTGACACACCCTGCCTACGGAGGACTTTTCTGCGTATTACGGCCATAAATTACGGACCGTATTTTTATACGCTGAGTGTGACGCCGGCCTAACATGTAGTACCAAACTCCAGCGTACCATACCTAAAACATCTCTAAACCCCAAAGACCAATAAATGTGCATCCAGATCTGCACTTCTGTGCGGGGCTACTCACAAAATTCACCATTTTGAGATGTGGTCTTCATACCCGTTTGCTAGACTTGGACCTAATGCAACAAGTTGGCAGACAGTCGCGAGCCACAATTCATGGGACCGCGAGCCACATGTGGCTCCCGAGCTGCAGGTTGGGCGGCACGGTGGCGTAGTGGTTAGCACTGCAGCCTTGCAGCGCTGGGGTCCTGGGTTCTAATCCCACCCAGGACAACATCTGCAAAGAGTTTGTATGTTCTCTCCGTGTTTGCGTGGGTTTCCTCCGGGCACTCCGGTTTCCTCCCACATTCCAAAGACATACTGATAGGGATTCTAGATTGTGAGCCCCATCGGGGACAGTGATGATAATGTGTGCAAAACTGTAAAGCGCTGCGGAATATGTTAGCGCTATATAAAAATAAAGATTATTATTATTATTATTCTATAGGGAAACATTGGGCTGCACTCTGATGTCATCCCCGTGCTGTCCGATATGCGACAAGTCAGGCCATGGAGGGGATGGAGAAGTTACGTTCTCCGGCTCTTACGTTGCAGCAGAGCAGGAGCCGAGTGTCATGAGCATATTGCATCGGATGCCGTACGCTAGTGTGATACCTGCCTAAAAACCTTACTAAACATGGACACAATGTGACTTCTTCGCCTTAGCTCCAGTCCTTGTCACAACATGGCACATCCAAGACCGACATACACGAAGAATGCTGAACATCAGATCCCTGGTACCTCTGCCCCCAATGTTAGGAGATGACCCTTGGTATCTGTTTCCACATAAGCAGCAGATACTTGTCCTCCGCCCTGCAGACGTTATGACACTTTCTCCATTCAGGCTGTGTTCACACTTAGCCTTGGACTTCTGATAGCATCTAATGATGGTGAAATCGATGCTGGAACATTGGGTCATGTTACACAAAGGCACCAACTTAAGCCATGCAGAGGTTAAAGTGTAAATCCGTCCATCTGCCCCGGCCTGGTGGAAACCTGTTCCTGCGACAGCTGCCGTTCCCCGCAGAAGGCGAATGCCCTAAGCTTCCCAAAGTGTCCTGTAATAGAGACCGGGATTTGCCCTAAATCCGTGCACTTAGATCTCGTCACATCTGTGTTGTTTTTTTTAATGTTACACTGTAATTTTCTAAACCAACACGATGAAAAGGAAACGTTGGCGAAGGAATCGGGAAGGTCGAAGCGGAGCCCGCGCTGCCGTAGACACTCGCCCTGCCAGTTGTTGTTCGCCGCCCGAGGCCATGTTGTGAGTGCAAAGGAATCCGGCCGTGGAGAATTCCCTGGCATCGCACAAAGAACAACATTTAAACATTGAAAATAGATACATTGTGTCTTAAAAACTCTTGAAAGAGGAAGGAAATGCAACATGCTAAGAAGGAGTCAATCCATTGGTTCCACCCGGATCTATCAGATGCGGAAACAAATCCCCATTCTAAATATTGCCGAGTCCCACAGCGCGGAATGTTTGCTGGAAACCTGAAGACGGGCCGTGACGCCTGCAATCTGATTACCGAGGGGCAAGAGCGGATCTCAGAGGCTTTCACTGGTCACAGATCACTCACTTCTCTTTAGACGCCATAGATGGCGGAGCAGGAATGTCACATCTGGCGCTCGCCCGCCGCCATCTGTGCGCCATCCCCCGAGTATCACAAACAAAAGCAGAACAGTGAAGACTTTCTAAATTATGAAATATTATAATATTATAGTGATGAGCGAGTAGATTCGCAGGATCCTGGTCCAGTGGCCACATTCTGGTGCTGCGGGCGACATCCTGGGCACCTCTTCTGATTAGTAGGAGGGCAGCCGCCATAACGACGTGCCTACTAATCAGAAGGGGCGCTGGGGACCCTGCCAGTTAGGAGGCTGCCATCTCACAGCCAACGACTACGTACACGGCACCGGACTAGAGTTCTGCAAATAAAATGGGAAAAAAGGATCCAACGCATTACTGATGGAAGCAGATGGGCTATAATGTTTGTTATGGGGTCCGGCAAGGCTTTGTCATGTTTCTGTTTTCAGAACTGAAGAAAGTTCTGCATCCTGCCCCTTTTCCTCCACCCGAAAAACAGACACATAACACAACCCAGATGGACCCAGAATAAGCACTGTGGTGAGGGGTCCCTCTCCTTCAGTACCGAATAATGAAACGGATCCATTTATGACATTATTCCCTTTACTGGAGCTGAGGGCCCGAGGCTGCGCCCTGACAACAAGCCCACAACATTATCTTCCTGCACCATCTGTACAGGGGCACAGTGCATTCAGGGGGTAACGTCACCAAAGCCAGACTCCTCCAGAAAGAAGTGTGATCCGTCACTGCACAGAACGCATCTCCTCCAGAGTCCAGTGGTGGCAGCTTTACACCACTCCATCCGACGCTCGGCATTGTGCTTGGTGATGTAAGGCTGCATCTAGCTGCTCGGCCATGAAACTCCTGGTGGGGGCGCAGTGTTTGTGCTCATGTTAGTACCAGAGGATGTCTGGACTCTGCAGTTGTGGGGTCAGCAGAGCTTTGGGGACTTTTCTGCCCTCTGCTCCTCGGCCCCCCACTCTAACATTATGGGGTCTCCACTTCATGGGTGAGTTGCTGCGGTTCCTTCCACTTCTCCATAATATCACTCATAGGTGATGGAAAGATTCCAGAGGAAGAAATGTCATGAATGGACCTGTTACCCTGATGGCTTCTACTACAGCTGGTATCAGTGAGCTCTGCACCACCAGCCGCTCTGTCACATAGTAGTAAACACAGACGCAATGTGGGGTCCGGAGGTTGTACACCGAGGGGGCAATGAATGTTATAACCCCATAAGAAACGGGTCTAAAACAAAAAAACAAATCTCACTGAGATGTGCAGCCAATACCTTTCTCATTGTTGTGTAGGTAAGAAGATCGATATTTAGTAGATCCCCTACTGCAGGATGGTATTTGTTATGCAGGGTGGTGCCATACAGGGAGTTTCTAACGGATTTATGTTTTGTTCCCTCTTTGCATTGGATGTGGTTATTTTTTATGCTATTATTGTGCCTCCTTTCTCCCCTCATTGTCCTCTAATGGGTACACAGTGTGGTGATCCTTCCGTAATCTGATGGGTACACAGTGGGGTGATCCTTCCGTAATCTGATGGGTACACAGTGGGGTGATCCTTCCGTAATCTGATGGGTACACAGTGGGGTGATCCTTCCGTAATCTGATGGGTACACAGTGGGGTGATCCTTCTGTATTCTGATGGGTACATAGTGGGGTGACCCTTCCGTATTCTGATGGGTACATAGTGGGGTGACCGTTCTGTATTCTGATGGGTACATAGTGGGGTGACCCTTCCGTAATCTGATGGCTACACAGTTGGGTGACCCTTCCATAATCTAATGGCTACACAGTGGGGTGACCCTTTCGTAATCTGATGGGTACACAGTGTAGTGACCCTTCCATACTCTGATGGGTACACAGTTGGGTGACCCTTCCGAAATCTGATGTGTATACAATTGGGTGACCCTTCTGTAATCTGATGGGTGCACAGTGGGGTGACTTTTTCTTAATCTGATGGGTATACAATGGGGTGACCCTTCCGTAATCTGATGGGTACAAAGTGAGGTGACCCTTCTGTAATCTGATGGGTACACAGTGGGGAGACCCTTCTGTAATTTGATGGGTACATAGTGGGGTGACCCTTCTGTAATCTGATGGGTACATAGTGGGGTGACCCTTCTGTAATCTGATGGGTACAAAGTGAGGTGACCCTTCTGTAATCTGATGGGTACAAAGTGAGGTGACCCTTCTGTAATCTGATGGGTACACAGTGGGGAGACCCTTCTGTAATTTGATGGGTACATAGTGGGGTGACCCTTCTGTAATCTGATGGGTACATAGTGGGGTGACCCTTCTGTAATCTGATGGGTACAAAGTGAGGTGACCCTTCTGTAATCTGATGGGTACAAAGTGAGGTGACCCTTCTGTAATCTGATGGGTACACAGTGGGGTGACCCTTCTGTAATCTGATGGGTACATAGTGGGGTGACCCTTCTGTAATCTGATGGGTGCAGAGTGGAGTGACCATTCTGTAATCTGATGGGTACACAGTGGGGTGACCCTTCCATATTCTGATGGGAACATAGTGGGGTGACCCTTCCGTAATCTGATGGGAACATAGTGGGGTGACCCTTCCGTAATCTGATGGGAACATAGTGGGGTGACTCTTCCGTAGTCTGATGGGTACACAGTGGGGTGACCCTTCTGTAATTTGATGGGTACACAGTGGGGTGGCCTTTCATAATCTGATGGGTACACATTGGGGAGACCCTTCCGTAATCTGATGGGTGTACAGTAGAGTGACCCTACTGTCGCTGGTCTACCCATTGCCAGATCTTATATAAACATTCGGGGATCATGTGATTGTTTTCTTGTTTTCCTGAGACGACTTCTAAGCAGCTCATTAAAGGGGCCGCACTCATGACTTATTCATCACCCTGGGAGAGAATAAATAATCTTTATTTTTATATAGCGCTAACATATTCCGCAGCGCTTTACAGTTTGCACACACATTATCATCGCTGTCCCTGATGGGGCTCACAATCTAAATTTCCTATCAGTATGTCTTTGGAATGGAGGGTATGGAGGGTGGAGGGTAGAGAATGGAGGGTCTGTGCCACCGCCGCTCTCCCACTGCACAATGCGCCCCAGGAACACAACATTAGGTGGACTAATCGCATTTCAGATATTTCTGGCCCGGTCACAATCCTGTTTCTTCTCTGTGATGGCTGAAGTTCGAGCTTCCAGCTTGTCCAGGCCACGCTATATATTATTCACCGCGTATCACATTGCCCAGCACAATGCTGACTCAGCCGAATTTAGGACATAAGTGTGTATTTATTGTGTTGGCCGCACAATTCCCAGGAAGAAGCCACATCTGGAGGCAGAAGACGCTCCGCACAGCGGCGACTAGAAAAACACAACCACAAGATCAGGGGAACTGCAGAGATATCATGCTCTGGGCAAAATGCAAGTCCAGGTCATCATGGCTGCAGAGCTAATGACGGTGTGCGCGTGCTCCCCGTGTGCCCCCCGTGTGCGCGTGCCGCCCGTGTGCGTGTGCCACCCGTGTGCGTGTGCGCCTTCTATGTGCTCCACTACTGGTGATGCACCAACCGAAAAGCGAGATGGGCTCCGCCTTCTATGTGCTCCACTACTGGTGATGCACCAACTGAAAAGCGAGATGGGCTCCGCCTTCTATGTGCTCCACTACTGGTGATGCACCAACCGAAAAGCGAGATGGGCTCCGCCTTCTATGTGCTCCACTACTGGTGATGCACCAACCGAAAAGCGAGATGGGTTCTACAAGTAAGGCACAGCTTTGCCCAGACAAAAAGGGGGCATCACTTAACCCTACAAGGCCCCTGACTCCGGCTATACTGACCGCTATTTCCTGTGCTGATCTCTAAGGAGAGAAATGGGTGAAGGAAAGGGAAGTTCAAGGAATCGGCTCCTAAATGGCTGCTAAAGTGTAACTTCCTGCAACATTCCAGTATGACGGACTTTATCATGAAGCTGGAAGTATTTATTTTACTCGCTTATATAGCGCCATCATATACCATGGCACTTTACAGACATCATCTTGGCTGTCCCCATTGGGGCTCACATGCTACATTCCCGATCAGTTTGTCTTGGAGTGAGGGAGAAATCACTATGAGGGTAGCGGTATAGTACAATGCATTCTCAGGCAGTATTTGAAATAAAAGGTGTACCGTAATCGTTCTCTAAATATGGCGCTACTATAGGTTTTGTCCAGTATTGCAGATCATCTCGAGTTACCCTCCGTGACGCTGCAGTCAGCACAGATTTCCATTGTGCCCCTATATAATGGATGGCTCCATTGCCAGAACATTTATCCTCGAAGCAAATTCATTGTGACAAGTCAGAGAAAATTATTCTGGCTGCATAAATACTGGGAGCGGCGTGAAGTGCGGGACGGCAAAATGAGGGTAGCAATGTAAATACGGAGGTTTGGAGGTGGACGGGGGACACAGCTTTCCTGTGGATTAATCACAACATTCGCCGGTGTTCCTACTACCCCAAGACATAGAAAATGAGCTTCGGCACCAACACTTGCTTACTATAATGTTACGATGTTCCCCTGGACGCGCGCCAACACAAGCGCCAAACTCTCCAGCTTTGCTTTCTTAGTCATAAATCATTAGAACAGAATGAAAACATGTCATTTTCCTGCCACTATTATGCCGAAAGTGCGCTCAGCACTCGATAACGCCTCACTGTCTAATAAAACGCAGTCGTTCAGGTGTCTAGAAATATCTATGTAGGACCAGTATCAATGAGGCGAACTCTACACGACTCAGATCATTCCACCTGCATTCCAAACCGCGGGAACGCAATCTGCTGCCCACAACGAGGAGCGACACCGGCGCTACAGCACCTGAGCGATAAAAGAGGAAAAGGAGATAAAGAGCGCAACATCCCTAAACATCTGATCTATTAAATGAGTCCTGAAAGATTTAACATTAAGGCTTTTTCCAGAACTGGTGCAGCTCCTCTCCATAATCCTCGGAATGCGAAATACTCATGAGGCAGTATTATAGCAGTTATATTCTTATACATAGGGGGCAGTATTATAGTAGTTATATTCTTGTACATAGGAGCAGTATTATAGTAGTTATATTATTATACATAGGGGGCAGTATTATAGTAGTTATAGTCTTGTACATAGGAGCAGTACTATAGTAGTTATATTCTTGTACATACGAGCAGTATTATAGCAGTTATATTCTTATACATAGGGGGCAGTATTATAGCAGTTATATTCTTATACATAGGGGGCAGTATTATAGCAGTTATATTCTTGTACATAGGAGCAGTATTATAGTAGTTATATTCTTGTACATAGGAGCAGTATTATAGCAGTTATATTCTTATACATAGGGGGCAGTATTATAGTAGTTATAGTCTTGTACATAGGAGCAGTACTATAGTAGTTATATTCTTGTACATACGAGCAGTATTATAGCAGTTATATTCTTATACATAGGGGGCAGTATTATAGCAGTTATATTCTTATACATAGGGGGCAGTATTATAGCAGTTATATTCTTGTACATAGGAGCAGTATTATAGTAGTTATATTCTTGTACACAGGGGCAGTATTATAGTAGTTATATTCTTGTACATAGGAGCAGTATTATAGTAGTTATATTCTTGTACACAGGGGCAGTATTATAGTAGTTATATTCTTGTACACGGGCAGTATTATAGTAGTTATATTCTTGTACATAGGGACAGTATTATAGTAGTTATATTCTTGTACACAGGGGCAGTATTATAGTAGTTATATTCTTGTACATAGGAGCAGTATTATAGTAGTTATATTCTTGTACATAGGGGCAGTATTATAGTAGTTATATTCTTGTACATAGGAGCAGTATTATAGTAGTTATATTCTTGTACACAGGAGCAGTATTATAGTAGTTACAATACTGATATACTACACTCTCACTGGAACCTTAAGCATTAATACGATAAAACAAGAAATAGTTAATAAAATCTATTACCTACACGGAAAATACAATAGTGAATCATTTTGTGCTGAGTGATATTACAGGACGTCATTAGACTGTGAAAGGAGGAAGAAAACGTCTGAATTTCAGTGTTAATTTGGCAAAAATAGCAAAATGTCAAGAATGCTTAAAAATGGTATCAAATCTATTAAGTGATATTACAATGGACATTTCAAAATGTGTAAATTTCTTTTTCTGATGTCAAATTTTCAGGTCATTTTAATTTTTTCTTTTTGTTAAAGTTTTTGGAAAATTGCTGTGGAAACGTGGTTAATAGGCCAGCGCGTTGCTCTGTAATAACGGCAAGAGGAATGTTTAATAAGAGACGCTATTAAACCGTATCCCTAAGTGAAAACACATACTGGAAAAGTGACGACAATTCAGTTGGGAAAGTTGCCAGATTCCTGCAAATGGACAGAGGAGGAAAAGTGCTATGAAGCCCCAACGGGTGGAACTCTAATTTCTATTCATTAAACCAGGTGGCGCCATTCTTCATCTTCACATACAAAAAAAAACCTTTGCCATATTTTAAAATATTTTCAAGTGCAAATTTAGAATGGTAGAAGAAAAAAACAACAATTCTCCTGTAGATGAAAATGTATGCAGATTTACAAAATGTGTCACCTGAAGATTTCTATATATGTGCACATCTCTCTTTATTCCTGCGCATGGGCGGGAGCTTCCTCTGTCAGCCAATCAGATGTCTCCTTCTGCTTCTGACTGAGAAACTGCAGCTTCATCTCCCTCCTCTCCCATAATAATAATAATCTTTATTTTTATATAGCTCTAACATATTCCACAGCGCTTTACAGGTTGCACACATTATCATCACTGTCCCCGTTGGGGCTCACAATCTAAATTCCCTATCAGTAGGTCTTTGGAATGTGGGAGGAAACCGGAGAACCCGGAGGAAACCCGCGCAAACACGGAGCGAACATACAAACTCTTTGCAGATGTTGTCCTTAGTGGGGCTTGAACCCAGGATTCCATCGCTGCAAGGCTGCTGTGCTATCCACTGCGCCACCGTGCTGCTCCCTTCCTTTTTGTTTATCTTCTAAGGCTGGTTTCACAGTTACATAAATCACGAATCACTCTTATCAGAAGAGTCTTTCGACCCGAACTGTTTGTTATATGTATCACGTTGCTGCAGTGCAGGTAGAAGCTAGCTCCGCTAGGTGGCGATAGAGTGGAGAGAGGTCATGCACACAGATGAAGCAGATCTGCTGTCCAGCAGCAAAGCTACCACCAGGTGGCAGCAGACAAGTCAAACAAGCCAGGTCAAATCCAAAACTGTAGCACAGTATTGAAGGAATAAGCAAACTCAGGGTCAGAGACAAGCCAGGAGATCAGTAACGGTCAGGAGCAAATATGCCAAAGACAAGAGACAAAAGCAGGGCAGGGTCCAAGCTAAGTTCAAGTACCAAGAAGTCCAGATACAAAGGGGATACACAGACAGGACAGGGATAATGGTATAACACAGACACGGGTCGAGTCAGGAATAACAGCAGAACAAGTCAGGATGTAACAGATTCAGCTACTCACGCCATAGGCAGAACTATAACGGACACTGCCTGCAGGATGCAGTGAAGAGAAGTAGTCAGCCTGAAAGCAAAACGAGGTAGAGAAAAGTTAACCCTTGACATGATCAGACTGGGAAAGAAAGACAATACAAAACTCGGACTGGATCATGACAATATTCTATGAAGCAAGAGATTGGGCGGAGTTTTCCATGGATCAAGGATGTGTGAATTCAGCCTTATTTTGTACAAAGTGAATTTTTCTGGTAACTGAGGAAGTTTATGAACATTTTGACAAAGAACTAAAAGTAGTGAAAACAGAACTAATTTATATATATAAAAAATACACTTGCATCATTTTCTAATTTATTAGTCCAAATTTTACTAATGTAATTAAAAAAAAAAAATAAAAGGGAAAAAAAATGAACAAAAATTATTCGGTGAAAATCACCAGTCTTTGTAGGTCTACTACTGGCTGACACAAAGCTTTCTGTGGGTCCTCACCGACACCTAAACCTAGATATATTATTTTAGGAAGCAAATTATTAGTTGTCTTTTTTAATTAATTCAAAGTATCAATGATAAAAAGATAATTTTGGATTGTGTTAATTTGGCAATTTTAAATATATTTGGATATTTGAAGTTTATAATTTGGATGATTTTATATTGTAGGACAAACCAAAACCCTCCTAGAAGGGCCATTGTTTTATTGCATGGAACTATGGAAGGACGTCAGTGAATGTCACAGCTCATGACAATATTTCAGAAATCGGAAACGCGCCATTTAGATGGTCAAACTTGTAAAGAAGAGAAGATTACCCAATATTGTGGATGACAGGAAATCAAAATAATTTGCACATAAGATGGAATGGAAGAATGTGAACTTCAGATCTGAAAAATTTAATAGGCTCCAAGGATGGAGAAATAGGATTTTCCATGCACTGAATGTTTCGGAGCAGCTGGATAACTTGAAGTATCTTCCTTCACATCTGGAGAGCAGATGTCACTTCATAGGGCCACAATGATCTGCCAGCCAGATGGAGGAACATGGTGCCTGGAGGACTTATTAAAAAGCCTCTCAAAGGTCCAACCACATTGTGTGAACTGGTCAGCTAAGGCCACCACATGACCTCGGCTTTCGGCCATTCTTAAGTTCCATCAGTCTGGATTTTACAGCCCATTGACTTAGTTTCCTCATTGGTGGTAACGCCAGCCTCATTTTTCCTGAAGGAATATTTTTGGTTTTGGCCCTAGTGGGTAACAACTTTACGACACAGTTTCTTTCAGGTTTTCTTTCCAGGGCTGCACGACAAGGCATGAGAGTCACAGTAAAAGTGAAGAATTACTGGGACGTCTGCAACAATTGTAAAAGTAAAAAAGTTGCAAGTGACAATCTTTTGTTTTTTACTGATGGCCGTAAGGTGACAAAATCACAACATAGATAAAAGTGGGTTCAAGATAAGTCTGGCCTCGAACATGTAGAAACCAGCAGTAACAATGGTCGTGGGATATTCAACCCCAGAGGACCCAGATGGGGAAACAATGCGTGAAATGCAATCTAACAAAAGAAAACATTTCAGAACTTCAGGAACATCTCATTTTATCTCCCTGTAACACATCTATTATCCTACCTACACCATATCATCCGAACATCTCTCGCTCATTCGCTTTCCTGGCGCTTCTCATATGCAGCGTTCGTTTTCCTGGGGTGTCTCATATGCAGCGTTCATTTTCCTGGGGTGTCTCATATGCAGAATTCGGTTTCCTGTGGTGTCTCGCATGCAGCAATCATTTTCCTGGTACATCTCGTATACAGCATTCATTTGCCTGGTACATCCCATATGCAGCATTCGTTTCCCTGGCCCGTTTCATGTGCAGCATTAGTTTATCTAGCGCCTCTCATATGCAGCATTTGTTTTCCTGGTGTGTCTTGTATGTAGCGTTCGTTTTTCCTGGCATGGCACATCTTGTCTGCACCGTCCTTTTCCTGGCACATCTTGTATGCAGCATTCGTTTTCCTGACATCTAATATGCAGCATTTGTTTTCCTGGCATGTCTCGTCTGCAGCGTTAATTTTCCTGGTGTGTCTTGTGTGCAGCATTTGCTTTCCTGGTGTGTCTTGTGTGCAGCATTTGCTTTCCTGGTGTGTCTTGTATGCAGAGTTTGTTTTTCTGGTGTGTCTTGTATGCAGCTTTCGTTTTCCTGGTGTGTCTTGCATGCAGAGTTCGTTTTCCTGGTGTGTCTCGTATGCAGCATTCGTTTTCCTGGTGTGTCTTGTATGCAGCGTTCGCTTTCCTGGTGTGTCTTGTATGCAGCGTTCGCTTTCCTGGTGTGTCTTGTATGCAGCGTTCGTTTTCCTGGCATGTCTTGGGGTTATTTTGTGCATTACATGGAACTGTATAAGCATTCGCACCGGCCTGCAGCTCTTCTGACAGCTATGTAAACTGCGGCAGGCTGTGTTTATACAGAGCGGGTAAGTACTACTTTACACTGTTTAATATTCTCTTTCCTCTGGATCAGCTGAGAACCAGTGAACCGTAAGGAGACTCCTTCCACACTATATATAACATCATTGCTGGGCTGTCAGCAGCCTTCTCTGTGCGAGCAGTCTGCTAAATAAGCCATGAATCCCAGGCCGTGCCTATAGCACAGAGCAACCGCGAGCCGAGCGCAACCGCGAGCCGAGCGCAGCCGCGAGCCGAGTGCAGCCGTGAGTCGAGCGCAGCCGCCCCAAAATAAACAGCCTATATATAATGAGTCAGGGATGTGGAACTGTGCACACTACTGTGTGATAATATGGGGGAGGCATGATGGCGGTGCGGGGTCCTCAGCTGTAATGGGGACAGAGCCGGACTGGCCATTTGGCAATTCTGGCAAATGCCAGAAGGGCCTTGTCTGCTACGTTGTTAACAGAATCGGGGTTCTCAAGACATCCATAATGTTAAGAGTTGTGATGGAGCACAAAGTTGCTGATTCCGTCACTTACCCCAGTAGCCACTGGTACCATTAGAAAGATTGGTCCTACCTTTCCTCCATACAGGGTAATATTAGTAATATATCCCATCTGGTTCATGGGGACGGGGACACCATGGGCCTGTGTGATTTGAAATGCCAGGACTGAATTTCAGCCCCAGTCCGTACCTGAATGGGGAATATTACATACAGCCACAAAACAGAATACTAATACTAACCAGTACTGTGTTGGAGCTCAGTAAACATGACTAATTTCATGGGGCGAGTCCAGTGATGTCACACAGACAGGTCCATGACTAATGATATCACCGGGTGAGTACAGTGAAGTCAAACAGACAAGTCCATGGCTTTGTGATGTCACAGGGTGAGTGCAGTAATGTCACACTGACAGGTCAATGACTAGGTGATGTCACAGGGTGAGTGCAGTGAGGTCACACAGACAGGTCCATGGCTTGGTCATGTCACAGGGTGAGTGCAGTGATGTCACACAGACAGGTCCATGGCTGGGTGATGTCACAGGGTGAGTGCAGTGAGGTCACACAGACAGGTCCATGGCTTGGTCATGTTACAGGGTGAGTGCAGTGAGGTCACACAGACAGGTCCATGGCTTGGTCATGTTACAGGGTGAGTGCAGTGAGGTCACACAGACAGGTCCATGGCTGGGTGATGTCACAGGGTGAGTGCACTGAGGTCACACAGACAGGTCCATGGCTGGGTGATGTCACAGGGTGAGTGCAGTGAGGTCACACAGACAGGTCCATGGCTGGGTGATGTCACAGGGTGAGTGCAGTGAGGTCACACATACAGGTCCATGGCTGGGTGATGTCACAGGGTGAGTGCAGTGAGGTCACACAGACAGGTCCATGGCTGGGTGATGTCACAGTGTGAGTGCAGTGAGGTCACACAGACAGGTCCATGACTGGGTGATGTCACAGGGTGAGTGCAGTGAGGTCACACAGACAGGTCCATGACTGGGTGATGTCACAGGGTGAGTGCAGTGAGGTCACACAGACAGGTCTATGACTGGGTGATGTCGCAGGGTGAGTGCAGTGAGGTCACACAGACAGGTCCATGGCTTGGTCATGTTACAGGGTGAGTGCAGTGAGGTCACACAGACAGGTCCATGGCTGGGTGATGTCACAGGGTGAGTGCAGTGAGGTCACACAGACAGGTCCATGACTCGGTCATGTCACAGGGTGAGTGCAGTGATGTCACACAGACAGGTCCATGACTGGGTGATGTCACAGGGTGAGTGCAGAGAGGTCACACAGACAGGTCCATGGCTTGGTCATGTTACAGGGTGAGTGCAGTGAGGTCACACAGACAGGTCCATGGCTGGGTGATGTCACAGGGTGAGTGCAGTGAGGTCACACAGACAGGTCCATGGCTGGGTGATGTCACAGGGTGAGTGCAGTGAGGTCACACAGACAGGTCCATGGCTGGGTGATGTCACAGGGTGAGTGCAGTGAGGTCACACAGACAGGTCCATGGCTGGGTGATGTCACAGGGTGAGTGCAGTGAGGTCACACAGACAGGTCTATGACTGGGTGATGTCACAGGGTGAGTGCAGTGAGGTCACACAGACAGGTCTATGACTGGGTGATGTCACAGGGTGAGTGCAGTGAGGTCACACAGACAGGTCTATGACTGGGTGATGTCAGAGTGAGTGCAGTGAGGTCACACTTGTAGGCATCTAGTAGATGCCTATGAGTAAGGACATAAAGTCCGAAACGCGTCGGGCGTGCGGGGGATTTTTGCCCCTTGACATTCTAGGACATGTATGTTTTTAACTTTTTACAAATAATGGATTAAATAAAAGACAAAACTTGAATTTTTATGGAAATCACCTGGTGCTGGTTTTTCCATTTTTTTTGCCTGTCACACTTGTAGGTCTGTGGTTAAATGATGTCACAGGGTGAGTGCAGTGAGCTTACAAGCAGAACAGTCTGTAACCAGATGGTGTCGTCATAATAGGTGCAGTGCTGTCACACAGTCAATGTATGAAGTCACTTTGCGGTTGGATGATGATGTCACAAGGTAGGTGCCATGAGGTCACACAATTTTCAAAGCAGGTCAGTCTTCATCTGTATCATGAAGTGCTAATGGATGCAGTGATGTAGCAAAGATCATCATATCTCAGAGCCGGCGTAGCGTGCATGTCTGACATTAGATGATGATGTCACAGGTTGACTCCCGTGACCTCATACAGTCTATATTGCAGGTTAATTTATGATTGGCTGAGGATGTCACAGTCTCTTACTGCAGGTCTGTGAATGAATGATGATGTCACCCAGTAAGTGTAGTGATGTCACCGGGTCAGTCTGTGAATGAATGATGATGTCACCCAGTGCAGTGATGTCACCATGTCAGTGTGTGAGTGACTGATGATGTCACCAAGTCCAGTGATGTCACCATGTCAGTGTGTGAGTGACTGATGATGTCACCAAGTGCAGTGATGTCACCATGTCAGTGTGTGTGTGACTGATGATGTCACCAAGTGCAGTGATGTCACCATGTCAGTGTGTGTGTGACTGATGATGTCACCAAGTGCAGTGATGTCACCATGTCAGTGTGTGAGTGACTGATGATGTCACCAAGTGCAGTGATGTCACACGGGCTTTGTGGCAGTGATATCGATGACATGTGCAGCAATCGAGAGGATAACGATACGCGTCTTAAGCATTTGTATTTTTGTGTCCTCCTTCTTCCTAAGCCGTGCTCAGAACTTTTGCAGATTTTCCTGTAAAGTGAAGGTAAATGGTTTTTATGTTTTATTATTTTTATTTTACAAAGTGCCGTGAAAACCTCCATCTCCAGCGAACTCCCCAGACTAAAATATTATGGAGCGGCGAGCAGCGTCTAAGGCTGAAAGACGCTATTGTTACTGATCTCGGCGACCAGGCCGCCCAGAGCAATAGGAGCTTGTTAGAGAAAGCTGCCGAATAAAGAAGCTCTCAGAGGCCAAGTGAACCATACAAAATGACTTAAACCAACAATAATGACATTGCACCCACCCTCACTGCTGGGTCGCCTCTGTCTGTTCATCGCAGATTCATGGCGAGGGTCTGCGCCTCCTTTTCTGCCTCCGCTCTTCACAAGTTCCTTTTTCTGTTTTGTTTTGTAGTTTCCGGTTCATTGCATCTGAAAGGTGCGAGAAATGATTCTGAAAGTCCAGATCAAGTCGCCTTTTACCCGACGTATAGGAGCCTGGGGCGGCCACGTAACCTGACTGTATGGGCATGTGACCACCGCATCCGCCGCATTCCCAGCTGCCGTGTCATGAGGACGGTTAGCAAAAGACGTCTGCAATTAACCGCGCACCCGGTGGGCAGGAATGACGGCAGGATTGGGGGATTTTCATTTAATTGGGAGAGTAATCCAAGGATTAGTCACTGACCAAGAAAAAAATGGGTAAACGGGTCCTTCAGGATTAGAAAAACATGGGTTCCATCTTCCCAAAACAGAAAATTGTGTGTAGTGGTGGACCAACTCCGCACCGTTCCCTGCAATAGGGCTGAACTGCAATACCAGACACATCCTGTAGACAGGGGTGGCGCTGTTTTTGGCAAAATTTTTGCAATCCTAACCATCTTGGCTGATGGAAATTGCCACGACAGCCCACGTGCATCCTTTATACTAGGACATGGCGAGTGCAAATATCTCAAAAAAAGGTGGAAATCCGTGCCTCGTCCAGGAAATGGTATGTGAACGTCGCAGGGTCTGCACGTTTTACAGAATTTTATGGACGATACATTGACGACTAATTTTCCCACCCATCAGCCGAGCCCATGTACCATGTTGAGCAATGGGGTCCGACTGACACTCGGGAAACACCGCTCTGCGCCATTCCTGCCCGACAGGCAACATATGGATCTGGGCAGGCGCCGCGCACTCCGGAATGCGGCCCCGAGGTTTCACATCACAAAAATCCCCATTATTAGGTCAAGGGAGAAAAAAAAATAAGTCGAGAGGGACGTTGTGGTTAAAAGTGATCCTAACAGAGTAAGACAAGTCATTTTTTCACCTTAAACCAGAGTCCTCCGGGAGCAGAGGCACTAAGAAGGCAGGAAACGGAGAAGTGTAAGGAGCGCGGGAGGAGGCTCAGCGCTGCCCCCAGTAACACTTGTACCGATTGTATACAGGAGCAGAGCGGATACACCAGGAGCAGCCCAAATGGTGGCACCGGCCAAAGGGGCAGCACCACACAGGCCCCGAGGGCAGGACAGTGACTGCTTATTATAGTATAGATGGAGAATTGTTTGTCACAAGCTGTTTATTATATGGCAGTATTATATCAGCACCATTACTATAGCAGCATTATATCAGCACTATTACTATGGCAGCATTATATCAGCACTATTACTATGGCAGCATTATTACAGTAGTATTACTATGGTAGTATAATAACAGTACTATTACTATGGCAGTATAATAACAGCACTATTACTATGGCAGTATAATAACAGCACTATTACTATGGCAGCATTATTACAGTAGTATTACTATGGCAGTATAATAACAGTACTATTACTATGGCAGTATAATAACAGCACTATTACTATGGCAGCATTATATCAGTACTATTACTATGGCAGTATAATAACAGCACTATTACTATGGCAGTATAATAACAGCACTATTACTATGGCAGTATAATAACAGCACTATCACTATGGCAGCATTATATCAGTACAATTACTATGGCAGTATAATAACAGCACTATTACTATGGCAGCATTATATCAGTACAATTACTATGGCAGTATAATAACAGCACTATCACTATGGCAGCATTATATCAGTACAATTACTATGGCAGTATAATAACAGCACTATTACTATGGCAGTATAATAACAGCACTATTACTATGGCAGCATTATATCAGCACTATTACTATGGCAGTATAATAACAGCACTATTACTATGGCAGTATAATAACAGCACTATTACTATGGCAGTATAATAACAGCACTATCACTATGGCAGCATTATATCAGTACAATTACTATGGCAGTATAATAACAGCACTATTACTATGGCAGTATAATAACAGCACTATCACTATGGCAGCATTATATCAGTACTATTACTATGGCAGTATAATAACAGCACTATTACTATGGCAGTATAATAACAGCACTATTACTATGTCAGCATTATATCAGTACTATTACTATGGCAGTATAATAACAGCACTATTACTATGGCAGTGTAATAACAGTGCTATTACTATGGCAGTATAACAGCACTATTACTATGGCAGTATAATAACAGCACTATTACTATGGCAGCATTATATCAGTACTATTACTATGGCAGTATTATTACAGCACTATTACTATGGAAGTATTATTACAGCACTATTGCTATGGCAGTATTGTATCACCACTTTTACAATGCAATATTATATCAGCACTATTACTATGGCAGTATTTATATATAAAACTTCATATTCTTAGTTTAGCGCGTTACATCCAATCCATATACGTTAAGATAATTGTGGCTACTTTTAGGGTCTCACTGGCCCCTCGCTTGCAGGGCTCCTGCAATGCTGCAGATATGACAGGGGGGTAGACATATCATTGGTGCAGCCGCACGGGGCCCAGGAGGTAAGAGGGCCCATTTCTGCCTCCACTGCAGGTGGAATTTTGTATTATGAGGAGCTATTGGACTGGAAAGGACCCCTATAATGTTCTTGCACGGGGCCCATTTATGTCTGTGTCCGTCAGTGAGATATGACAGTCGTCTCTGATTTGTGCCCTTACCTACTATATTATGCACTCAGTATAAATGTGCTACATACACAACATTAAGAAGAAATGGTTATTTTAAGGGGAGAGGCATTAGGAATAAGAATAACAGTATTTTTAACTAATGAGTTGCATCCATTGGTTTAGGTTCGTCCGCCTGACACCTTTGACCTCGCTAATGCCCCCGGGTCGCCAGGGGTTGCTGCCTGGAAAATTCTTTCTAGAACTCTTTAAAGTGATTATCTGACAGAGCCTGATACATGAGAAATGCTGCGCTCCAACACCTGCCTGCAATTAAAGGAGTAGTCTGTCCTCACCCCCTGACTCCTGTGCCCCCTTCTGCTTTCATGTGAAAAATTGGAAAAATATGAAACGCCAAAAAAATTTAACATCGCACGTTATAGATCAAGGAATGGGACGGTGCGGCGGTGGGATTGGTTGTGGCATCCGTCCTCGGTCTCCAGCCGTCCAAAACTATAACCATCTGCAGGGCTTTTGGCAAAGGTATTAATAATGAGCTTTTATGTAAAACGTATGTGGAAGCGGCACTGTGGGGGGATGGACCTGGACGGACCCATCAACCTGGCATGGTTGTGATTAGACGTGGACAACGCACGATTATCAGAAAAAAAAAAAACCTTCTCAATTATGGCCTACAGCACAATGCCAGCTGGCTGCAAGAAAGCCCTGGAATTAGGTTCTAGGCACTTTTGTAATTTCAGGGCTGGGTTCAAGCACGATCCAGGTGCAAGAGCGGAACAAACATGGGACAAAGGGTACGGGACATCAGCAAAGAAGCCACAGACTGGGGTCACGTCATGGAAGACGGCCCTGTCCACGGGAGCTTACAATCTATAGTGATTGGATTGCAGAGCTCTATATGAAGCAGAGAAGTAGGAATTCTGGTAATTATAAGGCACAGCAATAGTATGTCTAATGACTAGGTACATTGCTATTAGATCTTAGCTGACCCTGCAATGATTCCTGGGCGCAGAGCAAACGCCCGCTGCATAACGATGCCGCCCAGCACACGCCCGCTGCAGCGCCACTCTGCCATTCCCAATTACCTTATTTTCCTATTAAAACTATGATTCATCTCTTCCCGGCAAGAAAGGGCTGGACCCTTGGAGACGTGTGGACGGAGTGTCAGGGAGTCTTTAGGTTGGACGCATTTTATAAGTGAGGTCACCAGCGAAGAGACAGCCAGTAACACCAAAATGCAAGTCGCATCCAAGAAAAGGAGACAACTCAACCCATTTACCGGCAGATATGGAACAGTGGTGGTGTGGCCGAAAAAAAAAAAAAAGATTGGGACAACTCTTAATTTCTCAACCAGACTTCCTTATGTAAATGTTAGAAAAATATTTAGAATTGAGAGTCCTCAGTGGTTGATACCTTTTAATGGTGAACTGAAAAGATGGTAACAAATTGCAGCTTTCGAGACTACACAGGTCTCTTCATCAGGCAAAGACTAAAACAAATTCTGAAGAATCATATATTTATGCACAAAACATCACAGAAAATAAAAAAAGGGAAAAACTATGGATAAGACAGGTGACATGAAGCAGAATGTTATATAAATGTTGTATTTTTTCTAAAGACAGAGGAACATAATGAGGGTTATACTCCTACAACGCATCCATTTTCCTATAAAAAGACAATTTCCAATCATTTCTGTAGTAAACTCCTCATCGACCGAAAGAATCCTCCAGCAGTAATCCAAAAAATAGTAGGGGGTGAGGAGGGGGATGCAGCTGCACAATCTGCTCCTCTGAGTCTTTGCTGTGAGAAGAGAGTGAAAGTCACATGACAATATCCCTCCCTCCGATTTGACTCGAATGCTGTGAGAGGAAAGCGGGAAGTCATCACTTTCCGGTTCTTGCCCCTATTTTTGGCACATGGGCAGAAAGGTGGAAGGAGGTGGCAGTTCCTGCGAATCCTAAATCCAATCTAGGTTGGAAATTAGGAAAAATGTTAATTTCTTAAACTTCAGCCACTTAGAAAAAGCAGGATAAGTAGATGAGGAGGAGGGGGATGCAGCTGCAGGATCTCTTCCACATGCTTTGACTGCCCGCTGCGAGAGGGAGGAGGGAGTTTTGTTCAACAAAGTGAGAACATTCTGGTGTTTGTTGCCCCTTTTTGGTCACATCGGCAGAAAAGTGTGAGGAATCATCCCCGTTTATTAATCTCGAATCCAAGTGTGGTTGAAGATTGGTGGAAAGGAAAGTGTTGATGAGACCATGAGTTACAGGCGTCAGTGGTCATGGACAGTCCTGGAGCTCAGATTCATCTCCAGAGACGCCGGGCCCGAGACGATGTGTTTGCCGCCTCCACGCTCGGTAGCTCCATCTCACTGTTTACATGTGCAATAAACACGAGCCGCTGTTTACATGATCCTGTAAGTACAATTGTTTTCACATGTGGAGGCCAAAGAAAAATTAGATGTGTTTGAGTAACGGATAGAGTCTTGGAAGAAATCTCAGAAAATAAATCTCCCTCTTCTTCCCAGCCGATCTGGATAAATCATTAGCTTTATTATGTTTACATGTGCTAGAAAGCAAAACTCACGATGGCGGCGGGATAACGATGGCGACAACGGAGATAAGAATATTATTGTGAGCCGGACAAGGTGCTAGATTATTGGATATTCAGAATAATCATCAGCGGAAAAATATGTGATGAAGTGAGTGCAGCTCTAGAGTATAATACAGCAAGTAACTTAGGATCAGTAATGTAATGTATGTACACAGTGACTGCACCAGCAGAATAGTGAGTGCAGCTCTAGAGTATAATACAGCAAGTAACTTAGGATCAGTAATGTAATGTATGTACACAGTGACTGCACCAGCAGAATAGTGAGTGCAGCTCTGGAGTATAATACAGGATGTAACTCAGGATCAGTAATGTAATGTATGTACACAGTGACTGCACCAGCAGAATAGTGAGTGCAGCTCTGGAGTATTATACAGCAAGTAACTTAGGATCAGTAATGTGATGTATGTACACAGTGACTGCACCAGCAGAATAGTGAGTGCAGCTCTGGAGTATAATACAGGAGGTAACTTAGGATCAGTAATGTAATGTATGTACACAGTGACTGCACCAGCAGAATAGTGAGTGCAGCTCTGGAGTATAATACAGGAGGTAACTTAGGATCAGTAATGTAATGTATGTACACAGTGACTGCACCAGCAGAATAGTGAGTGCAGCTCTGGAGTATAATACAGGATGTAACTCAGGATCAGTAATGTAATGTATGTACACAGTGACTGCACCAGCAAAATAGTGAGTGCAGCTCTGGAGTATAATACAGGAGGTAACTTAGGATCAGTAATGTATGTACACAGTGACTGCACCAGCAGAATAGTGAGTGCAACTCTGGAGTATAATACAGGAGGTAACTTAGGATCAGTAATGTAATGTATGTACACAGTGACTGCACCAGCAGAATAGTGAGTGCTGCTCTGGAGTATAATACAGGATGTAACTCAGGGTCAGTAATGTAATGTACACAGTGACTGCACCAGCAGAATAGTGAGTGCAGCTCTGGAGTATAATACAGGAGGTAACTCAGGATCAGTAATGTATGTACACAGTGACTGCACCAGCAGAATAGTGAGTGCAGCTCTGGGGTATAATACAGGATGTAACTCAGGGTCAGTAATGTAATGTATGTACACAGTGACTGCACCAGCAGAATAGTGAGTGCTGCTCTGGAGTATAATACAGGATGTAACTCAGGATCAGTAATGTAATGTATGTACACAGTGACTGCACCAGCAGAATAGTGAGTGCAGCTCTGGGGTATAATACAGGATGTATCTCAGGATCAGTAATGTAATGTATGTACACAGTCACTCTACCAGCAGAATAGTGAGTGCAGCTCTGGGGTATAATACAGGATGTAACTCAGGATCAGTAATGTAATGTATGTACACAGTGACTGCACCAGCAGAATAGTGAGTGCTGCTCTGGAGTATAATACAGGCTTAGTAATGTAATGACTACTATGGTATTGATAATGAGAAATACTTTGCCGTTGTTTTCTGAATGGCGGTATTAACCTGTGCAGTCATCGCTGCTCCACAACTAATTTGATGAGAACCCCTCCAGGACGCTTTCCCCCACATGTCATACATGTTGTTATTTAGCTTCCTTCTGATTTACTTTGCTCAGGAGCTGTGACTTGCAGCCAGCTGGAACCTGCACTCCGACCTCATTAACAGCTTGTTTATAGTTCAAACAGCCCAGCACATATTTCTCCAAAAGTGTCATTAATTGGGGGAAAAAAACTTCAAGTAAGTGAGTGGCACCACATAAATCCCAGCCTGTACATAATGCACTGCTATCAGCTTCTGGGAAAGCTCCTGCTGAGATCAGGCCTTTTCTGCTCCATGGAAAAAATGAAGAGTGAGAGCTGGAGACATGGATGGGACCAGAGTCTGGAGCTTCCAGGTGAAACATAGTGCGAAATGCCAGATTACATCCCGCACATGGCGGCAACAGAAATGGTCACTGCCACACGGTTCAGGGCAATCCCTACCTGCTGGGATCAACAGTGATCGTCTGCTGGCAGCAACTGGTCAATTCCCCTGCAGCACCTCCACAGGCATAACGAAGTATTACACTTTGCCTATTTTAATCAATAGGATGCCTGTGTAATTCAGGACAGGTCGGGTCCTCCAGAGCAGAGGTCCCCAACTCCAGTCCTCAAGGCCCACCAACAGGTCATGTTTTCAGGATTTCCTTTGCATTGCACAGGTGATGCAATTATTACCTGGGCAAGACTAAGGAAATCCTGAAAACATGACATGTTGGTGGGCCAAGAGGACTGGAGTTGGGGACCTCTGCTCCAGAGCAAGAGACGCTCTTTGTAACCCCGCTCTCCATTTTGGCCAACAGCTGAGGATCCTGGACACCTGACCCACAGGTATTAAAGGGTTATTCTCTAAAATGCCTGTTCCCAGGTGTCCCGACATCCCCTTTAAGGTTATGTTTTGTCTAGTGCACGGTCCATACCCTGTCCCCTAGGGCGTGCACTCGTTATTACACCATGCATCAGTATTGTCTGGAGAGTTCCTTGAAATCTTTCTTATCGCAAAAAAAAAACAAAAAAACGTTTTCTTTGCACTTATTCCAAAGTACTGGTTGACTTGAAAGTGTTTCAAGATCTCTGCTTGCTGTCAGTGAAGGAAAACAGTTGATGAATGCATTGGAAGGCTGGAAAACGATCCTGATCATGTGCCACACACGGCTGCAGTTTGCTACAATGTATCAGAGAAGAAGGAAACATGTCTTTCCCCTGCACAATACATTGTAACAAACCCTCAGCTGTCGGGGTTTTCATTACACAACTGACATATATGACAATGTTCTGACATTAGATTCGGCAGCGTCGTCACCTCTGGTATTCATGGTGGGGGAGGAGAACATGAGGCTTTTGCGCCCGGCCCCAGAGTTTTAGGCTAAGCCTCAGACCCCATATTCCGGCACCAGGCGGGTTAGTAAATAAAGCCTTTCATTAATTCCATGCCCATAAATTACCCGGCCTAACCTGCGCTTACTTACTAGTCTCCGGGGCGCTGTATAAATATTGCCGTCCTTCACCTGTTGTGGTTCTCCCCGACAATAAGAAGCCGTGATAGTCTTCCAGCGCCAATGACGTAGCACGCAGCGGCCAGAAAGCATTGATGTCATGATGATTGGCAGTGCCAGGAAAAGCAAAGGTTGCCGTAATTAACCGGATTCCCGTAACCAATAGCCCAGGTGTTTGGACGTGTCGGCGCACACCTGTCCATACGAGCGCACGGCGCTCCGGGCCTGGACGCACCCAGGGAACGAGAACCAGACAGATACGCAATTTCTACTCCGACGCCCCCGCCGGCGATTTATGATGTGTTACATTGTGTCATTGCTTGATACAAGGCAATAGCAAAGCATCATAAATTGTGCATCGGGCTCAACGACTTGGAGATTTTTATTAAGTGGAGGGGTTTTTTTGTGACTTTTACGCAGCCCGAGAGGCGCCCAAGTGCTGAGCGCTCAAACCACCCCAATGACTCACAGTCATCTGCACTCTGACGGGAAGGTGTGAGCGCTCCGCCATGGTCTGCAAGCCTGTAATTAAAGGTGACGTAATGAAGGTGACCAGACACAGATTGCAGGGCGGTCCGACCATCTAATATGTATGGGGGGTCCCAACTCTCATTCAACAGCAGATGTCAGGAGAAAGAAGAAAGGATTGGACATGTTGCAATCCAACATGGCCGACCCTTTGTACTTATAGGAGACTCACTGCCACCTGGCTGCTTTTTCCCTTTAAATTTGAACACAAACACGATCGGATGAGTCAGATATAAGTGTGAAAGAGGGAAGGTCGGGAGGACTGGATGTTGGATGTAATGTACCTTTGTCGATCTCCACCTCTTGCAGATGAGAGAAGACCCCAGGAAGGACAGAACCTACAAGAAACAAAATGAGCAAAAACCCTGCTGTAACTAAATACGTAAAAAAAGCAAAAGTGCATTTAAATAACACAGAGTTCTTAGTTATACTGTTCTTGATCAAAAATAGCATAAAAGCCATCCCACCGTCAACAAGGTGACTCTGATCGGGACGGTTCTACGCTGTCGAATATTGAAAACCTTATCATGTGTCAGAATTGACCTCAGTGTGTGAATAAGGGCAGACAAAAGGATGGGGTCCCAACCTGTGGTCACCTGTCTGGGGAAGCCTTTAAATGTAGCGCCAAGCCAAGGAGAGGGAGGCCACACGCCGGCTTGCACAGAATGTAAAAATACAAAGAAAAAACACAAAAATTGAGCTTGGTTTGATTTGGTATACATGCAGCACATACACATGTTCACATTGGCCATAAAACATACAAAACCAAAATACAAGAAACAAAATGAGCAAAAACCCTGCTGTAACTGAATAGGTAAAGCGCAAAAGGACCGGGTCCCAACCAGTGGACACCAGTCTGGGGAAGCCGGAGAACTCTGTGTTACTTACATGCACTTTTGCTCTTTACGTATTTGGTTACAGCATGGTTTTTGCTCATTTTGTTTCTGGTAGGTTTTGTATGTTTTATGGCCAATGTGAACATGTGTTTATGTGCTGCCTATGTACCAACTTAAAGGGAACCTGTCACCTGAATTTGGCGGGACCAGTTTTGGGTCATATGGGCGGAGTTTTCAGGTGTTTGATTCACCCTTTCCTTACCCGCTGGCTGCAATATTGGATTGAAGTTCATTCTCTGTCCTCCATAGTACACGCCTGCGAAAGGTAATCTTGCATTGCGCAGGCGTGTACTACGGAGGACAGAGAATGAACTTCAATCCAATATTTCGGCCAGCGTGCAGCCAGCGGGTAAGGAAAGGGTGAATCAAGCACCTGAAAACTCCGCCCATATGACCCACAACTGGTCCCGCCAAATTCAGGTGACAGGTTCCCTTTAAGTTTTTTTCTTAGCAATGACAGGTGTAGACAAGCATGTAGTCTCTCATCTGAGAGAATTGGGCATAGTCATCCATACAGGATGATGCACAGCCCATAGTCCTCCATATAGTATAATGCACCCCCATAGTCCTCCATATAGTACAATGCACAGCCCATAATCATCCATAAAGTATAATGCATAGCCCATAGTCCTCTATATAGTATGATGAACAGCCCATAGTCCTCCATATAGTATAATGCACAGCCCATAGTCCTCCATAAAGTATACTGCACAGCCCATCATCATCCTTAAAGTGTAATACACAGCCCATCGTCCTCCATATGATGTAAAGCACAGCCCATAGTCCTCCATAGAGTATAATGCACTCCCTAGTCCTCCATATAGTATAATGTACAGCTCATAGTCATCCATATAGTATAATGCACAGCCCATAGTTCTCCATATAGTATAATGCACAGCCCATAGTCCTCCATATAGTATAATGCACAACCCATAGTTCTCCATATAGTATAAGGCACAGCCCATAGTCCTCCATATAGTATAATGCACAGCCCATAGTCCTCTGGCACAGCCCATAGTCCTCCATATAGTATAATGCACAGCCCATAGTCCTCCATATAGTATAATGCACCCCCATAGTCCTCCATATAGTATAATGTACAGCTCATAGTCATCCATATAGTATAATGCACAGCCCATAGTCCTCCATATAGTATAATGCACAGCCCATAGTCCTCCATCTATATATATAATTGCCTAAGGGTTTTTCCGTCTGTCTGTCTGTCTGTCTGTCTGTCCTGGAAATCCCGGCTCTCTGATTGGTCGAGGCCGCCAGGCCTCGACCAATCAGAGACCGGCACAGCATCGACGTAGAAATCCCGCGTCTGATTGGTCGAGGCCGCCAGGCCTCGACCAATCAGCAACGGGCACAGCGATGATGATGTCATAAAGGACGTAGAAATCCCGCGTCTGATTGGTCGAGGCCGCCAGGCCTCGACCAATCAGCAACGGGCACAGCGACGATGATGTCATAAAGGACGTAGACATCTCACGTTTCTGATTCAGCGACGGGCACAGTATCGACATAGATGTCATAATGGTTGCCATGGCGACGATGATGTCATAGGTTGCCTCGAACAATCAGCGACGGGCACAGTCTGCCGCGAATTCTGGAATCATCATTGTCCATATACTACGGGGACATGCATATTCTAGAATACCCGATGCGTTAGAATCGGGCCACAATCTAGTCTATATATATAATTGTCTAAGGGTTTTTCCGTCTGTCTGTCTGTCTGTCTGTCCTGGAAATCCCGCGTCTCTGATTGGTCGAGGCCGCCAGGCCTCGACCAATCAGAGAGCGGCACAGCATCGACGTAGAAATCCCGCGTCTCTGATTGGTCGAGGCCTAGCGGCCTCGACCAATCAGCAACGGGCACAGCGACGATGATGTCATAAAGGATGTAGACATCCCGCGTCTCTGATTGGTCGAGGCCGCCAGACCTCGACCAATCAGCGACGGGCACAGCGACGATGATGTCATAAAGGACGTAGACACCTCACGTTTCTGATTCAGCGACGGGCACAGTATCGACGTAGATGTCATAATGGTTGCCATGGCGACGATGATGTCATAAAGGTTGCCTCGACCAATCAGCGACGGGCACAGTGTGCCGCGAATTCTGGAATCATCATTGTCCATATACTACAGGGACATGCATATTCTAGAATACCCGATGCGTTAGAATCGGGCCACCATCTAGTATAGTATAATGCACAACCCATAGTTCTCCATATAGTATAATGCACAGCCCATAGTCCTCCATATAGTATAATGCACAGCCCATAGTCCTCTATATAGTATAAGGTACAGCCCATAGTCATCCATATAGTATAATGCACAGCCCATAATCATCCATAAAGTATAATGCATAGCCCATAGTCCTCTATATAGTATGATGAACAGCCCATAGTCCTCCATATAGTATAATGCACAGCCCATAGTCCTCCATAAAGTATACTGCACAGCCCATCATCATCCTTAAAGTGTAATACACAGCCCATCGTCCTCCATATGATGTAAAGCACAGCCCATAGTCCTCCATAGAGTATAATGCACTCCCTAGTCCTCCATATAGTATAATGTACAGCTCATAGTCATCCATATAGTATAATGCACAGCCCATAGTTCTCCATATAGTATAATGCACAGCCCATAGTCCTCCATATAGTATAATGCACAACCCATAGTTCTCCATATAGTATAAGGCACAGCCCATAGTCCTCCATATAGTATAATGCACAGCCCATAGTCCTCTGGCACAGCCCATAGTCCTCCATATAGTATAATGCACAGCCCATAGTCCTCCATATAGTATAATGCACCCCCATAGTCCTCCATATAGTATAATGTACAGCTCATAGTCATCCATATAGTATAATGCACAGCCCATAGTCCTCCATATAGTATAATGCACAGCCCATAGTCCTCCATCTATATATATAATTGCCTAAGGGTTTTTCCGTCTGTCTGTCTGTCTGTCTGTCTGTCTGTCTGTCCTGGAAATCCCGGCTCTCTGATTGGTCGAGGCCGCCAGGCCTCGACCAATCAGAGACCGGCACAGCATCGACGTAGAAATCCCGCGTCTGATTGGTCGAGGCCGCCAGGCCTCGACCAATCAGCAACGGGCACAGCGATGATGATGTCATAAAGGACGTAGAAATCCCGCGTCTGATTGGTCGAGGCCGCCAGGCCTCGACCAATCAGCAACGGGCACAGCGACGATGATGTCATAAAGGACGTAGACATCTCACGTTTCTGATTCAGCGACGGGCACAGTATCGACATAGATGTCATAATGGTTGCCATGGCGACGATGATGTCATAGGTTGCCTCGAACAATCAGCGACGGGCACAGTCTGCCGCGAATTCTGGAATCATCATTGTCCATATACTACGGGGACATGCATATTCTAGAATACCCGATGCGTTAGAATCGGGCCACAATCTAGTCTATATATATAATTGTCTAAGGGTTTTTCCGTCTGTCTGTCTGTCTGTCTGTCCTGGAAATCCCGCGTCTCTGATTGGTCGAGGCCGCCAGGCCTCGACCAATCAGAGAGCGGCACAGCATCGACGTAGAAATCCCGCGTCTCTGATTGGTCGAGGCCTAGCGGCCTCGACCAATCAGCAACGGGCACAGCGACGATGATGTCATAAAGGATGTAGACATCCCGCGTCTCTGATTGGTCGAGGCCGCCAGACCTCGACCAATCAGCGACGGGCACAGCGACGATGATGTCATAAAGGACGTAGACACCTCACGTTTCTGATTCAGCGACGGGCACAGTATCGACGTAGATGTCATAATGGTTGCCATGGCGACGATGATGTCATAAAGGTTGCCTCGACCAATCAGCGACGGGCACAGTGTGCCGCGAATTCTGGAATCATCATTGTCCATATACTACAGGGACATGCATATTCTAGAATACCCGATGCGTTAGAATCGGGCCACCATCTAGTATAGTATAATGCACAACCCATAGTTCTCCATATAGTATAATGCACAGCCCATAGTCCTCCATATAGTATAATGCACAGCCCATAGTCCTCTATATAGTATAAGGTACAGCCCATAGTCATCCATATAGTATAATGCACAGCCCATAGTCCTCCATATAGTATAATGCACCCCCATAGTCCTCCATATAGTATAATACACAGCCCATAGTCATCCATAAAGTATAATGCACAGCCCATAGTCCTCCATATAGTATAATGCACAGCCCATAGTCCTCCATATAGTATAATGCACCCCCATAGTCCTCCATATAGTATAATACACAGCCCATAGTCATCCATAAAGTATAATGCACAGCCCATAGTCATCCATATAGTATAATGCACAGCCCATAGTCTTCCATATTGTATAATGCACCCCCATAGTCCTCCATATAGTACAGGGTGGAGCGCGGTAATTTGCTGATTTGGGAATGAAATAAAAAAATTATGATCATTAGAAAAATTTATTTTATATTTTAATTATACTGAACAGTAATGGAATTTTTAAATTACATGGTTTTAAATAGTGTATCTGGCAAATGTCGACCTTCGCTATCCACACACTGCTGCATACGTTTTCTGAAGTTTTCATGAACTCTAGCAAGCATGTCCACTGGTATTCTGCCAATTTCAGCTTCAATATTGTTCCTTAGGTCTTCCAAGGTGTTGGGACGGTTGATATACACCTTAGACTTCAGGTAACCCCAAAGGAAAAAATCGCATGGGGCTAAATCTGGTGAGCGTGCTGGCCAGTTCACATCTCCCCTCAAAGAGATAAGCCGTCCAGGAAACATTTGCCTCAAACAATTCATGGTAACCCTCGCTGTGTGTGCAGTGGCACCATCCTGTTGGAACCATGTATCCTCTAGTTCCATTGCCTCAAGAGCCGGCTGAAAATAATCCTGTATCACAGACAAGTACCGTTCGGAGTTCACAGTTATGGCACGACCATTATCCTGAAAAAAGTAAGGACCAATGATGCCTACTCGTGATATGGCGCACCACACAGTGAAAATGAGGTGAAAATGTGCCTCATCAGAAAAAAACACAATTGCGTCACGGGGTATCGTTGCTAACATGTCTTCACAAGAGGTCCGCCGTGTCAAATAGTCCCATGCTGACAAATGTTGGACCACGCACATTTTATACGGGTGAAAATTCAGTTCATCATGAAGAATCCGGTGGAGAGAACGTCTTGAAATGCCAAGAGCAAATGATTGCTTCCGAGCAGAGCGTTTCGGAGATTGCAGTACTGCTGCTCTAACTCTCTCGATGTTTTGTGGTGTTGTAATCCTTCTCTCAGGTCCCCTTCGTACACATGACACATTCCCTGCTGTTCTGAATGCATTCACCCAATTTACAATTGATTGCCGTCCAGGAACACGTCCGCGTGGAGGAACAGCGAATTGTAAACGAAAAGCACGCTGCACTGCAATGATCGAGTGGGCATTTGAAAAATACGCTTCAACACAAAATGACCTCTCCTCACGTGTCCACTGCATGATGGCAACTGAAAGGCAGAGGAATACAAATCTCCCATCAGCCACTGTAAGACACACCCACTCTCCTCTCTCTTCGACCGACAGTGCCGCCACAGCATGCAGTGCAAAAAAGCAAATTACCGCGCTCCACCCAGCCCATAGTCCTCTATATAGTATAATGCACAGCCCACAGTCCTCTATATCAGGGGTCCCCAACTCCAGTCCTCAAGGCCCACCAACATGTCATGTTTTCAGGATTTCCTTAGTCTTGCCCAGGTAATAATTGCATCACCTGTGCAATGCAAAGGAAATCCTGAAAACATGACCTGTTGGTGGGCCTTGAGGACTGGAGTTGGGGACCCCTGCTCTATATAGTATAATGCACAGCCCATAGTCATCCATATAGTATAATGCACAGCCCATAGTCCTCCATATAGTATAATGCACAGCTTAGAATCACCCATATAGTATAATGCACAGCCCATAGTCCTCCGTATAGTATAATGCACAGCTCAGAATCACCCATATAGTATAATGCACAGCCCATAGTCCTCCGTATAGTATAATGCACAGCTTAGAATCACCCATATAGTATAGTGCACAGCCCATAGTCCTCCGTATAGTATAATGCACAGCCCATAGTCACCCATATAGTATAGTGCACAGCCCATAGTCCTCCATATAGAATAATGCACAGCTCATAGTCCTCCATATAGTATAATGCACAGCCCATAGTCCTCCGTATAATATAATGCACAGCCCATAGTCACCTATATAGTATAGTGCACAGCCCATAGTCCTCCATATAGAATAATGCACAGCTCATAGTACTCCATATAGTATAATGCACAGCCCATAGTCCTCCATATAGTATAATGCACCCCCATAGTCCTCCATATAGTATAATGCGCAGCTCATAGTCCTACATATAGTATAATGCACAGCCCATAGTCCTCCATATAGTATAATGCACAGCCCATAGTCCTCCATATAGTATAATGCACAGCCCATTTTATTTCTCAGAAACTACCAAACGGATTCTTACAATCAACAAATGGATTTCTTCAGCATGAAAGCCCCAGGACATGCAGAAGTTTGAAATAAAACATTCTCCTGATAAGTTTCCTTTAATTTTGACTGCAGGATCAGAGCAGTCAAGGACTGTAATTTTGAACATAGCTTTGTGTTGCCGCTGTATACAAAATACGGTAGGAGATTTTTATTATTATTAGGACTTAGTATTATATATTATATGCTTAGGGGGAGAGTAAAACATTTTGGTGGATGTAAATGTGGACATGGTCTGAACTCACCCAACCCATAAATCAGGTAAAACAAACAGAATAATAAAATCATATTAAAAGCACAAAGAATAAATGACTTGTGGCACAACGCAGTCTGCAATAGACGGTGGTGGAGTTTGGGCCCGTATGGTGCGCACGCGGTACATGTAATAAAGCAGAACATTTAAGGACAGATGTCATTTCAATCATTGGACTCCATCCAAACGCTGTAAATAATGAAATCTGAGTCTGCTTAAGTATCAAGGGTTTTTTACACTTTGAGGCAAATTTTTAGTTTTTCATTGTATTTCCTGTGATGTTTGCATATGTTTTAGTTTTAGGACTGATACTTCATCCCTTCCCCCCACACATCCCTCCAGCCCCAAGGGTAATACTGCAGCAGAGAAATACCAGAGACCTGAGCTATCTAAGGGCTCATCCCCAAACTGCATCACCTCTCCTGAACAACAGAAATGCACAAATCAGCAGAGGATTTCACTGTGAAAAGAGATTGTTGCATCCAATAATTACATCTAATTCTGATAAAAAGATACTAATATCACTGCCAAATCATAAACTATAATACTGCCCCTATGTACAAGAATATATCTACTATAATACTGCCCATATGTACAAGAATATATCTACTATAATACTGCCCCTATGTACAAGAATATAACTACTATAATACTGCTCCTATGTACAAGAATATAACTACTATAATACTGCCCCTATGTACAAGAATATAACTACTATAATACTGCCCCTATGTACAAGAATATAACTACTATAATACTGCCCCTATGTACAAGAATATAACTACTATAATACTGCCCCTATGTACAAGAATATAACTACTATAATACTGCCCCTATCTACAGGAATATAACTACTATAATACTGCCCCTATGTACAAGAATATAACTACTATAATACTGCCCCTATGTACAAGAATATAACTACTATAATACTGCCCCTATGTACAATAATATAACTACTATAATACTGCCCCTATATACAGGAATATAACTACTATAATACTGCTCCTATGTACAAGAATATAACTACTATAATACTGCCCCTATGTACAAGAATATAACTACTATAATACTGCTCCTATGTACAAGAATATAACTACTATAATACTGCTCCTATGTACAAGAATATAACTACTATAATACTGCCCCTATATACAGGAATATAACTACTATAATACTGCCCCTATGTACAAGAATATAACTACTATAATACTGCCCCCTATGTACAAGAATATAACTACTATAATACTGCCCCTATGTACAAGAATATAACTACTATAATACTGCCCCCTATGTACAAGAATATAACTACTATAATACTGCCCCTATATAGAGGAATATAACTACTATAATACTGCCCCTATGTACAAGAATATAACTACTATAATACTGCTCCTATGTACAAGAATATAACTACTATAATACTGCCCCTATGTACAAGAATATAACTACTATAATACTGCTCCTATGTACAAGAATATAACTACTATAATACTGCCCCTATGTACAAGAATATAACTACTATAATACTGCTCCTATGTACAAGAATATAACTACTATAATACTGCCCCTATATAGAGGAATATAACTACTATAATACTGCCCCTATGTACAAGAATATAACTACTATAAAACTGCCCCTATGTACAAGAATATAACTACTATAATACTACCCCTATGTACAAGAATATAACTACTATAATACTGCCCCTATATACAGGAATATAGCTACTATAATACTGCCCCCTATGTACAATAATATAACTACTATAATACTGCCCCTATATACAGGAATATAACTACTATAATACTGCTCCTATGTGCAAGAATATATCAAATATAATACTGCCCCTATGTACAAGAATATAACTACTATAATACTGCTCCTATGTGCAAGAATTGTTGTGAATTCTGTGGCTGAATTCACTCCTGTGGTCACAAGTGGTACTGCAGCTTCTGAGCTTCCTCCCTCAGGTGTTCTGGTGAGCTCGTTAACTGCTTCATTACTTAACTCCGCCTGATGCTGCTATCCTTGCTCCTTGTCAATGTTTCAGTGTTGGATCTGAGCTTCTCCTGATTGTTCCTGTGACCTGCTGCTCTGTATAGCTAAGTGCTTTTTGTTTTTTTTGTTGCTTTTTTTCTGTCCAGCTTGTCTTTTGTTTTGCCCCCTTTGCGTGGTTTTGCTTTAGGGTTTTTTGTAGACTGCAAAGTTCGCTTTACTGTCCTCGCTCTGTCCTAGAATATCGGGCCCCACTTTGCTGAATCTATTTCATCCCTACGTTTTGTCTTTTCATCTTACTCACAGTCATTATATGTGGGGGGCTGCCTTTTCCTTTGGTGAATTTCTCTGGGGCAAGTCAGGCCTATATTTCTATCTTCAGGCTAGCTAGTTTCTTAGGCTGTGCCGAGTTGCCTAGGTAGTTGTTAGGCGCAATCCACAGCCGCTTTTAGTTGTGTTTAGGATAGGATCAGGTGTGCAGTCTACAGAGTTTCCACGTCTCAGAGCTCGTTCTTGTATTTTTGGGTATTTGTCAGATCACTGTGTGCGCTCTGATCGCTAAGCACACTGTGTTTCTGGATTGCCTTCATAACACCTGTCATTAGCAAACATAACAGTACAAGGAGCCAACTAATGATTCTCAATAGAGGGAAAGAAAAAGTTCTGACATCATTTTTTTTTTTTTTTTCTGCTCTGTGTTCACTTTTTTTTTTTTTTCCCCCTAGACATTTGGGTGATTCTGGACACAGGTGTGGACATGGATATTCAGGGTCTGTGCTCTTCAATGGATAATCTCGTTATAAATGTACAAAAAATTCAAGATACTATTGATCAGAAATCTATGTTAGAACCAAGAATTCCTATTCCTGATTTGTTTTTTGGAGATAGAACTAAGTTTCTAAGTTTCAAAAATAATTGTAAGCTATTTCTGGCCTTGAAACCTCATTCTTCTGGTAATCCTATTCAACAGGTTTTGATTATTATTTCTTTTTTGCGCGGCGACCCTCAAGACTGGGCATTTTCTCTTGCGCCAGGAGACCCTGCATTGAGTAGTGTCGATGCGTTTTTCCTGGCGCTCGGATTGCTGTACGATGAGCCTAATTCAGTGGATCAGGCTGAGAAAAATTTGCTGGCTTTGTGCCAGGGTCAGGATGATATAGAAGTATATTGTCAGAAATTTAGGAAATGGTCAGTACTCACTCAGTGGAATGAATCTGCGCTGGCAGCTTTGTTCAGAAAGGGTCTCTCTGAGGCTCTTAAGGATGTCATGGTGGGATTTCCTATGCCTGCTGGTTTGAATGAGTCTTTGTCTTTGGCCATTCAGATCGGTCGACGCTTGCGCGAGCGTAAATCTGTGCACCATTTGGCGGTACTGCCTGAGGTTAAACCTGAGCCTATGCAGTGCGATAGGACTATGACTAGAGTTGAACGGCAGGAATACAGACGTCTGAATGGTCTGTGTTTCTACTGTGGTGATTCCACTCATGCTATTTCTGATTGTCCTAAGCGCACTAAGCGGTCCGCTAGGTCTGCCGTCATTGGTACTGTACAGTCCAAATTCCTTCTGTCCATTACCTTGATATGCTCTTTGTCGTCGTTTTCTGTCATGGCGTTTGTGGATTCGGGCGCTGCCCTGAATCTGATGGATTTGGATTATGCTAAACGTTGTGGGTTTTTCTTGGAGCCTTTGCGGTGTCCTATTCCATTGAGAGGAATTGATGCTACACCTTTGGCCAAGAATAAACCTCAATACTGGGCCCAGCTGACCATGTGCATGGCTCCTGCACATCAGGAAGTTATTCGCTTTCTGGTGTTGCATAATCTGCATGATGTGGTCGTGTTGGGGTTGCCATGGCTACAAACCCATAATCCAGTATTGGATTGGAATTCCATGTCGGTATCCAGCTGGGGTTGTCAGGGGGTACATGGTGATGTTCCATTTTTGTCGATTTCGTCATCCACCCCTTCTGAGGTCCCAGAGTTCTTGTCTGATTATCAGGATGTATTTGAAGAGCCCAAGTCCGATGCTCTACCTCCGCATAGGGATTGTGATTGTGCTATCAATTTGATTCCTGGTAGTAAATTCCCTAAAGGTCGATTATTTAATTTATCCGTGCCCGAACACGCCGCTATGCGCAGTTATGCGAAGGAATCCCTGGAGAAGGGACATATTCGCCCATCGTCATCACCACTGGGAGCAGGGTTCTTCTTTGTAGCCAAGAAGGATGGTTCGCTGAGACCGTGTATTGATTACCGCCTTCTTAATAAGATCACTGTTAAATTTCAGTATCCCTTGCCATTGTTATCTGACTTGTTTGCTCGGATTAAGGGGGCTAGTTGGTTCACTAAGATAGATCTTCGTGGTGCGTATAATCTGGTGAGAATCAGGCAAGGAGATGAATGGAAAACTGCATTCAATACGCCCGAGGGTCATTTTGAGTATCTAGTGATGCCGTTCGGACTTGCCAATGCTCCATCTGTGTTTCAGTCTTTTATGCATGACATCTTCCGTGAGTATCTGGATAAATTCCTGATTGTTTACTTGGATGACATTTTGATCTTCTCAGATGATTGGGAGTCTCATGTGAAGCAGGTCAGAATGGTTTTTCAGGTCCTGCGTGCTAACTCTTTGTTTGTGAAGGGATCAAAGTGTCTCTTCGGTGTGCAGAAAGTTTCATTTTTGGGGTTCATCTTTACCCCTTCTACTATCGAGATGGATCCAGTTAAGGTCCAAGCCATCCAGGATTGGATTCAGCCGACATCTCTGAAAAGTCTGCAAAAGTTCCTGGGCTTTGCTAATTTTTATCGTCGCTTCATCTGTAATTTTTCTAGCATTGCCAAACCATTGACCGATTTGACCAAGAAGGGTGCTGATTTGGTTAATTGGTCTTCTGCTGCTGTGGAAGCTTTTCAGGAGTTGAAGCGTCGTTTTTGTTCTGCCCCTGTGTTGTGTCAGCCAGATGTTTCTCTTCCGTTCCAGGTCGAGGTTGATGCTTCTGAGATTGGAGCAGGGGCGGTTTTGTCACAGAGAGGTTCTGATTGCTCAGTGATGAAACCATGTGCTTTCTTTTCCAGGAAGTTTTCGCCCGCTGAGCGTAATTATGATGTGGGCAATCGAGAGTTGCTGGCCATGAAGTGGGCATTCGAGGAGTGGCGTCATTGGCTTGAAGGAGCTAAGCATCGCGTGGTGGTATTGACTGATCATAAGAACTTGACTTATCTCGAGTCTGCCAAGCGCTTGAATCCTAGAGAGGCCCGTTGGTCGTTATTTTTTGCCCGCTTCGACTTTGTGATTTCGTACCTTCCGGGCTCTAAAAATGTGAAGGCGGATGCTCTGTCTAGGAGTTTTGTGCCCGACTCTCCGGGTTTATCTGAGCCAGCGGGTATCCTCAAGGAAGGAGTCATTGTGTCTGCCATCTCCCCTGATTTGCGGCGGGTGCTGCAAAAATTTCAGGCGAATAAACCTGATCGTTGTCCAGCAGAGAAACTGTTCGTCCCTGATAGGTGGACTAATAAACTTATCTCTGAACTTCATTGTTCGGTGTTGGCTGGTCATCCTGGAATCTTTGGTACCAGAGAGTTAGTGGCTAGATCCTTCTGGTGGCCATCTCTGTCACGGGATGTACGTACTTTTGTGCAGTCCTGTGGGATTTGTGCTAGGGCTAAGCCCTGCTGTTCTCGTGCCAGTGGGTTGCTTTTGCCCTTGCCGGTCCCAAAGAGGCCTTGGACACATATTTCGATGGATTTCATTTCTGACCTTCCCGTTTCTCAAAAGATGTCAGTCATTTGGGTGGTCTGTGATCGCTTTTCTAAAATGGTCCATCTGGTGCCCTTGGCTAAATTGCCTTCCTCCTCTGATTTGGTACCTTTGTTCTTTCAGCATGTGGTTCGGTTGCATGGCATTCCTGAGAATATTGTTTCTGACAGAGGTTCCCAGTTTGTTTCAAGGTTTTGGCGAGCCTTTTGTGGTAGGATGGGCATTGACCTATCCTTTTCCTCGGCTTTCCATCCTCAGACTAATGGCCAGACCGAACGAACCAATCAGACCTTGGAAACATATCTGAGATGTTTTGTTTCTGCAGACCAGGATGATTGGGTGTCCTTTTTGCCGTTAGCTGAGTTCGCCCTTAATAATCGGGCCAGCTCGGCTACCTTGGTTTCTCCATTTTTTTGCAATTCTGGGTTCCATCCTCGTTTCTCTTCAGGACAGGTTGAGTCTTCGGACTGTCCTGGTGTGGATTCTGTGGTGGATAGGTTGCAGCAGATCTGGACTCAGGTAGTGGACAATTTGATCTTGTCCCAGGAGAAAGCTCAACTTTTCGCTAATCGCAGACGCCGTGTGGGTCCCCGACTTCGTGTTGGGGATCTGGTTTGGTTATCTTCTCGTCATATTCCTATGAAGGTTTCCTCTCCTAAATTTAAACCTCGTTTTATTGGTCCGTATAGGATTTCTGAGGTTCTCAATCCTGTGTCTTTTCGTTTGACCCTCCCAGACTCCTTTTCCATACATAATGTATTCCATAGGTCGTTGTTGCGGAGATACGTGGCACCTATGGTTCCATCTGTTGAGCCTCCTGCCCCGGTTTTGGTGGAGGGGGAATTGGAGTATATTGTGGAGACGATTTTGGATTCTCGTTGTTTCTAGACGGAAACTCCAGTATCTGGTTAAATGGAAGGGTTATGCTCAGGAAGATAATTCCTGGGTTTTTGCCTCTGATGTTCATGCTTCCGATCTTGTTCGTGCCTTTCATGTGGCTCATCCTGGTCGGCCTGGGGGCTCTGGTGAGGGTTCGGTGACCCCTCCTCAAGGGGGGGGTACTGTTGTGAATTCTGTGGCTGAATTCACTCCTGTGGTCACAAGTGGTACTGCAGCTTCTGAGCTTCCTCCCTCAGGTGTTCTGGTGAGCTCGTTAACTGCTTCATTACTTAACTCCGCCTGATGCTGCTATCCTTGCTCCTTGTCAATGTTTCAGTGTTGGATCTGAGCTTCTCCTGATTGTTCCTGTGACCTGCTGCTCTGTATAGCCAAGTGCTTTTTGTTTTTTTTGTTGCTTTTTTTCTGTCCAGCTTGTCTTTTGTTTTGCTGGAAGCTCTGAGACGCAAAGGGTGTACCGCCGTGCCTTTAGTTCGGCACGGTGGGTTTTTTTTGCCCCCTTTGCGTGGTTTTGCTTTAGGGTTTTTTGTAGACTGCAAAGTTCGCTTTACTGTCCTCGCTCTGTCCTAGAATATCGGGCCCCACTTTGCTGAATCTATTTCATCCCTACGTTTTGTCTTTTCATCTTACTCACAGTCATTATATGTGGGGGGCTGCCTTTTCCTTTGGGGAATTTCTCTGGGGCAAGTCAGGCCTATTTTTCTATCTTCAGGCTAGCTAGTTTCTTAGGCTGTGCCGAGTTGCCTAGGTTGTTGTTAGGCGCAATCCACAGCCGCTTTTAGTTGTGTTTAGGATAGGATCAGGTGTGCAGTCTACAGAGTTTCCACGTCTCAGAGCTCGTTCTTGTATTTTTGGGTATTTGTCAGATCACTGTGTGCGCTCTGATCGCTAAGCACACTGTGTTTCTGGATTGCCTTCATAACACCTGTCATTAGCAAACATAACAAAGAATATAACTACTATAATACTGCCCCTATGTACAAGAATATAGCTACTATAATACTGCTCCTATGTGCAAGAATATAACTACTATAATACTGCCCCTATGTACAAGAATATAACTACTATAATACTGCTCCTATGTACAAGAATATAACTACTATAAAACTGCCCCTATGTACAATAATATAACTACTTTAATACTGCCCCTATATACAGGAATATAACTACTATAATACTGGTCCTATGTGCAAGAATATATCAAATATAATACTGCCCCTATGTACAAGAATATAACTACTATAATACTGCTCCTATGTGCAAGAATATAACTACTATAATACTGCCCCTATGTACAAGAATATAGCTACTATAATACTGCTCCTATGTGCAAGAATATAACTACTATAATACTGTCCCTATGTACAAGAATATAACTACTATAATACTGCTCCTATGTACAAGAATATAACTACTATAATACTGCTCCTATGTGCAAGAATATATCTAATATAATACTGCCCCTATGTACAATAATATAACTACTATAATACTGCCCCTATATACAGGAATATAACTACTATAATACTGCCCCCTATGTACAAGAATATAACTACTATAATACTGCCCCTATATATAGGAATATAACTACTATAATACTACTCCTATATACAAGAATATAACTACTATAATGCTGCTCCTATGTACAAGAATATAACTACTATAATACTGCTCCTATGTACAAGAATATAACTACTATAATACTGCTCCTATGTACAAGAATATATAACAACTATAATACTGCTCCTATGTACAAGAATTTGACTACTATAATACTGCCCCCTATGTACAAGAATATAACTACTATAATACTGCCCCTATATATAGGAATATAACTACTATAATACTACTCCTATATACAAGAATATAACTACTATAATACTGCCCCTATGTACAAGAATATAACTACTATAATACTGCCCCTATGTACAAGAATATAACTACTATAATACTGCCCCTATATACAGGAATATAACTACTATAATACTGCCCTTATGTACAAGAATATAACTACTATAATACTGCCCCTATGTACAAGAATATAACTACTATAATACTGCTCCTATGTACAAGAATATAACTACTATAATACTGCTCCTATGTACAGGAATATAACTACTATAATACTGCCCTTATGTACAAGAATATAACTAATATAATACTGCCCCTATGTACAAGAATATAACTACTATAATACTGCTCCTATGTACAATAATATAACTACTATAATACTGCTCCTATGTACAGGAATATAACTACTATAATACTGCCCTTATGTACAAGAATATAACTACTATAATACTGCCCCTATGTACAAGAATATAACTACTATAATACTGCTCCTATGTACAGGAATATAACTACTATAATACTGCCCCTATGTACAAGAATATAACTACTATAATACTGCTCCTATGTACAGGAATATAACTACTATAATACTACTCCTATATACAAGAATATAACTACTATAATACTGCTCCTATGTACAAGAATATAACTACTATAATACTGCTCCTATGTACAAGAATATATAACAACTATAATACTGCTCCTATGTACAAGAATATGTCTACTATAATACTGCCCCTATGTACAAGAATATAACTACTATAATACTGCCCCCTATGTACAAGAATAACTACTATAATACTGCCCCTATATACAGGAATATAACTACTATAATACTGCCCTTATGTACAAGAATATAACTACTATAATACTGCCCCTATGTACAAGAATATAACTACTATAATACTGCTCCTATGTACAAGAATATAACTACTATAATACTGCTCCTATGTACAGGAATATAACTACTATAATAGTGCTCCTATGTACAGGAATATAACTACTATAATACTGCCCCTATGTACAAGAATATAACTACTATAATACTGCTCCTATGTACAAGAATATAACTACTATAATACTGCCCCTATGTACAAGAATATAACTACTATAATACTGCCCTTATGTACAAGAATATAACTACTATAATACTGCCCTTATGTACAAGAATATAACTACTATAATACTGCCCCTATATACAGGAATATAACTACTATAATACTGCCCTTATGTACAAGAATATAACTACTATAATACTGCCCCTATGTACAAGAATATAACTACTATAAAACTGCCCCTATGTACAATAATATAACTACTATAATACTGCCCCTATATACAGGAATATAACTACTATAATACTGCTCCTATGTGCAAGAATATATCAAATATAATACTGCCCCTATGTACAAGAATATAACTACTATAATACTGCTCCTATGTGCAAGAATATAACTACTATAATACTGCCCCTATGTACAAGAATATAGCTACTATAATACTGCTCCTATGTGCAAGAATATAACTACTATAATACTGCCCCTATGTACAAGAATATAACTACTATAATACTGCTCCTATGTACAAGAATATAACTACTATAATACTGCCCCTATGTACAAGAATATAGCTACTATAATACTGCTCCTATGTGCAAGAATATATCTAATATAATACTGCCCCTATGTACAATAATATAACTACTATAATACTGCCCCTATATACAGGAATATAACTACTATAATACTGCCCCCTATGTACAAGAATATAACTACTATAATACTGCCCCTATATACAGGAATATAACTACTATAATACTACTCCTATATACAAGAATATAACTACTATAATGCTGCTCCTATGTACAAGAATATAACTACTATAATACTGCTCCTATGTACAAGAATATAACTACTATAATACTGCTCCTATGTACAAGAATATATAACAACTATAATACTGCTCCTATGTACAAGAATATGACTACTATAATACTGCCCCTATGTACAAGAATATAACTACTATAATACTGCCCCCTATGTACAAGAATATAACTACTATAATACTGCCCCTATATACAGGAATATAACTACTATAATACTGCCCTTATGTACAAGAATATAACTACTATAATACTGCCCCTATGTACAAGAATATAGCTACTATAATACTGCTCCTATGTACAAGAATATAACTACTATAATACTGCTCCTATGTACAGGAATATAACTACTATAATACTGCCCTTATGTACAAGAATATAACTACTATAATACTGCCCCTATGTACAAGAATATAACTACTATAATACTGCTCCTATGTACAATAATATAACTACTATAATACTGCTCCTATGTACAGGAATATAACTACTATAATACTGCCCTTATGTACAAGAATATAACTACTATAATACTGCCCCTATGTACAAGAATATAACTACTATAATATTGCTCCTATGTACAAGAATATAACTACTATAATACTGCTCCTATGTACAGGAATATAACTACTATAATACTGCCCCTATGTACAAGAATATAACTACTATAATACTGCTCCTATGTACAGGAATATAACTACTATAATACTGCTCCTATATACAAGAATATAACTACTATAATACTGCTCCTATGTACAAGAATATAACTACTATAATACTGCTCCTATGTACAAGAATATATAACAACTATAATACTGCTCCTATGTACAAGAATATGACTACTATAATACTGCCCCTATGTACAAGAATATAACTACTATAATACTGCCCCCTATGTACAAGAATAACTACTATAATACTGCCCCTATATACAGGAATATAACTACTATAATACTGCCCTTATGTACAAGAATATAACTACTATAATACTGCCCCTATGTACAAGAATATAACTACTATAATACTGCTCCTATGTACAAGAATATAACTACTATAATACTGCTCCTATGTACAGGAATATAACTACTATAATAGTGCTCCTATGTACAGGAATATAACTACTATAATACTGCCCCTATGTACAAGAATATAACTACTATAATACTGCTCCTATGTACAAGAATATAACTACTATAATACTGCCCCTATGTACAAGAATATAACTACTATAATACTGCCCTTATGTACAAGAATATAACTACTATAATACTGCCCTTATGTACAAGAATATAACTACTATAATACTGCCCCTATGTACAAGAATATAACTACTATAATACTGCCCCTATGTACAAGAATATAACTACTATAATACTGCCCTTATGTACAAGAATATAACTACTATAATACTGCCCCTATGTACAAGAATATAACTACTATAATACTGCCCTTATGTACAAGAATATAACTACTATAATACTGCCCCTATGTACAAGAATATAACTACTATAATACTGCCCCTATGTACAAGAATATAACTACTATAATACTGCTCCTATGTACAAGAATATAACTACTATAATACTACTCCTATATACAGGAATATAACTACTATAATACTGCCCCCTATGTACACGAATATAACTACTATAATACTACTCCTATATACAGGAATATAACTACTGTACTATAATACTGCACCTATGTACAAGAATATAACTACTATAATACTGCCCCTATGTACAGAATATAACTACTATAATTCTGCCCCTATGTACAGAATATAACTACTATAATGCTGCGGAAAAGGAGACCATGTTCAGCTTCATGATGGTGCAAAATAGTTTATTCAGTGGAAAAAAATAGCCATGTACAAGATACAATTAAAATGTGCAAGGAAAAAATAAAATTAAAAACATCATATCAACGCGCTTCTGGTGCAATAGCACTCTTAACCCCTTCACAACATGCGCCGTACATGAGCTGCACATGTTATGTCTTCCTCTTTGATGTGGGTTCCGGTGCTGAGCGCACATTTCTGGCACATGTCAGCTGTTTTGAACAGCTGACATGTGCCTTTAACAGCTGTGAGTGGAATCGCGATCCACCTGTGACTGTTAACCTGTTAAATGCCGTTGTCAATCTCTGACAGCAACACTTAACTTGCGCTTTCGGGAAGCGCGACAAAAATCCCGCCCCCGTCACGTGATCGCGGGTCGCCGATGGATTGGCATGACTACCCGGGGTCTGCAGGAGACCCCTGTGGTTTTCTTTGCCGGAATGCTATGAGCAACGCCCTCTACGGGTCTCGGAAAATGATGCTTTAAAAAAAAAACAAAAAAAAAAACTTTGGAAATTTTTTTTTACCTCTAGAGGTACCCTTACACTAAACGACTTACCAACGATCACGGCCAGCGATACGACCTGGCCGTGATCGTTGGTAAGTCGTTGTGTGGTCACTGGGGAGCTGTCACACAGACAGCTCTCTCCAGCGACCAACAATCAGGGGAAAGACTTCGGCATCGTTGAAACTGTCTTCAACGATGCCGAAGTGCCCGGTTAACCAGGGTAAACATCGGGTTACTAAGTGCAGGGCTGCGCTTAGTAACCCGATATTTACCCTGGTTACCATTGTAAAAGTAAAAAAAAAAAAAAACAGTACATACTCACATTCCGATGTCTGTCACGTCCCCCGGCGTCAGCTTCCGCACTGACTGTGTCAGAACCGGCCGTAAAGCAGAGCACAGCGGTGACGTCACCGCTGTGCTCTGCTTTATGGCCGGCGCTGACAGTCAGTGCAGGGAAGGTGATGGCGGGGGACGTGACAGACATCGGAATGTGAGTATGTACTGTTTTTTTTTTACTTTTACAATGGTAACCAGGGTAAATATTGGGTTACTAAGCGCAGCCCTGCACTTAGTAACCCGATATTTACCCTGGTTACCAGTGAACACATCGCTGGAGCGGCGTCACACACGCCGATCCAGCGATGACAGCGGGTGATCAGCGACCAAAAAAAGGTCCTGATCATTCCCCAGCGACCAACGATCTCCCAGCAGGGGCCTGATCGTTGGTCGCTGTCACACATAACGAGATCGTTAGCGGGATCGTTGCTACGTCACAAAAAGCGCGATGTTGCAACGATATCGTTAAAGATATTGTTATGTGTGAAGGTACCTTTAAAAAATAACCTAGTCATGTTAGGTGTCTATGAACTCGTAATGACCTGGAGAAGCATAATGATAGGTAAGTTTTAGCATTTGGTGAACATGGTAAAAATAAATCCAAAAAAGTGCTGTGGAATTGCACTTTTTTTTTGCAATTTCCGGCACTTGGAATTTTTTTCACATTTTCTATTACACGATATGGTAAAACCAATGGTGTCTTTCAAATCTTCCTGCAAAAAAAAAAAACAAGCCCTAATATGGCCATATTGATGGACAAAGTAAAAAGTTATGGCTCTGGGAAAAAGGGGAGCGAAAAACAAAAAGGCAAAAACGAAAAAGGGCTCCGTCATGAAGGGGTTAATTATGATGCTCTGTTATTACACCAGAAGCATGTTGATGCAATGTTTTTAATTTTATTTTTTTCCTTACACATTTTAATGTCTGTAAAGTTCCATGGAATTAATGGTGCTATGTGAGTAAAAATAAAAAGATAAATAAAAAACAGAAAAAATAGGATTCATCTACTTGAAACCACAGTCACTTTACATTGCTTGTCTTGTAATGTTTGAGTTCCAGCCTGTATTACATGCCAGAGCGGCAATCACAATTCTGCAGCCTCAGAGCTGAAATCTCCCGGCATTCCCTGCTTGTTCAGTGTCTGCACAGAGTTCGCTAAGACGATCTGAAATCTAAGAAGGGTTTTATGCCAGGGGACATACGACAGGGGTATGGCACTGCCCGAGATTTTGTTTCCATGCCCCCGAATGACCACATGATGACTAGTGGGAATATTGCAGACACTAGGGCTACAGACTATTCCTGGGGATTACAATGAGAGATATCTGTCTGCTCAGTTCACTGACCGTCTATCATAAGGTTTTATCCATGAGAAAACAAGAAGATCTGAGGGAATCTTTTCTGGGGGGATTTGAAGCCGTCTGGAACTCACCCAGATGTTAACTAAATCCTATTAAACCATCACATCCTTGTCTGGCTCAAACTATTGGTTCAGGCTGGACACAGTCCAAGATGACTGTCACTCTTTCGTTGCCAAAAACACCAGGTGAAGAGGTGGATCATTTCTGGGAAATGGCGGCCATTAAGCCGTGCGGGCCTCATGATGGAGGGTAGGAGGTGTAACTGACAGCTGCTCATTAATGGACGCTGAAAGGTCATCTGTCATGTTTGTGAGGATCGGCCGGGACATCGGTGCAAGCTCATAAATATCGGAATGGGGAAGACAGACCCGTAAACTGGTGAAAGGAGTCCTGTCCAGGTGATGGAGCCGGGCAGGTGGGGTATTACGATGGAGCACAGACCGGAGAGGGGCAATAAACCAGCCTGCAGATCATTACTGAGGGGTCCCCCGTCTGGGGGTCTTTGTACTGACATGATAAGAATGTCCTCTCTATATTCCTCCTTCTCTTCACACTGTCTGCTGCTCTCTTCTCACCATCCATTTCCTATCAACCTTTTCCTTCCTCTTTCCTTCCTCCCCACTTCCCACCTTCCTCTCTTCTTCCATTCTTTATTCTCTATCCTTCTTTTCCCCCTACCTTTTTCCTCTTTGACCTTTTTCTTTCCTTTCACTCTTTTCCTTGGCTTTCTCTTTTTGTCTTTTCTTCTTTCTTTCCTTTTCCACTCCTGTCTGCTTCTTCACTTCTCCCCTCTTTACACTTTCATTCTGATGCTTTTTCCTTCCCATGTTCCTCTCTTCCCACCTTCCTTCTATTCACCTTATTCCTCCCTATTTTCAATTCTACCTTTCTCTTATTCCCTTTTTCCTTCCCTTCTGCAGCTTTTTCATCCTTTGTCTGTCTTCCCTTCTGACTCTTATCCTTTTGCCTCACTTCTTTTCCATTCTTCCCTTCCATTTGTTTCTTCCTTTCTTCCCCCTTTACCTCCTAATATATTTTATAGCCTCCTTTGCTTACATTCTCTCTTCCTCTTCATCTTCCCATCGGCTTCCACTTCTTTTATCATATCCCTTCCCATTTTTATATTCCTTCCTAAACCTCTTAAGAAATAGTTTTCTGGGTGTAGAAAGCTGGATTTCCTGGTCAATAAATGTACTGCAACTGCAGCGCTCCAGGGTCCTGGTCATTGCAGTAATATCATTCTCCTCTAGGGGGGAGTGATGTTACGTTTGGAGGCAATATAGGAGATCTCTTTACCAGGTAACACCAACATACAACACATTTCATACTCCAGTCCACCAGGGGGAGCTATGCGCTTATTTATTAGGGCACTCTTCACACTTAGGTAAAACTGGTGGCCTGGATAGAAAGTTAGGCAGTTGCTGGCTGAGCTTCGGCTCAGGTAGTTGGTCCCTGACAGGGGTAGAAGCCTGTCAGAGGCCTAGACGGAAGGTCACGGAGCTGCGCCTGCCCCACGTGCGGCAGTTCCTAAGAAAGGACACGAATAGAGAAATGTATTGTAGAGAGTGAGAAGTCATAGCAAAAGGAGTGGAAACCAGGAGGAGTTCTGCCCTACACAAGCTGCCTCTTTCTGAGGCGCAGGATCCCGGTAACCAGAACACCAAGGGAGCAACAGTCCTTTATGCCTTGCTCCAGAGACCGGCAGGACAGCTAATTGCAAGTCACAAATCCGCCCCATACCCAGGAGGCAAGGTGGCACCCACGAGAGGCCGGGGCATAATAGAGTCCCTGTAAAGAGCCGCACGCCACCGGTCATACAGGTTTGTCCTATCCATCAGAGGGACAGAGAGAGAGACACAAAACATCGATAACATCTTCAATAGTTGTGAGGACCTTATGGGAAGCTTAGCAGTAAGGTACTACAACACCCAGGCGCTAGAGGAAGGCTACTGATTTCCACCTGGATAAGGGAACTCTGGATTTGCCTCCAAACCGGCCGGACTCTGCCTGCCCTGTGATCTGGTGCTCTGGACTGTGGATGCTGAAGTCTACAGTAAAAAGGTAAAGAGACTGCAAGCTTGTGTCCTCGTTCTTCACTGCGCCTCACACCATCCACCATCTACACTGTGGGAAGCCCTGGGGACATTCTTCACCTGTGGGAAGGTATATCAACTAGCTGACATTACATCACCCCAGCGGACCCCTTAGCAGCATCGGTCACCCTGATCGAATACCACAGGTGGCATCACGAACATTATCCCTTTAAAGACCTTTCCCTTTTAGACGGATGTCCCACAGGCCTTGGACCGGGTCAGCCACCATGACATCCCCCTGAGAACCGAAAGACCCGGTACCGAGTACCCCTTGCCCTACACGGGGGCGATCCACAACCTGTACTGATTGTGGGTCTCCTGACTGTAAAGCCCCCGTCACACATAGCGAGATCGCTAGCGAGATCGCTGCTGAGTCACAAGTTTTGTGACGCAACAGCGACCTCAGTAGCGATCTCGCTATGTGTGACACGTAGCAGCGACCAGGCCCCTGCTGTGAGATCGCTGGTCGTGTCGGAATGGCCTGGACCGTTTTTTGATCGTTGAGGTCCCGCTGGGTAGCACAAGTCGCTGTGTTTGACACCCTACCAACGACCTCGTTGACAGGACGTCCCATTGAATCGTCATGAAATAGCATCGTTGTACAGGTCGCTACAGGTCGCCGCATCGCTGCTGCGTCTCGTTGGGGAGATCTCACTGTTTGACATCTCACCAGCGACCACATAGCGACGCAGCAACGATCCCTGACAGGTCGTATCGTTGTCGGGATCGCTTAAGCGTCGCTATGTGTGACGGGGCCTTTAGTTACAGCCTCCTGGGAGGTTATGAGGCTATAAGTTTATGTCAATAGCTTACAGAGTTTGAAATATGGCCGTCTGAACTTAGTCTAAAAAATATAAGGCCTCGTATTCAGGCGAGGAGATAAGTCCAGGTGTTACATGACGTCACAATGTTGCTCTCCTGATGGCGATCACTGGTAAAGTTCGGTTCTCATTGATTGCAATTAGTTTACACCTGACTACAATGAGAATATGTCCAGGTGTGAGAATGGTCTGGGGTCATTCTCATCCTTGTGGCAGGTTTACAAGAGTTCATTATTTGCAGGCCTCGTCCAATGGAGATTTAGTACTGTACAAATTGTCATAAATCAGTCATTGCAGATTTAGGGAAGATAAATGTCAGATTACGAGGTTATCACTTTATAGCTGATCCAGGGAGGAATCAGCGCGCCTCTGGTGTACAAGTATTATGTCCTTATCAGAATTGTAAAACCTTACATTCTTCACCATATTCGATATCTCATCTGGCTGTCAGTGAATGGGAAAACAATTTGCACATTTTAACCTGAGAAAGGATTTCCCTTCTCTGAATGTAAAGAGTTGCTGTGTTTGCTACAATGTATCCGGGCAGATCATCCCCTTGTGATAACGGATAGCGCTTAGGCTACGTTCACATTTGCGTTGTGTGTTGCGTCGGCGACGCAACGCATGCAAAACGCATGCAAAAACGCATTGTTTTGTGACGCATGCGTCCTTTTTTGGCCGATTTTGGACGCAAAAAAAATGCGACTTGCTGCGTCCTCTGCGCCCTGACGCTTGCGCCAAAAAAGACGCATGCGTCACAAAACGCAAGACAACGCATGCGCATGTTAAATATAGGGGCGCATGACGCATGCGTCGCCGCGGTTGCGCCCGACGCACCGCAAATGTGAACATAGCCTTCCCTGCACTAATACATTGTAACAAGGTGCTAAGGCCATCATTGGTGCAACCTGTGCAGCCGAACAGGGGGTCCGAGAGGTCAGGGGGCCACATCCACCTTATCATGAACTATTGGACTGTAAAGGACCCCTATATTTTCCTTGCACATGGGCCTCTTCTGTCTGTGTCCACTAAGGGCTTAAGGGCAATGGCAGGGCTGACGGCAAGCAGAGTTGTTTTTGGAGTTTACACTTTTAGAAATAAATATTTTCAGACCAATGTCCACAGACTTCTGTCCCAAGGACTGCATTTCTGGAGGACCTTAGAGGGATGCTCTGCGAATTTGAGATTTTTGGATAATTCTTATTTCATACTTAATTACAGACCAGATCGAATCTACCAAAGCGAAAACCAGGACTTCCACAAGTCTTTGTATAAAACGGAGAAGAATGTGCATCTCCTACTGGTGGGATCAAATGGACGACTGCGGTATGCCCCGGCCTGGAGCAGCCGTCCATTGCGACTAATTAAGATCAGCAGAGGGTGGTGACTGTCAGCCATGGCGCGAGCAGCAGGTGCCCCCAATCCTGTTTGTGCCACTGGCAGGTATTTCTCACTGGGCAAAATGAGGAAAAAGAAATCCAGCCCCCGATATAAGACTTATGACATGTCCAGTGGAGCGTGAGGCCATGTTCCCATGTGCAAAACTCTGCTGTTTATTCGACTTGTACTTTTCACCGCCTCGAAAATATGCAATACGACGTTGTTTATTTTTTGCCTTGATTTGATGTTATATTTTTTTTTTTTTTTTTTTTCATTATTCTATGTATATATTTGTTTTGCATTTTTTCCTTATTTTCTAGTTCCCCCTAGGGGACTTGAACCTGCAATCATTATTATTATCATTATTATTTATTGTTATAGCGCCATTTATTCCATGGCGCTTTACATGTGAGGAGGGGTATACATAATAAAAACAGGTACAATAATCTTAAACAATACAAGTCATAACTGGTACAGGAGGAGAGAGGACCCTGCCCGCGAAGGCTCACAATCTACAAATCTGATTATACTAAATCCTGCAACATCACAGTGTTTCAGTATATAGTGAAAATCCCCAACTCCTGTGAAGCTCGGCCTGTGGCTCAGCTACATTGGTGTCCCACGGTAGCAGCGGCAGGCGTCTTAGCAGGCCCCGTCTGCCACGGAAATCCATCACTTCCTCACAATTGCGTCACACTGAGCCCGTCGCATTAAACATTGCAATGCAGATGTCAGAGATTGACGGTGGAATTGAAATGGTTAACAGCGGCACGAGAAGCTCACCCCGGCCATGGCTCATCCCGCACACCCCAACTTGCTCCATGAAGGAAATCCCTGTCCTAATGCATTAACGGATAGATGCAGCACAAGCTTTCACGACGTCACAGCCACTTACCTTGACCTGTGGCTTCATCGGGGGGAGACTTTACACCTGAGGAAGCCAAAGGTCTGTTGGTGAAACGCATGGGGGGTATCTCCTCCCCTCATCTGCCTCAACTTACAGGTCCTTCCTATACCATTATCTTATGGTCAGCTGGGCTGGGGGGGTTCATTACAGATCGTTAGTGCTCATTTCCCTATTACAGACTTTATTGGCATAATTATGTTCCATATATTTGTGATTATCTATTATAGTCTTTTTCGTACTGAGTATATTATTTGTTACATTGGGATGTTCTTACAGTACATATATAATTATATACAGAGAAGCCCAGGTTATACCAGCTTTGTATATAGAATAATATACAGGAGATGCCCAGGTTATACCAGCTGTACATACATAATTCTACACAGGAGATGCCCAGGTTATACCGGCTGTACATATATAATACAGTGCCTTGCGAAAGTATTCGCCCCCTGGAACTTTTCCACCTTTTCCCACATATCATGCTTCAAACATAAAGACACCAAATGTAATTTTTTGGTGAATAATCAACAACAAGTGGAACACTATTGTGAAGTTGAACTAAATTTATTGGTTATTTTACATTTTTGTGGAAATTCAAAAACTGAAAAGTGGGACGTGCAATATTATTTTTCCCCTGTAACTTAATACTTTGTTGCGCCCCTTTTGCTGCGATTACAAGTCCCTTGGGGTTTGTCTCTATCAGTTTTGTACATCGAGAGACTGAAATTCTTGCCCATTGTTCCTTGGCAAACAGCTCGAGCTCAGTGAGGTTTGATGGAGATCATTTGTGAACAGCAGTTTTCAGCTCTTTCCCAGATTCTCGATTGGATTGAGGTCTGGACTGTGAGTTGGCCATTCTAACACCTGGATACATTTATTTGTGAACCATTCCATTGTAGATTTTGCTTTCTGTTTGGGATAATTGTCTTGTTGGAAGACAAATCTCCGTCCCAGTCTCAGGTCTTTTGCAGACTCCAACAGGTTTTCCTCAAGAATGGTCCTGTATTTGGCTCCATCCATCTTCCCTGTCCCTGCTGAAGTAAAGCAGGCCCAAACCATGATGCTGCCACCACCATGTTTGACAGTGGGGATGGTGCGTTCAGGGTGATGAGCTGTGTTGCCTTTACGTCAAACATATCGTTTGGCATTGTTGCCAAAAAGTTTGATTTTGGTTTCCTCTGACCAGAGCACCTTCTTCCACATGTTCGGTGTCTCCCAGGTGGCTTGTTGCAAGCTTTAAACAACACTTTTTATGGATATCTTTGAGAAATGGCTTTCTTCTTGCCACTCTTCCATAAAGGCCAGATTTGTGCAGTGTACGACTGATTGCTGTCCTATGGACAGACTGTCCCACCTCAGCTGTAGATCTCTGCAGTTCATCCAGAGGGATCATGGGCCTCTTGGCTGCATCTCTGATCAGTCTTCTCTTTGTTTGAGATGAAAGTTTAGAGGGACGGCCGGGTCTTGGTAGATTTACAGTGGTATGATACTCCTTCCATTTCAATATGATCGCTTGCACAGTGCTCCTCGGGATGTTTAAAGTTTTGGAAATCATTTTGTATCCAAATCCGGCTTTAAACGTCTCCACAACAGTATCACGGACCTGCCTGTTGTGTTCCTTGGTCTTCATGATGCTCTCTGTGCTTCACACAGAACCCTGAGACTATCACAGAGCAGGTGCATTTATACGGAGACTTGATCACACACAGGTGGATTATATGTATCATCATTAGGCATTTAGGACGACATTGGATCATTCAGAGATCCACAATGAACTTCTGGAGGGAGTTTGCTGCACTGAAAGGAAAGGGGCCGAATAATATTGCACGCCCCACTTTTCAGTTTTTGAATTCCCACAAAACTGTAAAATAACCAATAAATTTCGTTCAACTTCACAATTGTGTTCCACGTGTTGTTGATTCTTCACCAAAAATTTACATTTGGTATCTTTATGTTTGAAGCCTGATATGTGGGAACAGGTTGAAAAGTTCCAGGGGGCCGAATACTTTCGCAAGGCACTGTACAGAATTACATAGAGGAGATACCCAGGTTATACCAGCCGTATATATAGAATTACATAGAGGAGATACCCAGGTTATTATACCGGCATTTGATACCTTCTATGTACTATGTTCTGAGCAGAATCGTCATTATCTAAATACAGGATAATGTCATATTTTACTGTCTTGCGTAAAACTCTAAATGCAGCACCACAAGCGTCATCAGGGGCTCTGCCCTCCAGACATAGGGCCGCCAGTGTCAGGATGGAAGTATCTATATGTCTAATCATTGCTACATTGTGTCACTGAGGAGTAGAGAACGTGGGCAGAGCGGGCGCTCGTCAGACACTCACTAAACATCTCTGGTGCCAGCGGAGACGGTGACCGAAAGAGACACCAATAACATGGCATGCTTCACACTGTAAATATTTCTGCAGCCAACGTAAGACCCCTATCAGGAGACCACCCAGGACATTTCATACCGCACAGGTCAACATACTGCAAAAACAGTCATTTCAGGGCTTTACAATTGGAGAGGTATTTGTGTTTTTGGCAAACACAGGAAAAGTTTTCAGATTTTATATACTAAGTAAAAAGATTCAGACAAATAGGATGAAGGCTGATAAGGGGGCAATGAGGGTCCCCGGAGTAATGATCAGAGGGGGTGATAAGACAGTCCCAATACATAGGGGCAGAGCCGCTCCACTGAAGATGAGGAATGTTTTTATACTGGGAATGTAGATGTTTATGTGAAAACTGAGAGGGTATAAGAGGTTATAAAAAATATACTGTCACAGTAACACTGCGCAGTACGTCCTGCACACCACCCCACGTGGAGGAACGGGCAGGTATAAGAAAGAATATCAATTTATTGACCTCCAGGAAGTAGAAAATAAAATATCCAGTGTGCATTATCTATATATATATAATTGTCTAAGGGTCACTTCCGTCTGTCTGTCCTTCTGTCACGGTTATTCGGTCGCTGATTGGTCTCGGCAGCTGCCTGTCATGGCTGCCGCGACCAATCAGCGACGGGCACAGTCCGATTAGTCCCTCCCCTACTCCCCTGCACTCACTGCCCGGCGCCCGCTCTGTAATCGCCTCCACTCACCGCTCACACAGGGTTAATGGCAGCGGTAACGGCCCGCGGTGTAACGCACTCCGTGACCGCTGCTATTAACCCTATGTGTCCCCAACTATTTACTATTGATGCTGCCTATGCAGCATCAATAGTAAAAATGTGTCATGTTAAAAATAATAATAAAAAAAAAAAACCTGCTATACTCACCCTCCGCCGCCTTTGCCGCTCCTCGCCACGCTCCCGGGACCGCTCCATTGCAAGCGGCAGCTTCCGGCGTCGTCCAGGGTTGGTGTGCGACAAGGACCTGCAGGGCAGTATTATAGTAGTTATATTCTTGTACATAGGGGCAGTATTATAGTAGTTATATTCTTGTACATAGGGGCAGTATTATAGTAGTTATATTCTTGTACATAGGGGCAGTATTATAGTATGGGGCAGCACGGTGGCGCAGTGGTTAGCACTACAGCCTTGCAGCGCTGGGGTCCTGGGTTCCAGTCCCACCCAGGACAACATCTGCAAAGAGTTTGTATGTTCTCTCCGTGTTTGCGTGGGTTTCCTCCGGGCACTCCGGTTTCCTCCCACATTCCAAAGACATACTGATAGGAATTCTAGATTGTGAGCCCAATCGGGGACAGTGATGATAATGTGTGCAAACTGTAAAGCGCTGCGGAATATGTTAGCGCTATATAAAAATAAAGATTATTATTATTATTATTATAGTTATATTCTTGTACATAGGGGCAGTATTATAGTAGTTATATTCTTGTACATAGGGGCAGTATTATAGTAGTTATATTCTTGTACATAGGGGCAGTATTATAGGAGTTATATTCTTGTACATAGGGGCAGTATTATAATAGTTATATTCTTGTACATAGGGGCAGTATTATAGTAGTTATATTCTTGTACATAGGGGCAGTATTATAGTAGTTATATTATTGTACATAGGGGCAGTATTATAGGAGTTATATTCTTGTACATAGGGGCAGTATTATAGTAGTTATATTCTTGTACATAGGAGCAGTATTATAGTAGTTATATTCTTGTACATAGGAGCAGTATTATAGTAGTTATATTCTTGTACATAGGGGCAGTATTATAGTAGTTATATTCTTGTACATATGGGCAGTATTATAGTAGTTATATTCTTGTACATAGGGGCAGTATTATAGTAGTTATATTCTTGTACATAGGGGCAGTATTATAGTAGTTATATTCTTGTACATATGGGCAGTATTATAGTAGTTATATTCTTGTACATAGGGGCAGTATTATAGTAGTTATATTCTTGTACATATGGGCAGTATTATAGTAGTTATATTCTTGTACATAGGGGCAGTATTATAGTAGTTATATTCTTGTACATAGGGGCAGTATTATAGTAGTTATATTCTTGTACATAGGGGCAGTATTATAGTAGATATATTCTTGTACATAGGGGCAGTATTATAGTAGTTATATTCTTGTACATAGGGGCAGTATTATAGTAGTTATATTCTTGTACATAGGAGCAGTATTATAGTAGTTATATTCTTGTACATAGGGACAGTATTATAGTAGTTATATTCTTGTACATAGGAGCAGTATTATAGTAGTTATATTCTTATACATAGGGGCAGTATTATAGCAGTTATATTCTTGTCCATAGGGGCAGTATTATAGTAGTTATATTCTTGTACATAGGGGGCAGTATTATAGTAGTTATATTCTTGTACATAGGGGCATTATTATAGTAGTTATATTCTTGTACATAGGAGCAGTATTATAGTAGTTATATTCTTGTACATAGGAGCAGTATTATAGTAGTTATATTCTTGTACATAGGGAGCAGTAGTATAGTAGTTATATTCTTGTACATAGGGGCAGTATTATAGTAGTTATATTCTTGTACATAGGAGCAGTATTATAGTAGTTATATTCTTGTACATAGGAGCAGTATTATAGTAGTTATATTCTTGTACATAGGAACAGTATTATAGAAGTTATATTTTGTTAATAAAAATGGCAGGACTGTACAATACGATCCCTTTTTAGCTCGTGTCCCCCTATTTCCTTATAGAAATATTCATGATTGAACAGTGGAATAATGTGTTGTTCTGTAACCTCCGATTGTACATGAATCCTCAGAATTGTAAAATTATGCGGTATATGTCGGTGCTATATAAAGATTATTATTATATTTTTTTGCTTTGGAACCTCTTGCTTCATCTTTGCACCTTTGGAATAGATAAATGCAGAGATTGTTACTAGTTGAAAGAATTAAAGGATTAACATTAGGGGAAAAGAAGTCTTTGGTTCCATTCCCATCGTGTCATGTGACTGAATCGGAAGAGGGTCTTGGGGTCTCTGGACACGTCCAGGCAATTTTTCTATTCATTCTTCTAACATTGATTGAGATAATGATGAACAAAAATCCTTGAAGTCAACATCATTCATCCGATCCTCTCATCTCTCCCCACCAGGCTCAGAAAACTTCCCCCCATGTAATGACTCCCTGATCTGACAAGGAAAGACAACTTAATCCTATTATCAGAGCTGGCTGGGGGCAAGAATGTTAGAATCATTCCTGTCAGGTATCATCAGTCGTCAACCTTACTAACAGTTCTCAGCCTGTAATCCAGATCCTTACTGACATGCAGAAAGTCCAATGGTCCAGAACGTCCACTGATCCACCATACTTTAATCAGCTAACTACTGAGTCATCTATCATATTACTATGGAATCAATGAATAATAATAATAATAATTCTATGAAGAATAATCACTGCCTTATGATAAGTTCTGAAACTTCTGAAACTTTCCGATATACTTTGTGCTACTTCTCCTCCACAGGCTCCAGATCTTTGCTTGCTGGCTGTGAATGGACCCAGTTTTAACTGCACATACATAACACTTCTTACAACCCAGGATTTGTGACAATGGTAACCAGTTAAAACCATCCTCCTTGAGCTAAGTACTTTAGTAGCTCAGCTTGCTGTCAGTGAATAAAACCAGTGTGTATGTATTCTTTGTACAAATTGTGTCTAGTCTAGGCAGGGTCGGACTGACCCACCGGAGGGAGGATCGGAGGATTTTCCGGTGGGCCCAGTCACTGGCACTTGCTCGAAAAGCGCAGTGTGTCAGCGATCATGTGAGTCGCCTGCCAGGGCAGGGTATTCGGTACCGGGTCCTGACGGCTATTAAAGGGGATGTCACGGTGGCTGCGACCCGGTCCGTGGCCCTGGGACTCACTGTGAAATTTGTAAAGCGCTGCGGAATATGTTGGCGCTATATAAATAAAAATTATTATTATTATTATTATTAACGGTCTTTAAAGGGGAATTGTGAATAAGTCTGTCATGACGCCACCTGTGGTGTTCGGTCAATAGGGGGACCAACGCTGCTTTAAAGGGGTCCTCTGGGGGATGTTGTTGCAGCAATGATGGTGGCGCTTCCCACAAGTGATGCGGGGTCCCCAGGGGTCCTAGAGTGTATGGTGATAATGGTGTTTGCCGGCCAATGAGAAAAGGACACAAGTTGTAAAGTCTTTACCTGGTTTACTGTAGTTGGTGGGCCACCGTCCAGGGTACCGGCAACAGGTACATTAGGAGTCCAGGCAGCCCGGAAACAAGTGGAATCCCCTTGGCAAGTCAGATTGAGAACCTTCCACTGCACGCTTGCTATAGTCCCTCGATGTCTGTAATGTCTTAACAAGGTCCTGGTTCTTTCCCCTGTCCTGGGACAGGAACCTGTATGGTAGGCAGCTTGAGCTGGGGTCTCTGCACGGTGACTCCAGGCTCCAGGGTGCTGCTGTACCACAGGCTTAATTTGGGCAGTACACTTGTAGTTCTGTGCCCTCCGGTTCTGATAGGTGTCCTACAGTTCCACTCTAGCCTCGGGCTCCCGGGACCCGGTTTCTGCGCTTTGGCTCCTCGGAGACCTACTTGCAGCCTCCTTGAGCCCTAGAATCTCTCCTCTGCTCCTTTCCTGTCTGCTCTCCAGACTGTCTGATCCAGACTAAACTAGCTCCTCCTCCAGACCAGGATCTTTATCCAGGGAAGCTGCCCTAAAACAGGGTTTTGAGCTCCCCCTCCTGGCCTGGATTCAGAAGGTGTTGTGTGTGTGATTTACCTACCAAAGAGATCCCTCTTGTTTCCAGGCATAGCACTACCCTCCCCGAGAGGAAGGCAGCACTACTGTTGTACCCGAACTCCTGGGGTGCCACACATGCGTACACTGCTCTCCCGGGTTGTCTAACTCTGGGAGTAGCAGTGACATAAAAAGATATACAAATAGTGAACGTCAGTCTTCAGCGGGCGAGTGTGTCAATAGAGATGCGCGTACTGTTCTCCCAGGTTGTCTAACGCTGGGAGGAGGAGAGAGCAGTATGTAGCGTTCGTGAACCTGGGGGAGCAGTGTGCCCATGACTGCTGACACTCACCTTCTGAAGACTGCCGTTCACTATTTGTAAGGGACAGAACCTGATGACTTTTTATGTCACCGCTACCTACTCCCAGAGTTAGACAACCCGGGAGATCACCTACACCCTTTCCTGTTACAGCAGGTGCCAGTTCCTGGGCCCACCGGAGAATCCTTGGTCCTCCGATGGGCCAGTCCTGATGTCTTTTTATCACCGCTCTTCCTTGCGTTGAACAAGCAATGTGAATGGTGCTGCTTTTAATATGGCTAGCACTGCGTCTAGGCATTGGGCCATTAGATGATTATAGCAGAATATGGCCAATTTGTGCAGGGTCAGGGGTCTTCATGTTTGTGGACATCTTAAAAGAAAAGTGTGTGACCAGGGGACATAGAAGCAGAGTTGGGTTTCTTGACCTGATCACCAGTGTTTACTATCTCCAATTACCTCCTATCAACACGATTTCTAATATCAAAAAGAGCCCATAGAGATCCATAATGCATAGGGATCATGTGATCGCAGAGCTAACAATGCTTTGTGACCCCTTTAATTAGGTATGTGGTGGGGGTCCAAGCTGATGGAGACCCTCCAATCTCCACATGACATGCGATAAGATAAATATATAAGTAATTTCCCTTTAATCAGCAGCACTTGCTCATTACAGAACAGACCATGCTCCGCAACATTGTATCAATGACGTCTGTTTACTTCGTCCAAACAAACTTTATTGAAAAAAACAACATTTATACAAAGGCGTCCAAGAGCGTTTATAGGATGGAGCGGAACAATAAACAGTCAGAGGAAACAGCTGCGGCTGGATGGACGGATTCTGCAGATCTGTCCTGACACATGTGCAGAGATCGGCGGCTTCCTTCCACGCCTCGCCCTCCTTCACAATATCATTAGAATAACAGCACCGACCTCTCCCCTCACCTAAATCATCTTTCTCATCCCCTGGAGAATAGGTTTCGTAAGGGCGTAGAGCCAATTTCTGGCGAGCGCGGTGACATCATGCACCTCTTCCAATGCAGAAAATTTAATTTAAAGTTTTGGAAGACGACGACTCCAAGAAAATATCACATGGTTTGAATTTGGGCCTGTGCAGTGTGTCAGACGCTTGGAGCCAATGCATAAAGCAACACAGGTCCTTCTGCTCTTTTAAGCTTTCCAGTCATATTAGTATCAGTTTTGTGATTTTTTTTTTTGTATGGACTTTTTTGTGATTTTTTTCCCCCCATTATTATGGAATGTAAATAAAGGTGAAATGACAAGAAGTCCATTAAAACGATATGTCTGCCGCCCCGCTGATAGGAATATTTCTCCCATATTGAAGTGCTCAGACTTTCCTGGAGTCCATAACATTCACTAACCATTTACCACCCTGCCCGGTAATATTACAGGATAGGAACGCTGTCAGAGCCGACTTGGTGAAAGTCCAGTTTGGGCGGACAGTCAAGATGAAATTCAACCTGCCATCAAAGATCCAAATGATCTGCACCCCTGGAAAGGTAAATGGCATGGTACCCGCTCTGGCATGGTACCACATAATGCCTAGATAATTCATTTTATTCTCCTTATATTGGAAGCTAGGTGGGTAAAAAGTTTTACAAAATGGAAATGGTTTCTTTATCACCTTCCAGCAAACTGTAGCTGCCCTCTGTTCTCAAAATACTCAAGATGGAGAGGAGGGAGATGAAGCTGCAGAATTTAATTCACAGAGGTGAAGGGTGAAAGGAGCAGTACGGGGGAAACCTCTATTTGCTCGGAGCAGATATCACAGGAGAAAACACAAAGACCACATTCCTGCTTTCTTGTCCTCCTGTCACTGGAGCAAGTGAGCAGGAACATAGGTTTAACAATAAGGAATGGGGTCCCAATGAAAAATCAATAAGAAGACCCCCCCCTCACCTACCATTTTGCCATTTATCATACTTGCGTGGCCACTAACGGTACAGGGATTGACACGCTTGACCGCTGCAGCCAATCAGCAACTACTAACTTGCTGCAGCGATAGCATTGTGTCCTGAACATTGCACCACTGCAGCCAGTCAGTAGGAGCTGACTGAAAGCAGTGGTCACCTGACACCCCTCAGCAGAAAAGGAAGTGATGAGAATTTGTGGATATTTATATTCCAAGACCTCCGATAAGAACATTTGTAGAATGACCCCTGTAAGGCTACGTTCACATTTGCGTTGTGCGCCGCTGCATCGGCGACGCAACGCACAACGCAAATAAAAACGCACCAAAATGCACGCAAAAATGCCCCATTTTGCGACGCATGCGCCGTTTTTTGCCGAAATTTCGAAGCAAAAAAAATGCAACTTGTTGCGTTTTCTTTGCCCGACGCTTGCGGCAAAAAAAATGCATGCGTCGCACAACGCAGCACAGCGCATGTCCATGCGTCCCCCATGTTAAATATAGGGGCGCATGACGCATGCGTCGCCGCTGCGTCGCTGCTGCGTTTCCCGACGCTGCGTTGGGAAACGCTAATGTGAACGTAGCCTAAGTTATGCCATCAGGGTAACCTCAGATGCTAGCGGGATAACTTCCCTGTACAGTCCCTGACACTTTATTCCTTGAGCACCCATCCCCCGCAGTGCTACTTCTGCACACTAGACCACTGCAGGTAGTTTAATCATCTTTGGGAGCAGGATATATATTTTCCCTTAGTAATTTGGCAGAATTATCCTAGGGACAGGTCCAGTTCCAAGCAGTGAACCAGAGACAGAAGTAACAGACTCTCGCCCAATTATCTAGGAGCACAATCCCTGATCTCTCCGACAATAAGGGACCTAATCCTCAGTCAAAAGCACATTGCAATCTATTGTTTCCCGGATCTCTTAATCAGCTTCCCGGCTCCTTCTTCTGTTTTCAATACAAATATTCAATTAAAAATGCCAAAAAGGGAGGCAGTAATTGGTTCTCAAAGGCGTCCAGCCCTCCCCACGAATCTCCCCTCCCGAAAAATAAATTTTAATTAAAGGTCTTCTTGGAATCCGCCTAGATACCCGGACTCCCCAGAGGTTGGATATCTGGCAGGAGAACTTATTGGGAACAAATGAATCTGCTTGTAATAAGCACCGGGAATTCACCCCACAATATAGGATGCTCAGTCTCTTTTAAGTTGTTGTTTTTTTTTCCCACTTTGGTGGGAAATGATTTAATTGGGGCGAACACAAAATACCGAACACGTTCAATCCAGGAATGTGTCCTGGACCAGACAATGATAGATGGGGCCGAGTCCCCGATGGCCGGACTGTCAAAATAGGGATATTTTCTTTGTGAAGTCATCGAAAAAATAACTTCTGTGACCTCAGCTGGTCCTGGAGCCGGCGAGGACGGAGGAACAATGGCCGACACAGCAACGTATCCGCAGCAGACGAGAGAATCCATACGTAGCATTCACCGGGCAAGAAACAATAAATGTGCTAACACAGTATGTGCCCACGTTCAGGATTGTGCGCAGAATTTTCCTGATCAAAACCGGACTCCTTTCGCAGGAAATCCACTTGCGTTTTTCTCGTGTTTTGCTCGCGTTTTTTTCCAGAGCATCCCAATCTATAATATAACGCTGGGAGCGTCACTCTGTCCGAAGCCTATATAGACTGCGCAGGCGCAAGCGCCGGCGCAGTCTGGCCCCCACAGAGTGACGCTCCCAGGAGATCGCGGTATGCGTAAGCACTGAACGCACACCGTGATCTCCACCGGAGAGTCAGGGACCGTGGACGCGCCAGGAGGGAGGGTAAGTATATTCACCTGTCCTCCGTTCCAGCGGTGCGTGCGGCTCCGTCTTCCGGCTCCTCTACTGTGACAGAGTCCAGTCACAGGCAGAGGAACCGGAGTGTGTGTTCAAGAAAATGGCGCCGGAAAGCGCGGACTGCGCAGGCGCCGATTCCTGCTGCCGGAATCGGCGCCTGCGCAGTCCGCGCTTTCCGGCGCCATTTTTTTGAAGACACACTCCGGCTCCACTGCAGGTGTGTCTTCAAGAAAATGGCGCCGGAGAGCGCGGACTGCGCAGGTGCCGATTCCTGCTGTCGGAATCGGCGCCTGCGCAGTCCGCGCTTTCCGGCGCCATTTTCTTGAAGACACACCTGCAGTGGAGCCGGACGATAGGTGAGTATGGTATTTTTTTTTTTTTTTATATGGCAGCAGCATACGGGGGCATATAATACAATAGTGGCGCAGGATGGGAGCAGCACATGACAGAACGGGCGCAGGATGGCAGCAGCACATGACAGAACGGGCGCAGGATGGCAGCAGCGCATGACATAACGGGCGCAGGATGGCAGCAGGATGGGAGCAGCACATGACAGAACGGGCGCAGAATGGCAGCATCACATGACAGAACGGGCGCAGGATGGCAGCAGCACATGACAGAACGGGCGCAGGATGGCAGCAGCACATGACAGAACGGGCGCAGGATGGCAGCAGCACATGACAGAACGGGCGCAGGATGGCAGCAGCACATGACAGAACGGGCGCAGGATGGCAGCAGCACATGACAGAACGGGCGCAGGATGGCAGCAGCACATGACAGAACGGGCGCAGGATGGCAGCAGCACATGACAGAACGGGCGCAGGATGGCAGCAGCACATGACAGAACGGGCACAGGATGGCAGCAGCGCATGACAGAACGGGCGCAGGATGGCAGCAGGATGGGAGCAGCACATGACAGAACGGGCGCAGGATGGCAGCAGCGCATGACAGAACGGGTGCAGGATGGGAGCAGCACATGACAGAACGGGCGCAGGATGGGAGCAGCACATGACAGAACGGGCGCAGGATGGCAGCAGCACATGACAGAACGGGCGCAGGATGGCAGCAGCGCATGACAGAACGGGCGCAGGATGGCAGCAGCACATGACAGAACGGGCGCAGGATGGCAGCAGCACATGACAGAACGGGCGCAGGATGGCAGCAGCACATGACAGAACGGGCGCAGGATGGCAGCAGCACATGACAGAACGGGCGCAGGATGGCAGCAGCACATGACAGAACGGGCGCAGGATGGCAGCAGCACATGACAGAACGGGCGCAGGATGGCAGCAGCACATGATGGAGACCATATACCAATATAAATGCTCACCACCCGGGCGTAGAACGGGTTCAATAGCTAGTACAATAATATAGCGGCAAATCTGCAGATGTTCCGCAAAATTAATGAACATGCGTTTGAGCATGAGTTTTTTTCCGCAATGCGTCTTTTTGCGGAAAAAAAATGCAGCATGAGCACAAAAATTGCGGAATGCATTAAAATAATGGGATGCTTAATGCAAGCATTTTTTAAGCTTTTTTGCAGTGGAAAACTGCCGCAAAAACGCTAAAAAACGCTAAAAATCCTGAACGTGGGCACATAGCCTAAGTGTCAGTACTCATCACTGTTCAGTATCTGTAGGGATCAATCCCCCAATAACTATAGGGATCAATCCCCCCCAATAACTATAGGGATCAATCCCCCAATAACTGTCTGTAGGGACCAACCCCCAATAACTATAGGGATCAATCCCCCAATAACTGTCTTTAGGGATCAATCCTCCCAATAACTATAGGGATCAATCCCCCCAATTACTATCTGTAGGGATCAATCTCCCCAATAACTATAGGGATCAATCCCCCCAATAACTACCTGTAGAGGTCAATCCCTTCAATATCTATAGGGATCAATCCCTCCAATAACTATTCGTAGGAATCAATCCCCCAATATCTATAGGGATCAATCCCCCAATAATTATCTGTAGAGATCAATCCCCCCAATAACTACAGGTATCAATCACTCAATAACTATCTGTAGGGATCAATCCCCCCAATAACTATCTGAAGAGATCAATCCCCCAGTAACAATCTGTAAGGGATCAATCCCCCCAATAACTATCCGTAGGGATCAATCCCCCCAATAACTATCTGTAGGGATCAATCCCCCCAATAACTATCTGTAGGGATCAATCCACCCAATAACTATCTGCAGGGATCAATCCCCCCAATAACTATCTGTAGGGATCAATCCCCCCAATAACTATCTGTAGGGATCAATCCCCCCAATAACTATCTGTAGGGATCAATCCCCCCAATAACTATCTGTAGGGATCAATCCCCCAATAACTATCCGTAGGGATCAATCCCCCAATAACTATCCGTAGGGATCAATCCCCCAATAACTATCCGTAGGGATCAATCCCTCAATAACTATCTGTAGGGATCAATCCCCCAATAATTATCTGTAGAGATCAATCACCTCCAATAACTATCTGTAGGGATCAATCACCTCCAATAACTATCTGTAGGGATCAATCCCCCCAATAACTATCTGTAGGGATCAATCCCCCCAATAACTATCTGTAGGGATCAATCCCCCCAATAACTATCTGTCAGGATCAATCCCCCAATATCTATAGGGATCAGTCCCCCCAATAACTAGCTGTAGAGATCAATCCCCCCAATAACTATCTATAAGCATCAATCCCCCCAATAACTATCTGTAGGGATCAATCCCCCCAATAACTATCTGTAGGGATCAATCCCCCCAATAACTATCTGTAGGGATCAATCCCCCCAATAACTGTCAGGATCAATCCCCCAATATCTATAGGCATCAATCCCCCCAATAACTATCTGTAGGGATAAATCCCTCCAATAACTATAGGGATCAATGCCCCCAATCACTATCTCTAGGGATCAATCCACCAGTAACAATCTATAGGCATCAATCCCCCCATTAACTATCTGTAGAGATCAATCCCCCAATAACTGTCAGGATCAATCCCCCAATATCTATAGGGATCAATCCCCCAATAACTATCTGTAGGGACCAATCCCCTCCAATAACTATATGTAGGGATCAATCCCCTAGTAACAATCTATAGGCATCAATCCCCCCAATAACTACCTGTAGGGATCAATCCCCCCAATAACTATCTGTAGGGATCAATCCGCAAGAAAAAAAAACTATAGTCATCAATCCCTCAATAACTATAGGGATCAATCCCCCCAATTACTATCTCTAGGGATCAATCCCCCCAATAACTATCTGTAGAGATCAATCCCCCCAATAACTATCTGTAGGGATCAATCCTCCCAATTACTATCTCTAGGGATCAATCCCCCCAATAACTATCTGTAGGGATCAATCCCCCCAGTAACAATCTATAGGCATCAATCCCCCCAATAACTATCTGTAGGGATAAATCCCTCCAATAACTATAGGGATCAATCCCCCCAATTACTATCTCTAGGGATCAATCCCCCAGTAACAATCTATAGGCATCAATCCCCCCATTAACTATCTGTAGAGATCAATCCCCCAATAACTGTCAGGATCAATCCCCCAATATCTATAGGGATCAATCCCCCAATAACTATCTGTAGGGACCAATCTCCTCCAATAACTATATGTAGGGATCAATCCCCTAGTAACAATCTATAGGCATCAATCCCCCCAATAACTACCTGTAGGGATCAATCCCCCCAATAACTATCTGCAGGGATCAATCCGCAAGAAAAAAAAATATAGTCATCAATCCCCCAATAACTATAGGGATCAATCCCCCCAATAACTATCTGTAGGGATCAATCCCCCCAGTAACAATCTATAGGCATCAATCCCCCCAATAACTATCTGTAGGGATAAATCCCTCCAATAACTATAGGGATCAATTCCCCCAATTACTATCTCTAGGGATCAATCCCCCCAATAACTATCTGTAGAGATCAATCCCCCCAATAACTATCTGTAGGGATCAATCCCCCCCAATAACTATCTGTAGAGATCAATCCCCTGTCATGATCCGGTGACCTTGGAGCCGCATGAATAACTTTCACTGGAGTAGGTGGTAACTGTACTGACCGCAAATCTTGATCTGACACCGCAACTAGAAGTAGCCATGGGGTGTGCCTAACAAACCCTAGACACCTCGTCACAGCCGGAGAACTAAATACCTCTATAGATGGAAATAGGAATACTATCTTGCCTCAGAGCAGAACCCCAAAGGATAGGCAGCCCCCCACGAATATTGACTGTGAGTAGGAGAGGAAAGACACACGTAGGCAGAAAACAGGATTTAGCAAAAGAGGCCACTCTAGCTAAAATAGGAAAGGATAGGACAGAGTTCTGTGCGGTCAGTATTAAAACCCTTCCAAAAATATCCACAGCAGATTATACAAAAAATTCCTCCATCTAACTAAAGACGTGGAACGTATATCTGCAACTCCAGAGACTCCAACACACAGAGCAGGAATACAATCAAAAATCCAGCACACAGCATGTGTGTCATAGAAAAAAAAACCAGACACTTATCTTTGCTGAATTGGCAGCTAAGAAGGAGAAGCCAGACAGAGGTCCAACACTTCCCAAGAACCATTGACAACTGGCAAGGACTAATGAATCCTGCAAACCTAAATACCCCAGTCAGAATTGCAATCAGCAGATACACCTGACCATGACTGCAGCCCTGGGACAACTGCATTACCACCTACAACCACCGGAGGGAGCCCAAAAGCAGAATTCACAACAATCCCCCCAATAACTATCTGTAGGGATAAATCCCCCCGATAACTATCTATAGGCATCTATAGGTATTTTCTGAATGTGATCTACACCATAATTTACCCAATGTTATCTCCTGATCAGGCTCATAGGTTTCCTTTTCCCTGATGAATATCGATATGTAAAATGTTCTGATAAATATCTAAATGTAACATTAATTTCTGCCATGGATGCCATTCCCTGCTAAGAATTATGATGTGACATTCCCTGTAAATACACAGTGCTTCCTTTATATAAGTATCAATGTGTATTGTCTGCTCCCAGGCCGAGGAGGAGCGGGACCAATACCTGTAGGTCTGCTCCACTCATCATGGGAAAGGGGACAGGGTTATTTTTTGTTGCTGCATTTATTAGCTGGTGCAATATTTTGAATGGGGTGGGTTGGAGGGGCAACTGTTGAGGTGTCATACTGTGTAAGGGGGGCAGCTCAGGGTCTCAAACTGTCTATGGAGGACACCAGGGTGTGTCATAAATATTATTATGTATATTAGGCACTGTGGGGGTCATACTATGTAAACAGACACCTGAGGGATCCAACTGATAAAGGGGGCACCTTAGTACATCATACTGTTTATAGGGAGCACTAGGGGGTGTCATATTGTGTATAGCGGGCACTGTGGGGGTCAGAATATGTAAAGAGACACCTGATGGCATCCTATTGTTTACAGGTGACACCTTAGGGCATCATATTGTGTATAGAGGGCACCTTAGTGCATCATACTGTTTACAGGGGGCACTTGGGGGTGATATTGTGTAAGAGGGAAATCTTAGGGCATCATATTGTGTATAGAGGGCACTGTTGGGGGGTCATACTGTGTAAGAGGGCACCTTAGGGCATCATACTGCTTACAGGGGCACTGTGAGGGTGTCATACTGTCTAAGGGGGCACTTCAGGGCATCATACTGTTTACAGGAGGCATTTGGGGGTGTAATTTTGTGTAAGAGGGGCATCATATTGTGCGTGGGGGCACTATATTGTGTGTGGAGGGTACTGTTGGGGCATCATACTGTGCACACTCCAATAGATGTCTCTTTTCTGGTCTTTCAGTATTGGAAGTTACAGAACCAGCTATGATGTCGTATAAACGGCTCAGGTACCGAAATAGTTAAAGTCTCCTGTTCATCATTTATGGCCATTTTCAGTCCTAATAAATATCGGTAATGAGCCGTCCACCCGCCGTACCCCACAGTAATCCTATAAAAGCAATTGGCCGTAATAATCTATATTCCTTGAGTAGAGGTCCAATGCCGGCTATTCCCGGGATCGACTGTGACCAATGTAATGAGGGGCAAATTCAAGCCCCGTAATGAAGACACGTAGTGACAAGCCGGTCACCCATTTACCGTTATCCCCTCGTCTACCCTAATCGCTCCGGACAGCTCTCTGCTCATTAATCTCAGAAAATAATGAGAATATTGAATGTGACTGAGTATTTGTGAAGGCCGAGCACAAATCAAAGGGACTGACCTCATTTGGGGAGGTAATAGGAGGATGAAAATATGTCCTAATTGACCTCATTAGGACAGTGCAATGTACCGCGGATCCTGCGTAACAAGCTCTTGTCATTGGTTAGAAAGATGTGAAAAGATCTTAAAGGACTTAGTGTCTCAGAAGAGTCTGTCTGCAACGTCTGCGGTCACTGGCAATGGGTCAGACTGTTAGCACCAGCCGCCATATCACCGCCATACTGTTGTGAGGGTGCGCATCATGTGTCCAGGTCTGTATGATGTCCTATCACAGCTAGGCTGGGGGCTAGAAGTGTCCTTCCCAAAGCCAATCAGAGGCCACGAGGGAAAATACAGCCCCCCTCCTAAAAGGACCATGCAGTCACCAAATATCAGCCCCCTACTAACAGGTCAACACGGCCCTCTGTTAATAGTACCATATGGTCACCAGATCACCTATGGTCACCTACTAACAGTGTCACACAGCCCTCCTACTAAGAGTGCCCCACTGCCCCCTACTAACATGGCCCCACTGCCCCTTACTAACAGGTCCACAATGCCCCCCTATTAACAGGACCACAAAGCCCCCCTACTAACAGGGCCACAAAGCTCCCCTATTAACAGTGCCACAAAGTCCCCTACTACAGGGCCACACAGCCCCCTACTAAAAGTGTCCCACTGCCCCCTACTAATAAGGCCACAAATCTCCCTACTAACAGGGCCATACAGCCTCTCCTACTAACAAGGCCACATAGCCCCGTACTAAGAGGGCCACACAGCCCCTCTACTAATAGGGCCACCCAGCCCCCTTACTAGCAGGGCCACACAGCCCCCCTACTAATAGGGCCACCCAGCCCCCTTACTAGCAGGGCCACACAGCCCCCCTACTAATAGGGCCACACATCTCCCCTACTAACAGGGCCTCACAGCCCCCCTACTAATAGCGCCACCAAGCCCCCTTACTAGCAGGGCCACACAGCCCCCCTACTAATAGGGCCACACATCCCCCCTACTAACAGGGCCACACAGCCCCCCTACTAATAGGGCCACCCAGCCCCCTTACTAGCAGGGCCACACAGCCCCCCCTACTAATAGGGCCACACATCCCCCCTACTAACAGGGCCTCACAGCCCCCCTACTAATAGGGCCACCCAGCCCCCTTACTAGCAGGGCCACACAGCCCCCCTACTAATAGGGCCACACATCCCCCCTACTAACAGGGCCACACAGCCCCCCTACTAATAGGGCCACACAGCCCCCCTACTAATAGGGCCACACATCCCCCCTACTAACAGGGCCACACAGCCCCCCTACTAATAGGGCCACACAGCCCCCCTACTAACAGGGCCTCACAGCCCCCCTACTAATAGGGCCACCCAGCCCCCCTACTAATAGGGCCACACATCCCCCCTACTAACAGGGCCACACAGCCCCCCTACTAACAGGGCCACACATCCCCCCTACTAACAGGGCCACACATCCCCCCTACTAACAGGGCCACACAGCCCCCTACTAATAGGACCACCCAGCCCCCTTACTAGCAGGGCCACACAGCCCCCCTACTAATAGGGCCACACATCCCCCCTACTAACAGGGCCACACAGCCCCACTACTAATAGGGCCACACAGCCCCCCTACTAATAGGGCCACACATCCCCCCTACTAACAGGGCCACACAGCCCCCCTACTAACAGGGCCACACAGCCCCCCACTAACAGGGCCACACATCCCCCCTACTAACAGGGCCACACTGCCCCCCTACTAACAGGGCCTCACAGCCCCCCAACTAATAGGGCCACACATCCCCCCTACTAACAGGGCCACACAGCCCCCTACTAATAGGACCACCCAGCCCCCTTACTAGCAGGGCCACACAGCCCCCCTACTAATAGGGCCACGTAGCCCCCCTACTAATAGGGCCACGCAGCCCCCCTACTAAAAGGGCCACGCATCCCCCCTATTAATACGGCCACGCAGCCCCCCTACTAATAGGGCCACACAGCCCCCCTACTAACAGGGCCACACAGCCCCCCTACTAACAGGGCCACACAGCCCCCCTACTAACAGGGCCACACAGCCCCCCTACTAACAGGGCCACACAGCCCCCCTACTAACAGGGCCACACAGCCCCCCTACTAACAGAGCCACACAGCCCCCCTACTATGCTAAATAACATAACAGCACAGACATATTTCAGTTCTACTTGTCCAAATGATTGACCAACAAATCTGAAGGACAAGTTAACAAGCGATTCCTGTAGGAAATGTTAATTATAATTCAGGCAGCACCGTGCAGTGCCAAATGGATGACGAAAACCGCAAACAGCCCACCGCAAAGTGGTGCCCTACCTCCGCTGCCTGTATACCCTGCGACCCGTCATCTGCATCTCTCCCTGTCTGCACCAGGCTCAGCAGACGTCTTGTCTTCCTGTCATTTATTTGCTTTCCATCACTGCGATAATTAGGACATCTCCCAGCTAATTGTTTGGCGTCAGAGAAATGAAGCAAAAATCCGTGATCTCATTTATTTGTACATTAATATTGCGGAAAAAAAACTGATAAAATTCACAGAGAGCGAGCGTTCAATGGCAAAAAAAAAGAAGGAAAATTAAATAAATTAGCAAACTGCAGTCAGAAACTTTTGGCCGGGTCCTCGCACCTCCTACAGAGCTGAACCTTGGGAGTATTTACAATTCATTGAAGACGGGCCACACACGGTGATCTACAGCTCAGGATTCCTTAACCTGCTGCTCGCCGGGCCTACTCAGGACCTGGCTCCAAATCCCCGGCTCCGCTGTTCCAGTACTAACGAGTTAAGGAAACCTCGGAATACAAATCCGGGAAGAAGCCACGTGACTGTGTTTGGATACAGACGCCTGTGGATGTATATTTAATAATCCGGAGCTTGGCATGCTCATGGGCAACGAGTCCGTGCGAAAACTGTGCGAGGAGACAGGGCTGGCAGCCATCACCGCGCTGCTCCCCCCGAATTACAGGACTGAGACGTTACTAAAATTCTGCATTCAGGGGTTAAACGGTTATAAGATGAGGTTTGCAAATATTTTACGCCGTGTTCACACATCGAGGCCGCAGTGCGTTTTTTGCTGCAATTTTTAAAAAATGACGGTGCTAAAAACGCAACACGGTTGCAAAGTGTAAACACAGCCAAGTCTTACCCTCCAATCTGCTGGTGTCAGTCATGTGACTTAAAGGGATGTCCTATACACACCCTATATCACCGCTGTAGGGCGAGGGTTCCGATGGCTGGGACTGCCACCGATCATGGGAACGCGGTGCCCAAACTCACCTGTGTAAATGTAGTGGCCGTGAGCATGTCCAACTGCTGGAGTGTTAGCCGATGTATGGCGAGGGGTCCGATGGCTGGGACTGCCACCGATCATGGGAACGCGGTGCCCAAACTCACCTGTGTAAATGTAGTGGCCATGAGCACGTGCGACTGCTGGAGTGTTAGCTGATGTAGGGCGAGGGGTCCGATGGCTAAGACTGCCACGGTTTATGGGAACAGGGTGCCCAAACTGACATGTGTAAATGTAGTGGCCATGAGCATGTACGACTGCTGGAGTGTTAGCTGATGTAGGGCGAGGGGTCCGATGGCTGGGACTGCCACCGATCATAAGAACATGGTGCACAAACTCACCTGTGTAAATGTAGCGGCCGTGAGCATGCGCGACCGCTGGAGTGTTAGCTGATGTAGGACGAGGGGTCCGATGGCTGGGACTGCCACCGATCATAAGAACATGGTGCACAAACTCACCTGTGTAAATGTAGCGGCCATGAGCACGTGCGACTGCTGGAGTGTTAGCCGATGTAGGGTGAGGGGTCCGATGGCTAAGACTGCCACCGATCATGGGAATGCAGTCCCCAAACTGACATGTGTAAATGTTGAGGCCATGAGCATGTGCGCCTGCTGGAGTGTTAGCTGATGTAGGGCGAGGGTTCCGATGGCTGGGACTGCCACCGATCATGGGAACACGGTGCCCAAACTCACCTGTGTAAATGTAGTGGCCGTGAGCATGTGCGACCGCTGGAGTGTTAGCCGATGTAGGACGAGGGGTCCGATGGCTGGGACTGCCACCGATCATGGGAACACGGTGCACAAACTCACCTGTGTAAATGTAGTGGCCGTGAGCATGCGCGACCACTGGAGTGTTAGCCAATGTAGGGTGAGGGGTCCGATGGCTGGGACTGCCACCGATCATGGGAACGCGGTCCACAAACTCACCTGTGTAAATGTATTGGCCATGAGCATGTGCGACTGCTGGAGTGTTAGCTGATGTAGGGCGAGGGGTCCGATGGCTGGGACTGCCACCGATCATGGGAACACAATCCCCAAAGTCACGTGTGTAAATGTAGTGGCTCTGAGCATGTGCGCCTGCTGGAGTGTTAGCTGATGTAGGGCGAGGGGTCCGATGGCTGGAACTGCCACAGATCATGGGAATGCGGTGCCCAAACTCACCTGTGTAAATGTAGTGGCCATGAGCATGTGCGCCTGCTGGAGTGTTAGCCGAACATGCTCAGTAGTGTTCCTGATTTTGGGACCACTGTTGTCAGGGTCAGTGGGGGTCTCAGTAGATTTGCAAGACCCTGGCCCAGCCGGATGTGCATGCCAGACCTGAGGCCTGCAATGCTCCTCTCAACTGAGGGCATCCCTGGTGCCCCGCGTCGTCATTACATGGGGGCACAACGCACGGATGATGTCGCACCGCGCCTACGGCACCGGGGACCCCGGCAGGTAGGAAGAGGGTTGCAGGGCATTAGTCCAGCGGCCACGGTGTATCAACATGGCTGCTGGTCCAGGGTCCTGCAAATCCTTTTACTCAACTCTACAGGCCATATATGTTGGTTGTAGGACAATCCCTTTAATTCACATGATTGACAGCTAAACTGCAAAAAAAATAAATGGTGGCTCATTGGTCAAAACTGGAGCAGGGAAAACAGCTACAAGGGTGCAGACGTGTCACTGGGGCCCAAGCCCATAGAAAACATTCAATGCACGTCGTGGCCTCTCAGCAGAATACCCCTATGGCACGGGGGATGCAGAATACCCCTATGGCACGGGGGTAATCCCCACCTAACTCCTGTCCCCCCAGTCTTGGGGCACAATGACCTCATCAGATGCAGGGCAGGAAACGTTCTGCATTTTCTGAGCTGAGACACAGGGGACCAGTAATTTATTGAGCGCACTGACAGGACGGTCCTGAAGAGTGAGTGTGTAAGAAGCCATTTAGCTGCAGGAATCCTGTGTGATGAATGGCACCAGCCTCATGTTACATTAGGTCGGGAAAGTTAATATGGGAGCAGGGCGATCGCACATTACAGTAGCAGCAGGCGGCTTCATATTCTACATACCAGATGGAGGAAGGTAAAAGCAATTCCAGCTGTTGAGGTACTATAAGTGTCAGCAAGTCTCTGGATGTGTGTGCTTTTATTGTCAGAGGACAGAGCACAGATCCAAAAGGAAGAGTGCAGAAAAGTCTGAATCATAATCCAGAAAATGAAATCAGCAAAAAGAGACACTGACACTCGGGGTACAGGATAATGACGCTGACACTCGGGGTATGGGATAATGACACTGACACTCGGGGTACAGGATAATGACGCTGACACTCGGGGTACGGGATAATGACACTGACACTCGGGGTACAGGATAATGATACTTAAAGAAAACAGAATTCATCATCTTTGCCCCATCTCACTCTACCCCTCCACCAGACCTGTCTATCAATGTCAATGGCTGCTCACTTTTCCCAGTCCCACACGCCCGGTGCCTCGGGGTAATCCTCGACTCTGCCCTCTCTTTCAAGCCACATATTCAAGCTCTTGCCTCCTCCTGCCGTCTCAAACTCAAAAATATTTCCCGGATCCGTGCTTTCCTTGACCGCAGCACCGCTAAAACGCTAGTGCATGCCCTCATCATCTCCCACCTCGACTACTGCAACCTCCTACTCTCTGGACTCCCCTCTAGCACCACTCCAATCCATCCTACACTCTGCTGCCCGACTAATCTACCTGTCTCCCCGCTATTCCCCGGCCTCTCCCCTATGTCAAGCCCTTCACTGGCTTCCTATCGCCCAGAGACTCCAGTTCAAAACCCTCACAATGACATACAAAGCCATCCACAACCTGTCTCCTCCATACATCTGTGACATGGTCTCCCGTTGCTTACCTACACGCAACCTCCGATCCTCACAAGATCTCCTTCTCTACTCCCCTCTCATCTCTTCTTCCCACAACCGCATCCAAGACTTCTCCCGTGCTTGCCCCATACTCTGGAACTCTCTACCCCAACACATCAGACTCTCGCCTACCATCGAAACCTTCAAAAAGAACCTGAAGACCCACCTCTTCCGACAAGCCTACAACCTGCAGTGATCCTGAAGTTACTGAACCGCCGCACAACCTGCCCTACCCTCTCCTAGTGTTTCATCACCCATCCCCTGCAGACTGTGAGCCCTCGCGGGCAGGGTCCTCCCTCCTTATGTACCCGTGTGCCTGTTATCTGCTCATGTTTAGTGTATTTGTCTATATTTGCCCCATATTCACATGTAAAGTGCCATGGAATAAATGGCGCTATAAAAATATATAATAATAATAACTCGGGGTACAGGATAATGACACTAACACTCGGGGTACAGGATGATGATGCTGACACTCGGCGTAACATAGTAACATAGTTAGTAAGGCCGAAAAAAGACATTTGTCCATCCAGTTCAGCCTATATTCCATCATAATAAATCCCCAGATCTACGTCCTTCTACAGAACCTAATAATTGTATGATACAATATTGTTCTGCTCCAGGAAGACATCCAGGCCTCTCTTGAACCCCTCGACTGAGTTCGCCATCACCACCTCCTCAGGCAAGCAATTCCAGATTCTCACTGCCCTAACAGTAAAGAATCCTCTTCTATGTTGGTGGAAAAACCTTCTCTCCTCCAGACGCAAAGAATGCCCCCTTGTGCCCGTCACCTTCCTTGGTATAAACAGATCCTCAGCGAGATATTTGTATTGTCCCCTTATATACTTATACATGGTTATTAGATCGCCCCTCAGTCGTCTTTTTTCTAGACTAAATAATCCTAATTTCGCTAATCTATCTGGGTATTGTAGTTCTCCCATCCCCTTTATTAATTTTGTTGCCCTCCTTTGTACTCTCTCTAGTTCCATTATATCCTTCCTGAGCACCGGTGCCCAAAACTGGACACAGTACTCCATGTGCGGTCTAACTAGGGATTTGTACAGAGGCAGTATAATGCTCTCATCATGTGTATCCAGACCTCTTTTAATGCACCCCATGATCCTGTTTGCCTTGGCAGCTGCTGCCTGGCACTGGCTGCTCCAGGTAAGTTTATCATTAACTAGGATCCCCAAGTCCTTCTCCCTGTCAGATTTACCCAGTGGTTTCCCATTCAGTGTGTAATGGTGACATTGATTCCTTCTTCCCATGTGTATAACCTTACATTTATCATTGTTAAACCTCATCTGCCACCTTTCAGCCCAAGTTTCCAACTTATCCAGATCCATCTGTAGCAGAATACTATCTTCTCTTGTATTAACTGCTTTACATAGTTTTGTATCATCTGCAAATATCGATATTTTACTGTGTAAACCTTCTACCAGATCATTAATGAATATGTTGAAGAGAACAGGTCCCAATACTGACCCCTGCGGTACCCCACTGGTCACAGCGACCCAGTTAGAGACTATACCATTTATAACCACCCTCTGCTTTCTATCACTAAGCCAGTTACTAACCCATTTACACACATTTTCCCCCAGACCAAGCATTCTCATTTTGTGTACCAACCTCTTGTGCGGCACGGTATCAAACGCTTTGGAAAAATCGAGATATACCACGTCCAATGACTCACCGTGGTCCAGCCTATAGCTTACCTCTTCATAAAAACTGATTAGATTGGTTTGACAGGAGCGATTTCTCATAAACCCATGCTGATATGGAGTTAAACAGTTATTCTCATTGAGATAATCCAGAATAACATCCCTCAGAAACCCTTCAAATATTTTACCAACAATAGAGGTTAGACTTACAGGATAATGACGCTGACACTCGGGGTACAGGATAATGACGCTGATACTCGGGGTACAAGATAATGACACTGACGCTCGGGGTACAGGATAATGACACTAACACTCGGGGTGCAGGATAATGACACTGACACTCAGGGTACAGGATAATGACACTGACGCTCGGGGTACAGGATAATGACACTGACGCTCGGGGTACAGGTTAATGACACTGACACTCGGGGTACAGGATAATGACACTAACACTCGGGGTGCAGGATAATGACACTGACACTCGGGGTACAGGATAATGACACTGACACTCGGGGTACGGGATAATGACGCTGACACTCGGGGTACGGGATAATGACGCTGACACTCGGGGTACAGAATAATGACACTGACACTCGGGGTACAGGATAATGACACTGACACTCAGGTTACAGGATAATGACACTGACACTGGGGGTACAGGATAATGACCCTGACACTCGGGGTACAGGATAATGACCCTGACACTCGGGGTACAGGATAATGACACTGACACTCAGGTTACAGGATAATGACACTGACATTGGGGGTACAGGATAATGACTCTGACACTCGGGGTACAGGATAATGACACTGACACTCGGGGTACAGGATAATGACACTGACGCTCGGGGTACAAAATAATGACACACACTCGGGGTGCAGGATAATGACACTGACACTCGGGGTACAGGATAATGACGCTCACACTCGGGGTACAGGATAATAACACTGACACTCGGGGTACGGGATAATGACACTGACACTTGGGGTACAGGATAATGACACTGACACTCGGGGTACAGGATAATGACGCTCACACTCGGGGTACAGGATAATGACACTGACACTCGGGGTACGGAATAATGACACTAACACTCGGGGTACAGGATAATAACACTGACACTCGGGGTACGGGATAATGACACTGACACTCGGGGTACAGGATAATGACACTGACACTCGGGGTACAGGATAATGACGCTCACACTCGGGGTACAGGATAATGACACTGACACTCGGGGTACGGAATAATGACACTGACACTCGGGGTACAGGATAATGACACTGACACTCGGGGTACAGGATAATGACACTGACACTCGGGGTACAGGATAATGATGCTGACACTGGGGGTACAGGATAATGACACTGACACTCGGGGTACAGGATAATGACACTGACACTCGGGGTACAGGATAATGATGCTGACACTGGGGGTACAGGATAATGACACTGACACTCGGGGTACAGGATAATGACACTGACACTCGGGGTACAGGATAATGACACTGACACTCGGGGTACAGGATAATGACGCTCACACTCGGGGTACAGGATAATGACACTGACACTCGGGGTACAGGATAATGACGCTCACACTCGGGGTACAGGATAATGACGCTGACACTCGGGGTACGGGATAATGACGCTGACACTCGGGGTACAGGATAATGACACTGACACTCGGGGTACAGGATAATGACACTGACACTCGGGGTACAGGATAATGACACTGACACTGGGGGTACAGGATAATGACACTGACACTCGGGGTACAGGACAATGACACTGACACTCGGGGTACAGGACAATGACACTGACACTCAGGTTACAGGATAATGACACTGACACTTGGGGTACAGGATAATGACGCTGACACTCGGGGTACAGGATAATGACGCTGACACTCGGGGTACAGGATAATGACACTGACACTCAGGTTACAGGATAATGGTGCCGACACTTGGGGTACAGGATAGACCAGTGAATAGTCAGAACCCCTTCCTCACCTTGTAATAAACCTCGAGCCGCTGCCTTAGGTGAGGCAGTTTTTCTATTTTTCCATCTTTTTTCGGATAAATCTCAGATCATATTAATGAGGATTTCAAACGTCACTGGAAGAAACAAACATGTGAAAAATATATAACTTGACTATTTTAAGCCTACATTTGCAGAAAGGAAGCCGGTGCCGCGGAGATGTATGAACTGTGAAATACTTTTAGCCAATTTTAGGCCTGAAGTTAACCGGAGACAGATGCAGACGTCCAACATTACAAGGGAAATAACCGATGCGGCAGAAAAGGGAATATTGAGATGAGCGGCATAAGCCTTTCATATGTAAAGAGGAAAGATGTCAAGACTGAAATGTACTTTAAACCTGTCCCTACAAATCCCCATGATGAGACGATTAATGGAGAGAGTGAATCACAGGGACGGCTGATTGAATGCAGCTAGGTCCTGTCTGCAGGACAAGTATGGACTGTTCCTTCAAGATCCCCACCGATGGTTCTATTTATGGACAATGTGGAGAACATTTAAGGTCAAGTCCATGGAAGAACAACCTGTATTGACAGAGGCCGGTACGATCACCGACGCCACCCTGCCCGGAGACCATTAACCACCTGGCACCAGGGTTAACCAGCGATTCATTGCTCCCACAGATGGTTATATGCAGAAGACTGAAGCAGGTTGAGGTTGGACTATCAATGATCCAACGATAGTCTCGAGAAGATCATTAATTTCAGTGCAGCTATATAGACATCACAGGAGGTTACAGAACGGCCAACATGTTCAATGATAATATGTGAGGGACAAAGAGCGACGAGCGAGCTTCACAACATGGCAGCGATCAGCTGAGAAACAAGAAAAGTGCTCCTACGCCGGCTGATCGGATCGCTTATGAGGGCCAACATCATCTCTGCTGGCAACACGTCGCCCCATGTAAACACGGGATGGGCTGCCGACAACGCAAACTGTAAGGGGACAAGCTAGATATTGCCATTCTATCCAGCCAATAGAGGCAACAGGAAGCAGGAGAGTGACGGAGGTCCCCGTGGGATGTGCTGCCCAGTGGTGGGCTGTTATAATGGTCTCCACTAAGAACCTTTGCCAGGCAGCTCTCTTTCAGATTCCAGATACCCATCAGTGAGACATCGGTTAAGGCCCCTCAATACAGCCTCTGGTGGTCTCTCACAGACCCAACCAACAAGACAGGTGAAAAGTTCCCTGCTTCAAGCATTTTCTTAAAAAATATTAAGAGGTAAAATAGAGCAAGGTCACCACCAGTCATGTATTTTAACCATCCAATGCTACGGTTGCATAGTTACATAAGCTGAAAAAACCGCGGTCCATCAAATCCAACCTTTCTCCACCAATTATACATTTTGTCACTAGATTATCTATAACCCACAATATTCTGTGTAATAAGGAATACATCCGACCTTTGTACAAAAGCTTTTATACTGTCGGCCTTTTCTATCTCTTGTAGTCAGCATTACAGTCTGACTGCTCTAACTGTAAAGAACCCTTTCTTATTAGCTGCCGGAATCGCCTATCTTCCACCCGTAATGATTTCCCCTGGACCTTAGTATCGTCTTTGGAATAAATAATTCATGTATAGAGATGAGCAAACCCGAAGTTAAAAGTTCAGCGTTCGTACTGGACAGACTCCTGATTTTGGCTAACAAATACAGATGTCAAAAATTGACCAAAATACTGCAGTGTAAACATAGCATAAGGTTCAACACCCCCCATGGTGCACCCTAGATCAGCCCCATGTGCTAAGATGAAGGTACAGCCTCAGTGGTGTCATGATGCACCCGAGATCAGCCCCCTGCACTAAGATGAAGGTACAGCCTCAGTGGTGTCATGGCGCACCCTAGATCAGCCCCATGTGCTAAGATGAAGGTACAGCCTCAGTGGTGTCATGATGCACCCGAGATCAGCCCCCTGCACTAAGATGAAGGTACAGCCTCAGTGGTGTCATGGCGCACCCTAGATCAGCCCCATGTGCTAAGATGAAGGTACAGCCTCAGTGGTGTCATGGTGCACCCTAGATCAGCCCCCTGCACTAAGATGAAGGTACAGCCTCAGTGGTGTCATGATGCACCCGAGATCAGCCCCCTGCACTAAGATGAAGGTACAGCCTCAGTGGTGTCATGGCGCACTCTAGATCAGCCCCATGAGCAAAGATGAAGGTACAGCCTCAGTGGTGTCATGATGCACCCGAGATCAGCCCCCTGCACTAAGATGAAGGTACAGCCTCAGTGGTGGCATGGTGCACCCTAGATCAGCCCCATGTACTATGATGAAGGTACAGCCTCAGTGGTGGCATGGTGCACCCTAGATCAGCCCCATGAGCAAAGATGAAGGTACAGCCTCAGTGGTGTCATGATGCACCCGAGATCAGCCCCCTGCACTAAGATGAAGGTACAGCCTCAGTGGTGGCATGGTGCACCCTAGATCAGCCCCATGTACTATGATGAAGGTACAGCCTCGCTGGTGGCATGATGCACCCTAGATCAGCCCCATGTACTATGATGAAGGTACAGCCTCACTGGTGGCATGATGCACCCTAGATCAGCCCCATGTACTAAGATGAAGGTACAGCCTCCGTGGTGGACTGGCACACTCTAGATCAGCCCATGTACTAAGATGAAGGTACAGCCTCAGTGGTGTCATGATGCACCCTATATCAGCCCCGTGTACTAAGATGAAGGTACAGCCTCAGTGATGTCATGGTGCACCCTAATTCATTCCCATGTGCTAAGATGAAGGTACAGCCTCAGTGGTGTCATGGTGCACCCGAGATTATCCCCATGTGCTAAGATGAAGGTACAGCCTCAGTGGTGTCATGATGCACCCGAGATCAGCCCCCTGTACTAAGATGAAGGTACAGCCTCAGTGGTGGCATGATGCACCCTAGATCAGCCCCCTGTACTAAGATGAAGGTACAGCCTCAGTGGTGTCATGGCGCACCCTAGATCATTCCCATGTGCTAAGATGAAGGTACAGCCTCAGTGGTGGCATGGTGCACCCTAGATCAGCCCCGTGTACTAAGATGAAGGTATAGCCTCGCTGGTGGCATGGTGCACCCTAGATCAGCCCCGTGTAATAAGATGAAGGTACAGCCTGGCAGGTGGCATGGTGCACCTTAAATCAGCCACGTGTACTAAGATAAAGGTACAGCCTCAGTGGTGGCATGGTGCACCCGAGATCAGCCCCGTGCACTAAGATAAAGGTGCAGCCTCAGTGATGTCATGGTGCACCCTAGATCAGCCCCATGTACTAAGATGAAGGTACAGCCTCAGTGGTGTCATGGTGTAGCCTAGATCAGCCCCGTGTACTAAGATGAAGGTACAGCCTCAGTGGTGTCATGGTGCACCCTAGATCAGCCCCGTGTACTAAGATGAAGTTACAGCCTCAGTGGTGGCATGGTGCACCCAAGATCAGCCCCGTGTACTAAGATAAAGGTGCAGCCTTCCTGGTGGCATTGAGCACCCTAGATCAGCCCGTGTACTAAGATGAAGGTACAGCCTCAGTGGTGGCATGGTGCCCTATAGATCAGCCCCGTTTACTATGATGAAGGTACAGCCTCAGTGGTGGCATGATGCACCCTAGATGAGCCCCATGTACTAAGATGAAGGTACAGCCTCAGTGGTGGCATGATGCACCCTAGATCAGCCCCATGTACGAAGATGAAGGTACAGCCTCGCTGGTGCCATGGTGCACACTAGATCAGCCCCATGTGTTAAGATGAAGGTACAGCCTTGTTGGTGGCATGGTGCACCCTAGATCAGCCCTTGTACTAAGATGAAGGTACAGCCTCAGTGGTGGCATGATGCACCCTAGATCAGCGCCATGTACTATGATGAAGGTACAGCCTCGCTGGTGGCATGATGCACCCCAGATCAGCCCCATGTACTAAGATGAAGGTACATGCTCCGTGGTGGACTGGCACACACTAGATCAGCCCATGTACTAAGATGAAGGTACAGCCTCAGTAGTGTCATGGTGCACCCTAGATCAGCCCCGTGTACTAAGATGAAGGTACAGCCTCAGCGGTGTCATGGTGCACCCTATATCAGCCCCATGTACTAAGATGAAGGTACAGCCTCAGTGGTGTCATGGTGTACCCTAGATCAGCCCCATCTACTAAGATGAAGGTACAACCTCAGCGGTGTCATGGTGCACCCTATATCAGCCCCATGTACTAAGATGAAGGTACAGCCTCAGTGGTGTCATGGTGTACCCTAGATCAGCCCCATGTACTAAGATGAAGGTACAGCCTCAGTGGTGTCATGGTGCACCCTAGATCAGCCCCGTGTACTAAGATCAAGGTACAGCCTCAGCGGTGTCATGGTGCACCCTATATCAGCCCCATGTACTAAGATGAAGGTACAGCCTCAATGGTATCATGGTGTACCCTAGATCAGCCCCATCTACTAAGATGAAGGTACAGCCTCAGCGGTGTCATGGTGCACCCTATATCAGCCCCATGTACTAAGATGAAGGTACAGCCTCAGTGGTGTCATGGTGTACCCTAGATCAGCCCCATCTACTAGGATGAAGGTACAGCCTCAGTGGTGGCAGGGTGCACCCTAGAACAGCCCCATGTGCTAAGATGAGAGTACAGTCTCAGTAGTGGACTGGTGTACCCTAGATCAGCCCCATCTACTAAGATGAAGGTACAGCCTCAGCGGTGTCATGGTGCACCCTATATCAGCCCCATGTACTAAGATGAAGGTACAGCCTCAGTGGTGTCATGGTGTACCCTAGATCAGCCCCATGTACTAAGATGAAGGTACATCTTCAGTGGTGGCATGGTGCACCTGAGATCAGCCCCATGTACCAAGATGAAGGTGCAGCCTCAGCGGTGGTCTAGAGCTCGCACCCATGAACTAACACAATGGTTCACAGATGTTTTCCGTTTGATAATAAACCTCATCTGCACCAAATGGTCCAGGACAGATGAGGCAGAAATCTGCTGAGGGACAAAATTTGGTTAACCTTGTTCCAAGGCCAGAGCAACGTAGCAAAGGGTCAGCAGTTAAGTATATTCTGATCTATCAAGGAAAACAGCTGTATGAGGGGATAATAACAACAGCAGAAGGCAAAACAGATGGAAAGTAAGGAGAACTGTGTCTGCGGGAGACCTATTCCACCAGCTGGCACTGGGGATGGACTCTGGGCTCTTCTGAGGGTACAAGGTCTGTGAACCGCAGAGGTGGCAGATAGGAGCTTCTCCTAAAGGATAAGTACAGATAATGAGGAAGGGAGAACATTTTACTATCCTGTATCCAAGAAGTATTGTTTCTCCTAGTGGAGAGTGACATGATAAGCATGTCGAGGTGAGGAGACTTAAAGCCACAATGCTCCTCTGGGAAATATGCAAATTGTCTCTTCAGAGAGGAAGAGGACTAGAACTCTAGTGCCACCTATTGGAAGTAGCAATCCTAACAGTCAATGTCCACCCTTTAACGAGCCTTGTCACATGACTTAGGATAATAGCCAAACCAGATTCTCAATTTGCAGACACTGTGTTTCAGGGACGGGGTACTCCCCGAAACACAGTGTTTGCAAATTGAGATTCTGGTTTGGCTATTATCCTAAGTCATGTGACAAGGCTCGTTAAAGGGTGGACATTGACTGTTAGGATTGCTACTTCCAATAGGTGGCACTAGAGTTCTAGTCCTCTTCCTCTCTGAAGAGACAATTTGCATACTATCCTGTATGAAAGCCTTTAGAATAATACAAAATATGTTTGAGCTACATAGATAAATACAAAATACATGCACATGATAACTGCACTTGATACTTGACTATTGCACTTAAACACACGGGCTGATGACCGGATCATGCAGCTTTATATGAAAATCCCTATTTATTATAATTGCCAGACCTGAAATAACAAGCACTTTTCACCTATTGTGTCCCCCCATTTCCTTGTAGATTGTAAGCTTGCGAGCAGGGACCTCACCCCTAATGTCACTGTTTAAATTGTCTTAACTTGTACTGAATTTATTGTCTGTACATGTCCCCGCTTAATTGTAAAGTCCTGCGGAATATGTTGGCGCTATATAAATAAATTATTACTTATTACAAATTAATTTTTAATGGTTTTCCCATATTTGGAAGTTATAACTCATCCATGAATGGAGCAGAGGAGCACATTCATGATTGTCTGTGGTACCCCCGGAAATAGCTGAGTGCTTTGCTCTACTTTCTCCAGTAGTCCCATAGACATAGCACAGCGCTCAGTTATTTCCAGTAGTCCCATAGACAGTACAGCGCTCAGTTATTTCCAGTAGTCCCATAGACAGAGCACAGCGCTCAGTTATTTCCAGTAGTCCCATAGACATAGAACAGCGCTCAGGTATTTCCAGGAGTCCCATAGACAGTACAGCGCTCAGTTATTTCCAGGAGTCCCATAGACAGAGCACAGCGCTCAGTTATTTCCAGTAGTCCCATAGACAGTACAGCGCTCAGTTATTTCCAGTAGTCCCATAGACAGAGCACAGCGCTCAGTTATTTCCAGGAGTTCCATAGACAGAGCACAGCGCTCAGTTATTTCCAGTAGTCCCATAGACAGAGCACAGCGCTCAGTTATTTCCAGGAGTCCCATAGACATAGAACAGCGCTCAGTTATTTCCAGTAGTCCCATAGACATAGAACAGCGCTCAGGTATTTCCAGTAGTCCCATAGACAGTACAGCGCTCAGTTATTTCCAGTAGTCCCATAGACAGAGTACAGCGCTCAGTTATTTCCAGTAGTCCCATAGACAGAGTACAGCGCTCAGTTATTTCCAGTAGTCCCATAGACAGAGTACAGCGCTCAGTTATTTCCAGTAGTCCCATAGACAGAGTACAGCGCTCAGTTATTTCCAGTAGTCCCATAGACAGTACAGCGCTCAGTTATTTCCAGTAGTCCCATAGACATAGAACAGCGCTCAGTTATTTCCAGGAGTCCCATAGACAGAGCACAGCGCTCAGTTATTTCCAGGAGTCCCATAGACAGAGCACAGCGCTCAGTTATTTCCAGTAGTTCCATAGACAGAGCACAGCGCTCAGTTATTTCCAGTAGTCCCATAGACAGAGCACAGCGTTCAGTTATTTCCAGGAGTCCCATAGACCGGGTACAGCGTTCAGTTATTTCCAGGAGTCCCATAGACCGGGTACAGCGCTCAGTTATTTCCAGGAGTCCCATAGACAGAGTACAGCGCTCAGTTATTTCCAGTAGTCCCATAGACCGGGTACAGCGCTCAGTTATTTCCAGGAGTCCCATAGACAGTACAGCGCTCAGTTATTTCCAGTAGTCCCATAGACAGTACAGCGCTCAGTTATTTCCAGGAGTCCCATAGACAGTACAGCGCTCAGTTATTTCCAGTAGTCCCATAGACAGAGTACAGCGCTCAGTTATTTCCAGTAGTCCCATAGACAGTACAGCGCTCAGTTATTTCCAGGAGTCCCATAGACAGTACAGCGCTCAGTTATTTCCAGTAGTCCCATAGACAGTACAGCGCTCAGTTATTTCCAGTAGTCCCATAGACAGTACAGCGCTCAGTTATTTCCAGTAGTCCCATAGACAGTACAGCGCTCAGTTATTTCCAGTAGTCCCATAGACAGAGTACAGCGCTCAGTTATTTCCAGGAGTCCCATAGACAGAGTACAGTGCTCAGTTATTTCCAGTAGTCCCATAGACAGAGTACAGTGCTCAGTTATTTCCAGGAGTCCCATAGACAGAGTACAGCGCTCAGTTATTTCCAGGAGTCCCATAGACAGTACAGCGCTCAGTTATTTCCAGGAGTCCCATAGACAGAGCACAGCGCTCAGTTATTTCCAGGAGTCCCATAGACAGAGCACAGCGCTCAGTTATTTCCAGTAGTCCCATAGACATAGAACAGCGCTCAGTTATTTCCAGGAGTCCCATAGACAGTACAGCGCTCAGTTATTTCCAGGAGTCCCATAGACAGTACAGCGCTCAGTTATTTCCAGGAGTCCCATAGACAGAGTACAGCGCTCAGTTATTTCCAGTAGTCCCATAGACCGGGTACAGCGCTCAGTTATTTCCAGGAGTCCCATAGACAGTACAGCGCTCAGTTATTTCCAGTAGTCCCATAGACAGTACAGCGCTCAGTTATTTCCAGGAGTCCCATAGACAGTACAGCGCTCAGTTATTTCCAGTAGTCCCATAGACAGAGTACAGCGCTCAGTTATTTCCAGTAGTCCCATAGACAGTACAGCGCTCAGTTATTTCCAGTAGTCCCATAGACAGTACAGCGCTCAGTTATTTCCAGTAGTCCCATAGACAGTACAGCGCTCAGTTATTTCCAGGAGTCCCATAGACCGGGTACAGCGCTCAGTTATTTCCAGGAGTCCCATAGACAGTACAGCGCTCAGTTATTTCCAGGAGTCCCATAGACAGAGTACAGCGCTCAGTTATTTCCAGGAGTCCCATAGACAGTACAGCGCTCAGTTATTTCCAGGAGTCCCATAGACAGTACAGCGCTCAGTTATTTCCAGTAGTCCCATAGACAGAGTACAGCGCTCAGTTATTTCCAGGAGTCCCATAGACAGTACAGCGCTCAGTTATTTCCAGTAGTCCCATAGACAGAGTACAGCGCTCAGTTATTTCCAGGAGTCCCATAGACAGAGTACAGCGCTCAGTTATTTCCAGGAGTCCCATAGACATAGAACAGCGCTCAGTTATTTCCAGGAGTCCCATAGACAGAGCACAGCGCTCAGTTATTTCCAGGAGTCCCATAGACAGTACAGCGCTCAGTTATTTCCAGGAGTCCCATAGACAGAGTACAGCGCTCAGTTATTTCCAGGAGTCCCATAGACAGTACAGCGCTCAGTTATTTCCAGGAGTCCCATAGACAGAGTACAGCGCTCAGTTATTTCCAGGAGTCCCATAGACAGAGCGCAGCGCTCAGTTATTTCCAGGAGTCCCATAGACAGAGCACAGCGCTCAGTTATTTCCAGGAGTCCCATAGACAGAGTACAGCGCTCAGTTATTTCCAGGAGTCCCATAGACATAGAACAGCGCTCAGTTATTTCCAGGAGTCCCATAGACAGAGCACAGCGCTCAGTTATTTCCAGGAGTCCCATAGACAGTACAGCGCTCAGTTATTTCCAGGAGTCCCATAGACAGAGTACAGCGCTCAGTTATTTCCAGGAGTCCCATAGACAGTACAGCGCTCAGTTATTTCCAGGAGTCCCATAGACAGAGTACAGCGCTCAGTTATTTCCAGGAGTCCCATAGACAGAGTACAGCGCTCAGTTATTTCCAGGAGTCCCATAGACAGTACAGCGCTCAGTTATTTCCAGTAGTCCCATAGACAGAGTACAGCGCTCAGTTATTTCCAGGAGTCCCATAGACAGAGTACAGCGCTCAGTTATTTCCAGGAGTCCCATAGACATAGAACAGCGCTCAGTTATTTCCAGGAGTCCCATAGACAGAGCACAGCGCTCAGTTATTTCCAGGAGTCCCATAGACAGTACAGCGCTCAGTTATTTCCAGGAGTCCCATAGACAGTACAGCGCTCAGTTATTTCCAGGAGTCCCATAGACAGTACAGCGCTCAGTTATTTCCAGGAGTCCCATAGACAGAGTACAGCGCTCAGTTATTTCCAGGAGTCCCATAGACAGTACAGCGCTCAGTTATAATAATAATAATAATCTTTATTTTTATATAGCGCTAACATATTCCGCAGCGCTTTACAAGTTGCACACATTATCATCACTGTCCCCGTTGGGGCTCACATTCTAAACTCCCTATCAGTATGTCTTTGGAATGTGGGAGGAAACCGGAGTACCCGGAGGAAACCCACGCAAACACGGAGAGAACATACAAACTCTTTGCAGATGTTGTCCTTGGTGGGGTTTGAACCCAGGACTCCAGCGCTGCAAGGCTGCTGTGCTAACCACTGCGCCACCGTGCTGCCCTTTGAGTTATTTCCAGGAGTCCCATAGACAGTACAGCGCTCAGTTATTTCCAGGAGTCCCATAGACAGTACAGCGCTCAGTTATTTCCAGTAGTCCCATAGACAGTACAGCGCTCAGTTATTTCCAGGAGTCCCATAGACAGTACAGCGCTCAGTTATTTCCAGGAGTCCCATAGACAGAGTACAGCGCTCAGTTATTTCCAGGAGTCCCATAGACAGAGTACAGCGCTCAGTTATTTCCAGGAGTCCCATAGACAGAGTACAGCGCTCAGTTATTTCCAGGAGTCCCATAGACAGAGTACAGCGCTCAGTTATTTCCAGGAGTCCCATAGACAGAGTACAGTGCTCAGTTATTTCCAGTAGTCCCATAGACAGAGTACAGTGCTCAGTTATTTCCAGGAGTCCCATAGACAGAGCACAGCGCTCAGTTATTTCCAGTAGTCCCATAGACATAGAACAGCGCTCAGTTATTTCCAGGAGTCCCATAGACAGTACAGCGCTCAGTTATTTCCAGGAGTCCCATAGACAGTACAGCGCTCAGTTATTTCCAGGAGTCCCATAGACAGAGTACAGCGCTCAGTTATTTCCAGTAGTCCCATAGACCGGGTACAGCGCTCAGTTATTTCCAGGAGTCCCATAGACAGTACAGCGCTCAGTTATTTCCAGTAGTCCCATAGACAGTACAGCGCTCAGTTATTTCCAGGAGTCCCATAGACAGTACAGCGCTCAGTTATTTCCAGTAGTCCCATAGACAGAGTACAGCGCTCAGTTATTTCCAGTAGTCCCATAGACAGTACAGCGCTCAGTTATTTCCAGTAGTCCCATAGACAGTACAGCGCTCAGTTATTTCCAGTAGTCCCATAGACAGTACAGCGCTCAGTTATTTCCAGGAGTCCCATAGACCGGGTACAGCGCTCAGTTATTTCCAGGAGTCCCATAGACAGTACAGCGCTCAGTTATTTCCAGGAGTCCCATAGACAGAGTACAGCGCTCAGTTATTTCCAGGAGTCCCATAGACAGTACAGCGCTCAGTTATTTCCAGGAGTCCCATAGACAGTACAGCGCTCAGTTATTTCCAGTAGTCCCATAGACAGAGTACAGCGCTCAGTTATTTCCAGGAGTCCCATAGACAGTACAGCGCTCAGTTATTTCCAGTAGTCCCATAGACAGAGTACAGCGCTCAGTTATTTCCAGGAGTCCCATAGACAGAGTACAGCGCTCAGTTATTTCCAGGAGTCCCATAGACATAGAACAGCGCTCAGTTATTTCCAGGAGTCCCATAGACAGAGCACAGCGCTCAGTTATTTCCAGGAGTCCCATAGACAGTACAGCGCTCAGTTATTTCCAGGAGTCCCATAGACAGAGTACAGCGCTCAGTTATTTCCAGGAGTCCCATAGACAGTACAGCGCTCAGTTATTTCCAGGAGTCCCATAGACAGAGTACAGCGCTCAGTTATTTCCAGGAGTCCCATAGACAGAGCGCAGCGCTCAGTTATTTCCAGGAGTCCCATAGACAGAGCACAGCGCTCAGTTATTTCCAGGAGTCCCATAGACAGAGTACAGCGCTCAGTTATTTCCAGGAGTCCCATAGACATAGAACAGCGCTCAGTTATTTCCAGGAGTCCCATAGACAGAGCACAGCGCTCAGTTATTTCCAGGAGTCCCATAGACAGTACAGCGCTCAGTTATTTCCAGGAGTCCCATAGACAGAGTACAGCGCTCAGTTATTTCCAGGAGTCCCATAGACAGTACAGCGCTCAGTTATTTCCAGGAGTCCCATAGACAGAGTACAGCGCTCAGTTATTTCCAGGAGTCCCATAGACAGAGTACAGCGCTCAGTTATTTCCAGGAGTCCCATAGACAGTACAGCGCTCAGTTATTTCCAGTAGTCCCATAGACAGAGTACAGCGCTCAGTTATTTCCAGGAGTCCCATAGACAGAGTACAGCGCTCAGTTATTTCCAGGAGTCCCATAGACATAGAACAGCGCTCAGTTATTTCCAGGAGTCCCATAGACAGAGCACAGCGCTCAGTTATTTCCAGGAGTCCCATAGACAGTACAGCGCTCAGTTATTTCCAGGAGTCCCATAGACAGTACAGCGCTCAGTTATTTCCAGGAGTCCCATAGACAGTACAGCGCTCAGTTATTTCCAGGAGTCCCATAGACAGAGTACAGCGCTCAGTTATTTCCAGGAGTCCCATAGACAGTACAGCGCTCAGTTATAATAATAATAATAATCTTTATTTTTATATAGCGCTAACATATTCCGCAGCGCTTTACAAGTTGCACACATTATCATCACTGTCCCCGTTGGGGCTCACATTCTAAACTCCCTATCAGTATGTCTTTGGAATGTGGGAGGAAACCGGAGTACCCGGAGGAAACCCACGCAAACACGGAGAGAACATACAAACTCTTTGCAGATGTTGTCCTTGGTGGGGTTTGAACCCAGGACTCCAGCGCTGCAAGGCTGCTGTGCTAACCACTGCGCCACCGTGCTGCCCTTTGAGTTATTTCCAGGAGTCCCATAGACAGTACAGCGCTCAGTTATTTCCAGGAGTCCCATAGACAGTACAGCGCTCAGTTATTTCCAGTAGTCCCATAGACAGTACAGCGCTCAGTTATTTCCAGGAGTCCCATAGACAGTACAGCGCTCAGTTATTTCCAGGAGTCCCATAGACAGAGTACAGCGCTCAGTTATTTCCAGGAGTCCCATAGACAGAGTACAGCGCTCAGTTATTTCCAGGAGTCCCATAGACAGAGTACAGCGCTCAGTTATTTCCAGGAGTCCCATAGACAGAGTACAGCGCTCAGTTATTTCCAGGAGTCCCATAGACAGAGTACAGTGCTCAGTTATTTCCAGTAGTCCCATAGACAGAGTACAGTGCTCAGTTATTTCCAGCAGTCCCATAGACATAGAACAGCGCTCAGTTATTTCCAGCAGTCCCATAGACATAGAACAGAGCTCAGTTATTTCCAGTAGTCCCATAGACAGTACAGCGCTCAGTTATTTCCAGGAGTCCCATAGACAGAGCACAGCGCTCAGTTATTTCCAGGAGTCCCATAGACATAGAACAGCGCTCAGTTATTTCCAGGAGTCCCATAGACAGAGCACAGCGCTCAGTTATTTCCAGTAGTCCCATAGACAGAGCACAGCGCTCAGTTATTTCCAGTAGTCCCATAGACATAGAACAGCGCTCAGTTATTTCCAGTAGTCCCATAGACAGAGTACAGCGCTCAGATATTTCCAGTAGTCCCATAGACAGAGTACAGCGCTCAGTTATTTCCAGGAGTCCCATAGACAGAGTACAGCGCTCAGTTATTTCCAGGAGTCCCATAGACAGAGTACAGCGCTCAGTTATTTCCAGGAGTCCCATAGACAGTACAGCGCTCAGTTATTTCCAGGAGTCCCATAGACAGAGTACAGCGCTCAGTTATTTCCAGTAGTCCCATAGACAGAGTACAGCGCTCAGTTATTTCCAGGAGTCCCATAGACAGTACAGCGCTCAGTTATTTCCAGCAGTCCCATAGACATAGAACAGCGCTCAGTTATTTCCAGCAGTCCCATAGACAGAGTACAGCGCTCAGTTATTTCCAGCAGTCCCATAGACAGAGTACAGCGCTCAGTTATTTCCAGGAGTCCCATAGACATAGAACAGCGCTCAGTTATTTCCAGTAGTCCCATAGACAGTACAGCGCTCAGTTATTTCCAGGAGTCCCATAGACAGAGTACAGCGCTCAGTTATTTCCAGGAGTCCCATAGACCGGGTACAGCGCTCAGTTATTTCCAGTAGTCCCATAGACATAGAACAGCGCTCAGTTATTTCCAGGAGTCCCATAGACAGAGTACAGCGCTCAGTTATTTCCAGGAGTCCCATAGACAGAGCACAGCGCTCAGTTATTTCCAGGAGTCCCATAGACAGAGCACAGCGCTCAGTTATTTCCAGGAGTCCCATAGACAGAGCACAGCGCTCAGTTATTTCCAGGAGTCCCATAGACAGAGCACAGCGCTCAGTTATTTCCAGGAGTCCCATAGACAGAGTACAGCGCTCAGTTATTTCCAGGAGTCCCATAGACAGAGCACAGCGCTCAGTTATTTCCAGGAGTCCCATAGACAGAGCACAGCGCTCAGTTATTTCCAGGAGTCCCATAGACAGAGCACAGCGCTCAGTTATTTCCAGGAGTCCCATAGACAGAGTACAGCGCTCAGTTATTTCCAAGAGTCCCATAGACAGAGTACAGCGCTCAGTTATTTCCAGGAGTCCCATAGACTGGGCACAGCGCTCAGTTATTTCCAGGAGTCCCATAGACAGTACAGCGCTCAGTTATTTCCAGGAGTCCCATAGACAGAGTACAGCGCTCAGTTATTTCCAGGAGTCCCATAGACTGGGCACAGCGCTCAGTTATTTCCAGGAGTCCCATAGACAGAGCACAGCGCTCAGTTATTTCCAGGAGTCCCATAGACAGAGCACAGCGCTCAGTTATTTCCAGGAGTCCCATAGACAGAGCACAGCGCTCAGTTATTTCCAGGAGTCCCATAGACAGAGCACAGCGCTCAGTTATTTCCAGGAGTCCCATAGACAGAGCACAGCGCTCAGTTATTTCAAGGAGTCCCATAGACAGAGTACAGCGCTCAGTTATTTCAAGGAGTCCCATAGACAGAGTACTAATGTGTATAATGTGCATGGACACCTTTAAGGTACCGTCACACTGAACGATATCGCTAGCGATCCGTGACGTTGCAGCGTCCTGGATAGCGATATCGTTGAGTTTGACAGGCAGCAGCGAACTGGATCCTGCTGTGCCATCGTTGGTCAGAGCAGAAAGTCCAGAACTTTATTTCGTCGCTGGACCTCCCGCAGACATCGCTGAATCGGCGTGTGTGACGCCGATTCAGCGATGTCTTCACTGGTAACCAGGGTAAACATCGGGTTAATAAGCGCAGGGCCGCGCTTAGTAACCCGATGTTTACCCTGGTTACCAGCGTAAACGTAAAAAAAAAAAAAAAAAACACTACATACTTACCTTCCGCTGTCTGTCCCTGGCGCTGTGCTTCTCTGCACTGTGTAAGCGCCGGCCGGAAAGCAGAGCACAGCGGTGACATCACCGCTGTGCTTTCCGGCCGGCGCACACAGTCAGTGCAGAGAAGCAGAGTGCCGGAGGACAGACACCGGAAGGTAAGTATGTAGTGTTTGGTTTTTTTTACGTTTACGCTGGTAACCAGGGTAAACATCGGGTTACTAAGCGCGGCCCTGCGCTTAGTAACCTGATGTTTACCCTGGTTACCAGGGGACCGGCATCATTGGTCGCTGGAGAGCTGTCTGTGTGACAGCTCTCAAACGACCAAACAGCGACGCTGCAGCGATCGGGATCGTTGTCTGGATCGCTGCAGCGTCGCTTAATGTGACGGTACCTTTACTCCCAACAATCTAATCTGTATAATGTGCATGGACACCTTTACTCCTAGCCATCTAATGTGTATAATGTGCATGGACACCTTTACTCCCAACAATCTAATCTGTATAATGTGCATGGACACCTTTACTCCTAGCCATCTAATGTGTATAATGTGCATGGACACCTTTACACCCAGCCATCTAATGTGTATAATGTGTATGGACACCTTTACTCCTAGCCATCTAATGTGTATAATGTGTATGGACACCTTTACTCCCAGCCATCTAATGTGTATAATGTGCATGGACACCTTTACTCCTAGCCATCTAATGTGCATAATGTGCATGGACACCTTTACTCCTAGCCATCTAATATGTATAATGTGCATGGACACCTTTACTCCCAGCCATCTAATATGTATAATGTGCATGGACACCTTTACTCCCAGCCATCTAATATGTATAATGTGCATGGACACCTTTACTCCCAGCCATCTAATATGTATAATGTGCATGGACACCTTTACTCCCAGCCATCTAATATGTATAATGTGCATGGACACCTTTACTCCCAGCCATCTAATGTGTATAATGTGCATGGACACCTTTACTCCTAGCCATCTAATGTGCATAATGTGCATGGACACCTTTACTCCTAGCCATCTAATATGTATAATGTGCATGGACACCTTTACTCCCAGCCATCTAATATGTATAATGTGCATGGACACCTTTACTCCCAGCCATCTAATATGTATAATGTGCATGGACACCTTTACTCCCAGCCATCTAATATGTATAATGTGCATGGACACCTTTACTCCTAGCCATCTAATATGTATAATGTGCATGGACACCTTTACTCCTAGCCATCTAATATGTATAATGTGCATGGACACCTTTACTCCCAGCCATCTAATGTGTATAATGTGCATGGACACCTTTACTCCTAGCCATCTAATGTGTATAATGTGCATGGACACCTTTACTCCTAGCCATCTAATGTGTATAATGTGCATGGACACCTTTACTCCTAGCCATCTAATGTGTATAATGTGCATGGACACCTTTACTCCTAGCCATCTAATGTGTATAATGTGCATGGACACCTTTACTCCTAGCCATCTAATGTGCATAATGTGCATGGACACCTTTACTCCTAGCCATCTAATGTGTATAATGTGCATGGACACCTTTACTCCTAGCCATCTAATGTGTATAATGTGCATGGACACCTTTACTCCTAGCCATCTAATGTGTATAATGTGCATGGACACCTTTACTCCTAGCCATCTAATGTGTATAATGTGCATGGACACCTTTACTCCTAGCCATCTAATGTGTATAATGTGCATGGGCACCTTTACTCCTAGCCATCTAATGTGTATAATGTGTATGGGCACCTTTACTCCTAGCCATCTAATGTGTATAATGTGCATGGACACCTTTACTCCTAGCCATCTAATGTGTATAATGTGTATGGGCACCTTTACTCCTAGCCATCTAATGTGTATAATGTGTATGGGCACCTTTACTCCTAGCCATCTAATGTGTATAATGTGTATGGACACCTTTACTCCTAGCCATCTAATGTGCATAATGTGCATGGACACCTTTACTCCTAGCCATCTAATGTGCATAATGTGCATGGACACCTTTACTCCTAGCCATCTAATGTGCATAATGTGCATTGACACCTTTACTCCTAGCCATCTAATGTGCATAATGTGCATTGACACCTTTACTCCTATGTGTCTTGTTGAAAACCTATATGCAAAATCTTTGGAAGTATTTTATAGGCACTGTACGGTTCTGATCTAGAAGGTATGTTATTATTAGACACTATGGCACTATTATTTAGGCTGTGCTATAGCTGTATTATTTTCACTTCCTGCTACCCAAATATGAAAACACGACCCCAACCCTCCCCATCAAGTTCCCGCTAACCAGTGCTTGTCCAGCCCCTCGATAAGCTCCAAAGCTGCCCCCATGGTATGCGCGCCCTGCGACCAAACTGGAGAATACAATATGTATTTGTATCCATATGCGCAGTTGTATTTCAATATGAAGAGTTGAAACCCTGCCCTGACCTAGTCCTTACTCCCACAGCTGAAGGGCTGATTCAGTTGCATGCAGTCTAGAAAATCCTCTGTGAGCTCATCCAGCGGATCAGTCTAGAAAATCCTCTGTGAGGTCATGGAGCCATATCCGTCTAGAAAATCCTCTGTGAGCTCATCCAGCCGGATCAGTCTAGAAAATCCTCTGTGAGCTCATCCAGCCGGATCAGTCTAGAAAATCCTCTGTGAGCTCATCCAGCCGGATCAGTCTAGAAAATCCTCTGTGAGCTCATCCAGCCGGATAAGTCTAGAAAATGCTATGTGAGCTCATCCAGCCAGATTAGTCTAGAAAATCCTCTGTGAGCTCATCCAACCGGATCAGTCTAGAAAATCCTCTGTGAGCTCATCCAGCCGGATCAGTCTAGAAAATGCTCTGTGAGCTCATCCAGCCGGATCAGTCTAGAAAATCCTCTGAGAGATCTTCCAGCCGGATCAGTCAGATTTATAGGATCAGCTGTTGGTATAGTTAGCTCATAAAGGATTGCCATCACTGGGAGGACATGTATTCTATGCTCACGTCTGGCCATGGATGACCTTCCAGCTGACAAATCCAACAACATACTGAACTGCACTTCATTTCTCCTTGTTGTCAGGTCCAAGAACGAGCAGCAATTTTCATCAAATAGTAAGAAAATTTTTTAAAAAGTGTCCAGTCCATGTTGATAACCTTGTATACAGTTCCTCAAGCCCAAAATAGTCTTAATCCCTTAAATAGTCAGTCAGCGCAGTCACCAAGATATCGATGGACATCTGTGGTCATGTGACACTAGTGGCCGGTATATCGACGATGTTCCTTTGCATTCCTTAGTTTTAGGAGGATGTTCTCCCCCCTTAGTTCACAGAAGCCATGTCTGGTGTCCATTGACTCAGGCAAGGAAATAAATTGTTTGCGTATGAGCTGATGGAGCCTTTCCTAAAGGAGGGAGATAAGCCAAATCGTCAGATCTTTTATGAAGCTTTCTTAAGACAAGTGGACACAGATGTCAGAATCAGAGAAAGCACAAACATCTGCCAAGTTCATCTCCATAAACCGATTAACCCTACACATTCCAGCCTGAAAATCTCAGCCCTCCATATAATGCGCCTTTCCCGGGGTAAGGGGGGACCAGATGTCTGTCAGCTGTGGTACACTATTTGCAAAACAATGTGGAAGCTTGGACGAGAGATCAGAAGTAAGCAACTGCTCAATGTGCAATGTTAGATGGCCTCATGATCAATATGGAACCGTATCTATCGCCTTTATTGGCTTTACATTACAGCACAAATCAGTGTGCCAATTAACATGAATGGGGATGTTCTTTGTTGTGGCGGTCCATAAAATCTTAAAATACTCCAGTTTTGGCCACTAAACATAACAAGAAGCTGACTTAGCTGTGTAGACTGGGATAAGGTCAGCAGAGTCATCTAATTAAGGCCCCTCTGTCTATTTCTGGACATTATATAACTTCTGTTTTCACCAGCTTTCCCCTCTTCAGGCTGTCCCCATAATTTCAGTTGTCTCTGAGCTGTGAGGTCCCCCATACACAGCACTCAGAGATGACATAAATTAGAAGCAGCACCAGCATGGAGGATAATATACAACAGTACTGAACTGTGTTGCTGTGAATCTAGTGCTGGGGTGAGATAAAGCACACAGCAGAATGGAGGACATTATACAACATTAATAAGTAGCGCAGCAGAATTTAGCAGTGGAGTTAAATGAATCACTTATCTTATGGGTCTCTGTGCCTCTCTGTATCACACTGGCCCTCCTTTTTTGCACCTCCTTTCTCCATAGACTTTAACAGGCAGCTGTAATCTGATCCCTCAGTGAACTGGCATTTTCTCTTATCTTGAACAAGATAGATTTAAGCTAATTTTTTGTAGTAAATAATACGTTCATAAGTGAACGTAGTGGCTCCTAAGTGCAGGAAAGATTTCACCAAGATAAATTAGTTTCTTGTATTTACTTGTCACAGCTCACCTTCTCCCCTTCCTATACACCGATTGATGATACCACTATATACAGTAGATAACACAGGACCCACCATTCATAATAAGTGATGTCACAGCTCACCTCCTCCTCCTGTACAATGACTGATAACGTCTCTATATACAGTAGATAACACAGGATCCACCATTCACAATAGGTGATGTCACAGCTCACCTCCTCCTTCTGTACAATGACTGATAACACCTCTATATACAGTAGATAACACAGGATCCACCATTCACAATAGGTGATGTCACAGCTCACCTCCTCCTCCTCCTGTACAGTGACTGATAACACCTCTATATACAGTAGATAACACAGGATCTACCAATTACAATAGGTGATGTCACAGCTCACCCCCTCCTCCTGTACAATGACTGATAACATCTCTATATACAGTAGATAACACAGGATCCACCATTCACAATAGGTGATGTCACAGCTCTCCTCCTCCTCCTGTACAGTGACTGATATCACCTCTATATACAGTAGATAACACAGGATCCACCAATTACAATAGGGGATGTCACAGCTCACCCCCTCCTCCTGTACAATGACTGATAACACCTCTATATAAAGTAGATAACACAGAATCCACCATTCACAATAGGGGATGTCACAGCTCACCTCCTCCTGTACAATGACTGATAACACCTCTATATACAGTAGATAACACAGGTTCCACCATTCACAATAGGTGATATCACAGCTCACCTCCTCCTCTTGTGCAAAGACTTGAACCCAAGCAGTAAATATTGTAAAGACAATGGAAAAAAAAAAGAGAATTGCCGTTTTTGTTCATCACACTACCCTGAAAAAATGCAATAAAAAGTTATCAAGATGTCTTATGTACACAGAAATAAAACAACAACTCTCATACACCACACCGACGGAAAGATAAAAATGTTACCCGTCTCAGAAACTGGAAACAAACCAATTTATTATATATTTTTTTCTTTTACAACATTCTGAATTTTAATATTAAAATATAAAAAAAAAAACTTGATCACTGCAAATCATACTGACCTGCAGATTTTTGTTTCCAGGTCGTACTCACCACCTCTTACACCCGGTAAAAACACCCCGTCCCCCATAAAAAAAAATGGTGGAATTGCGCGTTGTTTTGTATTCACCACTTGGAATTTTTTCCCCCTTTTCAGTACATTATATGGTAAAATGAAGAATAGGCGTTTATACGACGATGGAAATGGGAAAATAAATAAGTTATGGTTCATAGAAGGAGAAGAGGAAATATGAAAGCGCAAAAACAAACAAAAAAGCCGAGTCAATGATGGGTTACTAGCAATTATTATTATAATTTATTATTATAGCGCCATTTATTCCATGGTATATCTGCTCCCATTACTTTTTGCTGTTCACAACGCAGCATGTGATTTGCTACATGGCTCTGGGATGCAGCAGCATTATGAATGCAGCTCCGGAGGGGAATGCAACGGAAATATGCTGTAATCACGGATCATGCAGCGTTCCCGTCCACGAGGAGTTTTCCAACAATGCGAGGGATCGTCTGACAATTTGTCCTTTGTGTTTCCGCTGCAGGACACACATAAAAGCGAGGTCACTACATTTTAGGCTGCAAAATACTATGGGCCCCAGAGAAGCCCAGGTGTGAGTGGGAGCCAGTTTGCTCCCTTTTTTTGGACTCCCAGAATCCCACTGTGGTTTGTCATGGAGCAGCCTGGGAATTCTTCACTCCCACCCTCCTCCTCCTCCTGCAGGATTCAATCATTTTTCATTCTGGCAGCTGAGATTGGGGAGGGGGCGCAGGGCTGGGGGCTTTCAATAGAAACACATTATGTCTGGAAAGGCCTGAGAAAGAGGTCACCTTTTAACTCTTTCCTTTCCATGCGCACAGGGCCAACAGTCAGAGTGACAGCGCCGAGCAGATGGGGCAGACGAGGATTGTTGTCTGGACTCTGCAGACATCTGACCCCTTTTTGCAAATGATAAAAAAAAAAAATCAAAGGGGACCGAGTTATTATTGCATTTGAAAACGTTTTTTTTTTTTTCCTCTGGTTTTTGGTGTTTTTCGCCTGTTTTTGATTTATCTTTTAATTTGCGCCTTTTTTTTTAGTCTATTTCATGTGTTCACCTCTTTGCTAATTTTTATCGGTTTACCATCGTGAACGGGATTTTTGCTTTACAGATATTTGTAGCAGATTCGTTCATTTAGATTTTTTTTTTTTTTTAATGTCGGCAATTATTTCACAGTCACGACACAGGCGAGCTATATCCCAACAAACAGGCCATCCATGTATGTGTGGTGACAGTCGCACGGCCCAGACTCGTCTGTAGTCAGCAGCGCCTCCCCGGGCAGAGGCCACAGGCGCTTTCCAGCCACTTTAGAATTAACCTGTGTTCTTATTTTTCTGACCTGGTTTGGTCACGCAATGTCTGGAAATTCTGCCACTTTCCAGCGTGCAAGTTACAGTTTTTCACAGTCATCACTTACTAAGTGCAGCGAGACGGCGCCGCAAACAGGAGAGCGGGATGAGAGCGCGCCAGCACCGACACTGTTCGGATCCTGCAGTGATTAGTGCGGACGTGTAGGAGAAAGGATTCGACTCAAGGAATGTTCGCTCTGGCAAACGAGTGATGTTGAAGGGAATCGGGCAAGTTTTTGCTATGTGATCTGATGTAGGGGCAGAGACCCTGATTCCAGCAATATGTTACTTACTGGGTTGCTGATGTTTCAATAAAATCAGCATTTTTTCAACAGGAGATAGTTGTTTCAATAGAGGACTAGTTGTCTGGTGCTAGGCAGTCCTCCTTCTCTGTGTAACCCCGCCCCCCAACACTGATTGGAAGCTTTCTGCCTATGCATTGTGTAGACAGTAGCCAATCAGTGGTGGAGGGCGGGATTATACAGAACTCAGCATTTAGAGAACTGCTATATCTGCAGCAGAGAAAACAGGGATTTTATTAAAACTACAGCAGGCAGCCCAGTAAGCGACACATCACTGGAATCAGTGTACTATGCTGTTTTCGGTGAAGCAAAATACTGTTGACAGATTCCTTTTAACCAAGCTAAGGTGTGTGTTATGAGAAGAGAAGGATGCATCGGGTCCTTGGCCACGCCAGGGGAGCACCGAGACCATGGCCACGTCAGGGGTGCATCGGGTGCTTGGCCACACCATGGGTGCCCCAGGTCTTTAGCCATGTCAGGGGTGCACCGGGTCCTTAGCCATGCCAGGGGTGCTTGGCAACACCATGGGTGCCCCAGGTCTTTGGCCACGCCAGGGGAGCATCGGGTGCTTGGCAACACCATGGGTAACCCGGGTCTTTGGCCACGCCAGGGGAGCATCGGGTGCTTGGCCACACCATGGGTGCCCCAGGTATTTGGCCACGCCAGGGGAGCATCGGGTGCTTGGCCACACCATGGGTAACCCGGGTCTTTGGCCACGCCAGGGGAGCATCGGATCCTTGGCCACACCAGGGGAGCACCGGGTGCTTGGCTACATCAGGGGTGCACAGTGGAACCATTATTTACTTTTGCAATAATGCCAATTTACTGTGCAAGGAGTGAAACCTATATGGCAGGACTGAGTCTTATAGGGACTAAGCCCCTGTAATGCTGTAAAATTGTGTCACAATCTTATCGGTAACGGAGGTGATGATGCTAATGTTCCAATGTTTTTTGGCATCCGTTCTCATCAGCCACAGCCCAAAAGAAGGAAGATCTCTTGCGCCGCTCTCCTTACGTGTCATTATTCACCAGATCCAACAAGAGAAGAGGCCGGAGAAATGGCAGAGACAGTTTTATCCTATCAGTTACATGCACAAGATGCTTTTCTTTTCTTGCCTTCTTACCAATGTTGCTAAGCAAAGCCATTGAGGCCTGAATGTCACAGTTGTCCATTTGCCTGGGACGTCCGCACGGATTGAATTGGCGCTCGGCCCAGCCCCCTCCATGCTGCTATGCTATAGACATTGTCCCCACTCTGGAGGGTTCATAGCCTTTGTCTGTGGGGAGAAAATGTTTGTTTAGGCTCCTCAAGTGACTTAGCTCATTATGAAGTGACAGATAGAGTGAAGGGAGCCGCCAAACAACGGCCTCTTCTCCAGCACCGGCTGCTGCCGCCGAGTCTCAATATCCCCTTGTGCCCGGAGGGGGCAGAAATCGCCTACAAATGTCGCCTTAGCTAAATTACGGCAAAGTTCACACCAGGCGGCTTTTTTTTTTTTTTTTTACCTTTCTCGCTGACTTTGATGAGTAAAAGAAACCCAAAAGTGTTAGAGCTCTAGAAAACCGTCCTAGTCCAATCTCCTATAGAACAGACCGTCCCACGATCATCACACAACCACAATTGAGGTTTTTTTTTTGTTTTTTTTCAAATTATATTTTACAATTTTATATTACTGAAAAATATTAGTACATTTTCAAAACTTTTAAAAAGTTTGACTTTTCCTGGAGGATTTTTCTTGTAAAAGCTTTTAAATATTGTCATGAATTTTATGGAGTTTTTTTAATGACATTCTTTCCCTTTACAGTTTTAACCTTTTCGTAATGTACAGGGTGTTGCTGCAAATTTTGCATTTATGCAAAGAAAAACTCAAAATTGTATTTGATTTTTGCACCAGAGTCCACAGGCGGAAAACTTTCTCTTGCAAGTACCCTCAGAGTGGCTTCACAAATCGCATTTTTGGTGCTGACTTTGGTCCCATTTTTTTAATACCTGTTCATCTCATCATCATGTCGCTCAGGTTTTTTTTTTTTTTATGCTGAATCCATGCTTAATTTTTTTTTTTTCCATCAAATCTTTTTTTTTTGCAGAATTGGTGCCAATTTTACCATTTACAAAAAAAAAAAAAGTGAAATCTGCACGAAAAAAATCGCAGCAAAGTGCATGGATTGTGCTGCGGGGAAAAAAAATAAAGAATCGCAGTGTGAGATGACAGTTCTGGGCGCTGATGTAGTAGACGTTCACAGCTGTAATGTGGGGAGGCCCCAGCCCTGTACCCCATGGGGGTCCGCACCTTCGCTCTGCAGCCATAGGCCCAGTTACTGTGGTGGGTCCCTGCTCAGAAGCTGTTTAGTCAGCTCATAAAATCTTAAGATGAAAGCAAAGACAGGCAGCAGGGGCCACGGGTCACCCAATCCACTCCGCCTTCTATTGCACTGACAACAGCAGTAACCTCATTAAACACAAGGGCCTCCAATGCACATTATGCCTCTGCCACTGTGGGTGATGATAGGGAGCCCACAAACCAGGAGGGGGAGAACCATTCACCAGCAAAAATGGATTGTGTCCTTCAGATAAGCCCTTTGCTGCTATTCCTGGGCCCCGGTGACCGGGACGTGTCAGAAAATACACAACAAACACCCCACGTGCTAAAAAAAAATCATGCCGTGAGCCCCCCCATCTAATATTCCCAATCCGGGACATGATCAATATTACAGGCCATCACGGGACCATAATAAGAACTGGACTTGGACGGGTTTTCAGCCTCAAATGTCTGCACATTTCCCCTCTAAAACGTAAAGCGCTGCGGAATACGTTGACGCTATAGAAATAAAAATTATTATTATCGTTACTATTCATTGACAGCAAGCAGAGGTTTGGAAAAGTTTAGAATCTAAGCCCAAAGGGGGCGATTCATCATCGATTTTGCTCTTTTTCTGGGGTAAAAATGTTTCTAATAGTATTTATTTTATGCATTATTTAATTTGCCCTTTTTTCATGTTGATTTTACTTGGTTTCGTGGTGTTTTTTTTTTTTTTTTATTATTATTGTTCGGCACATTTTTGGTTATCCAGATGTTTAGTTGAATTCACCATTTACAACTTTTCACAAATTGGTGACACTTTTTCGGGCAATGGTGCTCCGGGATCGTAGTAAAGTTTACAATTTGTGCAATTATTTTATTTGCACTTCCAACATTGTAAAGGATCGCAAAAAAAAAAAAAAAAAAAAGCATCTTAGAATTTGCATTAATTCATTAAATATCGCACGGCAAAAGAGCAAAATCGTGCTGCGCAAAAGAAAAAAAAAAAAAGTCTGAAAAAAAGCAAACTATTAAATTGACCCCAAAGTTTATTAGAAAGTCGTAAAGCTTCTCCTGGTGCGATGATGATTCTGTTTTGATGAGATGAGACGGTTTAGGAATAAAGATGGTCTGCTTCACCTTGAGAGTGAGCGTTGCTGCCTCCTACAGGACAAAAAGTGGCAATGCAACTAGCAGATTTTACAAACAATTAAACTGCACCAAAACTGCATCAAAAACCGCACCAAAAACTGCATCAAAAACCGCACCAAAAAATGCATCAAAACTGCACCAAAAACTGCACCTTAAAAGGAAACCATGCCAGAAAAAAGTCAGAACTGTCCCTGTAATATGTATTAATGTTTGTTTGTTTTGTTGCTAGGATACATTATAATAGTTGAATCTTCTGGGGTCCGGACAATCCTAATAATTAGGGTGCAACCCCCTCACCCCTCGTCATGCAATGCAGCCCCATGCAAATAAACATGGCCGTGCCCCACTTCACTGCACAGCCGGGTACCTGAGAGCACGGCAGCTATACACAGAGGTCACAGGACAATATTTTTATATATTTTTTAGTATATAACGTCATATAGAAGTTGAATATCCCTTTAAGTTCCGTTCGTAGACTGAAAAAAAGTGGTAAAATTCACTGTCTCTGAGATTCCCAAATGTCAGGAATATCCGGCACGTTTTTTGTGGCTGCTGAGGGACATAGTGATTACAGGGAGCGGGGTCTGTCGCGGTGCAGATACCAGATGACGCCCCGATGGTGATGTCCCCCCAGGCGCTGTCACCGCTCGTCCATAATCCCTAAAGGATGACGTGGGGGACACAATAGTGATGGCAGAGCAAGCGCCAGCGCCATGAACATCCAAAGAGGCCTCCTTGTCTCAGGTCAGGGGGACTGAAAGGCCGAGCCGCTGCCTTTATCATGCAGATTGGAGGCGCTCGGCCTATAGAGCGCGCACATAATATGGTGGCGAGGACTCACGCCGAGCCTTTATGTACATAGGGGGGTGAAATGGCTAATCATATCAGCACTCCAGAGCAGGGGCAGCAGCGACGGGGTCAGGGGGCAAGCAGCGGGGTATCCCCCCATCCACTCTGTGTCCCCTCCCAGAGCAAAACAGCCAATCCAGGCCGCAGACCCCGGGAATGATCTAATGTCCCCCACTACTCAGACCATCAGTATGTGCGAGACAAGTGACGACAGACAATGGCAAAGCAGCCACAGAGCCCCCAAAACAGCGCCGTGTACCTGCAGCTGATACTGTTATGGGGCACCGTGCCTGGAATGCTACTGGTATGGGGCACTATGGCTGCTGCTGCTGCTGTTATGGGGGCGCTGTGGCCATCACTTATGTGGCTGCTGCTACTGTTATGGGGGCACTGTGGCCCTCAGTTATGTGGCACTGTGGCTGCTGTTATGGGGGCACAGTGGATGCAGATGCTTCTGTTATGTGACATTGTGACTGTCAGTTATGGGGGCACTGTGGGTGCAGATGCTTCTGTTATGGGGGGCACTGAGGTTGCCAGTAAAACCCTCACTGTCGCCCTGATCCACTCCCGCCTGGATTACTGCAACGCTCTATTAATTGGCCTCCCCCTCACTCGACTTTCCCCTCTCCAGTCCATAATGCAGCAGCCAGGGTCGTCCATCTGGCTAATCGTTACTCGGACGTGTCCGCTCTTCGCCAGTCATTACACTGGCTGCCCATTCATTACAGGATACAATTCATAGTACTTGTTCTCACCCACAAAGCTCTCCACAGTGCGGCCCCCCTTACATCTCCTCCCTCATTTCTGTCTATCGGCCTAACCGACCACTGCGCTCTGCAAATGACTTTCGACTAACCTCTGCACTAATCCGTACCTCCCACTCCCGACTCCAAGACTTCTCCCGTGCTGCGCCAATCCCCTGGAATGCTCTACCCCAAGATATTAGGACCATCCACAATTTGCATAGTTTTAGGCGCTCGCTCAAAACACATTTGTTCAGATTGGCCTATCACATTCACTAATAAGTCATTTTATGTTTGTGTGTGTGTAGCCCATTCACCATCTATCCCCCATCCCTGAAGATGGCCGGACCCTCATTGTAAATACATCACTGTAAATACACACCTGTACTTTGTATCTCCCCCACCTCATTGTAGATTGTAAGCTCTCACGAGCAGGGGCGGCTTATTGTGCTTTAAAGGGAACCTGTCACCTGAATTTGGCGGGACTGGTTTTGGGTCATATGGGCGGAGTTTTCAGGTGTTTGATTTACCCTTTCCTTACCCGCTGGCTGCATGCTGGCCGCAATATTGGATTGAAGTTCATTCTCTGTCCTCCATCGTACATGCCTGCACAAGGCAAGATTGCTTTGCACAGGCGTGTACTATGGAGGACAGAGAATGAACTTCAATCCAATATTGCGGCCAGCATGCAGCCAGCGGGTAAGGAAAGGGTGAATCAAACACCTGAAAACTCCGCCCATATGACCCAAAACCAGTCCCGCCAAATTCAGGTGACAGAGTCCCTTTAATTATTGTATTGTTAACGTTGTTACTTATGACTGTTGTGTTTGAAACTGTTAAACTGTAAAGTGCTGCAGAATATGTTGGCGCTATATAAATAAAGATTATTATTAATGGGGGCCCTGTGGCTGCTGATGCTACTGTTATGGGGGCCCTGAGACTGTCGCTGTTATAGGACCCATGTGCCAGTCTCTGTTATGGGGGCACTGAGGCGGTCCCCATTATAGGACCTATTTCTGTTATAGGGGCTCTGTGGCCCAGCATAACAGTGACATCTACAATTCCTCCATGACGGGGCCACTCATAGTATCCACAGTACCTTACGGGTCCTATTACTGATGATGAACAGACGACAAGAATATAAGAAGGAATTTAATAAATAATTAAAAAAAAGAGCCGAGTTGCCCTGAAAGCGTTGGAACAGAAGTAACGTAATAATTGGACAAAACGTTTCCAGATGTTCAGTATTTTCTATTTGCTCATAATGTCAGTAATTAAGTCCACTGAGCGGCGGAGGCGACGAGGCGATGTTCACAGACCTGGCTACACGCGCAGCCAAAACACAACCCTGACCAAGAATTTCCACAGAGCCGCAGTCACACCGCAGCTGAGAGTGAGCGCCGCCGCGTCCTGTAGTGTCCGGCCATGTGCTGGAGGACTACAAATGGCAGGACAGCAGTCACACCGCCTCCAGGATGGTGGCACCCTCTGCTGGACATTACTGGGCACTGCAAGATGTGTTATGGTAGAGATGTAAAGGAGAACTCTGCCTTCAAACAACCTTTCATGCCCTACTTGCAGATTTCATATCTGCGACAATGGAGGTGGTGACATCTGTTGTGAACGCTCATGTTTTGTGATGTACAATGTGGATGACAATGGTTTCCTGATGCGGATTTTACCTGTGTGACTTTAGCAGTAAAATCCACGGCAGATGCGACCCACATGGGCTCACCCATAGGATATGGTCACATGGAGTTTTTTTGTCAAGGATTTTGAAGCTATGAACACTCCATCATGTGGACTTTTAAGTGGATCCGCTTCAAAATTAATAAAAAAAAAAAAACTTCAGTGTGAATGTACTCCTAGGATAAATGACCGCTATTTCTTCCATCCTCCATACGACCCGACCTAGCAAGTTTATAGAAGGCAGAGGAACTGGCAGGTTTCTAGAAGGCAGAGGAACTGGCAGGTTTCTAGAAGGCAGAGGAACTGGCAGGTTTCTAGAAGGCAGAGGAACTGGCAGGTTTATTGAAGGCAGAGGAACTGGCAGGTTTCTAGAAGGCAGAGGAACTGGCAGGTTTCTAGAAGGCAGAGGAACTGGCAGGTTTCTAGAAGGCAGAGGAACTGGCAGGTTTCTAGAAGGCAGAGGAACTGGCAGGTTTCTAGAAGGCAGAGGAACTGGCAGGTTTCTAGAAGGCAGAGGAACTGGCAGGTTTCTAGAAGGCAGAGGAACTGGCAGGTTTATTGAAGGCAGAGGAACTGGCAGGTTTATAGAAGGCAGAGGAACTGGCAGGTTTCTAGAAGGCAGAGGAACTGGCAGGTTTCTAGAAGGCAGAGGAACTGGCAGGTTTCTAGAAGGCAGATGAACTGGCAGTTTTATAGAAGGCAGAGGAACTGGCAGGTTTCTAGAAGGCAGAGGAACTGGCAGGTTTATAGAATGCAGAGGAACTGGCAGGTTTCTAGAATGCAGAGGAACTGGCAGGTTGATAGAATGCAGAGGAGCTGGCAGGTTGATAGAAGGCAGAGGAACTGGCAGGTTTTTAGAAGGCAGAGGAACTGGCAGGTTTCTAGAATGCAGAGGAGCTGGCAGGTTGATAGAATGCAGAGGAGCTGGCAGGTTGATAGAAGGCAGAGGAACTGGCAGGTTTTTAGAAGGCAGAGGAACTGGCAGGTTTATAGAAGGCAGAGGAACTGGCAGGTTTATAGAATGCAGAGGAGCTGGCAGGTTGATAGAATGCAGAGGAGCTGGCAGGTTTATTGAAGGCAGAGGACCTGGCAGGTTTCTAGAAGGCAGAGGAACTGGCAGGTTTCTAGAAGGCAGAGGAACTGGCAGGTTTATTGAAGGCAGAGGAACTGGCAGGTTTCTAGAAGGCAGAGGAACTGGCAGGTTTCTAGAAGGCAGAGGAACTGGCAGGTTTCTAGAAGGCAGAGGAACTGGCAGGTTTCTAGAAGGCAGAGGAACTGGCAGGTTTCTAGAAGGCAGAGGAACTGGCAGGTTTCTAGAAGGCAGAGGAACTGGCAGGTTTCTAGAAGGCAGAGGAACTGGCAGGTTTATTGAAGGCAGAGGAACTGGCAGGTTTATAGAAGGCAGAGGAACTGGCAGGTTTCTAGAAGGCAGAGGAACTGGCAGGTTTCTAGAAGGCAGAGGAACTGGCAGGTTTCTAGAAGGCAGATGAACTGGCAGTTTTATAGAAGGCAGAGGAACTGGCAGGTTTCTAGAAGGCAGAGGAACTGGCAGGTTTATAGAATGCAGAGGAACTGGCAGGTTTCTAGAATGCAGAGGAACTGGCAGGTTGATAGAATGCAGAGGAGCTGGCAGGTTGATAGAAGGCAGAGGAACTGGCAGGTTTTTAGAAGGCAGAGGAACTGGCAGGTTTCTAGAATGCAGAGGAGCTGGCAGGTTGATAGAATGCAGAGGAGCTGGCAGGTTGATAGAAGGCAGAGGAACTGGCAGGTTTTTAGAAGGCAGAGGAACTGGCAGGTTTATAGAAGGCAGAGGAACTGGCAGGTTTATAGAATGCAGAGGAGCTGGCAGGTTGATAGAATGCAGAGGAGCTGGCAGGTTGATAGAAGGCAGAGGAACTGGCGGGTTTACAGAAGGCAGAGGAACTGGCAGGTTTGTAGAAGGCAGATGAACTGGCAGGTTTCTAGAATGCAGAGGAGCTGGCAGGTTTATAGAAGGCAGAGGAACTGGCAGGTTTCTAGAATGCAGAGGAACTGGCAGGTTTGTAGAAGGCAGAGGAACTGGCAGGTTTATAGAATGCAGAGGTGCTGGCAGGTTGATAGAAGGCAGAGGAGCTGGCGGGTTTCTAGAATGCAGAGGAACTGGCAGGTTTGTAGAAGGCAGAGGAACTGGCAGGTTTATAGAAGGCAGAGGAACTGGCAGGTTTATAGAAGGCAGAGGAACTGGCAGGTTTATAGAAGGCAGAGGAACTGGCAGGTTTATAGAAGGCAGAGGAACTGGCAGGTTTATAGAAGGCAGAGGAACTGGCAGGTTTATAGAAGGCAGAGAGGAGTGAGCCGCTGCCACACAGCTTCTACAGCTACAAAGGATTGGCCATATGGAAATCCAACATGCCTAATCGTCCTTTATGCAAACATGGACCCACTGGGGGACAGTCAGGATGACCCTAAATTGACAGAATGTTTCTAAAAACAATCTTGCTGTTTCTAATGGCAACCAGCAGAACTGTCAATGTAGCTCTGGAGTGTAATTTGGGGCTTAAAGTCTAATGAAATCACATTTAGAGAACATTTTGCCACAGAAAAGATTGAGATATCCTGTGTCTTATCGCAGAAGAAAGGGAAGGAATAGTAATAACATAATGCATTTGTAAATGTGTAGCATTTGGGAGCAGCAGCTGCTTATCTTGGCCACTGCAGCACTAGTGGAAACCATCAGACTCCTGACCTAATCAGGAGGGTAATATTCTGAGTTCATACTGGAACCAGTTTGTCCTTAGAGTCCTGTGCTGGTTCGGCTTCTGTCGTGTGCATGCACAGGAGGGGAGAGCAGCTTTACAGACAGAATTTTAGGGCTCAGATGAGGCTATTGTGAAAGAAACCTGGGAACGCACAGCGGAGAGTCAGCGTCACGTTTCTTGACGGTTTGTTCTCTGTAGGAAAATGAGGTAAAGTGGAGTCTGTGCCAGAAAATGTGTTTTACATTTCATGTTCACTCCCAGAATCATTCACTCTAGGAAAGTCATTAAAAAATTAAAAAACCAAGATCCAGAACCCTCCAGTGCGCGCCCGGCCCTCACCCCAGACAGTGTCCAGATCCCGGGAGAAGTCAGGACATCCACATGACATGATCATAAGAAAGATGGCGTTCTGTCCACAAACCACATTTATTAGATGATGGGGAAGATCCACAAGCAAAAGACACCAGAGATCGCAACATACTGTGGAACAAAAAACCGTGGTCCTTAACCAACTTCAGAAATGAAAGGCAAAGCCTAAAGTGTGACCCAGGATGGTGTAACGATGCCAAAAACTAATCAACCCACACGAGCCACTGCCACCAAAATGTCAACGATCTATTACAACTTTACAAAATCCAAAAGATAGATTTAGTAAATCTGTCTTGGCAATATTATAGCAGTTATATTCATGTACATAGGAGCAGTATTATAGTAGTTATATTCATGTACATAACAGCAGTATTATAGTAGTTATGTTCTTGTACATAGGAGCAGTATTATAGTAGTTATATTCTTGTACATAGGAGCAGTATTATAGTAGTTATATTCTTGTACATAGGGGCAGCATTATAGTAGTTATATTCTTGTACATAGGGGCAGTATTATAGTAGTTATATTCTTGTACATAGGGGCAGTATTATAGTAGTTATATTCTTGTACATAGGGGCAGTATTATAGTAGTTATATTCTTGTACATAGGAGCAGTATTATAATATATTCTTGTACATAGGAGCAGTATTATAATATATTCTTGTACATAGGAGCAGTATTATAGTAGTTATATTCTTGTACATAGGGGCAGTATTATAGTAGTTATATTCTTGTACATAGGAGCAGTATTATAGTAGTTATATTCCTGTACATAGGAGCAGTATTATAGTAGTTATATTCTTGTACATAGGGGCAGTATTATAGTAGTTATATTCTTGTACATAGGGGCAGTATTATAGTAGTTATATTCTTGTACATAGGGGCAGTATTATAGTAGTTATATTCTTGTACATAGGAGCAGTATTATATTCTTGTACATAGGAGCAGTATTATAGTAGTTATATTCTTGTACATAGGAGCAGTATTATAGTAGCTATATTCTTGTACATAAGGGCAGTACTATACTAGTTATATTCTTGTACATAGGAGCAGTATTATAGCAGTTATATTCTTGTACATAGGAGCAGTATTATAGTAGTTATATTCTTGTAGATAAGGGCAGTACTATACTAGTTATATTCTTGTACATAGGAGCAGTATTATAGCAGTTATATTCTTGTATATAGGGGCAGTATTATAGTAGTTATATTCTGATACATAGGGGCAGTATTATAGTAGTTATATTCTTGTACATAGGAGCAGTATTATAGTAGTTATATTCTTGTACATAGGAGCAGTATTATAGTAGTTATATTCTTGTACATAGGAGCAGTATTATAGTAGTTATATTCTTGTACATAGGAGCAGTATTATAGTATATTCTTGTACATAGGAGCAGTATTATAGTAGTTATATTCTTGTACATAGGAGCAGTATTATAGTAGTTATATTCTGATACATAAGGACAGTATTATAGTAGTTATATTCTGATACATAAGGACAGTATTATAGTAGTTATATTATTCTTGTACATAGGAGCAGTATTATAGTAGTTATATTCTTGTACATAGGAGCAGTATTATAGTAGTTATATTCTTATACATAGGGGCAGTATTATAGTAGTTATATTCTTGTACATAGGAGCAGTATTATAGTAGTTATATTCTTGTACACAGGGGCAGTATTATAGTAGTTATATTCTTGTACATAGGAGCAGTATTATAGTAGTTATATTCTTGTACATAGGAGCAGTATTATAGTAGTTATATTCTTGTACATAGGAGCAGTATTATAGTAGTTATATTCTTGTACATAGGAGCAGCATTATAGTAGTTATATTCTTGTACATAGGGGCAGTATTATAGTAGTTATATTCTTGTACATAGGAGCAGTATTATAGTAGTTATATTCTTGTACATAGGAGCAGTATTATAGTAGTTATATTCTTGTACATAGGAGCAGTATTATAGTAGTTATATTCTTGTACATAGGAGCAGTACTATAGTAGTTATATTCTTGTACATAGGAGCAGTATTATAGTAGTTATATTCTTGTACATAGGAGCAGTATTATAGTAGTTATATTCTTGTACATAGGAGCAGTATTATAGTAGTTATATTCTTGTACATAGGGGCAGTATTATAGTAGTTATATTCTTGTACATAGGAGCAGTATTATAGTATATTCTTGTACATAGGAGCAGCATTCAAAATCAGAATATAAAGTCTAACCTGACAAAAAAAAAAAAGAAATCAGCATAAAGCAAAATATTGACTCCAGATTGGGGTAAGTAATCCCTACCTTATTATTTATTTATATACCCTATCTAATGAGTCGCCCCACAAATATACTTAGTATTTTGGGTGAAGTTTCCCTTTAGCCTCCTGTTGCTTTTCAGTATAGAAACGCGTCAGTAATTCCTTTATGAAGGTTTCCCAGCATGGATGAATAAACAATGGGATTATGTATGCAGGATGGCAGCGCAGGAACGCTTCAGAATAGGACGGTGCCACAGGTTACATGTGAAATTCATTCTCTGTAAAGGTATTTTTCCCAATATAATTCAATTACTAGAGAACAGTCGGCGCTGAAAATTGTTTCAAGCAGACGTTGAAGTTACATTTGGTTCTGATTAGCGTCTGACGTGAATAAATATTGTGGAGACTGGCAAGAACGAGAGCGGGGACCACGTGAGCGGCAGGGACTGGAGGTGAGAGAAAAGAAATACGTATATGTATGGCCAGATACGGAGGACCCTGGTATTGTCCGCAGCGTCCGTCCAATTCACACATTATATGACACAGAATCAAGAGACGTTTGATTTGATTCTGTGGGATTCGGAAGGCGTCAGTCCGCAGCATCCGATATAATGGAATAAGCACAGAAGAAAGCTACATAATAATCCTGTTCATTTCCAGGAAGGTCAACGAGAAAACTCGTACCGGAGGCCACATTCGCTCTCTGGGTCCTGGAGGTTTATTGAAAAAACTTCTGTTTCAGTATTTAAATCCCGGTCACAACCAGATCAGACGACCGTACACATTCATCATCGGTAAATCCTGCCGACCTTGGCCCCGGCCTCTCTCCTCCGAATGCGGACATCATGGGAAAAGATTACTCAGTCATAGGACTTTTTAGCACGTCAGATACTTTCAGGGGAATCGATCACTGGCTTTTTCACAAGATAAAACGATTTTTTATCACAGTTTTAAAATAAATAAATCCATTGAGACGTCACAGTTCACCTCCTCCTCCTGTACAATGACTGATAACACCTCTATATACAGTAGATAACACAGGATCCACCATTCACAATAGGTGATGTCACAGCTCACCTCCTCCTCCTGTACAATGCCTGATAACACCTCTATATACAGTAGATAACACAGGATCCACCATTCACAATACATGATGTCACAGCTCACCTCCTCCTCCTGTACAATGACTGATAACACCTCTATATACAGTAGATGACACAGGATCCACCATTCACGGTAGGTGATATCACAGCTCACCTCCTCCTCCTCCTGTACAATGACTGATAACACCTCTATATACAGTAGAGAACACAGGATCCATCATTCACAATAGGTGATGTCACAGCTCACCTCCTCCTCCTGTACAATGCCTGATAACACCTCTATATACACTAGATAACACAGGATCCACCATTCACAATAGGTGATGTCACAGCTCACCTCCTCCTCCTGTACAATGACTGATAACACCTCTATATACAGTAGATAACACAGGATCCACCATTCACAATACATGATGTCACAGCTCACCTCCTCCTCCTGTACAATGACTGATAACACCTCTATATACAGTAGAGAACACAGGATCCATCATTCACAATAGGTGATGTCACAGCTCACCCCTTCCTCCTGTACAATGACATTTACACACGCTGATTAGATGACTGTTCACTGTGTATAATATAAATATTTTTTTTCAAAAAAAGTCTTAGTATTTGGTGTGAAAAGTGTAAAATGTCAAATTTTTTGTAAATATTGTTTGATATATCTGTTTTTCTCAGAACACATCAATGGACACTTTGATAAATTTGGTGTAAATAACCGTAACGTCGCCTCAAGCAAAACAGATTTCCCAAATTCCTCCCATTGTGAAGTATTTGGTGTCTTTCACCTCCCTCCAGTGACATGAACATGGCTGCTCACATGAGCCCAGTGTCTGTATACGGACAACAAAGAAAAAGTGCAGAAAAAGTGAAGCCAAATACATTTAACAAATCTCTTGTGCAAATTGCTGTGGAAACGCTGCAGATCCGCAGCAAAATCCGCAGCGTGCGCACATTCCCTAAAAAGCTTTCTACTGATATCAATGGAAACACATCTATAGTGCACATCACAGGGTACAATTTTGTTTTTGTTTTTCATCTTATTTTTGTGGAAAAAGCATCAACATGTAAATTCTTGATGTGTTTATGTCTGAAAATCTCACCACTGAAAGCAAAGAAGCGGAAAAAAAATTATGTAAACGAAAAAATAAAGAAATCTGCAACCAAGAACATTTTTTAACCTTGATTTTTTTTTAGCCTTAAAAACTCCACTATAAAAAAAAGCATAAACCAAACTCAAAAGAAAGGGCAAAATCTGCAGAAAATCCACAAAAAAAATGACAAGTTTTCTTTTGGAAATAGCTTCAGGGAATGCTCTGCGTTTTTGGAGAGGTTTTTTTTTTTTTTTTTCATTTCCTGAAGTAGTTTTGAAAAGCTTTAAAGAGTTTTAGGAGACTTTTTTTTTCCTGGAGCGCTTTTTGCAGGCTTCTGATTGGACAGGGCCTAGTTTGGGAGACGATTCACAGATTTATTTTTTTTATTCCAAAAAAAGTGCTCAAAAAACAGAACATATATTGTTTTACTATAGGAATGAATAGAAAGAGTCAAGCAAATTTTAAGCAATTTTTTATTATTTTATTTTTCAAGAAAAAAAACAAACAAAAAAACTGCACAAAATCTTTTTTTTTTCTGGAGAAAAATCTGTGCCAAATACTGAAGGTGTGAACTTACCCTTACTGGCTAAACAGACTAAAGAGCCCCAAACATGTGAGAACCCGCGTCCTCCATTTCTTTACTGGCACGTACCTCGATGCTACATATGTAGTACCATTGTGACTGATCGGCAGCGCCGGTGCAGATGATGGAAGGCCGGTACGAAGCGTTATGGAGTAGGACACGTTTTCTGGCGTGCGATGATTGATGCGCGAGCCCCCATGGGTACAGCACCAGTTTAGTCTCCCGCTCTTGAGCTGCGCTGTTCTTCGTCATATCACGCGGATCCGTCCAAACAACACAAAATATTATCTCTCCAGTATCTTCATCAGAATAAGATGCTTCTATTGGGATCGACTACGGTATGTAAATTTTGGACGATAGCGGAAGAATTAAGTTTATCCAGACGCCGCTGCGCTTTGCGATGGACGGCCGGGGAGGAGCCTCGTGTGACGGCTCGTTTATAACATGGGGTAGACAGCAAGTCTGGCCAAGAGCAGATATTCAAGGTATCAATCAGCTGTCATGGGTCAGCACCACGGCAGTGACGGGACGCCCCCCACTGGTGACAAACACCAATGATCAGCAGATGAGGCGGCTGCGTGACGAGCAGGCTGGAATGTCAGATAAAACCATCTCATGTGACCACCGCCGACTATCAGACGTGCTTGATGGGGAAATCAGGGACCACCTTGATATATTCCTATAATTCACATATATATATTTCTTAGTCTATCAGAATACGCCCAGACATGTCATTCTGCTGACTATTGATTATCAATTAGAATTGCTGACACAGGAGAGGCTGATCAGATGAGACTTAGGACCGCTCACACCAGATACCTGTCCTCCACAGTTCTCTCCTTATAAGGAGTCACCCGATGAATTAATAGTAAATCAATAATGGTCTCATATGTAATAAACAGCTGATTCGCGCACAACCATAATGTATACGCCGACCCAAAACGGTATATAACTGTATGTAACCAGTAAACTTTATGGCATCTGAAACAGATTATGTCTGTCTCTGTCCATCATTGCTCTGGAGCATCCTCGTATCTGGCAGCCATCCAATATCCCTGAGGGTCTGACTTGCAGACCACCCTACAATTAACTAGACGTAAAATCGTGCCCACGTAACCCCTTTCATAACCAAACCCCTCACCTTCAGCAATATTATAAGACCATTAAAGTGTGGAGTCTTCAAGGCAAGAAAAAAAGTGCCTCATGTGCGCGGCGCTGGGGAATTGTGGCTGGCGCTGAGGCACTGTGGCGCTTGGGCATTGTGGTTGGCGCTGAGGCATTGTGGTTGGCGCTGGGGCACTGTGGCGCTTGGGCATTGTGGTTGGCGCTGGGGCATTGTGGCTGGGGAACTGTCGCTGGGGCACTCTGGTTGGCGCTTGGGCATTGTGGTTGGCGCTGGGGCACTGTGGCTGTTGCTGGGGCATTGTGGCTGGTGCTGGGGCACTGTGGTTGGCGCTGGGGCACTGATGCTGTCGCTGGGGCACTGAGGCTGGCGCTGGGGCACTGTGGCTGGCGCTGGGGCACTGTGGATGGCGCTGGGGCACTGAGGCTGGCGCTGGGGCACTGTGGCTGGTGCTGGGGCACTGTGGATGGCGCTGGGGCACTGTGGATGGCGCTGGGGCACAGTGGCTGTTGCTGGGGCACTGAGGCTGTTGCTGGGGCATTGTGGCTGGTGCTACGGCACTGTGGTTAGCGCTGGGGCACTGAGGCTGGCTCCTCTGCTCGCGCAGCCTCCTCCTGTGTAGCCCAGCAGCGCAGACTTTGCACTGTATACGCGCCGAGCACAAGCCATGATGACATGTCAGTGTAACACTTACGGCTGGTGCTAGAAACGCATCAGCCCGACCACCACGCACATCCAACTTCCATTATAAATCGTGACCTTTATCGCACGATTGCCGGGACGTGTCATATTGCCGCATGCAGATTCTGCCACGCTCCCTTTATCGATTTCTAAGCTCGTTATGTTTTACCCCCAGTATATAATTTGCTGATTATTCTGCAGTTTTATAATTTACGTCTTGTGGACACATTACACATGATTCGGGATCCCCGCTGCACCGCAGATCGTTTTCACATTATAAGGACATTAATTTAAGGTATAAGCTTTCTGGTCACTTAATCCTCAGGGCCGGGAAGCAACTGGAAATTGTCCTTGGCGCAGAATGTGCCGCCGCCCAGGATCAAGTGTCAATCACTGAGCAGAGCTGGAGGAGGCCGGGAGAAGGCCTGGTGGAGGTCGGGAGGCCCAGAATTCTCACTCACGAACATGTAGTAGGTTAGTGAGACCAGGGGACAGATGCGAGCAGCTGTAGAACAGGAATGTTTGCCTCCTGGACACAATTATTTGTTCTTCTGCTTTTATCTCCCCTTCTTCCAAGAGCCACAGAGATGTATAAGGATTTTATTTTGTTGAACGAGATGTAGTTTTGAATGACGCCGTTAAAAAAGCCTCCTCAGGGAGCACAGCAGACCCCAGAAGAGAAGACGGAGGGGTTTCCCCATCGGGCCAGAGACCCCAGACGTGCTGCCATCGGGGCAGAGACCCCAGACGTACAGCCATCGGGGCAGAGACCCCAGACGTACAGCCATCGGGGCAGAGACCCCAGACGTACAGCCATCGGGGCAGAGACCCCAGACGTACAGCCATTGGGGCAGAGACCCCAGACATACAGCCATCGGGGCAGAGACCCCAGACATACAGTCATCGGGGCAGAGACCCCAGATGTGCTGCTGCAGCGCCCCAGAGTCCTGGTTCGTTGCATTAATGTTATTCTTCCACCAGGGGGAGTGATGTTACGTCTGAAGGCAATGAAGGAGATCTTCTGTCCAGGTATCACAACCACTACACACACTTCACACTCCAGTCCACCAGGGGGAGCCATGCTTTTATCTATTAGGGCACTCCTCACACTTGGGTAAAACTGGTGGGTTGGGGAGGAAGTTAGTCAGACAGGGACAGAAGCTGACTGGAGGGAGACGGAGATAGTCAGTGGGTCCTGACCGAGTTTGGCAGAGGCTGGCTGGGTTGGGTTCCAACCAGCTCCAGACTGCGGCCTACGGAGGGAAGGTACACGGAGCTGCGCCTGCCCCACGTGTGGCAGCATCCTAAGAAAGGACACAAAAGGATATGAGTTGCAGTGAGTGAGCAACAAAGTCATAGCAACAGGAGTGAAACATCAGAGGGAGACCAGCTAGAAGCAGGCTGCCGCTTTCTGAAGCGCAGGACCGGTAGCCAGAACACCGAGGGAGTAAAGAGCTCTATGCCATTACTTCAGAGACTGGCAGGACATTTAATTCTATGTTAGCTGCCCGACCATTTACCCAGGAGGCAGTGTGGCAACTTGTGGGGGCCGGGGCGTCACTAGGGTCCCTATAAAAAGCCTCAGGCCACCCATCATACGGGTTTGTCCTATCCGTCAGGGGGACAGAGAGAAGAGACTTAACATCTACAATAGTTGTGAGGACCTTACCGAGTTGCTCAGCAGGGAGGTGCTACAATGCCCAGGCGCTAGAGGAAGGCTATTGAATTCCACCTGGATAAGGAGACTCTGGATTTGCCTTCAGACCGGCCGGACTCTGCCTGCCCTGTGATCCCTACCCTGGACTGTGGATACTGAAGCCTTCAGTAAAGGTAAAGAGACTGCAACCTAGTGTCCTCGTTATTCACTGTGCCTTACATTATCCATCATCCCCCATCTACACTCTGGGAAGCCCTGGGGATACACTTCACTTGTGGGAAGGTATACCATCTAGCTGCCATAACATCACCCCATCGGACCCCTAAGCAGCGTCGGTCACCCTGACCGAATACCACAGGTGGCGTCACGAACATTATCCCTTTAAAGACCTTTCCCCCACCAATTTCATCAACGGACCTCCCGAGGGCCATGGACCGGGTCAGCCACCGTGACATCCCCACTGAGTACAGAAGAAGGGCCCGGATCCGAGTACCCCACTGCCCTACAGGGGCGATTCACTGCCATCGGGGCAGAGACCCCAGACATACAGCCATCGGGGCAGAGACCCCAGACGTACAGCCATCGGGGCAGAGACCCCAGACGTACTGCCATCGGGGCAGAGACCCCAGACGTACAGCCATCGGGGCAGAGACCCCAGACGTACAGCCATCGGGGCAGAGACCCCAGACGTACAGCCATCGGGGCAGAGACCCCAGACGTACAGCCATTGGGGCAGAGACCCCAGACGTACAGCCATTGGGGCAGACATTCTTATCCTCCTTTCCCACGTCACGAGGTAGAGCCGCGGATTATCTGGACTTCTGTCCCTGCTGATGATGGATTAATGGCCTGTATTATTCCTCATTGTTGGCTTTCAGGTCTCTTGTGCATTACAAGAGGACGAGACGTCTCCGGGCGATGATTAAAGGCAGGAACCGGAGCAGAACAGGCAGGGCCACGGATCTCTGATGTCCCAGTCTCTGCGGCAGTGAATGTGACAACAAAATATGTCCACAATAACCGTTCCCACAAGTTCTCGGCCAGCTGTAGAGGCCTGACTGGGCGAAGAAGTGGGGAGGGAACTTTATAACTTAAGGATCGGGCAATTTTCTGTTTTTCCTCCTCTTCTTAGTTATTACTTGTTTCTTTGTGGACTGGTCACAGTGATTAATTTATAATCTACTGAAAAATGAAAAAAAACAAAACAAAAAAACCCAGATTTTCTTACTGCATTTTCAGTGGGAAGGAGAGGTTCAGTGAAGTTATGTCTGTGTTTCCCGTATTAGCAAAAATATTGTGATATTTTCTTTGTTTGGACGATTACACAAGTTGGGACCAAATATGATAATTTTTTATCACTTATATTTCACAATCACGTTTGGGGGGAAAAGGAGGAAACCAATCGCACCAGTTTTTGGCTGTGTAACACAGCACAGGTCTGCCTGCGACTCTGGACACATCTGAGCTTCTGGAGAATTGGAGGTCAGATACCAGCCTGGCAATCAATGTGCAGAAAATGATTCCAAGCTCAGATGTGATCAGCGGCACATGGGTCTGCAGGAGGACAGAGGGGTCTGCAGGAGGACAGAGGAGTCTGCAGGAGGACAGAGGGGTCTGCAGGACAGAAAGGTCTGCAGGAGGACAGAGGAGTCTGCAGTAGGACAGAGGGGTCTGCAGGAGGACAGAGGAGTCTGCAGGAGGACAGAGGGGTCTGCAGGAGGACAGAGGGGTCTGCAGGAGGACAGAGGGGTCTGCAGGAGGACAGAGGGGTCTGCAGGAGGACAGAGGGGTCTGCAGGAGGACAGAGGGGTCTGCAGGACAGAAAGGTCTGCAGGAGGACAGAGGGGTGTGCAGGAGGACAGAGGGGTCTGCAGGAGGACAGAGGGGTCTGCAGGACAGAGGGGTCTGCAGGAGGACAGAGGAGTCTGAGGGAGGACAGAGGAGTCTGCAGGAGGACAGAGGGGTCTGCAGGACAGAGGGGTCTGCAGGAGGACAGAGGAGTCTAAAGGAGGACAGAGGAGTCTAAAGGAGGACAGAGGAGTCTGGGGGAGGACAGAGGAGTCTGGGGGAGGACAGAAGTCTGCAGGACAGAGGGGTCTGCAGGAGGACAGAGGAGTCTGGAGGAGGACAGAGGGGTCTGGAGGAGGACAGAGGGGTCTGGAGGAGGACAGAGGGGTCTGGAGGAGGACAGGAGTCTGCAGGACAGAGGGGTCTGCAGGAGGACAGAGGAGTCTGGAGGAGGACAGAGGAGACTGCAGGACAGAGGGGTCTGCAGGAGGACAGAGGAGTCTGCAGGACAGAGGGGTCTGCAGGAGGACAGAGGAGTCTGGAGGAGGACAGGAGTCTGGAGGACGGTGGAGTCTGCAGGAGGACAGAGGGGTCTGCAGGAGGACAGTGGGGTCTGGAGGAGGACAGAGGAGTCTGCAGGACGACAGAGGAGACTAGAGGAGGAGGGAGGACAGAGGGGTCTGGCGGAGGGAGGACAGAGGGGTCTAGAGGAGGACAGAGGGGTCTGGAGGAGGAGGGAGGACAGGAGTCTGGAGGAGGAGGGAGGACAGAGGAGTCTGGAGGAGGAGGAAGGACAGAGGAGTCTGGAGGAGGAGGGAGGACAGGAGTCTGGAGGAGGAGGGAGGACAGAGGAGTCTGGAGGAGGGAGGACAGGAGTCTGGAGGAGGAGGGAGGACAGAGGAGTCTGGAGGAGGAGGGAGGACAGAGGAGTCTGCAGGACGACAGAGGAGACTAGAGGAGGAGGGAGGACAGAGGGGTCTGGCGGAGGGAGGACAGAGGGGTCTAGAGGAGGACAGAGGGGTCTGGAGGAGGAGGGAGGACAGGAGTCTGGAGGAGGAGGGAGGACAGAGGAGTCTGGAGGAGGAGGAAGGACAGAGGAGTCTGGAGGAGGAGGGAGGACAGGAGTCTGGAGGAGGAGGGAGGACAGGAGTCTGGAGGAGGAGGGAGGACAGAGGAGTCTGGAGGAGGGAGGACAGGAGTCTGGAGGAGGAGGGAGGACAGAGGAGTCTGGAGGACAGAGGAGTCTGGCGGAGGGAGGACAGAGGGGTCTAGAGGAGGACAGAGGGGTCTGGAGGAGGGAGGACAGAGGGGTCTGGAGGAGGAGGGAGGACAGAGGAGTCTGGAGGAGGGAGGACAGAGGGGTCTGGAGGGAGGAGGACAGAGGAGTCTGGAGGAGGAGGGAGGACAGAGGAGTCTGGCGGAGGGAGGACAGAGGGGTCTAGAGGAGGACAGAGGGGTCTGGAGGAGGGAGGACAGAGGGGTCTGGAGGAGGGAGGACAGAGGAGTCTGGAGGAGGAGGGAGGACAGAGGAGTCTGGAGGAGGAGGGAGGACAGAGGAGTCTGGAGGAGGAGGGAGGACAGAGGAGTCTGGAGGGAGGACAGAGGGGTCTGGAGGAGGGAGGACAGAGGGGTCTGGAGGAGGGAGGACAGAGGGGTCTGGAGGAGGGAGGACAGAGGGGTCTGGAGGAGGGAGGACAGAGGGGTCTGGAGGAGGAGGGACGACAGAAGGGTCTGGAGGAGGAGGGAGAACAGAGGAGTCTGGAGGACAGAAGGGTCTGGAGGAGGAGGGAGGACAGAGTTCTAGAGGAGGGAGGACAAAATAGGAGTCTGGAAGGGGGACAACAGTATGTAGGAGGAGCGGGAGTTTGGCTGAGTCTTATTTTCCTCCTCCTGAGAACACTTGCATATCAATATGGGAGTCAGGAGGAGCAGTTGTTGGACAAAAATATTTTGCTAATGACTATGGAAAATAACGGTCACTTTACGACCGCCCCTTTAACAGACACTAATCCACCATTAATCCCAGCAGGCCTGTGATTTTCTTGCCAACTACCACTGAAAGTCACATCCCTAATGACAGGAGGACAGGGCAGACGTCCCGGAGGATGGAGCCGAGGCTCAGACATGTAATTGTTCCATGCAGAGGTAAAGGCAGAGTGCTTGCGGGGCAGTTCTCATGATTAAGTTGTTTCTGCTTGTTTGCTTAATCATAAACAGCTCAGAATCGAGGCCAGAGATGTGCATCCGAGCGGCCGCTTATTAATGGTCACAGACGCAGAGCAGGAAGCCCTGCAAAGCCAAGATCGTTGTGGGATTGTAATGTCAGCCTTCTGGTTCAATAAGTTACTAATCCCACAACGAATCCACCATGAATCACTTGAATCACTAATTTATGCTTTAAAAAAAAAAAAAAAAAAGATCATCTGTCCTAAACCTCTAAAAAAAAAAGAAAACAAAAACAACAAAGGTCCCAGTGACAAACACAGGGGTCTCCGATGACAAAGTATAGCGAGCTGACAAAGTATAGCGAGCTGACAAAGTATAGCGAGCTGACAAGTGCAGGTTTTATCAGGGATCACATGGATTGTAGGGCAGAAGCCATCAGAGGGGACGCGGATATCACTGCATACACCGGTCCACAACACACGCAATAAGGAAACTTCTCCTGGCCGAAGGCAGAAATCTGAAGAGACGACACCAAGCAATTTCCCAATTAAAATCACCGAGCAATCATCCTTAAGAGAGAGGTGGAGGTGCGTTATCCCCGTCCAGCCAACCTCCTGAATCTCAGACCAACATTTCACTCACTAAATATAGTCCGCTGAAAGCTTCGTACAAAATAACGCACTGTGCGGAGAAGAAAGAGGTCATTTTAATGGTGAAAGAGATGATCGAGTGCAATTATCCATCATTACTCCCAGGTAATTACAGAGAGGAGTCTTCAGACTGAGCTCTGTGTCCAGCGCTCTGTAATGCAATACATCTCAGGTCTTGTAGAAGTTACTGTAGATGCGAGTCTGGGCCGGACTCATTAATACATCAATAAGTTCAGTGTTTTTATTGGATGTTGACATTTTGGTTAATTCAAGTTCGATGTAGAGGAAAAAAAAAAAAGTTTTAAAAGGACTCTGCTGCCACCTGGTGTCCACACTGAGGAGTGCAACATGGATATAGAAGACTCTGCTGCCACCTGGTGTCCACACTGAGGAGTGCGATATGGATATAGAGGACTCTGCTGCCACCTGGTGTCCACACTGAGGAGTGCGGCATGGATATAGAGGACTCTGCTGCCACCTGGTGTCCACACTGAGGAGTGCGGCATGGATATAGAGGACTCTGCTGCCACCTGGTGTCCACACTGAGGAGTGCGGCATGGATATAGAGGATTCTGCTGCCACCTGGTGTCCACACTGAGGAGTGCGGCATGGATATAGAGGACTCTGCTGTCACTTTGTGTCCACACTGAGGAGTGCGGCATGGATAGAGAGGACTCTGCTGCCACCTGGTGTCCACACTGAGGAGTGCGGCATGGATATAGAGGATTCTGCTGCCACCTGGTGTCCACACTGAGGAGTGCGGCATGGATATAGAGGACTCTGCTGTCACTTTGTGTCCACACTGAGGAGTGCGGCATGGATATAGAGGACTCTGCTGCCACCTGGTGTCCACACTGAGGAGTGCGGCATGGATATAGAGGATTCTGCTGCCACCCGGTGTCCACACTGAGGAGTGCGGCATGGATATAGAAGACTCTGCTGCCACCTGGTGTCCACACTGAGGAGTGCAACATGGATATAGAGGACTCTGCTGCCACCTGGTGTCCACACTGAGGAGTGCGGCATGGATATAGAGGACTCTGCTGCCACCTGGTGTCCACACTGAGGAGTGCGGCATGGATATAGAGGATTCTGCTGCCACCTGGTGTCCACACTGAGGAGTGCGGCATGGATATAGAGGACTCTGCTGCCACCTGGTGTCCACACTGAGGAGTGCGGCATGGATCTATAGAAGACTCTGCTGTCACCTGGTGTCCACACTGAGGAGTGTGGCATGGATATAGAAGACTCTGCTGCCACCTGGTGTCCACACTGAGGAGTGCGGCATGGATATAGAGGACTCTGCTGCCACCTGGTGTCCACACTGAGGAGTGCGGCATGGATATAGAGGATTCTGCTGCCACCTGGTGTCCACACTGAGGAGTGCGGCATGGATATAGAGGACTCTGCTGCCACCTGGTGTCCACACTGAGGAGTGCGGCATGGATCTATAGAAGACTCTGCTGTCACCTGGTGTCCACACTGAGGAGTGTGGCATGGATATAGAAGACTCTGCTGCCACCTGGTGTCCACACTGAGGAGTGCGGCATGGATATAGAGGACTCTGCTGCCACCTGGTGTCCACACTGAGGAGTGCGGCATGGATGTAGAGGACTCTGCTGCCACCTGGTGTCCACACTGAGGAGTGCGGCATGGATGTAGAGGACTCTGCTGCCACCTGGTGTCCACACTGAGGAGTGCGGTATGGATATAGAGGACTCTGCTGCCACCTGGTGTCCACACTGAGGAGTGCGGCATGGATATAGAGGACTCTGCTGTCACCTTGAGTCCACACTGAGGAGTGCGGCATGGATATAGAGGACTCTGCTGCCACCTGGTGTCCACACTGAGGAGTGCGGTATGGATATAGAGGACTCTGCTGCCACCTGGTGTCCACACTGAGGAGTGCAACATGGATATAGAAGACTCTGCTGCCACCTGGTGTCCACACTGAAGAGTGCAACATGGATATAGAAGACTGCTGCCACCTGGTGTCCACACTGAGGAGTGCAACATGGATATAGAGGACTCTGCTGCCACCCGGTGTCTACACTGAGGAGTGCGGTATGGATGTAGAGGACTCTGCTGCCACCTGGTGTCCACACTGAGGAGTGCAGCATGGATATAGAGGACTCTGCTGTCACTTTGTGTCCACACTGAGGAGTGCGGCATGGATATAGAGGACTCTGCTGCCACCTGGTGTCCACACTGAGGAGTGCGGCATGGATGACTGCAGTGATCAAGTTAAAAGCTAAATAACTCATTATGACCCACAATTGCATAAGAGAAAGTAAATTTTTATATTTTAATTTTGTTATTGTTCATAAAGTGTCTAATTCCCAGATGCTGTTCATATATACAGTATGTAATACACAAAAAGCAAGTATAATAAGGCCACAGTCACATTTGAAATTACTGCATTTTTTTTCTGCACCAAAATCTCTTCGGATTATTGCTTTTTTTTTGCTGCGTGTTTTTATACATAATTTTCCTCTTGATGCAGTATGTTTTTCTATACATTTTTAATTTAGTTTTTTAACATGTATTTTTTTCAGGCTCCCCATAGAAACTTATGAGAAACAAATAATGCATAAAAAAATGTTGTTCCACAGCAGCTTTAAACGCACAGCAGCTGTAATTTATAAACGCACCTGATTTTCTGTAACGAAAAAATAAAAAACAAAACAGACAGTGAAAGTAGGTGCCGAGAGAAGCCGCTCATGTGCTACTGGCCGCGAAGTTATTGCAGTTTATTGGCTTTTTCAGGTTAGTTTTGAAAGTTTCAAAAGGTGGGAAATAAAGTTCAAGAGAATGCGGAAGTAGCGGAGAAAACTTGGAGATCGGAGACCAAAAGAGGAGTGTAGAGAGGTAGGAGGAAATTGGGGCAGAGATGTATGAGGGGACGGGTTGCGGACAGTGTTGCAGGCCATTGGTAATATTAGGGACCGTATGCGCTGGGCAGTGGGAAGCCAGGGAAAGGGCCGGCAGAGGAGGATAAACCAGGGAATGGAAGACACCAAAGGTGTTAGATGAGAAGACACGGGGAAGGATGCGGCATTAGTCCCGGCATGTACAACTCTCAGGATAAGATTCAGAAAATCTCAGGACTCGGCCGCTGATCCGGAGTCTCCGACACGGTGAGCAGTGAATTGGAGGAGCCCATTGAGATGAGCCTGGTAACACGCATTCAGCTTTGTTAATCTGGAGAATCGCTGGGCCACTTGTGTCGCCTACCAGGAAAAATTGTACCTGTTATTACATTGCAAGAGGAATGTCTGTTAAATAAAGGTGGTGGTAAAATATGAAGTTTAGTTCACAGTTTTTTTTCTGGATTTGTTCCCCCCTTATTACAGATATGACTGATACAGGAAAGATATATATCTCGGTACCGTGTTAGCCAGTAGATAGAAAAATATTTAGAATTGAGAGTCCTCAGTGGTTGATACCTTTTAATGGCGAACTGAAAAGATGGTAACAAATTGCAGCTTTCAGGACTACTCAGGTCTCTTCATCAGGCAGAGACTAATACAAATTCTATTAGATATGACACTCACCTCCTCTGTTATGGAAACAGTCAGTATGTCATGCCATGTTTTTTTTCCCTTCTGACTTCTTGCTCCTTCCAAGGCTTTGTGAAAGATTCCGGAACATGCACTGATCTCCTGGAAATAATGGGGTGTATTAGAGACGCAGCGAGCTGATGGGCGATGTAATCCTCAATAACGATGCTCTTTTCAGTCTTATTGATGGAAGTTATCGATGTCTGGGGGCTGATCAGTGACCACCCTGTGCCGTGATGACGGACCTCACCTGCAGCGATGCCCTCAGGGTCTGCGCCTCCTGCACATATTCCGCCAGCTTCCTGGAGATCACTTCACTGTCTTTTCTGATGCTCTGCAAATATCAGGTAGAAGAAGACCGGCCCATTCAGCATGATAAAAGTGACTTTTTTTTGCTTTTATGTGCATTATTGTTAACAGACAAAACTTAAAGATGTTACAGAAAACATCATCCGCTACTAGGCTTCCATTATAGCTTGTCATGTACAGTGATAATGGCAATATAGATGTCACTCTGCTTTCCTAGTAGTAGACAAACTGAGAAATGGTGAAAAGCTCATATGATTCTCAACACGATGCAAGGATTGGGGTCGTTGCACCGATGAAACACCGCCTGTAATATTACCATTAGCAATGAGGAAAGCTGCCGGATATCCACGCGGCTGCGACAGGCCGCACTGTGGAGATTCTCATGAAACTCCAGCGCTTCAGACAGCCAAACCTTCAGCGTCATCCCCTTCTCAGTGAACGACGATAGCTGCCTCTGAGCCGTGGTGAGCAAGTACCTCCTGGAAACAGAATATGGAAAAACAATAAAAAATTGTAAGGCATATAATAGCAAAGCAAGTAGTAATGTGTTATGCAAAAATACAAAGTGTAACATTGACGCCAGCAGCTGTAATTATAAGGAGAGCTCCCTCTAGTGATGCTGCCAGCAGCTGTAGGAGAGCTCCCTCTAGTGGTGCTGCCAGCAGCTGTAAATATAAGGAGAGCTCCCTCTAGTGGTGCTGCCAGCAGCTGTAATTATAAGGAGAGCTCCCTCTAGTGGTGCTGCCAGCAGCTGTAATAATGCAGAGAACTCCCTCTAGTGGTGCTGCCAGCAGCTGTAATAATGCAGAGAACTCCCTCTAGTGGTGCTGCCAGCAGCTGTAATAATGCAGAGAGCTCCCTCTAGTGGTGCTGCCAGCAGCTGTAATAATGCAGAGAGCTCCCTCTAGTGATGCTGCCAGCAGCTGTAATAATGCAGAGAGCTCCCTCTAGTGGTGCTGCCAGCAGCTGTAATTATAAGGAGAGCTCCCTCTAGTGGTGCTGCCAGCAGCTGTAATAATGCAGAGAGCTCCCTCTAGTGGTGTTGCCAGCAGCTGTAATAATGCAGAGAGCTCCCTCTAGTGATGCTGCCAGCAGCTGTAATTATAAGGAGAGCTCCCTCTAGTGGTGCTGCCAGCAGCTGTAAATATAAGGAGAGCTCCCTCTAGTGGTGCTGCCAGCAGCTGTAATAATGCAGAGAGCTCCCTCTAGTGGTGCTGCCAGCAGCTGTAAATATAAGGAGAGCTCCCTCTAGTGGTGCTGCCAGCAGCTGTAATAATGCAGAGAGCTCCCTCTAGTGGTGCTGCCAGCAGCTGTAATAATGCAGAGAGCTCCCTCTAGTGGTGCTGCCAGCAGCTGTAATAATGCAGAGAGCTCCCTCTAGTGGTGCTGCCAGCAGCTGTAATTATAAGGAGAGCTCCCTCTAGTGATGCTGCCAGCAGCTGTAATAATGCGGAGGGCTCCCTCTAGTGGTGCTGCCAGCAGCTGTAATTATAAGGAGAGCTCCCTCTAGTGGTGTTGCCAGCAGCTGTAATAATGCAGAGAGCTCCCTCTAGTGGTGCTGCCAGCAGCTGTAATTATAAGGAGAGCTCCCTCTAGTGGTGTTGCCAGCAGCTGTAATAATGCAGAGAGCTCCCTCTAGTGGTGCTGCCAGCAGCTGTAATAATGCAGAGAGCTCCCTCTAGTGGTGCTGCCAGCAGCTGTAATTATAAGGAGAGCTCCCTCTAGTGGTGTTGCCAGCAGCTGCAATAATGCGGAGGGCTCCCTCTAGTGGTGCTGCCAGCAGCTGTAATTATAAGGAGAGCTCCCTCTAGTGGTGCTGCCAGCAGCTGTAATAATGCAGAGAGCTCCCTCTAGTGGTGCTGCCAGCAGCTGTAATAATGCAGAGAGCTCCCTCTAGTGGTGCTGCCAGCAGCTGTAATTATAAGGAGAGCTCCCTCTAGTGGTGCTGCCAGCAGCTGTAATAATGCAGAGAGCTCCCTCTAGTGGTGCTGCCAGCAGCTGTAATTATAAGGAGAGCTCCCTCTAGTGGTGCTGCCAGCAGCTGTAAATATAAGGAGAGCTCCCTCTAGTGGTGCTGCCAGCAGCTGTAATAATGCAGAGAGCTCCCTCTAGTGGTGCTGCCAGCAGCTGTAATAATGCAGAGAGCTCCCTCTAGTGGTGCTGCCAGCAGCTGTAATAATGCAGAGAGCTCCCTCTAGTGGTGCTGCCAGCAGCTGTAATTATAAGGAGAGCTCCCTCTAGTGATGCTGCCAGCAGCTGTAATAATGCGGAGGGCTCCCTCTAGTGGTGCTGCCAGCAGCTGTAATTATAAGGAGAGCTCCCTCTAGTGGTGCTGCCAGCAGCTGTAAATATAAGGAGAGCTCCCTCTAGTGGTGCTGCCAGCAGCTGTAATAATGCAGAGAACTCCCTCTAGTGGTGCTGCCAGCAGCTGTAATAATGCAGAGAGCTCCCTCTAGTGGTGCTGCCAGCAGCTGTAATAATGCAGAGAGCTCCCTCTAGTGGTGCTGCCAGCAGCTGTAATTATAAGGAGAGCTCCCTCTAGTGGTGTTGCCAGCAGCTGTAATAATGCAGAGAGCTCCCTCTAGTGGTGCTGCCAGCAGCTGTAATAATGCAGAGAGCTCCCTCTAGTGGTGCTGCCAGCAGCTGTAATTATAAGGAGAGCTCCCTCTAGTGGTGCTGCCAGCAGCTGTAATAATGCAGAGAGCTCCCTCTAGTGGTGCTGCCAGCAGCTGTAATTATAAGGAGAGCTCCCTCTAGTGGTGCTGATGGCAGCTATAATTATGCTCGTACAGAGCTCCCTCTAGTGGTGCTGCCAGCAGCTGTAATTCTAAGGAGAGCTCCCTCTAGTGGTGCTGATGGCAGATGTAATAATGGGGTTGTGTTTTGTAACCGGAAAGGTGAATGTGGCGCTCCGGCATCACAACAGCGCTCCGGCCCCTATAATGACGTGTGACATTTATTTCAGGCACTGGTACTGACCGCAGCTCCATGTAGGCCTTTGTGTGCTCAAACTTGTCAATCAGACCCTGAACTCTCCTGGAATCATTCATGGGAGGATGGAAGTTGTATGAAACCTGGGTCTTCAGAGAGTCGATGCTGATCTGGACCTTCCTCAGCTCTTTACAGGCAATCTGGGGAAAGATAAATAATAATAATAATCTTCGTTTATATAGAGCCATCATATTCCGCAGCGCTTTACATTTCAACAGGTCATATACAAGTCATAAGTAACATTCAAAGTAATACAATAATTAAAGCATAATAATGACGACCCTGCCCGTAAGAGCTTACAATCTACAATGAGGTGGGGAGATACAGGGGCTTATTTATAATTCCAGGGGCTGGAATATGGTGTCAGACACCTGCTACAACCATATTCCAGCCCCTAATGGGACTCCTGCTTCTCTCCAGGGATCTGTGCCCTTCTTGGTTTCTACTTGTTAAAAGTGGGGTTTGAGAAAGACCCGGCGGGTCGAAACGTTACCCTGAAACTTTGAAATACTTTGTAATACTGCGGTGATATCTCTTAAATTGGTGTTTGCTCACAATAAAAAACCACGTTTGTTTGGCAAAAGAAATTTCAAGACTTCTTTTTTTGAGTGCGACTGTTGTTGTCCAGGATAATAAACATTTGGGGGAACTAATAAAAGTGGGCTTCATCCTCCAGTTTTGATATAAATTATGATGGAGCAGAATGCACATCGTTTATTAAAGGGAATGTCCTGTCACAAGATTCCGAGGCTAGGTCTTCAGTATCGGTGGGGGTCAGACACCCTTCGCAATCAGTTCTTATAAGCTGTGCAGTGCAGATATAAAAGTTGATGAGTGGTGGGCATCACTTGTCAGACCCCCACAGAGCAGAAAAGTAAAAATATGAACATGTTTGTGCATATTGTGTGCTGCACCATTGGCAACCCTTTCAAGGGTTAGGAACTTTCCAAATTTGTCCTAATCCCAAAAGCAAGATCTCTGCTTGCAGTCAGCAAATACAAACTCTGTTCATAGGCTAAAAACCCTGAAGTAGGCCCGGTCCCAGCGATTCAAACAACAGAAAGAAAAAAACCTGAGGATATGATGAGAGTTATTGCCCCATCGAGGTAATGTGGATGGAGCTGCGGATACTTTTGATGAAGATGTCGGATGCAGTCCCATGCAACAAACTAATGCTGCAAAAGTAACATGTGAACGCGGCACAACTGCGGCCTTCACCACAGCCGATTATTTACCTTCAGTTTGCAAATCTTTTCTTCTATCGATTCCGAATCGGTTCCCACAGTTTCCTCTTCCCACAGCCAGGACTGATATAATTTCACAAACTTCTCTGCATTCACGAGACTGGTCAGAGCGGAGGACCTGAAGATGACCCTTATTATCAGTCACACACAATACATAGTGTATATAGAGACAAAAGCTTCCTGAACTTGGCTCAACCGATCATTTAGGTGGAGGACGGGTGCAAAATATCAGTATTGAGCCAAATCCTAGTTCTCTTGACCCATGTAGACAGAGGATTTGGGCCCCTTCTGCTAATGAGGTCCTACACCAAGGTCATGTTATGACCCGCGCAGAGGAAGCAGTGTGGGTGTACAGGACACCGTCACCCCATGCTAGGTCTCCCACAATACTGTACTGAGGGGATTAATACTACCCAATTTCCGCTCATGATCCTAACGGATCTTGATTAATCTACTACATAAACACTAAATATAATAAAGAACACATAAAATGCTTAAATATATTCAGAAGGAAACGCGCATTTAGCAGGAAGAATTAGGGTGCAGGAAGTTTTGGCTCCGCAGTAATCCCAGTGAATTACATGTAATGTCCCAGTCCATCCTCTGTCAGCTTGAAGCCTTTACATTAAACTCTCAGAAATTAAGCAGTGGCTATATATATATATATATATATATATATATACACACACACACATACAAACACATATATATATATACACACACACTGCTCAAAAAATAAAGGGGACACTTAAACAACAGAGTATAACTCCAAATAAATCAAACTCCTGTGAAATCAAACTGTCCACTTAGGAAGCAACACTGCAGGTGGGGACCACAGACCACATCTCAGTACCAATGCTTTCTGGCTGATGTATTGGTCACTTTTGATTGTTGGTTGTGCTTTCACACTCGTGGTAGCATGAGACGGACTCTACAACCCACACAAGTGGCTCAGGTAGTGCAGCTCATCCAGGATGGCACATCAATGCGAGTTGTGGAAAGGTTTGTTGTGTCTGTCAGCATAGTGTTCAGAGAGTGGAGGTGCTACCAGGAGACAGGCCAGTACTCAAGGAGACGTGGAGGGGGCCGTAGGAGGGCAACAACCCAGCAGCAGGACCGCTACCTCAGCTTTTGTGCAAGGAGGAACAGGAGGAGCACTGCCAGAGCCCTGCAAAATGACCTCCAGCAGGCCACAAATGTGCATGTGTCTGTACAAACTGTTAGAAACCGACTCCATGAGGATGGTCTGAGTGCCCAACGTCCACAGATGGGGGTTGTGCTCACAGCCAAACACTGTGCAGGACGCTTGGCATTTGCCAACGAATACAGGATTAGCAAATTCGCCACTGGCACCCTGTGCTCTTCACAGATGAACGCAGGTTCACACTGAGCACATGTGACAGAGTCTGGAGACACCGTGGAGAGTGATCGGCTGCCTGCAACATCCTTCAGCATGACCGGTTTGGCAGTGGGTCAGTAATGGTGTGGGATGACATTTCTTTGGAGGGCCGCACAGCCCTCCATGTGCTTGCCAGAGGTAGCCTGACTGCCATTAGGTACCGAGATGAGATCCTCAGACCCCTTGTGAGACCATATGCTGGTGCGGTTGGCCCTGGGTTCCTCCTAATGCAGGACAATGCCAGACCTCATGTGGCTGGAGTGTGTCAGCAGTTCCTGCAAGATGAAGGCATTGAAGCTATGGACTGGTCGCCCGATCCCCAGACCTGAATCCGATTGAACCCATCAGGGACATCATGTCTCGCACCATCCACCAACGTCACGTTGCACCACAGACTGTCCAGGAGTTGGCGGATGCTTTAGTCCAGGTCTGGGAGGAGATACCTCAGGAGACCATCCGCCGCATCATCAGGAGCATGCCCAGGCGTTGTAGGGAGGTCATACAGGCACGTGGAGGCCACACACACTACTGAGCATCATTTCCTTGTCTTGAGGCATTTCCACTGAAGTTGGATCAGCCTGTAACTTCATTTTCCACTTTGATTTTCAGCATCATTCCAACTCCAGACCTCCGTGGGATATTAGTCGTGATTTACTTAGATCATTTTTACGTTTTATTGTTCTCAACACATTCCACTATGTAATGAATAAAGATTTACAACTGGAATATTTCATTCAGGGATCTCTAGGATGTGGGACTTTAGTGTTCCCTTTATTTTTGTTGGAGCAGTGTATATACACGCACACATATACTCTGAGGTGTCCTCCAAAAGAACAAGGAATCAGCAGTATAGTGCCTTTGTCACGGCCTGATCACCCAGAATATCCAATCATCCAGCCTCAGCCCTGGCTCAGCCATTATTAGATCTGGATGCTTATGGAGTATAGCTGTCAGGTAAATAACAGCACATTCCCATGAAGCCCCCATATACTGTAGATAGCTGACCGATGGTCTCGCCTGACTCCCCCATACATCAGAGCACTCTGTGTTCGGTTGTCACTCATCTCTTATACATCAGGAGAACGAAAGAATCAGCAGCCCAAATCAGAGATGGTGACTCCATATCACATCTGTCATTGCCCCCCATACACATTTAGCTGTCAGCTTAATCCCTTGATATCGGCCTTGTGGATATGGGGGGCTACAGAGTAACTCAGATCAAGATAAGGATGACCTGCCAGAGGAAGTTGTTACTACACAAAGCTTTGTCAGAGCAAAACTGGAAGAAAGCAGACAATTCCATCTATTGTAGAATAATATGACGGGCACCAACCCTCCGCTGCCTTCACCTTGTTTCACTGCATTCTCGGCCACCTGAAATACAGAGACAATGGAGATTTACAAACGGTAAGTCTGTGGTAACAGCAATCCACGGGACATACAGGTAAACAAAGCTGCACTCTGTATCGCTATAGCATGCAAACATGAAATGTGTCAAATGTGAATTGCATTACTGCGCTAGAAAATTGAGAATACTTAGCGCATAAATTGGCCAATTCATGTGTACCCGGCAGCCACGATAAGGCGATTCTCGTTGCTGGGAACCAGCCTAATGTGAATCCGCTTTTGGGCTGAAGCCTATATGAGAAGGTAGGATCCTGCTGTAATTAACCCCTTTCCAACATTGGGTGTAACTCTTCCTGTTTGGTGCAGGCTCTGGCGCTGAGCCCTCACCATTCCAGGCACATGACAGCTGATCTATACAGCTGACATGTGTCCGCAACAGCCGCAGGTGGAATTGTAATCCACCCGAGTCTGTTAACTAGCTAAATGCCGCTGTCAATCTCTGACCTCGTCACATGATTGCTGGTCACTGATGGATCAGCATGACAACCAGAGGTCTGCAGCAGACCTCTATGATTGTGATTGCCACACTGTGGTCGGCGCTCATAGCAAGTGAACCTTTCTGCTACACGGACGCGATTGAAGTACTGCAGCCTCTAGTCTCCCATGAAGACTGTTGAGCATGCAAAAAGGAAAAAAAAGACATATTATACAAATATCAGCAATGCATTTCAAATTTCATATATTTAATGTTTGCATGCTGTAGTGCTACAAAGTGCTGCTTTATTTGATTATTTTTGGAGATGGCTACTGGTAGCAAGCAGTTGTCCACACCTGTTTTCTTCTGTTTAGATGTGCTTTTGATATTTGTACACAGGTAAAGCAAGCAGAACATGGAGTGCAGCTCTGGAGTATAATACAGGATGTAACTCAGAATCAGTAATGTAATGTATGAACACAGTGACTGCACCAGCAGAATAGTGAGTGCAGCTCTGGGGTATAATACAGGATGTAACTCAGGATCAGTAATGTAATGTATGTACACAGTGACTGCACCAGCAGAATAGTGAGAGCAGCTCTGGGGTATAATACAGGATGTAACTCAGGATCAGTAATGTATGTGCACAGTGACTGCACCAGCAGAATAGTGAGTGCAGCTCTGGGGTATAATACAGGATGTAAATCAGAATCAGTAATATATGTACACAGTGACTGCACCAGCAGAATAGTGAGTGCAGCTCTGGGGTATAATACAGGATGTAAATCAGAATCAGTAATATATGTACACAGTGACTGCACCAGCAGAATAGTGAGTGCAGCTCTGGGGTATAATACAGGATGTAACTCAGAATCAGTAATGTAATGTATGTACACAGTGATTGCACCAGCAGAATAGTGAGTGCAGCTCTGGAGTATAATACAGGATGTAACTCAATCACTACATGACTAATGTACACAAATGTATTTCTACACAACTTCCATTCATATGACAGTTTCCCTTTTCATAATGTCGATCATTAATTATACTCTTCAGCATTTCCACTTACTTTTACAGTTTTCCTCTCTTCAGCTTCCACAAATCTGTTAACGCAAAAAATACTGAACACCCACAACAACAAGAGAGAGAAATAATTAGAGAAGAAGCTGCTTATGAAGCTGCAGACCATCACCACGCATGCTATCAAGGAGGCAATAAGCGAGATAAGCTCTCTGTAATCCACCAGTCCCTTCGCTTGTGTCCAGCACACGACCAGTAGGGCACATAGGATGCCAGAGCGAATCCCATAATTTTCTGGCAACTGCGGCGTCCAGTTACGCAGATTCACGATGATCGCCGGCACAGCCAGGAGTCCGCTCATGTCCTCATCGGAATCCTGCAGACGTAGATCGCTTGGTTACAGATCATATTCAATTCCATCTATACAGAAGGTCCGGACTCCTCTACAGGTCGGGTAAATTCATCACGTCCTCGGTTGCTTTCTCCAGACCTGGAGCGATTTGTGAGATCGCCTGTGGAGGTGTGCTCAGGTCTTCCCTGATGCGCGCTACATCTGTACTCACTTTCATCTTCTATACTCGCGTCATAACTCTGTAGATTCCAGTCCTTTAGATTTCATCTATTTCATGAATGTGGCTTGTCCAGAAAATCAAGATTTCAGGTCAAAAAGTCACACGATGCTCTGAAGGCGTGAAATCACTAAACAGGGAGGGTCTCAGCCGAAAGTCAAGTCACTTGTATGCAAGGCAAGAAAGCGCAAGAAGTTGCCAAGCAGTTTCAAACTTAAGTCAAACAGAAGATAAAATGAGACGCAAAGATTTAGGCAAGAAAGTCCGTTTCCTGACAACTGCATTAAAAAGAACAAATTTCTACTGAACATGCGCATCCAGGTGGGCAGCATTTTTTGGTGTATTTTGATTGCCGGCTGAATTAGGACAAGTTACCCCATATGGCACAGCGTACCGTAAGAAGATGCAGTCCTCAGTTATTGCGCACACGCCTGGCAGCCATACTTGTGAAAACTAATAGCAAAGTAAATATGTTTAAGTGTTAGAAATCCACTGACTTGAGGGCATTGACAGCAAAGAAAAAAAAAAAAAATATGAGAGACCTCAAGTTTGCAAACGTATTGTTTTGTGGCTGAGCAGTAATCAAAATTGTTAATAATTAGTGATGAGCGAACATGTTATGTTAAGGTGTTATCTGCAAACATCTGCAAAGAGTTTGTATGTTCTCTCCGTGTTTGTGTGGGTTTCCTCCGGGTACTCCGGTTTCCTCCCACACTCCAAAGACATACTGATAGAGAATTTAGATTGTGAGCCCCAATGGGGACAGCAATGATAATGTGTGTAAAGCGCTGCGGAATATGTTAGCGCTATATAAAAAAAAATAAAGATTATTATCTGAGCATGCTCGAATGCTGAGTGTCTTCGGCATGCTCGGATAATATGTTCCGAGTCCCAGCGGCTGCATGTCTCTTTGGTTTTCAACAGCTGCAACACATGCAGGGATTGCCTGTTTGTTAGGGAACTTGAACATATTTTTCCCAATACAATTCTATAGCGGCGATTCCGCAAAATTAATGAACATGCTGCGTTTTTTTCCATGATGCATTTCCGCTGCGGAAAAAAAACGCAGCATGGGCACAACAATTGCAGAATTCCATTAAAAATAATGGGATGCATTTTTTAAGCCTTTCAGCAGGGGAAAAACGCGGCAAAAACGCAACGTGAGCACATAGCCTTAGACATGCAAGGGATAACACTGCGCTTCTGCACTTGCATCCGATTAGTCCACATCAGTGGTCCCCAACTCCAGGCCTCGAGGGCCGCCAACAGTGCAGGTTTTCAGGATTTCCTTAGTATTGCACAGGGGTTGGAATCATCACCTGTGCAGATGATCACATTACCACCGATGCAATACTAAAGAAATCCTGAAAACCTGCACTGTTGGCGGCCCTCGAGGCCTGGATTTGGGGACCCCTGGTCCACATAGTCCTCCAGGGAGCAGAACCTTTTTAATTTCCTAAACAGGAGGGAATATAGAACTTTTCCAAGTTTTTTCTTCATTGAAAAGGCGACTGGAATCAGACATGCAGTGTTCTGTCTGCCAAAGACAGATGTGGATCCAACAGAAAGGAGCATTAAACCTTGTTTTAGTTCAAAAGGCTGCAAGAAAAACTGCGTGTGTGACTGCAACCTTAAGGGTTTAACCAGGCATCATTTCACGTTCCATGTCTCATTCATGATATCTAGGCTCTGGACAGTATGCAGAAGTCATAAAACATTTATACATGATCTAAGGAGAAGGGCAGAGCCAATTGTGCATAAACTAAAGTCAGGCATGAGGTTTGCTCATTCATCCTGCACCATTCTCTGCATGCATAGTAAGGGGTACGCCCTGCTGAGAGGGAAAGAAAAAAAAAAGCCTTATTTCCTTGTAACACCTCCTTGACTTGGAGTCACATCCAGTTTCAGTCTTCACAACTAAAAATTATTATTTTTTGTTCTTTGAACTATTATTATATTGCAGGACCCACAACTATTTTTGGGAGACTCATGAGGGTTTTCCAGTTTGTCCGTGTTATCATTTTGGGGTAATACAACTTATTAAACTATTAAGCCTTTATTGTGCGGAATTTAAACAGAACAGACATCCGGCCTCTTTTCTTTGTGTTGTCCTGTTGATTAGGCAATCCCTGCATGTGTTGTGGCTGTCGTACAAGCTGCGAGACATAGAGCCGCAGGGACTCGGAACATATTATTCGAGCACACCGAAGACACCCGGTTAGCCCCCGAGCATGCCTGGATAACACCTTATTCTAGCATATTCGCTCATCGCTAGTACAGACCCCCTACAAAAAAATGAATAAATAAAATATGAAATGTGCATTGACTCCTGAACTGGCAGATCTTGCAGACCAGATGGGCTGTGAGGCCAAGTATCTCTGCCTTGCTTAAGGCTACTAACTGTTCTGTCCGGGCTTCAAGCAACATCACAATAATCCTCCACAAGCTTTGGCTCTATACAGATTGAGCATCTAAAAAAAAAAAAAATCTCTCACGGATCTGCCTTTTCAGGGGACCAAATGGTCGGCTCAAGTTAGTGTCAGATATTATCTTGTCTAACGCAAAATCCTCAACAGTTTCATCCCGTTTATCAACTCTCTTTGAATCCCCAGGAAAGGTTCTCTACAGCTCAAGATGAGAAAAGACCATCCTTCAAAACAGCTCCACTTTGGCCTCTACAAAGACAGTTGGATAATCCCTCCAGGACCAGAGGGGTCCTCCCACCCGAGAACCTTCTTCAGGTGGGCGGCCATCTTTAACGGGACGTGAGGCTTTCGGCAGTGGAGGATGCTTGGATCAGGGAAATTGTTTCCTTCGGATACAAGACAAATGATTGAGGTGAATTCTATTCCTATCCTGTTTTTGCCAAGGCATAGCCTCCTATTTTTACAAGCACCTTCTACTATTACTTATTTATGATGAGGCACCCCCCGCCCCCCTTTACTCTAAGACTGATAAAGTAAAATCTGATTCACACTGACCGAGTTGGATGCTGTATCTAAAGTTTGCGGCCATATTGCCAAGCTTCGATTCTACAGCACTTGCTTTATAACGGGACACAATGGCCGGGTCGACACTAAGATATAGGCAGAGTTACACACCAGTCAGATGTGGATCGATAAACTGGTTATTTGCATGGGGTCTACAGCTCGCTATAGTATACCAGGGTGTGTGAAAACACGAAGTAGGAAAAGACACATGTGGTTTATCTTCAGGAGTGACTTTTGTGTAACCAAAAGAGCAAAACATTTATTACATTTATTTCATAAACTGGAAACACTCACATTTTTTAATACAATGATAAACCAATTAGGGCGCAGGGTTAAATCTATGGTCACTACGTCTTATGAAATGTTTTCTGAGAGCAAGTATGTGTCACCCGTGGGTTTAGCAGATAATATTTTCTGAAATCAGTGTCACGAGAGGAGCAACAGATGTTTCCTTCAGGGCTGACTATTGACCCAAGTAGTAGTACCCAGCCCTTAGGATGTAGTGACAACAATATTTCTTCTTCAGAGCAGGACTGTATTCAGAAACAGCATTAAGAAAACCAGGAAAGAGGTTTCTCAAAAAAAAAAAAAAAGGAATTACAAAGGAACACTGACTGTCCTTCTATATCAAAGTTACCATTCAGTAGAGTCCGTGAGAGAAATTCCTGGGTCCCCACCGTCCTTGAGAGCAGCTCAACATCCGCTGACCACATCAACTACTCACCTAACTGAGCCAGAGCAATAAAAGGAAACCGGGAACTAATACTTAACACCAACGTGAGTCTGGGGTCAGGCATTAAAAATGTCACAACCGAGACTCCACGTGATCATGTGACAGACATGACAACTTTTTGATTAGCAACTATATCATCCAATTTCTTTTTTATCTTAAGGAAATGTCTCTTGAACTCCAGTCCATCACCCTATAAAAGAAAAACAATAGTGATTAGAGAACAAGGAAAAGATTAGCACATTCACAAACATTAAAGGGGTTATACGGTGAAAACAATCACCTAACCGCAAAATCAGTGCTACCGCATTGATTGGTTGGTCAAGACCCCCAACAAACAGGTAGAAGGGTCACTTTTACACCTGTTGGGGTGGAGCGACATTGCTCATGTCCATCCTACACTACTTTCATTCCCTATGGGATGCCGAGTGCTGTATTCCGCTTTTCCAGCAGCCTCAGAGGATGCAAAATCCTGCGTCATTTTGTAACAGGGATAAAAGCGTCTTGTTCTGCCAATCCAGCGGTTGGACCCCACCGATCAGTAACTTACCACCAATGCTGTATATGGGTGATAAAGGGATTGTCTGGTGGAAACGCGTTAATAGGGAATCTGTCAAAATTTTAGCTCCCCGAACCATTAGTGATTGTGTATCGCTTTAAAAGATAAGCCAGTGGATTCTTTATAATCCCAAAACGCTGCTCCAGCAATGAAAAAGTAAGTTTTGAAGTTGTGTCTGGAAGTGTTTCATGGATGATGTGGCTTGTTAATAGGTCTTTTGCTCTGGGACACCGCCATTGACCTGTCAATCATCCAGCGGACGGTGCAGGCAGGTAGGAAATACAGTTGAGGCTGAGAATCTAGAAGTGCATCTCATCACGCCTCAACACACTTCCAGACAACTTCAAAATGCGATTTTTCTCTGCATCATCTTCAGATCTAGAGGTCACGTAACTCAAGCATCTTCATGTTATTATACCTTGGAAAGTCGGAAGTCCAATAATATGCGCTCCTCCAACTCAACTATATTAACTTTAAATATGAGCTTGCTGTTTCTCCGATCAGTGGTTGAAATTGTCACCTGATAAAAAGAAAAAAAAAATTCAGTCATTGGCATTAAGCCTATATAACGGCTTACAATGCAGAAGTTCGTACACCCACCAAGTTAACACAGCATTTCTTCCAGACATAACCCATCTTTTCACAAGTCTCCTTCAGACTGCTGTACGAAGTCTCTGCATCCACTTTAGTAAAGAAGCGAGTCATCCTTTTAACTAACCGCTGCCATGGGTTCTGTGAATGGACGAAGCAATGATTGATGAGTGAATTACAGAAAAAAACAAGATGTCGGAAAGAGAATATTACCAAGAGTTGTATTACCTGTGAGGAGCCCGGCGTCCCCAGTAACTGGCTGCTCAGCAGCATGTTCTCAGGGCAGGCCGGCTGTGAGAAACTGAATCCTTTCCCCTGCACTAGTTTATCTATATGAGACGTACTGCTGTCCCAGGCGGGGAGGGCTGTGCGAGGCTCTGGCTGGGTACTGGAATAGATCACCTTCTCTTCACTGCGACAAAAAGACAGCTTTATTACAGACGAATGATCAGATACTGCTGCATTAAGCAATCACTCCAGTATAAAGCAACCATTTCTTGGTTAAAGGCGTTGTCCGGTCTACAATCACTGTGTGTGCCTGCAAACTTCTGAATCTTCACATTGTGTGTACACACTGCTAGGATTTTCAAGTATTGCCGGCAAGAGCAAGTGACTGATTTTTGGACTGATTTTTTACTTTTGGACTTGTATTGAGAGAGGTCAAGCATGTCGGCATGTGACCACATAAATGCAAAAGGCATACTTGCGGTCAAATGACGGCTGCTCTCGCCAACAATACCAAAGAATCCAGACAGTGTGCAGAGCAAGATATCTGCAAAATAAATACAGAAGAAAATTGCAGAGACTTTGCACGTGGTAACATGGCCTTAGGGTACCGTCACACAGTGGCATTTTGCTCGCTACGACGGCACAATCCGTGACGCTCCAGCATCGTAACAATATCGCTCCAGCGTCGTAGACTGCTGTCACACTTTGCAATGTACGACGCTGGAGCGATAATTTCATGACGTATGTGCGATGTAGAAGCCGTTGGTTACTATGCACACATCGTATACAATATCGTGCACACCTTTGTTACACCATGCGATCATGCCGCCACAGCGGGACACTAGACGACGAAAGAAAGTTTCAAACGATCTGCTACGACGTACGATTCACAGCGGGGTCCCTGATCGCAGGAGCGTGTCAGACACAGCGAGATCGCTGGAACGTCACGGATATATCGCTGGAACGTCACGAATCGTGCCGTTGTAGCGATCAAAATGCCACTGTGTGACAGTACCCTTAAACTAAGCCAATTAATTGGTGGGGGTCTGAGGACTGAAGCACTCTGCTGATACATAAGCAAGTACACAGTGGTGTGGAAGGTTGATCTTGTGTCCATCGGTTTGTATGCTCCTGCCCGATGGTATGAACAAGGAGTGCGGCGGAGTCCAAAAACCAGGACCCATTCTGATCAATAGTGCATTTAAAAGTGGCTATAAAATATCACAACATTTTAAAGCTAGCCAATACCGAAACCTGCCTAGGTATGTGAAACACTACAAGCCAGAGTATTTTAATATGCCACATTTTTCTGCCGAGAGAAGACAGATGTACCTGTAAGAGAACAGAGACAAATCCATATCAGACCGAATGTGTTTGCTGAGAAGTCCGGAAGTTTCTAATCCTCCTGATGACACAAGGCTTCTCTTTATACCTTTGGGCAGAAAAAAAAAGTGAAATACTTAAAAAAAAAAATCCTTTGACAACTGGAAAAAAAAAAAAATTTAAACTTAAACTACTCCCTTTACCACAATACAACCTAACATACCCTTCTTGGGTGGCTTAGTGAACCAACGGTCCTTCTTGATTTCTGGAATAGTAAGCCTTGAACCAGGGATTTCAGATAACATCTTGCACAGCAACACTGGAAAGAAGAGGATGAGAGGTCAGTGTTACTGCAGGTCTGTGGCGGGGTTCTGGTTCTCGAGCTACGCAGCTCAAAAAAGAAAAATCGACATCTTGAGAAATTAATGGCAATTTTATGGGTAAAAATTAGAGAAAACAGGTACCCAGAGGTGCAGCGTCAATCTTCTTCCATGGAGTCAGGTAATGCTTCGATTCCTTCCAGTCACAGTATTCTTGACAGGCATCATTTGGCTGATCCCATGGTAATTCTGCCAATAAAAGTTAATAAGTATGACATACTGTTCTTCCATGGGTCAGTCTAATAGACAAATATTCTGTCCAAAACCACCATATTCATGGATAATGGAAATCATTTGGTTCATGTAAGTTTTACTCTAATAAGCTCTAACAGTGGTGGTGATATTAGGATGGAAACTCAGCAATGGGATCAGCGTGGACATGAAATGGATGCACAAAGCTTGTTCTTTCATCATGCCTCTAGTAATGTCCCCACAAGTCACCCACATATATTAGCAATGAAAATACAAATGAAGTCTCTGAGGGTACTTTAAAGTACATATACAAGTTATGCAAACGAGGAAGATTTGTCCAGTAAAAAGTATACTGTTTGATGATCCAAATTAGTATTAAACAAAAAAAAAACTAATATATCCAAATAACTTTATTATCTCCAATTAGGATTAAAAACTAACACAACACCCAAACCCAATGACACGGGAGTGGGTAATAAAAAGCCTGGCCCGAATATATCAAGGGTAAAGGGTAGGAGGGAGTGGACTAAAATGCAATACTATATGTCCCTATACTGCTCCCTGCCTGTCTGCGGAGGTTGGCACCCTCTTGGACGCAATATAGCGCCCCCGCTCTCGTCGGCTGACCCTTAAAACCCTGAGGGTCCCTATATCCAGGTGGGGATACTATACTTCTACTGATGTTAACAAATAGCCCACAACCTAGGGCCCAAAATAATAATGCTAATCTACACCAAACCGATGCCAGGTGGTAATTCACCAAAAACAACGCACAACAGCCCTATACACTTATATACCGCCTACTATTAAGGCTAGGACACCCTATAGAGCCCCTAACCAAACAACCCTGCCTACCAGCGGAGGTTGGCACCCTCTTGAACGCAAATGGCGCCCCCGCTCCTCGGCGGCTGCCCCTAGCTTACCCTCACACAATCCCTGCAAAAACTAGGGATACCGTCCCTGGGTGGTGCCTTAGGGGCTGCACTAGTGGCTTATAGTAACGGTATCCTGTAGCTCGGTCAGACCACTAAAACTATATAGATGACTTGAAAGTACCTAGACCAGCAATGAGCAAACTATACCTGGTTAATAGGACATACACGTTAGAATTATACCACAAATAATAAGGTATTAATATATATTAAGAGATGCGAGTTAGAGTTATATCACAGATAATAAAGCATTCATATAAAACCTCAAAGCTGGTCACCGATACACAAATGGTGAAAAACCAAAACCAATTAAAAAACCTGATACACTTATCTGTGTTCAGGTCTTGCCTCTACGCGTTTCCCCCCCATGATGTGGTTCCTCAGGAGGCATATGGGAAAATAAAGTTCCGTGTGCTGGAATCACATCGGAGATGTATGCTGTGCCTGGTTGTAGGAGCAGGGAATACACTGGCGAAACCACCTTTAAATAGACCCCACCTTAGACATAAACAATCAAGGGGCTAAAACTTCCCCATATGTAACGCTGCACCTGTGTCCCAGATATTGGATTACTTACAGGACTACACGCTCACTGTTTACACATTCCAGTCGCCATTATTGTTTCTCGGCGTCTTCTCCCCTCTGCGCATGCGCCAGTACCTAACACTAGAGGTCCGTCTTCCCGATCACCTACTGCGCATGTGTTCGGGCGCCATCTTGTTGTAGAAAACCAGATACTATCGCGCAAGTTCCATGACGCCGGTAGGGAGCTAAGCCAATAGTAGATCTCACTGACGTCAGACCTGTCACGCTCCGCCTCATTCTTAATACAATCCGCGTCTTCTCACCTCTGCGCATGCGCCGATATCTAACACTAGATGTCCGGCTTGCCGATAACCTATTGCGCATGTGCTCAGGCGCCATCTTGTTATGGACAACCAAATGCTATTGCGCAGGCGCCGTGACACCGTCAGGGGGCCCACTGACGTCCAATCAGTCATCCTCAGCCTTATTCTTAGTACAGTCAATATGGTGACAATAAAGCCGTAATTTTTTGTCCTGTTTTAAATGTACAGATGCCGCTTAAAAGACCAAAGGGTCTATATGCTAATTTCACAACTGCATATGTATCCTCATTATAATATCACAAACTCTGCTCAGCCCCATTGGATATATATATATGTACCGGCACCCAAACCCCTAATCAGACGCAAAGCGTAAGTCGCTTAACGCAATCATATACGCAATTAAAGTAGATTAATGTCATCACGTTCCTATCTATATATCTTTATAATGGGCCCACCGGTACCGCAACTTAAACTGTTATCAGAGTTATGTAGTTTCACCATGGGATAAAGACATTAAAAACCGTGCCCTATACATAGGGGACCAACCTGTGAATATATGTTAAGTGTGGTATAGGCCAACGAAACCACCGCACCCACAGCCATCTTATCCTAAATCAATTATATATTGATAATGTAGAGTATGTTGAGATGCACCACACTCCTATACCCTTATCCTTTTGCTGCAAACCATCTATTAAGTCTGCAACGCTGTCTCATTCATATCAGGGGAGAAGGGGAGCAAAGGCAAAACCGACGAAAACAGTTCACACAAAGCAACCATAAGTTAGCCGCTCATTAAGTCCTCCTGGGACCACTGACTCCATCCTAAATATCCACTGTGTCTCCTTTTGTAGAATAACCCTATCCCAATCACCTCTCCTCCCATTTTGTTTTATCACCTCCAGAACACAGAAAGAGAGAGCCCTATTGTCACCTTGGTGTACCTCCCAAATGTGACGTGCTACGGGAGTGTCTCTACCATTCTTAATATCTCCCAAATGTTCTCCGATCCTCCTTCTCAGTTCTCTTTTAGTCTTCCCTATATAATTTTTAGGACATGTACACGTAGCCATATAGACCACACCAGTGGTTTTACAGTTGGCAAAATCCCTGCAAAAGAAGTGTTTTCCATTATGTGCACTGGTAAAACTCTTACATGTTGTTACATAGTCACAAAATGAACAATTTCCACACCTAAATGTGCCATTAATACGTCTGTCAAGCCAGGTTCCTTCCTGTTTCGGTCTTTTATAATGGCTGTGTACAAGTCGATCTTTCAAAGACCGTCCTCTACGGAAGGTGATCTGGGGTCTATTCGGGATGATATCCACCAGAGTCTCATCTGACCGTAGAATACCCCAATGCTTTTTGAGAATGCTGAAAACCCGATTGGTTTGATTGTCATAGGTACCAATGATCCTCGGGATATTTTCAGCCTCTGTTTTACTGTTGGTCTGTAGGAGAGTACGTCTCTCTCTACCCACAGCATTTCTAAAGGCCGGATCTAAGACCTCATCCGGGTATCCCTGATCTCCGATGTGATTCCAGCACACGGAACTTTATTTTCCCATATGCCTCCTGAGGAACCACATCATGGGGGGGAAACGCGTAGAGGCAAGACCTGAACACAGATAAGTGTATCAGGTTTTTTAATTGGTTTTGGTTTTTCACCATTTGTGTATCGGTGACCAGCTTTGAGGTTTATATGAATGCTTTATTATCTGTGATATAACTCTAACCCGCATCTCTTAATATATATTAATACCTTATTATTTGTGGTATAATTCTAACGTGTATGTCCTATTAACCAGGTATAGTTTGCTCATTGCTGGTCTAGGTACTTTCAAGTCATCTATATAGTTTTAGTGGTCTGACCGAGCTACAGGATACCGTTACTATAAGCCACTAGTGCAGCCCCTAAGGCACCACCCAGGGACGGTATCCCTAGTTTTTGCAGGGATTGTGTGAGGGTAAGCTAGGGGCAGCCGCCGAGGAGCGGGGGCGCCATTTGCGTTCAAGAGGGTGCCAACCTCCGCTGGTAGGCAGGGTTGTTTGGTTAGGGGCTCTATAGGGTGTCCTAGCCTTAATAGTAGGCGGTATATAAGTGTATAGGGCTGTTGTACGGTCAGACCGAGTGTTGTGCGTTGTTTTTGGTGAATTACCACCTGGCATCGGTTTGGTGTAGATTAGCATTATTATTTTGGGCCCTAGGTTGTGGGCTATTTGTTAACATCAGTAGAAGTATAGTATCCCCACCTGGATATAGGGACCCTCAGGGTTTTAAGGGTCAGCCGACGAGAGCGGGGGCGCTATATTGCGTCCAAGAGGGTGCCAACCTCCGCAGACAGGCAGGGAGCAGTATAGGGACATATAGTATTGCATTTTAGTCCACTCCCTCCTACCCTTTACCCTTGATATATTCGGGCCAGGCTTTTTATTACCCACTCCCGTGTCATTGGGTTTGGGTGTTGTGTTAGTTTTTAATCCTAATTGGAGATAATAAAGTTATTTGGATATATTAGTTTTTTTTTGAAGATTTGTCTAGTATCACAAAATTTCTGACAACTTACCACCAGCCAACATGGCTGTCAGTACGATTCCACAGGACCAGACATCCACAGGTTCAGCGTGAAACCCCCGCGTCTTAATGAGTTCAGGTGCCACGTACGGCAGCGTCCCACACATCTTGTTCAACATGCGCTCCCGTCCATTATGTCTAAATACAGTGGCTAATCCAAAATCAGAGATCTTCAGCTGATCTGGATTTAAAAAAAAGAATATATATATATAATCATTTTCGGCTCATCAACACTCCAAAGCCCCCAATACACAATAGGCACCTGTCACCCAAGTGGAAGGTTGTCCAACAGATCTCCCCCACTAATAAGAATGAATGATTGAATGATATCAGTGGGTTTAGGCCACTTAAGGCTCCCCATATACATTAGTCTAAAGTGTCTACATACTGAAGGAAATTTAGGATATATTGCATTGGAGCTTTTTCCTCTCTTCCCCTGTAAATCTTGGCAGAATCGTGCACGTCTAAAATAAGTTAAAGTGCACATAGCCTAATATTTGCTTGTGAAGGAAGCAGTAATATTTTAGTGCTCATATGTTTATATAATGAGCCATAAAATCAAATTTATAGTCAGATAATTCCAACTTACCATTGTACACAATAGTTCCACAAGACAAAAGCTTCTTACCTCTGTCATCGAGGAGCAAGTTCTCTGGTTTTATATCTCGGTGAGTAATCCCCAGACCGTGCAGATATTCCTTACAATAAAATAAAAAATATCCAGTGACAAATTGCTGCACAGAGAAAGAGGCTTAAAATGTATAGTCTTATAAACTTGAATGCCAAACCTATATGTATTGTTAAATTGGGTTTCTAGTCAAAAGAGTAACAAGACTTACACAATTTTTTTTTTCATATTTAGCAGGCACTTCTGCAGAATGGTGGGGGTTCAGGCTCCGGAGCTTACGAAGCCTATGCTTTCCACTGATTCAGTAAATTATCATATAAAAAGGTCACATATCTACTTGCAGCGCCCCCCTAATATGATTACTCAATAATAAAGGGAATCAAAAAAGTTAAACAGGAAGAAGTACTGTATATTCCTCACCACGCCCGCGATGAGCTGCTGGAAGAACTTCTGTGCCTCCTGCTCGGGCATCCCCACGTCTGGCTCTAGGAGAGACATGATGACTATGATTAAGCATCGGTATTGTGTACATCACTAGAGCCAAAGCTTGGGGGGGAAAATATAAATTATATTATATATACATACATACATACACACACACACAATGCCTTTCTTATCATAAGTGATGGGTTAAATGCGGATCTGAGCCCCAAATACAAATAGTTTTAGTATCCAGTGCGGCTATCCCATGTCATACGTTTGTACTGCGTCAAACTCCCACCACTCAGACCAACTCCAGAGATAGATAGAGATATATATATATATATATATATATATATATATATATATATATATATATATATATATATATATATATATATATATATATAGATAGAGATATAGATTATATATATATATATATATATATATATATATATATATATATATATATATATATATATATAGAGATATAGATTATATATATATATATATATATATACACACACACACTAGATTGTGGCCCGATTCTAACGCATCGGGTATTCTAGAATATGCATGTCCCAGTAGTATATGGACAATGATGATTCCAGAATTCGCGGCAGATTGTGCCCGTCGCTGATTGGTCGAGGCGACCTTTATGACATCATCGTCGCCATGGCAACCATTATGACATAATCGTCGTTGTGCCCGTTGCTGATTGGTTGAGGCCTGGCGGCCTCGACCAATTAGAGAGCCGGGATTTCCAGGACAGAAAGACAGACAGACGGAAAAACCCTTAGACAATTATATATATATAGATACTGTGATTGTAAGAACACAGAAGAAACACTTCCTGTGCATAGTAACCCACATCTATTACACACCAGTGAGTATGTTCCGCAGAGTACAGGGTGAGGCAGTTTTACACCCCTTTAGGGCCACAGCCCCACAATAAAACAATCACAAAGCATAAACCCACCACGACGAGGTACGAGATATACAGCCACTCACCAATCCTATCAAAGAGCTCACCGCCCCGGCAATACTCCAGGAACAGATAATGAATGCTGCCTTCCTTGCGCTGTCCATAGAATTTGACGATATTTGGATGGTTTAGCATCTTATTGATGCAGATTTCTTTCTTTATGTTTTCTGGGCAGTCGGACGCGCGTTTCATATCTACAATCTTCACTGCCACCGCCTCCTCCGTCTTACGGTTCACAGCCAGTTGTACCCTAACAGGGAGCGAAAAGAAACAATGTGTTGAGGACAATTATAAAGTAGAAAAGACTGCCAGAAATGTACAGGTTCATAGCAATTCCACCAGTAGAATAGTGAGTGCAGCTCTGGAGTATACAGGACATAACTCAGGATCACTAATGTAATTGTATGTACACAGTGACTGCACCAGCAGAATAGTGAGCGCAGCTCTGGAGTATAATACAGGATGTAACTCAAGATCAGTAATGTAATGTATGTACATAGTGACTGCACCAGCAGAATAGTTAGTGCAGCTCTGGAGTATAATACAGGATGTAACTCAGGATCAGTAATGTAATGTATGTACACAGTGACTGCACCAGCAGAATAGTGAGCGCAGCTCTGGAGTATAATACAGGATGTAACTCAAGATCAGTAATGTAATGTATGTACATAGTGACTGCACCAGCAGAATAGTTAGTGCAGCTCTGGAGTATAATACAGGAGGTAACTCAAGATCAGTAATGTAATGTATGTACACAGTGACTGCACCAGCAGAATAGTGAGTGCAGCTCTGGAGTATAATACAGAATGTAACTCAGGATCACTAATGTAATTGTATGTACACAGTGACTGCACCAGCAGAATAGTGAGCGCAGCTCTGGAGTATAATACAGGATGTAACTCAAGATCAGTAATGTAATGTATGTACACAGTGACTGCACCAGCAGAATAGTGAGTGCAGCTCTGGGGTATAATACAGGATGTAACTCAGGATCAGTAATATAATGTATGTACACAGTGACTGCACCAGCAGAATAGTTAGTGCAGCTCTGGAGTATAATACAGGATGTAACTCAGGATCAGTAATGTAATGTATGTACACAGTGACTGCACCAGCAGAATAGTGAGCGCAGCTCTGGAGTATAATACAGGATGTAACTCAGGATCAGTAATGAATGTACACAGTGACTGCACCAGCAGAATAGTGAGCACAGCTCTGGAGTATAATACAGGATGTAACTCAGGATCAGTAATGTAATGTATGTACACAGTGACTGCACCAGCAGAATAGTGAGCACAGCCCTGGAGTATAATACAGGATGTAACTCAGGATCAGTAATGTAATGTATGTACACAGTGACTGCACCAGCAGAATAGTGAGTGCAGCTCTGGAGTATAATACAGGATGTAACTCAGGATCAGTAATGTAATGTATGTACACAGTGACTGCACCACCAGAATAGTGAGCACAGCTCTGGAGTATAATACAGGATGTAACTCAGGATCAGTAATGTAATGTATGTACACAGTGACTGCACCAGCAGAATAGTGAGTGCAGCTCTGGGGTATAATACAGGATTTAACTCAGAATCAGTAATATAATGTATGTACACAGTGACTGCACCAGCAGAAAAGTGAGTGCAGCTCTGGAGTATAATACAGGATGTAACTCAGGATCAGTAATGTAATGTATGTACACAGTGACTGCACCAGCAGAATAGTGAGTGCAGCTCTGGGGTATAATACAGGATTTAACTCAGAACAAGATTAAAAGAGCCGATATTTTCACCACCTATTCATTACATTACTGATCCTGAGTTACCTCCTGTATTATACTCCAGAGCTGCACTCACTATTCTGCTGGTGCAGTCACTGTGTATATACATTACATTACTGATCCTGAGTTACATCCTGTATTATACCCCAGAGCTGCACTCACTATTCTGCTGGTGCAGTCACTGTGTACATACATTACATTACTGATCCTGAGTTACTTTCTGCATTATACTCCAGAGCTGCACTCGCTATTCTGCTGGTGCAGTCACTGTGTACATACACATGACTGATCCGGAGTTACATCCTGTATTATCCTCCAGAACTGGACTCACTATTCTGCTGGTGCAGTCACTGTGTACATACATTACTGATCCTGAGTTACAGCCTGTATTATACTCCAGAGCTGCACTCACTATTCTGCTGCTGCAGTCACTGTGTACATACATTACATTACTGATCCTGAGTTACATTCTGTATTATACTCCAGAGCTGCGCTCACTATTCTGCTGGTGCAGTCACGGTGTACATACATTACATTACTGATCCTGAGTTACATCCTGTATTATACTCCAGAGCTGCACTCACTATTCTGCTGGTGCAGTACATACAGAGTACTACGGTGTATATGTGGATGCTCCACAGCGTCTCCTCCATTGATCACATTATATCACGGGTCCGGATGATATGATATGATCAGCGTAGGAGGCAGAACAGAAACGACTTCAGCCAAGTGACGGCCGCACTTACTCTCCGTACGCTCCCTCTCCCAGAGTTTGCACCAAGTCCCAGTCTTCAACAAACGGCACGGCCATGATCAGCGCTGCCAGAAGGAAACGTGCAAATCAGTACAAGAAATAGTCCACAAAGTTACTGACAACCGCACCCCTGTAATAACAGCAGTAACGCATTGGAAAGGTGTCAAATTATCAAAGTGACCATATATCACACTGCCGGCAACACAGGAGGCTCCTCTGGGTCACAGACAACCTCAGCCCCTCTCTGCTCCTTGGCTTCCCCGATCCCCCTGGTGACACAGCGGCTTCCCCGGTCCCCGCACCCCCGGGTGACACAGCAGCTTCCCCAGTCCCCGCACCCACGGGTGACACGGCGGCTTCCCCGGTCCCCGCACCCCCGGGTGACACGGCGGCTTCCCCGGTCCCCGCACCCCCGGGTGACACGGCGGCTTCCCCGGTCCCCGCACCCCCGGGTGACACGGCGGCTTCCCCGGTCCCCGCACCCCCGGGTGACACAGCCGCTTCCCCGGTCCCCGCACCCCCGGGTGACACAGCCGCTTCCCCGGTCCCCGCACCCCCGGGTGACACAGCCGCTTCCCCGGTCCCCACACCCACGGGTGACACAGCGGCTTCCCCGGTCCCCGCACCCACGGGTGACACAGCGGCTTCCCCGGGCCCCGCACCCCCGGGTGACACAGCGGCTTCCCCGGTCCCCCCACCCCCGGGTGACACAGCGGCTTCCCCGGTCCCCGCACCCCCGGGTGACACAGCGGCTTCCCCGGTCCCCGCACCCCGGGTGACACAGCCGCATCCCCGGTCCCCGCACCCCCGGGTGACACAGCCGCTTCCCCGGTCCCCGCACCCACGGGTGACACGGCGGCTTCCCCGATCCCCGCTCCCCCGGGTGACACGGCGGCTTCCCCGGTCCCCGCTCCCCCGGGTGACACGGCGGCTTCCCCGATCCCCGCTCCCCCGGGTGACACGGCGGCTTCCCCGGTCCCCGCTCCCCCGGGTGACACGGCGGCTTCCCCGGTCCCCGCACCCCCGGGTGACACAGCGGCTTCCCCAGTCCCCGCACCCCCGGGTGACACAGCGGCTTCCCCAGTCCCCGCACCCCCGGGTGACACAGCCGCTTCCCCGGTCCCAGCACCCCCGGGTGACACAGCCGCTTCCCCGCACCCCCGGGTGACACAGCCGCTTCCCCGCACCCCCGGGTGACACAGCGGCTTCCCCGGTCCCCGCACCCCCGGGTGACACAGCGGCTTCCCCGGTCCCAGCACCCCCAGGTGACACAGCGGCTTCCCCGGTCCCCGCACCCCCGGGTGACACAGCGGCTTCCCCGATCCCCGCACCCCCGGGTGACACAGCGGCTTCCCCGGTCCCCGCACCCCCGGGTGACACAGCGGCTTCCCCGGTCCCCCCATCCCCGGGTGACACAGCGGCTTCCCCGGTCCCCCCATCCCCGGGTGACACAGCGGCTTCCCCGGTCCCCGCACCCCCGGGTGACACAGCGGCTTCCCCGGTCCACGCACCCCATGGTGACACAGCGGCTTCCCCGGTCCACGCACCCCCGGGTGACACAGCGGCTTCCCCGGTCCCCGCACCCCCGGGTGACACAGCGGCTTCCCCGGTCCCCGCACCCCCGGGTGACACAGCGGCTTCCCCGGTCCCCGCACCCCCGGGTGACACAGCGGCTTCCCCGGTCCCCCACCCCCGGGTGACACAGCGGCTTCCCCGGTCCCCGCACCCCCGGGTGACAGCGGCTTCCCCGGTCCCCGCACCCCCGGGTGACACAGCGGCTTCCCCGGTCCCAGCACCCCCGGGTGACACGGCCGCTTCCCCGGTCCCCGCACCCCCGGGTGACACGGCGGCTTCCCCGGTCCACGCACCCCCGGGTGACACGGCGGCTTCCCCGGTCCCCCGGGTGACACGGCGGCTTCCCCGGGTGACACGGCGGCTTCCCCGGTCCCCGCTCCCCCGGGTGACACGGCGGCTTCCCCGGTCCCCGCTCCCCCGAGTGACACGGCGGCTTCCCCGGTCCCCGCTCCCCCGGGTGACACGGCGGCTTCCCCGGTCCCCGCTCCCCCGAGTGACACGGCGGCTTCCCCGGTCCCCGCTCCCCCGGCGGCTTCCCCGGTCCCCGCTCCCCCGGGTGACACGGCGGCTTCCCCGGTCCCCGCTCCCCCGGGTGACACGGCGGCTTCCCCGGTCCCCGCTCCCCCGGGTGACACGGCGGCTTCCCCGGTCCCCGCTCCCCCGGGTGACACGGCGGCTTCCCCGGTCCCCGCTCCCCCGGGTGACACGGCGGCTTCCCCGGGTGACACGGCGGCTTCCCCGGTCCCCGCTCCCCCGGGTGACACGACGGCTTCCCCGGTCCCCGCTCCCCCGGGTGACACGGCGGCTTCCCCGGTCCCCGCTCCCCCGGGTGACACGGCGGCTTCCCCGATCCCCGCTCCCCCGGGTGACACGGCGGCTTCCCCGGTCCCCGCTCCCCCGGGTGACACGGCGGCTTCCCCGGTCCCCGCTCCCCCGGGTGACACGGCGGCTTCCCCGGTCCCCGCTCCCCCGGGTGACACGGCGGCTTCCCCGGTCCCCGCTCCCCCGGGTGACACGGCGGCTTCCCCGGTCCCCGCTCCCCCGGGTGACACGGCGGCTTCCCCGTTCCCCGCTCCCCCGGGTGACACGGCGGCTTCCCCGGTCCCCGCTCCCCCGGGTGACACGGCGGCTTCCCCGGTCCCCGCTGCCCCGGGTGACACGGCGGCTTCCCCGGTCCCCGCTCCCCCGGGTGACACGGCGGCTTCCCCGGTCCCCGCTCCCCCGGGTGACACGGCGGCTTCCCCAGTCCCCGCACCCCCGGGTGACACGGCGTCTTCCCCGGTCCCAGCACCCCCGGGTGACACAGCCGCTTCCCCGGTCCCAGCTAGCCCGGGTGACACAGCCGCTTCCCCGCACCCCTGGGTGACACAGCGGCTTCCCCGGTCCCCGCACCCCCGGGTGACACAGCGGCTTCCCCGGTCCCCCCACCCCCGGGTGACACAGCGGCTTCCCCGGGCCCCGCACCCCCGGGTGACACAGCGGCTTCCCCGGTCCCCGCACCCCCGGGTGACACGGCAGCTTCCCCGGTCCCCGCACCCCCGGGTGACACGGCGGCTTCCCCGGTCCCCGCACCCCCGGGTGACACAGCCGCTTCCCCGGTCCCCGCACCCCCGGGTGACACAGCCGCTTCCCCGGTCCCCGCACCCCCGGGTGACACAGCCGCTTCCCCGGTCCCCACACCCACGGGTGACACAGCGGCTTCCCCGGTCCCCGCACCCACGGGTGACACAGCGGCTTCCCCGGGCCCCGCACCCCCGGGTGACACAGCGGCTTCCCCGGTCCCCCCACCCCCGGGTGACACAGCGGCTTCCCCGGTCCCCGCACCCCCGGGTGACACAGCGGCTTCCCCGGTCCCAGCACCCCCGGGTGACACAGCGGCTTCCCCGGTCCCCGCACCCACGGGTGACACAGCGGCTTCCCCGGTCCCCGCACCCACGGGTGACACAGCGGCTTCCCCGGGCCCCGCACCCCCGGGTGACACAGCGGCTTCCCCGGTCCCCCCACCCCCGGGTGACACAGCGGCTTCCCCGGTCCCCCGGGTGACACAGCGGCTTCCCCGGTCCCCGCTCCCCCGGGTGACACGGCGGCTTCCCCGGTCCCCGCACCCCGGGTGACACAGCCGCTTCCCCGGTCCCCGCACCCCCGGGTGACACAGCCGCTTCCCCGGTCCCCGCACCCACGGGTGACACGGCGGCTTCCCCGATCCCCGCTCCCCCGGGTGACACGGCGGCTTCCCCGATCCCCCGGGTGACACGGCGGCTTCCCCGGTCCCCGCTCCCCCGGGTGACACGGCGGCTTCCCCGATCCCCGCTCCCCCGGGTGACACGGCGGCTTCCCCGGTCCCCGCTCCCCCGGGTGACACAGCGGCTTCCCCGGTCCCCGCACCCCCGGGTGACACAGCGGCTTCCCCGGTCCCCGCACCCCCGGGTGACACAGCGGCTTCCCCAGTCCCCGCATTCCCGGGTGACACAGCGTCTTCCCCGGTCCCAGCACCCCCGGGTGACACAGCCGCTTCCCCGGTCCCAGCACCCCCGGGTGACACAGCCGCTTCCCCGCACCCCCGGGTGACACAGCGGCTTCCCCGGTCCCCGCACCCCCGGGTGACACAGCGGCTTCCCCGGTCCCAGCACCCCCAGGTGACACAGCGGCTTCCCCGGTCCCCCCACCCCCGGGTGACACAGCGGCTTCCCCGGTCCCCGCACCCCCGGGTGACACAGCGGCTTCCCCGGTCCCAGCACCCCCAGGTGACACAGCGGCTTCCCCGGTCCCCCCACCCCCGGGTGACACAGCGGCTTCCCCGGTCCCCGCACCCCCGGGTGACACAGCGGCTTCCCCGGTCCCCGCACCCCCGGGTGACACAGCGGCTTCCCCGGTCCCCCCATCCCCGGGTGACACAGCGGCTTCCCCGGTCCCCCCATCCCCGGGTGACACAGCGGCTTCCCCCGGTCCCCGCACCCCCGGGTGACACAGCGGCTTCCCCGGTCCACGCACCCCCGGGTGACACAGCGGCTTCCCCGGTCCACGCACCCCCGGGTGACACAGCGGCTTCCCCGGTCCCCCACCCCCGGGTGACACAGCGGCTTCCCCGGTCCCCGCACCCCCGGGTGACACAGCGGCTTCCCCGGTCCCCGCACCCCCGGGTGACACAGCGGCTTCCCCGGTCCCCCACCCCCGGGTGACACAGCGGCTTCCCCGGTCCCCGCACCCCCGGGTGACACAGCGGCTTCCCCGGTCCCCGCACCCCCGGGTGACACAGCGGCTTCCCCGGTCCCAGCACCCCCGGGTGACACGGCCGCTTCCCCGGTCCCCGCACCCCCGGGTGACACGGCGGCTTCCCCGGTCCACGCACCCCCGGGTGACACGGCGGCTTCCCCGGTCCCCGCTCCCCCGGGTGACACGGCGGCTTCCCCGGGTGACACGGCGGCTTCCCCGGTCCCCGCACCCCCGGGTGACACAGCGTCTTCCCCGGTCCCAGCACCCCCGGGTGACACAGCCGCTTCCCCGGTCCCAGCTAGCCCGGGTGACACAGCCGCTTCCCCGCACCCCTGGGTGACACAGCGGCTTCCCCGGTCCCCGCACCCCCGGGTGACACAGCGGCTTCCCCGGGCCCCGCACCCCAGGGTGACACAGCGGCTTCCCCGGGCCCCGCACCCCCGGGTGACACAGCGGCTTCCCCGGGCCCCGCACCCCCGGGTGACACAGCGGCTTCCCCGGGCCCCGAACCCCCGGGTGACACAGCGGCTTCCCCGGGCCCCGCACCCCCGGGTGACACAGCCGCTTCCCCGGTCCCCGCACCCCCGGGTGACACAGCGGCTTCCCCGGTCCACGCACCCCCGGGTGACACAGCGGCTTCCCCGGTCCCCGCACCCCCGGGTGACACAGCGGCTTCCCCGGTCCCAGCACCCCCAGGTGACACAGCGGCTTCCCCGGTCCCCGCACCCCCGGGTGACACAGCGGCTTCCCCGGTCCCAGCACCCCCGGGTGACACAGCGGCTTCCCCGGTCCCAGCACCCCCGGGTGACACAGCGGCTTCCCCGGTCCACGCACCCCCGGGTGACACGGCGGCTTCCCCGGGCCCCGCACCCCCGGGTGACACGGCGGCTTCCCCGGTCCCCGCTCCCCCGGGTGACACGGCGGCTTCCCCGGTCCCCGCTCCCCCGGGTGACACGGCGGCTTCCCCGGTCCCCGCTCCCCCGGGTGACACGGCGGCTTCCCCGGTCCCCGCTCCCCCGGGTGACACGGCGGCTTCCCCGGTCCCCGCTCCCCCGGGTGACACGGCGGCTTCCCCGGTCCCCGCTCCCCCGGGTGACACGGCGGCTTCCCCGGTCCCCGCTCCCCCGGGTGACACGGCGGCTTCCCCAGTCCCCGCACCCCCGGGTGACACAGCGTCTTCCCCGGTCCCAGCACCCCCGGGTGACACAGCCGCTTCCCCGGTCCCAGCTAGCCTGGGTGACACAGCCGCTTCCCCGCACCCCTGGGTGACACAGCGGCTTCCCCGGTCCCCCCACCCCCGGGTGACACAGCGGCTTCCCCGGTCCCCCCACCCCCGGGTGACACAGCGGCTTCCCCGGGCCCCGCACCCCCGGGTGACACAGCGGCTTCCCCGGGCCCCGCACCCCCGGGTGACACAGCCGCTTCCCCGGGCCCCCCACCCCCGGGTGACACAGCGGCTTCCCCGGGCCCCGCACCCCCGGGTGACACAGCGGCTTCCCCGGGCCCCGCACCCCCGGGTGACACAGCGGCTTCCCCGGGCCCCGCACCCCCGGGTGACACAGCCGCTTCCCCGGGCCCCGCACCCCCGGGTGACACAGCGGCTTCCCCGGTCCCCGCACCCCCGGGTGACACAGCGGCTTCCCCGGTCCACGCACCCCCGGGTGACACAGCGGCTTCCCCGGTCCCCGCACCCCCGGGTGACACAGCGGCTTCCCCGGTCCCAGCACCCCCGGGTGACACAGCGGCTTCCCCGGTCCCCGCACCCCCGGGTGACACAGCGGCTTCCCCGGTCCCAGCACCCCCGGGTGACACAGCGGCTTCCCCGGTCCCAGCACCCCCGGGTGACACAGCGGCTTCCCCGGTCCACGCACACCCGGGTGACACAGCGGCTTCCCCGGGCCCCGCAAACCCGGGTGACACGGCGGCTTCCCCGGTCCCCGCTCCCCCGGGTGACACGGCGGCTTCCCCGGTCCCCGCTCCCCCGGGTGACACGGCGGCTTCCCCGGTCCCCGCTCCCCCGGGTGACACGGCGGCTTCCCCGGTCCCCGCGTGACACGGCGGCTTCCCCGGTCCCCGCGTGACACGGCGGCTTCCCCGGTCCCCGCTCCCCCGGGTGACACGGCGGCTTCCCCGGTCCCCCGGGTGACACGGCGGCTTCCCCGGTCCCCGCTCCCCCGGGTGACACGGCGGCTTCTCCGGTCCCCGCTCCCCCGGGTGACACGGCGGCTTCCCCGGTCCCCGCTCCCCCGGGTGACACGGCGGCTTCCCCGGTCCCCGCACCCCCGGGTGACACGGCGTCTTCCCCGGTCCCAGCACCCCCGGGTGACACAGCCGCTTCCCCGGTCCCAGCTAGCCCGGGTGACACAGCCGCTTCCCCGCACCCCTGGGTGACACAGCGGCTTCCCCGGTCCCCGCACCCCCGGGTGACACAGCGGCTTCCCCGGTCCCCCCACCCCCGGGTGACACAGCGGCTTCCCCGGGCCCCGCACCCCCGGGTGACACAGCGGCTTCCCCGGGCCCCGCACCCCCGGGTGACACAGCGGCTTCCCCGGGCCCCGCACCCCCGGGTGACACAGCCGCTTCCCCGGGCCCCGCACCCCCGGGTGACACAGCCGCTTCCCCGGTCCCCGCACCCCCGGGTGACACAGCGGCTTCCCCGGTCCACGCACCCCCGGGTGACACAGCGGCTTCCCCGGTCCCCGCACCCCCGGGTGACAGCGGCTTCCCCGGTCCTAGCACCCCCAGGTGACACAGCGGCTTCCCCGGTCCCAGCACCCCCAGGTGACACAGCGGCTTCCCCGGTCCCCGCACCCCCGGGTGACACAGCGGCTTCCCCGGTCCCCGCACCCCCGGGTGACACAGCGGCTTCCCCGGTCCCAGCACCCCCGGGTGACACAGCGGCTTCCCCGGTCCCAGCACCCCCGGGTGACACAGCGGCTTCCCCGGTCCCAGCACCCCCAGGTGACACAGCGGCTTCCCCGGTCCCAGCACCCCCAGGTGACACAGCGGCTTCCCCGGTCCACGCACCCCCGGGTGACACAGCGGCTTCCCCGATCCCCGCACCCCCGGGTGACACAGCGGCTTCCCCGGTCCCCGCACCCCCGGGTGACACAGCGGCTTCCCCGGGCCCCGCACCCCCGGGTGACACAGCGGCTTCCCCGGTCCACGCACCCCCGGGTGACACAGCGGCTTCCCCGGTCCCAGCACCCCCGGGTGACACAGCGGCTTCCCCGGTCCCCGCACCCCCGGGTGACACAGCGGCTTCCCCGGTCCCAGCACCCCCGGGTGACACAGCGGCTTCCCCGGTCCCAGCACCCCCGGGTGACACAGCGGCTTCCCCGGTCCCAGCACCCCCAGGTGACACAGCGGCTTCCCCGGTCCCCCCACCCCCGGGTGACACAGCGGCTTCCCCGGTCCCCGCACCCACGGGTGACACAGCGGCTTCCCCGGTCCACGCACCCCCGGGTGACACAGCGGCTTCCCCGATCCCCGCACCCCCGGGTGACACAGCGGCTTCCCCGGTCCCAGCACCCCCGGGTGACACAGCCGCTTCCCCGGTCCCCGCACCCCCGGGTGACACAGCGGCTTCCCCGGTCCACGCACCCCCGGGTGACACAGCGGCTTCCCCGATCCCCGCACCCCCGGGTGACACAGCGGCTTCCCCGGTCCCCGCACCCCCGGGTGACACAGCGGCTTCCCCGGGCCCCGCACCCCCGGGTGACACAGCGTCACACCCCTCGGTCCCCGCACCCCCGGGTGACACAGCGGCTTCCCCGGTCCCAGCACCCCCGGGTGACACAGCGGCTTCCCCGGTCCCAGCACCCCCGGGTGACACAGCGGCTTCCCCGGTCCCAGCACCCCCAGGTGACACAGCGGCTTCCCCGGTCCACGCACCCCCGGGTGACACAGCGGCTTCCCCGATCCCCGCACCCCCGGGTGACACAGCGGCTTCCCCGGTCCCAGCACCCCCGGGTGACACAGCCGCTTCCCCGGTCCCCGCACCCCCGGGTGACACAGCGGCTTCCCCGGTCCCCGCACCCACGGGTGACACAGCGGCTTCCCCGGTCCCAGCACCCCCGGGTGACACAGCGGCTTCCCCGGTTCCCGCACCCCCGGGTGACACAGCGGCTTCCCCGGTCCCCGCACCCCCGGGTGACACAGCGGCTTCCCCGGTCCCCCCACCCACGGGTGACACAGCGGCTTCCCCGGTCCCCGCACCCCCGGGTGACACAGCGGCTTCCCCGGTTCCCGCACCCCCGGGTGACACAGCGGCTTCCCCGGTCCCCGCACCCCCGGGTGACACAGCGGCTTCCCCGGTCCCCGCACCCCCGGGTGACACAGCGGCTTCCCCGGTCCCCCCACCCACGGGTGACACAGCGGCTTCCCCGGTCCCCGCACCCCCGGGTGACACAGCGGCTTCCCCGGTTCCCGCACCCCCGGGTGACACAGCGGCTTCCCCGGTCCCCGCACCCCCGGGTGACACAGCGGCTTCCCCGGTTCCCGCACCCCCGGGTGACACAGCGGCTTCCCCGGTCCCCGCACCCCCGGGTGACACAGCGGCTTCCCCGGTCCCCGCACCCACGGGTGACACAGCGGCTTCCCCGGTCCCCCCACCCACGGGTGACACAGCAGCTTCCCCGGTCCCCGCACCCCCGGGTGACACAGCGGCTTCCCCGGTCCCCGCACCCCCGGGTGACACAGCGGCTTCCCCGGTCCCCGCACCCCCGGGTGACACAGCGGCTTCCCCGGTCCCCGCACCCCCGGGTGACACAGCGTCACACCCCCCGGTCCCCGCCGCTCACCTGATCCCGCAGGTAATAACTCGCGGCTTCTCCGCCGTCTCCTCACTTTTACCTCACAGACACATTCGCCTCTAGAATTTTCCCGCCCAATAGGCTTCAAACTACCCGGCAACAGGGTACGTCACAACGCAGGCGCCACGCAAGACCACGTGACACTCCGTGCCCTATATAAGCAGCGTGTCTGTGGCCGCTGGACTCAGAGGAGCTCAGTCAGTGATTCCGTCTCAGTGAGTGTGCGCGGTACATGACGTGGAGGAGCTGCAGCAGCACTGCCGGTACCGGAGGAGCTGCAGGGATGAGGTGAGGTGTCAGCAGCCCGGTTATATCAGTGACGTCACTACTGTGCTCTGCAGCTGTAACGATGGGCTGCTGACGTCATAGCTACAAACTGTATATCCAAGAGCACTGACGTCATTACTGTAGAACATATCTCCGGATAAAGTCTCAGTTATTCACCTTCACACTGTAAAATTGGCTCATTAGTTACATGTGACAACTTTCTGCAGTGAACCAAAAACAGCAGCCATACCTAGCGGAGCCCCTCTGGCTGTTGTGATCTGCCGTCAGCCATACCTAGCGGAGCCCCTCTGGCTGTTGTGATCAGCCGTCAGCCATACCTAGCGGAGCCCCTCTGGCTGTTGTGATCAGCCGTCAGCCATACCTAGCGGAGCCCATCTGGCTGTTGTGATCCGCCGTCAGCCATACCTAGCGGAGCCCCTCTGGCTGTTGTGATCAGCCATCAGCCATACCTAGCGGAGCCCCTCTGGCTGTTGTGATCCGCCGTCAGCCATACCTAGCAGAGCCCCTCTGGCTGTTGTGATCTGCCATCAGCCATAGCTAGTGGAGCCCCTCTGGCTGTTGTGATCTGCTATCAGCCATACCTAGTGAAGCCCCTCTGCCTGTTGTGATCTGCCGTTAGCCTCAGCCATACCTAGTGGAGCCCCTCTGGCTGCTGTGATCCGCCGTCAGCCATACCTAGTGGAGCCCCTCTGGCTGCTGTGATCCGCCGTCAGCCATACCTAGTGGAGCCCCTCTGGCTGTTGTGATCTGCCGTCAGCCATACCTAGCGGAGCCCCTCTGGCTGTTGTGATCTGCCGTCAGCCATACCTAGTGGAGCCCCTCTGCCTGCTGTGATCAGCCGTCAGCCTCAGCCATACCAAGTGGAGCCCCTCTGGCTGTTGTGATCTGCCGTCAGCCTCTGCCATACCTGGTGGAGCTCCTCTGGCTGTTGTGATCCGCCGTCAGCCATACCTAGTGGAGCCCTCTGGCTGTTGTCATCCGCCATCAGCCATACCTAGCGAAGCCCCTCTGGCTGTTGTGATCTGCTGTCAGCCTCAGCCATACCAAGTGGAGCCCCTCTGGCTGTTGTGATCTGCCGTCAGCCATACCTAGTGGAGCCCCTCTGGCTGTTGTGATCTGCTGTCAGCCATACCTAGTGGAGCCCCTCTGGCTGGTGTTATCTGCCGTCAGCCATACCTAGTGGAGCCCCTCTGGCTGTTGTGATCTGCAGTCAGCCATACCTAGTGGAGCCCCTCTGGCTGTTGTGATCCGCCATCAGCCATACCTAGCGAAGCCCCTCTGGCTGTTGTGATCTGCCGTCAGCCTCAGCCATACCAAGTGGAGCCCCTCTGGCTGTTGTGATCCGCCATCAGCCATACCTCGCAAAGCCCCTCTGGCTGTTGTGATCTGCCGTCAGCCTCAGCCATGTGACAACTTTCTGCAGTGAACCAAAAACAGCAGCCATACCTAGTGGAGCCCCTCTGGCTGTTGTGATCTGCCGTCAGCCATACCTAGCGGAGCCCCTCTGGCTGTTGTGATCAGCCATCAGCCATACCTAGCGGAGCCCCTCTAGCTGTTGTGATCTGCCGTCAGCCATACCTAGCGGAGCCCCTCTGGCTGTTGTGATCTGCCGTCAGCCTCTGCCATACCTGGTGGAGCTCCTCTGGCTGTTGTGATCCGCCGTCAGCCATACCTAGTGGAGCCCTCTGGCTGTTGTGATCCGCCATCAGCCATACGTAGCGAAGCCCCTCTGGCTGTTGTGATCTGCCGTCAGCCTCAGCCATACCAAGTGGAGCCCCTCTGGCTGTTGTGATCTGCCGTCAGCCATACCTAGTGGAGCCCCTCTGGCTGTTGTGATCTGCTGTCAGCCATACCTAGTGGAGCCCCTCTGGCTGGTGTTATCTGCCGTCAGCCATACCTAGTGGAGCCCCTCTGGCTGTTGTGATCTGCAGTCAGCCATACCTAGTGGAGCCCCTCTGGCTGTTGTGATCCGCCGTCACCCATACCTCGCAAAGCCCCTCTGGCTGTTGTGATCTGCCGTCAGCCTCAGCCATACCAAGTGGAGCCCCTCTGGCTGCTGTGATCCGCCGTCAGCCATACCCAGTGGAGCCCCTCTGGCTGCTGTGATCTGCCATCAGCCATACCCAGTGGAGCCCCTCTGGCTGTTGTGATCCGCCGTCAGCCATACCCAGTGGAGCCCCTCTGGCTGCTGTGATCCGCCGTCAGCCATACCCAGTGGAGCCCCTCTGGCTGCTGTGATCTGCCATCAGCCATACCTGGTGGAGCTCCTCTGGCTGTTGTGATCCGCCGTCAGCCATACCTGGTGGAGCCCCTCTGGCTGCTGTGATCCGCCGTCAGCCATACCTAGTGGAGCCCCTCTGGCTGTTGTGATCTGCCGTCAGCCATACCTAGCGGAGCCCCTCTGGCTGTTGTGATCTGCCGTCAGCCATACCTAGTGGAGCCCCTCTGCCTGCTGTGATCAGCCGTCAGCCTCAGCCATACCAAGTGGAGCCCCTCTGGCTGTTGTGATCTGCCGTCAGCCTCTGCCATACCTGGTGGAGCTCCTCTGGCTGTTGTGATCCGCCGTCAGCCATACCTAGTGGAGCCCTCTGGCTGTTGTCATCCGCCATCAGCCATACCTAGCGAAGCCCCTCTGGCTGTTGTGATCTGCTGTCAGCCTCAGCCATACCAAGTGGAGCCCCTCTGGCTGTTGTGATCTGCCGTCAGCCATACCTAGTGGAGCCCCTCTGGCTGTTGTGATCTGCTGTCAGCCATACCTAGTGGAGCCCCTCTGGCTGGTGTTATCTGCCGTCAGCCATACCTAGTGGAGCCCCTCTGGCTGTTGTGATCTGCAGTCAGCCATACCTAGTGGAGCCCCTCTGGCTGTTGTGATCCGCCATCAGCCATACCTAGCGAAGCCCCTCTGGCTGTTGTGATCTGCCGTCAGCCTCAGCCATACCAAGTGGAGCCCCTCTGGCTGTTGTGATCCGCCATCAGCCATACCTCGCAAAGCCCCTCTGGCTGTTGTGATCTGCCGTCAGCCTCAGCCATGTGACAACTTTCTGCAGTGAACCAAAAACAGCAGCCATACCTAGTGGAGCCCCTCTGGCTGTTGTGATCTGCCGTCAGCCATACCTAGCGGAGCCCCTCTGGCTGTTGTGATCAGCCATCAGCCATACCTAGCGGAGCCCCTCTAGCTGTTGTGATCTGCCGTCAGCCATACCTAGCGGAGCCCCTCTGGCTGTTGTGATCTGCCGTCAGCCTCTGCCATACCTGGTGGAGCTCCTCTGGCTGTTGTGATCCGCCGTCAGCCATACCTAGTGGAGCCCTCTGGCTGTTGTGATCCGCCATCAGCCATACGTAGCGAAGCCCCTCTGGCTGTTGTGATCTGCCGTCAGCCTCAGCCATACCAAGTGGAGCCCCTCTGGCTGTTGTGATCTGCCGTCAGCCATACCTAGTGGAGCCCCTCTGGCTGTTGTGATCTGCTGTCAGCCATACCTAGTGGAGCCCCTCTGGCTGGTGTTATCTGCCGTCAGCCATACCTAGTGGAGCCCCTCTGGCTGTTGTGATCTGCAGTCAGCCATACCTAGTGGAGCCCCTCTGGCTGTTGTGATCCGCCGTCACCCATACCTCGCAAAGCCCCTCTGGCTGTTGTGATCTGCCGTCAGCCTCAGCCATACCAAGTGGAGCCCCTCTGGCTGCTGTGATCCGCCGTCAGCCATACCCAGTGGAGCCCCTCTGGCTGCTGTGATCTGCCATCAGCCATACCCAGTGGAGCCCCTCTGGCTGTTGTGATCCGCCGTCAGCCATACCCAGTGGAGCCCCTCTGGCTGCTGTGATCCGCCGTCAGCCATACCCAGTGGAGCCCCTCTGGCTGCTGTGATCTGCCATCAGCCATACCTGGTGGAGCTCCTCTGGCTGTTGTGATCCGCCGTCAGCCATACCTGGTGGAGCCCCTCTGGCTGCTGTGATCCGCCGTCAGCCATACCTAGCGGAGCCCCTCTGGCTGTTGTGATCTGCCGTCAGCCATACCTAGTGGAGCCCCTCTGGCTGCTGTGATCCGCCGTCAGCCTCAGCCATACCAAGTGGAGCCCCTCTGGCTGTTGTGATCTGCCGTCAGCCTCTGCCATACCTAGTTGAGCCCCTCTGGCTGTTGTGATCTGCCGTCAGCCTCAGCCATACCTGGTGGAGCTCCTCTGGCTGTTGTGATCCGCCGTCAGCCATACTTAGTGGAGCCCCTCTGGCTGTTGTGATCCGCCTTCAGCCATACCTAGCGAAGCCCCTCTGGCTGTTGTGATCTGCCGTCAGCCATACCTGGTGGAGCTCCTCTGGCTGTTGTGATCCGCCATCAGCCATACCTAGTGAAGCCTCTCTGGCTGTTGTGATCTGCTGTCAGCCTCAGCCATACCAAGTGGAGCCCCTCTGGCTGTTGTGATCTGCCGTCAGCCATACCTAGTGAAGCCCCTCTGGCTGTTGTGATCCGCCGTCAGCCATACCTCGCGAAGCCCCTCTGGCTGTTGTGATCTGCCGTCAGCCTCAGCCATACCAAGTGGAGCCCCTCTGGCTGTTGTGATCTGCCGTCAGCCTCAGCCATACCAAGTGGAGCCCCTCTGGCTGCTGTGATCCGCCGTCAGCCATACCTAGCGGAGCCCCTCTGGCTGTTGTGATCTGCCGTCAGCCATACCTAGTGGAGCCCCTCTGGCTGCTGTGATCCGCCGTCAGCCTCAGCCATACCAAGTGGAGCCCCTCTGGCTGTTGTGATCTGCCGTCAGCCTCTGCCATACCTAGTTGAGCCCCTCTGGCTGTTGTGATCTGCCGTCAGCCTCAGCCATACCTGGTGGAGCTCCTCTGGCTGTTGTGATCCGCCGTCAGCCATACTTAGTGGAGCCCCTCTGGCTGTTGTGATCCGCCATCAGCCATACCTAGCGAAGCCCCTCTGGCTGTTGTGATCTGCCGTCAGCCATACCTGGTGGAGCTCCTCTCGCTGTTGTGATCCGCCATCAGCCATACCTAGTGAAGCCTCTCTGGCTGTTGTGATCTGCTGTCAGCCTCAGCCATACCAAGTGGAGCCCCTCTGGCTGTTGTGATCTGCCGTCAGCCATACCTAGTGAAGCCCCTCTGGCTGTTGTGATCCGCCGTCAGCCATACCTCGCGAAGCCCCTCTGGCTGTTGTGATCTGCCGTCAGCCTCAGCCATACCAAGTGGAGCCCCTCTGGCTGTTGTGATCTGCCGTCAGCCTCAGCCATACCAAGTGGAGCCCCTCTGGCTGTTGTGATCTGCCGTCAGCCATACCTAGTGGAGCCCCTCTGGCTGTTGTGATCTGCCGTCAGCCATACCTAGTGGAGCCCCTCTGGCTGTTGTGATCTGCAGTCAGCCATACCTAGTGGAGCCCCTCTGGCTGTTGTGATCCGCCATCAGCCATACCTAGCGAAGCCCCTCTGGCTGTTGTGATCTGCCGTCAGCCTCAGCCATACCAAGTGGAGCCCCTCTGGCTGTTGTGATCCGCCGTCAGCCATACCTCGCAAAGCCCCTCTGGCTGTTGTGATCTGCCGTCAGCCTCAGCCATACCAAGTGGAGCCCCTCTGGCTGCTGTGATCCGCCGTCAGCCATACCCAGTGGAGCCCCTCTGGCTGCTGTGATCTGCCATCAGCCATACCCAGTGGAGCCCCTCTGGCTGTTGTGATCCGCCGTCAGCCATACCCAGTGGAGCCCCTCTGGCTGCTGTGATCCGCCGTCAGCCATACCCAGTGGAGCCCCTCTGGCTGCTGTGATCTGCCATCAGCCATACCTGGTGGAGCTCCTCTGGCTGTTGTGATCCGCCGTCAGCCATACCTGGTGGAGCCCCTCTGGCTGCTGTGATCCGCCGTCAGCCATACCTAGCGGAGCCCCTCTGGCTGTTGTGATCTGCCGTCAGCCATACCTAGTGGAGCCCCTCTGGCTGCTGTGATCCGCCGTCAGCCTCAGCCATACCAAGTGGAGCCCCTCTGGCTGTTGTGATCTGCCGTCAGCCTCTGCCATACCTAGTTGAGCCCCTCTGGCTGTTGTGATCTGCCGTCAGCCTCAGCCATACCTGGTGGAGCTCCTCTGGCTGTTGTGATCCGCCGTCAGCCATACTTAGTGGAGCCCCTCTGGCTGTTGTGATCCGCCATCAGCCATACCTAGCGAAGCCCCTCTGGCTGTTGTGATCTGCCGTCAGCCATACCTGGTGGAGCTCCTCTGGCTGTTGTGATCCGCCATCAGCCATACCTAGTGAAGCCTCTCTGGCTGTTGTGATCTGCTGTCAGCCTCAGCCATACCAAGTGGAGCCCCTCTGGCTGTTGTGATCTGCCGTCAGCCATACCTAGTGAAGCCCCTCTGGCTGTTGTGATCCGCCGTCAGCCATACCTCGCGAAGCCCCTCTGGCTGTTGTGATCTGCCGTCAGCCTCAGCCATACCAAGTGGAGCCCCTCTGGCTGTTGTGATCTGCCGTCAGCCTCAGCCATACCAAGTGGAGCCCCTCTGGCTGCTGTGATCCGCCGTCAGCCATACCCAGTGGAGCCCCTCTGGCTGCTGTGATCTGCCATCAGCCATACCTGGTGGAGCTCCTCTGGCTGTTGTGATCCGCCGTCAGCCATACCTGGTGGAGCCCCTCTGGCTGCTGTGATCCGCCGTCAGCCATACCTAGCGGAGCCCCTCTGGCTGTTGTGATCTGCCGTCAGCCATACCTAGTGGAGCCCCTCTGGCTGCTGTGATCCGCCGTCAGCCTCAGCCATACCAAGTGGAGCCCCTCTGGCTGTTGTGATCTGCCGTCAGCCTCTGCCATACCTAGTTGAGCCCCTCTGGCTGTTGTGATCTGCCGTCAGCCTCAGCCATACCTGGTGGAGCTCCTCTGGCTGTTGTGATCCGCCGTCAGCCATACTTAGTGGAGCCCCTCTGGCTGTTGTGATCCGCCATCAGCCATACCTAGCGAAGCCCCTCTGGCTGTTGTGATCTGCCGTCAGCCATACCTGGTGGAGCTCCTCTGGCTGTTGTGATCCGCCATCAGCCATACCTAGTGAAGCCTCTCTGGCTGTTGTGATCTGCTGTCAGCCTCAGCCATACCAAGTGGAGCCCCTCTGGCTGTTGTGATCTGCCGTCAGCCATACCTAGTGAAGCCCCTCTGGCTGTTGTGATCCGCCGTCAGCCATACCTCGCGAAGCCCCTCTGGCTGTTGTGATCTGCCGTCAGCCTCAGCCATACCAAGTGGAGCCCCTCTGGCTGTTGTGATCTGCCGTCAGCCTCAGCCATACCAAGTGGAGCCCCTCTGGCTGTTGTGATCTGCCGTCAGCCTCAGCCATACCAAGTGGAGCCCCTCTGGCTGTTGTGATCTGCTGTCAGCCATACCTAGTGGAGCCTCTCTGGCTGGTGTTATCTGCCGTCAGCCATACCTAGTGGAGCCCCTCTGGCTGTTGTGATCTGCCGTCAGCCATACCTGGTGGAGCTCCTCTGGCTGTTGTGATCCGCCATCAGCCATACCTAGTGAAGCCTCTCTGGCTGTTGTGATCTGCTGTCAGCCTCAGCCATACCAAGTGGAGCCCCTCTGGCTGTTGTGATCTGCCGTCAGCCATACCTAGTGGAGCCCCTCTGGCTGTTGTGATCCGCCGTCAGCCATACCTCGCGAAGCCCCTCTGGCTGTTGTGATCTGCCGTCAGCCTCAGCCATACCAAGTGGAGCCCCTCTGGCTGCTGTGATCCGCCGTCAGCCATATCCAGTGGAGCCCCTCTGGCTGTTGTGATCCGCCGTCAGCCATACTTAGTGGAGCCCCTCTGGCTGTTGTGATCCGCCATCAGCCATACCTAGCGAAGCCCCTCTGGCTGTTGTGATCTGCCGTCAGCCATACCTGGTGGAGCTCCTCTGGCTGTTGTGATCCGCCATCAGCCATACCTAGTGAAGCCTCTCTGGCTGTTGTGATCTGCTGTCAGCCTCAGCCATACCAAGTGGAGCCCCTCTGGCTGTTGTGATCTGCCGTCAGCCATACCTAGTGAAGCCCCTCTGGCTGTTGTGATCCGCCGTCAGCCATACCTCGCGAAGCCCCTCTGGCTGTTGTGATCTGCCGTCAGCCTCAGCCATACCAAGTGGAGCCCCTCTGGCTGTTGTGATCTGCCGTCAGCCTCAGCCATACCAAGTGGAGCCCCTCTGGCTGTTGTGATCTGCTGTCAGCCATACCTAGTGGAGCCTCTCTGGCTGGTGTTATCTGCCGTCAGCCATACCTAGTGGAGCCCCTCTGGCTGTTGTGATCTGCCGTCAGCCATACCTGGTGGAGCTCCTCTGGCTGTTGTGATCCGCCATCAGCCATACCTAGTGAAGCCTCTCTGGCTGTTGTGATCTGCTGTCAGCCTCAGCCATACCAAGTGGAGCCCCTCTGGCTGTTGTGATCTGCCGTCAGCCATACCTAGTGGAGCCCCTCTGGCTGTTGTGATCCGCCGTCAGCCATACCTCGCGAAGCCCCTCTGGCTGTTGTGATCTGCCGTCAGCCTCAGCCATACCAAGTGGAGCCCCTCTGGCTGCTGTGATCCGCCGTCAGCCATATCCAGTGGAGCCCCTCTGGCTGTTGTGATCTGCCGTCAGCCTCAGCCATACCAAGTGGAGCCCCTCTGGCTGCTGTGATCCGCCGTCAGCCATACCCAGTGGAGCCCCTCTGGCTGCTGTGATCTGCCATACCCAGTGGAGCCCCTCTGGCTGCTGTGATCTGCCATACCCAGTGGAGCCCCTCTGGCTGTTGTGATCCGCCGTCAGTCATACCCAGTGGAGCCCCTCTGGCTGCTGTGATCTGCCATACCTGGTGGAGCTCCTCTGGCTGTTGTGATCCGCCGTCAGCCATACCTAGTGGAGCCCCTCTGGCTGTTGTGATCCGCCGTCAGCCATACCCAGTGGAGCCCCTCTGGCTGCTGTGATCTGCCATCAGCCATACCTGGTGGAGCTCCTCTGGCTGTTGTGATCCGCCGTCAGCCATACCTAGTGGAGCCCCTCTGGCTGCTGGCAGCTGTACCATGTTACCATGGAGATGCATTGTTGGTATAGGAGCCACAGACTAAAACACCAAAAAAACAAAAACAACGTGCATCGAGAAAAAAATCTATTAAAATGTGATTCCATTTAGACGGACGAAGCCTTGAACTGTCCACAAGTCACTTCCCAATCTGTTTTTCCCCCATCCCATCGTTCACTCTGTGCTGGGTCTGAACTTGGCCTTACGCTTTTTTTCAGTGTTTTCCAGTTTCTGGTTTTGTACCTGCAACTCAGCGGCCGCCCTGCAGTCGGAGAACCTGTCATGTTTTTCATCTGTGTCCATTTACCTGGACTGTTCTTCCTTTGTTGTGCAGCCGCTCCCCTCCCCCCTCTATTTTATAGCCTTTGTTTCTTAGGCTACTTTCACACATCAGGTTTTCAGTGTCAGGCTAAGGGTATGTTCACACGTTCAGGATTTCCATCCTTTTTTTTTCCTGACTGTTTTTTAAAAAACTGCAGCTCTTGGCAGAAAACGCAGGTCCTTTTTTTGGTCCTTTTTTGGTCCGTTTTTGATGCGTTTTTTGATGCGTTTTTTGATGCGTTTTTTTGATGCAGTTTTCTAGCCAGAGTCTGTGTGTTTTCTAGGAATTTTTTTAGGGTTAAAATGGCTGAAAATACCCTAACCCTACCCCTAACCCTAACCCTAACCCTACCCCTAACCCTACCCCTAACCCTAACCCTAACCCTACCCCTAACCCTACCCCTAACCCTACCCCTAACCCTACCCCTACCCCTATTCTAACCTTAGTGAAAAAAAAAAAAAAAAAAAATTCTTTATTTTTTTTATTGTCCCTACCTATGGGGGTGACAAAGGGGGGGGGGTGTCATTTACTATTTTTTTATTTTGATCACTGAGATAGGTTATATCTCAGTGATCAAAATGCACTTTGGAACGAATCTGCCGGCCGGCAGATTCGGCGGGCGCACTGCGCATGCGCCCGCCATATCTGCCGGCCGGCAGATTCGGCGGGCGCACTGCGCATGCGCCCGCCATTTTGCAAGATGGCGGCGCCCAGGGAGAAGACGGCCGGACGGACACCGGGACGCCGGGTGAGTATAAGGGGGGGAGATTAGGGCACGGGGGGGGCATCAGAGCACTGGGGGGGGGCATCGGAGCACTGGGGGGGGGCATCGGAGCACGGGGGGGCGGGATCGGAGCACGGGGGGGGCAGCCACACTCCGCCCACGCACTTCCGCCCGCTCCCCGCACTTCCTGCTGCAGCGGTTCTGCACATCAAACCGCAGTAAAACCCGCAGATATATTTTTGATCTGCGGGTTTTACTGCGGTTTGGACCTCACAATGGAGGTCTATGGGTGCAGAACCGCTGCGGCTCCGGAAAAAGAATTGACATGCTCCTTCTTTTTTCCGGGAGCTATTCAGCGCGTCTTTTTTTTTACAATTTCCGGACCATGTGCACAGTGTGTCCTGTTTTCCATAGGGTACAGTGTACTGTACCCTGCATGGAAAACAGCCGCGGAACCGCAGCGGCAAAACCGCCGCGGTTCCGCGGTAAAAAACGCACTGTGTGAACATGGCCTAAATCTGGCGAATGTTGGAAAAACTGGATCCGGCACAGATTGTGAAAAACTGATGCGACGGATCTGGCTAGCATATCTAGATTATTAGATAAAAAAACAAAATTTGGAGCATGCTCAGTTTATAAACCGGATCAGGCACCTTCCGGCTCCCATACTAAACATTGCTATGGACGTTTTTTCAAGAAACCGGAAGCGGCAGATTTTCCGGATCCGGCAAAAACAGGATTTTTGGTTGCTTACCGTAAAATCTGTTTCTTGAAGCCTCCATTGGGGGACACAGGAACCATGGGTGTATGCTGCTGCCACTAGGAGGCTGACACTATACAAATAAAAAAGTTAGCTCCTCCTCTGCAGTGTACACCCCACCGACTGGCATTAAACTCTTCAGTTAGTGAGAAAGCAGTAGGAGAAAGAACAAGGTTGAAAAACCATAAACACAAACTTGAGAACTGTAAACGTGAGAACAGTCAGAGAACATATAACAAAAACATTGGGAGGGTGCTGTGTCCCCCAATGGAGGCTTCAAGAAACAGATTTTACGGTAAGCAACCAAAAATCCTGTTTTCTTTATCGCCTCTCATTGGGGGACACAGGAACCATGGGACGTCCCAAAGCAGTCCCAAGGGCGGGAAAAAACAGACTTCCATCAGGTCAGAGGACTCACCACTGCCGCCTGCAGGATCCTTCTGCCTAGGCTGGCGTCCGCCGATGCGTAGGTATGGACCTTGTAAAATTTGGTGAACGTGTGGATGGAAGACCAAGTTGCCGCTTTGCATAGCTGCAGGGCGGAAGCCCTGTGGTGCACCGCCCAGGAGGCGCCGACTGCCCGGGTAGAGTGAGCCTTAATCCCAGGAGGGGGCACTCTGTTCTTGACCCGGTAAGCCTCCAAGATTGCCATTCTGATCCATCGAGCAATAGTCGCTTTAGAAGCCGGCTGGCCTCTGCGCGTGCCATCAGGAATGACGAAAAAGGAATCCGTCTTCCGGAAAGTGGACGTTCTGTCCAGATAGATCCTCACAGCCCTGACAAGGTCCAGCTTGTTCAACGATCGCTCCAGAGGATGAGTCGGAGCTGGACAAAAGGAAGGTAGAACGATGTCCTCGTTGAGGTGGAAGGTGGAAACCACCTTAGGAAGAAAAGAAGGTGGGGGCCGGAAGACCACCTTGTCCTGGTGAATGACCAAAAACGGAGGGCGGCAAGACAGGGCCGCCAGCTCGGAAACGCGGCGAATGGACGTGATGGCCACAAGAAAGGCTACCTTCCATGATAAAACTGAGAGGAATCTCCCTAAGAGGTTCAAAGGGAGAAACCTTCAGAACGTCCAGTACCAGGTTTAGGTCCCATGCCTCCACAGGGGCCCGGGACGGCGTGGGCTACCCCCTGAAAGAAGGTCTTAACCTGTGGCCGAGAGGCCAAGGTCTTCTGAAAGAGGATGGAAAGCGCAGAGACCTGACCCTTCAGGGAACTAAGAGCCAGGCCCGAATCCAGTCCTGCCTGAAGGAAGGCCAAAAGAGAAGGCAGGGAAAAAACCATAGGCGGAACGCGGTTGGACTCGCACCACCGGAAGTAGGCCTTCCACGTGCGGTAGTAGATCCTGGAAGACGAAGGCTTCCGAGCCTGAATCATGGTGTGAATCACCCGGTCCGAAAGGCCGGACGCTCTCAGAACCGCGGTCTCAACAGCCACGCCGTTAAACTGAGCGACCGAGAATTCGGGTGGCAGATCGGACCCTGGGACAGCAGATCGGGCCTGTCTGGAAGGCGCCAGGAAGCGTCCGCGAGAAGGTTGACGAGCTCCGCGAACCAAGCTCTCCTGGGCCAATCCGGGGCGATCAGGATGACCGGCACCCCTTCCGCTTTGATCTTCAACAGTTTGGGAAGTAATGGAAGGGGTGGGAACAGGTAGGGCAGCTCGAACTGTGACCAAGGAATGGCCAGAGCATCGACGCCCACTGCGAGAGGATCGCGGGACCTGGAGACGAACTGCGGAACCTTCCTGTTGACTCGGGACGCCGTAAGATCCACATCCGGAGTTCCCCATCGAAGACAAATCTGATGGAAGACCTCCGGATGCAAGGACCATTCCCCTGCCGCGAGGCCCTCGCGGCTGAGGAAGTCGGCGGCCCAGTTTTCCACGCCGGGGATATGCACCGCGGATATCACCGGAACCGTTGCCTCTGCCCAAAGGAGGATCTTGGATACCTCGGCAAGGGCCAAGGAGCTCCGAGTCCCCCCTGATGGTTGACATATGCCATAGCCGTGGAGTTGTCCATCTGGATCCGGACTGGAAGGCCCCTGAGGATCCTTTCCCAGTGGCGGAGGGACAGGAAGATGGCCCGAATTTCGAGGACGTTGATCGGCAGAGATGACTCCTGCGGCGACCAGCGGCCTTGAACCGTCAGGTGGCGAAAAACCGCACCCCAGCCGATTAGGCTGGCGTCCGTTGTCACCACCTGCCAGTGAACCGGAAGGAAGGACCTGCCCTGGGAGATGAGGTGACGTCGACCACCAGTTGAGACCGCTTGACCCGAAAGGAGAGTCTGATCGGCCGATCCAGGGAGAAGACCGACCTGTCCCACTGAGACAGAATGGCTTGCTGAAGGGGTCGCGAATGGAATTGGGCGAAGGGAATCGCTTCCAATGTAGCTACCATCCTCCCCAGAACCTTCATGGCCGAACGGAGGGAGGGAGGTCGAGGACCCTGGAGCAAGCGTATGTCCCGACAGAGAGTGGATCTCTTGTCTGTGGGAAGGAAGACTCTGCTCTGACGAGTATCGAAAAGCATGCCCAGAAAGATGATGCGCTGAGAAGGAATAAGACAGGACTTCTTCCGGTTTACCAGCCACCCGAAATGGGCTAAGGTGTCGAGAACAATGGACAGGCTTTCGTGGGCCTGAGCGAAGGACGGAGCCTTGATGAGGATGTCGTCGAGATATGGAAATAGGACCAGGCCTCTGACTCTCAAGATGGCCATCAGCGCCGCCATGATCTTCGTGAACACTCTTGGCGCGGTTGCGAGACCGAACGGCAGGGCGATGAACTGAAAATGATCTCGTTGCACTGCAAAGCGCAGGAAACGGTGATGTCTGGGAAATATCGGGACATGGAGGTAGGCGTCCTGGATATCTATTGAGCATAGAAACTCCTGAGCCTCCATGGAAGCAATTACTGAACGAAGGGATTCCATCCTGAAGTGTCTCAGGCGAACTCTCCTGTTCAGCAATTTGAGGTCCAGAATGGGGCGAACTTTGCCGTCTTTTCGGTACCACAAAAAGATTCGAGTAGAAACCCGTGAAGCGTTCTTTTTCTGGGACGGGAACGATTACCCCGGATTTGAGCAGAGAAGCGATGGCTGAGAAAAAGCCCGGAACTAGAGCGGGGTCTCTTGGAGGACGGGATTGGAAGAAACGATCCCGAGGTCGGGAAGCGAACTCTATTTTGTATCCCGAGGATACAACTTCCCTGACCCATGCATCCTCTACTGCGGAAATCCAGACGTCCCTGAAAAGGAGAAGACGGCCGCCCAATCTGGGAGTTGGGCTGGAGTCTTGCCGAGAGTCATGCCGAGGTGGATCTTCCAGTCCTGGGCCTGGAGGATCTACCCTGGGAGAAACGAGGACGCCAGGACGGAGTGGGCCTAAAGGACACCGCCTTCTTCTCTTGACGTGCCTGTGGCCTCTGTTGCTGCTGGGAAAAGGAGTTTGACGCAGCGAAGCGACGAAAAGGCCGAAAAGAACGAAACTGTCGTCTAGGAGGAGGGCGACGAGGCTTAGCCTTGGGGAAAAGAGAACTTGTACCCCCGGTGGCGTCCTTAATTATTTGGTCCAGCTGGGAACCAAAGAGGCGAGAGCCCTGGAAGGGCAGACTAGTGAGGGACTTTTTGGAGGACAAGTCTGCCTGCCAGGCCTTGAGCCAAACGGTCCGGCGGATGGCAACGGCATTGCTGGAAGCTTGAGCCGCACAAGACGCGGCATCCAGGGAGGCGGAAACCAGGTATTCACCAGCGTGGGAAATCTGGTTGGCAAGTTCCGCTAATTGCGCGGGAGGCGCCCCATCCAGGATACCTCGCCGAAGATCCTTGGCCCATTTTGAGATGGATTTTGAAGCCCAAGTGGACGCAAAAGCTGGACATAGAGCCGCTGAAGCCGCTTCAAAAGCAGATTTCGCGAAGGATTCTATAACTATCGTTAGAATCCTTCAGAGATGCTCCGCCGGACAGAGGAAGCACCGTGTTGGTGGACAGCCTGGAAACAGGGGGGTCCACCGAGGGAGAGGCCGTCCAATTGGCGGTAAGTTCTGGATGAAAAGGATATAACACACCCAGGCGTTTTCCCCTCTGAAAACGCCTAGTGGGGTTCTCTCTCTCTCTGGACACGATTTCCTCGAATTCAGGATGAGCAGCGAAAAATTTTGAAGGTGGTTTGGCCCGTCTAAACGAAACCGCCTGATCTGCGGGTTCCGTAGAGGGATCATTGATGCCACATGTTTGGTTTATTGCCCCAATGAGGTTCTGGACTGTCTCACTCATGGTGGCGATTTGGTTAGGATCCAGCTCCGAAGTATCCTCCGAAGGCGCATCAGATAATGCCTCGCCTGACTCAGGGGAGGAGGATCGGTGGGACACCAACCGCGGGGGAGGGCCGAGCGGCGAGATGGAGCGCGAAGAGGACTCAGACCGACGTTCCTGTCTGGACCTTTTGTGGCTTATCAAGGAGGGCTCGGGCGGCGGTTCCTGCGACCCGCTGGCCTCTGCAGGGGTAACCGATCCAGCGCGGACACTAGGGTTTGAGATACCCGTGTTAAATCGGCCACCGATTGTGACAGAGAGGCGGCCCAGCCTGGGATGGGGGGGATCACTCTCGGGCGGAACAGCCGGGGGATCCTGGGCGGTGGGAACAATCGGGTTGCTGCAGGACTGACACAGCGGTGAGGACTGACCTGAGGGAAGTTTGCTGTTACAGGACGAACATGCAAAGTACGTGACTAAGGCAGAAGATGAAGAGGTAGGGGGACGAGAGCGGCCCCCTTTAGAGGTAGACATTTTTAGGGACCCTGAAGATGCCAGTGGGTTAGGGGACAGTGGGCAGAGGGGGGTGTCAGTCTGCAGTGCAGCTACTCACGGACCCGGTCCTGGAAGATGTCCCACTTGTCGATGGAGTGCCCTGAGGAGCTGTATTCAGCGCAGATAGAGCTGTGCCCACAGAAGATGCGGGTGCGCTTGCGAGAGCTGGTGCTGCTGCCGGTACAAAGCGGTGCTCACACCAGACGAGTGTCCCAGGAGGAAGGGGGCGGAGCCAGACGCAGGGGCGCCGGTAGGCAGGGCACAGTAAGTCGGGCGGGAAAAAGCCCGCCCGCAGAACCGGAAGTGAGGAGCCGAGAAACCGGAAGTAGGCCCCGGCCTAAGCCGGGACCTAAATTAGAGGCCGGCGCCGCCGGAGAAGGGAACCGCGGCGCCGGAGCAGTGCACCGCAGGGACTGAGAAGAGCGGCAGCCTGCCAAGGCTGTCCGGGAAAGCGGAAGTGGCGGGGTCGCGGCGCCAGAAGTAGGCCCCGGCAGAAGCCGGGACCTAAATTAGAGGCCGGCGCCGCCGGAAAATCGCAGCGCCGGAGAACCGCGGCGCTGGAGCGCCGCCGTAAAATCGCGGCGCCGCCGGAGAATCGCAGCGTCGCAGAAAGTAAGTGGCACGGCATCCTGCCAAGGACGCCGTGCAGACACAGGACGCATTGTGGCCCCCGAGCAGTGAGACCGCAGGGGGAAGCGGCGCGGCAGCCTGCTAGGCTGTGACTCTGTAAGGGGCTGTGCGGCTGCAGGGAGAGAACTGCGGCCGCTAAGGAAGAAGATCTTATGGCTGTCCCTGGGATCCCTCTAAAATAAACGCCATGAGGGAGGACAGGGGGACATCTGGAGAAAAGATCCCGGGGGAATGGAGGGGAAATACTCACCTAAACATCCCACGCCGTTACTAACCTGAGGGGAATGAGACGTCCACGGAGCTGTGATGGACGTCCTCGTCTCCTCCAACCGACAGGCTCTGGTAGGCGAGTGGGTGGGGGACGGAGCCAGGACCGGACTTCTGAGCACGCTTCTGTGCTAGGATCTTGGTCCTGGAGAGGGATCTATGAGGATACGGGGTGGCAGTACACGCCGTACTCATAGTCCGCATTGTGGGAATACAGGTGTGACTGCTCACCTTGTATCCCTCCGGAAAAAAACCTGAAAAGAAACGACGCACATTGAGGTAGATAAGGGTCTAATGAAAGACCCGTGTCCACCTCCTACTGACACTAAGCTAAACTGAAGAGTTTAATGCCAGTCGGTGGGGTGTACACTGCAGAGGAGGAGCTAACTTTTTTATTTGCATAGTGTCAGCCTCCTAGTGGCAGCAGCATACACCCATGGTTCCTGTGTCCCCCAATGAGAGGCGATAAAGAAAACCGGACAAAACGCAATGTCATCCGGTGCAATCTGGCACTAATACAAGTCTATGGGAAAAAAACCTGATCCGGCGGCAACATTCGACTGATCCGGTTTTTTGTTTTTTTTAAATTAGCCGGATTTAGCCTGACACTGAAAACCTGATGTGTGAAAGCAGCCTTAAAAATGGCGTGTAAGAAGAATGCAACATGTATCATAAGGGGGCCGTGCAATAACCTAATCTGTCAGGATCAGACTCTGCTCCCGAAGCTACTGCCCAGAATGCACTGCACCAGAACAAGCTGGGACTGCATTACAGCTGGCGGATTAGGACAGCGCCATACACTATGTAGTGGCCGTTCTTGGTACTGCAGCTTAGATCATATTCACTTCAATAGGAGCTGACCTGCAGTACCAGGAACGGCCACTACACATTGTATGGCGCTGTGCTGGCTCTTTACACTGCGCACATCCAGCTGGAGCTGCTAACCGGTGGCGGTCCCGAGGTCGGATACTGATGACTCAAACACCGGTGGTTAATCCTTAGTATAAGTAGTGGATAACCCCCTTTAAGTTCAGCTTGCATTCTGCAGGCTCTTGTGAGTTTGCCAGGAATGCCGTGCAGCTTTATACCCCCGGTATCGAGGACAAGAAGCACAGGACGCGGCGTTGTATCCCCATCTTTAATTGACCACACTGTAAAGGCGAAACCACAATTTCAATCATTTGGTAACAACATTCGCATTGATAAAGTATTCCAACTCGTCAGGAGCGGCGCCATCTGCGGCCAATCAAGTGCCATTCTTCCCGTCAATAGAAACAGTATAAAAATCTGGTTCCCAGGCGAGGAGGGTTCTGTCAGTGCTGCTTGTGGTGGAGCTGAAGGCATCGTTATGTCCGGGACAGTCCGCGGTTATCCAGATCTTTCACCTGTTCCAAAAGTTAAAAAAACCAAACAGGAGAAACTGTCACATTGCGTCTATGGGCGATCAGGAGGCCCGCGCCCCACAGCGGCCGCGGTCAGGAGGCCCGCGCACCACAGCGGCCGCGGTCAGGAGGCCCGCGCACCACAGCGGCCGCGGTCAGGAGGCCCGCGCACCACAGCGGCCGCGGTCAGGAGGTCCGCGCACCACAGCAGCCGCGGTCAGGAGGCCCGCGCCCCACAGCGGCCGCAGTCAGGAGGTCCGCGCACCACAGCGGCCACGGTCAGGAGGTCTGCGCACCACAGCGGTCGCGGTCAGGAGGTCCGCGCACCACAGCGGCCACAGTCAGGAGGTCTGCGCACCACAGCGGCCGCGGTCAGGAGGTCCGCGCCCCACAGCGGCCGCGGTCAGGAGGCCCGCGCCCCACAGCGGCCGCGGTCAGGAGGCCCGCGCCCCACAGCGGCCGCGGTCAGGAGGTTGCTGCCGCCATCGGGAACCATCACACAATATACTACTTTGGTTTTGCATGGCCTTTTCTTATAGGAAAGAGCCGTCTGTTACTTTCATGTGCACTTAAAGGGGTTTTCTATTTATCTTTTTCTTAATTGTATTTAGTTGGGGTTAAAAAAAACTTTTTTTTTTGCAATTGGGATCAATTATTAATTTTCACATAATTGGCTTCTGCATGTTCTTTTCCAGCAGGTTCAACTTTGCTCTGTGGCCATAAATCACCTGAGAGGCGCTCAGGACCGTAGAGAGGAGAGCTCCGAACTCCTGGCTGTCCCAGGGCGCTCACTGACGTGTCCTCAGTTAACTCATTCTGCATACAGGGATAACAGGCTACAGAAGGCAGACTGTGCAACAATTTGTAACGAAACCCAATTGTAATAATGATTTTAGCCCCAAATACATGCATTTAAGTAGGGAGCTGAGGAAGTCATGAAAATGATGAAACCGATCCCGGGGATTCTTACGATACGCACTTTGTATATTCTGACCAGCCAGTGCTCGGTGGTGTAGGCTTCCTCCAAGACATCCAGCTCAAAGTCTTTGTTTCCAATTTCAGCATTTCTCACGCGGTCGTAGCCGGGAGGTCGCTCTGAAAAGAAAAAAAGTTCATGGGCTTTAAGAAAATCCAACTAAGTAGTTTTTAGACTGAAGAGGTGACGTCAGGAATCCCGAGGACAAGATGCAAACGGCCGGGTCCTCTGCAACTTTCCAATAGGCATCAGGTTTCCAATTTTTAACAATTGAATATCTCTACTTGCTGTCAGTGAATGGAAAGAGTGATTGCATTCCTAGTGTAAACCTAGACTTCTCTAATGCAGTGTATACAGCTGAAGGTTTGCTACAACGTAGAGGCAGATTTCTATCCTGATACATTATAACTCGCAGGAATAGGTCAGGACAGATTAGAGCAAGTGGCAGAGATATTAAAGGGAACCTGTCACCCCCAAAATCGAAGATGAGCTAAGCCCACCAACATCAGGGGCTTATCTACAGCATTACAGAATGCATTACAGAATGCTGGAGATAAGCCCCTGATGCTGGTGGGCTTAGCTCATCATCAGTTTTGGGGGTGACAGGTTCCCTATACAAAAAAAAAAAAAGTTTCATTGAAACAAGGTGTATTAAAAGTTGCAGAACTTTTTACAGATTTATGATTTTGCCTCGTTAGGACCAAGCGAGCCCCCCGCAAGCACAGTTGGCTTAGAAGCCCATTACATGTACTCTTTCGCAGGCCACTCAACGCAGAGGCGGCAGAGCACCCAGGCCCAGAGGCGGCAGAGCACCCAGGCCCAGAGGCGGCAGAGCACCCAGGCCCAGAGGCGGCAGAGCACCCAGGCCCAGAGGCGGCAGAGCACCCAGGCCCAGAGGCGGCAGAGCACAGAGGCGGCAGAGCACCATCTCTTCCCATGACGATACTTACTGGCTTCTGTGTAAACTTGTCCAAATCGGTAGTAGCACATCTTATACATAAGGCAATTGAGCAGGACCGGGGAGCCCTCTCTGTCCACCCTGAACTCCCCCGTGGGGGTGTAGTAATCGTGCTCCTTTATGTGTTTCCCAGTATCTGTGCTGCCACCAATTCTCACCATCCACAGAAACTTGTTAATATCTGAAAAAAGAAAAAAAAAAGCTTATAAGATTCAGAAATAAGTACTAGAGCTGGTTCAAAACTACAACTCCCACTATGCCCCAACAGCGGTCTGTCAGGGTATGCTGGGAGTTGTAGTGCTGAATGCTGCACATGGCTCACCGTCTGATGAATATCCGGTCAGGCCTCCAAATATAACGAGGACATAACTAACGTCCAGCTCCCTCATAATCTCATAGGCTTTCTCCTCGGTGGACGCCATCGCCTGGGAAGAGAGGACAGCTCAGAGATGTTACACCTACCCGGGACATATAGTCTATAGATGGAGATCTCTGCTCCAAGCAGACTGCGATGTCAGGACACGCTGGGAGTTGTAGTACTGCAGTAACATACAGGCTCAATCACACCATACAGCATTGTGCACTACAATCCCCAGAAACGATCCTGCGTCACATTCTATTAATGAAAATTAAAACAAAAATCCTGTCCCATCTTGTGCCGGAGCCTTACCTGTCCCACCCTGGAAATGTGCGTGTTATTCCAGGTGTTATTGTCCACGAGGATCGTTCTGTTGGCCATGGCCGTGATCTGGTAGCCGTAATCCCACCATGACATCACCTTGGCATCCTGGAAATAAAAAAGGGACCATGATGTGTCCAGACTTCTCGTCTAAAAGCCATGAAGCTAAATCCGGATTAGTAATCTTGGCTAGGGAGTGACAGGAGGCGACGGATTTTCACATTTTCTAATGGCGGCACGGTGCCGACCACCAGCGTCTATAATGCAGCAGACGCTTCTTATCGAGGAGACCGGGCGTCGGGCACCATTTTACCTCTACACAGGAAAATCATCCATGCCTGACAGTCAGTGACAAACAAGAGGATTCTGCAGAGTTTTCTCCATCTCCAGATTCTACATTAAGTAAACTTTCAGCAGACTTGTTATATTTTGCAGCACTTTAGTTGCCTGCATATCACAGGGGTCCGGGTCCTGAGACCCCTATTGGTCGCTCAAAAGACCGAATAATTGCACAGCCCTGAAGATTTGGCACTGTAGCCTGCGCTTTCCTACCGTACCTGAGCTCTGCTCTGTTCGCACTCTGCAACAGTCGGGGGTCCCAGGATCAGCCGTGTAGCCTCACCTCGGGGGTGTTGTGCCGCAGCCCCTCCATTACTATACAGCTACCCCACTACCAGTCGGGGGTCCCAGGATCAGCCGTGTAGCCTCACCTCGGGGGTGTTGTGCCACAGCCCCTCCATTAATATACGTATATACAGCTACCCCAACCACCAGTCGGGGGTCCCAGGATCAGCCGTGTAGCCTCACCTCGGGGGTGTTGTGCCGCAGCCCCTCCATTAATATACGTATATACAGCTACCCCACCACCAGTCCGGGGTCCCAGGATCAGCCGTGTAGCCTCACCTCGGGGGTGTTGTGCCGCAGCCCCTCCATTACTATACAGCTACCCCACTACCAGTCGGGGGTCCCAGGATCAGCCGTGTAGCCTCACCTCGGGGGTGTTGTGCCGCAGCCCCTCCATTACTATACAGCTACCCCACTACCAGTCGGGGGTCCCAGGATCAGCCGTGTAGCCTCACCTCGGGGGTGTTGTGCCGCAGCCCCTCCATTAATATACGTATATACAGCTACCCCAACCACCAGTCGGGGGTCCCAGGATCAGCCGTGTAGCCTCACCTCGGGGGTGTTGTGCCGCAGCCCCTCCATTAATATACGTATATACAGCTACCCCACCACCAGTCCGGGGTCCCAGGATCAGCAGTGTAGCCTCACCTTGGGGGTGTTGTTTCGCAGCCCCTCCATTAATATACGTATATACAGCTACCCCACCACCAGTCCGTGGTCCCAGGATCAGCTGTGTTGCCTCACCTCGGGGGTGTTGTGCCGCAGCCCCTCCATTACTATACAGCTATCCCACCACCAGTCGGGGGTCCCAGGATCAGCCATGTTGCCTCACCTCGGGGGTGTTGTGCCACAGCCCCTCCATTAATATACGTATATACAGCTACCCCAGAACCACAGTCAGGGGTCCCAGGATCAGCCGTGTTGCCTCACCTCGGGGGTGTTGTGCCACAGCCCCTCCATTACTATACAGCTACCCCACCACCAGTCGGGGGTCCCAGGATCAGCCGTGTTGCCTCACCTCGGGGGTGTTGTGCCGCAGCCAGTAATAAGCCTCTCTGAAATCATCGAAGATGATGCGGCTTCCGTCTCCGCCACGGGCAGAAAGCACAATGGAGGGGGAGGAATAGGCCTCGCTGGTGACCCAGGTGGAGTGGAATGTGTAAGTGACTAGAAAGAAAGCCATCACCATAATCATCCCGCTGGCGACCTGGTGGTCCAAAATCAGATCGTTAGATGGTTTCACAAGACAAGAGATCCATTGGTGCTGCTAATATTACAATCTCACCTCATTTTTAATGGGGTAGGTGGAATCCTGCTGCTTCTTTGTCTTTTTATCAGGACGGCTTATATCAAGGTTCTTCATGTATGTGGCTAATACCTGAGATACCCCGATACCAGACAGGATGCACATGACGGGAGCCAGGACCAGCATCAGACGCACCTTTAAGAAAAAAGAGGCAAAATGAAATTAGCGATGGGACTGTATAAGCCTACAATGGAGTCCTGCCTACGACAGGTCACAAATTAGGGCTATGTTCTCAGATGCAGAGGATCACAATAAAATGCATGCGTGATACACATGGACCTTGCTGCAGATTTCACCATTGCAGGGGGCGAAAGCCACGGCATAAAGGTGCAGCTTTTCTGCAAGTTACCATTTTGCAGACCACATTCTGTCTGGATGGTGCATAAACTGCAGATCAACAGAAGGTGTGAACACGGCCTAATCTTGTGCGATAGGTCCTGGAGGACTACGTACCATGACAGCGGAGAAGTACATGCTGGTGACTCCGTACATGATGATGAATATTCTGGCATCAGACAGGTTGCTGAAGCAATAATAGAGACCAACTGGAGGACGACACAAAGGGCGGCAGTGAGAACATGCACAATACAAAATACTGCACTGCATCACCGAATGTCTCCTAGGACTAGTAAAGGGGATTCCAGGCCAACAGTATCAGATCAGTGAGGGTCCAATACCCAGAAATCCTGGAACATCAGCCACTACACGGTGTTCAGAGGGGAGATGCAGCATGGAGAATAGCCATTACATGGCGCATGGAGGCACATTGTTCTGGCTTCATACATAGTCTACACCCAGCCTCAGCGGGAGATGAAAACATCCCATCAGTGGAGGTACCAGATGTCAAACCTATGTCATTTTGGATAATCCCTTTAAGGTGTTGTTACCTGGAAAATACCTTCTCATATGCTCTTTATGGGTATACTGGTGTCATAGTGAGAAGTGCTACCACACTGAAGAACAGCCGTGCACTGCACAGTAAGCCAAGTAATGCAGCAGCCGTTGTCCACACCCTAACCCAGCTGCAGTGTACATGCTGAACCAGAGCCTGCACATTGCCTGGGCTCGAGGGCTGGGGCGTTGCTGTGTATAACGACCAGTCCATTCTTATACGGTTCACTGTTATAGCATGCGACATAGGAAACGCTAATTCGATATACAATGAAGCATCACCGGACCTGGGAACATGAAGACAAGGAGCTGCAGATCAAAGTAGTAGGAGGACCAGGTAGTCGGCTGATGTTCAGAAACGGACGCAATGATGGGAATGTTGTTCTTGGCATAAGAAGGATCCAGGAGGGAATAGAAGCGGCCGGTCCATGGGGAGATTTTACCTGGGGAAAAAGGAAGAGTCAGTGTCTGGACAGACAATGGAGGAGATTCATCAATCCTGCCCTAAAGTTTGGCTGAGACGAGACGGAAGCCGCCACACGTGCTGCATAGTGAGTGCCGCTCCTTGCTACACATGATAGCGACTCGTCCTTACCCCCCCTCAGGTAATAACTGGCAGGAGATGGACCCCAGCTCTTTACCTGTCAGCATCAGCACCGCTCCCACGGTGAGCAGGATGAAGCCCACCAAGGAGATGACGCTCCGGAAGAGGATCTCAAACTGCTGGGGGTTCAGCTTACTGCGCAGATAGTCCACAAAGGCGTGGATCTGACACAGGCCGAACACTCCTAAGGCCGCCATGTGCTCGGAGGACAGGACAGGCTGTGTGCGACAGAAAAACACCGGAGTCACGGCGAGAACTGATGCAAAGTAGGAAAGACGGGCGGCGACGCTGCCTCTGGGGTCATTACCTGAAATCCCACAAAGGAGATCTGCATGGACAAGATGGTGCCTAAACAATACACCGTGCAATAGGCCACGTAGATGCGATGGGAGAAGCGTCCGGTCAGCATCAAGACAAGGACATGAAGAGGGATAAGATTGATCAGAAAGACATAACCTCCCCAGGACGACACCTGCGCACAAGTAGAAAGGCTTAGACAAGAAAACATAACAGACGAAATCTGATTTTTTAAGGGGTTGTTGTAGCAGGACAACCTTTAATTTAAAAAGTAGACCCTTTAACAAAGTGGCCAGTAATGGATTAATATATTAGTATTACACTGCTAAATAGCCCCAAAAAAAAAAAAAAAATTAGATCATAAAAGATCTGCCACTGCTTTATGAGAGGCAAAGACCCAGATAATGGCTGTGGCGTTTGTTCCGTCCTATTTTCCAACCATCAAGGATGGAAGCTCTCTGATGATGGCCGTCATTGACTTCTATGGGGTAGTCTGACGAACAGCAAAACATTACATCTGCTCGCCAATGGCTTCCCCAGACAGATAAATTCACCAAAGGCGAAGTGTTAAAGGGGTGATCCATCAAGAGGCAAGGTAAATCGGCCAGTCATCCTGGTAACCAGCAAGTGTCCTGTGCTAATGACTATCCTGGTGCACAATACCTGCCCCGTCAGCAGCGACCAGAAGCCCTTTATTAAATCTTATTGGATTGATATTAAAGCTGAGTGAACATCGGTACAGGAAGCGGGTTATTAATGTGAGAATCACAGGGTCATACACTCACCATGTAAAAGTAGGCGAGAGCGCACATGGCTGCCCAGTAGATGGAGCCCGTCTTCACCGCCTTGATCCACATGTAATAAGTCAGCAGCATGCAGAAGATGGCGATACCTGATATCAGGGGAGAAGCCAGCATTACATAACATAACAAATACACACAGGACACAGCCGTCGCCCCCACTCCACGGCCCGTGCCGTCGCCCCCCACTCCACGGCCCGTGCCGTCGCCCCCCACTCCACGGCCCGTGCCGTCGCCCACTCACCTTCATTATCGTACGACCCGGCCACAGAACGGGAGATGTATCCCGGGACAACTGCAATCATTGCTGCGGCTAATAGCCCTGCGCCGGCGTCCTGTGGGGGGAGAAGACTATCAATCTTCTGCTGCTTTGTAATAAACCTCATGCTTTAATTATTGCATAATGATAAAATGTCGGCTTGCTGTCATTGACTGGAAACGTACATTGTGCAAAACCAAACGCTTAAGACCTGTCCTGATCTTGCCAGACTCAGAGCAGACTCTCAGTCCATGGCGAGCACTAGACTTGTCCGTTTGGCAATGCCAGTGTTAATTGTTCCTAATGGCAGCAGCTCATGCGCCGACTGGTCGCAGCAGTCACGTGTCTGAACTTGGCCTAATACTGACTCCCAGCACGTTACAACAGACGGATCCCGTACACTGTAACCGGCAGTGCAGACGTGTCAGCGGGACAAGAGCCGAACACTCACAGCCTCCCATAGGAAACAAAAATGTTTTCATTCAGTGACAGCAAGCAGAAGCTTAAATAAAGAAAATGACACAAAGTCTTTTAGGAAGTTTTAGAATTTGATCATTAATGCCATTACATTAAAGAAAATAAATACATAACGCAGAAGGGGAGTACTTACTTTCAACTCTTTGGTCAGGTGGTAAGTGACAATAGTGGTGAAGGAGGAGAAGAGAGGGGCGAGGAACACGCATACATTCCTGATGTCGATGGTGACGTGAAAAAAGTGCAGAATGTGGTAGAACGCAGCTGATGTGATCATCAAACCTAAGGGGAGAAGAGAACATTCCTAAATGGACCAGACGTCTCCGCCATCACTGCACGCCCAAGATTATTGCAGCACATCTTCAGAGAAAACCATGTGCTACATGTGCGCCATCACTGCACGCCCGGCGATGCTGGCGACATGCACGCAGCAGATTATTGCAGCACATCTTCAGAGAAAACCATGTGCTACATGTGCGCCATCACTGCACGCCCGGCGATGCTGGCGACATGCACGCAGCAGATTATTGCAGCACATCTTCAGAGAAAACCATGTGCTACATGCAGATCTCAGCACAGATCTGTGATGAATGGACGGGCTGCACAATGCTTAGATGCAACGGGTTATACTCTCATCCTGTATTACATGGAGGACCTGCACAGGACGTCACCTTTGGCCTCCAGGTCAGGATGCAGCTTACTAGCGGCCCAGCTGGCCTGAACCTTGCCCGGCTGAGGACAAACAGACTGGGGCTACAAGGCGACTTTAGACCGTTACCCTGGTGGCTAAGAATGCGGAAAAAATCCAACGTGGAATCTTGCGACCCGATCAATAGAGCCATGCCGAGATGCAGCAGCGGCATGCCGCCATCTTTGGTACCGCGGCCAAAGACCCCATGAAGCCCCTGCCTATCTCAAATACTGCATACCTGGATAGATGGTTCCCCCAATAATTCTTCCCAGCGGGTACCATGCTCGGTCATCAAACCAATTATGGAACTTATAAAACCCTTCTTCTGCCAGGAACCTGGTGGTCCGATAGTTGAAATACCTGAAAAGGGTGAAAATGCAAGTCAGTCTCCCTAGTAGCAAAGTTTTGTGTGCAGCTCTGGATGTGAGTGGAGTGACCTTCCATTACTTGCTGTATAGGAGAGATGGAAAGATTCACCTCCCAGAAGAGGATGCAATGTACCACAACTGTGCAGGACCCTGGTGGTCGGTGGTCATCGGACCAAAGCCCCAGGAACCTCGTCCCACCTTGCGGCATCCCCAGCGCCTCTTCTAATTAGTAAACCCATCGCAATGTTGACGTCCCGCTGGGGGCCGGGGATTTCAGCAGGTAGGAGGAGGCGAGTCGGGTTCTCGTCCGGCAGCTGCACCTCGGTCCCTCCATGTTTGTTTTTTTTCAACTCTAAATGGCACAGAATTAGGAAAGAAGTGCAGATTGTTGCATGCAGCTCTGGGGGTGACGAGGTCAGAGATGTCCCCAGGCATATGCAGCCTGTAAAATAGGGGCTCAGAAGGTGCACCCCGCTATAAAGAGGGCACCCCTGTGCCTGGAGCACGAGGCCAGACATAAAAGGATTCTGGGTGTGGGATACACATCATCACCATCATCATCTCCTCCATCCAGGCCCCCACAGTAACCCGTCTGTTCGGTCTCGTGGTAATAAACAGGAACTTACGGATCAAACTCGTGGATGACACTTTCAAATCTCAAGACGGAGAATAACCTGGTGGAAAAAGCTGCGGGAGAGAGGAAAAAAGAAAGCAAACATTACTATGAAGAGGAGGGTACGGAGCACTGGGAGGGCGGATGATGGGAGTACTCACAGAGAATGGCGGCCATGGACAGGATGAGGAGTTTGAGAAGAGTGTCCTGCTTCTCGTAGGACAGCCGCAAGAATCCGAGCCGAGTCATTTTCACATGTAGGGAAGGGACACACAACACTCAAACACCTGGGAGAAAGGAGAAAAACAGATCTATAACCAGACGGAGTCACCCGCACGAGCGCAGAGAACCAGCTACAGCAAAGCCGCGGAATGTCCAACAGCAGCACAGATGACTGAGCGCTCAATGGCGGCACACGCCAGCACCGGCCGAGGCTGCCATCAGTGCACTGATCACTATCAGCCAGGGGAGAGCAGATACCCAGGTAATGCCGGAAACACGCCAGCACCAGCCGACGCTGCCATCAGTGCACTGATCACTATCAGCCAGGGCAGAGCAGGTACCCAGGTAATGCCGGACACACGCCAGCACCAGCCGACGCTGCCATCAGTGCACTGATCACTATCAGCCAGGGCAGAGCAGGTACCCAGGTAATGCCGGACACACGCCAGCACCAGCCGATGCTGCCATCAGTGCACTGATCACTATAAGCCAGGGCAGAGCAGATACCCAGGTAATGCCGGACACACGCCAGCACCAGCCGACGCTGCCATCAGTGCACTGATCACTATCAGCCAGGGCAGAGCAGGTACCCAGGTAATGCCGGACACACGCCAGCACCAGCCGATGCTGCCATCAGTGCACTGATCACTATCAGCCAGGGCAGAGCAGATACCCAGGTAATGCCGGACACACGCCAGCACCAGCCGATGCTGCCATCAGTGCACTGATCACTATCAGCCAGGGGAGAGCAGATACCCAGGTAATGCCGGAAACACGCCAGCACCAGCCGACGCTGCCATCAGTGCACTGATCACTATCAGCCAGGGCAGAGCAGGTACCCAGGTAATGCCGGACACACGCCAGCACCGGCGGATGCACTGATCACTATCAGCCAGGGCAGAGCAGGTACCCAGGTAATGCCGGACACACGCCAGCACCAGCCGACGCTGCCATCAGTGCACTGATCACTATCAGCCAGGGCAGAGCAGGTACCCAGGTAATGCCGGACACACGCCAGCACCAGCCGATGCTGCCATCAGTGCACTGATCACTATCAGCCAGGGGAGAGCAGATACCCAGGTAATGCCGGAAACACGCCAGCACCGGCCGAGGCTGCCATCACTGCACTGATCACTATCAGCCAGGGCAGAGCAGGTACCCAGGTAATGCCGGACACACGCCAGCACCGGCCGACGCTGCCATCAGTGCACTGATCACTATCAGCCAGGGCAGAGCAGGTACCCAGGTAATGCCGGACACACACCAGCACCGGCCGACGCTGCCATCAGTGCACTGATCACTATCAGCCAGGGCAGAGCAGGTACCCAGGTAATGCCGGACACACACCAGCACCGGCCGACGCTGCCATCAGTGCACTGATCACTATCAGCCAGGGCAGAGCAGGTACCCAGGTAATGCCGGACACACGCCAGCACCGGCGGATGCACTGATCACTATCAGCCAGGGCAGAGCAGGTACCCAGGTAATGCCGGACACACACCAGCACCGGCCGACGCTGCCATCAGTGCACTGATCACTATCAGCCAGGGGAGAGCAGGTACCCAGGTAATGCCGGACACACGCCAGCACCGCCGGATGCACTGATCACTATCAGCCAGGGGAGAGCAGGTACCCAGGTAAAGCCGGACAAACGCCAGCACCGGCCGACGCTGCCATCAGTGCACTGATCACAATCAGCCAGGGCAGAGCAGGTACCCATACAGGGCACAGTATATAGTGCTGCCTCCTTCATACAGTGCCATCCAATACAGGGCACAGTATATAGTGCTGCCTCCTTCATACAGTGCCATCCTGTACAGGGCACAGTATATAGTGCTGCCTCCTTCATACAGGACACAGTATATAGTGCTGCCTCCTTCATACAGTGCCATCCCATACAGGGCACAGTATATAGTGCCTCCTTCTTACAGTGCCATCCCATACAGGACAAAGTATATAGTGCTGCCTCCTTCATACAGTGCCATCCCATACAGGGCACAGTATATAGTGCTGCTTCCTTCATACAGGACACAGTATATAGTGCTGCCTCCTTCATACAGTGCCATCCCATACAGGACAAAGTATATAGTGCTGCCTCCTTCATACAGTGCCATCCCGTACAGGACACAGTATATAGTGCTGCCTCCTTCATACAGGGCACAGTATACAGTGCTGCCTCCTTCGTACAGGGCCATCCCACAGGGCACAGTATATAGTGCTGCCTCCTTCATACAGTGCCATCCCATACAGGGCACAGTATATAGTGCTGCCTCCTTCATACAGTGCCATCCCATACAGGGCACAGTATATAGTGCTGCCTCCTTCATACAGTGCCATCCTGTACAGTATATAGTGCTGCCTCCTTCATACAGTGCCATCCCATACAGGACACAGTATATATTGCTGCCTCCTTCATACAGGGCACAGTATACAGTGCTGCCTCCTTCATACAGTGCCATCCCATACAGGGCACAGTATATAGTGCTGCCTCCTTCATACAGTGCCATCCCATACAGGGCACAGTATATAGTGCTGCCTCCTTCATACAGGACACAGTATATAGTGCTGCCTCCTTCATACAGTGCCAACCCATACAGGGCACAGTATATAGTGCTGCCTCCTTCATACAGGGCACAGTATATAGTGCTGCCTCCTGCATATAGTGCCATCCCATACAGGGCACAGAATATAGTGCTGCCTCCTTCATACAGTGCCATCCCATACAGGACACAGTATATAGTGCTGCCTCCTGCATATAGTGCCATCCCGTACAGGGCACAGAATATAGTGTTGCCTCCTTCGTACAGGGCCATCCCATACAGGGCACAGTATATAGTGCTGCCTCCAGCATACAGTGCCATCCCATACAGGGCACAGTATATAGTGCTGCCTCCTTCATACAGTGCCATCCCATACAGGACACAGTATATAGTGCTGCCTCCTTCATACAGTGCCATCCCATACAGGACACAGTATATAGTGCTGCCTCCTTCATACAGTGCCATCCCGTACAGGACACAGTATATAGTGCTGCCTCCTTCATACAGTGCCATCCCATACAGGACACAGTATATAGTACTACCTCCTGCATACAGTGCCGTCCCGTACAGGGTACAGTATATAGTGCTGCCTCCTGCATACAGGGTACAGTATATAGTGCTGCCTCCTGCATACAGGGTACAGTATATAGTGCTGCCTCCTGCATACAGGGTACAGTATATAGTGCTGCCTCCTGCATACAGGGTACAGTATATAGTGCTGCCTCCTGCATACAGGGTACAGTATATAGTGCTGCCTCCTGCATACAGTGCCATCCCGTACAGGACACAGTATATAGTGCTGCCTCCTGCATACAGTGCCATCCCATACAGGGCACAGTATATAGTGATGCCTCCTTCATACAGTGCCATCCCGTACAGGACACAGTATATAGTGCTGCCTCCTTCATACAGTGCCATCCCATACAGGGCACAGTATATAGTGATGCCTCCTTCATACAGTGCCATCCCGTACAGGACACAGTATACAGTGCTGCCTCCTGCATACAGGGTACAGTATATAATGCTAAAAAAAAGAAAGAAATGTCCAGCTTCACCGAGTCCGTAAAAAAGCGATTTCTTTATTAACAAACTTTAAACATGGAGGATACAGACTTCAGCACAACCATATGGGTAAGAATCTCAACGCGTTTCTGGAGACTAAGCTCCCTTAATCATGACATTCTAAAAGACCCATGTATCCCACTTAAATAACCCTACACCGGAAAGCACACCCATAGTGCTGCCTCCTGCATACAGGGTACAGTATATAGTGCTGCCTCCTGCATACAGTGCCATCCCATACAGGGCACAGTATATAGTGCGGCCTCCTTCATACAGTGCCATCCCATACAGGGCACAGTATATAGTGATGCCTCCTTCATACAGTGCCATCCCATACAGGGCACAGTATATAGTGATGCCTCCTTCATACAGTGCCATCCCATACAGGGCACAGTATATAGTGCTGCCTCCTTCATACAGTGCCATCCCATACAGGACACAGTATATAGTACTACCTCCTGCATACAGTGCCGTCCCATACAGGACACAGTATACAGTGCTGCCTCCTGCATACAGGGTACAGTATATAGTGCTGCCTCCTGCATACAGTGCCGTCCCGTACGAGACAGTATATAGTGCTGCCTCCTGCATACAGTGCCATCCCGTACAGTATATAGTGCTGCCTCCTGCATACAGTGCCATCCCGTACAGGGCACAGTATATAGTGCTGCCTCCTGCATACAGTGCCATCCCGTACAGTATATAGTGCTGCCTCCTGCATACAGTGCCATCCCATACAGGGCACAGTATATAGTGCTGCCTCCTTCATATAGTGCCATCCCGTACAGGACACAGTATATAGTGCTGCCTCCTGCATACAGTGCCATCCCGTACAGTATTTAGTGCTGCCTCCTGCATACAGTGCCATCCCATACAGGACACAGTATACAGTGCTGCCTCCTGCATACAGTGCCGTCCCGTACAGTATATAGTGCTGCCTCCTGCATACAGTGCCATCCCGTACAGGACACAGTATATAGTGCTGCCTCCTTCATACAGTGCCATCCCATACAGGACACAGTATATAGTGCTGCCTCCTTCATACAGTGCCATCCCGTACAGGACACAGTATACAGTGCTGCCTCCTGCATACAGTGCCATCCCATACAGGGCACAGTATATAGTGCTGCCTCCTGCATACAGTGCCATCCCGTACAGGACACAGTATATAGTGCTGCCTCCTTCATACAGTGCCATCCCATACAGGACACAGTATATAGTGCTGTCTCCTTCATACAGGGCCATCCCATACAGAACACAGTATATAGTGCTGCCTCCTTCATACAGGGCCATCCCATACAGGGCACAGTATTTAGTGCTGCCTCCTGCATACAGTGCCATCCCATACAGGACACAGTGCTGCCTCCTGCATACAGTGCCATCCCGTACAGGACACAGTATATAGTGCTGCCTCCGTCATACAGTGCCATCCCATACAGGACACAGTATATAGTGCTGTCTCCTTCATACAGGACACAGTATATAGTGCTGCCTCCTTCATACAGGGCACAGTATATAGTGCTGCCTCCTTCATACAGTGCCATCCCGTACAGGACACAGTATATAGTGCTGCCTCCTTCATACAGGACACCGTATATAGTGCTGCCTCCTGCATATAGTGCCATCCCGTACAGGACACAGTATATAGTGCTGCCTCCTTCATACAGTGCCATCCCATACAGGACACAGTATATAGTGCTGCCTCCTTCATACAGTGCCATCCCATAGAGGACACAGTATATAGTGCTGCCTCCTTCATACAGGGCACAGTATATAGTGCTGCCTCCTTCATACAGTGCCATCCCATACAGGACACAGTATATAGTGCTGCCTCCTTCATACAGTGCCATCCCATACAGGACACAGTATATAGTGCTGCCTCCTGCATACAGTGCCATCCCATACAGGACACCGTATATAGTGCTGCCTCCTTCATACAGTGCCATCCCGTACAGGACACAGTATATAGTGCTGCCTCCTGCATACAGTGCCATCCCATACAGGGCACAGTATATAGTGCTGCCTCCTGCATACAGTGCCATCCCATACAGGGCACAGTATATAGTGCTGCCTCCTGCATACAGTGCCATCCCATACAGGGCACAGTATATAGTGCTGCCTCCTGCATACAGTGCCATCCCATACAGGGCACAGTATATATTGCTGCCTCCTGCATACAGTGCCATCCCATACAGGGCACAGTATATAGTGCTGCCTCCTGCATACAGTGCCATCCCATACAGGGCACAGTATATAGTGCTGCCTCCTTCATACAGGACACAGTATATAGTGCTGCCTCCTTCATACAGGGCCATCCCGTACAGTATATAGTGCTGCCTCCTGCATACAGTGCCATCCCATACAGGGCACAGTATATAGTGCTGCCTCCTTCATACAGGACACAGTATATAGTGCTGCCTCCTTCATACAGGGCCATCCCGTACAGTATATAGTGCTGCCTCCTTCATACAGGGCCATCCCGTACAGTATATAGTGCTGCCTCCTGCATACAGGGCCATCCCGTACAGGACACAGTATATAGTGCTGCCTCCTTCATACAGGACACAGTATATAGTGCTGCCTCCTTCATACAGTGCCATCCCGTACAGGGCACATTATAAGGTGCTGCCTCCTGCATACAGGGCCATCCCATACAGGACACAGTATATAGTATAATAGGTCTCCCTCTTGCAAAACTCTCCCCGCTCCAATCTGTCCTGAATGCTGCAGCCAGGATCATATTCCTCACCAACCGTTACACCGATGCCTCTACCTTGTGCCAGTCATTACACTGGCTACCCATCCACTCCAGAATCAAGCACAAAACTACTACCCTCATCCACAAAGCACTCCATGGCTCAGCACCACCCTACATCTCCTCCCTGGTATCAGTCTACCACTCTACCCGTGCCCTCCGCTCCGCTAATGACCTCAGGTTAGCATCCTCAATAATCAGAACCTCCCACTCCCGTCTCCAAGACTTTACACGTGCTGCGCCGATTCTTTGGAATGCACTACCTAGGTTAATACGATTAATCCCCAATCCCCACAGTTTTAAGCGTGCCCTAAAAACTCATTTGTTCAGACTGGCCTACCGCCTCAATGCATTAACCTAACGATCCCTGTGTGGCCTATTTATAATAAAAAAAAAAAAAAAAAAAAAAAGTTCCTCGCATCATGTTCTCATACACTTTATGCAGTATTAGCCCTCTGTGTCTGTACTGCTACATACTTAGGCAGGTAACTGGTTCATGCAGCTTTACATGAACACCTGAGCCTTACACTATGGCCGGTCTGAATAACTAAAGCAATTGTTACCATCCACCTCTCGTGTCTCCCCTTTTCCCCATAGTTTGTAGCTTGCGAGCAGCAGGGCCCTCACTCCTCCTGGTATCTGTTTTGAACTGTGATTTCTGTTATGCTGTAATGTTTATTGTCTGTACAAGTCCCCTCTATAATTTGTAAAGCGCTGCGGAATATGTTGGCGCTATATAAATAAAATTATTATTATTATTATTATAGTGCTGCCTCCTTCATACAGGGCCATCCCGTACAGGACACAGTATATAGTGCTGCCTCCTGCATACAGTGCCATCCCATACAGGGCACAGTATATAGTGCTGCCTCCTGCATACAGTGCCATCCCATACAGGGCACAGTATATAGTGCTGCCTCCTGCATACAGTGCCATCCCATACAGGGCACAGTATATAGTGCTGCCTCCTGCATACAGTGCCATCCCATACAGGGCACAGTATATAGTGCTGCCTCCTTCATACAGGACACAGTATATAGTGCTGCCTCCTTCATACAGGGCCATCCCGTACAGTATATAGTGCTGCCTCCTTCATACAGTGCCATCCCATACAGTATATAGTGCTGCCTCCTTCATACAGTGCCATCCCATACAGGACACAGTATATAGTGCTGCCTCCTGCATACAGTGCCATCCCATACAGGACACCGTATATAGTGCTGCCTCCTTCATACAGTGCCATCCCATACAGGACACAGTATATAGTGCTGCCTCCTGCATACAGTGCCATCCCATACAGGACACAGTATATAGTGCTGCCTCCTGCATACAGTGCCATCCCGTACAGGGCACAGTATATAGTGCTGCCTCCTGCATACAGGGCCATCCCATACAGGACACAGTATATAGTGCTGCCTCCTGCATACAGGGCCATCCCATACAGTATATAGTGCTGCCTCCTTCATACAGGGCCATCCCGTACAGTATATAGTGCTGCCTCCTTCATACAGTGCCATCCCATACAGGACACAGTATATAGTGCTGCCTCCTGCATACAGTGCCATCCCATACAGGACACCGTATATAGTGCTGCCTCCTTCATACAGTGCCATCCCATACAGGACACAGTATATAGTGCTGCCTCCTGCATACAGTGCCATCCCGTACAGTATATAGTGCTGCCTCCTTCATACAGGGCCATCCCGTACAGGACACAGTATATAGTGCTGCCTCCTTCATACAGGGCACAGTATATAGTGCTGCCTCCTTCATACAGTGCCATCCCATACAGGGCACAGTATATAGTGCTGCCTCCTTCATACAGGGCACAGTATATAGTGCTGCTTCCGTCATACAGGACACAGTATATAGTGCTGCCTCCTTCATACAGTGCCATCCCGTACAGGACACAGTATAAGGTGCTGCCTCCTGCATACAGGGCCGTCCCGTACAGGACACGACACGTGCAGTGCAGCCCTCACACAGGACGCCGCACCGTACAGTTACGTCTCGCCGCCCGCCGGCCTCATCTCACCTGGCAGCGGCCGCTCCTCTCTCCTCACACTCCCCATCAAACTCCCCACACTTTCTCAATCTACCCCGACACCCGAGCGGCCCCGCCCTCCCTCTGCCCCGTCACCCGGTTGGTCCGCCGCTCTGCCACATCTATTCGCATTGGATAAAAACAAACAAGGTTGTCTGAGAGAAGCCGAAGGGGCATTTGCTGATTGGTTCCTCAGTGACTGCGTCACGTTACGGAGGCGGAGCTTCCTCATGGACTGTCACAGAGGCGCATGAAAGCCAAGCCAGGTTCGGTTGAGGTGTGAGGAGTGACGTGTCCATTCTAGCCAGGCGCGCAGCTATAGGGAAGCCGGAGAGGGAGCAGCGCCGCCTGCCGGCTAGGAGTGGCGGAGCGTTTCTCTGAGGCACAATGGGCTGCACAGTGCCACCTAGCGGCGGAGATAGGTCACTGCAGCACTCTATTGTTCCACTGTGTCTGCTGTTACTCAGATTCACCAAAGGATGGAGCCAATCCCCGGTGTGTCCACCAGGAGGCGCCATGCAGACAGAAATGCTTCTATAAGACAGTAGAAATCGATCATAGAACATTTTGTACGGATACAAGAGACCAATTCATCTTCATGTGGAAAAGACCCCAAAACCCTCAGTGTGAACTGCGCTTACAACAGCTGTAATAGAAGAGCAGGTCTGAACTGTTCTCCCTGCACCAGAACTAGTCCAGGAAACCCCAGACTGAGGCCTGAGCCCAAAATATCACAGGGGGCTGCCCCCTATATCCTCGGTGCGGGGCTAGAGCCTAAATATCACAGGGGCTGCCCCTATATCCTCGGTGCGGGGCCTGAGCCCAAAATATCACAGGGGCTGCCCCCTATATCCTCGGTGCGGGACCGGAGCCCAAAATATCACAGGGGCTGCCCCTATATCCTCGGTGCGGGGCCTGAGCCCAAAATATCACAGGGGCTGCCCCCTATATCCTCGGTGCGGGACCGGAGCCCAAAATATCACAGGGTTTGCCCCCTATATCCTCGGTGCGGGGCCTGAGCCCAAAATATCACAGGGGCTGCCCCCTATATCCTCGGTGCGGGACCGGAGCCCAAAATATCACAGGGTTTGCCCCCTATATCCTCGGTGCGGGACCGGAGCCCAAAATATCACAGGGGCTGCCCCCTATATCCTCGGTGCGGGGCCTGAGCCCAAAATATCACAGGGGCTGCCCCCTATATCCTCGGTGCGGGACCGGAGCCCAAAATATCACAGGGGGCTGCCCCCTATATCCTCGGTGCGAGGCCGGAGCCCAAAATATCACAGGGTTTGCCCCCTATATCCTCGGTGCGGGACCGGAGCCCAAAATATCACAGGGGCTGCCCCCTATATCCTCGGTGCGGGGCTAGAGCCCAAAATATCACAGGGGGCTGCCCCCTATATCCTCGGTGCGAGGCTAGAGCCCAAAATATCACAGGGGGCTGCCCCCTATATCCTCGGTGCGGGGCCGGAGCCCAAAATATCACAGGGGCTGCCCCCTATATCCTTGGTGCGAGGCCGGAGCCCAAAATATCACAGGGTTTGCCCCCTATATCCTCGGTGCGGGACCGGAGCCCAAAATATCACAGGGGCTGCCCCTACATCCTCGGTGCTAGGCCGTAGCCCAAAATATCACAGGGGCTGCCCCCTATATCCTCGGTGCGGGGCCCAAAATATCACAGGGGCTGCCCCCTATATCCTCGGTGCGGGGCTAGAGCCTAAATCTCACAGGGGCTGCCCCCTATATCCTCGGTGCAGGGCTAGAGCCCAAATATCACAGGGACTGCCCCCTATATCCTCGGTGCGGGGCCTGAGCCCGAAATATCACAGGGTTTGCCCCCTATATCCTCGGTGCGGGACCGGAGCCCAAAATATCACAGGGGCTGCCCCTACATCCTCGGTGCTAGGCCGTAGCCCAAAATATCACAGGGGCTGCCCCCTATATCCTCGGTGCGGGGCCCAAAATATCACAGGGGCTGCCCCCTATATCCTCGGTGCGGGGCTAGAGCCTAAATCTCACAGGGGCTGCCCCCTATATCCTCGGTGCAGGGCTAGAGCCCAAATATCACAGGGACTGCCCCCTATATCCTCGGTGCGGGGCCTGAGCCCGAAATATCACAGGGGCTGCCCCCTATATCCTCGGTGCGGGGCCGGAGCCCGAAATATCACAGGGGCTGCCCCCTATATCCTCGGTGCGAGGCCGGAGCCCAGAATATCACAGGGGCTGCCCCCTATATCCTCGGTGCGGGGCCGGAGCCTAAATATCACAGGGGCTGCCCCCTATCTCCTCGGTGCGGGGCCAGAGCCCAAAATATCACAGGGGCTGCCCCCTATCTCATCGGTGCGGGGCTAGAGCCCAAAATATCACAGGGGCTGCCGCCTATATCCTCGGTGCGGGGCCTGAGCCCGAAATATCACGGGGACTGCCCCTTATATCCTCGGTGCGGGGCTAGAGCCTAAATATCACAGGGGCTGCCCCCTATATCCTCGGTGCGGGGCTAGAGCCTAAATATCACGGGGGCTGCCCCCTATATCCTCGGTGCGGGGCCGGAGCCCAAAATATCACGGGGACTGCCCCCTATATCCTCGGTGCGGGGCCGGAGCCTAAATATCACAGGGGCTGCCCCCTATATCCTCGGCGCGGGGCTAGAGCCTAAATATCACAGGGGCTGCCCCCTATATCCTCGGTGCGGGGCTGGAGCCCGAAATATCACAGGGGCTGCCCCCTATATCCTCGGTGCGGGGCTAGAGCCTAAATATCACAGGGGCTGCCCCCTATATCCTCGGTGCGGGGCTAGAGCCCGAAATATCACAGGGGCTGCCCCCTATATCCTCGGTGCGGGGCTAGAGCCTAAATATCACAGGGGCTGCCCCCTATATCCTCGGTGCGGGGCTAGAGCCTAAATATCACAGGGGCTGCCCCCTATATCCTCGGTGCGGGGCTAGAGCCCGAAATATCACAGGGGCTGCCCCCTATATCCTCGGTGCGGGGCTAGAGCCCGAAATATCACGGGGACTGCCCCCTATATCCTCGGTGTTACATCGTCCAGTGCTGGTGGCAGAAGGAGTGAACGGGGAATCAGTCAGCGAGCTCGTGCTGCTGATGAAGTTTGTGTCTTTGAGCTCCTCTCGGTTCATGGCCACATTGACCACTGATCTGAGTGCAGATCACGGAGCGACTCCTGCTCCGCTCACTTCCCTATGGAGGGACAGGTGACGTCACGTCTACAGGTCTCTGCAGGACACGAGCACAATCACGTCACCTGCTCCTCTCCATACAGAAGTAGTCTGCTGGTCCAGTGGCCAATGGTGCCGGAGCCCAGTGAGCCGCCTGCCGACATCTTCTGACTAGTAGGACAGGCACAATATGATGTGTACACCCTGAGCTGTAGCCTCCAGCACCATTGGTCCCTGGACCGGCATACTGAAAGTATTTTTGCTGAACTCCAGTATCTGCGATCGTCCCATTATCAAAACCCTAAAACAGGAAAATCGATCACCACAGACGCCTGAGGGCTTGTTCCAGGGACCACGCACCCCCCATATGAGGGGCCACGACCATACACCCCCCCTCAAACGTCACCCGTATTCCTGGCTCCCTGCGTAATCCACAGGGAGCGGGCGAGAGATCGGAGCCACGACACCTCAGTCACATAGAAATTGTTCATTTGCTTTTTTTTTTTTTCTTTTTGTAAATCACAAAATGGTCAAATTCAGACAATATTTTTTTTTTGTTCTTTTGTCCGTAGCTCAATTAGACACAAATAATTAACATCAAGATATTAAAAACAGTAATTAACCCCTTCCATCCCTGAGTGATGAAGCGCGAGTGCTTAGTAATTACTGGATACCCAAAACCAAAATAAACATAAAAATAACAATTTAACAATAATATTCACTTTTTCTCCATTAATCCTGCCTGGGCCGGCGCCGCGGACTGAACGTCATTGTGAGTCACAATCTGCGCCATTCTGCAGGTCGTTCATCCGGATTTTGGGAACCGTGTAACACTGTCATGTGGGGGCACCGGCTGGCTCGGACCGCTGTTGGGGGCCATATTGCTTCTTTGCCGTCGGGTTACATCTCGCAGATTTTCTTACAAACCGTATAAAGTGGATGATCCAGATCAGGTCTGCACTCGTTGACGAGCGCACAAGTTTTACAGACGTGCAAAAGTCTCAGGATTGAGGGGAAACGAAAAATCATAAAGTAAGAAAGTGACACCTTGTGCAGAGGAGCCCGGACACTTGTGCCAGTCAGAAAGAGTTAAAAACATGGCGGTCGCCGGGGACGGACGCTTCTCACATCAATGTCCCAATGTGGCCTTGTGTTTGGCAGGAGAGGGGTGAGGACTGGTCGCGGCGCTCAGGCTGGACTGCAGGTACACCGTCTTATGGAAGAGGCGGTTACTGAGGAAGACGACCAGCGAGAAGAGGCGCAGCTGGAAGTGACTGCAAGACAGAAGGACAAGGAACATCAGACCGTCGGCGCACAGCATCACCCCCCGCCGTCTACGCACTGCGCTGCCAGACACGGGGCAGAAACGTACGACAGATAGTGAGGAGCCGACAAAGTGAGACAACTCAATATTTATCTAATTTGTTTGACGGGAATTATGGTCCTTCCAAACCTCAATGCAAAAGATCATCTGTAGGGTGAAGGAATGAAAAAAACAACAACTAATCTCACCGCTCACCTGTCCCACCGCCGCAGGCCGCTCCTCCACCACCTTCACCCTTCCTCATGGCTTCCGGCACTATGTGCGCTAGTGCGGCGCCTGAAGCACTGACTCAGCCCGGAGCAGAGTGACGATGGCGGGAGAGGACATCATGGGTGGTGACGATGGCAGGAGAGGACATCATGGACGGTGACGATGGCGGGAGAGGACATCATGGGCGGTGACTATGGCGGGAGAGGACATCATGGGCGGTGACTATGGCGGGAGAGGACATCATGGGCGGTGACTATGGCGGGAGAGGACATCATGGGCGGTGACTATGGCGGGAGAGGACATCATGGGCGGTGACGATGGCGGGAGAGGACATCATGGACGGTGACGATGGCGGGAGAGGACATCATGGACGGTGACGATGGCGGGAGAGGACATCATGGACGGTGACGATGGCGGGAGAGGACAATGGCGGGAGAGGGCATCATGGGCCGTGACGATGGCGGGAGAGGACATCATGGGCGGTGACTATGGCGGGAGAGGACATCATGGACGGTGACGATGGCGGGAGAGGACAATGGCGGGAGAGGGCATCATGGGCCGTGACGATGGCGGGAGAGGACATCATGGGCGGTGACGATGGCGGGAGAGGACATCATGGGCGGTGACTATGGCGGGAGAGGACATCATGGGCGGTGACGATGGCGGGAGAAGACATCATGGGCGGTGACGATGGCGGGAGAGGACATCATGGGCGGTGACGATGGCGGGAGAGGACACCATGGGCGGTGACTATGGCGGGAGAGGACACCATGGGCGGTGACGATGGCGGGAGAGGACACCATGGGCGGTGACGATGGCGGGAGAGGACATCATGGGCGGTGACTATGGCGGGAGAGGACATCATGGGCGGTGACGATGGCGGGAGAGGACACCATGGGCGGTGACGATGGCGGGAGAGGACACCATGGGCGGTGACGATGGCGGGAGAGGACACCATGTGCGGTGACGATGGCGGGAGAGGACATCATGTGCGGTGGAGCAGAAGCTGGAGGGAGCAAAGCAGAGAACCGGACACGGATGGCGTTGGAGGCAAAAAGTTTGCTAAATTTGCACAAACTGAAGAACCAAAAATTGTCATTCAGGCAAATCCAAATTTTGGAGAAAATTAGAAGCAAATTACATTTGACATTGAACCACTTTGCTAGAATGACAGATGCTGGGCTCACGGCGTCTGTGACCGAACCAGGCTCCATCCTGTGCTGCTCTTAGTTGAGAGGTGGCTGTGCAAGAGAACTCGGTGACTCGTGGATGTCTCAGAGAGAGGCACTCATACGGTGACATGTAATAGTTTGGGCGCCCCTGGCAACAATTACTGTTTTTGTGAACACAAGCAAGTTGAAGATGAAATGATCTCTAAAAAGGGCTAAAGTTACAGATGACATTTCTTTTAGATTTTTTTTGCCTAAAATACATTTTCATCTTTTAGATTTTAAAAATTACAAAATGAAAAGGTTTGGGCACCCTGCATGGTGAGTAGCTAGTAGCACATTCTTTTGCAAGTATCACAGCTTGTAAAAGCTTTTTGTAGCCAGACAAGAGTCTTTCAGTTCTTGTATGAGGGATTTTCCTCCATTCTTCTTTGGAGAATTTCTCCAGTTCTGTGAGATTCCTGGGGCGTCTTCCATCCTCTGCTATTTTGAGGTCTGGCCACAGATTTTCAATGATGATCAGATCAGGGGACTGTGAGGGCCATTGTAAAACCTTCAGCTTGCGCCTTTTGAGGTAGTCTATTGTGGATTGTGACGTGTTTAGGATCATTATCCTTATGTAGAAGCCATCATCTTCCTCTTTTCACCTCCAGCTTTTTTACAGATGCTGTTATGTTTGCATCAAGGATTTGTAGAAATTTAATTGAATCCATTCTTCCTTAAACCCGTGAAATGTTCCCCGTGCCATTGGCTGTAGCACAACCCCAAAACATGATTGATCCACACCCATGCTTAATGGTTGACGAGATGTTCTTTTCCTGAAATTGTGCCCCTTTTCCTGCACACATACCTATGATCGTTGTGGCCACAGAGTTCTATTTTACCCTAATCGGCCTACAGGACTTGTTTCCAAAATGCATCAGGCTTGTTTAGATGTTCTTTTGCATACTTTGGACACTTAGTTTTATGGTGAGGACGCAGGAGAGGTTTTCTTCTGATGAATTCTCCATGACGGACATATTTGTGCCAATGTCTCTGAACAGTAGAACAATGCACCGCCACTCTAGAGTCTGCTAAATCTTTCTGAAGATCTTTTGCAGTCAAGCGGGGTTTCTGATTTGCCCATCAATCCTACTAGCAGCTCTTACTGAAATTTTGCTTGATCTTACAGACCTTATCTTGACCTCTAAATGTTCCTGGTAACTGCCATTTCTTAATTACATTTGAAGCTCAGGAAAGGGCAACTTGAAAATGATTTGCTCTCTTCTTATAACCTTCTCCTGCTTTGTGGGTCTCCTACACTTTCAAAGTGCTCGGCCGCTGTTTAGAAGAACCCATGGCTGCTGTTTTTTTTTTTGGCACAAGGTTAGAGGAGGCCGGTTTTTATGAAGCTGAAAAGTTTTCATCACCTGGCCTTTCCTTATGAAGATGGTGAACAATCCATAACCCTAACAGGCTAATTAAGGTCTGAAACCTTGATCAAACTTATCTGCGCTTAATGCCACTCCTATCTCAGCTAGCTAGAGTGAGGGACCTCCCAGGATCATATGTAGATTGAGTCTGGGTTTGTATCTGAAGAGTAAAGAAAATTTGAAGTCTTTCATGACAGAAGGCACATTACTACCGTTAACTGATTTACAAAATAAATTTCTCACATTATCACTTCAATTTCCTTCACCACAATAGGCTTAAGAACTCCATGAGATCTCATCTCCGAGCTGGAGTTACACATAGAGAGTTAACGACCTTCTAGACTCTAATATCTCAACATAAACCGCCAAGAAGAGTACTGACTAAACTCTATCACGAGATATTGGTCGGCTCGACTCCCGTCAAACGAGCTTTTATTTCCAATTGGGAAAAAGACCTAAGCATTAAACTGCAAGATTGGGAGGTGGAACCAATTTATAAGAACACACATGGCCCATCCGGATGTGTGGGAATTCAAGAGAACTCATAAGATTATCACCAGATGGTACACCACTCCAGTCTCGTCACAACTTTGGTAACATAACTCTCCCTCAACCTGTTGGAGATGCTCTAGGGAAACTGGAACGTTCTTGCACATGTGGGGGTCTGGTGACAAGATCCAATCGTTCTGGAAAAATGTGTTGAAAATTATAACTAAAATTTGCAAGCTCTCAAGCCCTCCTACTCCGACACTTATTCTCTTAAATCGGTCAGGTGATAACTCGCATTCAGGACACAAATCTCCGCTCTTGTTTTTAATAGCTGCAGCCAATCTACTTACCCCTCACACTGGCCGGCCCAGAGTTGTCCGAATCTAATAGACTGGACACAGAGAGTCGACAGATTTACCCCATAGAGGAAATAATAACATTCACACGTTTTTCACAGGAGAAGTTCATGACAACCTGGGCCCTGTGGAAATCCTTCAGAGACCGTGCTGATTATCCAGCTTTACTAAGACGACAGAGTATCCCATAAATCACTTTATAGACAACATTGATGGTCAGATATAGACTCACTGATCGATTCCATGTATAGATCATCGTAACCCGCCGATTCCTTCTCTTTCCTCGTGAAAACAACTCCCCTCTCTCATTTTTTACATCTATATTTCGTACTGTTAAAGGTGGGCAGTTGACCTATTCCAGTTACAGCGTTCTATCAACAATAGTTATGCAAAGACTTGTGGTTATTGGTAGAATACCATATCTTTGTTAGATAATTACAATTGATTATTGGTATTTGATGTTCCTCTGTAACAATGCTACCAAATTTCTCAACAATGCTCAGCACTAACTTGTTCTACACCACCATCTGTTATTTCTTGGTTCTCAGTATGTGTAAAATCAATAAAACGATGTTTAAAACAAAGTTATCTGAGCACACAAATCTCCACGGGTTCCCCCAAACTTTTGAACTTTTTTAAAGTAAAAAAAAAAAAACACAAAAAAAAAAATATATATATATTTTTTGCCTAAAATACAAAGGAAATGTGTCAGCTTTAACTTTAGGCCTTTTACAGATCATTTAATCTTCATCTTTTTTATCTGGTCACAACAACAGTACTCTTGACGAGGGGTGCCCAAACTTTTACCTGCCACTATAGGTGTGGCGCTCAGAGACATCCAAACTTTTCCACTAGTATCAGCAGGTCCTGGTCTGGAGACAGGCCCGCATCCATCATACATTCATAAGCCAAAATGTACAAGGCGGCAACAGTGATTAGTTCTCTAGGGGGCGGCTGATACTTACTACGCCTTGCCGGGGGTCTTTGCTTCATTTGCACTGATGATAAAAAGAGGGAAGAGAATGGAGAACAGGCAGCCACTGCGGAAAACAGAGGAAAAAAAAAAAAAAAATCAGCATCCTGGAGAAATCAGTAATCAATCTGCCAACGCCAAAAATACTAAAAAAATAAAAAAAATAAATCACTAAATACTAACAATGCACCCGTTCATGAACATTACAATACACCAAGGGACAATTTCCAATGCAGATTTCCCCAGAATCTGTTACAAAGCAATGAATATGGTGAAATCTGCTGTGAAAGTTTGCACAAGGATTGTACAAAATCCGCAATATATCCTCGCTGTCGGGGTTGATCCTTAACGTGTGAATACAGTTTCACAATCTCTGTAAATGACTGCACGTCCGTGAACGCAGCCCGATCCCGGCATTATAGCCAGCCAGTGTCCTCCTCTACCTGATGATGTAGGAGGACTGCAGGGCGGTGAGCGAGGCGAGGGGTAAACCAAAGCCAAAGTAATAGGGCCAGTTACGCTCAATGTTCGACAGACGCTGATGCATCTCAATCCCTGGAAGAGAAAGAAAACAAAAGAGGAAAAGAAGACAGAGACAATAAGCAAAGAAACGAGAAAGTGATTGAAAGGGAAAAAGAGAGAAAAAAAGAGGGAAAGAGGCGACCCGGGCAGACAAGCGGTTGTGCCATAGTGCCGGCTCGGAGGGCGATGCCGACATTTGACATTAGACGTCTCGTTACCTTTGTTGAACCATCGGTATTCGAAGCAGTAGAGCGAGTAGAGCAGCGACATGTGCAGCAGACTGATGAGCTGTCCGATCACTTCTATGGGGAAGAGGCTGACAAACATGCCCTGTAGTCAGACAGGAGACGAGGCTCAGCACTGACATCCGCGCACTTACCCTCCCGATGTCCTCGGCCGGCGCTCGTCTGTAGGGAGGACGTTACCTGGATGAGGAACAGCGCCTGCAGCAGGAGGTTGAACAACATGTCAGCGATGATCTTACTGACGCTGGGGAAGGGCTGTGCTTTCCTCCCGGACATCTCAAAAGCCAAATCTGCAATGTCCTGGAAAGAAAACAGAACATTCATTATGACCAAAGTCTGAACGCAGGAAGGTGTCGCGTGTCTGCTCATGGACCAAGTACGTCACGGCCCGAGGACCTTGAGGTCACATTATAAATGGTCCTTCTCTTAGAGGGATAATACTGGAAATGGTCCTCATGTTATCCCCCTCCTCACCACCAGAGAATACAGGTGCCCCCTTATTGTCACATTTAGGGGTGAATATGAGCAGCTGTTCATCTAGTCGCCCCTGCATCTGAGCAGCTCTTCTGAGTCACATGTATTCCAGTGTTTCAGACACAATATTTTATTTATTTTATAGAAAATGTATATTTTCCATTTAAAAGAAAATGGTTTATGACCGGTATGAGTAACACTGCAATACGCGATCTGTCCTCCCATATTCTGCAGATATAGAAGGCAGAGAAAACCAATGCTGTAATATGGGCCAGAACCTGCACCTTCTACCCTCAGAAATGACATGACGGCACCAAGAACAAGGGGTGGAGATCACAGCATGGAGACGTCACTCACTGCACAAGATGACAAAACAACACAATCACTTCAGTCTGGAGTCTGAGCCTCGTGCACCGACACCGACACCTCGGGCACAAATCCCGGCACCTCCGGCCTCGTGCACAAACCCCCGCACCTCCGGCCTCGTGCACAAACCCCGGCACCTCCGGCCTCGTGCACAAACCCCGGCACCTCCGGCCTCGTGCACAAACCCCGGCACCTCCGGCCTCGTGCACAAACCCCGGCACCTCCGGCCTCCTGCACAAACCCCGGCACCTCCGGCCTCGTGCACAAACCCCGGCACCTCCGGCCTCGTGCACAAACCCCGGCACCTCCGGCCTCGTGCACAAACCCCGGCACCTCCGGCCTCGTGCACAAACCCCGGCACCTCCGGCCTCGTGCACAAACCCCGGCACCTCCGGCCTCGTGCACAAACCCCGGCACCTCCGGCCTCCTGCACAAACCCCGGCACCTCCGGCCTCCTGCACAAACCCCGGCACCTCCGGCCTCCTGCACAAACCCCGGCACCTCCGGCCTCCTGCACAAACCCCGGCACCTCCGGCCTCCTGCACAAACCCCGGCACCTCCGGCCTCCTGCACAAACCCCGGCACCTCCGGCCTCCTGCACAAACCCCGGCACCTCCGGCCTCCTGCACAAACCCCGGCACCTCCGGCCTCCTGCACAAACCCCGGCACCTCCGGCCTTCTGCACAAACCCCGGCACCTCCGGCCTCCTGCACAAACCCCGACACCTCCGGCCTCCTGCACAAACCCCGGCACCTCCGGCCTCCTGCACAAACCCCGGCACCTCCGGCCTCCTGCACAAACCCCGGCACCTCCGGCACAAATCCCAGCACCTCCGGCACCGACACAGACACCTCTGACCTCGGCTGCTGTCACTGGGGTTATTAATGGTCGTCTGAGGAAGGTTCTGCCTCTGATTGTACAAATCATCAGGATCCGCTGCCGGCAGCTCCTGTGTAATCACCGACCAATGACGTACCCAATGGAGACAAGAGTGCAGACGCTGCCGGCAGCTCCTGTGTAATCACCGACCAATGATGTCCCCAATTTGTGCCCGATGGAGACAAGTCCGAAAGCGCTGTCCTGTGGCTGCAGGGTCTCCGGACTTGTCTCCATCACGTACATCGGGGACGTCATTGGTCGGTGATTACACAGGATCTTCCGGCAGCAGATCCTGATGATTTGTACATTCAGCAGCAGAACCTTCCTCAGACGACCATTAATAACCCCAGTGACAGCAGCCGAGGTTGGAGGTGAAGAATTTCTGCACGAGGCTCAGACTCCAGATGTTCTAAACATTTTGTTCTGTTATTTTCGGCATTTGTAGATGACGTCTCCACCCGGCGATTTCCATCATTCCACCACTTTTCCTTCTTGGTGCTGCAGTTCCAATGCTGGTGTAAATCTTCTGATTGGAGAACTTCTCACCTGGAACCAGATGGCATTCACCACCTTGCTGAGCACAAACAGAGGAAGGACCCAGAGCGCGCTGAACACAGACATGAGGATAAACTCCAGCCAGGACCACACATCTCCATGGAGGGAAGGGTCACCTGAAAAGAGAGGCGATCAGTGCGGCCCCTCATCTCCCTGCATCAGCAGCGAGGGCAGAGATCGGCTATAATCAGAATCATCATGAAGACTTTCTATCAGAACTGCAGCGTTATTATGTCCCAGAGGACACTCACCGATTATTCTCGCAGTGACGGATTGCAGGAGGGGGATGAACATTCGGTAGAACAAGAAGAGACTGAGCTGCAAGAAAACCACAGACAAAAACATAGCGAGTGACAACGGCGAGCGAAAATTCACCCGACACCCAGAATAAAACATGCAAGTTACGCGTACGGAACGGCTGCTCGTCAGATCTTGTGCGATTTTTATACTAAAATCAAACACTTGGCTGACGGTTTTCCCCCATGTTTTATCATAGACTGTGATCCAATTCTGCATTAACGGTACAAAACATGTGCAAAATGCGCAGGTGTTAAAGGGATTGTCCGGTGTGCTGATAAAAGTCGTTGTGGTGTGCAATGCGCACACTGTCAGGATTCACCCGTTTTGCCAGAGCACAGGCAGTCATGTAACCACAAACATACGACTTACATTAATCCAGGGACCTCGTGTAGGCATGTGAAACATGGAAGTAAATTGCAGATTTGCAGTCGAGTGACGACTCGCTCTCACCGGCAATACCTTCGAATCCTGACAGTGCGCACTGCAAGCTGGCAGGATTCAGTTTTATAACCCCTTTAATGAGTTATTCCTAAAATATAATTTATCCCCGTCCAGCGCTGTACTGAGCAGTCCCATACACAATGAATGGAACGAAGGTTGGGAATGCGCACCTCCACTCCATTCAAAATGGAGCTCTGCAGAGCCTCATCCTCAAAAAAAAAAAAAAAAAAACTGGGTGGTCCCATCCTCAAAAACACTGGGTGGTCCCATCCTCAAAAAACACTGGGTGGTCCCATCCTCAAAAAACACTGGGTGGTCCCATCCTCAAAAAACACTGGGTGGTCCCATCCTCAAAAAACACTGGGTGGTCCCATCCTCAAAAAACACTGGGTGGTCCCATCCTCAAAAAACACTGGGTGGTCCCATCCTCAAAAAACACTGGGTGGTCCCATCCTCAAAAAACACTGGGTGGTCCCATCCTCAAAAAACACTGGGTGGTCCCATCCTCAAAAAACACTGGGTGGTCCCATCCTCAAAAAACACTGGGTGGTCCCATCCTCAAAAAACACTGGGTGGTCCCATCCTCAAAAAACACTGGGTGGTCCCATCCTCAAAAAACACTGGGTGGTCCCATCCTCAAAAAACACTGGGTGGTCCCATCCTCAAAAAACACTGGGTGGTCCCATCCTCAAAAAACACTGGGTGGTCCCATCCTCAAAAAACACTGGGTGGTCCCATCCTCAAAAAACACTGGGTGGTCCCATCCTCAAAAAACACTGGGTGGCCCCATCCTCAAAAAACACTGGGTGGCCCCATCCTCAAAAAACACTGGGTGGCCCCATCCTCAAAAAACACTGGGTGGCCCCATCCTCAAAAAACACTGGGTGGTCCAAGAGGTAATCAACAAGTCATCCCTACAGCAGATATGGGATAACTTGCTTTATTGGGAATAACCCTTTAAGAACGCCGTAACGGGGTGGAAGATTCATTCCCTTTAATAACCAGCTACTTACCCAGAAGACTCCGCCGTTCCAAGCACAACACTGGAATATCCGGGTGACGATGCGAGGCTCACTGTGAACAGAAGAGGAAATCTGAGCGACAACCCAGATCGTCCCATTCCACAGCTCCCAGAGCGGAAGCATCGCCCATCGTTCCCCAGCCGCCTGCCCCGATGAGAGTGATACTTCCACATCAGGACCACAACACAACACCCTGCTGTACCCGGAATAACGCGGCTCACCTCTCCGGCTTTCTCTCTTCGCTTTGGGCTCTGCGTTGAGCCAACGCGCTGCTCGCACGTCTCTTCCGCTGCTCCTCTCGCCTCTGCTGAATCCGGGCATCTAGCTTGGAAATCGTACAAATTCCCCAAATGGAGTCTTTAATACCCTGCGGGACGGAACGACAGTGTCCGATAAATAACTAAAAGATCAATAAAGAGTTCACCTGGAATCAAAGACGAATACAATAAAAGACGACAGAAGAAACGACACCGCTGCAGCCGATCAGAGACTACGTCAGTGTGAAGGAAAAACCATCAAAAGGTGAAAACGAAAACGCGATATAGCAGATTATATATCATGTAACGCCACGGAGCGGCCGATCTGACTGCACCAAGCGGCAATGAGGCTTGTTATCTGCAGCCGGGCTGTGGAGACGGAGACGGTGCCACGGAAATTGAGCAGTCAGAGTCGGAGGTTTGGGTAACCGACTCCACAGCCCTGGTCTGCGGGACGAGATATAGTTTTGAAAGGCACAATTCTATACAGAAACCCAAGCTACATCCTGTATTATACTCCAGAGCTGCACTCACTATTCTGCTGGTGCAGTCACTGTGTACATACATTACTGATCCTGAGTTACATCCTGCATTATACTCCAGAGCTGCACTCACTATTCTGCTGGTGCAGTCACTGTGTACATACATTACATTACTGATCCTGAGTTACATCCTGTATTATACTCCAGAGCTGCACTCACTATTCTGCTGGTGCAGTCACTGTGTACATACATTACATTACTGATCCTGAGTTACATCCTGCATTATACTCCAGAGCTGCACTCACTATTCTGCTGGTGCAGTCACTGTGTACATACATTACATTACTGATCCTGAGTTACATCCTGTATTATACTCCAGAGCTGCACTCACTATTCTGCTGGTGCAGTCACTGTGTACATACATTACTGATCCTGAGTTACATCCTGCATTATACTCCAGAGCTGCACTCACTATTCTGCTGGTGCAGTCACTGTGTACATACATTACATTACTGATCCTGAGTTACATCCTGTATTATCCTCCAGAGCTGCACTCACTATTCTGCTGGTGCAGTCACTGTGTACATACATTACATTACTGATCCTGAGTTACATCCTGTATTACACTCCAGAGCTGCACTCACTATTCTGCTGGTGCAGTCACTGTGTGCATACATTACATTACTGATCCTGAGTTACATCCTGTATTATACCCCAGAGCTGCACTCACTATTCTGCTGCTGCAGTCACTGTGTACATACATTACATTACTGATCCTGAGTTACATCCTGTATTATACTCCAGAGCTGCACTCACTATTCTGCTGGTGCAGTCACTGTGTGCATACATTACATTACTGATCCTGAGTTACATCCTGTATTATACTCCAGAGCTGCACTCACTATTTTGCTGGTGCAGTCACTGTGTACATACATTACTGATCCCGAGTTACATCCTGTATTATACCCCAGAGCTGCACTCACTGTTCTGCTGGTGCAGTCACTGTGTACATACATTACTGATCCTGAGTTACCTCCTGTATTATACCCCAGAGCTGCACTCACTATTCTGCTGGTGCAGTCACTGTGTACATACATTACTGATCCTGAGTTACATCCTGTATTATACTGCAGAGCTGCACTCACTATTCTGCTGGTGCAGTCACTGTGTACATACATTACATTACTGATCCTGAGTTACATCCTGTATTATACCCCAGAGCTGCACTCGCTATTCTGCTGGTGCAGTCACTGTGTACATACATTACATTACTGATCCTGAGTTACCTCCTGTATTATACCCCAGAGCTGCACTCGCTATTCTGCTGGTGCTGTCCCTGTGTACATACATTACATTACTGATCCTGAGTTACATCCTGTATTATACTGCAGAGCTGCACTCACTATTCTGCTGGTGCAGTCACTGTGTACATACATTACATTACTGATCCTGAGTTACATCCTGTATTATACCCCAGAGCTGCACTCGCTATTCTGCTGGTGCAGTCACTGTGTACATACATTACATTACTGATCCTGAGTTACCTCCTGTATTATACCCCAGAGCTGCACTCGCTATTCTGCTGGTGCTGTCCCTGTGTACATACATTACATTACTGATCCTGAGTTACATCCTGTATTATACTGCAGAGCTGCACTCACTATTCTGCTGGTGCAGTCACTGTGTACATACATTACATTACTGATCCTGAGTTACATCCTGTATTATACCCCAGAGCTGCACTCGCTATTCTGCTGGTGCAGTCACTGTGTACATACATTACATTACTGATCCTGAGTTACCTCCTGTATTATACCCCAGAGCTGCACTCGCTATTCTGCTGGTGCTGTCCCTGTGTACATACATTACTAGGGCAGCCCTGTACACAGGCAGTATATTCAGGTCCATCCACCTTGCTGTCATCCCTTAGTCATCTGGGTGATGTGCAGGCTCTTGATGTCGCGCCTTTGTCCGCACTGGTATAACGGCTTCCCCCAGTGACAGCTGTGCACTCACCCGCACAAGGTCTTGGAGGAAACTTTTCAAGCTGTCGGCCATTTTCCTCTTCTTTACCCTATAAGCGTCCTGACCATCAGCTGCACGGAGCGGGGAAGTGTGAGGGGCCAGAACGGGTCATCATGGAGGAAGCGGGCGAACCAGCCGACCTGAAAGTCAGGGACAAGGAGGTTATAGAGAGTGATCACAGGGAGATCAGGAGGAGGTGCAGCTGAGGCACCAGGTTATTATCGCTCATCATACGACACGTCCGTCCTCCAGGAATCCTCATGCTGCAGCCGCAGTCGCTCTATTCCAGGATCTCTGCTTGCTGGGAATTGGTGGAAATATTCCTGCCGACCTCCAGACACTGAAAACCTACAACCACGATCCGAGGCCTGAAAAATGTGCCTCTCCAGGCGTAGAACTACAACTCCCAGCATTCCCTGACACGATGTATGCAGTGTAGATCAGTGATCTCTAAGCTGTGGCTCTCCGGACAGAAAAACTACAACTCCCAGCATCCCCTGACTCCCTGTATACAGTCTAGATCAGTGATCTACAATTGTTGACATCCAGAAATTGTAGCAAAATGAAAACTCCCATCATCTGGGCTGTATACAGGGTGTCGGGGCATGCTGGGGGTTGTAGTTTGGAGATCACTGATCTGGGCTGTATACAGGGTGTCGGGGAATGCTGGGGGTTGTAGTTTGGAGATCACTGATCTGGGCTGTATGCAGGGTGTCGGGGCATGCTGGGGGTTGTAGTTTGGAGATCACTGATCTGGGCTGTATACAGGGTGTCGGGGCATGCTGGGGGTTGTAGTTTGGTGATCACTGATCTGGGCTGTATACAGGGTGTCGGGGCATGCTGGGGGTTGTAGTTTGGTGATCACTGATCTGGGCTGTATACAGGGTGTCGGGGCATGCTGGGGGTTGTAGTCTGGAGATCACTGATCTGAGCTGTATACAGGGTGTCGGGGCATGCTGGGGGTTGTAGTTTGGAGATCACTGATCTTGGCTGTATACAGGGTGTCGGGGCATGCTGGGGGTTGTAGTTTGGTGATCACTGATCTGGGCTGTATACAGGGTGTCGGGGCATGCTGGGGGTTGTAGTTTGGTGATCACTGATCTGGGCTGTATACAGGGTGTCGGGGCATGCTGGGGGTTGTAGTTTGGTGATCACTGATCTGGGCTGTATACAGGGTGTCGGGGCATGCTGGGGGTTGTAGTTTGGTGATCACTGATCTGGGCTGTATACAGGGTGTCGGGGCATGCTGGGGGTTGTAGTTTGGTGATCACTGATCTGGGCTGTATACAGGGTGTCGGGGCATGCTGGGAGTTGTAGTTTGGTGATCACTGATCTGGGCTGTATACAGGGTGTCGGGGCATGCTGGGGGTTGTAGTTTGGTGATCACTGATCTGTATACAGGGTGTCGGGGCATGCTGGGGGTTGTAGTTTGGAGATCACTGATCTGGGCTGTATACAGGGTGTCGGGGCATGCTGGGGGTTGTAGTTTGGTGATCACTGATCTGGGCTGTATACAGGGTGTCGGGGCATGCTGGGGGTTGTAGTTTGGTGATCACTGATCTGGGCTGTATACAGGGTGTCGGGGCATGCTGGGGGTTGTAGTTTGGTGATCACTGATCTGGGCTGTATACAGGGTGTCGGGGCATGCTGGGGGTTGTAGTTTGGTGATCACTGATCTGGGCTGTATACAGGGTGTCGGGGCATGCTGGGGGTTGTAGTTTGGAGATCACTGATCTGGGCTGTATACAGGGTGTCGGGGCATGCTGGGGGTTGTAGTTTGGTGATCACTGATCTGGGCTGTATACAGGGTGTCGGGGCATGCTGGGGGTTGTAGTTTGGTGATCACTGATCTGAGCTGTATACAGGGTGTCGGGGCATGCTGGGGGTTGTAGTTTGGTGATCACTGATCTGAGCTGTATACAGGGTGTCGGGGCATGCTGGGGGTTGTAGTCTGGAGATCACTGATCTGGGCTGTATACAGGGTGTCGGGGCATGCTGGGGGTTGTAGTCTGGAGATCACTGATCTGGGCTGTATACAGGGTGTCGGGGCATGCTGGGGGTTGTAGTTTGGTGATCACTGATCTGGGCTGTATACAGGGTGTCGGGGCATGCTGGGGGTTGTAGCTTGGTGATCACTGATCTGGGCTGTATACAGGGTGTCGGGGCATGCTGGGGGTTGTAGTTTGGTGATCACTGATCTGGGCTGTATACAGGGTGTCGGGGCATGCTGGGGGTTGTAGCTTGGTGATCACTGATCTGGGCTGTATACAGGGTGTCGGGGCATGCTGGGGGTTGTAGTTTGGAGATCACTGATCTGAGCTGTATACAGGGTGTCGGGGCATGCTGGGGGTTGTAGTTTGGTGATCACTGATCTGGGCTGTATACAGGGTGTCGGGGCATGCTGGGGGTTGTAGTTTGGAGATCACTGATCTGGGCTGTATACAGGGTATCGGGGCATGCTGGGGGTTGTAGTTTGGAGATCACTGATCTGGGCTGTATACAGGGTGTCGGGGCATGCTGGGGGTTGTAGTTTGGTGATCACTGATCTGAGCTGTATACAGGGTGTCGGGGCATGCTGGGGGTTGTAGTTTGGTGATCACTGATCTGAGCTGTATACAGGGTGTCGGGGCATGCTGGGGGTTGTAGTCTGGAGATCACTGATCTGGGCTGTATACAGGGTGTCGGGGCATGCTGGGGGTTGTAGTTTGGTGATCACTGATCTGAGCTGTATACAGGGTGTCGGGGCATGCTGGGGGTTGTAGTTTGGTGATCACTGATCTGGGCTGTATACAGGGTGTCGGGGCATGCTGGGGGTTGTAGTTTGGAGATCACTGATCTGGGCTGTATACAGGGTGTCGGGGCATGCTGGGGGTTGTAGTTTGGAGATCACTGATCTGGGCTGTATACAGGGTGTCGGGGCATGCTGGGGGTTGTAGTTTGGAGATCACTGATCTGGGCTGTATACAGGGTGTCGGGGCATGCTGGGGGTTGTAGTTTGGAGATCACTGATCTGGGCTGTATACAGGGTGTCGGGGCATGCTGGGGGTTGTAGTTTGGTGATCACTGATCTGGGCTGTATACAGGGTGTCGGGGCATGCTGGGGGTTGTAGTCTGGAGATCACTGATCTGGGCTGTATACAGGGTGTCGGGGCATGCTGGGGGTTGTAGTTTGGAGATCACTGATCGGGGCTGTATACAGGGTGTCGGGGCATGCTGGGGGTTGTAGTTTGGTGATCACTGATCTGGGCTGTATGCAGGGTGTCGGGGCATGCTGGGGGTTGTAGTTTGGTGATCACTGATCTGGGCTGTATACAGGGTGTCGGGGCATGCTGGGGGTTGTAGTTTGGAGATCACTGATCTGAGCTGTATACAGGGTGTCGGGGCATGCTGGGGGTTGTAGTTTGGTGATCACTGATCTGGGCTGTATGCAGGGTGTCGGGGCATGCTGGGGGTTGTAGTTTGGAGATCACTGATCTGAGCTGTATACAGGGTGTCGGGGCATGCTGGGGGTTGTAGTTTGGTGATCACTGATCTGGGCTGTATACAGGGTGTCGGGGCATGCTGGGGGTTGTAGTTTGGAGATCACTGATCTGGGCTGTATACAGGGTGTCGGGGCATGCTGGGGGTTGTAGTCTGGAGATCACTGATCGCGGCTGTATACAGGGTGTCGGGGCATGCTGGGGGTTGTAGTTTGGAGATCACTGATCTGGGCTGTATACAGGGTGTCGGGGCATGCTGGGGGTTGTAGTTTGGTGATCACTGATCTGAGCTGTATACAGGGTGTCGGGGCATGCTGGGGGTTGTAGTTTGGTGATCACTGATCTGTATACAGGGTGTCGGGGCATGCTGGGGGTTGTAGTTTGGTGATCACTGATCTGGGCTGTATACAGGGTGTCGGGGCATGCTGGGGGTTGTAGTCTGGAGATCACTGATCTGGGCTGTATACAGGGTGTCGGGGCATGCTGGGGGTTGTAGTCTGGAGATCACTGATCTGAGCTGTATACAGGGTGTCGGGGCATGCTGGGGGTTGTAGTCTGGAGATCACTGATCTGGGCTGTATACAGGGTGTCGGGGCATGCTGGGGGTTGTAGTCTGGAGATCACTGATCTGAGCTGTATACAGGGTGTCGGGGCATGCTGGGGGTTGTAGTTTGGTGATCACTGATCTGAGCTGTATACAGGGTGTCGGGGCATGCTGGGGGTTGTAGTTTGGTGATCACTGATCTGGGCTGTATACAGGGTGTCGGGGCATGCTGGGGGTTGTAGTTTGGTGATCACTGATCTGAGATATATACAGGGTGTCGGGGCATGCTGGGAGTTGTAGTTTGGTGATCACTGATCTGGGCTGTATACAGGGTGTCGGGGCATGCTGGGGGTTGTAGTTTGGTGATCACTGATCTGTATACAGGGTGTCGGGGCATGCTGGGGGTTGTAGTTTGGAGATCACTGATCTGGGCTGTATACAGGGTGTCGGGGCATGCTGGGGGTTGTAGTTTGGTGATCACTGATCTGGGCTGTATACAGGGTGTCGGGGCATGCTGGGGGTTGTAGTTTGGAGATCACTGATCTGAGCTGTATACAGGGTGTCGGGGCATGCTGGGGGTTGTAGTTTGGAGATCACTGATCTGGGCTGTATACAGGGTGTCGGGGCATGCTGGGGGTTGTAGTTTGGTGATCACTGATCTGGGCTGTATACAGGGTGTCGGGGCATGCTGGGGGTTGTAGCTTGGTGATCACTGATCTGGGCTGTATACAGGGTGTCGGGGCATGCTGGGAGTTGTAGTTTGGTGATCACTGATCTGGGCTGTATACAGGGTGTCGGGGCATGCTGGGGGTTGTAGTTTGGTGATCACTGATCGGGGCTGTATACAGGGTGTCGGGGCATGCTGGGGGTTGTAGTTTGGAGATCACTGATCTGAGCTGTATACAGGGTGTCGGGGCATGCTGGGGGTTGTAGTTTGGAGATCACTGATCTGGGCTGTATACAGGGTGTCGGGGCATGCTGGGGGTTGTAGTCTGGAGATCACTGATCGCGGCTGTATACAGGGTGTCGGGGCATGCTGGGGGTTGTAGTTTGGAGATCACTGATCTGGGCTGTATACAGGGTGTCGGGGCATGCTGGGGGTTGTAGTTTGGTGATCACTGATCTGAGCTGTATACAGGGTGTCGGGGCATGCTGGGGGTTGTAGTTTGGTGATCACTGATCTGGGCTGTATACAGGGTGTCGGGGCATGCTGGGGGTTGTAGTTTGGTGATCACTGATCTGAGCTGTATACAGGGTGTCGGGGCATGCTGGGGGTTGTAGTTTGGTGATCACTGATCTGGGCTGTATACAGGGTGTCGGGGCATGCTGGGGGTTGTAGTTTGGAGATCACTGATCTGGGCTGTATACAGGGTGTCGGGGCATGCTGGGGGTTGTAGTTTGGAGATCACTGATCTGAGCTGTATACAGGGTGTCGGGGCATGCTGGGGGTTGTAGTTTGGAGATCACTGATCTGGGCTGTATACAGGGTGTCGGGGCATGCTGGGGGTTGTAGTTTGGTGATCACTGATCTGAGCTGTATACAGGGTGTCGGGGCATGCTGGGGGTTGTAGTTTGGAGATCACTGATCTGGGCTGTATACAGGGTGTCGGGGCATGCTGGGGGTTGTAGTTTGGTGATCACTGATCTGGGCTGTATACAGGGTGTCGGGGCATGCTGGGGGTTGTAGTTTGGTGATCACTGATCTGGGCTGTATACAGGGTGTCGGGGCATGCTGGGGGTTGTAGTTTGGTGATCACTGATCTGAGCTGTATACAGGGTGTCGGGGCATGCTGGGGGTTGTAGTTTGGAGATCACTGATCTGGGCTGTATACAGGGTGTCGGGGCATGCTGGGGGTTGTAGTTTGGTGATCACTGATCTGGGCTGTATACAGGGTGTCGGGGCATGCTGGGGGTTGTAGTTTGGTGATCACTGATCTGGGCTGTATACAGGGTGTCGGGGCATGCTGGGGGTTGTAGTTTGGTGATCACTGATCTGAGCTGTATACAGGGTGTCGGGGCATGCTGGGGGTTGTAGTTTGGAGATCACTGATCTGGGCTGTATACAGGGTGTCGGGGCATGCTGGGGGTTGTAGTTTGGTGATCACTGATCTGGGCTGTATACAGGGTGTCGGGGCATGCTGGGGGTTGTAGTTTGGAGATCACTGATCTGGGCTGTATACAGGGTGTCGGGGCATGCTGGGGGTTGTAGTTTGGTGATCACTGATCTGAGCTGTATACAGGGTGTCGGGGCATGCTGGGGGTTGTAGTTTGGAGATCACTGATCTGGGCTGTATACAGGGTGTCGGGGCATGCTGGGGGTTGTAGTCTGGAGATCACTGATCTGGACTGTATACAGGGTGTCGGGGCATGCTGGGGGTTGTAGTTTGGTGATCACTGATCTGGGCTGTATACAGGGTGTCGGGGCATGCTGGGGGTTGTAGTTTGGTGATCACTGATCTGGGCTGTATACAGGGTGTCGGGGCATGCTGGGGGTTGTAGTTTGGTGATCACTGATCTGAGCTGTATACAGGGTGTCGGGGCATGCTGGGGGTTGTAGTTTGGTGATCACTGATCTGTATACAGGGTGTCGGGGCATGCTGGGGGTTGTAGTCTGGAGATCACTGATCTGGGCTGTATACAGGGTGTCGGGGCATGCTGGGGGTTGTAGTTTGGTGATCACTGATCTGAGCTGTATACAGGGTGTCGGGGCATGCTGGGGGTTATAGTTTGGTGATCACTGATCTGTATACAGGGTGTCGGGGCATGCTGGGGGTTGTAGTTTGGTGATCACTGATCTGAGCTGTATGCAGGGTGTCGGGGCATGCTGGGGGTTGTAGTCTGGAGATCACTGATCTGGGCTGTATACAGGGTGTCGGGGCATGCTGGGGGTTGTAGTCTGGAGATCACTGATCTGAGCTGTATACAGGGTGTCGGGGCATGCTGGGGGTTGTAGTTTGGTGATCACTGATCTGAGCTGTATACAGGGTGTCGGGGCATGCTGGGGGTTGTAGTTTGGTGATCACTGATCTGGGCTGTATACAGGGTGTCGGGGCATGCTGGGGGTTGTAGTTTGGTGATCACTGATCTGAGATATATACAGGGTGTCGGGGCATGCTGGGAGTTGTAGTTTGGTGATCACTGATCTGGGCTGTATACAGGGTGTCGGGGCATGCTGGGGGTTGTAGTCTGGAGATCACTGATCTGGGCTGTATACAGGGTGTCGGGGCATGCTGGGGGTTGTAGTTTGGAGATCACTGATCTGAGCTGTATACAGGGTGTCGGGGCATGCTGGGGGTTGTAGTTTGGAGATCACTGATCTGGGCTGTATACAGGGTGTCGGGGCATGCTGGGGGTTGTAGTTTGGTGATCACTGATCTGGGCTGTATACAGGGTGTCGGGGCATGCTGGGGGTTGTAGTCTGGAGATCACTGATCTGGGCTGTATACAGGGTGTCGGGGCATGCTGGGGGTTGTAGTTTGGTGATCACTGATCTGGGCTGTATACAGGGTGTCGGGGCATGCTGGGAGTTGTAGTTTGGTGATCACTGATCTGGGCTGTATACAGGGTGTCGGGGCATGCTGGGGGTTGTAGTTTGGAGATCACTGATCTGAGCTGTATACAGGGTGTCGGGGCATGCTGGGGGTTGTAGTTTGGTGATCACTGATCTGGGCTGTATACAGGGTGTCGGGGCATGCTGGGGGTTGTAGTTTGGAGATCACTGATCTGGGCTGTATACAGGGTGTCGGGGCATGCTGGGGGTTGTAGTCTGGAGATCACTGATCGCGGCTGTATACAGGGTGTCGGGGCATGCTGGGGGTTGTAGTTTGGTGATCACTGATCTGAGCTGTATGCAGGGTGTCGGGGCATGCTGGGGGTTGTAGTTTGGAGATCACTGATCTGGGCTGTATACAGGGTGTCGGGGCATGCTGGGGGTTGTAGTTTGGTGATCACTGATCTGAGCTGTATGCAGGGTGTCGGGGCATGCTGGGGGTTGTAGTTTGGAGATCACTGATCTGGGCTGTATACAGGGTGTCGGAGCATGCTGGGGGTTGTAGTCTGGAGATCACTGATCTGAGCTGTATACAGGGTGTCGGGGCATGCTGGGGGTTGTAGTTTGGTGATCACTGATCTGTATACAGGGTGTCGGGGCATGCTGGGGGTTGTAGTTTGGCGATCACTGATCTGAGCTGTATACAGGGTGTCGGGGCATGCTGGGGGTTGTAGTTTGGTGATCACTGATCTGAGATATATACAGGGTGTCGGGGCATGCTGGGGGTTGTAGTTTGGAGATCACTGATCTGAGCTGTATACAGGGTGTCGGGGCATGCTGGGGGTTGTAGTTTGGTGATCACTGATCTGAGCTGTATACAGGGTGTCGGGGCATGCTGGGGGTTGTAGTTTGGTGATCACTGATCTGTATACAGGGTGTCGGGGCATGCTGGGGGTTGTAGTCTGGAGATCACTGATCTGGGCTGTATACAGGGTGTCGGGGCATGCTGGGGGTTGTAGTTTGGTGATCACTGATCTGTATACAGGGTGTCGGGGCATGCTGGGGGTTGTAGTTTGGAGATCACTGATCTGGGCTGTATACAGGGTGTCGGGGCATGCTGGGGGTTGTAGTTTGGTGATCACTGATCTGAGATATATACAGGGTGTCGGGGCATGCTGGGGGTTGTAGTTTGGTGATCACTGATCTGAGCTGTATACAGGGTGTCGGGGCATGCTGGGGGTTGTAGTTTGGTGATCACTGATCTGGGCTGTATACAGGGTGTCGGGGCATGCTGGGGGTTGTAGTTTGGTGATCACTGATCTGGGCTGTATACAGGGTGTCGGGGCATGCTGGGGGTTGTAGTTTGGTGATCACTGATCTGGGCTGTATACAGGGTGTCGGGGCATGCTGGGGGTTGTAGTTTGGTGATCACTGATCTGAGCTGTATGCAGGGTGTCGGGGCATGCTGGGGGTTGTAGTTTGGTGATCACTGATCTGGGCTGTATACAGGGTGTCGGGGCATGCTGGGGGTTGTAGTTTGGTGATCACTGATCTGGGCTGTATACAGGGTGTCGTGGCATGCTGGGGGTTGTAGTTTGGTGATCACTGATCTGGGCTGTATACAGGGTGTCGGGGCATGCTGGGGGTTGTAGTTTGGAGATCACTGATCTGAGCTGTATACAGGGTGTCGGGGCATGCTGGGGGTTGTAGTTTGGTGATCAATAATCTGGGCTGTATACAGGGTGTCGGGGCATGCTGGGGGTTGTAGTTTGGTGATCACTGATCTGGGCTGTATACAGGGTGTCGGGGCATGCTGGGGGTTGTAGTTTGGAGATCACTGATCTTGGCTGTATACAGGGTGTCGGGGCATGCTGGGGGTTGTAGTTTGGTGATCACTGATCTGGGCTGTATACAGGGTGTCGGGGCATGCTGGGGGTTGTAGTTTGGAGATCACTGATCTGGGCTGTATACAGGGTGTCGGGGCATGCTGGGGGTTGTAGTTTGGAGATCACTGATCTGGGCTGTATACAGGGTGTCGGGGCATGCTGGGGGTTGTAGTTTGGTGATCACTGATCTGGGCTGTATACAGGGTGTCGGGGCATGCTGGGGGTTGTAGTTTGGAGATCACTGATCTGGGCTGTATACAGGGTGTCGGGGCATGCTGGGGGTTGTAGTTTGGAGATCACTGATCTGGGCTGTATACAGGGTGTCGGGGCATGCTGGGGGTTGTAGTTTGGTGATCACTGATCTGGGCTGTATACAGGGTGTCGGGGCATGCTGGGGGTTGTAGTTTGGAGATCACTGATCTGGGCTGTATACAGGGTGTCGGGGCATGCTGGGGGTTGTAGTTTGGTGATCACTGATCTGGGCTGTATACAGGGTGTCGGGGCATGCTGGGGGTTGTAGTTTGGAGATCACTGATCTGGGCTGTATACAGGGTGTCGGGGCATGCTGGGGGTTGTAGTCTGGAGATCACTGATCGGGGCTGTATACAGGGTGTCGGGGCTGTATACAGGGTGTCGGGGCATGCTGGGGGTTGTAGTTTGGAGATCACTGATCTGGGCTGTATACAGGGTGTCGGGGCATGCTGGGGGTTGTAGTTTGGTGATCACTGATCTGGGCTGTATACAGGGTGTCGGGCATGCTGGGGGTTGTAGTTTGGAGATCACTGATCTGGGCTGTATACAGGGTGTCGGGGCATGCTGGGGGTTGTAGTTTGGTGATCACTGATCTGGGCTGTATACAGGGTGTCGGGGCATGCTGGGGGTTGTAGTTTGGTGATCACTGATCTGGGCTGTATACAGGGTGTCGGGGCATGCTGGGGGTTGTAGTTTGGTGATCACTGATCTGGGCTGTATACAGGGTGTCGGGGCATGCTGGGGGTTGTAGTTTGGAGATCACTGATCTGGGCTGTATACAGGGTGTCGGGGCATGCTGGGGGTTATAGTTTGGAGATCACTGATCTGGGCTGTATACAGGGTGTCGGGGCATGCTGGGGGTTGTAGTTCTGCTATATTTGCTTGCCGCTCACTGATCTGGGCTGTTTGAGGCCTGAGGATGATCCGTTACAATGTATTAGTGCAGGTAAAGTGTCAGACCGGATACAACTGTAACAAACCCTCAGCTGTGACAACTCATAGGTCAGGACAGGATTGAGGTGATCCTATCGGTGAGTGAGAACTGATACTGGGGGTCGGACGAGGTCTCCATCTATGTTGTGTCGGACAAATCCTATATATATATATATATATATATATATATCCCCATGGCGACCAGCTTGTTGGCAACCGTAACCCATGGCGATGACCAGATAAGCAACAGGCGACCGGCGGAGCATATAATGTACAGAGAGTAAAGCCCCGGGACCCCCGAATACGTCCACACAACATGTCAGCCCCACAGTCACACTGGGCTATCAACCATCCCGGCAGCGCCCGGCACCGGCCGCCATTACAGCAGAACACACGATCATCACCGCGGCCGCTCACCTACTGCTGGACTCTCCCTCCACAGCTGGACCACAACACTCGGGCCGGCCTGCACTGCGCATGTCCAGCGGCCGCGCTGCCTGCTGGGAAATGAAGTCCTGGTAACAACAACTGACTTCTGCGGGGCGCGCTGCATGCCGGGATGTGGTGGTGTCTACACCCCCGCCCGCTGCATGCTGGGACATAGAATCGCGCTGTAGGAGATTTCGCGCGGGATTTTTTCCCGCCTTTTTGTTATCTGGTCACAGAGAATCGTGTTCTGAGTTTTCTGACAGGATTTTTTTTTTTTTACACATAATCTAGTTTCCTGGGCATTTTGCGAAAAATACAGGTACTGCTGAGGAGCCATACTTTAAACCGTGATCGTTGTATGTAAAAACGAGCTGATTCTCCAGGGACGGACGATGGTGACGACGGCAAACAATGGTGACTAAAAAAAAATGTAAAGAAAAAAAATCATTTTCAGTGACCAATAACGGTTTCAACTTTCTGCAGCAAAACCAATTTTTTTTTTATGGAGAAAATGTGGCAATTCTAAATTGTTTTTGTTTGTACATATTCATGTACATCATGCTTTAAATTTCTGTATTATATATCTATCACCTTGTTTTAATTGTTTGCTCTTTGTAGCCCTGTGACAGGAGGACTGACATGGGAGCCTTCAGCCGCCTTCACGTCCTGTTCACACTATCACTCACACGCTGCCATCATATAGTTGTATAATGGCTCCTTAATGTCGCCGTACATTGTGGGGTGGGAAGGGGCTGTTGCGCCTGTTCGCCTCGGACAGATGTGTCGGTATTGGGGCCTCTTCTCCAGGGTCGGACTGGGGTCATGGGGCATTGTCTGCTACGTTGTTACCAGAATCGGTGTTCTGAGGACACCCATACTGTTAACAGTTGTGAGGGAGCACAAAGTCGCTGACTTAATGTCGCCGTACATTGTGGGGTGGGAAGGGGCTGTTGTGCCTGTTCGCCTCGGACAGATGTGTCGGTATTGGGGCCTCTTCTCCAGGGTCGGACTGGGATCATGGGGCATTGTCTGCTACGTTGTTGCCAGAATCGGTGTTTATCTGGTGTTGCCAGAATCTTTATTATGATGGAATATAGGCTGAACTGGATGGACAAATGTCTTTTTTTGGCCTTACTAACTATGTAACTATGGTGTTCTGAGGACACCCATACTGTTAACAGTTGTGAGGGAGCACAAAGTCGCTGACTTAATGTCGCCGTACATTGTGGGGTGGGAAGGGGCTGTTGTGCCTGTTCGCCTCACAGATGTGTCGGTAATGGGGCCTCTACTCCAGGGCCGGACTGGCAAATGCCAGAAGGGCCAGTCTGGTCATGGGCTGCCTTGTCTGCTATGTTGTTACCAGAATCGGTGTTCTGAGGACACCCATACTGTGAGGGAGCACAAAGTCGCTAATGTCGCCGTACATTGTGGGGTGGGAAGAGGCTGTTGTGTCTGTTCGCCTCACAGATGTGTCGGTAATGGGGCCTCTACTCCAGGGCCGGACTGGCAAATGCCAGAAGGGCCGGTCTGGTCGTGGGCTGCCTTGTCTGCTACGTTGTTAATAGAATCCGTGTTCTCAAGACCCCCATACTGTTAAGAGTTGTGATGGAGCACAAAGTCGCTGACTCCGTCACTTACCCCAGCAGCCACCGGTATCATTAGACATATTGGTCTTGTAAAAAATCTTGCTTTCTTCCATCCAGGGTAATATTAGTAATATATCCCATCTGGGCACGAGGACAACATGGGCCTGTGTGATTTCAAGTGTCAGGACTGAATTTCAGCCCCAGTCCGTACCTGGTCTACTCTGTTCCCGGATCTTCTGCCTTATGGCCACAAATCATCCGCCTCTTTGGGACACACCATGTGAGCAGTTTGGGCCATGTTCACACATTTGCAGCTTTTTTTTATGCAAATTTTAAACAGCAAAGTCTGAGATTTCAGAAATCTCCTGCACACATTTTTTGTTTTTTTCCCTGACTGAATTAGAAAACTTCTGCAGACAGTTGTCACTTCTTGTAGCAGTTTTTCACACACACAAACAATGAGGAAGTGCAAAAAACGTAGGTATCAGGTTTTGCTGCGTTTTTAATTCAAAAACCTTCGTTGCATCATGATTTTTTATGCACTAAATGTAACTGATAAAAATGCAAAACCTCCTTTTTTGTAAGCAGCTTCTTTACTTCCAGGAGAGCAGGTTTTGCCTGCAGAAAAAAAACGCAGCAAAAATACAACGTGTAAACGTAGCCTTAAAGGGACACTGTCACCTGAATTTGGAGGGAACAATCTTCAGCCATGGAGGCGGGGTTTTTGGGTGTTTGATTCACCCTTTCCTTACCCGCTGGCTGCATGCTGGCTGCAATATTTGATTGAAGTTTATTCTCTGTCCTCCATAGTACATGCCTGTGCAAGGTAAGATTACCTTGCGCAGGCGTGTACTATGGAGGACAGAGAATGAACTTTAATATTGCAGCCAGCGGGTAAGGAAAGGGTGAATCAAACACCCAAAAACCCCGCCTCCATGGCTGAAGATTGTTCCCTCCAAACTCAGGTGACAGTGTCCCTTTAATGCAAATCTAGCACATGTGCGCCGCTCATTCCATCAGGCTCACTGCATCTCTGAAGCCCGGTGTTTGTTTCCCGGCTTCAGAGGCACCCATGTCCAGAAGACTGCTTCCAGTCATGCGCAGTGCGCAATTCTGAAGCTGAAAAGCGTACACCCGACTTCAGAGTCGCAGCGACACTTTCGGAATGAGCGGCACGCATGAGTGGTGATGACGCCACTCGTGTTAATTTTGTTATCACAACCACAGAGGCATAATATGGAAAGAGGGCTGACTAGTCTGTTGAAAGTAATTCCCCATTTACTAGTCAAAGCACTCATTACCATGGCAAACGGGGACAATATAAATGTTTTTTTTTTTGTTTTGTTTTTTTTTTTAACCCCTTTCCAATAGGCGCTGTACATGTACGGCATCATGAGGGCTCACGCCGAGCGCCGCTGCGACCATGTGCGGGTGTCAGCTGTATGTGAGAGCTGGCACCCTGCAGCCACACCCACGATTTTTTGCTAGCACCGATTGTAGACGTTTAACCCCTCTGATGCCAAAAGTGACAGCGACATTGAGAAGTATCGCACAGGGAGTGAGCTCCCTTTGTACTGATTGTCCCCTTGGTGACTTCTGGCTGCAAGGTCAGCTATATGTCACTGTATAGTAATGGGACAATTATGAAAAAAAAAATTGTTAAAATGTTTAAAAAATAAATAAACGCCAAATAAAGAACAAAAAATGAAAAAAACATTAATCCAATAAATACATTTATGTAAAAAGAACAATAAAAGTACACATTTGGTATCCCCATTGTCTGGAACAACCCGACCTATAAAACTGTCCCACGAGTTAACTCCTTTAGTGAAAACAGTAAAATAAACAAGGCAAAAAACTATGCTTTATCTTCATACCGCCGAACAATAAGTGCAATAAAACAACATCAAAAACACAATGTGAATAAAAATGCTACCTCTGAAAATGTCATCTTGTTCCACAAAAAAACAAGCCACCATACAGCTCCATCAGCAGAACAATAAAAAGCGTATAACTGTCAGAATAAAGTGATGCAAAAACAATTTTTTCTATAAAACGATCTAAATGTGGTATCGCTTTAATCGTACTGAACGAGCCTCAAAAGTAGTTTTCGACCACATATGGGGTATCGGTGAACTCAGGAGAAATTGCACAACAAATTTTGGGGTCCATTTCCTCCTGTTAACCTTGTGAAAATGCAAAATTTGGGGCTACATTTTTTTTCTTTATGGTATAAAATGTCATTTTTGGTTTTTCACTGCTCAATGTTATAAATGTTTGTGAAGTAGTTGGGGGTTCAAGGTGATCACCACACATCTATATAAGTTCCCGGGGGAGGGTCTAGTTTCTAAAATGGTGTCACTGGTGGAGGATTTGCATAGTTTCAGCACAGCAAGGGCTCTCCAAACGCAACATGGGTATGCCAATTATTCCAGAAAATTTTGCATTCAAAAAGTCAAATGATGCTCCTTCCCTTCCAAGCCCTGCCATGCGCCCATACAGTAGTTTATCTTAACATATTTGGTATCCGCGTACTCAGGAGAAATTGCTCAACATATTGTAGGGTCCATTTTCTTCTGTTACCCTTGTGAAAGTAAAAAAAAAAAAAAGGTCTAAATTAACATTTTTATGAAAAAAAGTTAAATGTTTATTTTTTCCTTCCACATTCCATTAAAGGGAATCTGTCACCCCCAAAATCGCGGGTTAGATAAGCCCACCGACATCAGGGGCTTATCCACAGCATTCTGTAATGCTGTAGATAAGCCTCCGATGTATCCTAAAAGATGAGAATAAGAGGTTATATTATACTCACCCAAGGGCGATCCCGCTGCCGGTCCGGGGCCTCCTATCTTCATCAGATGACGTCCTCTTCTGGTCTTCACGCTCCGGCGCAGGCGTACTTTATCTCCCTGTTGAGGGCAGAGCAAAGTAGTGCAATACGCAGGCGCCGGGAAAGGTCAGAGAGGCCCGGTGCCTGCGCACTGCAGTACTTTGCTCTGCCCTCAACAGGGAAAAGTACGCCTGCACAGGAGCCGCAGCGTGAAGACCAGAAGAGGACGTCATCTGATGAAGATGGGAGGCCCCGGACCAGCAGCGGGACCGCCCCTGGGTGAGTATAATATAACCTCTCTTTCTCATCTTTTAGGATACATCGGAGGCTTATCTACAGAATGCTGTAGATAAGCCCCTGATGCCGGTGGACTTACCTCACCCACAATTTTGGGGGTGACAGATTCCCTTTAATTCCTGTGAAGCACCTGAAGGGTTAATTAACTATAATGTGCTTTTGAGCACCTTGATTAAAAGTTTGAAAATTGCAAACTTTTCGCCAAGTTTCCAATTTTTTCCACTAATAAATTAAGTCATATCAAAGAAATGTTACCACTATAATGAAGTACAATATGTCACAAAAAAAAAGCAATCTCAGAATCAGTGGGATCCGTTGCAGCGTTCCAGAGTTGTGAACTCATAAAGTGACAGTGGTCAGTATTGAAAAAAAATTGGCCTGGTAAGGAAGGTGAAAACGAGCTTCAGGGTGAAGGGGTTAAACCTCATTTGTACAGAAAAATGTTATACAGGACTGGTTAGGCAGGGAATTTACTCATAAAGAGCTACGATCGCTCTGATTGGCAGTTTCACTTTCAACAGCCAATCAGAGCGATTTGTAATATTTCACCTATGAGAACTGGTGAAATATTACAATCCAGCCATGGCCGATGCTGCAATATCATCGGCCATGGCTGGAAGCCCTGATCTGCCCCCCACCGCCACCGGTCTCCTCCCCAGTCCTCCGTCCTGTGCTCCGCTCTCCTCCGTCGTCCTGTCTGCTCCCCCCGTGCTCCGATCTCACCACCCCCCCCCGTGCTCCGATTCCCCCCCCCCCCCTCATACTTACCGAGCCTCCCGGTGTCCGTCTTCTCCATGGGCGCTGCCATCTTCAAAATGGCGGGCGCGGAAACGCTGCGTTGTATTTTCCGCAGCATGTCAATTCTTTGTGCGGATTCCGCAGCGTTTTACACCTGTTCCTCAATAGGAATCCGCAGGTGAAATCCGCACAAAAAAACACTGCAAATCCACGGTAAATCCGCAGGTAAAACGCAGTGCCTTTTACCTGTAGATTTTTCAAAATTCGTGCGGAAAAATCTCACACGAATCCGCATCGTGGGCACATAGCCTTAGGGCTTGGGTTGGAAATAGGGTTAAGATTAGGCTTGTGGTTAGGGTTATGGTTAGGGTTAGGGGTGTGTTGGGGTTAAGGTTGGGATTAGGGTTAGGGTTGGGATTGGGGTTACGGGTGTGTTGGGGTTAGGGTTGTGGTTAGGGGTGTGTTGGGGTTAGGGTTGTGATTAGGGTTATGGCTACAGTTGGGACTAGGGTTAGGGATGTGTTGGGGTTACTGTTGGAGTTACAATTGAGGGGTTTCCACTGTTTAGGCACATCAGGGCTCTCCAAACGCAACATGGCGCCACCATTGGCAGGAATCAATCTTGCGTTCAAAAAGTCAAATGGTGCTCCCTCCCTTCCGAGCCCTGACGTGCACCCAAACAGTGGTTTACCCCCACATATGGGGTATCAGTGTACTCTGGAACAAACTCATCAACAAATATTGGGGTCCACTTCTCCTGTTACCCTTGTGAAAATAAAAAATTGCTTACTAAAAGATCATTTTTGAGGAAAGAAACATGATTTTTTATTTTCACGGCTCTGCGTTATAAACTTCTGTGAAGCACTTGGGGGTTTAAAGTGGTCACCGCACATCTAGATAAGTTCCTTGGGGGGTCCAGTTTCCAAAATGGGGTCACTTGTGGGGAGCTCCAATGTTTAGGCACACAGGGGCTCTCCAAATGCGACATGGTGTCCGCTAACGATTGGAGCAAATTTTTCATTCAAAAGTCAAATGGCGCTCCTTCCCTTCTGAGCCTTGCTGTGTGCACAAACAGTGGTTTACCCCCACATGTGAGGTATCATTGCACTCAGGGGAAATTGCCCAACACATTTTAGGATCCATTTTATCCTGTTACCAATGTGAAAATGAAAAAATTGAGGCTAAAAGAATTTTTTTGTGAAAAAAAAAAAAAAAGTGCTTTTTCATTTTTACGGATCAATTTGTGAAGCACCTGGGGGTTCAAAGTGCTCACTATGCATCTAGATAAACTCCTTGGGGGGTCTAGTTTCCAAAATGGGGTCATTTGTGGGGGAGCTCCAATGTTTAGGCACACGGGGGCTCTCCAAACGTGACATGGTGTCCGCTAAAGAGTGGAGCCAATTTTTCATTGAAAAAGTCAAATGGCGCTCCTTCCCTTCCAAGCCCTGCCGTGCGCCCAGACAGTCGTTCCCCCCCTACATATGGGGTATCGGCGTACTAAGGCAAATTGTACAATAACGTTTGGGGTCCAATTTCTCTTTTTACCCTTGGGGAAAATAAAAAAAATTGTTGCTAAAACATCATTTTTGTGACTAAAAAGTTAAATGTTCATTTTTTCCTTCCATGTTGCTTCTGCTGCTGTGAAGCATCTGAAGGGTTAATAAACTTCTTGAATGTGGTTTTGAGTACCTTGAGGGGTGCAGTTTTTAGAATGGTGTCACTTTTGGGTATTTTCAGCCATATAGACCCCTCAAACTGACTTCAAATGTGAGGTGGTCCCTAAAAAAAAATGGTTTTGTAAATTTCGTTGTAAAAATGAGAAATCGCCGGTCAAATTTTAACCCTTATAACTTCCTAGCAAAAAATGTAAAGTAGACGTGTGGGAAATGTTATTTATTAACTATTTTGTGTCACATATCTCTCTGGTTTAACAGAATAAAAATTCAAAATTTGAAAATTGCGAAATTTTCAAAATTTTAGCCAGATTTCAATTTTTTCACAAATAAACGCAAAAATTATTGACCTAAATTTACCGCTAACACGCAGCCCAATATGTCACGAAAAAACATTCTCAGAACCGCTAGGATCCGTTGAAGCATTCCTGAGTTATTACCTCATTAAGGGACACTGGTCAGAATTGCAAGAAACGGCCAGGTCATTAAGGTCAAAATAGGCTGGGTCATGAAGGGGTTAAAAAAAAAAGGTAAATGTCTCCATCTTCCTAATAAACCATGTTTACTTGGATCTGTCCCCAGCACCCGATGTGCTGATATGTGGATCATGCCACATCTCTATTTATACAGCACATAGAACGTATGTATTTTACCTCCACTCAGGACTATTTCTCACCCGGCGGAACACTGGATCCTCGTTACTATGGAAACTACATTAACATGGCAACCCTGTGATGGTCTGTGAATGGGAAGCGGGTGCATTGTGGGAAAACTCATGATAACGTTCAAGGAAGGAGGTGAGTGAAATTCTTTCATTTCGTATTGTTCTAAGGGCTGAATAATTAGACCATACAATAGACTGATGTAAAGGGATTCGTCTCACAGTATTGGATTTGCAGACGATAGCCGAAAAGTAGCATAAAATGCATATAAATGTCTCTTCTATCTGTGTGCTGCAATCCTAACACAATGACGTCGTCGTAATGTTCCATCAATGATTGTTTATGTGGTGTCAGTAGACAACAGGGGGCGCCACGTTGGTTGCTAATGTGTGAGGGAAAAAATGCACAGTGTTATTATCAGACCCGGAGGCTGGTAACAATATAGAGAGCGACAGACACAGTGTTGTAGGGTGTACACCCAATGCCCTGGGCACAGGCCATTGTTAGAAAATGTCTGTGATGTTACAGAAATCACAGACAAATATTAAAAATATATATTCCTTGCAAAGAGCATTAGTCACCGTTACATGGGCGCCAGTTCTAAAATAATTTTGCCGGATGTGTAGGGCATTGAGTTGGTCAAGCTTTGTTCACTTTCACAAATTGGTTGGGCATTGTTTACTTAACATATTACTAATTTAAAGGGAATATGTCTAATAAAAAAAACACTTAGTCTACAGATACGGGGTTAATCTGCAGGTTTATAGCATTCTGATCCTGCCCTGTGCCCGCACTTAGAGCCCCGATGCCAGGAAGAAATTAACTTTCTATCCCCCTCGCTGGCAGCCTCGGTTTTCAGTCATAGGAGTGGTGCTGTCGCGGATTCTGTCACCACTCAGTATATAGAGGGCACTGACTGACAGCTCACTCATCATTTGGACCGGCTGTCAGTCAGTGCTGGGGCTTGGTTTCACCCACTGGCGCCACCCCTGTGACTGAAGCCGAGACGCTGCGAGGGGAGTAAAGTCAATTTCCTCCCGTCAGCGGGGCTCAAAGTTCAGGTGACGGACAGGTTCAGAACGATATTAAAAGGAGGTTTTTGTTTGTTTTTTTGTTGTTGTTTTTTTAAGGAAGTAGTATAACTTTTATCATATGTGGACCTTTGGACAAAATGGGCACGTGTTATGTGAATATTTGATGTCTGTCTATGTAGCAATACTGACTGGTGGATTATCCACGCTTATATTCATAGAATTTATCCCTGTTTTGATATGTCTGATTATGAGCAGCTATAAGGAGATGGGACACATTAGTATTTAGGGCATTTGCGTATATCTAGGGTACCAGTCTCTAGAGTCAGGCAGACACCATAGTAGTGTTTTAGTGGTCAGCCCCTTTCATGCAGACAATCCCTCATAATAATCATAACCACAATCTCCTTTTCACCCACACTTTGAGACTTTGAGATATCATCAACTATTGTCAGTTTACTTCATAGTTTGGATATTGTAACCAATTGCTGCTATTTATCATTAGGATTATATATTTTTTTGTTTTGTTTGGGGTTGTCTTCTAACTACGGTATATAATTAAAACTGTTTGTTTTTAGGGGATTGTCTTGTAAGTCAGAACGCCATTACCTTGCAGATTAACCCCATATCTGCAGGTTATAATAGCATCTTTTTTTTTTTTCACGTAACAGAATCCCTTTATTTTAACTATGCTAATACTAACAGCCATGCCAATGTAAGAAGATCAAGACATTGTGGTTTAAACTTGAAAAAATCAGAAAAATGAGTTTCACATCCTGCTGCACCTGCGGTTTTTTTTTTTGTTTGTTTTTCAACAAAAAATTATAGCATCATTTTTACACTTACTCATTGCTTTCTAATGGGGTGGAAAAAAACACTGAAAGAATTGACATCGTACTGTTTTTAAAAACACAGCACTTTTACAATTCACTCAGGAAAAAATTGTGTGTGCATGTTACTTCTGAAATATCGTAACTATTGCTGGTACTGTAAAACGCAGATTTAGTTTGCACAGTTTAGCAAAAACGCAATGTGTGAACATAGCCTAAAGGGGCTTTTAAAAGTTTTCAAGGGAGAAGGGATCTTAAACTATACACTTGTATTCACAGCACCAAATAGACTTGCACACCGCACAGGAGAGAGATGCCATCATGTAAAATATGCCATCGTGCTCCTATAACTCGCATACCGTAATAAGAAGCTTCATCCATGCACTATACCCTGCTATATTCACACCTTAGTTCAAGTATAGTTATCGGGGTCCACCTGGCACCTTTGGGGTGCACATATTACAGGACATTTTTTTTTTTCAAGAGTTTTGTTTTCTTGATTTTTAAATGGAACAGAAGACCCGAATTCTGTGCTCAGTTGTGAACCAAGCCTTACCAATTACATTATTTGGTTCAGTTGTCTCTTTATATAACTTTAAGGGTAAATTCACACTAGCCGTTTTTTAATCCTTTATTTCATGCAATTTTCAGCTGCGTTTTACAGTACTAGTAATGTCTGAGAATCCAGAAATATCATGCACACACATATTTTTTTTGTCATCAGTATTTTGTGCTATGCATTTTTTTTTTTTTTTTTTGCCCAATAGAGCACGTCACTACTTTCATGTTTTTCTTTCTGCGGTTTTTTTTAACCATTTTTCACACATTGACCTGAATGGGTGGTGAAAAAATGCTGAAAATCCGCAGGTATCAGGTTTTGCTGTGTTGTTTTGTGCCAAAACCTGATTCTGTAGAATAGGACTTTTTGTTTCCACTAAACGTTATCATGCACAAGAAACAAATCTAGGGTGCCAAAAACGCAGCAAAAAAACAGGTGTAGGGATCAGCTTTTGCTGCAGAAAAACAATGAAAACAATGCCTAGTGTGATCTTACCCTTAAAGATAACTTTAAAAGTTTAAACTTGATAGGCCCAAGGATATGCTCACGTCATGGACAGGGACAGCTCCTCCATCTTCAGGTCTGTGCGCCCTGCTAGTGTCCTGGGATAAAGTCCTGCAGGTGACATCATGTGACCACTGATGATAGTCAGCAGCTGCTGATCGGCTGCAGCATCCTAGTTTCGTCCATACAAGACACCTCAAGCTGTCACTTGATTCATGCTTCGTCATTCTTCATGTCTGCTACATTGCCTGTATCCCCCCTGTTCTAGTTCGTTTTTCTGCTGTTGTCTTATGACCTCAATCCATGGCTTCTTATCTGGTTTTGGCACAGCTGTGTTTTCCCTATAACTACATACTGACTAATAATTATGTCTATAGCGCCAACATATTCTGCAGCACTTTACATTTCAGAGACAAATATATTTTTGGTCGATATTCTGTCCTTTTAACCAATGTAATTCAAAGGGATTGTGTCATCTGAAAATGAACTGTTGATTAAAGTAAGTTTTTGTGTTATGCATATACATTTTTTTTTTATTTTGTCAATGTTGTTGTCTTGTTTTTTTTCAAAATCACGATCTTTATAAACAAAAACTAAAATATAGAAATCTTGTAATTTTCACACTGGCCACTGGGGCTTTATTACACTCCTACTTAATTTCAGGAAGTTTTCAGAAAACTCATTATCAGGGGCTGAATTATAATAACCAGTAACCTCTCTATATACATAGCCACCATTCACAATAGGTGATGTCACAGCTCACCTCCTCCTCCTGTACAATGACTGATAACACCTCTATATACAGTAGATAACACAGTATCCACCATCCACAATAGGTGATGTCACAGCTCACCTCCTCCCCCTGTACAATGACTGATAACACCTCTATATACAGTAGATAACACAGTATCCACCATCCACAATAGGGGATGTCACAGCTCACCTCCTCCTGTACAATGACTGATAACACCTCTATATACAGTAGATAACACAGGATCCACCATTCACAATAGGTGATGTCACAGCTCACCTCCTCCTCCTGTACAATGACTGACTGATAACAGGAGCAAGCGACACTACTCTGTCCTCTTCCTGGACCTGTCTTCTGCCTTCGACACGGTGTACCATTCCCTCCTGTTACAGATTCTCTCCATCTCTTGGCATCACAGACTTGGCCCTATCGTGGATCTCGTCCTATCTAACAGACAGAACATTCAGTGTCTCCCTCCCCCACACCACCTCCTCACTTCGCCCCTTGTCCGTCGGTGCTCATCAAGGCTCAGTCCTAGGACCCCTACTCTTCTCCATCTACACCTTCGGCCTGGGACAGCTTCTAGAATCCCACGGTATGCAGTACCATCTCTACGCCGATGACACGCAGATCTACCTATCCATTCCTGACCTCACCTCCTTACTTGCCAAAATCCCGCACTGTCTGTCTGCTATTTTAGCCTTCTTTTCTGCTCGCTTTCTACAACTGAACATGGACAAAACAGAATTCATCTTTCCCCCATCTCACTCTACCCCTCCACCAGACCTATCAATCAATGTCAATGGCTGCTCACTTTCCCCAGTCCCACACGCCCGGTGCCTCGGGGTGATCCTCGACTCTGCCCTCCCTCTCTTTCAAGCCATATATCCAAGCTCTTGCCTCCTCCTGCCGTTTCAAACTAAAAAATATTTCTCGGATCCGCGCATTCCTTGACCGCGACACCACAAAAGCACTAGTGCATGCCCTTCTCATCTCCCGCCTCGACTACTGCAACCTCCTCCTCTCTGGCCTCCCCTCTAGCACTCTGGCACCACTCCAATCCATCCTACACTCTGCTGCCTGACTAATCTTCTTGTCTCCCCGCTATTCCCTGGCCGTTCCCCTATGCCAAGCCCTTCACTGGCTTCCTATTGCCCAGAGACTCCAGTTCAAAACCCTCACAATGACATACAAAGCCATCCACAACCTGTCTCCTCCATACATCTGTGACATGGTCTCCCGGTACTTACCTACACGCAACCTCCGATCCTCACAAGATCTCCTTCTCTACTCCCCTCTCATCTCTTCTTCCCACAACCGCATCCAAGACTTCTCCCGTGCTTCCCCCATACTCTGGAACTCTCTACCCCAACACATCAGACTCTCGCCTACCATAGAAACCTTCAAAAATAACCTGAAGACCCACCTCTTCCGACAAGCCTACAGCCTGCAGTGATCCTGAACTTACTGAACCACCGCACAACCAGCTCTACACTATCCTAGTGTATCCTCACCCATCCCCTGCAGACTGTGAGCCCTCGTGGGCAGGGTCCTCCCTCCTTATGTACCCGAGTGCCTTGTTTTTTGCTCATGTTTAATGTATTTGTCTATATTTGCCCCGTATTCACATGTAAAGCACCATGGAATAAATGGCGCTATAAAAATGTGTAATAATTATCTCTCTCTCTCTCTCTCTCTCTCTCTCTCTCTCTCTCTCTCTCTCTCTCTCTCTCTCTCTCTCTCTCTCTCTCTCTCTCTCTCTCTCTCTCTCTCTCTCTCTCTCTCTCTCTCTCTCTCTCTCTCTTCTATTATCTAATTGTCTAAAGGTACCGTCACACTAGACGATATCGCTAGCGATCCGTGACGTTGCAGCGTCCTCGCTAGCGATATCGTCCAGTGTGACAGGCAGCAGCGATCAGGCCCCTGCTGTGCTGTCGCTGGTCGGGGAAGAAAGTCCAGAACTTTGTTTCGTCGCTGGACTCCCCGCAGACATCGCTGAATCGGCGTGTGTGACACCGATTCAGCAATGTCTTCGCTGGTAACCAGGGTAAACATCGGGTAACTAAGCGCAGGGCCGCGCTTAGTAACCCGATGTTTACCTGGTTACCATCCTAAAAGTAAAAAAACAAACGCTACATACTTACCTACCGCTGTCTTTCCTCGGCGCTCTGCTTCTCTGGTCTGGCTGTGAGCACAGCGGCCGGAAAGCAGAGCGGTGACGTCACCGCGGCCCTGCGCTTAGTTACCCGATGTTTACCCTGGTTACCGGGGACCTCGGGATCGTTGGTCGCTGGAGAGCTGTCTGTGTGACAGCTCTCCAGTGACCAAACAGCGACGCTGCAGCGATCCGGATCGTTGTCGGTATCGCTGCAGCGTCGCTAAGTGTGACGGTACCTTAAGGGTCACCTCCGTCTGTCTGTCATGGAAATCCAAGTCGCTGATTGGTCGCAGCAAAACAGCCACGACCAATCAGTGACGGGCACTTCCCGCAGTCAGTGCCCGGCGCCCGCATACTCCCCTCCGGTCACCGCTCACACAGGGTTAATGCCGGCGGTAACGGACCGCGTTATGCCGTGGGTAACGCACTCCATTACCGCCGCAATTAACCCTGTGTGTCCCCAACCTTTTACTATTGATGCTGCCTATGCGGCATCAATAGTACAAAAAATGTAATGTTAAAAATAATAAAAAAAAAAAAAAACTGCTATACTCACCCTCCGTAGTCCACCGAGCCGCTCGCGCCTGCCGACATCTTCTGTTCCCAGCGATGCATTGCGAAATTACCCAGAAGACTTAGCAGTCTCGCGAGACCGCTAAGGCTAAGTTCACACTTTGCGGATTCCACTGCGGATTTTTCCGCAGCAGAATTCCAAAATCCGCAGTGAAAACCCGTCGCGGTTTTTACTGCGGATTTATCGCGGTTTTTACTGCGGTTTCTTCTGTGGATTTTCATCTGCAGTTTCCTATTGGAGCAGGTGAAAATCCGCAGAAAAGAAGTGACATGCTGCGGAATGTAATCCGCTGCGTTTCCGCACGGTTTTTTGCGCAGCATGTGCACAGCGTTTTTTGTTTCCCATAGGTTTACATTGTACTGTAAACTCATGGGAAGCTGCTGCAGATCCGCAGCGGTCAAATCTGCTGCGGATCCGCAGCAAAATCCGCAAAGTGTGAACATAGCCTTAGTCATCTGGGTAATTTTGCAATGCATCCTGGGACTGGAAGATGGCAGCAGCCGCGCGCCTATCGCTGGAGCTTCGGTGAATCCCAGGGGTGAGTATATAACTATTTTTTATTTTAATTATTTTTTTTTAACAGGGATATGGTGCCCACACTGCTGTATACTACGTGGGCTGTGTTAGATACCGCGTGGCTCTGTGCTGTATACTACATAGGCAGTGTTATATACTATGTGGGCTGTGTGATAAACTCCGTGGGCTGTGCTAGATATTACGTGGCCATTGTTATATACTGTGTGGGCAGTGTTATATACTACGTGACTGGGCAATATACTTCGTGGCTCTGTGCTGTATACTACGTCGCTGGGCAGTATACTACGTGACTGGGCAATATACTACGTGGGCTGTGCAATATACTACGTGGACATGCATATTCTAGATATATATATTTATTTAATTAGATGAAACAAATAATAATATTCCAGGCGCTGGACGAATTGAATTCTCACCGCCATACAATAAGAGAAAAAAGAATGGCTCTACCTGTGGCAATACATTTTTGTCTCCCAAATCATAACATTATGGACATGAAATTACTTGTGTTAAAAGGTAGCTTCGAATCTCAGAGAGACAGAAGAGTCTGGGAATACAAACCGATAAGGACCTTTGACACACTTAGTGCAGGAATGAATGTATCGCATGGATTTATGTCTTTTTACATCAACTAAGGAACTTGCCCCTCAGACTATGAGGGGTCATCACAACAGAACCAGACCCCAATAAAACAATCCTTATCTAAGAACTGGACCAATATTTATGGACATAACTGTTTATCACTCATGGTAATTCTGCTTCATGTCACCTGTCTTATCCATGGTTTTTCCCTTTTTTTATTTATTTATTTTTTTCTATACTATGTTGTGCATAAATATGTGATTCTTCAGAATTTGTTTTAGTCTTTGCCTGATGAAGAGACCTGTGTAGTCTCGAAAGCTGCAATTTGTTACCATCTTTTCAGTTCGCTATTAAAAGGTATCAACCACTGAGGACTCTCAATTCTAAATATGTTTCAATAGAAGATGTTTTTCTAAAAACTTCTATCGAACATGTGACAGTGCTAGTATGACGTACAAGTGCTCTCTATTTTTTATTTATCTTTTTTCAAGAACCTATAAACCTCAGTTGGCTTGTTAGTCTGTGACTGGGATTGACAACGTATACGCTTTTATTTGTTTATATTTTTTTGCACACAACTTGGTCTGCAATAAATTCAGATGTGAACATACTGATAGATGATAATGGATGTGAGCATCAATCCATGAAAATTGTGCTAGAATCATGGATGTCTGATTGAACCCTTAGTAAATAAAAAAAAAAAAAAAAGTATCCAAATTCTCAGATGTTATACTTTGCTATTATGGACTCGGATTATAGGGTATCGCCTAACCTGGTGAACTTGCATCCATCTATGTGGTTCACCCCTCCCATGAGTACATATGTTGGATTTTCAGTCACAGATGACATTATGGCTGTAATTATTTGGGGGATAATCACGGCACAGAGATAATAGTACATATCGTCTTATTTTCAGCAGCTTCCCTCCTCTCTCGCTCTGTGCTTGGAACACTGCAGTATTGTTGTGACTGAATGGAGGAAATTAGTCAGTGACGCCGCCGGTGACAGGACTGCGCTGCCAGTCTACAATTATTTGGTTATATCGGCACGGTGGTGAATATATCGCACTAGTTCGTTTTTTGTTGTTTTTTTTGTCATTTATATATTAGCTGACCCAGTAAGGTCAGAATTAATTTCCTGAGAAGTGTTTTCATTTTTACAGTCTTATATTAATGCAGGGGTGTAGATGTGAAATACAGATATATACATGGTGTATTGCAGAACACTGCGGCCTGGCACGGCGGGCTGAGCGGTTCACAAGGTACCCGCATACTACGCCTATACGCGGTGGGTACTTGTGTGCCGCTCTGTACAGTGCCCAATTACTAGTCTATACGGTGTGTTGTTATTCTCCCCCCAGAAGCAATTATTACAGAATTATGGTCCTTGACTCCCGGCGGAGTATTTCATCGTGGTTTTCTGCCTGCTTTGTGCAGAATTGTGCATATAATAAACATAACTTGTGTTTTCCATTCGCCACGACAGCACCCACGAGAGAGGGGATCCACCCCTAGGAACAGGAAACCTACAGAGAGATAAAAGGGGCGGCCCCCCCTCGCTCCTCAGTTGGTTTCCTGTTCCTAGAAGGGAACCCACAGAGAAGACTCTTTGGATTACAGAAGAGGAAGGTCCGCCTGAATGCCGCCTGTCCGTCTCTGCTGAGAGACAGGGGCTCCAGGACGGATGGACAGAGTCGAGGGTTCCTGCTGGTTCCCCCCTCATCTGCTATAACATGGAGCAACAATGTCCCTCGTTGTAGATTGTGACCAAGGAGGGTACCTCAGGTAAGGGGCCTCTGATTTCGGCGCTCCGTTTCCTTGATGGCGGTGAAAGCGGCCGGTAAGCAACAGGGATGCCAGCGCAGGTGCAGTGCAGCGGCGCTCCCTGGGTTCCGAAGGCACAGTGTCACTTCCGGGGGTGGTGCAGCCTTGCAGGAAGGTCGGGTGAAGCGGCCGGCAATTGACAGGGACGCCGGCGCATGCGCAGTGCAGCGGCGCTCCCTGGGCTCCGAGGGCAGTGCAGCCTTACAGGAAGAGGTCGGCGCTTAATGGTAAAGCGGCCGGCAAGCTGCGGGGACGCCGGCGCATGCGCAGTGCAGCGGCGCTCCCTCATCTCCGGGGTCGCGATTTCACTTCCGGGGGCGCCGCCATATTGAAATTTATGAGCGATCCTCCCCCCTGGGCTACACTACGGCACTGGTAAAAAAAAAAAAAGAGAGAGAAAGGGGTGTGTGAGTCTGGCGCTATAAATTACAGCTCAGCTGTGTAGGAGGTGCGTCTGGAAGGGAGACAACATGTCGTCCCATGAGGAGATTTCTGAACACCCTATGGAGGAGTTAATTGTACCCAGTGAGAATGTCAGGAAGAGAAGTGGTGCAAAAGTGAGCGACTCCACTGACAAGTCAGGGAGGAGGTCGTCCCGTGGCACACCCCAGGCCGAACAAAAGAACCGAGACCCGGTATATAGAGATACTTCGGGGTGAGTTTTTTTACTTAGCTTCATGAAAGCTTATGTTGGTGTCCTCTCCTTATGTATTTGTAGGGGAAGAGGACTGGGAAGACCAAGCACGTGCAGTGTGCAATATGTACTGAGCCCTTACCTGATGCTTGTAACAAAAAATTGTGCCAAGCTTGTATAGATAACACCCTGCGGCAGGAAGAGTCCGTTAAAATGAGTGAGATACGGCTTATGATTCGGGAGGAGCTTCAGGGGTTACGAAGCAGTCCGTCTGTAAATATGGAGAGGAGAGTTAGCAGAGCATCCTCGCCTAAAGCTGACACGTCGGCAGAAAGTGGGGAGGTCGAGTCAGATGTCTCCCAGTTATCAGGATCATCAGATGAAGAGGACTATGTCTGCTTTCCCACTGATGGCATAAATAACTTAGTTAAATCCGTAAGGAGTACTATGGGGGTTTCTGAATTAAAAGAGCCTCAGACTCAGCAGGAGGTGATGTTCGCGGGTCTTTCTCAGCGAAAGGGCCATGTGTTTCCAGTGAACCAGGCTATAAAGGACCTGGTCAAGAAAGAATGGAGTAAGGGTCAAAAGGGGTTTGTGCCGGTGTCCTGTAAGAGACGCTACCCCTTTGATGATGAGGACTTGGCCACCTGGGCTAAGGTACCTGTAGTATCTACCGCTCGCCGTTCCGCTTTGCCGGTAGAGGATGCGGGTTCTTTGTCCGACCCAATGGACAGAAAATCTGATGCGCTTCTCAAAAAATCATGGGAAGCCTGTGTGACTGCATTTAAACCTGCAATCTCTGCTACATGTACTAGTAGATCCATGTTGGTCTGGCTAGAGCAGCTTGATCAGAACATCAGAAGTGGCGTGTCCAGGGAGAAGTTGCGAGCCTCCATTCCATTGATCAAGGGGGCTGCGGCATTTATATCTGATGCCTCAATAGACTCTCTCCGCCTGGCAGCGAGATCAGCTAATCTCTCAAATACGGCCCGTCGGGCATTATGGCTAAAGAACTGGAAGGGAGACGCCCAATCCAGAGCTAAGTTGTGTGCCATTCCCTGCCAGGGTGAGTACCTCTTTGGAGCTGTCCTGGATGACATTCTCACTAAGGCGGGCGAAAGGAAAAAGGGGTTTCCTAATCCCTTTATTCCTTCCTACAGAAGGGCGTTCAGGAAGCCACCATTTGGAAGGAAAGGAGGCTTTAAAGACCGCTGGAGTAACAGGGAGTTCAGGCAGAAGGGCAATTTGTTCAACAAGCGCCCCTTCAAACCAGCGGATAAGTTCTGTGAACCCTATTCCACCGGTGGGCGGTAGATTGCTGCAATTTGTTGGACAATGGAAAGAGATAACGGCCAATACATGGGCCTTAAATTTAATTTCGTCAGGTCTCACCTTAGACCTCATCCGGAAACCTCCGAATTCTTTTCTTCTTACATCCCTAAAATCCAGGCTGCAGCAAGAAGCGCTGGAAACTGAAATCAAATCTCTTTTGTCCAAACAAGTATTAATAAAAGTTCCACCATCTGAAATAGGAAAGGGCTTTTATTCTCCCTTATTTCTGATAACTAAGCCTGATGGGTCCTTTAGGACTATATTTAATTTGAGGAAGTTAAACACCTTCATAAGACCTAAAGCCTTTAAAATGGAGTCCATTCGGTCAGCCATTAAAAATTTATTTCCCAACTGTTACATGGTGGTACTGGATCTTAAGGATGCTTACTACAATCTGCCTATACACCGGTTACACCAGCAGTTTCTTAGAGTAGCAGTTGTAATAGATGGTCAGGTTTGTCATCTGCAGTACAGGGCAATGCCCTTTGGCCGATCTATGGCTCCGAGGGTGTTCACGAAATTGTTGTTGGAAGTAATGTCTTTTTTGCGGTTAAAAGACACACTAGTCATCCCGTATCTAGATGATCTACTAATAGTAGGAAAGGACTCCCTACAGTGTGAACAGAGATTGGAAGAGGTAGCCTTTTCATTGCAATCTCTTGGTTGGATTATTAATTGGGAGAAATCCAGACTCCGGCCTGTTACATGTCAGAAGTTCCTTTGCCTCCTTTTAGATTCAGTTGAGCAAATATGTTGCCTGCCAGATAGTAAAAAGACCTCCATAATTGATAAAGTGAACTTGGCAATCAATAGGCGTAGTATGACTTTGAGAAGTGCCATGTCGTTGCTGGGGTCTTTAACTTCTTGTATTCCTGCAGTTGAGTGGGCACAGTTTCATACCAGGCAGCTGCAAAGATTTATATTACAGGAGAGTATTGAAAATCAGGGATGTCTAGATCAGATAGTTTTTCTTCCGTCAGAAGTGGTACACTCCCTCACATGGTGGTTAGATTGGGGAAATCTGTCAAAAGGAGTCCTGTGGGTAATCACTCCGTCAAATATAGTCACCACAGATGCTAGTCCTGATGGTTGGGGAGCACATTTTCGAGATCAGATGGTCCAGCGTCTCTGGTCCAGATCAGAGTATAGTAATTCTTCTAATGTAAAAGAATTGAGAGCTGTATATTATTCCCTGCTCCACTTTCTTCCTCAGCTGCGAGGCTCTCACACAAGGGTCCTCTCCGACAACATCTCTGCGGTGGCCTATCTAAACCGTCAAGGAGGTACACGGTCAGACACTCTTATGGAGGTGGCGTCAGACATCATAAGGCTAGCCGAAGGTCATCTGTTGTCCTTGTCAGCGGTACACATAAGAGGGGTAGACAACTTTCAGGCCGATTTTCTCAGTCGTCATACTCTTCATCAGGGGGAATGGATGCTCAACAGGAAGATTTTCAAAATGATAACAACTCGATGGGGCATGCCTCAGATAGACTTGTTCTCAACAAAATCCAATCGACAGGTCAGGATGTTTGCCTCCCTGTGCAGGCTGGACAATCCAGACATATTAGATGCCCTTCAGGTACCATGGACATTCGACCTGGCATACGCATTTCCACCATGGAATCTATTGCCCATGGTGATAAGGAAGATAAGAGAGGAAGGGGCAGGAGTTCTGCTAATAGCCCCCTTTTGGCCCAAGAGGCCATGGTTTTCATGGCTCAGAGCCATGTCAGTGACAGATCCGTGGATTCTGCCTCTGACCGACAACATGCTGTCTCAAGGTCCGTTTTTCCATCCTCAGGTGAAGGGCATGAACTTGACTGCCTGGAATTTGAGAGGCAATTACTAAGCAGGAGAGGGTTTTCTAGTGGATTAATATATACCCTTATGAAGAGTAGAAAGCCTTCTACCACCAAAATTTATGTTTAGAGTCTGGAAAAAATTTCTTCAGTTTCACACTACACAAATTTCTTCAGAGGTGCCTATATTTTCAATACTGGAGTTTTTGCAAAAAGGACTAGAATTGGGACTTTCAGTTAATACTTTGAAAGTTCAGGTCTCAGCATTAGGAGCCCTCTTCAGTTATGATATCGCAGGTGATAGATGGATATCCCGTTTTATATCTGCATGTGAACGATCAAAACCAATAAATATCCCACAGGTGCCCCAGTGTGGGATCTATCTTTGGTCCTGGATGCATTGACACAAAGCCCGTTTGAGCCTATTCATGCAGCCTCATTGAAGAACATTTCATTGAAAGCAATATTATTAGTAGCTTTGGTATCAGCTAGAAGAGTGAGTGATCTGCAGGCGTTGTCAATCGATCCTCCATACCTATCTATAACACCTGATAGAATAGTTTTGAAAACAGATCCATGTTACCTACCTAAGGTGGCCACTAGTTTTCATAGATCCCAGGAGATCGTATTACCTACTTTTTATAAGGACCACTCATCTCCAGAGGAAGTAAGACTTCATACCCTAGATGTTAAGAGGACTATTCTAGCCTATTTAGAGAGAACTAGGGACTGGAGGAAGAGTAGGGCCCTGTTTGTGTCTTTTCAGGGTAGAACCAAAGGATCCAGAGTCACGAAGGGAACATTATCTCGTTGGATCAGAGAAGCTATAACGTTGGCTTACAGAACCAAAGGAAGAGATCCTCCAATGCATGTGGGGGCTCATTCCACAAGGGCCGTATCAACTTCCTGGGCAGAAAGGGCGAACGTGCCAATAGAACTTATATGTAAGGCCGCAACTTGGGCTTAACCGGGCACCTTCTATAGGCACTATAGATTGGACCTATCCGCGGCTTCTGATCTTACCTTTGGGGTTTCGGTTCTTGACTCAGTTAACCCACCCAATTTATAGTCTCTGAAAATCTCTCGTGGGTGCTGTCGTGGCGAATGGAAAATACCGGATTACTCACCGGTAATGCTCTTTTATAGAACCCACGACAGCACCCATTCACATCCCTCCCTTTTCCTTATATAGTTGCACGTGGTGCTTTTTTGGTGAGGTGTAAATATTAGAAGGATATAGTATAAAGTTGTAAATATGTATATATGTATATATACCTGAACCTATTAACTAAAAAACCTGGCGGCGGTTCCTCCTATTCTCTGTAAAACAACTGAGGAGCGAGGGGGGGCCGCCCCTTTTATCTCTCTGTAGGTTTCCTGTTCCTAGGGGCGGATCCCCTCTCTCGTGGGTGCTGTCGTGGGCTCTATAAAAGAGCATTACCGGTGAGTAATCCGGTATTTTTAAATGTTAAATCTCAGCAGTTCTGTATTAAGAAAAATCATTAAAGGCTGCACCAAATCTGCACCAAAACACCATGATAATTAGAATAGGTCACTGTTCATTTTGGTGCAGACACCTCCAAAAAAGAAAAGCAACATTTTTGTAGGTGGGAACACGAGGTATAATGGATTATATATAAAATGCTGAGGTTTTTGTTTTTTGCCTTTTTATGTTCTACATCTAGTCCTCTGACCTCCTTATGCATTGATAGTATACAAGTGTTACTATGTATCTGTCTGCGTCTTTACATGGAAATTCTCGGGAATTTGATGCGGTTTTTTTTGCTGTTGCTGGTCTTTTGAGGTAAACGCCGGTGATGTAATGGGAGACTGAAACCAGTCCGGAGGTTTGTGATCAATTCTGTCTTTTTGGCAGGGAGACCGTGATGGGTCTTGTTTTGGCTTCGGCACCTTTAGGGATTTCTGTCTCCATGGTAACAGAACCAGGGGCCTCGCTGCCGAGACTGCAGAGATGAATGCAAATGGGTGCATTGCTCCACAGAAAATGACATGGTTACAAGCCAGGCGGCTCGTGAGCTGACGCTCCGTAACATCCGAAGCTCCGTAACGTCTGAAGCTCAGTAACATACGAAGCTCAGTAACGTCCAAAGCTCTGTGTTTATTTACAGCTGACATTCTGAGACGTTCGTACAGCAAATCCTCATCACAGCCAGTAACGCCGACCCTACACGATAGATTTGCGTTGGCGAATCCCGCTGATTGACAAGAGATCTAAGAAAATCAGTGTGTGCGAAGAAAGGACTGGTGGATAAAATAACATTTAACCTTCCTGCTCCTGCGATCCCCAGTGAGATGAGCGGCATCATGTGTTTACAGACACTGATGATATATGAATAAATGCTTATAGGCAGATGGCGCACAATGCTTTCTGACAACATGGTTTCATTATATCGCGCTGTCTAGATGAAGTCTTAAAAATCTGACTGCGTAGACTTCTCTTTTTTTTTTTTTTTTTAAGGATTTTTTTTTTTTATATATGAGTTTTGTGTTAAAGCATACTGCTGGGCGATTGAGGTGAGGTGGTAGGTGACGGGTGTCCTTCATATACCTGTTACATGACGCACAACATTACTGAGTGCCAACTGCTATATATCTAGGGTGTGTAATGGTCCCACGATCAGGAAGCAGCAGCGCTTTGGACATTTTCGCTGCGTTGTAATCACGCAGGTAAATCCGCATGTGTTCACTAAACCAGGCGGATTTAGTGCATTCAAATATATTCTATTGTTGAAATTCGTGTTGTGGAGTCTAGGGTCTCCGCAAGAGAAATTGACATGCTGCGGCTAATAAACCCACATCGCATATTAGTTTTCGCCGGTGATCCTTCTAGAATTCCCATTCACTATACTGTAACATCTGGCCACTGCGGTTTTGACGCTGCATAAATATCAGACTTCTGTCAAATGAAAAAAGTCACATCTGAAGCCAATGATTGTGCCTGTGATGTGGGGGTCATTGCTGCTAGGGAAAGCCGAGGAACACAAGGGTCCGGGAACGAAGTGGCAGCTGAGGATCGGGCTTCGGGCTGGTTAGGAATACCTGCGTTTGTTTCTTTGTAACATTCTAGGATGTTTTCAAAATCATTTTGTCTGTTTGTAGAACCCCTTTTAAAAGCTGGTAAGATAGCTACAGCTTTTTACAGATGTCTCCTGTTATGCAGCTGCTGCTTTGTGCTGCTGGGGTATGACCTACAAGAAAGTCTTCTTCCCCCTCTGGCAGCTTAAAGAATTGTCCCTTCTTACTTCCCTTCAGAAGGAATCTTCTTAGCCATATTGCTAAGTGATGCAGAGGCTCTGCTCCTTTCCAAGACAGCAGGACACCCAGGATGAAGACCATTTTCGGTTTTAATATCTACGCGTTTCAAAGTTATCCAGCGTCTTCCTCCGTATACAACCACAGTATCAAGTTGGATAACTTTGAAATGCGTGGATATTAAAACCGTGAATGTCTTCATCCTGGTTGTCCTGTTTTTATCCGCGGAACTTCACCAGCAGCGCAGAAAAAGCACCTATGCGTCCTTTCTGAAGATCTTTTTGTTTTTTTTGACTTGTGGCTTCCAGCAGCTGGTTCAATTGCTCAGAAAGTTTTGTGTATCACAATCCCACCAGGTGAGTAAGTACTCTATATCTGTTATACAATTACCACCAGATAAAACCCTATTGCACAATTTTTACTCCCTAGTTTCCTTCCTGGAAAGCAGGCAGAATGCTTTTTCTATTGGTTATCATGTAACCAGCAGATCACAATATATAGACTTGGCTATGGGAAAGTGAGCATGTGTCTCCTCCAGCACTCGTCTCATTAGGTGGTGGTGACTGAGCATGGGTGTCCTCCAGATCTCGGCACATTAGATGTTGTGACTGAGCATGTGTGTCCTCCAGCACTCTGCTCATCAGGTGGAGGGGACAGAGCGTGTGTGTCCTCTAGCCCTCGGTACATTAGGAGGAGAGGATTGCACGTGTGTCCTACATCACTTGTTTCTTTAAGAGGAGGGGATTGAGCATGTGTGTCCTCCAGCACTCTGCTCATCAGGTAGAGGGGACTGAGCATGTGTGTCCTCCAGGACTGGGTACATTAGGTGATTGTGACTGTGTGTCCTCCAACACTTGGCTCATTAGGTGGTGATGAATGATTGTGTGACCACCTGCTGCTTTGCCCCTTCCCACAAGCTGCTGCTGCTCTACCCCTTCCCCAAACTGGCGCTGCCCCTCCGCCGACCTGGCCACCTGTTGCCTTGCCCCTCCCCTGAGCTGGTTGATGCCGCTCTGTCCCTCCCCCTGAGCTGCCCCTTACTGTAGCTAGCTGCTGCTCCTCCGCTGAGCTACCCGCCACTGCCCCTCCCCCGAGCTATCCGCCGCTGCCCCTCCCCCGAGCTATCCACCGCTGCCCCTCCCCTCCCCTCCCCCGAGCTGGCCGCTGCCACTCTGTCTTTTTATATTACCTACTCTTAAGCCTTCTTCAGACAAGATCTAGAAAAAAGATGATTTTTCATCCATATGGCTTTCTGTATGGCCATTTATCACTTCTGGTTGTCATTCACATAAAATTTGTGGGTTTTTTTTTACATCTTAATAAAATTAAATTAAAGGGACTCTGTCACCTGAATTTGGAAGGAACAATCTTCAGCCATGGAGGCGGGGTTTGGGGTTTTTTGATTCACCCTTTCCTTACCCGCTGGCTGCATGCTGGCTGCAATATTGGATTGAAGTTCATTCTCTGTCCTCCATAGTACTCGCCTGCGCAAGGCAAGATTACCTTGCACAGGCATGTACTACGGAGGACAGAGAATGAACTTCAATCCAATATTGCAGCCAGCAGGTAAGGAAAGGGTGAATCAAAAACCCCAAACCCCGCCTCCATGGCTGAAGATTGTTCCCTCCAAATTCAGGTGACAGTGTCCCTTTAAAGGTCAAATACAGTTTTCTGTGTAATCATTGGAACAAACTGATGCCACATGGATAGCGTCCATATTGCACTATATTTTTCTTTGATTTTTTTTTTATGTCCCCAATGAGTTTTATGGATGAGTCTGATTTGAAATAATCATCTAAGAATAGCACATGGTGCCCTGAACTTACCAACCCATTCACCTGCATTGACTTAAGTATTGGTTGTTGACAAACTAACCAAGAACAAGCTCAAGCTCCTGCTTTAGACATGGCTGAGGTAGATGCTGGTATCATTCCCTGACTTAAAGGGGTTTTCTCGTCTTCTGTCTTCAGAAACAAAAACTCCGCTACTTCATGGCTTACGACTTACTTAGCTGGTGGTGCTCCTGATAGTAAGGTTGGACCAGTGACATGGCTGCAACACTGGCCCAAACTGTGCCCAAGGCTGTGCATTTTTGTCTTTGCATTACTGTTGGAAAGCAAGGGGATTCGGCCAGCTTTAGAGCGGAGCAAACAAAAATCTGCTTCAAAATCCACATAAAAAATACTGTGTGAATATAGCTTTAGTAAGAGAAGTATACCTTAAAGACCTAGTGTATATTGTCTGTTGTGAGTTCTGTTTTTGGGCTCCCTCTGGTGGTTACTGATGGTACTGGGTGACTTGTCTTTCCTGGGTTTCTGGGTTCCACCTGTTCCATCAGCATATGGGAGTTTCCTATTTAACCTGGCTTTGCTGGCATTTCCTCGCCGGTTATCAATGTATCCAGTGTGTCTTGTTACCTCTGCTCCCTGCTCCTAGAACCTTCTGGACAAGCTAAGTTTGGATTTTCCTGTTTTGTGTTTTGCTTAATTTGGTTTTTAGTCCAGCCTGCAGATATGTGATTCTCTGCTGCTGGTTGCTCTAGTGGGCTGAAATTGCTTTTCATGTACCATGAGTTGGCACACGAGTTCAAGTAATTTCAGGATGGTTTTTTGAAGGGTTTTTCGCTGACCGCGCAGTTCACTTTTGTATCCTCTGCTATCTAGCTTTAGCGGGCCTCATTTTGCTGAAACTGTTTTCATACTACGTATGTGCTTTCCTCTCATTTCACCGTCATTATATGTGGGGGGCTGCTATTTGCTGTGGGGTATTTCTCTGGAGGCAAGAGAGGTCTGTGTTTCTTCTGATAGGGGAAGTTAGATCTTCGGCTGGAGCGAGACGTCTAGGATCATCGTAGGCACGTTCCCCGGCTACTTTTATTTGTGTGTTAGGTTCAGGGTCGCGGTCAGCTCAGGTTCCATCGCCCTAGAGCTTGTTTGTATCTGTGCTTGTCCTTTTTGTGATCCCCTGCCATTGGGATCATGACAATTGTCACTGCCTGTCTTTTGTCCGTCTTTGGACCAGCTGGATGTTAATATTTTATGTGATCATCTTATACATATTTAACCATCATCTCCCTTCCAACTGGATTGTGTCTGCACATTTGTCTTATCTCATGTGCAAGTCATTGTTGTAAAATAGATAGGGACAGGACTGTGGGCTGCACGGAAGGAGATGAGAGCATCCTGGATGTGGTTCTGTCCCTGGTATATAAGCGATATAGCTAGAGAAGTCATTTTCTGGAACTGACTTTGGTCATTAGCCACTGACCTATTTAACCTTTTTCTAAATGTTGGGCTTTAACCAAGTTATTTTAGAAAGACAAAATGTATATATGACTTGTAAGCTTCCTAAATGGGAAATATTCTACCGGGCGGCTGTCCACTGGTCCTGTCCAGTGTTCGCTAACCCCATACAAGAAGGTTGGTCCACTGCCAGATTTCGTGCACAGCTGTTCCCATATTTATAAATGGATATTGTTGGGTTGTACTTAAGTTCTTGCAATTTACTGATTCTAAAAATTTGCAGCCGTACTTGAGATATTAACACTTTTCTTCTATTTACTGACTGTTGCCTTGGAGACCGACCACTGCTGTTTTCTAGATTAGAGCTAGCCTGGATAAGAAGGAAATGGCAAGCTCCAGTGATCCTGGCCAGCTTCAAAACGATGCTTATAAGCTCAATGGAAAAGAGCTTGTAAGCACTGCACATATTCTGCTGCCTAGCAGCGGTGGACGGTCTCCAAGGCAACAAGCTGAACAAAAGAAAAATGTCTATATCAAGAATGGATTAAATTTTTAATAAGCAAAATGCAAAAGTGTTTGCATCTACAAGCACTTTCTGACCATGTCCGCCTATGAAGATGAAAATAATCTTTAAAATCTCATCCACGATGCTGGAACTGTATGAAGCAGCAGATCTCCCAATCAGATCCACAGCAATAAATCCACTCTGTATAAATCTCATGTGGACATATTATTTTCTGAAGAGGATCTAGATCTGTCTCGCTGGCAAATGTGGAATTACATGGCAGCAATTCAGATGTGAGCAACTTTCCCATCTAGTGCACAGAGGGGCTCCGGAATGGAGGACCACCATGTTTTTATCCACAGGTTGTGAGCAGTTCTTTATAAAGCTTCGGTGTTTATTCCATATGCTCTTTCTCCTGTCCACAAATGCTATAAATCTTGTTTGAGATAATTAGGCTTCTGTGCGATGGTGGTATTGCTGAGCGTTACATCCGTCATGTATGTGTGGCCACTGTCCGCATTGTGCACAAAGCATGTCCGTTATCGGCAGTCTTATCTGATAGGCTGCAACTGAGTAGACACCAACATCAATTTAATGGATGTCCAATTATTTACACACTGCACAGTGCGTGTGTGACTCCAGCTTTATGGCTAGTTTAAGCTAGCCATAAAGCTGGAGTCACACACGCACTGTGCAGTGTTGCTGCTGCTGCCAAAAGTTCATGTACATGTGCTGCATATTTCCTGCAGTTTTAGGGCGCCTCATACACTCGCTGCGCAGAATAATTTCACTGAAGTTGCTGATTTTAAATCCTCAGTATTTCCATTTATGCAGCACATGTTACTGCACATTGTAACCTTGCAATTCTGCAATGAATTACACAGTTATCTTTAGTGTGAAATTTGCTGTGAGAGGTCCACACTGAAAATGTTGGATCGGCCACAATAATATTTTGTAGCCACTGGATGGGACCTCTCACCTGTATCTTCTCTCCATATACTAGGTCTAGGTTCACACAGTGCAAGCAGTATAAAGGGTATTAAACCTGCACTGCTGCAGCTGCGAATCATAGCACAAATGTTTCAATGTAAGCGCCCATAAAAGCATGGAGGCCCTCATTATACCACATTGCTGCAACACCCTGTACGGTCAGAGCAGGGACATTTCCGTTGTAAATGAGATGTATTGGACTGGTTGGCAATGCCATGGGGCAATGCCATACAGCAGCCAGCGTCTGACTCTGTGTACCAGACCCCCAGCTCTGATCAGATCATCATTCCTATTTCCAGAATGTGATTCATACTTCCTGTAGTAGTAGTAAACCTCATTACTAGAGAATCCTCATTACAGCGTCTGCTGAGTGGAAGCTTTTTATCCAGATGCAATCTGCGCTCGCGTGCATTAACAAAAGAAGCAAAATGTGCACCGCAAGGAGCGGCCACATTACCGTTATTCATTGTTGCCAGAGAGTAAATACTTCACCTGCCTAAATTATCCATAGTTGGTTACTGAATAATTTTGTACAGGATAAGATTAAGGGATTTTCTGATCTTTTTTTTTTTTTCCTAAAACTTAGCAGATGCTGATAATAGAGATAAAGAAAACATAGTTACTCCTAAATCCGCCCCCTGCTAAAGAGCTGCCGCTCCGACCCTCTCTGCCGGCCTGGAAGGAATAATGTCACAGCCACCTGACCGTTGAGGGTATGTGCAGACGATCCGGAACTGGCAGCAGTTTGGACGTAGTGAACATGTTGAACGCTGGTGACTCCTCTGTGTTCACTGAACCGTCCAGATTCACCACGTCCAATTCATTGTATGTGTGACATTTCTGAAGTTGACATGCTGCGGTCTGGCGAGATTCGCCGCATGTCCGTCTCCACGAGCGGGCGTCACTGGATGCATCGTAGACATGGGATTTCTTAGTCCCATCCACTATGCTGTAACATCTGAACACTGTGGGTTGGACGCTGCACAAGTACGCAGCAGTCCTTTCCGCAGCGTTTACTGCACATAGCCTCAGGCCACAGATTGGCTGCAGGGTCAGCGGACTGCTGGCAGGGGCGTCGTCAGCCAACGTTAGTCTAATGTGCATGGATTTTTGGAATCCTGCAGTTCTACATTTCATTATTAATACAGAATTTACTGCCAACTCTCCCGCATTGTCCAAGAGGCTCCCAGAGCTTTCTTTTACCTCCCGGAAGAGTTGGCTTACCTCCTAAGTGCCACCATAAATGGTAAAAGTTTATAAATGCTTTTTGTTTTCGATGAGGTGTTCTTATATTTATAGTTTATAGTCTTTATTTAATAAATTAGAGTGGAAAATATTAGGAAATTTTATATGTGAAAATAGGTGGTAGGCAAAATAAACGGTAAATATTGATGGTGATTAGGGTTGAGCGACTTTAGCTTTTTTAGGGTCGAGTCGGGTTTCGCGAAACCCGAATATCTCAAAAGTCGAGTCGAGTGAAATCGTCCGATTATCGCGAAAAGTCGGGGATCAACCGAAACACGAAACCCAATGCAAAGTCTCTCTCTCTCTCTCTCTCTCTCTCTCTGTCTCTGTCTCTGTCTCTGTCTCTCTCTTTCTCTTCCTCTCTCTTTCTTTCTTTCTCTCTTTTTCTCTCTCTCGCGAGAAGATGGCGATTGGCGTGCACACCCCTAAGACCTACGTCATCACTCTGCCCACGCTCCTTCATTGGCTCAAAAAATGGCACCAAACGCATCATACAAAACGCGACTTTGCCAAAAGTCGGCGACTTTTGAATTTGTTCGATCCGTTTCACTCAAGCCTACTGGTGATGTTCACATTCATATGTGACACAAAAAGTAGTGCAGTGTACAGTGGTGGCCAAAAGTTTTGACACCGATATAAATTGTGGTTTTCACACATTTTGTTACTTCAATGTTTTTCGCTCTTTTATTCAGACATTTCTATGGTTCCTGAAGTACAATTATAAACATTTTTGAACGTTTTTTAACTTTTATTGATTATGCTAATTTAATTTCCCAGAGGAGCAGGCATGGCTTATAAGTCTCCTCACTCTGACATGCCAGGCCTGGCTTGTGACTCTCCACAAGGAGAAATGTTACTTCATAAACGTCAAACCTTTGACAAATACATAATTTCTGTAAAAGCCTTAACATTTACAGCACTGACTCTTATTCTTCAAGATTTCTGCAATTCTCCTCAGCTTGTTCCGTAAAGTCATTAAAATCTGCTTTAATAAGTAGTTTGGCTTCTATTAACGCGGTTTTACCATTGAATGGTGCCCTTCTGATACCGTTCACACTGCAAATTCACTGCAGAAACGTGGGGCCTGCCATGAATGTGTGCTGCAGACTCCAGTGTGAATATGTATCAACGTAACTGTAATATTTGCATTTATTTTTGTATTTTTTTAAATAGTGAAAAATACTGATGTGTAGATGACCTAATTGTGATCAGATATAAAACCTGGAATTTATTCTGTAGATTTTACCATGGGTGGAACGGAGTGGCTGAACCTCACCTTTTTTTTTTTTTTTTTTTTTTTTTTTTTTTAAACTTTATTTTTTTTTTTTTGCAAAGCAGTCTGCAGCATAAATTGTCAGTCGCTGTGAAGTTTTGCCTAAGATTTCACCAATAATATTACCCAATACATAACTGCACCATGTTAACAGTGCCGGACGCGGGTGCCAAGGGCCCGTCAGTAACATTGATTTTGGTGGGCCGCTGCTCCGCTACATGCAAATATCACATTACCCTCATTCACAAATTTGCCTATGTTGCTATATAATAATAATAAACGGGGTAGCTTGTCAAATGGCTGTTGAGAGGATGCCCTTCTTCTGTACATAGTGAAATGAATGTATTGTGCCAACTACTTCTCATAGGTGGAGAGCCCGTTCCTACACGGGCGGCCCACCGGAGGATTCTCCTGCTCTCCCGTGGGCCAGTCCGAGCGTGTAAGTCCTAGCTGCACAGTTATTAGAAATAGTTGTGTATCGATGGTGATCTATAAGAAGGGTAACACTGGTAGAACGGGATGAATGTCTGATAACGCCCGACTAAAGGAAACATGACTATGATTCTATGTAAATTAACGTGATGAGACTATTCCTGCCATTAATATCTCTGCCCGGCGCCTTACATATGGCAGGCATATAGCGGCTCTAATTATCTAGGTCAAACATACCATCATTATCTAGCGCCGTGCATCGGTAAATGTTCATATTGGGGATATATAAAAAAATAATATCTAGCACCCCCTACATTGTGACATGTCGGGAGAAGATTAATCGTCCCCCTTTCACAGTGAGGACAATCGAGGCTGTGATTGCAGTGAATTAGACACATCTCACTGGCTCCATCCGCAGCTATTCATGCCCCTGCCTATCTCTGCCTGCCCTGGGAGTGACTATAGTCTTGTCAACAGTGTTGTGGAGGCAATGAATATTCATGAGCAGCTGAGGCAGGGCTGTGCCGCTGGATTGCTTCTTCCCAGCAAGACTTGAGCCATCATCATCATCATCATCATCACCGTTGTGCATTTTATCTGCTTTTCCAGGCAAGATCTGAGGAGGCTGGAGAAGATCCAGGCAGTAGGATGCTGCGCTAGGAAGGACCACTCTCGTCTGCAGTCTTTGTCCTGATGCTGAGGCTCTGGTGACTGGACCTGTGATCTCTGCAGGTGATGATTCTGTCCTTCTGCCATCCTGCCCTCCCCTATCCCTGCAAACCATTCTTTACGTGCAGATGTGATCAGCTAATCTGCAATTCATTGCACCGTAGGGTTTCCAGCTGCACATCAGGGGCTCCTTATTCATCATGAGGGTCTGTGGCCGGTCCTCATGGCCGTGTTACGTGTCACACTATACCACTGGTCCGGGGTAAATAAATGATGCATTGTTTATCCACAGGGAATGAATGATTTTTGTATCACGGCTGTGATCCAGTGGATCTTGGCGGACACAGAACAGTGCGATGTAATGTGACCGGTGTGCTGTAATCAGATACGCACACACGGTACATACATGGGTGTTGTATAATGCACGATGAGCGTAAAGGCAGGACCAGACAGGTACACAATCCAGCCATTAATTACTCCGCACACGTTTCTTCTGCTCCAGACAAATTTCATTATTAACCCTCCGGGAAATCTGTGTGATTCATGGGACTGAAAGGAAAATACTAATATAAAGGTAGCGGTGAGGCCACAAAAAATGTAATTTACTGGAAATCACTGATGATGGGGAATTGTGGATATTTTATTCTGTGTATTCCCATATACAACGCCGGTAAGGGACTTGGCCTTGTAGAAAGCACGGCCCTGTTGTTCAGCCATGTTGGTGATGTGGATGTGTTACCTGACTGGTATATATTGATTGCATAGATAATACTGTATAGTTTTACACCTGTACAGTTCATGGTGTATGGTTATTTTAGAGAAAATTACAGATTTGCAGATTTATTTATCTTTCTACTAAGTTCACTGGAAATGCAGCAGACAATGCACCCTGGGAAAAAAATATGCAAATTGTCTCCAGAAGTCAGCATTATAGGCTGTATGTCTCTGCGCCTTTTTTTTATTCACTTGTTATAAACAATTTTTTTTGTGTGGAAAGGTGTATTACGATTTAATATAACGGCCGTCGTCTGTCTTATGAATACATGTGGTGGCCGGTGTCTATCATATTACACGTGGCAGCCCGTGTCTTTCGTATGATTACACGTGGCAGCCCATGTCTTTCGTATGATTACATGTGGCAGCCCGTGTCTTTCGTATGATTACATGTGATGGCTGGTGTCTATCATATTACACGTGGCAGCCCATGTCTTTCGTATGATTACACGTGGTGGCTGGCATTGGTCTTATGGCCTTATGATTACACATGGCGGCCTGTGTAAGTCGTATGATTACACGTGGCAGCTAGTGCCTTTTGTATGATTACACATGGCAGCTGGCGTCGGTTGTATGTTTTACATGTGGTGGCTGGTGTCTGTGTAATGATTACACGTGGCAGCTTGTGTCTGTCGTATGATAACACGTCATGGCCTCTGTCGGTCTTATGATTACACATGACTGCTGGTGTCTGTCGTATGATTACATGGCTGGTGTCTGTCGTATAATCACACGTGGCGGCCGCTGTCTGTATTATGATTACATATGATGGCCTGTATGAATAAACATGGCGGCCAGTTTCTATCATATGATTACACGTGGTGACCGGCGTCAGTCGTATGATTACACGTGGTGGCCTCTGTCGGTCTTATGATTACACATGATGGCCTGTATCGGTCGTATGATTAGACATGGCGGCCGGTTTCTGTTGTATGATTACATGTTGTGACCGGTGTCGGTCTTATGATTACACGTGGTGGCCGGCGTTGGTTTTGTGATTACACGCGGCAGCCGGCGTTGGTCTTATGATTACATGTGGTGTCTGTCATATGATTACACGTGGTGGCCTCTGACGGTCTTATGATTCCACATGACGGCCTGTATTGGTCATATGCTTAGACGCGGCGGCCAGTTTCTATCCTATGATTACACGTGGTTACCGGCATCAGTCTTATGATTACACGTGGCGGCTGGTGTCTGTCACAAGATTGCAGGTGGCGGCCTGTGCCGTATCAATTTCCTGATTACAGACGTTAATGTTAAAGATTTTTTTTATTGGCTTTCCAAAGTCCCAGTACTCTAGTGTTGCCGCTAGGCCTGGTAGTGATGATCTTACCTTATTTTATACCTTAATGGCTGCTCAGCTGTATATTCAGTCTTCCTACAACAAATCTCAGTGGTCGACTCCTGTCACTCAGTGGGTCTTGCCCCTAAGGCCAAACTGCACATCTGGTCAGTATTTTGCATCAGTTTCTTGAAGCCTAAATCTGGAGTGGATACAAAGTAAAGTAGAAATCTTGTCATTGCATTTTCCCTCTATTTGGGGCTGTGTTCTTTCTTTTGGCTTCAAAATACTTATTCTAAATACTGTGAGTACAGCCAGGGTGGGACAGATTCCACTTGTGAGCCTGTCTGTATGATAGTTTTGGATGATGAGGATTTATTGCCACATGTAGAGGCCATCAGTACGTGTATACAGTAACCTAGAGGCCACTTTCAGCAATGTTTAGGTCAAGTAATAGCTTTAAAGCGAACCTGTCAGCAGGATTGTGCTCAGTAACTACAGACACTGTCAGGTTGGCACTGTTACACTGATTACAATGATACCTTGTAATGAAATCCATCTTGTGGTTATTGTTTAATCTGTATTAAGCAGGGTGGCGTGTAGGCAGAGGTGTGGATGGGGTCTTTGTGGTCCTCTGCTTACATATGCATCTGTATGGGCTTATGACCGGTCATTGATCCTATTTTACATAATGCATATCATATTATGTGGTGAAAAAAAAACAACAAACATTTATCAAAATGACGCCGACAGGGCACCTGTGCAGTAACACCTATCATGTTCCGATAGATGCTACTGCGCTGGCGCCATCTTCATGGAGCAAATTTTTTTTTTTTAGGGGAATAGGACACATTGCACTTTGGCAATAAGGGCGATAAGTTGTGTGGGAACAAAGGATAATTCACTGTACAAGTACGGCCTGACATTCGAGGTAGCGGCCTACAAGATGCTTGTGCTAAGAAGAATGGTGCTGTATGATATGGATATAATCACACACTGCAGTCAGATCCGTGCTTATTGCCAGTATTTCCACCAACGTATCGGAAATGTTGTGTTTTCATCATATTTTAATTCAAATTAAAAGCTGATTTTACAGTATCAGTAAAAGCTGCGGGACTTCAGAAATCTCCTGCACACCCTTGTTTTGTTTTTTCTTCATTGAATTGAAAAATGGCAGTGTTTTGGAATCTGCAGCATTTTTTCACCCATAGAAAATAATCATAAAATGCAATCACGCGAGGCTAGTGTTTTTTGCTGCATTTTTGGTGAATAAAGTTAATTTTATTAAATACTGTAGACAAATCACACAAGTAATCTGCACGAAAAACGCAGCAAGAAAATGCTGAAAAAGTCGTATTTACTGCCAATCGAGCAGGTTTTGGCTGCTGAAAAAAACCACAACTTGTGACCTTAGTCTTAACTATTTCGTTGCTGTGAGCCTGACGAGCAGCTCGAAGAACCTCCGTAGATTCAGACATTAGTTTTTATAAAACACCAAACTATCAGACTGTGTTCCTTCCCCGCTGGAGCGGTCTGTGAGCGCATGTTGTGTAGTCTCCTCCCTGCAGCCTCGGGGACCAAACTTTTCCACAGTAGGAAATGTGAACAGCTGACATGTGCAGGCTGACATGTGCAGACATTCTCCCACACAGCGACATGAGACCGCTGTGCTTAATGTGTGCATGAAGGGGGAATAGTAATATAATCGGTGAGCGTGTACTCACATGAATACTCACTGACATATTATCTACTTTCATGAATGATCCAGGCTGAGTGATATTACCTCATATGTGCCTTGTCTGGGCACCTAAACTATTAGTGGGAATGGTTTTCAATTTACTGTTTTTTTTTTTTTTCTTTAATACAAAATATTGAGAGACCAGTTCCTCTTGTGTTTGAAGGGACGCGGTCAGGCGCACCATGGCGCGGCCGAACATTTAACTACACCTTCCCACCTACTCGTTTTCCATCATCTAGCTCTGCCCTTCTTTACCTCTTTAAATCCACAGCTGTCAAAAAGGAGGAGAGGGTTGCAGAAATAAAGGTAACTATGGAGGGGGGCAAATGTAAAGAAAAAAATACAGCAAAATGGAAATAAATGTTTCGGGGACTTTTTTTTTTTATTGAGTCTACATATGCAAGGAACACCTAACAAACAAGCAATCCTCACGTGTTGCTGCTGTCTAACAGCCGCGAATCATGCAGCCGCGGGAACTTGAACATATTATTCGAGCATGCTCGAGATACTCTGATAACACCCGAGCACGCTCAGATAACACCATATCTGAGGACGTTCGCTCATCACTAATGAGTACATTTCTTTTTAATAATCAGCAGCCTGCAGTGTGTGTGTATATAGATATGTGTCTTTATGTAGATAATATATTAAGCTGTTCTGCGGTTTTATGTTGTTCAGACCCCATATAATCAGTCTTTATTTTACATTATATTTGATCTGCTTCGTTCTTAGCATTGCTTACACAGCACCATCATATTCCGCAGCGCTTTACATACATTATCATCTCTGTGCCCAATGGGGCTCACAGCCTAAATTCCCTATCAGTATGTATTTTGGAGTGTGGGAGGAAATCTGAGAACCTGGAGGAAAACTTCGCATACACGGGGAGAACATACAAACTCCTTGCAGGTGTTGTCCTTGGTGGGATTTGAACCCAGGACCCCAGCACTGATTTCTTTTGGTGTTTAGTTTCCATCTGATCTTTCTCTGATAGCTGGACACCTCTGATAAATAAAGAATAAAACTAATGGAGAATAATTTGTTTCATTGACTTCACAATTGTGATATTTGTCAGAAATGGAAGTTCTCCATGGAGGTCGATGATTGGTGACTGTATGAGAAGACCTCGCGATGTCAGAGCCTAATACACTACTCAAGGACCTAATTAGGGAGTAATAGTGTTTCCTAGTTTCATCTTTGTATTTTTTCGTTCTTAACTATGAATTAGTTATTTGTCAGTTTTAGTGGTGAAGTGTCCAGACAATTACATCACCAGTATGAGAGGTACAGCGGATGAGACGTGAACAATTGTTGCGAATCATCCGCTATAATCAGTGTCTACGATTTCTTTGCTTTTTGTCTTTTGTCAACTGATGTCTATTTAATGTCCAATCAGGCAAACTGAAATTGACGGTATCTTCTCAGCCTCCACTCCTGAGGTGCTCAGTGATGGAGGCCCCGTTGGTGTCTCTGGATGAGGAGTTTGAAGATGTCAGATCTTACTCCGAGGATCGAGCAGACAAGTCGAGGAGCATCTACATGTCACCGTCCCGGCATCTGGAGGATGCTTCTCTTTCGGAGCTAGAAAACTTCAGCTCTGAGATCATCAGCTTCAAGTCTATGGAAGACCTCGTCAATGAGTTCGATGAAAAGCTGAATGTTTGCTTTCGAAATTACAATGCCAAAACGGAGAACTTGGCTCCTGTGAAGAATCATCTGCAGATTCAGGAGGAGGAGGAAAGGCTCAGAGATGAGGAGTAAGTGACCCTTCTGTTGTAGTACCATCATATACGTGTGTGTGTGTGGGTCATAGGATGAAAGTGACCGGTGGTATGTGTCATGAGACCGTCTATGATCCGGATCAGCCCCGATAACCACAGCTGGAATCTTAGTATAAGGTTAGGTCGCCTCTGTGGTCAGACACCTTTTTTCTCTCAAGTCTTGTCCTCAGGTTCCCCTTTCTCAGGGCACCATTCCGATCCTCAGACCCAAGGTCACATTTTCTGATCATGGGCACATGGTTCCACTTTGTGAGACTTTGACACAGGTGTTCCCAATTTCAGTAACATAGTGACATGGCACCCCTGCTCATTTCATAGGCACGTGGTTTGTCTTAACATGACACCAATGTAAAATTTTCAAGAAAGATATCAAGTTTTTACTGTGTACACATAAAGGCTGTTGTTCACACATATAATATTTATGCTCTTCTGCTGTGATTGTGCATCAAAAGCATGGATATTTCCAATATTTGCAATATTTTTTTTGCAAAGGACGGGATCTTGATTACTATTGCTAATATGCAGGACAGGCGCAGCGTAAAGTTTATTTTTTGTACCTTGTGTGTCTTTTGTTCATTTCCAGGGGCCCCTCTGTACTTCCAGCATCACAGAGCTAAAGGAGTGGTCCCATTCTTCACAACTAAAGCAAAATTGTATCTCAATCTGTGTTCAACCTGGCCTAGACAGCTAGTAATACTATGACATATGAGTAATATGGCTGGTCACAGATAACAGACCCCAAAGACAAGAGGGGTAGATTTAACAAGATATACCTTAATAAGTTTTATTTGTACAATAATATTAACATGCCTAGAAAAGTAGAAAAAAAAGGACAAGGAGTAAAAACATATGGAAATAAATGGGAAAATGGCCATATCAGAACCAGAGACGGCCAAATCCCTCATCAGATGGAAACCTCCTGACAAAAAATGTAATGAACACCACTGTCAAAGTGACATGCATAGTATGTGTGAAGAAAACTGGTTCCACCCATGTCACCAATCCGTGACGTAACTACACAGGCACAGCTCCCCGGCGCCCCCTTTGTCTCTCAGGTCAATAAGGGAACTGTACCTAGAGGGAATGGCCGCCGGGGAGACTGCCCTGTTACCAACGCTGGGTATTCTAAGATTCGCAATCAGAGTAAAAGGATCAGCCCAAAATTAATTTATGGTTTAATTGCCCTAAGGGTACACTAGATAATTACAAGAAATATACAGTAAAAATATACCAAGAGTTACAGTCAGAGTAAAATATAACAACAATAGTACAAGTCTTAGAGGTATAAAGCTGGGGGTCAAGTTACCAGGTTGAAGGTCACTTGTGGAGGCTGGGGAGCTCTGCGTTACACAGGTACAAGACTTAGTTGCCGGGCAGCCCCCAAAAAGCATGTGCTTGCTCCCCTCTGGCTGGCATATGCCCTGTTCCTTATTTCATCATCATCATCATCTTCTTCTGTTGTGTCTGACTGTCCATGTGTCCTCAGCTCTTAATCCTTCTGTGTCCCTCCCCCCTGTACCTGGGTGGGCTAATAATCTCCACCCTTCAGCTTCCCTGCAGAATCTATTCCCAATACCTAATAAATGGAATAACTTCTCTCAGGATGATCGGATCAGTTCACGGGCGGTACCAGTGCATGTGGTTTGTTCTGCCGTTCGTACAGGGATCAAACCTGGACCCATTCGATTGTTCTGGGAGGCTGATCTCTATATCTCAGGTTCCAGAACTCTCACTGACCCAGGAGTTGCACTGTCAGATGCGCAATTTCTTCAGGGCGATGATGATATTTTTTTATGAGCCTGCACCTCGGACGATGTGTCCATAATTCATAATTTCATGTTTTAGATGGTCCGGCTGGGAAGACAATAGACGTGTCCTCCTGTAGCCCTCTGACATGTATGCTTTAATGGAGCCCTCAGGCACCTCCATGCCCACTGCTGGCGTGGCTTCCTCATTCAAGCTTTGAAATGCCATCTGCCTGCTACACTGGTCTCCGTCCATTACCATACTAAAGGGTCTTCATTCAAGTAGGAAAAAGGTGGGAGATAGGAGTGCTCATCCCTGCAGATCTGTGACCAGGTGAATTCTGATATGAGACAAAATGGAGTCAGGCCAATCTCTGATAGGAGGCCAGCATTATGCCCCATATCCAAAGATGACAGCTGCTCCCTCTTCACAATATGTACTAAAATAGAAGCCTGACGAAGCCACAGGCGAAACACGTATCGAGGCCATCGCATGATCCCCCATGTGTTCCTGCTATTATTTACACCATGTCTCAAGGTAATTCCTGTCATTCACTTCACTTATTGTACTGCATCTGATCCATTTTATTCCACTCCAGTTATCTATCCACTTGGCTAACATTGGCTACATTGCCTTTGTGTTCATAGCCCGTGTGTGTATCTTCACATCATTTGCCCTGTACTTGTGGTATCACTACCTTCATGCAGTTGTTCTAGTCTGTTCTATTTTAGCACATATTATGCATGTCACTTTTACAGTGGTGTTCAGTACATTTGTTTTTTTTTGTCAGGAGGTTTCCATCTCATGGGGATTAGTCTCTGGTTCTGATATGGCATTTGACACTGTGGACCATCAGCTCCTCCTCACTATGCTCCGCTCCATCAGCCTCAAGGACACCGTTCTCTCCTGGTTCTCCTCCTATCTCTCTGATCGCTCCTTCACTGTATCTGTTGCTGGTTCCTCCTCCTCTCACCTTCCCCTTACTGTTGGGGTTCCTCAAGGATCAGTCCTAGGCCCCCTCCTCTTCTCTTTGTATACCGCCCCTATTGGACAAACAATCAGTAGATTTGGTTTCCAGTACAATCTCTTTGCTGATGACACCCAATTATACACTTCTTCTCCTGATATAACGCCTGCCTTTCTAGAAAACACCAGTGATTGTCTTACCGCTGTCTCTAATGTCATGTCCTCCTTCTAATTGAAACTGAACCTGTCAAAAACTGAACTCCTCGTGTTCTCTCCCTCTACTAACCTACCTTTGCCTGACATTGCCATCTCCGTGTGCGGTTCCACCATTGCTCCCAAGCAACATACCCGCTGCCTTGGGGTCATACTTGATTCCAAGCTTTCATTCACCCCCCACATCCCATCACTGGCTCGCTCTTATCTGCATCTCAAAAACATTTCTAGAATTCGCCCTTTCCTTACTTTCGACTCTGCAAAAACTCTTACTGTTTCACTTATTCATTCTCGTCTGGACTATTGTAACTACTAATCGGCCTCCGTCTTACCAAACTCTCCCTGCTCCAATCTGTCCTGAATGCTGCAGCCAGAATCATATTCCTCACCAACCATTACACCGATGCCTCTACCCTGTGCCAGTCATTACACTGGTTACCCATCCACTCCAGAATCCAGTACAAAACTACTACCCTCATCCACAAAGCACTCCATGGCTCAGCACCACCCTACATCTCCTCCCTGGTCTCAGCCTACCACTCTACCCGTGCCCTCCGCTCCGCTAATGACCTGAGGTTAACATCCTCAATAATCAGAACCTCCCACTCCCGTCTCCAAGACTTTTCACGTGCTGCACCAATTCTTTGGAATGCAATTCAAAGGTTAATACGATTAATCCCCAATCCCCACAGTTTTAAGCGTGCCCTAAGAACGCATTTGTTCAGACTGGCCTACCGCCTCAACGCATTAACCTAACTATCCCTGTGTGGCCCATTCAAAAAACTTCAACCATAATCCGGTTCCTCGCATCATGTTCATACTCTTTTTGCAATTAATAGCCCTCTATGTCTGTACTGCTACATATTTAGGCTGATAACCGGTTCATGCAGCTTTACATGAACACTCGATCCTTACACTATGGCCGGTCCGAACAACGAAAGCAATTGTTGCCATCCGCCTCTCGTGTCTCCCCTTTTTCCTCATAGCTTGTAAGCTTGCGAGCAGCAGGGCCCTCATTCCTCTTGTATCTGGTGATCGGGGCCCTCATTCCTCCTGTATCTGGTGATCGGGGCCCTCACTCCTCCTGTATCTGGTGACCGGGGCCCTCACTCCTCTTGTATCTGGTGATCGGGGCCCTCATTCCTCCTGTATCTGGTGATCGGGGCCCTCACTCCTCTTGTATCTGGTGATCGGGGCCCTCATTCCTCCTGTATCTGGTGATCGGGGCCCTCACTCCTCCTGTATCTGGTGATCGGGGCCCTCATTCCTCCTGTATCTGGTGATCGGGGCCCTCACTCCTCCTGTATCTGGTGATCGGGGCCCTCATTCCTCCTGTATCTGGTGATCGGGGCCCTCACTCCTCCTGTATCTGGTGATCGGGGCCCTCACTCCTCCTGTATCTGGTGATCGGGGCCCTCACTCCTCCGGTTATCTGTTTTGATCTGTGTTTATTGTTATGCTGTAATGTTTGTCTGTACAAATCCCCTCTATAATTGCAAAGTGTTGCGGAATATGTTGGCGCTATATACATGAAATTATTATTATTATTACTTTTTCCATCTATTTCCATATCTTTTTAGTCGTTTTTCTCTCCTCCCATTTTTTTCTTCTTTTCTAGGCATGTTAATATTATTAACATAGTAACATAGTTAGTAAGGCCGAAAAAAGACATTTGTCCATCCAGTTCAGCCTATATTCCATCATAATAAATACCCAGATCTACGTCCTTCTACAGAACCTAATAATTGTATGATACAATATTGTTCTGCTCCAGGAAGACATCCAGGCCTCTCTTGAACCCCTCGACTGAGTTCGCCATCACCACCTCCTCAGGCAAGCAATTCCAGATTCTCACTGCCCTAACAGTAAAGAATCCTCTTCTATGTTGGTGGAAAAACCTTCTCTCCTCCAGACGCAAAGAATGCCCCCTTGTGCCCGTCACCTTCCTTGGTATAAACAGATCCTCAGCGAGATATTTGTATTGTCCCCTTATATACTTATACATGGTTATTAGATCGCCCCTCAGTCGTCTTTTTTCTAGACTAAATAATCCTAATTTCGCTAATCTATCTGGGTATTGTAGTTCTCCCATCCCCTTTATTAATTTTGTTGCCCTCCTTTGTACTCTCTCTAGTTCCATTATATCCTTCCTGAGCACCGGTGCCCAAAACTGGACACAGTACTCCATTATTGCACAAATAAAATTTATTATCTATTGCTAAAGCTACCCCTTTTGCCTTTTTGTCTCCCATCATCCCTGGTGGGACATATTCCTCATATGTCATAGCATTACTATGTGTCTAGGCTAGGTTGAACACCGATTGGGATCCAGTGTTGCTTTGGTTGTGTAGTTCAGTCTAGGGGTATGCTCTACTTTCATTAGTGGTGCTCTGTTTTAGGTTAAAGAGTGGTCCTATTCTTGTTTGCTAAAACTACGTTTCCCAGCAGCACCTGCTACTCCTCAGTGCTGCAGATCCCTCCCTCTGCTCACCTGTGTGATAGCAACATGGACAATTCTTATTTATGTGGATAAGGTGACCATTGATAGAGTAGAATGTATTTTACCAATATTCATTACCATTTACAAACTCCACATTTCATTGGTGGTTCATGGGGGCTTCAGTATATGATCATGCTCCCCCTGCACGTATAGCTGAGCTGAGCACAGAATAGCTGAGCTGTGCGACAACAGGGCTCTCAGGGCAGTAAGAATCCCATGAGTGTCTGCAGCTGATTTATCAGACAGGGCTGCAGGTGCATCTGTTTTTCATGAATTAGGCACAAATGCAGCTGGTGTCAGTGAGATGTCCGGCACAGCATAGCTGAGCTGTGCTGCAACCCGGGTATCAGATGATTTATTAGACAGGGTCATTAGGCGATCTGAGTGACCGCATTAAATCTACAGGAGGACGGATGCAGTGGTAACCTAGGGGAAAGAAACACCCTGTGCAAGCTGCTTAATGAGTCTGGTCCTTTACACCCCCTGATGTGTCCATAGCATTCCCAGTTGCCCATGCACTAGTTTCACGGATGTCCAGGTGTTTAATAAGTGCAGATGAAAGCATGCTATGAGCAAACACACTTATCTGCGACTCTGCAGGTCCTGGACATCCAAAAAGGCTTCACCTGAACTGTGGACATTACTGATCTCATCCTATTGTCTGGACAGGAGAGGCAAGATGTCAGAGGCTTCATATAGACCACAAAAAACAAAAGCAGAATATCTGATCCGTACGTATTAGTAAGTTTTCTCTAAAGCCGCCCCTGCAGATAAATGCGTAATGTTGTGATGAGACGTTGATGGATACCATAGATCAGACATAAGGAGCAGGTGGCCGCCCAGATGATGCACCGTGTACAAGTCCTGCTGGGACTTGTGGTAAAACCACAGGTTGTCCGTGTCTGTGCTGAGTCCACTCTCCAACTCCTGACCTGGCAGAGCACCCGGTGCACCACACATTGTTGTTCTTCTCACTATGTAAAATTTCCTTGTTTTTGTCTGTAAGTTCCTTAGAAATGGTGGCATGAATTTATCCTAGACGACATATGTTGGGATTTGTGACCCTGGTGACTAGCGGCACCTAGATTTGTGCCCGGGACTTCAGTAATGCAGCTCTGCCCACAGATCTAGATACAGGGTGTGGTGTGTGGGATCATTGTAGTGGGATATCGGCCCCATGGTCAGCCGCCTCCATTCTGCACCATTCATCTTTCCATAGAAATCATTCATCAATGTACAGCACCATGGAATTAATGGTGCTATATAAATAAATAATAATAATCAGTAACCCTTTAATGGCAGAGCAATGGTTGCTGAATGACTAGGTGCATGCAATTTGTTATACATATGTTAACACCTAAGCAGAACATAGGAATACAAGATATTTTCCTTTTACAGTTTTCTACAAAAATTATTATTGCTCCCTAGCATATTCACAAATGTCATTAGCGATGCTGCTGCTGTTGAAAATATTCCTAGAACTGCGCAGTCTCAGGACGATGGTTTTCTTTTCCACCTTCCCACCCCCATCCCTAATCATTGGGTCTTAAAATTCTACAAAGTCTCTATTGTTGGCTACTGCTTTTGTGCTTTTATTTTCTTGAATCTTGGAAATTTATTGGAAGGCCCAGTTTTGATGTGTGACTGTCCTCCGAGCAGTGCACACTTCATACGTGACCACTGTCGGGTGCATTCTCAGGACAGGCGGTATCCGTCACAGTGGCTACAGCTTGGATTGACACGGTGGCCTCCGTCCGTCATAGGAAAAAAGCAAACGTCTATACAGCAAGGTGTATATAAATAATAAATCCTTTTTTTTTCTTTAGGAAAGTGCAGTCTGCAATGCTTTCCTGTATAACTAAATGCTATGCTGATGAGTGCTAGCTAAATTGCCAAAAAGAACACAATTTTGATCTCCATCTGCTGAATAACAGCCTATGGGAATCATAAAGTATACATGGGGAAAGCTTCCTCTGTATACTGTAGGCTTAGTGTATGCACACAGTGTGCTCGGAGCCTTAGTGTATGCACGCGGTGTGCTCGGAGCCTTGGTGTATGCACGCGGTGTGCTCGGAGCCTTAGTGTATGCGCGCGGTGTGCTCGGAGCCTTGGTGTATGCACGCGGTGTGCTCATAGCCTTGGTGTATGCACGCGGTGTGCTTGGAGCCTTGGTGTATGCACACAGTGTGCTCGGAGCCTTAGTGTATGCACGCGGTGTGCTCATAGCCTTGGTGTATGCACGCGGTGTGCTCGGAGCCTTAGTGTATGCTCGCGGTGTGCTCGGAGCCTTAGTGTATGCTCGCGGTGTGCTCGGAGCCTTGGTGTATGCTCGCGGTGTGCTCGGAGCCTTAGTGTATGCACGCGGTGTGCTCGGAGCCTTAGTGTATGCACGCGGTGTGCTCGGAGCCTTAGTGTATGCACGCGGTGTGCTCGGAGCCTTAGTGTATGCACGCGGTGTGCTCGGAGCCTTAGTGTGTGCTCGGAGCCTTAGTGTATGCTTGCGGTGTGCTCGGAGCCTTAGTGTATGCTTGCGATGTGCTCGGAACCTTAGTGTATGCTTGCGGTGTGCTCGGAACCTTAGTCTATGCTCGCGGTGTGCTCGGAGCCTTAGTGTATGCTTGCGGTGTGCTCGGAGCCTTAGTGTATGCTTGCGGTGTGCTCGGAGCCTTAGTGTATGCACGCGGTGTGCTCGGAGCCTTGGTGTATGCGCGCGGTGTGCTCGGAGCCTTGGTGTATGCGCGCGGTGTGCTCGGAGCCTTGGTGTATGCACGCGGTGTGCTCGGAGCCTTGGTGTATGCACGCGGTGTGCTCGGAGCCTTGGTGTATGCACGCGGTGTGCTCGGAGCCTTGGTGTATGCACGCGGTGTGCTCGGAGCCTTGGTGTATGCACGCAGTGTGCTCGGAGCCTTGGTGTATGCGCGCGGTGTGCTCGGAGCCTTGGTGTATGCACGCCATTCTGTACTCGAGCTGTGATACTTGGATGTGTGTAATTGACGTTTTAATGACTCTTGTATATTTATATTTTGTTTGCTAAATTAAAAAGCATATTTTTCCATTTATTAAGAGGAGAGGGGTGGAAATTGCAAGATAAAGGGGAGCAGTGGTGAGCATGTGTGCAGCAGGCCCCGCTGCTCTGTTCTGTGTTCTGGCCTCTCTGTAAGATTTTTGGGCACTGACATCATTGTCCCCGGGGCACGGAACATCCATTCTTCAGTACTGACCACTTTCTTCCATTCACAGAGTCTGGGACGCCCTCACCGACAACTATATACCATTAAATGGTGAAAAATGGAGAGAACAGAGCGAAGAGCTGCTGAACGGTAACCTGTCAGACACCGAGGTACGGAGGTCTCCAGTGATACTTTCTATGTAAGGTTTTGTAGAATAAAATTCCTTCCCACTAATATTTAATAATCCAGAAATTCTGATCTGTTTATTGCATAAATCAAAGTCCCGACACCATTAACTGAACAGGAACTAATAATTTACTTCTGTGGTTAAAAGCCAACGTTAGGGGAAGATCATCTATAGGTTTCTGGCACTGTCCTCTAATCCAGAATATTTGGGATCGATACATATGCTGATTACTTTGCGGCACGTCCCGGTCATTGGATTAAAGTTCCATTGATTGGAACCAGTGGTTTTTAGTACCGTGAAGCCACTCGCAGTGAATTCTTCTTCTAATGTGCACAGATGCCTTTTTTAAGATAAATTTACAATTTTTTTAATTCCATTTTTATTTTGTTAAAGTCCAAAGTGGATTCAAAAGGAATTAGAAGGATAACATGGAGAGGGAGGACATTATCAATGAGACCAGCAGATTAGAGTCCATTACTCCATTATATTGTGCACGTTGTGAGTTCTGTCCGTTGTCGGAGGCACTCTGGACTCGATTGCTCTCTCAAGCTCTCGGACTCCTTCTTCTGTTCTTGAGGGAATTCTCCAAATGGGATGTAATGTTCGGAGTTTGTTGTGTAAGAGCCGGATGTTTGTTACACGCTGACCTTGCAGACAGAAGCCATTTACTGGCAGACGAGACGCTGAATGAAAGAATCACAAAGGTAAAATGCTGAGAGCGCGGCCAGCAGCGGGACGAGGCGGAGGAAAATCCCAAAAGTGCACGAATCGCCACAAATCCTACCTTCTAATCCATGCCGAATGTTGATGGATCGAACTTTCAGTTATTAAAAGGACAATCAGACATTGTAAAGAAGCTGCTTATATAATGACCCTGATCATCGATAACAAAAAGGGCAGCACAGAGGATTTCAGGAAAGGAAGCTTCCTTTACAAAACCACCTGAAATTCCAAGGTGTTGACTAAAATATAGAAACTTGGGTTTCCATAGGTGATCCATGTCATCAGCGGCCGAAAATAAGGCTGGGCTGTGACAACTGAAAACTCCTTTATTGTGGTGTCAATACTCCAGAAATTCTATATATACTTTCATATTTTATATCTCAGACAGCACAAAACTCTTTATGTACAAAGATTGTTAACACAAGATTGACACAAACTCGGACTCCACTCCATTCAGTATCTATAGGGCTGCCAGAAATAGTGAAGCGCTGTACTGACTTTCTCCAGCAGTCCCCATAGACAGTGAAAGGAGCAGATGTCGAGCATGCATCCAAGACTGAGCTCTGCTGTGACCGGTTCTCAAGGTCCAGAGCCTCATTATTAGAATCAATGGGAGTGCCAGCATTCAGAGCCCCAACGAGCAGTAAGTTATCTACATTTATTTACGGTTAGGGCAAAACTTTTTAGTTTGTCTATCCCTTTTATAATTTACTAGATGGTGGCCCAATTCTAACGCATCGGGTATTCTAGAATATGCATGTCCATGTAGTATATTGCCCAGCCACGTAGTATATTGCCCAGCCACGTAGTATATTGCCCAGCCACGTAGTATATTGCCCAGCCACGTAGTATATTGCCCAGCCACGTAGTATATTGCCCAAACACGTAGTATATTGCCCAGCCACGTAGTATACTGCCCAGCCACGTAATATACTGCCCAGTCACGTAGTATATTGCACAGCCTGCATAGTATATAGCACAGCCCATGTAGTATATTGCCCAGCCACGTAGTATACTGCCCAGCCACGTAGTATACTGCCCAGCCACGTAGTATATTGCCCAGCCTGCATAGTATATAGCACAGCCTGCATAGTATATAGCACAGCCTGCATAGTATATAGCACAGCCCATGTAGTATATTGCCCAGCCACGTAGTATATTACACAGCCTGCATAGTATATAGCACAGCCCATGTAGTATATTGCCCAGTCACGTAGTATATTGCACAGCCTGCATAGTATATAGCACAGCCCATGTAGTATATTGCCCAGCCACGTAGTATATTGCCCAGTCGCGTAGTATATTGCACAGCCTGCATAGTATATAGGACAGCCCATGTAGTATATTGCCCAGCCACGTAGTATATTGCCCAGTCACGTAGTATATTGCACAGCCTGCATAGTATATAGCACAGCCCATGTAGTATATTGCCCAGCCACGTAGTATATTGCCCAGCCACGTAGTATATTGCCCAGTCACGTAGTATATTGCACAGCCTGCATAGTATATAGCACAGCCCATGTAGTATATTGCCCAGTCACGTAGTATATTGCACGGCCTGCATAGTATATAGCACAGCCCATGTAGTATATTGCCCAGCCACGTAGTATATTGCACAGCCTGCATAGTATATAGCACAGCCCATGTAGTATATTGCCCAGTCACATAGTATATTGCCCAGTCACGTAGTATATTGCACAGCCTGCATAGTATATGCACAGCCCATGTAGTATATTACCCAGCCACGTAGTATACTGCCCAGCCACGTAGTATACTGCCCAGCCACGTAGTATACTGCCCAGCCACGTAGTATATTGCACAGCCTGCATAGTATATGCACAGCCCACGTAGTATATTGCCCAGCCACGTAGTATACTGCCCAGCCACGTAGTATACTGCCCAGTCACGTAGTATATTGCACAGCCTGCATAGTATACTGCCCAGCCACGTAGTATACTGCCCAGCCACGTAGTATACTGCCCAGCCACGTAGTATATTGCCCAGCCTGCATAGTATATAGCACAGCCTGCATAGTATATAGCACAGCCTGCATAGTATATAGCACAGCCCATGTAGTATATTGCCCAGCCACGTAGTATATTACACAGCCTGCATAGTATATAGCACAGCCCATGTAGTATATTGCCCAGTCACGTAGTATATTGCACAGCCTGCATAGTATATAGCACAGCCCATGTAGTATATTGCCCAGCCACGTAGTATATTGCCCAGTCGCGTAGTATATTGCACAGCCTGCATAGTATATAGGACAGCCCATGTAGTATATTGCCCAGCCACGTAGTATATTGCCCAGTCACGTAGTATATTGCACAGCCTGCATAGTATATAGCACAGCCCATGTAGTATATTGCCCAGCCACGTAGTATATTGCCCAGCCACGTAGTATATTGCCCAGTCACGTAGTATATTGCACAGCCTGCATAGTATATAGCACAGCCCATGTAGTATATTGCCCAGTCACGTAGTATATTGCACGGCCTGCATAGTATATAGCACAGCCCATGTAGTATATTGCCCAGCCACGTAGTATATTGCACAGCCTGCATAGTATATAGCACAGCCCATGTAGTATATTGCCCAGTCACATAGTATATTGCCCAGTCACGTAGTATATTGCACAGCCTGCATAGTATATGCACAGCCCATGTAGTATATTACCCAGCCACGTAGTATACTGCCCAGCCACGTAGTATACTGCCCAGCCACGTAGTATACTGCCCAGCCACGTAGTATATTGCACAGCCTGCATAGTATATGCACAGCCCACGTAGTATATTGCCCAGCCACGTAGTATACTGCCCAGCCACGTAGTATACTGCCCAGTCACGTAGTATATTGCACAGCCTGCATAGTATATAGCACAGCCCATGTAGTATATTGCCCAGCCACGTAGTATATTGCCCAGCCACGTAGTATATTGCCCAGCCACGTAGTATATTGCCCAGTCACGTAGTATATTGCCCAGTCACGTAGTATATTGCCCAGCCACGTAGTATATTGCCCAGTCACGTAGTATATTGCCCAGTCACGTAGTATATTGCACAGCCTGCATAGTATATAGCACAGCCCATGTAGTATATTGCCCAGTCACGTAGTATATTGCCCAGTCACGTAGTATATTGCACAGCCTGCATAGTATATGCACAGCCCATGTAGTATATTGCCCAGTCACGTAGTATATTGCACAGCATGCATAGTATATAGCACAGCCCATGTAGTATATTGCCCAGTCACGTAGTATATTGCACAGCATGCATAGTATATAGCACAGCCCATGTAGTATATTGCCCAGCCACGTAGTATATTGCCCAGCCCACGTAGTATATTGCCCAGTCACGTAGTATATTGCACAGCATGCATAGTATATAGCACAGCCCATGTAGTATATTGCCCAGTCACGTCATATATTGCCCAGCCCACGTCGTATATTGCCCAGCCCACGTCGTATATTGCCCAGCCCACGTCGTATATTGCCCAGCCACGTAGTATATTGCCCAGCCACGTAGTATATTGCCCAGCCCACGTAGTATATTGCCCAGCCCACGTAGTATATTGCCCAGCCACGTAGTATATTACCCAGCCACGTAGTATATTGCCCAGCCCACGTAGTATATTGCACAGCCACGCAGTATATAGCACAGCCCACGTAGTATATTGCAGAGCCCACGTAGTATATTGTACAGCCCATGTAGTATGTTGCCCAGCCCACGTAGTATATAGCAATGTGGGCATCATATCCCTGTTAAAAAAAAAAAAAAAATATATAATAAAAAATAGCTATATACTCACCTTCCGGAGCCCCCGGATCCAAGCGAAGCGGTTACCGACGCTCCTCGCGCGCTCCCGTCTCTCGTGAGACCGCACGTCATCATCTCGCGAGATCGCAGCATGGACCAGTTACCGGAGCGTCGCGAGCGGGAAAGGCCTGTTCTGGATCCGAGGGGCCGACGGCCGGTGAGTATATAACGATTTTTTATTGTTTTTTATTATTTTTAACATTAGATCTTTTTACTATTGATGCCGCATAGGCAGCATCAATAGTAAAACGTTGGTCACACAGGGTTAATAGCAGCGTTAACCAAGTGCGTTACACCGCGGCATAGCGCGGTCCATTAACGCTGCCATTAACCCTGTGTGAGCGCTGACTGGAAGGAAGTATGGAGGGGCACTGACTGCGGGGAGGAAGGAGCAGCCATGTTGCCGCCGGACTGTGCCCGTCGCTGATTGGTCGTGGCCAATCAGCGACTTGGATTTCCATGACAGACAGAGGCCGTGACCAATGAATATCCGTGACAGACAGAAGGACAGACAGACGGAAGTGACCCTTAGACAATTATATAGTAGACTAGATTGTGGCCCGATTCTAACGCATCGGGTATTCTAGAAAATGCATGTCCCGTAGTATATGGACAATGATGATTCCAGAATTCGCGGCAGACTGTGCCCGTCGCTGATTGGTCGAGGCAACCTTTATGACATCATTGTCGCCATGGCAACCATTATGACATCTACATCGATACTGTGCCCGTCGCTGAATCAGAAACGTGGGATTTCTACGTCCTTTATGACATCATCGTCGCTATGCCAGTCGCGGCCTGACTGCCTCGACCAATCAGAGACGCGGGATGTCTACGTCCTTTATGACATCATCGTCGCTGTGCCCGTCGCTGATTGGTCGAGGCCTGGCGGCCTCGACCAATCAGAGACGCTGGATTTCAACGTCGATACTGTGCCTGTCGCTGATTGGTCGAGGCCTGGCGGCCTCGACCAATCAGAGACGCGGGATTTCCAGGACAGACAGACAGAAAGACAGACACAGACAGACGGAAAAACCCTTAGACAATTATATATATAGATGTCCTAGTTCTCCTGTTTAATGCAGGTTAGCAAATGGTGAGAAGGCTGGGAGTATTACTGCAGGGTCAGACTCCACTTATACTGTGTTTAGGCTGTAACCATGGAGACACACAGATTTGCCTCAGAGCTTTGGATATAGAATGGTAGATTTTTTTAATCTCTAAATTTAAAATTTTATTCTAGGTGCATGAAAAAAATGCAAAAGCGCTGACATTAATTCACTGCTTAGATGCATTTCTACAGCATCCTGAGTCTTCAAAGCACCTTACAAGCTCGGTTGTCGTTTTTTTTTTTTTTTTTTTTTTTTTTTACTGTTTTCATTCTCTTTCTTCCTCCAGTTAAAATTAATGACTTTTTCCTACTGAGGGTCACACAAGGCTCATTTTTCTCAGCCAGTGCTGATCAGATCCTTCTAGCAATGTTTTGTTTTTGTTTTCTAATGAAAGCTCCTTACATAATCTGCTCCACATACATCTGAAATGTGTCTTCTGAATGATTAGCTATTTACAGGACGTTCCTGTCATCGTCAGCAAAGTATCTGACGCTTTACCTAATATTCATCTGTGTGGTCAGCTCGACTGTGAGCTCAGGAGCTGATGGCAGCCGAGATATTGGGGACCCTCCTTTGATGTTGCTGCTGGCAGAGAGAGAAGTTTATGAATAAATTATAATTATTGCACAGAAACGACTTTTTGTATAAAACTTTCCTATCGTCTGATTTCAGTTCCATGAGAAAGAGGAGGAAGAACTGAATGAGAAGAGTGAGAACGATTCTGGTATCATTGAGGAGCCGCTGCTGACCGCTGACCAGGTAAAGGGAACACGGCATACATGGCCGCTGTTACAGGGGCCCGACTGAGGGGCCATTCACAAGCCATACCACTGGGGGCAAAAATATAAATGTAATTTGTGTAGGCAAGTGCATCTCAATAAATTGGAATATTATCAAAAAGTTAATTCATTTCAGTTCTTCAATACAAAAATTGAAGCTCATATATTACACTGCTCAAAAAAATAAAGGGAACACTTAAACAGAAAAAACTCCAAGTAAATCAAACTTCTGTGAAATCAAACGGTCCACTTAAAAAGCAACACTGATTGACAATCAATTTCACATGCTGTTGTGCAAATGGAATAGACAACAGATGGAAATTATTGGCAATTATCAAGACCCCCTCAATAAAGGAGCGGTTCTGCAGGTGGGGACCACAGACTACTTCTCAGTACCAATGCTTTCTGGCTGATGTTTTGGTCACTTTTGAATGTTGGTTGTGCTTTCACACTCGTGGTAGCATGAGACAGACTCTACAACCCACACAAGTGGCTCAGGTAGTGCAGCTCATCCAGGATGGCACATCAATGCGAGCTGTGGCAACAAGGTTTGTTGTGTCTGTCAGCGTAGTGTCCAGAGGCTGGAGGCGCTACCAGGAGACAGGCCAGTACACCAGGAGACGTGGAGGGGGCTGTAGGAGGGCAACAACCCAGCAGCAGGACCGCTACCTCAGCCTTTGTGCAAGGAGGACCAGGAGGAGCACTGCCAGAACCCTGCAAGATGACCTCCAGCAGGCCACAAATGTGCATGTGTCTGCACAAACGGTTAGAAACCGACTCCATGAGGATGGTCTAAGTGCCCGGCGTCCACAGATGGGGGTTGTGCTCACAGCCCAAAAACGTGCAGGACGCTTGGCATTTGCCACAGAACACCAGGATTGGCAAATTCGCCACTGGTGCCCTGTGCTCTTCACAGATGAAAGCAGGTTCACACTGAGCACATGTGACAGACGTGACAGAGTCTGGAGACGCCGTGGAGAGCGATCTGCTGCCTGCAACATCCTTCAGCATGACCGGTTTGGCAGTGGGTCAGTAATGGTGTGGTGTGGCATTTCTTTGGAGGGTCGCACAGCCCTCCATGTGCTTACCAGAGGTAGCCTGACTGCCATTAGGTACCAAGATGAGATCCTCAGACCCCTTGTGAGACCATATGCTGGTGCACTGGGCTCCTTCTGATGCATGACAATGCCAGGCCTCATGTGGCTGGAGTGTCAGCAGCTCCCGCATGATGAAGGCATTGATGTCATGGACTGGCCTCAGGGTGGTCCAAAAGTAGGTGGGCAGTTTGTGTATTAGGGTTATGAAGTCAATTTAAGGGGTCTATATGGCTGAAAATACCCAAAAGTGACACCATTCTAAAAACTGCACCCCTTAAGGTGCTCAATACCACATTCAAGAAGTTTATTTACCCTTCAAGTGTTTCACAGCAACAGAAGCAACATGGAAGAAAAAAATGAACATTTAACTTTTTAGTTACAAAAATGATCTTTTAGCAACAATTTTTTTTTATTTTCCCAAGGGTAAAAGGAGAAAGTGGACTGCAAAAGTTGTTGTCAAGTTTGTCCCGAGTACGCTGAAACCCCATATGTGGGGGGACCACTGTTTGGGCACACGCCGGAGCTTGGAAGAGATGCAGTGACGTTTTGGAATGCAGACTTTGATGGAATGGTCTGTGGGCATCATGTTCGAGTCTGACAGTTTGAGCAGACACATGGATGTTAGTAGCCTTCTGGAGGTCATTTTGCAGGACTCTGGCACTGTGGCTGGGTTGTTGCCTTCTATGGCCTCCTCCACGTCTCATGGTATCTGCTCCATTCTCTGGACACTGTGCTGACAGACACAGCTACCCTTCTTGCCACAGCTCGCATTGATGTGCCATCCTGGATGAGTTGCACGATCTATGCAACTTCTGTTGATTGTAAACACTGCCTGATGCTACTATACAGGACTTCTAGTGCAGCAGACTGTGATATCTGCCCGTCGGTGACCATATAGGCAAGCACCGAGCCGCATCCAGTGGTTGCTGATATGACGTCCCGTACGGTAGAGCGTGGCTGCTGCAGTATCAGATCATGGACGGTCGGGTCAGGACCATCCGGGTACGAATTAAAAAATTTGGAATAAAAAATCAGCAATGAATAATCAATGACCAATAGGAAAAGATACTTAAACATAAAAATCAAAGAATGAATCGGAATCTATGTGCAGTAAAATAATGGGTGCGTTATGGTGTATAACACAACCGGCATTATAGGAGGACAGGAAATCTGAGCACGTCCCACCAAAGACTTCTATTCTGCGCTGTAATGGGGGGACGTTCCCGGAAGGAGCAGGGACCCCGGCCTCCAATACACTGTGGTCCAGATGGTGGATTTTCAAACGTGGGCTGACTGCCAATAGATCCACATGTACAGCGGAAAGGCCGATGCTTGGGAGCCCCTGTGGCTGGGCCGATGGTCGGGGGGCTCCTGTGGCTGGGCCGATGGTCGGGGGGCTCCTGTGGCGTGGTCGGGGGGCTCCTGTGGCTGGGCCGGTGGTCGGGGGGCTCCTGTGGCGTGGTCGGAGGGGCTCCTGTGGCTGGGCCGATGGTCGGGGGGCTCCTGTGGCTGGGCCGGTGGTCGGGGGGCTCCTGTGGCGTGGTCGGAGGGCTCCTGTGGCTGGGCTGATGGTCGGGACCCCTGTTGCTATTTTAAGCTGCAACTTCCCACGATATTTGTAAAAATTAGAACGTTTGTGGTCTGTATCCGCGTTGCCAGGTGATGAAGGAACATAAAATGCTGGAGATAATGTAAAAAAAAAAGGATTATTTATTTTTCTGGGCGTTTTGAAGTGTAGCTCACTTCTTCTTCAGGAAACATAAACCTGAAGATGGTCTTTGTTTCCTGAAGAAGTGGGCTGCACTTCGAAACGCCCAGAAAAATAGAAAAATATATATTTTACATTATCTCCGGCATTTGATGTTTCTTAATTACCTGGCAGCACGGACACAGACCACAAACTTTCCATTTTCTTTTTTTTTTTTTTTTTTTTTACATATTTCTGTAGTGAAATCGCCCGTGGATCTGGAGCAGCCATACAGCCTGGGATCAGCTCCGCATATAGTGATTCCATCTTTAGTAATTCCCACAATATTCTCACTCCTCCCTTTCCCAGTAGAGACACATGTGGTGTTTGTTGGTCTCTAAATTGCGGATGGCTCAAGATTTATTTTTAACTCTTTCTGACCCAGTGTCCGCCCCCAGCCAGCCTTCCCCCCGCGCCTCCTCGCTCTCGCTGCCCCCTGAACAGTAGACAGCAGTGACGAGAGCCCGAGGTTTTGCACCTGCAGCTGTGCGGTCGCTGGTTTCCTCTGATCAGGAGACTTTTTATCAATGTAAAGGGATTTTCTTGTGCAGGTGTTCTTATAAGAGATGTCCCAGTGTGAAGACCAATTTCCCAGTATATCCCAGTATATAATAATGCCGATTTTCCTCTGCAGGTGATTGAAGAGATTGAGGAGATGATGCAGAACTCCCCGGATCCTGAGGAAGAACTGGAGGAAGATGAGAACGACCTTGAAGAGATTTCTTCTCGCTCTGACACCGTCCTCCTCCAGGAGATGCAGGCTCTGAGCCACAGCTTCAACAATAACTGGAGCGCAGAGAGTAAGGACACCACTCCACGCACCGCACTCCACGCACCGTACTCCACGCACCGCGCTCCGGCTCACCCCACACTTGCATTGTGTTTTGTATCTTTCTCACTACTCAAACTAACAGGAAAGTTTCAGGACCATTGTTACCATTTAGCACATTAGATAATTGGCAGATGGAAACTGAGGACTTAATGCAAATCACAGTGACGTGGCCCCAGCCGTAGTGACATGTATGCGGTGTGTAGACGGAGCCCAACCGTATATCCATCCCTACTATACCCTGTACTACCAGCCTACAAACAGGAAATATCAGCCACAGCGCCCCCTGGTGGCTCGCTAATGGAACACACTGTAGCACATTGTTACTACGATTACTAATAATGCCAAAAGGAGAGCAATTCAGAGCAATGATTTATAAAACAAACTTTAATTGCCATAAATAATACAAAAACATATATCAAAATATTACATTATCTAATGACTAGAGCACAGGATGAATGTCCCAGGAATGCTGGAAAAGCGCCCATCCCCCCACTCCCCCAGATGTAAATACCCTTGTAATGGTATGCATAAGAAAAAGCACCTATACTATCCAACCAAGGTCACCCCAAAGCAGTGGGATTCTATAGTAATGCCATTAAGTATGGTGGTGGAAAAAGGGTGCTAGCACTTATCACTTACACAGAGGTAGGGGGGGGCGGTCGGGCGATGGTCCCCAACGCACGTTTCGTGGCCACCAGTGCCACTTCCTCGATTACTAATAGCCTGCAAAATCGGCAGAGTATCAAATACTTAATCTCCACACAATATATATATATATATATATATATATATATATATATATATATATATATATATATATGTGTATTATCCACACAGCCTTTGAGATGAGAGTTGGTTGCATGCAGAGTAACCTGCTGGAACCTGTACTGGTAAAAAAAAAAGACTTCTGATGCCAATTCTCATATGCTAAATGTGAAGGTCCTATGGTGCCATTCTAAGACCAAGTTCACTATTTGGTCAGTATTTTATATCCGTATTTGTGAGTTAAAACCAGCAGTGGTGATAAACAGAGAAGTGGTGACGGGTGTCTATTGTACTTTTCCTCTGGTTGTTCCACTCCTGATTTTGTCTTACAAATACTGATGTCAAATACTGACCAAATACTGATCGTGTGAACGTGGCCTTCAAGAATGGCACCTGATGACCTTCACATTCAGCATATGAGAATTGGCATCAGAAGTCTTTTTTTTTTTTCAGTCCAGTTTTCAGCATGTTATTGTGCATGCAACGAATTCTCATCTGAAGGGCTGCATGTTAAATGTGTGTATATATCTATATGTACTTATAATATTTATTTTGTCAATAAGTTTGGAAAGACCCCATCTGCTATAATGACGTGATAAAATACGGCCTGAATGTGGCCTAACAGAGGGAAGAGCAGTTTTGGAATTACGTGGCCCAGAATGACCACGCTTGTGTGGCTGTGAGCTCGCCCTCACATCCACATAACAAAGGGCAATTGCTTTATACTCCGTTATATAGCAGAAGCTGTAGAATAACATTTCTTGTGTTTCCGCGTCTGTCCCATCCAGCAGGTCTGCAGCACATGAGCATGGAGGAGCTGATGCAGTTACTGGAGCGAGTGGAGCGAGCCATCTGCGACTATTCTGAAGAGCTGGTGCAGCATCTTGCTCGGCGGGATGAGCTGGAGTTTGAGAAAGAGGTGAAGAATTCGTTCATCACGGCGCTGCTGGAGGTGCAGAACAAGCAGAAGGAGCACAGAGAGCTGGTGAAGAAGAGGAGGAAAGAGAAGGGCCTCAGTCTGCAGAGCAACCGCTCCGAGAGAAACGGACAGATGCCCATGAAGGTACCAGGGCGACCGGGGGATAGGAGTAGCGTCATTATTCTCCACTCACCGAGCACAGGCCAAGTTCATCTGCATAGTAAATGTATTAATCTTAATAGTGATGTTTCTCACTACTGTGCACCTTGTGACTAAAGCTCTGCTCTTCTGCAGCGTTTCAGCATGGAGGGCATCTCCAATATTCTGCAGACGGGAATCAGACAAACATTTGGTAATTCAGGGAACGAGAAGCAGGTGAGTCCCATTGTGCTCAATGCTCAGCTCCTGAGTGTGCGCTCACACGTGTCTGATGGCTGCCCGCGGTTTTTCTTAATTCTTAAAAGCAGATTTATCACCAGATTGCACAACACATTTTTAAATACATTTTTTAGTCCTGAGAAGACTGGTGTACTTTAAAAATCCATGTCAGAATGGCTGTAAAAATCATTTCTGAAAGTTAAAAATAATTTCCGCTCTCCCAGCTTTAGTGGCAGCTCCTGTGTGACCTGCAGCTTGTACTGAGAAGTGTGAGATTTTAGACAGTCAGGTTGGATAAGACTCTTTAGCTGAAATGGCTTTTCATAGTAAGTATACCAGCATCCTCAGGTCCTAGTTTCTTTTAATAACGTATGTGGTTTACAGCTGGAAAATATCCACTTTAAGGTCTCCTTCTCACTTGTGAAAAATATGTCCGAGTCTCGCAGGTTAAAACCCAGCTGTGGTGCCGGCACTCCAGAGCGGAGCGTGCAGCTCCATGTATTGCTGTGCGGCCGCACGCTCCGCTCTGGAGTGCCGGCAGCAGAGCAGGGTTTTAACCTGCGAGACTCGGACGTATTTCTCACAAGTGAGAAGGAGCCCTTAAGCTGAATAAGGCATCCAGTGCACAGATCAGTCCCAAATTCCTGAATCACCAGATAGTAAATTGTAGCTGGACGGAGCACGTGAAAAGTAATGGTGTTACTCCCAGCGGTCACATACAGGACGTTTGATTGTGATGTGTGAACATGATCTTCTCTCACAGTATCTGAATACAGTCATCCCTTATGAGAAGAAAGCGACACCCCCGACCGTGGAGGACCTGCAGATGCTGACTAACAGTAAGCCTGCCCCCCAGTGGTGACTTATTAATATTCCCAGTAATGGCCACAGATCCGCAGCATCAATGTCTATACACACTAGACCCATATTGATCATTTTCCTGTACTAACACCATGGCTTTCTGTGTTTCTGTCCCCGCAGTATTGTTTGCGATGAAAGAAGACAGTGAGAAGGTCCCGATGCTATTAACGGACTACATATTAAAAGGTAAAGTTCTTCTCCTGCCTTCCTAGTGTAGAAAGAAATAAAAGGATGCGGTAAGAATAGACCGTCGTCATAGAGGTTGGGCTGTAAATATCAGCTCTATTGAGGACTAATGGTGCCCGTGGTTAGAAGTCTCGAGCTCCCTGCGGTTCATGTGTCCACGCTTCATCTCCTCGAGTATTAAATATTATCACATGATTCATCGTTTCTTGGGCCCTGTTCACATCACACTTCTGGTCCTCAGCACTTCAAGGTCAATGGTCGGTATTACAGGGATACATTGCGTGTGACTTCCCTTACGTCAGCGCCGTCCATCCTGCTATTCTGTAATGCAAAGCGGTTGTTTTATTTTTTCCATTCTAGTTAATTAATGACCTATGCAAGCAGACCAATTTACGTATATTAGACATACACTTTACGCTTTGTTTCTCCTTCCAAAATGGAGTTATATCTTAAATGTTACACCATCTTTATGGCACAAATGTCCTCCAATATCTGCAAACTTTTTTCCTTTATATTTAACCCCTTAAAGGGGATGTTCACGTTTATTATAGTGGTTCCTAAGGAGTGTAAAGTACAAACAATTACAAACTCACTAGTACTTCACCCCCTCGATCCAGCGGTTCATACAGTGGTGACGTCAAGAGCACAAGTCACCGAGCTCAGAATTGTGTCGTCAACCTGCGGCCGATCTGAGCGTCACAACACCAGAGTGACAGTATTGGTGGGAAGCCGGATCAGAGGAGAGAACCTAGTAGTTTATTATGTTATGTACATTTCTCATTTTGGGGGCTTTTTACTGAAAGTAGACATACCAGGCGATTTTTAATTTGTACTTTGTTTTCCTCCCCTTTCGACAGAGGCAGAACCTTTAGTTTTCTGATGCCAGAGGCTTATGGGTTTTTTTTTTACAGGAAAAGTTGTAATTTTGCTTAACATTTATTTTATCATATAATGTGTTGTAGACCACAAAGTGGGATGAAATGTTAAAATTCTGAATTCTGTTTAGTGATCATTGCTCAATAAGATTATGAGAAATATTACCAAACATGTTCTTTTTTTAAGTGGTTACAAAAATAATTGATCTCGGTCATCATTTGAGACGTATTATCTTAATATTTCCATTGCTGGAGGTTACTTTTTTGCTTGTCACGCCCACTGTTTTATTGATACGAGTTTGGGGTAGATATGACATTTTCTTCGCTGGCATTGTAGTGCCCAAAACAGCAACACAATTCTGGCATTTTGTTTTGCCTCTTTTTGGGGTTTATTGTACAAGTTAATTTTATATTTTCATAGCCAGAACTTTTCCAGATGCAGCGATACCATATCTTGATTTTTTTTTTAAATTTATGTTTAATGAGGGGGGAAAAAGCATTCCCATCCTTATGCAGAGATTGTTGGAGTAAGAGGCACCAAGTTCATTTTGAAGCGCGCACCTCCTAATTTAGCACATTATATGGCGGCCTTGTGTCAGAGACAGGAGTGTATCAGTCGTGGACTTAAGGATATTTCTGCTATTTTTGTTGGATTGTGTTAAACTTCACTCACTTTTCAAAATATACTGAGACTGGAGTAAAAATCACAAAAGTTGCAATTATTTTTTGGGCTGCTGTCTGTTGCACAAAACTTTTGCAATAGTTTCACAAAAGTTTTCTGGCCCACACTGATGAATCGGGCCTATATTCCAAAAGTAGAAACAATACGTGATGTGAACAGGACCTTGCTTGCTGAGTAGTGTGTATATATACAGTTAGGTCCATATATATTTGGACAGAGACAACATTTTTCTAATTTTGGTTATAGACCTTACCACAATGAATTTTAAACAAAACAATTCAGATGCAGTTGAAGTTCAGACTTTCAGCTTTCATTTGAGGGGATCCACATTAAAATTGGATGAAGGGTTTAGGAGTTTCAGCTCCTTAACATGTGCCACCCCTGTTTTTAAAGGGACCAAAAGTAATTGGACAGATTCAATAATTTTAAATAAAATGTTCATTTCTAGTACTTGGCTGATAACCCTTTGTTGGCAATGACTGCCTGAAGTGTTGAACTCATGGACATCACCAGACGCTGTGTTTCCTCCTTTTTGATGCTCTGCCAGGCCTTCACTGCGGTGGTTTTCATTTGCTGTTTGTTTCTGGGCCTTTCTGTCTGAAGTTTAGTCTTTAAAGGGACTCTGTCACCCCCCTCCAGCCGTTATAAACTAAAAGAGCCACCTTGTGCAGCAGTAATGCCGCATTCTAACAAGGTGGCTCTTTTAGTTTTGTGTTCAGGTATTACTAAAATAAAGCGTTTTGAAACTTTGCAAAAATACCTGTCTTTGTCCACGGAGGCGGGTCCTCAGCCCCCAGTTTGAAGGGTATTCTGCCGTCACTCACATTTTCAGGGGCTTTCGGCGCCGCCCCCTCCGCGCTGTTTTCTTTTCAAATCCGGCACTGTGTAAATCTTTGCGAGGCAGGCGCAGTAAGCTAACACAAAACTAAAAGAGCCACCTTGTTAGAATGCAGCATTACTGCTGCACAAGGTGGCTCTTTTAGTTTATAACGGCTGCAGGGGCCCTTTAACCCCTTTCTGACCTCGGACGGGATAGTACGTCCGATGTCAGAAGTCCCTCTTTGATGAGGGCTCCGGTGGTGAGCCCGCATCAAAGCCGGGTCATGTCAGCTGTTTTGAACAGCTGACATGTGCCCGTAATAGGTGCGGGCAGAATCGCGATCTGCCCGCGCCTATTAACTAGTTAAATGCCGCTGTCAAACGCAGACAGCAGCATGTAACCACCGCATCCGGCCGGGCGGTCGGAAATGATGTCATCGCCCACCCCCTTCACATGATCGCCGGTAGCTGTGAGTGCCACCCTGTGGTCGGCGCTCACAGCACACCTGATTTTCAGCTACATAGCAGCGAACAGCAGATCGCTGCTATGTAGCAGAGGCGATCGTGCTGTGCCTGCTTCTAGCCTCCCATGGAGGCTATTGAAGCATGGCAAAAGTAAAAAAAAATAAAAGTTTAAATCACCCCCCTTTCGCCCCAATCAAAATAAATGAATAAAAAAAAATCAAATCTACACATATTTGGTATTGTCGCGTTCAGAATCGCCCGATCTATCAATTTAAAAAAAAAAGCATTAACCTGATCGCTAAACGGCGTAGCGAGAAAAAAAATTCGAAACGCCAGAATTACGTTTTTTTGGTCGCCGCGACATTGCATTAAAATGCAATAACGGGCGATCAAAAGAACGTATCTGCACCAAAATGCTATCATTAAAAACGTCATCTCGGCACGCAAAAAATAAGCCCTCACCCGACCCCAGATCACAAAAAATGGAGACGCTTCGGGTATTGGAAAATGGTGCAATTTTTTTTTTTTTTTTTTAAGCAAAGTTTGGAATTTTTTTTCACCACTTAGGTAAAAATTAACCTAGACATGTTAGGTGTCTATGAACTCGTACTGACCTGGAGAATCATAATGGCAGGTCAGTTTTAGCATTTAGTGAACCTAGCAAAAAAGCCAAACAAAAGACAAGTGTGGGATTGCACTTTTTTTTGCAATTTCACCGCACTTGGAATTTTTTCCTGTTTTCTAGTACACGGCATGCTAAAACCAATGATGTCATTCAAAAGTACAACTCGTCCCGCAAAAAATAAGCCCTCACATGGCCAAATTGACGGAAAAATAAAAAAGTTATGGCTCTGGGAAGGAGGGGAGTGAAAAATGAACACGGAAAAACAAAAAAAATCCCAAGGTCATGAAGGGGTTAACAAGTGAAATGCTGCTCAATTGGGTTGAGATCAGGTGACTGACTTGGCCATTCAAGAATCTTCCACTTCTTTGCTTTAATAAACTCCTGGGTTGCTTTGGCTTTATGTTTTGGGTCATTGTCCATCTGTAGTATGAAACGACGACCAATCAGTTTGGCTGCATTTGGCTGGATCTGAGCGCACAGTATGGCGGCTCTGAAGACCTCAGAATTCATTCCTGTGTCACATCATCAATAAACACTAGTGACCCAGTGCCACTGGCAGCCATGAATGCCCGCGCCATCACACTGCCTCCGCCGGGTTTATGCATGCCCGCGCCATCACACTGCCTCCGCCGGGTTTATGCATGCCCGCGCCATCACACTGCCTCCGCCGTGTGTTACAGATGATGTGGTATACTTTGGATCATGAGCTGTACCGCGCCTTCACCATACTTTTCTCTTTCCATCATTCTGGTAGAGGTTGATCTTGGTTTCATCTCTCCATAGAATGTTCTTCCAGAACTGTGCGGCTTTTTTAGATGTTTTTAGCCTTTTTCTTCTTGATGCTTATGAGTGGCTGCACCGTGCAGTGAACCCTCTGTAGTTACTTTCATGCAGTCTTCTCTTTATGGTAGATTTGGATATTGATACGCCGACCTCCTGGAGAGTGTTGGTCACTTGGTTGGCTGTTGTGAAGGGGTTTATCTTCACCATGGAGATTATTCTCCTATCATCCACCACTGTTGTCTTCCGTGGGCGCCCAGGTCTTTTTGCATTGATGAGTTCACCAGTGCTTTCTTTCTTTCTTTCTCAGGATGGACCAAACTGTAGATTTTGCCACTCCTAATATTATAGCAATTTCTCGGATGGGTTTTTTCTGTTTTTGCAGCTTAGGGATGGCTTGTTTCACCTGCATGGAGAGCTCCTTAGGCTCCTTTCACACTAGCGTCGGAATCTCCCCGTCGCAATGCGTCAGGCAGAGATTCCGACGCTAGCGTTTGACGCACTGCACAACGGGTGCAGCGGATGCATTTCTCCGGCGCATCCGCTGCCCCATTGTGAGGTGCAGGGAGGTGGGGGCGGAGTTCCGGCCGCGCATGCGCGGTCGGAAAAAGCGGTCCATCAGGAGCAAAAAACGTTACATTTAATGTTTTTGGCTCCCGGCGGTCCGCCACAACACGGCGCAACCGTCACACGACGGTTGCGACGTGTGGCAATGCGTCGCCAATGTTAATCTATGGGGCAAAAACGCATCCTGCAAACAACTTTGCAGGATGTGTTTTTTGCCATAAACGACGCATTGCGACATCTGGCAAAAAACACCAGTGTGAAAGTAGCCTTAGACCGCATGTTTACTTCATAGCAAAACCTTCCAAATGCAGCACTACACCTCAAATCAACTCCAGGCCTTTTATCTGCTTAAATGAGAAGATAGTATTCTGCTACAGATGGATCTGGATAAGTTGGAAACTTGGGCTGAAAGGTGGCAGATGAGGTTTAACAATGATAAGGTTATACACATGGGAAGAAGGAATCAATATCACCATTACACACTGAACGGGAAACCACTGGGTAAATCTGACAGGGAGAAGGACTTGGGGATCCTAGTTAATGATAAACTTACCTGGAGCAGCCAGTGCCAGGCAGCAGCTGCTAAGGCAAACAGGATCATGGGGTGCATTAAAAGAGGTCTGGATACACATGATGAGAGCATTATACTGCCTCTGTACAAATCCCTAGTTAGACCGCACATGGAGTACTGTGTCCAGTTTTGGGCACCGGTGCTCAGGAAGGATATAATGGAACTAGAGAGAGTACAAAGGAGGGCAACAAAATTAATAAAGGGGATGGGAGAACTACAATACCCAGATAGATTAGCAAAATTAGGATTATTTAGTCTAGAAAAAAGACGACGGAGGGGCGATCTAATAACCATGTATAAGTATATAAGGGGACAATACAAATATCTCGCTGAGGATCTGTTTATACCAAGGAAGGTGACGGGCACAAGGGGGCATTCTTTGCGTCTGGAGGAGAGAAGGTTTTTCCACCAACATAGAAGAGGATTCTTTACTGTTAGGGCAGTGAGAATCTGGAATTGCTTGCCTGAGGAGTTGGTGATGGCGAACTCAGTCGAGGGGTTCAAGAGAGGCCTGGATGTCTTCCTGGAGCAGAACAATATTGTATCATACAATTATTAGGTTCTGTAGAAGGACGTAGATCTGGGGATTTATTATGATGGAATATAGGCTGAACTGGATGGACAAATGTCTTTTTTCGGCCTTACTTACTATGTTACTATGACATAACGAAGGGATTGCCCACACATGTCCATGAAATAGCCTTGGAGTCAATTGTCCAATTACTTTTGGTCCCTTTAAAAACAGGGTGGCACATGTTAAGGAGCTGAAACTCCTAAACCCTTCATCCAATTTTAATGTGGATACCCTCAAATGAAAACTGAAAGTCTGAACTTCAACTGCATCTGAATTGTTTTGTTTAAAATTCATTGTGGTAATGTCTATAACGAAAATTAGAAAAATGTTGTCTCTGTCCAAATATATATGGACCTAACTGTGTGTATGTATGTATGTATGTATGAATATATATATATATATATACATACATACAATCACTTTGCATATCTGTATGCTTTATTATCTAACATTTGCACACTTTTAGGATGTTGATCATTATTAAAGGGAACCTGTCAGCAGGATTGTGCTCAGTAACTACAGACACTGTCAGGTCGGCGCTGTTATACTGATTACACTGATACCTGGTGATGAAATCCGTCTTGTGGTTGTTGTGTAATCTTTATTTTCTGTTAATGAGATTCTTGTGCTCCATTGCAGTGCTGTGAGTTACTTGTGGGGGTCTTCATATGTGCTCTGCTTAGCTATTCATCTGTATGGCTTATTACAGGTCAGTGATCTGCCCCCTATTTTACATCCGGAATACAATGTATTGAGAAAAAATAAATATACATCATTCAGCAGGCACCTGCGCTGCAGCCTGATCGCATCTGTAATATGCATTCAATTATTTTATTTAGAGATATACATTTATTTTGAAAAAACATCTTTCAAAATGGCGCCGGCCATGCCTGCACAGTTGCATCTGTCGGCAATCTGATAGAAGCTGCTGCGAAGGCACGGCCATCAGCGATTAGATGCTACTGCACAGGTGCCACCAGCGCCATTTTGATAGAGGAAAAAAAATTATCAGATCGCTGACAGATGCTACTGCGCAGGCATAGCTGGCGCCATTGTTTTCAAAGTAAATGTATATCCCTAAATAAAATTTTTAATGCATAGTATAGATGCAATCATGCTGCAGTGCACTCACTGCCACCGGCGCCTGCCTGATGTGATTTTTTTTTTTTCAATACATATTATATTCAGTATGTAAACTGAGGGATCAGTGTCCTGTCAGCAGTCTTCATTATGAATACCTAAACAGAGCACCACATGAAGCCCCGCCCCAGAACACGAGAATCTCATTAACTGAAAATCCAGATTCCACAAGACGTAATTAGTATAACGGCACCGACCTGACACTGTCTGTAGTCACTGAGCACAATCCTGATCACAGGTATCAGTGTCAGGTTGGTGTTGTTATACTGATTACACTGTCTGTAGTCACTGAGCACAATCCTGATCACAGGTATCCGTGTAATCAGTATAACGGCACCGATCTGACACTGTCTGTAGTCACTGAGCACAATCCTGATCACAGGTATCAGGGTCAGGTTGGTGTTGTTATACTGATTACACTGTCTGTAGTCACTGAGCACAATCCTGATCACAGGTATCCGTGTAATCAGTATAACGGCACCGACCTAACACTGTCTGTAGTCACTGAGCACAATCCTGATCACAGGTCCACTTTAATGACTCCTCACACGTGGCCCCGTCCTCCTGCCCCACATTGGCATTAATTTAGACTTTTGTTCTTGTAATTTATGTGCTGTATTTGTGACAAGCCACACATTTACAATAGTGGAGATAAATTTCCATAATGTTAAGACTTGCACATCATTTACACCTGCTGTCAGTCCGGCTTAGCACGTGTTTCGTATTAACCCCTTGCCTTCTCTTAGAAGCCGCATCTGGAGAGAACATTGACAATTCTGCCACTGAAAATTGTCTGATCATCGCATCTGTGAAATGATCTTTGTCCTTTTCCTCTTTTTTTTTTTTTTTTTTTTTTGCAGTGCTTTGCCCAACCTAACGTGTGCCACTCGGACGGCGGATCAGGGAGAACATTCATTCACATCAGGACTGCATGACATAACATATAAATTTGCATTGAATTAATCAGTTACAGGCCGGTATTGATTATTACCTATTGCTTTCTCATCAGTTTAACCACCATGTGCTCAGAGAAACATGGAATTAACTCCTTGCTATTTTGCGTTACCCATGAGCGCTTTGGTTAGTCTTCTACCAAAATGTCTGCCCCCTGCTAGAAATCAGTAGTCGAGAGATCCTTTGTGGTAGAACTCTACCTACCTCATGATCAACCGTAAAGAGGGTTATTGGGGCAATAGTTTTGTTATGTACTAGTAAAGATGAGGGCTTACTACCAGTACCTTACTCTGTGAGGTGGAGGAATGATGGCGGCCTGGAGCAGCGGATAATGGATCCACATTGGATTTCCTGTGATATAACTCATCTGTAGTATTGTAAGTGGCCACTTGCTGCCAAGACCTTCAGGGCATTTACCTGTGACAGTGTTTTGGGCGTCCGCTCCTTGTATCTTTTTGCCCATTTTGGCCAAATCAGCATTTTTTTCCTCATTATCTTGCTGAGATTTTCACCTGTTTGTGTAACACGTTATGGAGAGATTTGGGGTCGTGTGTAACAGTTATGTTTGTTGCCAACAAATAGCTTTAATGGCGGCTTCCTGTGGGCGATGAGTGTCCCTGCGAGTATTAGTCTCTCCGTTGTATCATCCACAGACAGGAGGGGCGAGGTCTGACACGTGGAGGTCTCTGTACATTGTAGTGTATTAGGATGTGTCTTGCCATGTAATAGATGATATGAAATAAATCCCATGTAGTGAACGTTGGCCGTGTTTTCTGTCATTACACTAAAACCCGCACTCATAGCGCTGTCCTCATTGGGAATAAGTGAATGTGAGGTGTGACTTCCCTGCGCTTGTAAGGCCGCACTCACATTGGGTGGCAGTGATGCTATTTTTTTAATTCATAATCGTGCAAGAAGCACAATGTTGTGGAAGAAAAATAGCAGGGCTAAAGCTTGTTCTATGGAGAAGAGGGTCAGGAGCTTGGCTTAGCGTATGGAGGTGCACAACCCTCGTCCGACCCTCCAGATTCATGAAGAGGCATGCACGTCTTCAAGAATCGGGAGCGCAGGTCTCTGAACAAATGCACTACAGGATGCAGCCAGCCCATATAGCAGAGATGTTACTAAATAGACAGCCACTCACAACCTACCAGTTCATGGAGGGGGTGACTGCGTAGTAGACATTTGCACAACAGAGGCCTGTATAGGGCGGTGTTCACATGTACGTAATGCATAGTGTCTCAGCCTATCAGTCACGCCCATACTATTCGATTAGGTGGGCTGGCCAGCACTCAGTGTGAATACCCCTGTATACAAGACCCAACGTGCTGGGCTTGGCTGCACCCTGAAAAATAAAGTGCACAAAATACATAAATATGTGAGGTACTGGTCGATATTTTGGCCAAGTTACGCAAGCTCGCAACCCAACGTCAAGGGTCTCCATGCTTGCGAGTCCTATCACTAAACACAAATGAGGACTAAAAATCCTCCAACAATACAGCTGAGAAAGGCTCTTTTTCAGCTGCGTTTTTGGAGGATTTTTAGTCCTCTTTTTTGGCTTTGCTATTAAGTTTAAGAATCGGGAGCGACTGTCTCCAGCAAGACTGGTGTGAACAACCCTGGTTTTAATGAATGGAGCCCAAAGACTTGTCCGATATGGACCTGCATGTTGGATTCATGTCTCCCCAATTTTGTGCACATTATTGCAGGTAAAGCCGCCCCTCCTCGTGCACACTGCTTACTCCAGCAGGCACCACATTACTCAGCGCCTGTCCTGTGTACTCGTTCCTGGCCGCAGTACAGAATGTGAAGCCACAGGCCGCTCTATAATTGTCATACTCTGTTTATATGGAAATTTCATAAAACAGTTTAGTTGCCAAAATAGATGAGTCTGATAATAGTTCGTTATCTGAAAGATCGGGGGGCGGGGAGGGAGTGCGGTCCCAGAATTTACACACAAATGCTTAGGGGTTTTTTGTTCTAGAGATGAAAAGTTTTATCCATGTACATATAGATACACGTGTGCCAGTCCGGCATATCTATACATACAGTCGTCTTCCGAAAGAAAAACTGGGAAAACATTTCATTAGCATTCAGTATCAATAATACAGAAAAAAAAAATTGACCTAAAAACATCTTGTTTAAAAAAAAAACCAAAAACCGGAAACCAATATGGCCACAACATGTGGCTCTGTAAACATGTGTCCATCACTTAAATAACAGCCGGAGCGGGGAGCGGCCGCCACCAGACGGGGTCCGGGAGAGACCACTGTTTACATCCTTCTGTCTCAACAGTACAAGAAATTAGTCTCCGCTTGTGCGTCCTTTTTGTCAATGGGAGCAGAGAGATGAAGTCCCATCACGGGCGGCTCTGGTCCACCAAAATGTGCAGAGGGCGGACATTACTCCGAGCAAGTGCAGGCCGTGGGCTTCAGTCAGTCACAGACAGGTAAACCAGAGGCCATGACAAATCGATGGACCTTCAGCCTGGGATTAGTAATATTGCGGGTGCAGGGCAGCACTTTGCTACTCCAGGGAGTCACTTTGTTCTAAGCCCAGGTTGCTGACGTTTGTCGTCTGGAGATCTTCACTGTCCTCCTCCAGGTCATCCTCTTCCATCTCCTCCTCCTCCTCATCCTCCTCTTCTGTTCCATCTAGTGAGTCGTCATGTGCGCTCATCAAGGCCTGCTGCATGGACAGAGCGTCCGACGACAGAGACTGGAGGTTGTCGATGTTCACAGAACCTGGAAAACAGCAGAATGGAAAGAGTTGGCATTAACCCAATAAGGACCCAGACTTTTTTTTTGCGCTTTCATTTTCTTTCCTCAAGTTATTCCAAGAACCATAACTTTATTTCTGTCACCAAATCCGTATCATTGTTTATTTGTAATTTTCAGTGACCCCTCTCATTTTATTATGTAATGTACTAAAAAAAAATAGAAAAAAAAAATCCAAATGGGTGAATTGGTAAAAAACAAAATGTGCAATTCCACCATTTTTGGGGGGGAATTTTTTTGTTTTTGCAGTGTTCATTGTACAGTAAATGACCTAGAATCATGATTCTCCAGCTCAATACGATTATGACGACATCAAACTTTTAAGAATTAAAAAAAAACAACAACCCACAAATATATAAATTACAGAAAAAAATCTTGGGTTTGTGTTGCCATTTTCTGTGACCGTTAAATGTAACTTTTCCATCTCATGCAGACGGTGAGGTCTCGCTTCTTACGCGCTGGTGTTTTTATTGATACATTGTTAGGATACTCGAGACTTAATATATTTAAATTATATTTTTGGGGAAGTGCATTGATTGGAAAAATGCCCTTTCTGGAGTTTGTTTTTTTTTTTGAGGGGGGGGGGGCATTTAACCTATGGTTTAAATCCTATTTTGATCAGAATTTAATAGACATCATCGAACCAAATATTTGTGTCTTTTTACACTTGATTTCTTTAGTTTTGAATGGGGCTCTCTGGCCAGTATGGGAAGGATTCAGCTGAGCCACGTTACATACATTGCCAAACACCTGGAACAAGCATGCAGGTTTTCAATGGAGTAAGATGCCGCCAGATGCATCTAACATCATCTTATCTCCCCCAAGGATAGGGCGCTGGGATTCAGCATGCTGAGCCTTCTCCGACACAAACCATGGGGGAGTCAGGAGGTCTGTATGTATAAATGGCTGGGTCCGGCAGAGTTTGGCCGACTTTGCTTTATTCACCCTTTATGGGAACCGTTAGCGATGGGTGCAGACAGACAGCAACGCTCCAAGGGGGAAAACTACCAGTAAGATGAATATTTCCTCATACTGCTTCTCTCGCTCCTATGTCCGCCCTACAAGTTCAGAAGAAAAGCTCTGAGAGGCCACGTGGCATCTTCTGGGTGAATACAATGATCTGATGTCACTACCTCATCACCGAGAAGGTCTGCTTCCATATAAGTTACAGACCGTAGTAGCGTCTGATAAATGCGGAGCTTTACCCCGCAGTCTACGACTCCAGCACTCGCCATCAGGGTTAGTCCCAGGTAACACACCTTGTTGCTGCAACACCCCGGCTGCTATTGAGTTGGGCCAGAATCGCTGGGTTGGCCGGTGCTGAGACTTTATCTTCTTTGCTTTTGGTGCAGGGTCTGGATTACTGGCATCTAACATTGGCTGCAGGATGCGTCTCCTGGCATTAATGAACCTACAAAACCAAGAAGGTGAGTAATGATGGGCAGAAGAAAACAATCCAGGCTGGTAATTCTAACACAGTCCACCAGAGGGAGCCCTTCTATTACTAGATGCAAAAGACTAAAATGAAACGTTCTGCAATTTTATAACAATTCTTTACAATTTTTTCTTCAAGATATCCGATTTCTTTTAATAAATAAAAACAGTCCTTTTTACATAGGTTTTCAGCCTCTGGGGGTGATGATATGCAGTGATACATTGTAACAACCCCCAGCACTGTGTGAACAGACTTTTTTTTTTCTGTTATCTCAGCGCCTCCTCTGGGATAATCACATTCTATATTCCATACACCGGTTCTGCCGTTGGGTAAATTAATCATTGATCACAGAACAAATCTTAGTGAAGTCACAGATTGTAACAGGAAATCCAACGTGGCGCTCAGTCATAACGCAAACCTTTGGTGCAGAATCTACACTGACAATCTGCAAAATCCAGTACAATAAGGCTATGTTCACACGTTGCGGATTTGGCTGCGGATTCGCAGCAGATTGGCAGCTGCGGATTCTCAGCAGTTTTCCATCAGGTTTACAGTACCATGTAAACCTATGGAAAACTAAATCCGCAGTGCACATGCTGCGGAAAATACCACGTGGAAACGCTGCGGTTTATTTTCCGCAGCATATCAATTCTTTGTGCGGATTCCACAGCGTTTTACACCTGTTCCTCAATAGGAATCCGCAGGTGAAATCCCCACAAAAAATGCTGGAAATCCGCTGGTAAAACGCAGTGTGCTTTACCTGTGGATTTTTCTAAATGCGCACACGAAACCGCAACATGTGCACATACCCTAAATGCGAGTGGAGTTTATCAGATTCCATTCACATGTAGTGTGATTTCTGCAGCAGATTTGAGGCACATGGATTTTAATCTTTACAAAGCAATATTTGATTTTGCTGCAGAGATTTTCCCGTTTCTGCTCCTGACCACATTCTCACCAAATGGAATATCTGCGTGGATGAACGCTCCCAGAAGGGGCAGAACTCCGGGTCCGGCTGGTGGTTTTGTTGCCACGCGGCAAGAGTCACTTACCAGTTGTTGACTTGCAATAGTGTGAGGTTTGTCTGTGCCGCGATCTGCCTCTTCTCGTCCTCTGTTGGGTACGGGTGCTGAAAGAAACATCACCCATCAGTTATAGTGACAGTAATGGGGTACAGAGACAGGCAGCACCAATAATAAGGGTATACAGGAACCTCACCCGATTGTAACACTCTGGGAATTGGTTTCACACTTCATATAAAATGTTTTTTTTCCAGGACTTTGAAATTAAAGTCCAATCTATAGGAAAAAAAAAATGAGTGAGCTGCAGCAGGATTCATTGTCCACTGCAGTGACTGGTGGAGACGCTGGAGTGGGTCTGCCAACAATCTCCTATAGATGGCCTATCATAAGGCTCCTCATCAATAATACAGTCCTGAACATTGCTCCTAATTGTCAGTGAATAGAAACCTTGTCCTGAGAGGATGAGATCCATACAGGTGCACATCACCGCGCTCAGAACATCCAGATTCAGGTTCTGCCATGGAAAGTGTCTGTTCACCATCAAGCAGAGACCGTGAGACACAAAGTATTAGAAATCTGCAGAATATTTTACTACTCAGCGATTCAGATTTATGGACACAGAACAAGAACCCCCTAAATATGAACAGAGGCGAAGCAGACCGGGTCTAAAGGAGAACTCCGGCCATTTGTGGACGCTGAGGACAGGTCAGACTCGGCTTTCTTTCCCTACGCAAATCTCAATTACTGTAATAAGCTTCTGCTAAAAAATATTTAATTATGGAGTCTTGGAATGATGCATCATGGGAAATGATAACAAAGGAGAATAATCTTTAAGGTTTTATTTCATTATTTTGCAGATTTTCCAATTATTTCTGCTGCACTGATCACATTCTCGACTATAATCACAAGTGCAGTAAAAAAAACAGAAATGTTTACAACCCAAAACTGGAACAACAGTGATAGAAACCAAACATAGACCAAATAACGATATGAATATGGGCCAGACCAGAAAGCAGAATGGTGGAGTACGGATGCGGTAGAGCAGTGGTCCCCAACTCCAGGCCTCGAGGGCCGCCAACAGTGCAGGTTTTCAGGATTTCCTTAGTATTGCACAGGGGTTGGAATCATCACCTGTGCAGATGATCACATTACCACCGATGCAATACTAAAGAAATCCTGAAAACCTGCACTGTTGGCGGCCCTCGAGGCCTGGAGTTGGGGACCCCTGCGGTAGAGGGTCTGTAGGTCAATGCTCCCAGGTAAAAAGTATGAGGTACAGAACCCGTGTACAAAGACCACGACAGCCACATGGTGCAGTGACAAAGTGTAATCTCCACAATGGGCACTAGATGTCAGCAGAGTCCAAAATTACATCCATCCAAATCCCAATGATCGCTCTTCTGTGCAGTCATCAGCTGCTCGTATCACTCAGCACCCCCATGATACAGGAGCCCCCATGTTACAGATGCCTACGGGCAGCGTCGCACCTATATTACAGATGCCTACGGGCAGAGGCGCCCCCGTATTACAGGTGCCTATGGGCAGAGGTGCCCCCATCTTACAGGTGCCTACGGGCAGCCGAGCCCCCATATTACAGGTGCCTACGGGCAGCCGAGCCCCCATATTACAGGTGCTTACGGGCAGCGGCGCTCCCATATTATAGGTGCCTACGGGCAGCGGAGCCCCCGTATTACAGGTGCTTACGGGCAGCGGAGCCCCCATATTACAGGTGCTTACGGGCAGCGGTGCTCCCGTATTACAGGTGCCTATGGGCAGCGGTGCTCCCGTATTACAGGTGCCTATGGGCAGCGGCGCCCCCGTATTACAGGTGCCTATGGGCAGCGGCGCCCCCGTGTTACAGGTGCCTATGGGCAGCGGCGCCCCCGTGTTACAGGTGCCTACGGGCACCGGAGCCCCCGTATTACAGGTGCCTACGGGCAGCGGCGCCCCCGTATTACTGGTGCCTATGGGCAGCGGCGCTCCCATATTACAGGTGCCTACGGGCAGCGGAGCCCACGTGTTACAGGTGCCTACAGGCAGCGGAGCCCCCGTATTACAGGTGCCTACAGGCAGCGGAGCCCACGTGTTACAGGTGCCTACAGGCAGCAGAGCCCCCATATTACAGGTGCCTACAGGCAGCGGAGCCCCCGTATTACAGGTGCCTACAGGCAGCGGAGCCCCCGTATTACAGGTGCCTACAGGCAGCGGAGCCCACGTGTTACAGGTGCCTACAGGCAGCAGAGCCCCCATATTACAGGTGCCTACAGGCAGCGGAGCCCCCGTATTACAGGTGCCTACAGGCAGCAGAGCCCCCATATTACAGGTGCCTACAGGCAGCGGCGCCCCCGTATTACAGGTGCCTACAGGCAGCGGAGCCCCATATTACAGGTGCCTACGGGCAGCAGTGACACCTCAATACCCTGAGCCATACACAGCTCTTCTGTGAGGGCATCAGCTACTCGTCAGGCGGCTCAAATGGTGAGGAAACAGCCACTGTTGGCATTCAGGCCTAATACTTCTCACAGCTGAGGGTTTGTTATATTGGATCCTGGCTGAACAATCCTCTGTGAGCTACAGACATGAACAGCAGAAAGCTCGCCTGTCATGGCTGATACATTTACTGTACTTGTACTGATACATTGTATCAACATGGAGTCTCAGAGACGATTGTGGACATTAGCGGAAACTGTAACAAACCCCTAGTGCTTGTTCACATCTGTTTTCCCTGCACTTCATTTGTGCGTAAAAAAAAAAATGATGTCCCCGATTCAATCACTTTTGGGCAGATTTGTAACGTAAAACACTTTAAAAACTTGCACCAACATTTTGTGATTTTTTTTCGTGTTCAGCCAGCTGCCCTGAAGTGTGTGGGACATGGGCGAGACAAGGCGAGGGGAAGCCGCCCTAAAAACTCATCAACATCCATCAATAGTTGTGGAGTAACTTAGTGACTGGAGTAACGTTTCTGGCGAGGGCACGGAGGCGTCACCGCTTATTGATCTCGGTGCATCTTATTCCTGTACAAAGTTCCAGTCTTCATGAATCCGGTCCGGCAGACATTAATTAGATTTCTAAAATCGCTTTCACACGGCGCATTTTTCCTTGATTATTTGGTGTGCTTTAAAAAAAAAAAAAAAAGGCGTCTAACAAGTCTTTCATCAATTGTAAACTGATGTTTTTCTCCAATGAAATAAAAATTGTTTAGCACAAAAATAAAAATAAAACAAACAACCGAGTATTGTCGTGTTTTTGACACTTTTTTCCCCCACATAAAAATGCCGGGAAATATGTCTGGATTTTGGAGCTATTTTGATCTTCACTGGGAAAATTTGCAGCAAAAACACTGAATTAATATGCGTAAAAAATATGTACAGTGTGAACGAGATTTTAAAAAAATCGCATTCAGTTTGCTGTAAATCAGAAAGACCCCCATCTCCTGGTCTTTAGGGTCTGTCTAGTGCGATTTCCATCAGCTGTGCAATGAATCAGTCCTGGAATCCTCGGTGTGAACAGAGCCGTACTGCAGAGATTTCACAGATGGGTGTTCTTTACATAAAAGTTTAATTTGATAAAGGGGAATTCTGTTCTCTGCCCCCCTGGACATTGCAGGTATGAGGAGATGAGTTGGGAGCACAGAAGAAAACACGGGAGGCCATTATCCGCTCAGCCACCGGGTCAGCACCGGGCTAATGAATATTAAAGGTTCAGTGACATTTAAGATTTCATTACTCTGCTCTTCACATAAACTCGTCCTTAAATGCACCAGTGGCTTCTACATCACATCTATTCTTTACTGAAAGTTGTAGAGAAAAACGAGACTGCAGCGCGGCGGAGCCGTAATAATGGCCCTTCACCCCCAAACCACGAATCACACAGCAAATCATGGCGCTGAATCAGCGTCGGCGCTTCTCCACCGGTTCTGTGTAATTTCCGCTTTAATTTGTCATCTTCCTGGTCTGTGATTTTTCTATTATTTTTTTTTTTGTTTCCAGTAGATCTGGAAGTAATGGTTCCAAAAGCTTTTCTACCTTTATTCGCCACTAGAGGGAGCTCAATGCATACAGAGTTACACAGAGCTCCCCCTAGTGGTGGCCGCATAAAAGGGGATTTTGAAAAGTAGTACTAACTTCTAAACCAACCTATAAAATGCCCTTCCTCGAGATTGGTAAATTTAATAGAAGTGGTAAGTTCGCTGCACACAAGGCCAGAAATGTCTCCATGAAATACCCAAAAACGTCACCAAAGAATTTAGGGTTGAACTAGAAACTACTGGTCTTCCCTAATTTACCATGCTGTGCTATCCCATATACGCCCCATGACCACAGTGGCAGGACACATTCTTGTGTTACTATCCCCCTTATACTCTGTTACAGTAATATCCACCATTATCCTCCCAGTATATGACCAGTATCTCCACTGCAATCTGGAGATTAGGGGCCACGTCCCCCTGTAAGTTTTAGTGGCTCTTACCATTAGGTGCTGGAAAAGCCATGAGCGCATTATGTTGGTGGCGTGCTTCGGGAGGACTCCGCGCTTGTTTTTAGACTTTTTATCTTCCCCGTCAAGCAGAGAGGTCAGTTCCAGATTGACCTGTGGGACAGCAGAGAAGCCTGAGTATGAAATGTGCTTTATATCCATCAGATTCATCGCCCCCTGAAGAAAACAATGTAAGAACGTCCTTTTCTTAAGAAATAAGGCAAAAAGAAAACAAACACAAAAAGACGTGCAGAAAGCAGAACTACTACAGATAAAGGCAGGAGGCGACATCCTCAGCAGAATGTAAAGGGTTATTCCATAAAGTTACATATCCATGGCATAGAACTGGCTGCAATGGAGACATGCCACCCCTCATGGCTGGAGCGGAGGTGCCAGGAGCGGAGGTGCCAGGATCGGCTCCATTCACTGTCAATGGGACTGCCGGAGAAAGCCGCAATGTCGGCATTCCCATAGTCAATGGAGTGGAGGCCGAGCTCAACCACTTATCCCCGATCCCACCAACAGGAGAGAAGAGTCTGTTTTTTTAACCCTTTATATTTTAACTAGCCTGGAAAGTTGAGAAACTTTGGAAATATTATTATAAAGGATATTATTCTAATTTTGAAGGTTTTTGTTTCCCCCCCGTTGAAAGCAAGTTTGTTTACGCTATTAATTTACTATGTTCTGCTAATTGCCACTGGAAACTAACAAAAGTTTAGCTCCGACCCGTTGTCAGACACCAGGTCTCGTGTCAGAGCTCTTACACCGGCAAAATACCGAATCTATAGTGACTTTACACAAAAAAAGCAAAATACAACTCCATATAAGTCTGCGATCCCCAATTACTCCAAAACTACAACTCCCAGCATGGCTCCACTTCTGAGTGCAGCTGCCAGGAGTTGTAGTTTTGCAAGAGCTGCAGGTTGTCGATCACTGATACAAGAGCGACATTTACATTGTTCCTCAACATTTGATGTTGTAACAGTAAATTGCTCTTAAAAATTGGAATTTTTCATCCCAGATGTTTTCCCGGTTTATAGTAGTGATTTATCGTTAGGACAGGTCATCACTATCAGAATGCAGGCCTCCGGCACGCCAGCCATCAAGCTCCGGCACCCCAGCCATCAAGCTCCGGCACCCCAGCCATCAAGCTCCGGCACCCCAGCCATCAAGCTCCGGCACCCCAGCCATCAAGCTCCGGCACCCCAGCCATCAAGCTCCGGCACCCCAGCCATCAAGCTCCGGCACCCCAGCCATCAAGCTCCGGCACCCCAGCCATCAAGCTCCGGCACCCCAGCCATCAAGCTCCGGCACCCCAGCCATCAAGCTCCGGCACCCCAGCCATCAAGCTCCGGCACCCCAGCCATCAAGCTCCGGCACCCCAGCCATCAAGCTCCGGCACCCCAGCCATCAAGCTCCGGCACCCCAGCCATCAAGCTCCGGCACCCCAGCCATCAAGCTCCGGCACCCCAGCCATCAAGCTCCGGCACCCCAGCCATCAAGCTCCGGCACCCCAGCCATCAAGCTCCGGCACCCCAGCCATCAAGCTCCGGCACTCCAGCCATCAAGCTCCGGCACTCCAGCCATCAAGCTCCGGCACTCCAGCCATCAAGCTCCGGGTAGATGTGCACAGCACCATACACTGGGTAGTGGCCGTTCTCACTACTGCAGCTCCTACTGAAGTCAATGGAAATCTGAGCTGCAGTACCGAGGACGGACACTACACGGTGTATGGCACTGTGGTGGTCCAGATCGGTGATGCCGGAGCTGGGTCTTGGACCCCCACAAATCTGCTTCTGATGACCCATCCTAGCTAAAGTAACCAAGGAAAACAGTGAATAATGATGATTCTTGGATTATGAAATTTCAACTACTGCTCATTTATTGCCACAAGACGTGAACCAGGGTAGACGTCGCTGACAGCCAGTCAGGTGGGGGGAGATTATTTGTGTATTTAAAGTAAAAGAAAAGCAGAATATGAATCTTCCTCCACTTTCACACATACACACAGACAGGAGGTGACGAATGTGTCACTGGGTGACCCTGGGCGAGGTCTGACAGCCGGATGATTGTCATCTGACCCTTATTTTGCTGACTTTTAGGGTCTGAGATTGGGGGTATTCAGGACTCGCTGTCCCGTGCCCGGATGGAGAGACGGGTGGTGTCAGAGCCGTGGGGCGGCGACTCTTCTCTCACAAGAGAATTCTTTCTTCCTCCCTGGGAGCATTGCCAGTAAGACTCCATACTCAGCCTGGCCTTGTACATCCTTTCCTGGTAGTACAGACAAGTGATTGCCGCCACCAGTGATTGGCTGCAGTGGTCACATACAGTACAAGAGGGAAGTAGAAGCCGCTAGACAAGTGCAGTGGAACCAGAGAATCGGTGGGGGATCGGTGGGTAAAAAGCCTCCCGTTCTTTTTCTGGCCTTATCCATATACAAAGGATGGCTGTCAGAGACCTGATGAAGTTCAGGTCGGCCATGGAGACGCGATGGGGCAGATTTATCATTACAATCTAAAGTTTCAGACTGGGGGGCAAAGGCCCACCAGTGACATTTATTCTTCGGGCTCACTGTTCAGCTACATGCAAAAATAACCTGAACCCAGAGCACAAATTTACTTTAGCTTCTATGCAATATTAACTTGGCTGACTTGTGTAGTGTAATCATTCATTAAACTATACATTTGTCTGCAAATTGTGAATGAAGTCTAATAGAACTGCTCATTAGCACTCCAACACAGGGGCGGCCTACCAGGAGATTCTCCTGTTCAGCAGTGGGCCAGTCCGAGCTTACACAGTGCAAATGTGGACAAGATGGTCCTAAAAAGCTCCAGATATAGCACTGTGGATAGTGGCTCAGTGGTCAGCACTGTATGGTGGCTCAGTGGTCAGCACTATATGGTGGGTCAGTGGTTAGCACTGTTGCTATGCAGCACTGGAGTCCTGGGTTCAAATCCCACCGATGACAACTTCTGCAAGCTCTCCCCGTGTTTGTGTGGGTTTTCCTCCGTGTCCTCTGGTTTCCTCCCACACTCCATAGACTGATAGGGAATGTAGATTGTGAACAGCAATGATGATGTCTGTAGAGCGCTGCGGATTAATGGCGCTATGTAAGTGCATAAAATAAATAATTAAAAGGGTCTAAAACACTTCAGAAAAGTGATGCCAGTAGGAAACATTTCAGGGCACAAAGTTATTGTGTCTTTCCACCTGTCCGTGCCCGATACGCCTGCGGTCAGTGTCCAGTAGATGCCTTTATGTGTAGAATCTTCCCTTATGGGGTGTCGTGCCCCCGGTGTTTGACCCTGCAGTGACGGACCACCACGAGTAATGAGAGGAAGCTGTAGCTATGCGCCGGGGTGTACACATCATATACACTTGGTCCTCATGGCGTCATTCCGCGCTGTGCAGGTTGATGGGAGCGCGTTGATGCCGTTTGTGCAGCCATTCCAGGTTTTCGGTTCTCGGCAGCTTTTCCATGCACCCGTGGGACTGTTTTTCCCGGATGCTGATGGTTTTGTCGCCGCTCTCAGACTTTATCTTCTAAGCTGCTCTTTCTTCTCAGGAAGTCAGGCTTAAAAAGGCAGTACGCGTTGTCATGACGACTACGTTCCGATCACCCCAGCTCACAATAGCATCCTGGTTTCCTTGGTGACGGTGGACGGGAAGTGAGGGAGGCCGGTCCGTGTGATCACATATATATGAATGGGATGTGGGGGTCCGACCACCAATGATTCCTTCACATCCAGGAGAAAACCCACAATCGGCAAATACCCACATAACAGGTTATACAATCCTACTGTGATACTACAACTCCCAGCATTTCCTAACACTATGGGCACTACATATCACAGACACTATACTACTCATAGGAGGTTGCAACAGCTTCTAGGACCATCATGGAGGGAACTGAATTACTGGCATCAGCCGCTGTGGGGTCAAGACGCTCGTCCTGCAGAAAAAGAGGATAAAAAGGGAACAACGCAAAAATACACTACAATCCGGGCATAACGTGTGCCAGAAAAGGCGCCACAGCTTTGCTGCACATTTCTGGCACAGATTAAGCCAACTAATAGGAAGTCTAACCTTAAGGTCCCCACACACATCAGAGGGCCGTTATCTCCTGACTCCCTCCATATACAGGAACTCTCAGCCAAGGACTCCTGTGCTCTCTATTAGAAAGCCGGGTTCAAAGTTGTCCTCTCTAATACAGAAGATCCTCTCTGCAGTCACCACTAGGGGGAGCTCCCTGTATATAGAAATACATGATAAGATCCTGTCTGCAGCCACCACTATTGGGACCTCCCTGTATACAGAGATACATGATAAGATTCTGTCTGCAGCCACCACTAGGGGGAGCTCCCTGTATACAAAGATACATGATAAGATCCTTTCTGCAGTCACCTCTAGGGGGAGCTCCCTGTATACAGAGATACATGATAAGATCCTGTCTGCAGCCACCACTAGGGGGAGCTCCCTGTATACAGAGATACATGATAAGATCCTGTCTGCAGCCACCACTAGGGGGAGCTCCCTGTATACAGAGATACATGATAAGATCCTGTCTGCAGCCACCACTAGGGGGAGCTTCCTGTATACAGAGATACATGATAAGATCCTGTCTGCAGCCACCACTAGGGGGAGCTTTCTGTATACAGAGATACATAAGAGATCCTGTCTGCAGTCACCACTAGGGGGAGCTCCCTGTATACAGAGATACATGATAAGATCCTGTCTGCAGCCACCACTAGGGGGAGCTCCCTGTATACAGAGATACATGATAAGATCCTGTCTGCAGCCACCACTAGGGGGAGCTTTCTGTATACAGAGATACATAAGAGATCCTGTCTGCAGCCACCACTAGGGGGAGCTCCCTGTATACAGAGATACATGATAAGATCCTGTCTGCAGTCACCACTAGGGGGAGCTCCCTGTATACAGAGATACATGATAAGATCCTGTCTGCAGTCACCACTAGGGGGAGCTCCCTGTATACAGAGATACATAAGATCCTGTCTGCAGCCACCACTAGGGGAAGCTCCTTGTATACAGAGATACATGATAAGATCCTGTCTGCAGTCACCACTAGGGGGAGCTCCCTATATACAGAGATACGTGATAAGATCCTGTCTGCAGCCACCACTAGGGGGAGCTCCCTGTATACAGAGATACATGATATCCTGTCTGCAGCCACCACTAGGGGGAGCTCCCTGTATACAGAGATACATGATATCCTGTCTGCAGCCACCACTAGGGGGAGCTCCCTGTATACAGAGATACATGATAAGATCCTGTCTGTAGTCACCACTAGGGGGAGCTCCCTGTATACAGAGATACATGATATCCTGTCTGCAGTCACCACTAGGGGGAGCTCCCTGTATACAGAGATACATGATATCCTGTCTGCAGTCACCACTAGGGGGAGCTTCCTGTATGCAGGTTTTCTCGTTGACTACATCTTTATTACATGGGTAGTGGCTGTGGTCTTTGGCGTTGCACTTTTGAAGCTCCTCACGTTTTAGTTGCTATCGGTTTGTTCTGGATATTGCACTTCCAAAGTCTTTGCTGCTGTAGAGTAACAGCACCGCTATGTTGTGATCATACGGTCAGGGATATATTGCGCCTCTTCATAGTGATGGATTTTAGACCTCGTCTGGTGCAGTCACACATTTTATGGATGTCTGGAGGACACAGCCTGTAGTTTCATTGCTTGACACTGTCCATAGCCTCTTCTGCACGGCACAATTGTCAGTGACTTCAGGAGACTTTGCAGACATGATGGTGAATACTGAGCTTGCGTCGATGTCACTGCAGACAGGCCGAATCTGCGCTGAACGTTAGATGATTTTTGACATGTTCTCTTCTACAGCTAAATCATCGCCAGCGTCGGCTTTGGGGCATCTCACTACGTGTTCGGTCTTTTTGTAATTGGATACAAATTAAATTCCTTGGAAGCGTGGTTAATTTCCTGCAGCTTAGCAAACAGAATCTGGAAGGTGAAAATTAAAATATGCATTGCAAACGTTAATGACGCAGCGCGATAACTCTGCATATGAACGTGCCCTTCAGCGGATCATCTCACAGGGATCATTTCTCCCCCGACCTCATGGAAGAAAACATAATTTAGCTTCCCTGCCAATGCTACGATCAGGACTCAGGGATCCGGCCAGACTCATGAGAGGTTCCCTCTTGGTAGATCCAGCTGGCATTGAGTCTTTAGGGGCAATGCATACTGGGAAAAAGTATGCAAAGTAGCTCTCCTTCACCCGTGTCATGTGTGAGAGCACTTTAACCCTTGGAGTCATCTGCAGGACATTTACCATGATCCTGCTATGAAATAAATAGCATGTAGAGTGATGAAGGCCCAGGAGCTGAGCCTGCACCGTCCTCCCCAGGTATCAGCTCTTTATTACCGCTGGCACCCGGCTGTAGAGTTCAGGATTGGAGATAGCTGTGATCCCAGATGTTTAACCCCTCAGATGCTGTGGCCAATAACGTCCGCAGCATCTAAACAGTCACCCAGTGAGAAGGCTTCATGTGTCACCTATTGCTGGTCCAGCAGCGTGATGGCGCTCCGCCTGTGCCCATTACAGAATACGCTGACCTACAGACACCGGACTGTCAAGTCAAACACTGACCAATTAAATTGTCAAGTATTAGAAAGATACAAATAGCATCGCCACAACCCTACCAATCCATAAAGATAAAACAAACTCAAAATTAATAAAAAATTAAAAAAAAAAAAACACATTAGCAGAACAGCTTTCTTTTTTGTTTTTTTAAATAAACCACCTGCCCCACCACATCCATAAAAATGTAGTAAAAAATCATCAGTAACTCCCATCTAACCCCAAAAAAGGAAAGTATCCCTTGTCCCTCAAAAAAAAAAAAGAGCAAGTCCACGTGACAACATTGTGCAACATGAAAAAATTACAATCTCAATAACATAATTGCAGAACAACCTAAAACACAATGGATTTGTGTTTCTTTTTTACTTGTCTCCCAATAAAAACAATGTTCAGTACATTACAATCCCCCAAAATGGAGTCACGTACCGCCATGTACATAAAAAGGTGCGAGTCTCGAAATGCAGCGATGAAAAAAACCCAAATGGTTATAGTACGTATGATTGCAGCATCTCCATCAGTCCCATAGAAGCAAATGGAGCAGTGGTCAAGTAAGAGCACACAGAGTCTAGGACCCCAAGTTTTCAGGATCAGGGGTCCCGGCATCATACGTTCATCATCTAACAAGTGGTAAATGTGTGTAGTGTGGATAGCGCCGTGAAGGGTTACAAGCAGACATCTTATAGCGCTGAGCCATAATACACAACGTTACGGCCGTCCCTGGGTCTGCTTCTGATATCTCGTAGCCCCTTGCTGGTATTATTGATCAGTGGGGTCCAAATCGAACCGCCACCAATTACTCAAACCAAGGGACAGAGCTGTTCAGCTTATCCTTGAATGTGTTTTTATTACCTTAGCCCTAGTCCACGCCTAAAAGTTTGGCACCTGGGGCCACCATCTGTGGACTCCTTCCAGGCCACTCACTGTTGTGTAGAAAGTCTGATTACCGACCCAACCATCCTGTCCTGATAGAGGGACATGACTTCTCATTAAGTCTCTAGACGTCCGTGTGCCCGTCCTCGGCTCAGTAGGTAACGGGACGACATCTGTCTTACACCCTGCTCTCCTCTCGGGACACTGATACAAGTTCATCTCCTTCATTATTTCCCCCAGAGAACAATGAAAACTTTTTTTTTTTTTTTTAATAAAAATGTGATTTATCTGAAGAAAAACTTTTGTCTCCTGAGTCGCACTTTGCCGTCCTGCAGTTTCATTTATGAATGGATTTCATCAGCCCATCAAGCGCAGTTATGGACATAAACAAAGCCGGCATTGCAGACATTTTTATAGCTGTTCATCCATCATTCAATTTCTTGCAGAGGTGAAACACAGGCCGCCAATTCTAAGAGTGCCTTCCTCCACCAAAGAGCAGCTGCAAATAAGCTTCTGGCTCTTTACCGAGTGCCTGGGGACGGCCCCGGAGACTCGGCGAGCGGCTCACGTTTTACTGGGGGTCTCTGTGGAGCTTGGATGTTCCCATCATCATTGTGCATTGTTTGACAATTTTTGTGACGGGCGCGGCGGGGACTGTACGGTGATGGAAATAAGATCTACAGTAACACCAGGAAACTGCACGCGGCTGACGGCTCCGAACCCGCCAATGTCGCCTTAAAGGGAGGTTCCACCATATAATTTCAAGCTGCAGATTGCCCCACGCGGTGCAGTAGATCCTGCAGTACGAGGCGACACCGATCACGTCTCCTCACAAGGCAGAAAGGGGAAATAAATCTCATGTACCAATCGCACGATTACATGGAGGGGAAGAGGGGCATCTGCCTAGAGGTGTTCGCTTCTTATTGTCCTCCAGTGTTACCCAAATATTTATCAACAAGATTCTATAGGAAACTCCGGCAGAATACCAGTTTATTTATGGCTATGGACAAGGCTGGATAAACCCTTTGTTTAATGGTACGAATTCAAGACATCATGTTGTGCATGCAGCGAGCAGGTGACACAGACTACACGACGTGTAGTCAGAGACACATGGGTCTGCATTGGAGCTGTGTACACAAAACAGTACGTTTTTTAAAGTTAAAATGCAATAGAGTAATTCAAAGTGTTTGCAAAAGTGCAATTACATATAAATATCAATGTTTGCTTTTTAGGATCAATATCTTTGCACCTTTTTGTTGCAGCTTTTGTTTAATGCACGCAAAGGCGCAGCAGAGTATGTGATACGGGGAAATCCAAACATCATCCTCGCCTTATCCTACAGTCACAATATGTCGCTGAAGGTCACAATTCATCACCCATTAGACATAGGACAAGCTTTTGTTCTTAATTTACCTGTGCATTTTGGATCTGGATGGCTCCTTGCGGGATAGCTTGTGTTACTACTTGTCCCTGGGATGTTACCATTGCAACTGGTTGGTAAAGTGCGCCTCCTGCGAAGCAGAGGAGATCAGAGATTAGGAGCGGCGACACGCGAGATATCCAAACATGCAGCGTTTATCGTCATATTTTACATATACAGTATGTATTATCTGTGGTTACGCCCCCGCGGGGCCGGCTGCAGATTACTGTGTTTCTCCGGACGTGATATTGTCTGCAAATCTATAAAACCATCACTAATTACAATGTACAGACAGGATACAGTCAGGGTCCGCTGAATATTTTCAGGTTGTCCACTTAAAGGGGCTTTCCAGCAAACAAAAGTTCATTTTAATCACTAGATCTTGGAATAATAATAATTTCCACAATTGGATGTGATTAAAACAAATGTTCCTGTGCGGAGATAATCTTATAAATGTCCCCTGCTGTACTGTGTAATGGTCGTGTCTGACCGTGCAGGAACATGGTCTGATCATACCACATCTCCTGGGCAGGGGAGGGCGCAGATTATTATACAGACAGGACAGCACGGGATCACACATGATTCTTTCTTTGAGGTACACTATTGTTTAAAAACAGTCAGGGAAATGTTATATCTCACAAAAAGAATCATTTGTGATCACGTCCTGTCCTGTCTGTATACTATTTTGCATCCTCCCCTGCTCCGGAGTGGTGGTATGGTCAGACCATGTTCCTGCACGGTCAGACACGACCATTGCACGGTACAGCAGGGAACATTCTAAGATTATATCAGCACAGGAACATTTTTTTAAAACACATCCAATTTGTAGATTGTGAGCCCTCGCGGGCAGGGTCCTCTCTCCTCCTGTATCCTCACCCATCCCTTGTAGATTGTGAGCCCTCGCGGGCAGGGTCCTCTCTGCTGCTGTATCCTCACCCATCCCTTGTAGACTGTGAGCCCTCGCTGGCAGGATCCTCTCTCCTCCTGTACCAGTCGTGACTTGTATTGTTCAAGATTATTGTACTTGTTTTTATTATGTACGCCCCTCCTCACATGTAAAGCGCCATGGAATAAATGGCGCTATAACAATAAATAATAATAATAATAATAATTGTGGAAATTATTATTATTCCAAGATCTGTTGATTAAAATTAACTTCTGTTTGTAGGAAAAACCCCTTTAAATATAAAAATCAGATCTGATTATATAGGGACCGGCATGGTTGGACTTCGGTCAGGCTGCTCGTCTCCGAAGCACAACGACCATCCAGCGGTTCATGTCTGACAGTCGGCCCATCTTATCAAAAACGGTTTATGTATTTATAAAATAACTTCAACTTTTTATATAAATAATTCAATACATAAATGCCCCAAAGTGCAAAAGTGAACCCTGATAATTCCCAAACAGAAGAGGTTTCAGGTCATGTATAATCCATAGCTCCATATTCTCACGTCACCACATTTGCGGGATCATTGACCACGTGAACGGTTAACGGTTTGGGAACTTTTCTATCTTAGATGGAAACTGTGGTAGAGTAGGACCCATCCCAGGAAGTGTCACCTTATCGGTGTTACTGCATTTACTAATCGAGGCTCCTAACAAGCAGTCATTTCCTTCTGCAGAAATTAAAACGAGAACGCACAGATACGATATTGCAAAGAATGAAATGAAGCGCGGCAGGTCCACACGTCGGAGATGTAATGGCTTCTGCCTTTATGTAACAAAGCCTGGGCTCAGAGGGGTTAAACTATTTTGTGGAAGGATCCCGGATCTTTCCCTCATGAATAATACATCCAGATCATGAGAGATTTGTATTATTATACCGTCCTCGCCTCCGAGAGCATCGCAATAAAGAAAATAAAAATAATAATAACCTTACGTAGAGCGGACGTGACACAAAGCGATGAAATCGCGGAAATAAAGTCACTACAGACCGGACGCCGGACAGGGCCGGCACTGAACACCAGAGGCAGAAAACTTTATATGCCACGTTTCCATGGGAAAGTATAACGGGGAGACACCATCAGCCACGGCCATTACTGCTGAAATGACACTGGAAATGTGTCAGCTTGGCTCGTTCCCTCCACTATCCAGTCCATGCCGTGACACCCCATATAATAAGGGGGAACGGTAACACCCGACAGGAGGAAGAACAGAGGAACGGCACATCGGGAGACCGGACCCATGCTCTTTGATTACGGCCACCCGAGTTATCTGCGAGGCCATAATTAAGCCATCTTTCCTTTTTTGTACGAGACATTTCAGTTTGACATTTTCCCACCTGATACAACCTGCGAGGAGTTGACGGTGGTCATGGAGAGGCTGCTCTGGAGGGCGGAGGACGGCACCACGATTCCTTGTGGGTTGCTGGATAAGCCGGACAATGAGCTGGGGGAGTTCTGCAACAGATCCTGCAACGGCAAAAAGCACAAATATTCACATGTATGAAATGTGCAGCATGGACAGAGCCCCTTTATACCACCGATAGAAACATTCGCAGCCTGTGCTCAACGACAAAAGGTTTTACCGTCTTTTGGAAATATTTCGGAATTCGAGGCCCTTGTGTGATGGGTAATGCCCTGTAATTAGCGCGGTCATGGTTTCAGCTTTCAGGTGGCATTCTCCTTCAGGAGCCAATGCATGGGCTGATATAGCCATGATAAGAGGGGGCTTAATACTACAGATCAAAACACCCCCAAATCCTCACCCCCGGCTCAGATTCAAGAGGGTTTACAATATGAAATGCCAACACAATGCGCCAAAGCTGAGCACATGGCCGTCCGTCCGTCTGGCTGCGTAACTCTGCTGCTGCCCAGACTCTCATTGATTTCAGAAAGAAAGTTTCCATCCCGGCAGGTCGTAATCCTACATTGAGCGCGGCAGGACGCCAGAGAGAGGGCGAGACAGGACCTGGCACCTGCTCTACTTTGGTCAAGCTGTTGGTCTCCAGGTCACCAAACTATCAGTCACCTCCATCTGTTCCACAACTCCGCATCCAGTCCTTGGGGGTAATTACATTTGTTTTAACCCTTAAGGTGCCTATAACCGTACTCAGCTCCCAGCCAAACGCTCGTTCAGCCGAAAGCTATTCTTTCTGACCATCACAAGATGAGCAAACGGAGTTCAGCTGAGCATGCATGTGTTCTCACCTGGGGTAAAGGGACTGATCCTCAGTCAGACTCCTTGTCCCACTCCCTCCAAACTCAATGGGGAAGCCCTGGCAGCCATCCCTCCTCTACAGTGGAGGCTTAGTGGTCAACCCTCTATATTGGGGGGCCATCACTCTATGGTGGAGCCCTGGCAGCTGTCCCACCTCTAAGGCACTGCACCAGAGGCAATCCCTCCTCTATGTTGGAGCCCGAGCTGCCATCCCTCCCTCAATGGTCGATCCACAGTGGCCATAACCTCTCAACAGGGGAGGCTAGGCAGCTGTCACTCTACAGCAGAAACCTGGCTGCTGCCCCTGCCCTAAAGCAGCCGTGACCCAGCTGCCATCCCCACTCCACAGAGGAGCTCTGATACCCCCTTCACCTGCACCGGCTGCTGTTCTCCTTTATGGCGGAGGTCTGCCAGCCATCCCCTTTATATGGGGAAGATCCAGTGACCATCCCCCCCTACACTGGAGCTCCCATGGCCATCTGCCCCGTTCGACACACCCCTGGTTGCTGTCCCCACTCTACAATGGAGCTGCGCCGGCGGTCTCCGCTCTACAGTGGAGCTGCGCTGGTGGTCTCTGCTCTACAGTGGAGCTGCGCCGGCGGTCCCCGCTCTACAGTGGAGCTGCGCCGGCAGTCCCTGTTCTACAGTGGAGCTGCGCCGGTGGTCTCCGCTCTACAGTGGAGCTGCGCCAGCGGTCCCCGCTCTACAGTGGAGCTGCGCCGGCAGTCCCTGTTCTACAGTGTAGCTGCGCCGGCAATCCCCGCTCTACAGTGGAGCTGCGCTGACGGTCCCCGCTCTACAGTGGAGCTGCGCTGACGGTCCCTGCCCTACAAGTGGAGCTGTGCCGGCGATCCCTGCTCTACCGTGGAGCTGTGCCGGCGGTCCCCGATCTACAGTGGAGCTGCGCCCGCCGGTCCCAGCTGTACAGTGGAGCTGCACCGTCCATCCCCGCTCTACAGAGGAGCTACGCCGGCTGGTCCTCGCTCTACAGTGGAGCTGCACTGGCCATCCCCACTCTACAGTGGAGCTGCACCGGCCAGCCCTGCTCTACAGTGGAGTTGCCCTGGCCGTCCCTGCGCTACAGTGGAGCTGCACCGGCCAGCCCTGCTCTACAGTGGAGCTGCCCCAGGTGTCCCCGCTCTACAGTGGAGCTGCACCGGCCAGCCCCGCACTACAGTGGAGCTGCACCGGGAAGCCCTGCTCTACAGTGGAGCTGCACCGGGCATCCCCGCTCTACAGTGGAGCTGCGCCGGCCATCCCCGCTCTACAGTGGAGCTGCGCCGGCCGTCCCCGCTCTACAGTGGAGCTTTCCAGGGCGTCCCCGCTCTACAGTGGAGCTGCCCAGGGCGTCCCCGCTCTACAGTGGAGCTACCCAGGGCTTCCCCGCTCTACAGTGGAGCTGCCCAGGGTGTCCCCGCTCTACAGTGGAGCTGCCCAGGGTGTCCCCGCTCTACAGTGGAGCTTTCCAGGGCGTCCCCGCTCTACAGTGGAGCTGCCCAGGGCGTCCCCGCTCTACAGTGGAGCTGCGCCGGCCGTCATCACTTGGCACTGCTGGGGCTTGGCGGCCATATTACTCTCCTGGCTAGCCCCGGTGGTCTCCTCCTATAAATAAAGCCTGAATTGGATGATTGCAGAGATGAGTCTCTACTCTGAGCCACCGGCTATTGCAATTGTGTCATAGATTTCTTCTCCGTCACGATCGGGGGGCTTTTGTGACATGTGAAATCCTTATTATGTTTCCTGACCGATGCATTCTAATTAGATCAACAGTTAAAAAAATATATATTCACAACAGCCTTTGGACAGCTTTACATCTCATTAACTTCTTACTTCCTATTTTCAGCAAAATTACTGATAAAAATGTGCATCTCCATTTTCCTGAGCTCGCAGTCTCATCTCCTCATATCTAACATCTCTCTTGTCGCCCTGGATGCGAGCTGTTGCTATGACAACCCGCAATAATAGAAGCTAATAAATTACAAACGAGATGCTCGTTGAGCAATTATTGTCGTCCTTTATGCAAGTTTCTTGCTAATTTCGCTCATAAGGGAAACTGCAATAAGCAAGGAAAGGATAAGGAGTCTATTTCCAGAGCATATTAGCAAACAAGAAAAGAAAATAAAAAAGAAAAAACACTTTCTCTCTACTTCTAAAATCAGTGATTAAGTGACTTTGTTATCCCTGGATGTCTAAATTAGATTTTTCACGCCGTTATTTATTTGGATTCTTTACAGGCCATTCCAGAACTAAAAGTAAAAATTTTTTAAAATTTTGCTTGGAATATTCTGTCTGTTAATGACGAGCGCATCAAATATTCCAGATATCATCGTCTCCCACCTCGGCGGCCGCCAGCACATGCAATATTTAAATATTCTCTCCAGCTCATAAAATACATAAAACAAAAGCTGTTGGAAGTGTGACAGCTGGATCAAGAGCTGCGAATGATGGGAGTGCGAGCGCGGCTGCATTCATTAGACCGCTGCGCGGAGGCATCAGACGATGGTCAGCGCCACCGAAAACACCGCAGAAACGCACATGAAAGGCGAGCGGCATCTCGTGTGCACTGCCAGAAAATCTGTAAAGTAAAGCTTTGCTCATAGATTAGTGCATGGTATCTACCGCACTTATCCAATATATACCTATTAGATACGTCACATTCCCTGCAGCTGCTTCCCCGCTGCCATCAACAAAGGGACAGAAGCCTTCATTATACACAGGAAAGAACAGCTGCAAGAGATATAGACGCAGAAACAGTACTGCAAAACGATAAAGGACTAACGGCTCAGTGCATAAAACGCGCACACTTACCGCAATAATAAACCTGCATACAGGGAGCTCCCCCTAGTGGTGACTGCAAACAGGATCTTATCATGTATCACTGTATACAGGGAGCTCCCCCTAGTGGTGACTGTAGATATGATCTTATGTACTTCTGCATACAGGAGCTCCCCCTAGTGGTGACTGCAGACAGGATCTTATCATGTATCACTGTATACAGGGAGCTCCCCCTAGTGGTGACTGCAGACAGGATCTTATCATGTATCACTGTATACAGGGAGCTCCCCCTAGTGGTGACTGTAGACAGGATCTTATCATGTATCACTGTATACAGGGAGCTCCCCCTAGTGGTGACTGCAGACAGGATCTTATCATGTATCTCTGTATACAGGGAGCTCCCCCTAGTGGTGACTGCAGACAGGATCTTATCATGTATCTCTGTATACAGGGAGCTCCCCCTAGTGGTGGCTGCAGACAGGATCTTATGTATCACTGTATACAGGGAGCTCCCCCTAGTGGTGACTGTAGATATGATCTTATGTACTTCTGCATACAGGAGCTCCTCCTAGTGGTGACTGCAAACAGGATCTTATCATGTATCTCTGTATACAGGGAGCTCCCCCTAGTGGTGGCTGCAGACAGGATATTATCATGTATATCTGTATACAGGGAGCTCCCCCTAGTGGTGACTGTAGACAGGATCTTATCATGTATCTCTGTATACAGGGAGCTCCCCCTAGTGGTGGCTGCAGACAGGATCTTATCATGTATCTCTGTATACAGGGAGTTCCCCCTAGTGGTGGCTGCAGACAGGATCTTATCATGTATCTCTGTATACAGGGAGCTCCCCCTAGTGGTGGCTGCAGACAGAATCTTATCATGTATCTCTGTATACAGGGAGCTCCCCCTAGTGGTGACTGCAGACAGGATCTTATCATGTATCTCTGTATACAGGGAGCTCCCCCTAGTGGTGGCTGCAGACAGGATCTTATCATGTATCTCTGTATACAGGGAGTTCCCCCTAGTGGTGGCTGCAGACAGGATCTTATCATGTATCTCTATATACAGGGAGCTCCCCCTAGTGGTGGCTGCAGACGGGATTTTATGTATCTCTGTATACAGGGAGCTCCCCTTAGTGGTGGCTGCAGACAGGATCTTATCATGTATCTCTGTATACAGGGAGCTCCCCCTAGTGGTGGCTGCAGACGGGATTTTATGTATCTCTGTATACAGGGAGCTCCCCCTAGTGGTGGCTGCAGACAGGATCTTATCATGTATCTCTGTATACAGGGAGCTCCCCCTAGTGGTGACTACAGACAGGATCTTATCATATATCTCTGTATACAGGGAGCTCCCCCTAGTGGTGGCTGCAGACAGGATCTTATCATGTATCTCTGTATACAGGGAGCTCCCCCTAGTGGTGACTGCAGACAGGATCTTATCATGTATCTCTGTATACAGGGAGCTTCCCCTAGTGGTGGCGGCAGACAGGATTTTATGTATCTCTGTATACAGGGAGTTCCCCCTAGTAGTGGCTGCAGACAGGATCTTATCATGTATCTCTGTATACAGGGAGCTCCCCCTAGTGGTGACTGCAGACAGGATCTTATCATGTATCTCTGTATACAGGGAGCTTCCCCTAGTGGTGGCTGCAGACAGGATCTTATCATGTATCTCTATATACAGGGAGCTCCCCCTAGTGGTGGCTGCAGACAGGATTTTATGTATCTCTGTATATAGGGAGCTCCCCTTAGTGGTGGCTGCAGACAGGATCTTATCATGCATCTCTGTATACAGGGAGCTCCCCTTAGTGGTGGCTGCAGACAGGATCTTATCATGTATCTCTGTATACAGGGAGCTCCCCCTAGTGGTGGCTGCAGACAGGATCTTATCATGTATCTCTGTATACAGGGAGCTCCCCCTAGTGGTGACTGTAGATATGATCTTATGTACTTCTGCATACAGGAGCTCCTCCTAGTGGTGACTGCAAACAGGATCTTATCATGTATCTCTGTATACAGGGAGCTCCCCCTAGAGGTGACTGCAGACAGGATCTAATCATGTATCTCTGTATACAGGGAGCTTCCCCTAGTGGTGACTGCAGACAGGATCTTATCATGTATCTCTGTATACAGGGAGCTCCCCCTAGTGGAGGCTGCAGACAGGATCTTATCATGTATCTCTGTATACAGGGAGCTCCCCCTAGTGGAGGCTGCAGACAGGATCTTATCATGTATCTCTGTATACAGGGGGCTCCCCCTAGTGGTGGCTGCAGACAGGATCTTATCATGTATCTCTGTATACAGGGAGCTCCCCCTAGTGGTGGCTGCAGACAGGATCTTATCATGTATCTCTGTATACAGGGAGCTCCCCCTAGTGGTGGCTGCAGACAGGATCTTATCATGTATCTCTGTATACAGGGAGCTCCCCCTAGTGGAGGCTGCAGACAGGATCTTATCATGTATCTCTGTATACAGGGAGCTCCGCCTAGTGGTGGCTGCAGACAGGATCTTATCATGTATCTCTGTATACAGGGAGCTCCCCCTAGTGGTGGCTGCAGACAGGATCTTATCATGTATCTCTGTATACAGGGAGCTCCCCCTAGTGGAGGCTGCAGACAGGATCTTATCATGTATCTCTGTATACAGGGAGCTCCCCCTAGTGGTGACTGTAGATATGATCTTATGTACTTCTGCATACAGGAGCTCCCCCTAGTGGTGGCTGCAGACAGGATCTTATCATGTATTTCTGTATACAGGGAGCTCCCCCTAGTGGAGGCTGCAGACGGAGAAAATTGTATCATATAATTCTTTAATTCTTCATCTTTGCAGCTAAACAACTGTATATGAACGGCACAACTCCGAGATGTCAAAAATGCTTTGCATGGGGGTAGACAAAGCAGTCAACAAATAAAGGTGGTCACACACAGTAGACGAACGTCAGTTAAACCCACCATTTTCAGCAGGATTGGCCAAACTTTTGTCTATGGGGAAGTGCCGACTCTCCTCACTGCCAGCCCCCAAAAAGCAAAGGGTCGGGGCTGTTGAATTTCGACTTCATGAGATAAGCGTCGACCAGAGGTGTCTTCCAATGGCTTATTCCCCTCCTCTCATTGAGAAGCCATGCAGTCGGCTGCGTGCAGCATACATGTGTATGTCTGGACACAAATATCTATCGATCGTCTCCTGACATCTTTATGTCAGACACAAATATTGGTCTTAGTGTTTTACGCTATGTTGGTTCCACAGTCATTTGCTGGCAGAAAAGAACCACGAACAGAAAGCGTTTTCTGACCTGTGCGTGAATGCTGTTGGATGGCTGGTTTGGGGAATAGGGTCCACCCAAGTCGTTCCTGAGCAGATTATCACTGTGCATTTTCGTCTTCAGACAGGTGATGTACCGGTTGCAAAAGTCCTTGCACAATTCATTTACTTTCTCCAATTCCAGCAGATGGATCCTCAGCACCTGGATCGCCTTCACCATCTGAAAAAGCCAAATGACTCCATGACGCACATCATCCTTCAGCAATGCAAAGGTTCTGGAGAAAGAGGCTACGGAATAATATGGCAGAGATGTGGGGCGGACTGACCCGTCATGGACCCTACAGATTACAGGACTACAACTCCAAGCATGCACACAGTGATGCAGCCCACACTAAACACTAACTGGAGAGCCAAAGGTTGGAAACCATTACACTCCTATATTCAAGGATTTTCCTGCTCTTTTGACCCCCAATAAAAAGCTTTAAATAACCCCCATAACCCTGTTACAGAAGACGTGGAGGTCACTTGTCTCCAGAGATGAAGGAGCTGCGCACCTCCGTCAATCTGTTTAGTGCTGCACATTTTTAATGACTTGTAAAGAGACGATAAAGATAGTTTCTAGGGGGAAGGACAGACAGGACCCCATAATTTATGTGGCTCATGCAATAAACATTGCAAATAAAGCAGCAGCTTGTAAGACAATGTCACTGGGCTGTAAACCAGTGGCCACGAGCAGGAACACTGCAGGACGCCCGGAGGCCGCGCTCACTGGGACAATTTGGGTGCAAATACGCATCCAAAAACCGTATGGAAAGAAAAAATTTTTAGAACGAGTTTTTGGTGCATTTTCAGGTATGGAGCAGTTTACATGCTTCAAATTATTTGGTATTAAATTTTGGAGTGTTTTTTTTTTTTTTTTGTAAGCAGAAACTAAAGAATTGACTAAAAAAAAACTGCACCATGTGTTCTGTAGGAGGTTTATCCATTAGGAAGTTTATTCAGAGTTTTTTTCTTTGTGGATTTTTGTGCAAATTAAATACACTTGAAAAACCCCATAGTAACATATCCTTTAGATTTGTCTACATGCCACCTTTTCAAATATTCAATTTTTTGTACAATATTTAGCAGTTTTTTTTTTTTCACAACAAACAAACATTTAATATAAATCCGTCCTAATTAATGCACACAGATAAGACGCCTGCTGGAGAGAAGTTTCCTTCCGTTAATGTTTCGCCGTTGCATGGTATATAGGTGTATATAAATATACATCAGGGCGGTATACAGCAGGTGGCGGGATAACACCCCGATGAGATTCATGCACATTTCTATGGACTCGCACATTATCCATACGTTCCGGACACACAGTGACATAAATCTCTCAATTAGCGCAGATCATTTGCTCGGCTCTCATTTATGTCGCTGCCTGGCCGAGCAGTATATCCGTCCCCCCGAAGAGTTACAGGCCACCGCAAGACGTGCACAGGATTGTAAAAAACATAGATGCTGAATTAATTGACTGCGCGGCACTCTGCGGCTGATTGAGTTGATAATGGCAAGATCTGACCTTTTTCTATTTTCTAATTATGTGCATCTCGGCTGTGAGGAATACATGATTTCTCTTCTAATGATGGCTAATGTCGCTGGCCTTTTCATCATCTCTACGCCAGAACAATTTCTGGGGATTTACATCGCAGGAGGAGATGCAGAACATAAGGCGGCAATAAGGATTCAGCATACTGGGGGGCGAGAGACGTTTCCGGTCAGTTAAAAACCAAGTCGTAATACTGGGCATAAACGGTCGGAGGAAGGAAAGGTCAATGTGTGAGCTGCATACAGGCTTCTGCCGGCATCGAAAGTTCAGCTTTAGACAAAAACTACAAACTTTGAAAACTTCTCGCACGCCTACTGCGCTCATCTGGGGGTTTCTGCCAGATTTACAACATTGGGGCAGATTTGCATTTCTGGCACATCCCGAAGCAAATATACCAAAAAGAAGATGGATATCGTCAGATAGTGCTTGTAAAAAGAAGCAGTTTTGTAACTTATCGCTCAGTAATAATGTGCAGCCGTTCAAGAGAGATTAAACACATTTGTTTACAGCTTGTTGCTTAGGAGACCGACCACCGCGGCTGTCTAGCTTGTAAGCCCTGTGCACAGGCTTTGCCGGGATTAGGAGGCAATTTTGTGCTCCACGGATCCTCGTAGATTGAAAACAGTGTTTTCAAGCTCAATAGAAAAGGGCTTGTAAGCACTGCACATGTTCTGCCATCTATCAGGGGGGGTCGGTCTATAAGGCAATAAGCTGTAAAACAAAGGAGTGTTAATATCACAAGAACGGCTGTAAATTTTAATAAACAGTATATTCCAAAAGTGATGAAGATGGGAAAAATGTAGGTCCTGATTAGTGTATTTGGGTATTCAGGCTTTTCTGTATGGGCAGATGGGGTAAATATATATATATATATGTATATATATATATATATATATATATATATAACCCCTAAATAATCGGATCACATCACTATTTACTATATAGACGATGTATGTTACATGCTCTGTGGAGATGGACGGCCCAGCGAGATCAGCCGCACACGACGTATGTGATAAGACGGCCACCAATCCTACGTGTAAGGACGGCTGCCCAACAGGGGACACTTGCTGAGAAGGTGGACTTTTAACCTGTCGGAGGGGTCTGGACCGAGGGGGAACAGAGGCGGTCCGGGCCGAGGGGGAACAGAGGGGGCCCGGGCCGAGGGGGAACAGAGGGGGTCCGGACTGAGGGGGAACAGAGGCGGTCCGGGCTGAGGGGGAACAGAGGCGGTCCGGGCTGAGGGGGAACAGAGGGGCTCCGGACTGAGGGGGAACAGAGGGGGTCCGGACTGAGGGGGAACAGATGCGGTCCGGGCTGAGGGGGAACAGAGGGGGTCCGGACTGAGGGGGAACAGAGGCGGTCCGGGCTGAGGGGGAACAGATGCGGTCCGGGCTGAGGGGGAACAGAGGGGCTCCGGACTGAGGGGGAACAGAGGGGGTCCGGACTGAGGGGGAACAGAGGGGCTCTGGACTGAGGGGGAACAGAGGGGCTCCGGGCCGAGGGGGGACAGAGGGGTCTGGACCGAGGGGGAACAGGGGTGGTCCAGACCAAGGGGGAACAGGGGTGGTCCAGACCGAGGGGGAAAAGGGGCGGTCCAGACCGAGGGGGAATAGAGGGGGTCCGGACCGTCGGGGAACAGAGGGCATCTGGACCGAGGGGGAAACAGGTGGGGTCCAGGCTGAGGAAAAAACAGGTGGGGTCCAGGTCGATGGGAAACAGAAGGGATCAGGGCCAAGGGGAAACAGAGGGGGTCAGAGCCAAGGGGAAGCAGAAGGGGTCTGGACCGAGATGGAATAGAGGAGGTCAGGACAGAAGGGGAATAGAGGGGGTCAGGACAGAGGGGGGATAGAGAGGGTCAGGACAGAGGGGGAATAGAGGGGGTCAGGACAGAAGGGGAATAGAGGGGGTCAGGACAGAAGGGGAATAGAGGGGGTCAGGACAGAAGGGGAATAGAGGGGGTCAGGACAGAGGGGGAATAGAGGGGGTCAGGACAGAGGGGGAATAGAGGGGGTCAGGACAGAGGGGGAATAGAGGGGGTCAGGACAGAGGGGGAATAGAGGGGGTCAGGACAGAGGGGGAATAGAGGGGGTCAGGACAGAGGGGGAATAGAGGGGGTCAGGACAGAAGGGGAATAGAGGGGGTCAGGGGGAATAGAGGGGGTTAGGACAGAAGGGGAATAGAGGGGGTCAGGACAGAGGGGGAATAGAGGGGGTCAGGGGGAGTAGAGGGGGTCAGGACAGAAGGGGAATAGAGGGGGTCAGGACAGAGGGGGAATAGAGGGGGTCAGGACAGAGGGGGAATAGAGGGGGTCAGGACAGAGGGAGAATAGAGGGGGTCAGGACAGAGGGGGAATAGAGGGGGTCAGGACAGAGGGGGAATAGAGGGGGTCAGGACAGAGGGGGAATAGAGGGGGTCAGGACAGAGGGGGAATAGAGGGGGTCAGGACAGAAGGGGAATAGAGGGGGTCAGAACAGAAGGGGAATAGAGAGGGTCAGGACAGAGGGGGAATAGAGGGGGTCAGGACAGAGGGGGAATAGAGGGGGTCAGGACAGAAGGGGAATAGAGGGGGTCAGGACAGTGGGGGAATAGAGGGGGTCAGGACAGAGGGGGAGCAGAAGGGGTCAGGACAGAGGGGGAATAGAGGGGGTCAGGACAGAGGGGGAATAGAGGGGGTCAGGACAGAGGGGGAATAGAGGGGGTCAGGACAGAGGGGGGAATAGAGGGGGTCAGGACAAAAGGAGAATAGAGGGGGTCAGGACAGAGGGGGAATAGAGGGGGTCAGGACAGAGGGGGAATAGAGGGGGTCAGGGGGAATAGAGGGGGTTAGGACAGAAGGGGAATAGAGGGGGTCAGGACAGAGGGGGAATAGAGGGGGTCAGGGGGAATAGAGGGGGTCAGGACAGAAGGGGAATAGAGGGGGTCAGGACAGAGGGGGAATAGAGGGGGTCAGGACAGAGGGGGAATAGAGGGGGTCAGGACAGAGGGGGAATAGAGGGGGTCAGGACAGAGGGGGAATAGAGGGGGTCAGGACAGAGGGGGAATAGAGGGGGTCAGGACAGAGGGGGAATAGAGGGGGTCAGGACAGAAGGGGAATAGAGGGGGTCAGAACAGAAGGGGAATAGAGAGGGTCAGGACAGAGGGGGAATAGAGGGGGTCAGGACAGAGGGGGAATAGAGGGGGTCAGGACAGAAGGGGAATAGAGGGGGTCAGGACAGTGGGGGAATAGAGGGGGTCAGGACAGAGGGGGAGCAGAAGGGGTCAGGACAGAGGGGGAATAGAGGGGGTCAGGACAGAGGGGGAATAGAGGGGGTCAGGACAGAGGGGGGAATAGAGGGGGTCAGGACAAAAGGAGAATAGAGGGGGTCAGGACAGAGGGGGAATAGAGGGGGTCAGGACAGCCCATGTCTTATCTGTAATAAGTGACACATAGGATATTGGAAGCATCTGGGGTCTCACATCCTCTCGGAGTTTTCATCCCTTTTCTCATTATTATCCCTGTGACAATAAATAGATTTCATGCCCTTTAAAATCCAATCCTCCCCACACTGAAGACAGCGCGGCTTATGAAGGGGAAGTCAGGACCATTAACATTTAGCCAAACAACAAATAAAAACTAGTGACCGCAGAATGGTCGTGACTGAATGACAAAGAGCTCAATTAAGACGTGTTCATGTGGAATTATTATTTCTGTTCATTAATTATGTGATGCACAAAGTCCGGAGAATCGCAATAATTGCTTAAATGATCATTTCCCTCCACGTTTTCTTGTAATTGTTACAAGGAGGAATTAAAAGTATCTGGAAACAAAAAAGCCACCGACTATTATACACAGCAAAAACAAACAGCGCCACCACTGACCACAGGCTGCATGTGGTATTGCATCACAGCTCCCTTAAAGGGGTTCTCCAGCATCACTCAACACTACACAGGGAACGGAGCAGCGACATTCATGATGTGCTGGAAGACGCCTGTCAGGACGCAGGATCACGCAGGATCATGGCAGATATCTGCCATATCATCATTGGTGCCGCTCAGCTCCCGATGTGGCAGTCAATGACCCTGGAGAACCCGTGAAATGTGAATGTAACTGAACTGCAATACCCCACATGACCTGCAGACAGTTGTGGCGCTGTTTTGGGGATACAGTAGTCATGTTTTCTTATTTTAAGAGCATCCTTTGTGCCTCAGGCACCCATAGAACAGTATGGCCTGGATTCCATGCATGCAGGGAGAATACCATGAGGACAGCAGCTTGCGCGCTGCCTGTGAGGACACCGTCTGCCTCCATAGCTGCCATCTTTACCAGGTTGTCCAGCTCGGGGTCTTCGCTGAAGAATGGCTTATGCTCTTGTTCTTGCTGGTGCACAAAGTTCTCAATATCCACATCAAAACTGGCAGACGTGATGCACTCGGACCCCTGCGTGGCCTGCTCGCACTTCTCAAAGAGCAGCGTCAACAGCGGGAACAACGGGTGTCTGAAAGGAAACACAAATGTCTACATTAGTGACCATCTTAGGGAAAGAATGGCAGAAAAGGAACATTGGGAGGTGGGCACAAAGATATGATGTGGGGTACCCTTATTTTTGATGATCAGCAAGGCAGAGAAGCTGTAGGCTGACATTAATAGGCTGGAAATGTCCACGGCTATGAGGCCGATTCCAGTATAAAAACAGACCTCAGCCGCCCCAGAATTGGCGCATTCATTAGATGCAATAACTAATCTCATATAAATAAATATAAGACAAGGAAGAGATCCCAAAAAGTAAAATTAAAACAATCATTTTATTAAACAATATTAAAAAACAAAAAGTTAAAAAAGCAGGAATGCCGTTAGTTGGGGACGCCGAGCACTATACATAAAGATCTGGGGACCAAATTAATAATAATAGCAGCACAAGGAAAAGCCTAAGGCTATGTGCACACATCAGGATTTCTGGCAGAAATTTTCCTGACAAAAACCTGACATTTCTGCCAGAAATCCGCATGCGTTTGTTTCGCAGTTTTGATGCGTTTTTTTCTTGTGTTTTTTCCAAATGCATAGAATAGCGGGAAAAACACAAAAAAAAAATGGAAAATTAATGTACATGCTGCTTTTTTACCGCAATGCGTTTTTTTTTTTTCGCGGAAAAAAAACGCATCATGTGTACAAACATTGCAGAATGCATTCTAAATGATAGAATGCATAATGTATGCATTTTTAATGAGTTTTTATCGTGAAAAAACGCAAAAAAAAACTGAACGTGTGCACATACCATTACATTGGTATAAATCCAGCAAAAAAAATTGTTGTGAATTTACCACCAAAATATTAGTCCTTATACATGTAAGTAGAACTGCTAACAATAAAGTCCCTTACAGAAACTACGCAACCACACAGGATCAAAAGCATAAATATAAGGATAAAACTACCAGAGTTATACGGACCAAAAAATCAAGGTCAGTATCCAAATATATCCAAGTGTAGTGCTCCTGACTATAACAAGACTAGGGCCGGCCTTGTAGGCTATACAGTGAGCTGACCCAAGACCATGTCGGTCTAAATAATATTATCCATACATATACAAAGGAAATGCCATAATTGCCAATGTTTACCTGTGGAGGTGCTCCAGGTGTCCCCTCACCCCGACGCGCGTTTCGCCACCAGCTTCTTCTGGGGGTGTCGGGGTGAGAGGACAAAGTGGATATATTGGTTACTTAGTTTCTGCAAGGCCAATGCAGCCAATGCCGTGTCTCATGCTGCCCCCAGCGAGAACCCGGCTGCTGTGAGGAGCGGTGGCATCAGTCAGGTTACCGCAAGTCACAGATCTGGGTCACAGATGGCAGCGCGAGAGCCGAAATGATGAGCGGCAGCGTTATTTAGTTGGAAAACTAGCTTTAAATTACATAGAGTATGTAAAAAAAAATCATGTTAAAAACACATTGCATACGAATGTCATACGGATGGTAGGTGAGAAAAATTGCATTGTAGTGACATGACGCTCATCCCACTTTTCTGGATCAACATCGGATTGATTTTTTATACGCTATTGTGACTCCAGCCTAAAAAGGACCCTTTACGACATTACCGTACTTCCAGAAAAACTTGAGCATTATTTTTACTAATATACACAATACACGTCAGATTAGTTTTGCGAGACAAAAAGAGCAAACGGAAATGAAACGGATTGGAATAGCTCTCATTAAGATGACAGGAGCGGCAGCTTTCTTATTCTTTGCGCCCTTATTGCAGCAGTCGCGTGAAATACACCAAGGAGTAATATAAACGAGGCGGTGAAAGGGTTAAGACGTTTGCGGGGTCTAATTTGCAGGCTCTAATGCTGCATCATATTATAGAGTAATCTGCGCTGATCCCAGTTTAATGCAAGGCTCTGAGTCCTGAGCAGAGAATAGAACGCGCTGCCTTGCCTGCCGTAATTTCGCCGGCCCTGCAGGGGCTTAGCCCAGGGATATGAAAGACAAATTCCAGACTGTGTTATGAATTATTGCGCCTTATAAACCTTCCAACTCTCAGCAGATGCCTCCTGCCATTTAAACAGGCACTAGATCAATTAGAAATGAAAAGGCACAAATCGACCCAGTGCAAGGGCACTAAATTACCAGGAACTAATAATCCGAGCAGCGGTGCCCGGTGGTGGGAGTTCAGCCGCGTGCCCTCAACCTCTGCACTAATTTTGACAGAAAATTAAAGCTGCAAGTTTGGACTGGAGAAAGGAGTTATCCTTCAACTTTGGCAAATTTCATGCCAACTAATATAGATATAAATACGCCGAGGTAGGAACCGTGGATGGACCACCCACATAGTGGTGCTAAACAGGCCACTAGCCGTGGCTCATAACATTATAACCGACTGTTTAGGCATCTACGAGAACAGCATATAGTGATATACACTGACGAGCAGGGACGGTTTTAGGCAAAGTGGGGCCCTGGGCAAAAGTTTAAAATGGGGCCCCAAATGGTAACATACTGCACGTCACACAGAAGCATTTTGGTTGCATTTGCATGTGCTGAATTCAGGCCGATAAACGAGTGTGATCAACAATATTGAAGTCTATGATGTCGATACAGTTGAATGCGGCACACAGGGGAATGAGGCAATGCTGGCGCCGGGGCGGGCCCCATTAAGTCACGGGCCCCATAGTGGCAGCATGGTGTGCTGCAATTAGCGGCATGCCATTGGATGGTGGAGCTGAGGCCCTAGGCAGCTGCCTTGTCTGCCTGCCCCTAACGCTGGCCCTGCTGATGAGCTGGAGGTTAACACCGTTTTGATCTTCTGACTTTCAGGCTCCGTATCTCACCATCCACAACAGCTTCGAATGCGAAACTACCATCATTTTACAGACAAACATCTTGACTATCTCCTACATAAATGTAACTTGCAACTATTTAGCACATGATTAGTTATGCAGATTCCTGTCTTGTCACTGCATTCTTACTGTTTTACTCCTAAAAATCAAAATTTGAACCCCTTTAAGACTTATGACGTATTGGTACGTCATAGGTCGCCTCCCCCTCTATGATGCGGGTTCCGATGCTAAGCCCGCACCTTTTCAGCCACATGACACCTAATCTGATGAGCAAATCGGATGCACATCTCTAGCTCCACCCATTGGCACCCATCACATGGGTTGGCATGACAACCTGGGGGGCATGAGACCCCTGTGGTTGTCATTGCTGAACTGCTGTGAGCACCGGCCACGGATGAGCACTTTTGCTACATATAGCAGAGCTTGTGTAGCACAGGCGATCAGATGATCACAGCTTCAAGTCTCCTAAGGAGACTATTAAAGCATGTAAAAAAAAAAAAAGTTAAAAAATAAAAAAAAATCTAAAAGTTTAAACTACCCCCCTTTTTGACCCATTCAAAATAAAACAAAAATACATATATTTGGTATCGCCGAATTCAGAAATGCCCGATCTATAAAATTTAAAAATAATTAATCCGATCGGTAAACGGCGTTAGGAGGAAAAAAAATAAAAATGCAAGAATGACATTTTTTGGCTGCCACAACATTGCAATAAAATGCAATAACAGGCGATCAATAGAAATCAATCAATAATAAATATCACTAAAAATGTCAGCTCGGCGCGAAAAAAACAAGCTCTCACCCAGCCCATGATCACTGAAAAATGGAGACGCAACATTTCTCCAAAATGGGGCCTTTTTTTTTTTTTAAACAAACTTTGGATTTTTTTTTTCACTGCTTAAATAAAAAATAACCTATATATGTTTGGTATCTAGGAACTCGTAATCACCTGGAGAATCATAATGGGAGGTCAGTTTTATCATTTGGTGAACATGGTAACAAAAAAGAACAATTGTGGAATTGCACTTTTTTTGTAATTTCACTTTTTTTTTCCCCCGTTTTCCAGTAAACTATATGGTAAAATCAATGGGGTCTTTCAAAGTACAACTCGTCCAACAAAAAAACAAGTTATTGCTCTTGTAAAAAGGGGAGCAAACAACAAACGCAAAAACCCAAGGTGGTAAAGGAGCTAATTTTTATTATTTTGTTAGTATTTTGTAAATCCACTTTTGGCTTTCACCACGGCCTGAATCCTTCTGGGCTGCTCTCAGATTCCAGCATTTGTAAGCTTGCGAGCAGGGACCTCACTCCTAATGTAACTGTTTAAACCGTTTTACCTCGTATTGGATTTATTGTCTGTATATGTAACCACTTAATTGAAAAGTGCTGCGGAATATGTTGGCGCTATATAAAATAAAATGATTATCTCTTGACCGAATTCTGATCCCAGGTCTCTACTACACGTTCCCCATGTTGGTACATACTGGTCACCTCACTGGGGTCTGTATACAGCTTGTTCTTCAGGTCTGGGGACTGTGGGGACAATCCGGCACATCTACATGGTCATTGAACATTTCTTCGACAATCTCGACGTCTGTTTCGGGTTGTTGTCCTGCTGGAACACTGTTGTTCTTTTCACATCCATAGTACTTGAGTGTACGAAGTAACTCATCTTGTAGGATACTCACACATAGCTCAGAATTGAGACCACCATCGATCCTGGTCAAGTATCCAACATCTTTGGCTGTGAAACAATCCCCATATCATCAGGCTTCCTCCAACGAACATGACAGTTCCTTCAATTTCTTGATCCGTTAGCCATTTTTCCCTTAGACACATCTGCACCCATCAGAGCCATCTATGGACTTTTTTGCAATCTCAAGCAAACACTTTTTATGACGATATTGAAGTTGAGGCTTCACCATTTCAGACTTGTGTAATGTGCTGACATGGCCGCCTGTGATCTCACTATTATGAAGCACACGAATCACCTCCACTACAGTGTTTGTCGTGCCAGAACCGATAGACCTTATGATGTGCAAACTTGTTGACTCCAACATTTTGCCTTAATGGCCACCTCTTGGCTGTTGAATGGATGGACAGACTTCATTTCGTATTCTTACAGCTGTCATGGTGTTCACATAATGCAGTTTGGCTATTTTCTTGGCCGAGAGATCACTATTGAGGAGCTGGATTATTAAGTTTCTCTTTTCTTGAGAAATCTGCTTCAATTCAAATCAGTGACCTTTCACTTGGGAATCAACCTAATAACACACTGAGCTACTAGGGAAAAGATTATTCCATCAACAGGAGCAAAACAGTGACATAATAAGAATCTGTATAACTAATCATATGCTAAATAGTTGTAAGTCAACTATCAGTACATTGATGCAGCACCAGAACCACCGTCAGTACATCAATGCAGCATCATAAACACCTTTAGTACACGAAAGCAGATGCAGAAACATTGTCGGTACATTAATGTTGCGCCAGAACCACCATCATTACATGAATACAGTGCCAGAACCACAGTCAGTACATGGATGCAGTGTCAGAACCAGTCAGTACATGGATGCAGCGCCAGAACCACAGTCAGTATATGAATGCAGTGTCAGAACCACCATCAGTACATGACAATCAGCAGACTTGGGTTCCAGTACCATCTCTGTGCTGACGACACCCAATTATACACTTCTTCCCCCGACATCACCCCTACCCTAATTCAAAATACCAAGGATTGTCTGTCTGCTGTCTCTAACATCATGTCCTCCCTCTATCTGAAACTAAACCTCTCCAAAACTGAACTACTTGTGTTTCTCCTTTCTACTAACCTCACTCTACCCAACATCGAAATTACCGTGGAGGGTTCAACCATAACTCCCAAGCAGCATGCCCGCTATTTTGGGGTCATATTCTCCTCTCCAATCCATCTTGAATGCAGCAGCCAGGGTCATATTTCTGTCCAGCCGCTTCACCGATGCCTCCATCTTGTGCCAGTCATTACACTGGCTACCCATTCGCTACAGGGTCCAGTATAAACTCATCTCTCTCACCCACAAAGCTCTCCACAGTTCTGCACCGCCTTATATCTCCTCTCTCATCTCCGTCTATCGCCCTACACATGCCCTCCGTTCTACAAATGACCTAAGACTAACATCCCCCGTAATCCGAACCTTGCACCTCCGTCTCCAAGACTTCTCTCGTGCTGCACCAGCTCTCTGGAATGCACTTCCCCAGACGATAAGACTGATAACTAACCCCGACCTATTCAAGCACGCTTTAAAAACCCATCTCTTCAAACAAGCCTACCACATCAACTACTCAGTAAACTAACTTTGTCCTGTTCCCTCCTTCCAAATATTATCTGCATGTGAATCCGCCCCCTACTATTCATCTGTCTCCACACCCTCCATGCACGCGATAACTGCACTTGATACTTGACTATTGCACTTAAACACATGGGCTGATGACCGGATCATGCAGCTTTATATGAAAATCCCTATTTATTATAATTGCCAGACCTGAAATAACAAGCACTTTTCACCTATTGTGTCCCCCCATTTCCTTGTAGATTGTAAGTTTGCGAGCAGGGACCTCACCCCTAATGTCACTGTTTAAATTGTCTTAACTTGTACTGAATTTACTGTCTGTACATGTCCCCGCTTAATTGTAAAGTCCTGCGGAATATGTTGGCGCTATATAAATAAAAATTATTATTATTATTAATGCAGCACCAGAAACACCATCAATATACGCTCTCCCACACTGCTTTTCTATAAAATAACCTCCCACACTACCCTTCTCCAAAATATCTCCACATACTGCCCATCTGTATAATTTACCGATCCACATATCCCCACTCAACCCCTCTCCATGTCCCCCCACATACTGCCTTTTTCCATACCTCCCTCAAACTACCTCTTTCCAAGTCCCCCCACCCCATTGTCTCTCGCTACTATGCCCCTTTCACAATCCACCCTAATTGCCCCATAATGTCCCAAATTCTTACATTATGTGCCTTTGTGTAACGACTGGGTGGGGGAACCACTGTGCCGGGATCTAAGGAGAGCCTGGAGAGGAGAGACAAAGTGCCTCACCAAGTCCGACCTTGGATGCATGGCGGCTGGCGATACTGCAATCCGCGGAGGGACGAGGGAGACGGAACCAGGTGCTACGCCAGGATTGACCTCAGGTAGATGGCAGCTGACCCCCAAGGGACAGGACGCAGGAACAGCCAGGAATAGTAGAATTAGCAAGTACTGGCTGGCATGGTGACTGGCACGACAGATACATAGGCAGGCGGGTACTGATGGGCACCATTGGTATCCTGGCAGGCGGTCACGGCTGATAAAGAGGTAGATGGACAAGGCTGACGTACAGGGCACATGTACTAGGAAATGAGGACTGAGACCTGAGAACTAGCAAGTGTGTTAGAAACAAATTACAACGTTGCACAGGCACCTCCATGCAGGTGGAGGTGCCTTAAATAGCACTTGTCTCAAAGCCATTGGCTGGGAACACTTTAGGACGGTGAGTGCTCAGCCCCTTTAAGAAGGAAGGAGCATGTGGGCCCTAAGCACAGTGCCCAAGAATCTGCGCTCTGTGCGCATACCCGGGACAACAGCAGCAGGAGAGGAGAGCGGAAGTGCGGGACCTCGGTCATGAGCGAGTCGGCGTCTCTGCCAGGGAATGGAGGCAGAGGGCACAGACGCTGGCGCTGCACCTCGTAGCCCTCCACTGGCTACTCATCTAAAATAACATGACATTTAATCCTCGGCTCCTCCATGCAGCGCTTACCAGTGCCCGATGTCTCTCTGTCTGTGCTGCCCCGGAAGCAGTGTGATGAGCGACAAGCGCAGCGGGCCACACAAAATCCTTCGGCGGGCTGTATGTTGTGTAGGCCTGCTTTAGAGCTGTGTGCAACATTTCTATGCTTCTAGCTACTTTACTACTTCACAGGGCCTTTATTCAGGGGCGGCACAGCTGCAGACGACTTGCACAGACCACAGAGGCTCCTACCAGTCCTGGATCCTCTGCATTTTATTTCTACCCCATGTAACAAGCTGCAATACCAGGCTTCATGCCCAACTTCTGCTGCAATACTGCAGCATGTACAGGCTATATGTATACAGCAGATAGCCGACTTGCACCCTTTCTGCACATTCAGAGCTGAAGGCCACCGTTGGCCTGGCACATTCTGGAAGGCAATGCGTTGGCATAGTAAGGATTATAATAGTATATCTGCACAGCGGACTGGCTGTGGTGACCGGACCCAGCACTAAATTAGGATAGTTCACAAGTCCAGTAACAATCCGTTAATTAGCCATCCGTTTTTCTTTTATTTGTAAAGGATCCATTTTTTGCTTACAGGATCCGTTACAAATTAAAGTGGATGGTCAATTAACGGATCTGTTTTCCAGCAGAGATCAGTTTTTTAAAAACGGACTAAAAAAATTTGTTTCTGGGCATTTGTAGCCTCAGCAATCGCTGCCTCCACATTCACTTGATATTTTAAAGTGCTTTTAATACATTTGCACTCTTCTTTTAATTATTTGTTTATTATTTGTCCTTTTTGCAGTAATTCCGCTTATTCTCATATTGTTCCTTTCTTCGGCACTTTACCTCATCATCATTCATCTTTGATTTGTACACATGGTTGAGTGCGTTTTGGTCTAAGGATGAACTTCACTATATCGCAAGGGATTCTAAACCCCACATGTATTGTTTATGAATCTACGTAACCCTATCATTGCCTGTGGTGAAACATTGTATTATGTTTATATTTATGTACATATAATTTGATTTTTAAACTTATATAAGGATAATATGCTGTACATGTAAAATAAACATGGCCAAATACGCTAATGGGTCATTTTTACATATAACATAGGCATCAGATGGGTGGAGGCACGGCTGCGTGACGCGTATGGTGCTGGTGCGCATGCGTGGATTTCTGTATTGTGAATGGTTCCGGCCGATCATTTGATAGGAGGAACTTAACATATAAGGTCGTACACATACGATATTCAGCCACGCCCCTGAGGAAGCAATGATAAAGCAAAACGTACGTTGGGGATAGCGAGCCGGCATGCTGCTAAAACTATACTAACGGGTAATTGCGGCTATATTTTAATCCTTTTCTCTTTGTCACCATCCTTTCTCTATGCATTCATGCATTTATGGTTGTTAATATATGCGATTGCCCTATACATATTACACCATTGGTTTATGTGTACGATGGTTTACTGTCTCAGAATTGTTCTTTATTGATAATTTGTATATGCATTTATCCTTGGCTACTATGACTTATACCGCATTTCTGGCTCTCTCAACTCTGGTTTTAATGTCAATGTTTTAACCCAATTTTGCCCACTACTTATGTGTTTATATTCGTTATTTATATTTTTCTAATAAAATACATATTTTTATTCATTAGCATGAACTCCGGTTTCTCCTTTTTTTTCAAGAGTTAATAGAGTTGCTGATCATTTCCTTTTTTTTTATAATCTTAGGCACTTTTTTGCATATATATGCATAACTAACAAGATTTGCTTTTGGAGACTTTTTTGCAGATTTATCATCCAGGTATGGATGCATTTTGACAAATACCGCCCCGTCCTCAGGAGCAGCATTAATAAATCGGCCCGGTCGTCTGCTTCCTCACAATGTTGCATGGACTATTTTGTTTCATAGCAATGAAATCTTGGCTAAAAACGATTGACGTAAAGGGTTAACGCGCCACTGGATTCAGAAGGTAAATAACCCTCTCTCTTTCTGCCATATTTCTGGGGAGAGTTTGATCTTCTTCAGCGCAGAACAAATAAGAGGGCTGAACTGGCATGACATTTTACTGCAGACGAAGGGTCGTTTGCAGCCACTAATAAAAAGGATTTGACACAGGCTAATAAAGAGGAATGCATCTCTCTAATGGCCTAATTGAGCGCATTCAGCACTGCTCTGCCTGGGAGCCAGCACGGCAAATGAAAGCCAGGGGCTCTGCGCCATGTAAATGCTTCCTCAATGTATTTCCTCTACAATTTTATTCCCAGCGAGCCAAATGAAAAAAGGGTCATCAGCGGCCATAATGAGAAGGGCTCACATATCCCCCGCTATGACCCTGGGTGCACCCCACTGCTCTGTGCTTAGCTAATTAATAATCTATTATCCCATTTATAGATTCTCATGAAATATCGGCCCTGATCGCCTCTCGGAAATAGGATCTACTTTCCCCATCCGCTCTTCCATTCCGTATCATGAAGGCAGTGGACGCGCAATGTCTCATGGCTTCTACAGATCCCACGCTCCACCCTATGCCAGCACCTGGCGAACGTGATCTGACGACAGGGCAATATTCACACATGGATGAAATGGATGCACGTATAATTTATGGTTTGTGAATACCCAGCGATGATGAAGGTCTTACTTCATCTTTATTTTGTCTGAAGATCTCAGAACTTGTCTGTAAACACAAGGGTGAAAAAAAAGCCACCATGCGGGAGAGGGAACGCTAAAATTGCGCAGGAAACTTCTGACTACTAATTCCTAGGTGAGCCTGGTTGTTTGTGCACCTTTTTCTACCACACTTTTTCATTCCACTCAACTTTCCAGTAATATGCTTGGATACAGCACTGTGTGAACAGCCGCCTTCTTTAGCAATGACCATTTGTTGCTTCCCCTCCTTGTGGAGTGCGTCAGTGACGCCTTCTGGACATGTCAGGTCAGCAGTCTTCCCCATGATTGTGGAGCTACTGAAACAGACTAAGGGACCTTTATAAATGCTTAGGAAGCTTTTGCAGGTGTTTTTTGTTAATTATTCTAATTTACTGAGATAATGACTTTTGGGTTTTCATTGGCTGTAAGCCATAATCCTCAACATTAACAGAAGTAAACACGTGAAATAGATCACTCTGTAATGACTCTATATAATATATGAGATTCACTTTTTGTATTGAAGAACTGAAATGAATAAACTTTTTGATGATATTCTAATTTTGTGAGAAGCACCTGTATGTCTGTGCAGGGGATCTGAAGTTCTGCTTTAGGAAATCAAAGCTTTGACCACTTTATAGTAAGAAATCAGCGAAGAATAATGAAGGGAATCTTTCATAAAGGAAATTGTTGAAAGTCGGTTTTACTTCTGGCTGAGTTAAGATTTATGCAAAAAAACTCAAGTTTTGCACAAATGTTTGATAAACATGGAGCACGTTTATATGAAACACTCCTATCTGGAGCGGTATCTCCAAATTGTTATTTCATCTTCCTGCTGAAGTGAGAAATGCAACTTTTTATGAAGTCACAACTCAGTCAGAAGTCGAGCTTAGATCTATTTGCATAGATAACTTTGCACCATTGTCAGTCACCCGTATTTCAAAAAAATGTAGAGAGCAGTGTAAAGATCACAAAAAGTTGAATTTTATTGCAAAAAAAAAAAATTGCTACAAAATTTGCAACTTTTTGATGTCACAAAACTGGGAAAATATTCTTGATAAATAACCTCCAAGTTATTAAATGGAGGATGTTACTGTTAAGGGCCCAGATATTATCACCATTGACGGCATTCCCAGGGCTGAAGGTATATACAGATGTGGACGCAATAAACAAATTTTCTATCATTTTGCAATTTTTTCATTTTGTCTGTTTTTTTTTCCCCATAAAAGCAGCAGTTTTCCGACTTGCATAAAACTTCTATATTAGCACTGGCCGTAATTGGCAGCTCTGAAATGAGTAAAGCACGTGGCAGCTGTGACATAATTACTCCGGAATTAATTAGACTTTCTATATGAATCCCTGTAAAAGCTCACATTCCATTTTACAAGGCGATACGATATTACTAGCCAATTAGTATTAATTTTATGTACAATAGTAGTAAAGGCGCCGATGACCTTGCAGTATATTCTGTGCTTGGAAAACTCTGCCGGCCGGGGTCCAAATGACTAGAGAGAAACAGATAGATTTGCTCGTTTCACACTGGATAAGGCTGTGACTAGAGAAAGTCTCCATCGAGGACCTCAGCGGCTCCATCTCTCTGGCTCCAGGACAGCACATTGTTGAAGGAGATGATCTTATATCTTATGGGGTACCGCAGGGGTCAGTATTGGGACCTGTTCTCTTCAACATATTCATTAATGATCTGGTAGAAGGTTTACACAGTAAAATATCGATATTTGCAGATGATACAAAACTATGTAAAGCAGTTAATACAAGAGAAGATAGTATTCTGCTACAGATGGATCTGGATAAGTTGGAAACTTGGGCTGAAAGGTGGCAGATGAGGTTTAACAATGATAAATGTAAGGTTATACACATGGGAAGAAGGAATCAATGTCACCATTACACACTGAACGGGAAACCACTGGGTAAATCTGACAGGGAGAAGGACTTGGGGATCCTAGTTAATGATAAACTTACCTGGAGCAGCCAGTGCCAGGCAGCAGCTGCCAAGGCAAACAGGATCATGGGGTGCATTAAAAGAGGTCTGGATACACATGATGAGAGCATTATACTGCCTCTGTACAAATCCCTAGTTAGACCGCACATGGAGTACTGTGTCCAGTTTTGGGCACCGGTGCTCAGGAAGGATATAATGGAACTAGAGAGAGTACAAAGGAGGGCAACAAAATTAATAAAGGGGATGGGAGAACTACAATACCCAGATAGATTAGCGAAATTAGGATTATTTAGTCTAGAAAAAAAGACGACTGAGGGGCAATCTAATAACCATGTATAAGTATATAAGGGGACAATACAAATATCTCGCTGAGGATCTGTTTATACCAAGGAAGGTGACGGGCACAAGGGGGCATTCTTTGCGTCTGGAGGAGAGAAGGTTTTTCCACCAACATAGAAGAGGATTCTTTACTGTTAGGGCAGTGAGAATCTGGAATTGCTTGCCTGAGGAGGTGGTGATGGCGAACTCAGTCGAGGGGTTCAAGAGAGGCCTGGATGTCTTCCTGGAGCAGAACAATATTGTATCATACAATTATTAGGTTCTGTAGAAGGACGTAGATCTGGGGATTTATTATGATGGAATATAGGCTGAACTGGATGGACAAATGTCTTTTTTCGGCCTTACTAACTATGTTACTATGTTATAGCTCAGATACGTCCCATTTTTGTTCTTGCTTTTGCGCAGAACGGGTCTCTTGGGACTCAAAGTTACCATTTTCTTCATCTATGCAAAGGCTGGCTTGCACGGTGCAGACGTTGAGAAGTTAGTCGCGGTTTTCCAGCCCAGGTTTGCATATATCTTTCATTTTCTGCCTCCTGGAAGGTCCCACAGATTGCTGGGCTCCACCGCAGTTTGGAAAGGTTTTGTCGCTTGAGAATGAAGACATTTATTTTATTTACATTTATTTGTAAAGGTAAAAAGAAGAAAAAAAAAAAGTCCAAATGAGGCCACAAAATGATTTCCCTTTTATCTGCGCTGATACTACGGAGCATGAAAGCCTCGGAGACCAAGTGTTAATTTGAATTGAATGGGGCCTTGTTAAATTTATTGACATGAAATGAAAAATCCCCACTGTGGTTTTGAACTGTCATGCTACCCAGAGGCAAGAAATTTTAATTAAAAAAAAAAATTATAACAGGCATCCTCCCGCTTTCCTCCATCCTCCAGTAACAGCAGGCAATGTCGTCAGGAATCCACACAGTCTAATGTTGTCCATATACTCCTCTAGCTGTTGGGTGAACACTCGTCTGGCAGAAAGCTCCCTCGCCCAACCCCATACATATGCACGCTCTCAGACGATGAGAATGCATGTTTTTTGCATTGGGACAGGGAAGTTTTCGGCTGTCTCTACAGACACTCCTGTCCCCTCCTCATTCCTCCCCTGCCCCCATCTCTACACTCCATATCTGAACTCCTCCAGATCCCTCTACACCTCCCCCAGACTTCTCTGTCCCCATTCTCCAGTCTCCTCCACACTCACTGGAACTGCCCAAGAACACCACCTCCTCCTCCAGACTCCTCGGTCGTCCTCCTTCCTCACCATTTTCAACTTCTCTGCTTGTTGTCAGTTAATGGCGCTGTCCACAATTCTCCTATTCTCAGTGATGTGTAATGGGGGTGACAGGAAGACGTTGTGGAACAAGTGGGTTATGTGCTAATGTTTACGGTTTATTTGTGTGTGATAAAATTTGTTGTATTTTATTCTTATGGCCGGTTTATGTCTTGTTCTCTTGGAGGCTCTGCCTCAAGGCCGTCCCTGGGAATGGGAGGAGGTCTGTCCACTAGTGAGACCATTACCAGCATAGGGATACAGCATGTACTACACAGGAAAACAAATAGTTAATTCATGGTACTAACCCATCAGTTGGGAGGGGATAGATTAATTTATAGGGGAAGCATTTCCTAGCTGAGTTCAGGCAAGAGAGTCAGTGAGAGTCAGAGTAGATGGAGAGTGAGGAATTTAGGAGAATCAAGAAGTGCTAGATAATGACGGTGCCAACGGGTGCTAAGAAAACCGATGTAGCAGAGGCGGAATGTAGGAAGACATCCCAAGCTTCGTGTGGATGCCGGGACAGTCTTGGGCGTAGGGCCGGGGAGAGACATTGAACATCGTGTCTTGTCTACCTGATGAGGAAGATGTCGGCCAGGTCACAACAAAAGGAAAGGATGGTGGGCTTCAGGAAATGCTTATGCTGGATGGGAAGCCCCTGAAACCAACAACAGGTGTTGAGGTGGCGGGAGGTCGAGCAGAATTGAGTCAAGGTCGTATAATACAAAGGAACAAGGGAACATCACCAAAAAAGGACTCTGTATCAATATGTATGCCGCAATTGTTTGTATCTGTTTTGCACAGTAAAGCCAAACTTGTTAAATCGGACCTATGGTCTCCGGTCACCTCTGTAGCTGCAGCCATATCCGGTCCCATGGACGGGGAGGTCACAAGGACTCAAACTACAAGTGAGTAAAGAACCAACTCCACAGCACATCATCCTACACCTGTCTGACTGCAGTGTAGAAGAGGGGTTACAGGGCAAAGAGAACTCAGTCCCGGCCCACAGCAAATGGCCCTGTACACCCCTTCAAATGGTGCTGCGAGCCTCCCTCCTCCTCCATCCTCCCTCCACCTCCAGACTCCTCCGTCTTCCCTTCACCTCCAGACGCCTTTGTCCTCCCTTCACCTCCAGACGCCTCCGTCCTCCCTTCACCTCCAGACGCCTCCGTCCTCCCTTCACCTCCAGACGCCTCCGTCCTCCCTTCACCTCCAGACTCCTCTGTCTTCCCTTCACCTTCAGACTCCTCCGTTCTCCCTTCACCTCCAGACGCCTCCGTCCTCCCTTCACCTCCAGACTCCTCCGTCCTCCCTACACCTCCAGACTCCTCCGTCCTCCCTACACCTACAGACGCCACCGTCCTCCCTACACCTCCAGACGCCTCCGTCCTTCACCTCCAGACGCCTCCGTCCTCCCTACACCTCCAGACGCCTCCGTCCTCCCTACACCTCCAGATGCCTCCATCCTCACTTCACCTCCAGACGCCTCCGTCCTCCCTTCACCTCCAGACGCCTCCGTCCTCCCTTCACCTCCAGACTCCTCCATCCTCCCTCCACCTCCAGACTCCTCGTCCTCCCTTCACCTCCAGACGCCTCCGTCCTCCCTTCACCTCCAGACGCCTCCGTCCTCCCTTCACCTCCAGATGCCTTCGTCCTCCCTTCACCTTCAGACTCCTCCATCCTCCCTTCACCTCCAGACGCCTCTGTTCTCCCCTCACCTCCAGACGCCTCCGTCCTCCCTTCACCTCCAGACTCCTCCATCCTCCCTTCACCTCCAGACTCTTCCATCCTCCCTCCACCTCCAGAGATGAAGTAGTAACATATACGTTTCTTTGTATTCTGTGTATTACAACAAATATAGCGAGCAGAAAAGAAATAAATTGTGTAAATGAGTTTTCTGTTTTATTGGGGATGACACTAATTCACTTGTAGTAAACAGTTCTGCAACCTTTTAATTGTTCCCCAGTTGTTACTTCTGCTTGCAGTCAGTGATTGGTATCATTACAGTCCAGAATCTTCACAGTTTGCTGTAGCACAGATATAAAATACTAAATATATGAAAAAAAAAATGACTTAAATCTAAGACCACGAGTGATAAAATAAGCCAACAACCCGGGGAGACGTCTCGGCCCAGAGGAACACGAGTGCAGGACTTCGCAGCCGTGTCTCTTGTCATCAGCACCCACCACATTCACTGATCTGAGCTTTGTCTTTAATCCCATTTTAAAGTCATGTTGTTGAGAAAATGAAAAGAGAGAAAGACGTGATGACAAGTTCTCCTAACACAAGAATCATGCTGACAAGTTAGCCTGAGGCTGAATTCACACTGTACCTTGGCACATCACACTGGAGCTGCACATTAGCATTTTACAGAGTCTGCAAGAAGCTCTTTCAAGTACCTGTAGACAGCACGCTTGTCAGCTTCCAGCTGAGCCTGAGGGTCAATCGGTGCACCAGGGACAGGGTTTGCTGCCGCAGAGGATGCTGGGAGGTGGACTGGCTGGGCCTTGGCAGTCTGCTGAGCTGTGGCCGTCATCTGCACAGACACAAAAGCCGAGATGTTAGTAACGAGAGGGCGGTGGTAGATTCTGTATCATAATTCACCGCATGCGAGGAGACAATGCGGCACATCGCTAGGTAATCACAAAACGACCAGCGATAACCTCTAATAAGGAGGAGGCACCATGTAAACTTCTCCAACTCTAGAATATACTTTGTATTTACACTCCCCACCATTTTCGACATTTCTGCTAGTTGACCGTTAGAGGGGTTGTCCACTTTTCACCTAATTTTTGCTTAGTGATGTTTGCGGCTATCCTAGAACAAAAATTAAAACAACGTCACAGAGAAAAAGATCCAGCCTTACCAACCCCAGGTGAGATTACCAGTGCACTAGCGGGATGCAGAAGACCCCCATGATAAAGGCGGGGGCAGCAAAGGGGCAAAATACTGATGCAGACAGCAACTGACAAACCTACCGGCTCATGGAGGGGCGGCTAGGTGGTATTAAACATGTGCCCAGATGGAGCTTGTACAGGACGCCGTTCACACGGGTACGTGTGGTGCACAGTGTCTGCCTTACAGCCTATTGAGGACGCCCATACTATTAGATCAGGCGGACTGTCCAGCACTATATAAGTGCACCCCACAAGGTATGGGGCCATTAATAGGCCATAAGCCACCACTATGCATCACACATATCCGTTTCCATTTTTACCATGACAAAATGTAAGAAAAAATGGGAATAACTCCTGGACATGCACATGCATCCACCGACGTCCTACACTTCATCGACTACACTTGTCTCGTGAATATATATATTTTTTTATACAAAATGCGATTATCTTTATGTTACAATTCACTAGGAGAGGTTTCCTCATCTCTTAAAGAGGACCTTTTACTAGAGTTTTTAATGTACTCTCAGTACCTCCTCCGACTGCCGCTGCTCCTGGAACGGTTTTTCTTTTTCTTCTGTGCGCCTCCATTCCAAAGTTATGACCCCGGATAACAAGGTTTCAAATTTTCCCTTCAACCATCTGGGCGTGTACCACAGTTCTGTGGGCGTTTGCTTTTTTTTCCTGAAGCTGGCCAATCAAAACACGGCCACACCCACAGAAAAGGTCTATGATACACGCCCAGAGGGTTGAAGGGAAACTTTGCACCATTATTACCGGGGGCATAACTTTGGAACGGAAGGGCACAGAAGAAAAAGAAAAACTGTACCAAAATCTGTGGCACAGAAGAAACTGGAGGAAGTACTCAGTTTAAACAAAAAAAAATCTAGTGAAATTTCCTTTAAGATCCTACGACTAAATAAAAATCACATTGGAAACTTTGTAGCACCAGGAGGCAAAGGTGCTGTTATTTGCTCGCTGTATGCAGTCGCTATATAGCAGTATAACACATTGGTACTATTACTTCGGCAGTAATATGGAAGCATTCTTTACTTTTCTTGCCCTTTTGTTTTGCTGCAAAAACCTTGACTCACCCCTGATTGTAGCGGCCTGGTAGGCAATGGCAGAGGTCTCCTGCCTTTAAATAGATGAACTCTCTCCATAAAGCAATCGACTGAATTTTTTCTTAGCCACTTGGGTATGCAGACAGGATGGTGCAAACTTGCCCATAATATAAAATGGAAGGATTTTAGAAAGTCACATAGAACTCTCTGAGTATGGGAGAAGATAGAGTGATCGCATATACCCAAAGGACAGGTAATAGCAGAGAAATGCTCATTTTGTAGGATACACCAGAGACAAGGTCACCGTGAGAAGTCCCGAAAACTCCCTCGAGATAAAGTATTTACGTCGGACTGGTAAACAGGCCGCCCGGCGCCTGCAGATTTGTTTCCACGTTGGCTCTGTTCTATATTTTTGGCCATATGTGGGCGATTATTCCAATCTGAGCGCAATCTTCATAGTGTGATATGCAGCGCACCTCGGACCTGCGTGAAAGGCGTCCTTTCCTCGTTTATCGGAACTCTAATTGAAAAGGACAGAGGCGGCGGAGATAAAAGGAGCAGCGACCCAACGCAATGAAAATGTAAATCTGGAAGCAGTCAGCTCCCAGCTTCAAAACAACCACCAGCTGAGACGCTGTTATTGCATCTTGCTCCGGGAAGGACGGCGATGCTTCAGATTTATAGAGCTGCTGGGGGCCCAATTCTGCGAGCGCCTCGCTCCATTGTTACGGCTGCAAGCAAAACAGTTTATCTCTAAATAGATTTCTGAAATAAATCTGTATTTCATATCAGCCGGATCAGAAATAGAAGGAAAAAAGGGGCAAGATTTAAGAATGACCTCTTGAGTAATCCATCCAGCTCGGGAAAGTCAAACCACATGAATGGAATTAACCAGCAGACGTCGGCTTACATATACGAGAGATGCAATGCGGTTGTCACAAATGCTGCAGAAATTAGAGCACGTTACAAGAAAACGTCCTAAAATAAGGGCACGTTCGTTACAAGAAAATATCGAAACTCAAATGCTGCAGAAACTCGATGATATTGTATAAAGATGGTGGATGCAGCGGTAGAATATTGAATTCATGCGTCTTTCACAAGTTGGGGTCAGGACACCAAAGTCCCCGAGTGACTATGTAAAATATCAGCACTGAGCCCCCTATTCTAGGAAATTCCGGTGGTCTCAGCGGTCAGATTGGGGATAAGTAGAATTTCTGGGTAAATGTCCTTTAGAGGAAATGTATCATGGTTCATCAGAATTCTAGCATACAACTGCTTGAAATGATGCAAGATTTTTGCGCAACTTATTTGTTGCCACTCAGTCCAGGACGGTCCCGATAACTTTGGAAAGTGGGCAGACCTTAGTCAGGAGGGGGCATGGCAGAGCATGGCCCAAAAATCAACATAACTTGCACCACAGAGGTGGCGTAACTCATGACAAGTGTATGCCAGTCCCTGACTCTACGGACATTTCTTGCTGGAGAGCAAAACAGATGAAAGATGCACCCAATTCATTAAGGTTTTCTTTAAACGGTTGTCTCCTCATTCTTCAGTAGTGCCCGCATTTCTGCTTCCCGGCTTACATCTTGCCAGCAGCAGAACGTTCCTGTAGACTGGCAGTTTGGACCAGTGTCATGGTCGCACCTCTTAGGCTACGTTCACATTTGCGTTCTGCCGGGCTGCGCCGGGCGCAGCCGCGGCGACGCATGCGCCATGCGCCCCTATATTTAAGATGGGGGCGCATGGACATGCGTTTGCATGCGTTTTGCGATGCATGCTTTTTTTTTGCCGCAAGCATTAGGGAGCAGAGGACGCAGCAAGATGCATTTTTTTGCGTCCAAAATTCTGCAAAAAAGGACGCATGCATTGCAAAACTATGCGTTTTAGCGTGCATTTTTGTATGTTTTGTTTGCATTGTGCGTTGCGTCGCCGACGCAACATCGCACAACGCAAATGTGAACGTAGCCTTATCTCAATTGAGAATTTGGTACCTGCAGCGTGTGAGAAGACAGAGGTTGGTTGGATCCAGCGGCGCTTACAGACCCTAATGCAGAGAGCCTGGAAACGGCGTGAGCCTTGTCTAGGTAATCAGCCAGTTCAAGACTGCAAAGGTGGCCGGTAACCTTGGCAACGAGCAGTAAACTTTACAATCTTCTTGAGAAAAGAAGACTTTTTTTTAATAAGTAAAATGCAAAGTTGCTCTTTTTTTTTTACAAGCACTTTACAATTTAACCCATTAATGATGATACAATCCATACACAGCACGTGAAAATACCGTTGTCTGAATGCGCTGACGCAGGTGACGTTTATAACCATGCGGCCTTATAGAAAGTACTCTACTGGATCATACACCATAATCACAATCACTTCAATGCATTTATAAAAAGTAATATTACGGGTGGAGACCAACAATGCAGCAGCCGGATGCGGGCGATATCAATACCCACGTGGGAGCGGATGAGTGCACACTGGTAAGTACAACTGAAGTTCTAAACACCAGGTCAGAGCGACGTCAGCAGCATGATCAGGTCATGTGATCAGATCATGTGATCACGCTGCCGACGTCATTTGCCGGCACGCAGAGGCATGAAGAACATTGGTGGTAAGTGCTCCACACTAGTGGAGCTGAAGACCACAAAGATTTAATGTAACGGAGGGAGATTTACTGTGTGGGGAGATTTTCTGCAGTGGGAGATTTACTGTGGAGGGGTGGGAGAGATTTAGTGTGAGGGAGATTTAGTGTAGCGACGCTGGGGGAGATTTGGTGTAAGGGGTAAGATTTGAGGACACAAGTTTGGAGAGCAAGGAAGAGACAGGTGCACAGTGAAGGGAGCGAGAGACATTTAAAAACACAGTTTGAGAAGCAATGGGGGGATGGGAGTGGATACTGTATGGCGAATGAGGGATGGGTGCGGATACAGTGTGATGAGCGAGGGAGGGAATGTATGAGGGGATTGGTGCAGACAGTATGGTGAGTGAGGGGGATAGGTGTGGACACAGAATAGGGAGCAAATTGGAGGAATGTGTGCAGACAGTATGGGGAGTTAGTGGGGAGATGGGTGCAGACAGTATGGGGAGCGAGTAGGAAGGATGGGTGCAGACAGTATTGGGAGCGAGTAGGAAGGATGGGTGCAGACAGTATGGAGAGTGGGTAGGAAGGATGTATGCAATGGGGAGCGAGTGGGGGATGGATGCAGATAGAATGGGTAGCAAAGTGAAAAATGTATGCGGACACAGTATGGGGAGTGAGGGTGATGGGATGGGTGCAGACAGTATGGGGAGCGAGGGTGATGTTTGAGGAGGCAGTATAGCAAGCGAGTGGGGTAAATATATGAGTAGACAGTATGGTTAGGGGGAATGTGAGAGGAGACAGTATGAGGGGGGCGGAAATGTGTGAGGAGACTATTAAGGGGAATAGTGCAAGAAGACAGTATGTGGGGAGAAAAGTGTGAGTGGGCACAGAATAGAGAATGAGTCGTATGGGGAGGGTAGAATGGGGAAACAGTGTAAGGGCACATCAAGCCAAGGAGGTGTAGAGCGATGAGGGGGCATAGTACAGACACTGGGCCCTATAGGGGGGACACAGTGTGAATAGGGGACCCATGATGGAAAGGAGAGGGCAGTGTGGAGGGTATGTACCATAAGGGGGTTAGTGTGTGGGTCATATTTTGTGCAGGGAATATAGTGAGGGGTAATTATTTATTCAGGGGCTCAGCGTAGGGCAGATATTTTTATTCAGAAGCACTATAATGACACTGCTATCTTTAAGGGCATGGTGTGGGGATGTGCTGCAGAAAACCGGAGAAGATGGAAGTCTGCAGAGATGAGCTGCGGCTGTGAAAAGTCATCATGGCGGCTGGACAAGATGAAAAGAAAGAATGACTGCAATCAGAGACAACGTCATCTATCAGGTAGCTGGATATAAAAAAAAAATTGTGATACTAACTAATTCTCATTTTTTATTTCATGTTAGGAGCATTAGAGGGGTTGTCCAAGTGTCCAAGTTTGTGATGAGTCTGTAGTTATTCTGTGTGCCTGCAGACTTCTGAATTCTCACAGTGCGTGCTGCACGCTCTCAGGATTCTCTGTTGCCGGCAATTTGCGTACATGCGGTCACATGTCAACTAGTCATACGTGGATACGTGAATATCGAGAGAATTAGTTACAGCAGCTCATCGGCACATGACTACTGGTAAGTGTGCAAATGTAATATGTGCTTTGGGGTGGTGGGCGCCAAACTAAATTCTTGCCCCGGATGCTGGAGAAGCTAGATACACCTCCGACTGCAAAGGATGAATCCGGCATGCTAAAATCTGCAGAAGAATTTGGGAAATCTTTGCCAATTTCTTTCCACTTAATAGGGGGCTGTAAAAAACCCCATCTAGATTCATCGTAGTGCAAAATGTTGAAGATTTTCAATGCAGAATCTGCAACAAGATTTCCAGCTCATAAGGAAAACGACAAAATATTCCTCCAAAATCCAGCTGGAACATGCTGTATAAATACGGTAAACATGGCCGCACCAAGCTTTTACAACTATTCTGAACATACCTGGTAACCGCCCAGCAAAGAACGCCTTACTATGGTAATCTGCTATTTTAGGCGTCATTTCATCCGGTTACATTTATATACCATAGGAACAGCACTTGACATTAAATACTATTATGTCCACCCTTGTGAGGCGTCTCCGTAATCGCTGAACGTGTGTACAGAATACCATTTGTTACAATATGACCTTTTCCCCAAAAAAATAAAAAAAAAATGCACAGGAACATGGTAATGAATATTTATCACTAAACACGAAAAGCGAGGCGATGTAAATGGAACATGCAAATGAGCCAGCAAACGCAATAACGACCAAGATCCATGTTAATTTGCAACGGCTGAGAAATATCAGAAAATGATAGAGTATGAGAAGAGAGATCCTGGATTACCGGAGGTTTGATGGTTAATATTAGGTGATGATTGACTAAACCCGGTTATGGCACTGAATATTGGGATAAGTCCGACATGAGAAGTGGTATCTACGTGGATTTCTGAAAACAATGTTTAGATGAATGAGACCGACGTGGATAATTTACAACAGCTCTTCTACTTCTGAATTCACATGTGATACTTTACATTCTTTGCATTGCTTATAAAAATCTCCCAGACCCAATAGCAGAAAGTAGCAACGTTCTGTGTTATAATAAATAGATAATCTTCCATCTTCTGTTGCATACATGAACACTTCGTTTAATTGTCCAGGAGGCTCCAAAGAAAGAAAAGACTTCCTGGTACAGATGAAGTGATGAAGGGATTAGAAAGTATTTTGAAATTTTAATTCCGCAAATAATTTTTCAAAAAAGTTAGATCAGCAAATGAAATTTTCCATCAATCTCAATACTGAAACGTCTCTAATTGCCGTGCATGTATGTGTATAACTGAAGTCTCCTGGCTCTGTATTTAAAGAGGTATTCTAAAGTTGTCTCTTGGGGAGCTCAGAGCGGTGCAGTCTCCTTACTTCCTGGAATCTGGGGGGCAGGCTCTCCTTCTTGAGTGTCAGTTCTGATGAGCAGCAAAGCTGTAGTATTAGTAGAACTAGAACGCTCAGCACAAGTTCTGCTGTAACACATTCAGCTTTCAGTGGTTTTGTGTTAGGGTACCGTCACACTATACGATTTACCAACGATCACGACCAGCGATACGACCTGGCCGTGATCGTTGGTAAGTCGTAGTGTGGTCGCTGGAGAGCTGTCACACAGACAGCTCTTCAGCGACCAACGATGCCGAGGTCCCCAGGTAACCAGGGTAAACATCGGGTTACTAAGCGCAGGACCGCGCTTAGTAACCCGATGTTTACCCTGGTTACCAGCGTAAAAAAAAACAAACACTACATACTTACATTCCGGTGTCTGTCCCTTGCCGTCTGCTTCCCGCACTCACTGACTGCCGGCCGTAAAGTGAAAGCACAGCGGTGACGTCACCGCTGTGCTCTGCTTTCACTTTACGTCCGGCAGTCAGTGAGTGCGGGAAGCAGACGGCAAGGGACCTGACAGACACCGGAATGTAAGTATGTACTGTTTTTTTTTTTTTTACATTTACGCTGGTAACCAGGGTAAACATCGGGTTACTAAGCGCGGCCCTGCGCTTAGTAACCCGATGTTTACCCTGGTTACAAGCGAACGCATCGCTGGATCGGTGTCACACACACCGATCTAGCGATGACAGCGGGAGATCCAGCGACGAAAGAAAGTTCCAAACGATCTGCTACGACGTACGATTCTCAGCAGGGTCCCTGATCGCTGCTGCGTGTCAGATACAGCGATATCGTAACTATATCGCTGGAACGTCACGAATCGTACCGTCGTAGCGATCAAAATGGCACTGTGTGACGGTACCCTTAGTCTATACAGTTATCATCATATTTACACAGAGATAATAGGGCATTTGAACAAGCATACAACTCAGGACAGTGAGAGTCATGATTAGGAGACAAGAAAGCTGCAGAGCTGGTTATTTTGCAAGATTTATAACAGCATCTCTTCAGAAGATGAGAGGAAGGGGGAGGGAGATAAGTAGCTAGCTTGTGTATATAAATCATTAGGCTGGAAAGAGTTGACTGGTATATTAGTAGTTAACCTCTGCAGGAATGTAGGTGCTGCACACACTGGACCAGGGTTTGGTGGTTGAGCTCCATGGCAACCAGCTGTACACTATGCAAGACAAAAGCTAGCTCAACAAAAGCATTGGTCATGAGTTTGGGTCTGAACCCTTAAGCCTGTGTTTTGTGCTCGGTTTCTCTGTCTGCCGAGCCAAAACACTTATACCTTTTCTCTGGGTGTTTAGTTTCTGTTATCGTCATCACCATATCCCCACAGTCATTTCTACCTCCCATCAAAGCTCTATAAAAATTTCCGTAACCGCTCTAACATTATACCCATTCGCCCAGTCCCCGCTTCCCCAGTCCCACTAACAGGAGCTCTGTGGCACGCTCGCTCTGTCCGCAACAAGCTTTCCTACATCCATGATCTTTTTGTTACTACCAAACTTTCCTTCCTCGCCATCACCGAAACCTGGCTCACCCCTTCTGACTCAGCCTCTCCTGCTGCACTTTCGTATGGTGGATTCCACCTTTCTCACACACCCCGCCCCAGCAGCAAGCATGGCGGAGGAGTTGGTTTTCTCCTGTCAGATAACTGCTCCTTCACCCCAATCCAATTACCCTCCCTTCCTTTGAGGTGCACTCTGTGCACATCTACTCTCCCTCCAACTGGCTGTCATTTACCGCCTCCCAGGGCCAGCCACCACCTTTTTTGACCACTTCACCACCTAGCTACTTCATTTCCTCTCCGCTGTCATCCCCAATATCATCTTGGATGACTTCAACATCCCCATTGACACTTCCCTCTCAGCTGCCACTAAACTTCTATCTCTCACTTCCTCCTTCGGCCTCACTCAATGGTCTTCTGCAGCCACTCACAAAGATGGTCACACATTGGACCTCATCTTCACCCACCTCTGCTCCCTTTCTAACCTCTCTAACTCACCTCTTCCTCTTTCTGACCACAACCCACTCACATTCTCTTCCCTCTCCACTTCTTGTCTACAATCCCCAACCCACAAACTTGCACACCCTCGCAGAAATCTTAAACACCTCGATCTACACTCACTCTCTGAATCCCTTCTCCCTCTTACAGAAATAAGTTCCCTACACAATGCGAATGCCTCTGCCGTGCTATATAACACCACAATAGCTGTAGTTTTGGAATCTGTTGCCCCTCTCACATACCAAAGCTCGCAAAATCAACAGACAGCCGTGGCACACCAGCTTGACCAAAGAACTGAGGCGAGCTTCCAGGGCTGCTGAGCGGAGATGGAAAAGATCCCACTCCAAAGAGCACTTCATCGCATTCAAACAGTCCCTCACTACTTTCAAGGCCACACTCGCCACAGCTAAACAAACCTACTTCTCATCTCTCATGTCCTCTCTGTCTCACAACTCTAAACAGTTATTCAACACCTTTAATTCTCTCCTCCGTCCCCCAGCACCTCTTCCCTCCCCACTTATCTCCGCTGAAGACTTTGCCTCATTTTTTAAGTAGAAGATTGATAAGATCAGAGACAGTTTTGGTCGACAATCCCCAGAGCCCTTCCTTCCAAACTGCACAGCCCTCCACCTATAAAACCAACTTCTCCACCATTACAGAAGATCGACTCTCCACTCTACTCTAAAGATCACATTTCACCACCTGTGCACTTAACCCAAACCCATCCCACTTCATCCCAAACCTCACCACAGTCTTCATTCCAACCCTAACCCATCTCTTCAACCTATCACTAACAACTGGTGCTTTCCCCTGAAGCTTTAAACATGCCTCCATCACACCTATCCTCAAAAAGCCCTCTCTTGACCCATCCTGTGTAGCTATTGCCCTATATCACTTCTCCCTTATGCCTCAAAACTACTGGAACACCTAAATATATCCTCCGCATTAGACCATGAAGGAAATAGTAACAAAAACACCAAAAAACTACCTTCACACAAGGCCAGTAAAATACATGTAAACTTTATTAATAACAATAAAACAAGTAATCGGTAGTGGGTATAACACCACAGCACAGGCAAAACGATGGGACACCCAGGCAGAGACTCCAATAATAATAGTTACAGTAATCTTTCCATAGTACAATAAACCATGTGCAAATGTGCCATGTAACCATGTACAAACATGCCAATAACAATGAACAAATAAATAATACAAGTGTATAAATCAACAATAATGTAATAATTACCTACGGAGCGCTCCTGGGGACCCACCACACCCGACGCGAATTTCGCAATGAAATGCTTCGTCCAGGGGAACTCTCTACCACAACATATCAGACTCTCACCTACCATCGAAACCTTCAAAAAGAACCTGAAGACCCACCTCTTCCGACAAGCCTACAACCTGCAGTAACCACCGATCCACCAAACCGCTGCACGACCAGCTCTACCCTAACCTACTGTATCCTCACCCATCCCTTGTAGATTGTGAGCCTTCGCTGGCAGGGTCTTCTCTCTTCCTGTACCAGTTGCGACTTGTATTGTTTAAGAATATTGTACTTGTTTTTATTATGTATACCCCTCCTCAATTGTAAAGCACCATGGAATAAATGGCGCTATAATAATAAATAATAATCCTTGCTTCAGTCTTTTTAAGGTAACAGGTATTTTCATTTACTCCTTTGTCTGCCCTATCATCTTTTGGATGCGACTTTATATACTTTCCCACACTGGTATTTCCTGCTGGTATTGGTCTCATTTGCATGTACAGCCATAATACTGTAGTTTAAGGTTTATGTTCTTTACCCTGCACCTACCTTCTGTCTATTTTTATGATGTTGGTGGCATATACTCCAACAGTAAGTTCTTAATTCTTCATTTTGTATTTCCTGGTTTGTTTTACTCACTCTGGGATCTCTTTCTATTTCAGCACACTTTTCCGTCTGTTGGTAATGTGCACTTTGCTCGCCAGTTCTTTAGGAGGAATGTGAATAGGAACAAACTGCCATCGTCTAGTCTGTGGTTAGGGCTATCTTTTTTCACCCAGGAACCACTAGGGAGTGCGGGATCAGGATCTCTAGTCTGTACAGGAACTGGCAGGGTCATTTGCAATTTTTAGTGAGTTATCTGTTTTTCAGAGTGAGTTGCAACACCATCATTACAGTTTTGTACGGTAGAAAAAAATGCAAGGCAATTGCAAACTTGCCTATTTGTTCTCTGGTAATGAAGAAGCCATAGCTTTTTCATAAGCTGTCTAAAATGTATTTCTTTTTTTTTAGTTAGCAGGAATAGATGTGCCAATTTGAATGTGAAATAGTAATGGCTTCTCAAATAGAGGTGAAAAAATATCCTTCTTTTTGTTATCCACAACAATTTTGCAATCCAGGAAGCACATTTTCTGTGACACACAAGCCTTGATTTCAGTATTTTCTGTCAGTAGCAAAATTAGAACAGTGGGCATTAACCTGGCCATCTTCTTTGCAGTGTGTGAAGAATAATTAAAACAAAAAAATGCTGTTAAGGTGCTGGTGTACTGCAGTACATACAATGCAGCAATCAATTCACAGTCACCCTGACTCTGCAGGTCCAGCACCTCAATCTACATCACTTCAATCTTTGTCTTATTATTCACAGACTGAAAATGGCAGTTTTAATCCCAATCAGTACTTTCTCCTCTTATCCCTAAATTGTAAAACCCATTGCACGGCTTTCCTTGTCCTCATCTTTTATGGTGGCTGAGATAGTACCCCCCTATTGGCTACGCTACACCATGTGATGCAATAGCTGCAAGGCATTATGTGGAAACCTGTGCGGCTCCTCCTGACACCATGAGCCCTCGCTCTGACTCATGCAATCTTTAGCAATGTGTGAAATGGAGCGGGGAATATTTTTTCGTGATCCTCTCAAATTGAAAGACAAACAGAATTTCGAAATAATCGACTCAGGTGATTTACAGATTGACCGGCTCATCTCTACTTCCTGGAAGATTTATCAAATATCCAGAATTCTGCAGTCACCCAAAAGGAAGTGCAGTAAAAACCTGTCAGCTGCCCTGCACCAAATCTCTTGCCGCTGTACACACTGTAGGTTGTTCTTTATTAGGCGTAGCAGCGGAAATATTCTTCTGTCAGTTGTGGGACACACAGGCTCGCCTGATCTCAGATTTGTTGCTGAATTATTGTGTGGGGTCTGAATAGGTTTTGCAGGGGGATTATATATAGGAGCCAAGATCTGAGTTCTGCACCGGAGGAGGGTCTGTATAGAAGGGCTGGGTGGTCTCTGCAAAGAAGGACAGATCTAAGTTCTGCACAGGAGTAGTTTCTGTATAGAAGGACTGGGTGGTCTCTGCAAAGAAGGACAGGTCTAAGCTCTGCACAGGAGTAGTTTCTGTATAGAAGGGCTAGGTGGTCTCTGTACAGAAGGACAGGTCTAAGTTCTGCACAAGAGGAGGGTCTGCATAGAAGAGTTGGGTGGTCTCTGAAGAAGGGCAGGTCTAAGTTCTGCACAGGAGGAGGATCTGTATAGCAGGGCTAGGTGGTCTCTGTAAAGAAGGACAGGTCTAAGTTCTGCACAAGAGGAGGGTCTTTATAGAAGAGTTGGGTGGTCTCTGAAGAAGGGCAGGTCTAAGTTCTGCACAAGAGGAGGGTCTGCATAGAAGAGTTGGGTGGTCTCTGAAGAAGGGCAGGTCTAAGTTCTGCACAGGAGGAGGATCTGTATAGCAGGGCTAGGTGGTCTCTGTAAAGAAGGACAGGTCTAAGTTCTGCACAAGAGGAGGGTCTTTATAGAAGAGTTGGGTGGTCTCTGAAGAAGGGCAGGTCTAAGTTCTGCACAAGAGGAGGGTCTTTATAGAAGAGTTGGGTGGTCTCTGAAGAAGGGCAGGTCTAAGTTCTGCACAGGAGGAGGGTCTGTATAGAAGGGCTAGGTGGTCTCTGCAAAGAAGGGCAGGTCTAAGTTCTGCACAGGAGGAGGGTCTGTATAGAAGGACTGGGTGTTCTCTGTAAAGAAGGGCAGGTCAAAGTTCTGCACAGGAGGAGGGTCTGTATAGAAGGGCTGGGTGGTCTCTGTAAAGAAGGACAGGTCTAAGTTCTGCACAGGAGGAGGTTCTGTATAGAAGGGCTAGGTTGTCTCTGTAAAGAAGGACAGGACTAAGTTCTGCACAAGAGGAGGGTCTGCATAGAAGAGTTGGGTGGTCTCTGAAGAAGGGCAGGTCTAAGTTCTGCACAGGAGGAGGGTCTGTATAGAAGGGCTGGGTGGTCTCTGTAAAGAAGGACAGGTCTAAGTTCTGCACAGGAGGAGTTTCTGTATAGAAGGGCTAGGTTGTCTCTGTAAAGAAGGACAGGTCTAAGTTTGCACAGGAGGAGGGTCTGCATAGAAGGGCTAGGTTGTCTCTGTAAAGAAGGACAGGTCTAAGTTCTGCACAGGAGGAGTTTCTGTATAGAAGGGCTAGGTTGTTTCTGTAAAGAAGGGCAGGTCTAAGTTCTGCACAGGAGGAGTGTCTGCATAGAAGGGCTGGGTGGTCTCTGTAAAGAAGGACAGGTCTAAGTTCTGCACAGGAGGAGTTTCTGTATAGAAGGGCTAGGTTGTCTCTGTAAAGAAGGACAGTTCTAAGTTCTGCACAGGAGGAGTGTCTGCATAGAAGAGTTGGGTGGTCTCTGTAAAGAAGGACAGGTCTAAGTTCTGCACAAGAGGAGGGTCTTTATAGAAGAGTTGGGTGGTCTCTGAAGAAGGGCAGGTCTACGCTCTGCACAAGAGGAGGGTCTTTATAGAAATGTTGGGTATTCTCTGTAAAGAAGGGCAGGTCTAAGTTCTGCACAAGAGGAGGGTCTTTATAGAAACGTTGGGTATTCTCTGTAAAGAAGGGCAGGTCTAAGTTCTGCACAGGAGGAGGGTCTGTATAGAAGGACTAGGTGGTCTCTGTAAAGAAGGACAAGTCAAAGTTCTGCACAGGAGGAGAGTCTGTATAGAAGGGCTAGGTGGTCTCTGCAAAGAAGGGCAAGTCTAAGTTCTGCACAGGAGGAGGGTCTGTATAGAAGGGCTAGATGGTCTCTGTAAAGAAGGGCAGGTCTAAGTTCTGCACAGGAGGAGTTTCTGTATAGAAGGGCTAGATGGTCTCTGTAAAGAAGGGCAGGTCTAAGTTCTGCACAAGAGGAGGGTCTGCATAGAAGAGTTGGGTGGTCTCTGAAGAGGGGTAGGTCTGAATTCTGCACAGGAGGAGGGTCTGTATAGAAGGGCTAGGTGGTCTCTAAATAAGGGCAGTTCTAAGTTTTGCACAGGAGGAAGATCTATTCAATTAGAGGGTTTGAAGACTGTATAGGAGGGAAGGTCTTTAGTTCTGCAAAGGAGGATCTGTATAGATAGAGGGTCTTGTCGGGGGTCTGTATAGGAGGAAAGGTCCGGGCTGAGGTTTGTATAGAAGGGTGAGTATTGGGTCTTTATTTTGGGGGGTGCTAAAGAATGTAGCATAAAATTGTGATTTTATTCCTTACATAAATGCTGTATGTTGGGAGTGAGTTCTGTAGAGATATCAGACATGAAATAATCAGTTCCCTCCTTACTTTTCCCTTAGTGACGTGTTGCTCTTACAACACAATTTATATTACATGTCAGTAACCTGTTAGCGCTGTCCTTTAACGATGTTGGGGTCTTTGGAAACATCTACATGGAGTTTTTATGCTTTCTCCTAATTTTTCATAGATTTCCAGAATGTACTGGTTTCTACACTCCAAAATCAACCCCAGGCTAAGTGATCATGGCACATGCCTGACATCAGGACATTACATTATAGGCAGGGACTGATGAGAGCAGGTAAGGGTACGTTCAGACTAGCGTTGTGCTAGTGTGCGTCGGCGCCGCGTCGGGCGACGCAGCGGCGACGCACGTGTCATGCGCCCCTATGTTTAACATGGGGGACACATGCGTTTTTGCTTGTTGCGTTTTGTGACAAATGCGTCTTTTTTGCCGCAAGCGTCGGACCAAGAAAACGCAACAAGTTGCATTTTTCTTGCGTCCAATTTTCGGCAAAAAACGACACACACGTCGCAAAACACAGCGTTTTTGCGTGCGTTTTGCCGCGTTTTTCGGTGCGTTGTGCGTCGCGTCGCCGACGCAGCGGCGCACAACGCTAGTCTGAACGTAGCCTAATACATTCTCTGTACTGCCCTACGGTATATGTCGCAGCCATACAGAAAGCAGGAACATTCTTCACGAGGGTGCTCTGGAACAGGAGGAAGGGAATGGGCTGCGGATCCCTGGGGAGGGCAGGGTCCGCCGTTCAGCAGCTGTGATGAGTTTATTTGCAGTAAAATGTGAATTTAATTAGACTCTTCACACTTAAGTAACTCTTCTATTTCTGCAGATCGGAGGTATTTGATTCTCTCAGCTAATCCTTTTAGCCCTAAACCTCTTCCAGCTGCTGACGAATCTGTGCAGAATGCGGCGGCGGCTGCGGGCTCTGCAGATGGATAAGGTTGATCTTGGAGGAGTGTGATCGTCGTCTGCCCCTTGGCACAGACTATAGGGATGAGTTTACTCCAATGGCGCCTTGGACCATGCACTATAGGGACATGTCCGAAGAGCATTAGATCCCGACTAGTGATGAGCGAATATACTCGTTACTCGAGATTTCCCGAGCACGCTCGGGGGTCCTCCGAGTATTTTTTAGTGCTCGGAGATTTAGTTTTCCTCACCTCAGCTGAATGATTTACATTTGTTAGCCAGCATAAGTGCATGTGGGGGTTGCCTGGTTGCTAGGGAATCCCCACATGTACTTATGCTGGCTAAGGCTACTTTCACACTTCCGTCTTTTAGAATCAGTCACAATCCGTCAAAGTGTTGAAAAGATGGATCCTGTGCAGATTGTGAAAAACGGATGCGCTGGATCCTGTTTTTTTGACGGATTCGTCGATGCAGCAGCTGCAGGAAAAATGGGTTAATTTAAAGGAATAGAAATCCTTCCAGGCCTGCTCAGTGTAAAAAAACGGAATCTGTTGCTGGATTCCGTCATTTGACTGACAGCAACAGATCCTGCGCCCATAGGCTTCCATTCTAGCCAACGACGAACGCCGCAGGATCCGTCGCTGTACGTTTTTTCGACGCAGACAAAAAACGTTACGTTGAACGTTTTTTTCCAGACGACGGTCCGCCAAAACACGACGTATCCATCGCACGACAGATGCGACGTGTGGCCATCCGTCGCTAATACAAGTCTATGGGGAAAAAAACTGATCCTGTGGCCACATTTGCAGGATCCGTTTTTTTCCCAAAATGATGCATTGCAACGGATCTGAAAGTGTGAAAGTAGCCTAACAGATGTAAATCATTCAGCTGAGGTGAAGAAAACTAAATCTCCGAGCACTAAAAAATACTCGGAGGACCTCAGAGCGCTCAGGAAATCTCGAGTAACGAGTATATTCGCTCATCACTAATCCTGACAATCAGCCCGAATCAAACATTATCACAATCCACAGCTGCCAGACGTATACGATGCCGTTCATCTCCAGTGTGGTCCTAACAGGCTCCACGGACCGAGAGCAGATCCCGATGCAATCAGCAGGATCCAACAATTCATTTCTAACCACTACGACACCCGTTATGCTTTGGATAAGTCCGGTGTCAGATATTAATGGGATCAGACCCGGAGGACAGTCCTACACCAGTGTCGGTGTGGCTTTCCTAGTCGGCACACCCTGCGTGTCTGCACTCACCTGTGGGCTCTCTTGGTAAGGGGGTGGCGGCACACTCTGGGTGGCCATCATTGACAGAGCTGGTGCTGGGGACACATGTTGCATCATGGGATTGATTCACATCTAGGGCCCTGTTAAAGGGGAGAAAGTTCATCTTGATTAAAAGAAAAAAAAAAAAAGTTGTAGGTCATAAAAATATATGAATGTACTAGTCACAAATAAATAGAACTGCTCGAGCACTTGTAAAATTCACAAGGAGAAGTATCGCGATGATGCATCATGTGAACCCAGAGCCAAAGATCGGGGAGGGACGTAAAATACTGGGGGACACCATGAGACGTATCTAACCCAAAATTAATAAAGGGGATGGGAGAACTACAATACCCAGATAGATTAGCGAAATTAGGATTATTTAGTCTAGAAAAAAGACGACTGATGGGCGATCTAATAACCATGTATAAGTATATAAGGGGACAATACAAATATCTCGCTGAGGATCTGTTTATACCAAGGAAGGTGACGGGCACAAGGGGGCATTCTTTGCGTCTGGAGGAGAGAAGGTTTTTCCACCAACATAGAAGAGGATTCTTTACTGTTAGGGCAGTGAGAATCTGGAATTGCTTGCCTGAGGAGGTGGTGATGGCGAACTCAGTCGAGGGGTTCAAGAGAGGCCTGGATGTCTTCCTGGAGCAGAACAATATTGTATCATACAATTATTAGGTTCTGTAGAAGGACGTAGATCTGGGGATTTATTATGATGGAATATAGGCTGAACTGGATGGACAAATGGCTTTTTTCGGCCTTACTAACTATGTTACTATGTTACACGCGACCAGTCTGGGGTTTAGTAAGGAGCGGCCATTCCTCGGATGCACCTTCCCCTCCGTTACCAACCTCCCAAAGAACAGATCCCAACAAGGTTCAATGCATTAAAAAAAAAAAAATAACTTTTTCTACATTTTGCATTTTACACTCATCACATTGATACATTTTACCATAATAATAACAACAACAGCCCGGACTGAAATCTCCTAAATGTGCCCTGCTGCCGGCAGCCATCTTCACCAGTCATACTAATCCAGTATGAAACAACTTTCGCACTTTGGTCATGTTTCCCGAGTGCGAAAACGCACATTTTTTTCCCCGCACATGTCTGCACCAAAACACTCAAACAATTTTCTCTACTTTTTTTTTTTTTTTTTTTAGCACAGTTTCCCTTTTTTTGGTTGCGTTCTTGGTGCAGATTTGATGTAGTTTAATTAGTTTTTTTTTACTACAGAAACACTGGGATTCTGCAATTAACACACTTACGTATTTACACATTTTTTTTTTTTTTTTTTACGACTCCCCAGAGAAGCTTATAAAAAAAAGCTTCAGCAGCACGTTTAATCGCACACTGCCTATGTGTTTAATGAAATCACTTTGCTTGAACTGTAAGACAGTGTTCATACAATGTGTTCCGGATGCAGGTTTTTTGTCACCATTTTCCAAAAAAGGTGTTAAAATTGATGCATTTTTTAAAAGCGTTTTGAGTAACTTGCAGAATGAACACATCGCATCAACGCAACCTTAAATGTAACAGATTTTTTGAACACAAAAAAAAAATAAAAAAATCAGAATTCTGTTATGTCAGGACATGGCTTTATAGGAGTGGCATCATCACATCTATATGGGACTATGGTGATGGATGCAGATGTTTTACACTCACTTCTCATGTTCTGTATCATTTACTTTCGGTTACTTAGATAAAAAAAAGGCAAAAAAAAACCAAAAAAAAACTATCAGTATACAAGTAATAACCTTTAGTTTAAAAGTTTGCACTGATTTTGCAGTCCCCTGTTAAGCAGTTTGCAGCCTGCTCTTAGACAAAAAGCTGATCCTTATAATAAGCCTGTCGCTCTCAGTAATACATGCTGGATGTCACGTCTGCGTGTACCAGATGCTGCACTCAGCACACCTACATTCCTGGACTGATTTCCTCTTAATGTGCCTGTCTTCCCATCTACAGCTTTCATTGCTCTGCTCTCTCTGAGAATGTAAATGCTTTCCTTCCTCTACGCACAGAAAAGGGAGGTGGAAAGCAGAGCGAGCTGTGGGAGCCAGGAGTAGAGCTGTGATGGATTTGTGTCAGTTTGACACCTAGCTAACTGAAAAGCCTCTGCAACAGCAAAATGGTAGGGTAGATGCTTGAAGGGGTTTTCCAGCCTTATAAAAAAAACAAGAATCACAGTGGGGTTCCATGCTGGTGAATGAAGAAAAAGCAATATTCCAACTATGAATCCACTTCTCTGCTTCAGCGCTGACCACAAGAGAAGACGTCACGCCCAATAGCCACCGGACCACTACAGTCACTGACTGGCGGCAGAGTTGGTCGGGATGTCACCTGTTTCCGGGCTGCCAGGGACCATGGTAGTGCTGGAGCAGGGAGCGGGTTCCCAGGGGGAGTATAGCTTCTTTACATAGGGATGACATCCAGCTGTAATTTTTTTTTAGGGCTCCTTTCCACTTGCGAGATAAACGTCCGTGTCTCGCATGTAAAAACCAAGCTGTGGCGCCGGCACTCCAGAGCGGAGGGTGCGGCCGCACAGCAACACATGGAGCCGCACGCTCCGCTCCCAAGTGTCGGCGCCACAGCTTGGTTTTCACATGCGAGACACGGACGTGTTTCTCGCCAATGGAAAAGAGCCCTTAAGCTGGAAACCTGCTTACATTTCGTATTTAGGAAACAAACGAACAATAAATAAAACTCAGTGCCCATTCATTTGTGGAAGATTCGGGCAGAAATTTCTGTGACCGATATATCGGTCCATCTGACGAGGGCTCTGTTTAGGCAGTCGCACATGAATTTCTTAGGGTATGTGCACACGTTGCGATTTTTACCGCAATGCGTTTTTTTTTTTTCACGGAAAAAAAACGCATCGTGTGCACACAGCCTAAACGTTCCATTCAGATGAATGTGACAGTCGCAGATATCTGCAAGGTGTGAACACACCCTTAGGGAATACGCAGCAAATTCTCTACTGCAGAATTGTGTGCATAATGGAGGCGGTGTAATAAAGCAGCGGCATTGTGGATGAGATTCCCTGAAATCTTATCCAATTTCTGCGGAGAAAATCCTCAGCATAATTTGGACTAGAACTATGCACCTAATAGCGCTGTGGATTTTGCCTTTTGCAATGGAACAGGCGATATGCAGCATCGCCACAATGAAAGATGCAATCGTTTTTGCTACTGCAAGACTTTCAATCAGATCATTTTTTATTGTGAAAAATATCAAGATCCACTCACATTGTAATTTTGTTTTTAGAAACAATCAAAACTAAATAAACCAAATACAGAAATAAAAAAAACATAAGTCGTTGCGAACCAAAGAAAAACCGGTTCATATTAACATTCATTGTCGGTATTATTCGCTTACTACAATTTACATACTGTATTTTTCAGACTATAAGATGCACTTTTTTCCCAAAAATTTTTTGGGGAAAATGGGGGTGCGTCTTATACTCAGAATATATTTACAAATACCCTTGCGGCGGTCCCAGTCCGACACTGCAGCCTCCCTTCCCAGGCTGGTGTGGCTCTGTTGCGGCGATGGCCTGTTGGGCGGCGGTGCTCTGTAGGACGGTGGCGGTGGGGCTCCGCCGGCTTTTCAGGAATGCCCGGAGGCCCGCTCAGATCCATTCTTGCGATGTGGTGGCCTCCGGGGGCGGCGCATGCACAGATTCAGATCTCGGGAGACGAGATCTCATTGCAGAGATCTGAATCTGGAGCATGCGCCGCACCCGGCAGCCATCTTCCCAGAGGCCACCACATCGCAGGAATGGATCTGTGTGGGCCTCCGGGCATTCCTGAAATGCCGGCTGAGCCCCGCTTCCCCACAGACTACAGCCGCACCGTCCCACAGACCACCGCCACCCCACAGGCCACCTCAGCCCCACAGAGCACCTGTCACAAAATGCCGGCAGAGCCACGGCCCACCACAGAGCAGCACCATCGCACCAGCCTGGGATGGGATTTCCCAGAGGCCTCTGCACCAGCCTGGACCACCGAACAACCCCTGTGACCATTCCTCCAGTGTGCTGAAACCCCTCCCCGGTAAGCTGAACTCTGACTGTAAGACGGACCCCCATTTGACTTTTTTCCCCCTATTTTCCTTCTGAAAATCTGGGGTGCGTCTTATGGTCCAGTGCGTCTTAGAGTCCGAAAAATACGGTACATGAAGCCAAACATAAGTGAATTCCATCTGACTGCTCGTGTATTGCATTATAATACAGATAATTAGAGTATTTGCATATAATTATCTAGGACCCTTTTATTTCCTAAAATCTGGGTCTGAGGGTTGGGAACTTGAGATGAGTTAGGAAATGTTACTGATGTATGACAAGGAGATGTACAGACGGTCTATCATAGTGTTTCTGAGAAGGCTCCGATGCAATCCCCGGAGCAGTTAACCTTTGTTCCCATTTCTTTATACATCTTTTGAGGGTGTTTCTTTTAATATAGGTTCTCCTTTCCACACATGAGACATTTAGTTTGGATTTCACTTCTTCTATCGTTTGGGGGTATTTTTCTATCCAGTGTAGTGCTAATAGTTTTCTGGCTTGAATGGCACCTGGGAGTCCTAATCCAGCGCCCCTCCATCAGACCAAGTAAGCAGATTCTGGGTTCCAACGATATATGGATTCCGAACACAGATGTTATCAAGTCAGCTACCCCCTTCCAATAGTTCCCACTGTTTACACACTGCCACATCGTGTGCATTAAGTGAGACTCGTTTTTCCCGCATCTTGGACATGTTGTCCACTCTTATACCGATTTTAAATAGGATACTCGGGGGTCTTATATACTCTATGAATTAGAAAGATTTGGGACAGTCTGATCGCGGAGACACCATCACGTGTTGGATGTTTTTATCTCCCCGAGGTCATTCATCCTTATGTTTATAGTCCTTTTACTAGGCACTGCTCCTAATAGCCAGTTTCCTACTCCACACTGATGAGGGGCAAATACCCCGAAACAGCTGTCCGAGGATGCATACCATGTTTTGGCATAGGTCGTTTTCCTTTTGGATGCTGCCCTTCCCGTGGTTGTTCCTTCCCGGGGAAAGACCTGGCTATTTTTTGCTTGCGTTGAGAAACACGTGATGGTGTCTCCGCGGCTTTTCTACATGCATTTGCATATTTCCCATAAGGGATGGGGGCAGTGTTCTGGATCACTGCGTTGAGAAACACGTGATGGTGTCTCCGCGGTGTTGGATGTTTTGATCTCCCCGAGGTCATTCATCCTTATGTTTATAGTCCTTTTACTAGGCACTGCTCCTAATAGCCAGTTTCCTACTCCACAGTGATGAGGGGTAAATACCCCGAAACAGCTGTCTGTGGATGGATACCATGTTTTGGCATAGGTGGTTTTCCTTTTGGATGCTGCCCTTCCCGTGGTTGTTCCTTCCCGGTGAAAGACCTGGCTATTTATTGCTTGCGCTGAGAAACACGTGATGGTGTCTCCGCGGTGTTGGATGTTTTGATCTCCCCGAGGTCATTCATCCTTATGTTTATAGTCCTTTTACTAGGCACTGCTCCTATTAGCCAGTTTCCTACTCCACAGTGATGAGGGGTAAATACCCCGAAACAGCTGTCTGTGGATGGATACCATGTTTTGGCATAGGCGGTTTTCCATTTTGGATGCTGCCCTTCCCGTGGTTGTTCCTTCCCGGTGAAAGACATGGCTGTTTATTGCTTGCGTTGAGAAACACGTGATGGTGTCTCCGCGGCTTTTCGACATGCATTTGCTCTGAGTTGGCTGCAGACTTTCCATGGCATAAAGTTCATGCCCCTTCTTACAAATCCATGCCCCCTTGTCAGGATGCCGCAGTATGGCCACCTGGAAAGTCCGGTTTGCTTACTGTAATTTATTACATCCAAATCCACATTTCAGTTTCCGTAACTGCACAAAATGTCACAACAAACTGTAAATAAAAAGAGACGTATCGAGAGATAATGAGAGGAGGTATCGACTGATATCGAGAACGCGGTCTAAGGTCCCCAATAGCTTAAAGGCTTTCTCAGTTACCAAGAAAATATTAATGCACACTATGAAAAGCAACAGGGAAAATAATGAGCTCGTTATATACCAGCTAATTAGAGAATGTTGACATTAAACCAATTAACTTTCTGTTACTGGAGCTTGTGTTTACCAGGGCACCAATGGGTTAATGCCGGCTGGTGATGAACAGGAGACATGTAATGCAGAAAGTCCCCTCCGGAGCTGGATACTAGGTGTCATTCAGAGCCCGGGGGGCCACAGTGAAAACTGGGTGTCCGCGGTGCCGAGGTGAACACACCGCGCACTGTTTGCGGAGCACAGAGCCGCCGTGTGCCTCGGCCTCCTCCGCTCTCGATTTGCAAAGAGTTAAGGAAATGGCAGATTTGGAAAATTACACATGAAGTAAACAAAACACAGCTGCATGAAAATCGTCTGCACAAACATGAAGCGAGGAAGGTCCCGAGAACGGATGAGGCGTAATCGTATAGAAAACAAATCCTGTCACTCTGCTGACCCGGGCATCCAGAGAACGCATGCACATGGTCCCTACGTGCACTCGCTGTCCGTAATGCCACCTTCGCACTCACACACTTTATTGGAATTTTTATTTCTTCAATGGTTGCTGTCATTTACACAAACTTTGCATAAATCAATAGTACAAGAAAGTATAAGAAACTTTTATAATATGTCTTATAAAGAAGAATCAGTTTTTTTTCTTCACTTATGAGCCACTTCTCCCCCTGACCCTGAAATCCAAGTAATACTACCAGCCAGCTAAATGATGCGTCAAGTTAACATACAGCAAAAAACACAAACGTTTCTGGAGATTGTGTTTATTTCAACTCAGAGCTGGATTCACAGTTACACTGCTCAGTACTGCAGTATAATGTCCTCCGTGCTGCTGCTGATTCTGAACATGAGCTAGATAGACACAGGGGATCAGGAATCCCTCATGTCTGTGTATGGGAGACATCATAGCAGCTAATCTACACCCACCAGGTCAGAGACGACTGAAAATCAGAGATAGCAGAGGGGAAGCTGGAGAAAGTGCAGTATATAGTTCAGTGCCCATAAATTGTGCTATTCCTCATGTACACACAGGGCAGCTTATTTAAAAAAAAAGTTTATTGAAATAACAGTGAAGACTAAAAAGCATGTTATTTTGGTGTTCATGTGACCAAGATTTTTCTTAAAATAAAAAAAAATGTATTATGTAAAATTTGAAAGAATATACAGTCTATTAACACATACAGGCGGGAGTCATCGGGAGAAAAATGTTACAAAGGATCCCATAAAGGCACTATACCTAGAGCTGCAGGAAATTAAAAAGTAAAAAAAAAAAATACTACATTAAAAATATTTCCTTACTGACTTTCTTTGCAAAGAAAGAAAAAGCAAACATTTGCAAATAAATGAGAGAGAACCTGACATCTGATCTATGCTGCATGATCCATGGGCAGCATGTACCAGACATTGGCCGCATGATTTCAGCTATGTAAGCCTAGTTCTAAAACATTGTGGCGTTCCCAAAAAATATAGCTTAAAAGGTGCTGGGGACCGAAGTTTACAGGAGACTACTACACGGACGCGCGGCGAGGAGAGACCCGTCACTACAGGGCAGCGGGTTGGGAGAAACCGCTGGAAACCCGCCTGTCTGACTAGTCTCACGTGCGGCTCAGAGCCTCGCGTCTCTTAAACTATGTTTTTCTCTGAAACACAGAAGCAGTTCATAGTTAAACATACAAGAGCGTCTCACTAAATTAGAATATCATAAAAAAGTTAATTTATTTCAGTTCTTCAATTCAAAAAGTGAATCTCATATATTATACAGAGTCATTACACACAGAGTGATCTATTTCACGTCTTTATTTCTGTTAATGTTAATGATTATGGCTTACAGCCAATGAAAACCCAAAAGTCATTATCTCAGTAAATTAGAATAATTAAAAAAAAAAACTCCTGCAAAGTCTTCCTAAGTGTTTATAAAGGTCCCTTAGTCTGTTTCAGTAGCTCCACAATCATGGGGAAGACTGCTGACCTGACAGATGTCCAGAAGGCGTCACTGACACACTCCACAAGGAGGGGAAGCCTCCACAAAAGGTCATTGCTAAAGAAGCCGGCTGATCACAGAGTGCTGTATCCAAGCAGATTAATAGAAAGTGGAGTGGAAGGAAAAAGTGTGGTAGAAAAAGGTGCACAAGCAACCGGGATAACCGCAGCCTGGAAAGGAATTGTTAAAAAAAGGCCATTCACAAATTTGGGGGAGATTCACAAGGAGCGGACTGCTGCTGGAGTCACTGCTTCACCACACACAGATGTATCCAGGACATGGGCGACAAGTGTCACATTCCTTGTGTCAGTCCACTCATGACCAATAGACAACGCCAGAAGCGTCTTACCTGGGCCAAGGAGGAAAAGAACCGGACTGTTGTCAGTGGTCCAAGGTGTTGTGTTCAGATGAAAGTAAATTGTGCATTTCATTAGGAAATCAAGGTCCCAGAGTCTGGAGGAAGAGTGGAGAGGCCACAATCCAAGCTGCTGGAGGTCTAGTGTGAAGTCTCCACAATCAGTGATGGTTTGGGGGCCATGTCATCTGCTGGTGTAGGGCCACTGTGTTTTATCAAGACCAAAGTCAGCACAGCCGTCTACCAGGACATTTTAGAGCACTTCATGCTTCCCTCTGCCGACAAGCTTTTTGGAGATGGAAACGTTATTCTCCAGCAGGACTTGGCCCCTGTCCACACTGCCAAAAGTACCAATACCTGGTGTAAAAACAACAGTATCATTGTGCGTGATTGGCAGCAAACGCGCCTGACCTTAACCCCATAGAGCATCTATGGAGTATTGTCAAGAGGAAGATGAGACACCAGACCCAACAATGCAGACGAGCTGAAGGCTGCTATCAAAGCAACCTGGGCGTCCATAACCCCTCAGCAGCGCCACAGGCTGATCGCCTCCATGCCACGCCGCATTGATGCAGTAATTGATGCAAAAAGAGCCCAGACCAAGTATTGAGCGCATTTACTTAACATAGTGCTTTCCCCATGACTCAAAATCCAGAAATATCAGTGGCTGGATGAAAGATGCAAGAGTCCGTCTGGAAACCCAGAAACTCACTCAGCTTTTATGCACACACTGATTACAAGCAAACAGGTCACAGGTGAGGATGTTACCTTTAGTAGCCATTCAAACCCGTTTGTGTCAACTTCTGTGCATGTGATCAGGCCAAAATCACCAGGGAATCAACTTTTGATCAGGGGGATTTGGATGTTTTGGGTTTTCATTATGATTTAAAAAGATAAAACACAGTAGTTTGACAATAAATGGCTTCACCCAACCACTAACCATGAGTGGAGAAAAAGTTTTGGTGTTATTCATATTCTCTGAAAAAAGGCCAAAAAAGCAAAAAATTCTATTGGGGTATGTAAACTTTTCAGCACATCTGTACATTTCGGTAAGGCAACATTTCAGATTTTAATATCATTTTTCAAGCTAGTACTATAAAGTATTCTAATGGACAGATAATGAATTTTGGATTTTCATTGGCTGTAAGCCATAATCATCAACATTAGCAGAAATAAACACTTGAAATAGATCACTCTGTGTGTAATGACTCTATGGAATATATGAGATTCACTTTTTGTATTGAAGAACTGAAGTAAATTAGTTTCTTTATGATATTCTAATTTTAGTGAGAAGCACCTGTATGTACAGTCATGCAGAAAGTGTTGGCACACTTGAAATTGTTCCAGAAAACAAAGTAATTCTCCTAGAAGATTATTGAAATCGCACATGTTTTGTTACACACGTTTATTTCCTTTGTGTGTATTGGAACAACTAACAAAAAAAAAAAAGAAAAAAAAAAAAAGGCAAATTGGACAATTTTGACACAAAATCCCAAAAATGGACCAGACAATTGTTACCCTCAACTTAATATTTGGTTGTACCCTTTGGAATAAATAACTGCAATCAATTGCTGCCTTTAACCATCTATAAGCTTCTTACACCTCTCAAGTGGAATATTGGACAACTCTTCATTTGCAAATTGCTCCAGTTCTCTCGTATTTCACCTTCCCCCAAAAGTGATTTTAAAATCTCTCCACAGGTGATCAATGGGATTTAGATCCGGATTCATTGCTGCCACTTCAGAACTGTCCAGTGCTCCATTTCTGGAGGCTTCTTGAAGTATGTTTGGGGCAATTGACCTGCTGGAAGACCCATGACCTAGGACGGAAACCCAGCTTTCTGACACTGGGCGCTACACTGCCATTCAAAACCCTTTGGTCATCTTCATATTTTATGATATCTTGTACACAGTCAAGGACCCCAGTGCCAGAGGAAGCAAAACAACCACAGAACATCTTTAAACCTCCACCATATTTGACTGTAGGTACTGTGTTCTTTTCTTTGCATGCCTCATTACGTTTTCAGTAAACAGTAGAATGATGTGCCTTACCAAAAAAGAGCTATCTTGATCTCATCTGTCCACAAGATGTTTTACCAAAATTATTTTAGCTAACTCAAGTAGATTTTGGCAAACTGCAGTCTATCTTTTTTAATGTCTGTATCAGCAGTGGGGTTTTCCTGGGTCTCCTGCCATAGCGTTTCATTTCATTCACATGTGGATGGATAGTTTGTGCTGACACTAATGCACCCCGGGCCCGCAGGACAGCTGGAATTTATTTGGAACTTGATTGGGGCTGGTTATCCACCATGCGGACTACCTGCAACTTTACATCAAGTTTTCGCTGCCGCCCACGTACAGGGATATTAGCTACAGTGCCATGGGTTGTAAAATTCTTGATTATGTTGTGCACCATGGACAAAGGAACATCAAGATCTCTGGAGATGGACTTGTAACCTTGAGATTGATGATATTCTTCACCAACTTTGATTCTCAAGTCCTCAGTCTTCTCATCTTTCTGTTCTCCATGCTTCTTGTGGCACGCACAGACACAAAATGCAAAGATTGGAGTCAAGTTCTCCCCTTCTTATCTGGTTTCAGGTGTGATTTTCATATTGCCCACGCCTGTTACTTGCCATAGGTCATTTTTTTAACAAGCACCACATGCTTGAAACAAAATGGTTTACCCACAATTTTGGAAAGGTGCCAACAATTTTGCCAGGCCCATTTGGGGGTTTTGTGTGAAATTATGTCTAATTTGCCTTTATTTTCCTTGTTTTGTTTTTTTTATTATTCCAATACACACAAAAGCAATAAACATGTATATAACAAAACACGTGTAATTGCAGTAATCTTCTGGGAGAAATACTTCATTTTGTGGAACAACTTCAAGGGTGCCAACACTTTCGGCCATGACCATATATATTTTATTGTTGCACATAAAGATATGCATGTTGGAAAAACTGTAATGGTATTAAAACCATTGAAAAATAAAAAGAAAGAGAAATTGAATGAATATGGAGTCATATGTGTTTGCGTGGGTTTCCTCCGGGCACTCCGGTTTCCTCCCACATTCCAAAGACATACTGACAGGGAATTTAGATTGTGAGCCCCAATGGGGACAGCAATGATAATGTGTGTAAAGCGCTGCGGAATATGTTAGCGCTATATAAAAATAAAGATTATTTATCTATCTATATAATCGTCTAAGGGGTAATTCCGTCTGTCTGTCACGGAAATCCCGAGTCACTGATTGGTCGCGGCCGGCAGGCTTAGTCCAGACGCGAATTGGCCCCTCCCTACTCCCCTCCAGTCAACGCCAGTGTGTCGACCCATCCCAGACCAACTTTTTACTATTGATGCTGCCTATGCAGCATTAATAGTAAAAAAGATACAATGTTAAAAATAATAATAATTAAAAAAAAAAAATGTGCTATTCTCACCTTTCGACATCCACCGATGCGCGCGATGCTGCCACCAGCTTCCGTTCCCAGAGATGCATTGCAAAATTACCTAGATGACTTAGTGGTCTTGCGAGACCGCTAAGTCATCTAGGTAATTTCGTAATGTATCACTGGGAACGGAAGCTGGCGGCCGCATCACGCGCGTCGGGACAGCTTCGGTGGACGACGGAGGGTGAGTATATAACTATTTTTATTTTAATACTTTTTTTTTTTAACAGGGATATGTGCCCACACTGCTATATACTACGTGGGCTGTGTAATACACTGCGTAAACTGTGTTATATACTATGTGGACTGTGTTATATACTACGGGGGCTGTGCTATATACTACGTGTGCAGTGCTATATTTTACGTGGGCTGTGCTATATACTGCCTGGCTGCTATATACTATGTGAGCTGTGCTACATACTGCGTGGGCTGTATTATACACTATGTGGCCTGTGTTATATACTGCGTGGGCTGTGTTATATACTACGTGGCTGCTATATACTACATGGCTGTGCTATATACTACATGGCTGTCTGTGTTACATGGGCTGTGCTATATACTACGTGGCTGCTATATACTACGTGGGCTGTGTTATATACTGTGTGGCTTGTGCTATATAGTACGTGGGCTGTGCTATATATTACGTGGGCTGTGTTATATACTGTGTGGCTTGTGCTATATACTACGTGAGCTGTGCTATATACTGCATGGGCTGTATTATACACTATGTGGCCTGTGTTATATACTGCGTGGGCTGTGTTATATACTACGTGGCTGCTATATACTACATGGCTGTGCTATATACTACGTGGCTGTCTGTGTTACATGGGCTGTGCTATATACTATGTGGCTGCTATATACTACGCGGCTGTGCTATATACTACGTGGCTGCTATATACTACGTGGGCTGTGTTATATACTGTGTGGCTTGTGCTATATAGTACGTAGGCTGTGCTATATATTACGTGGGCTGTGTTATATACTGTGTGGCTTGTGCTATATACTACATGGGCTGTGTTATATACTGCCTGGCTGCTATATACTACGTGAGCTGTGCTATATACTGCGTGGGCTGTATTATACACTATGTGGGCTGTGTTATATACTGCGTGGGCTGTGTTATATACTACGTGGCTGCTGTATGCTATGTGGCTGCTATATACTACATGGCTGTGCTATATACTACGTGGCTGTGCTATATACTACATGGCTGCGCTATATACTACGTGGCTGTGCTATATACTACGTGGTTGTGCTATATACTACATGGCTGCGCTATATACTACGTGGCTGTGCTATATAGTACGTGGCTGTGCTATATACTACTGGCTGTGCTAAGCGCGACGTACATACTGTACATACATATTCTAGAATACCCGATGCGTTAGAATCGGGCCAACATCTAGTACTATATAAATGTGACCATAAGAATATATGGGAAAATGTGAGTAAGTAGAGACTTTATGTAAGTGAACCACAAACTCCTTGACAGCTCATATTGCGGATACATTATTGTCATCATCTAAATCATCGCAAGATGGACAGAACATTTTGTCCTAACGGATTACTCCCCATCTCGGACTTTCTTGGTTGTGGCAGGAATAACTCTTATGAGCCCTGACAGCTCAGAGAAAAAGCTATGGAAATGCAAAAGAGCGGCTGTGCCATTTCTGTAAATCACACACATTTGTTTATTGTTTTTCAGCATATTTCTTTTTCAGCATCGTGGGAATTAATTTTTGCAGGCAAACTTGCAGCAGGAGCATATTAATGCATGAATCTACATGCTCCCAGTTGTGCACAACACGGACACAACAGTCTATGAACGTCTGTGCTTCTTCAGTTCTATGCAGTTTGGAAACACGTTGTGCAATAAGAGGCTCTTCTGTCACGCTGCAGCACTGCAGGTAAATGCAAACGCCACTAGATGGCAGCAGAGTGGAGAGAGGGCTGAAATCTTGCACAGAGCAGACCAGCAGAACTGCAGCGAGGCTACCACCAGGTGGCAGCAGAGTAGTCAGACAAGCCAGGTCGATACCAGAGAGTAGCGTAGTACCATGGGGAATCCCAAACACAGAGTCAGAGGAGCGCCAAAAGATCAGTACCGGTCCCCAGCAGAAGTACCAGAAGGAAGAGACAGAATCAGGTCAGAGCCAAAGTAGAGTCGAGTACCGGGGAATCCAAACACACAGGAACACACAGAGTCAGGGCGAGAGGAGAGGAATAAACAGACATGGGCAAAGAAAGCTAAATGCAGCAGGACAAATCAGTGTTTCACCAGAGCCAGGTACACACGCCATAGGCAGGAAATATAACTGGCACTGCCTGCAGGATGCAGTGCAGAGAAATAGTAGACCCAACACCGGAATGAGGCAGAGAAAGTTAACCCCTGACATGACCAGACCGGGAAAGGAGAGACAAGACCCAAAACCCGGTCTGGATCATGACACTTCTATCCGTCTAGATGCTCATTAATGGGTTTACCATTTGACATGTTGCATAAGTCTGAATTATGGCACACAGACTGCGATCTTGGCCTCTGTTCTCGGAGGAGTAAGCACTGGTCACATATGTAAGAACACCGGCGGCTTCTGCTCCATATACCCTGAATTATGAAGAGCCTATAGATGAAACACGCACAATGCCTTCTGGAGACGCTGCTTGATAAACGGTGGAGATCATATCCATGCAATCATAGTATGGTGCATATTCCTTGCCTTCCCTCTGCATAAAGAATATATGTATGCATAGATGAGAGGGTTAATGCCCCTTCAAAAATAAAAAGCTGGTGCACACTCCACAGGCGACTTGTGGGCAATCAACAGAGATTGTTTTGCAACATGTCGGTGGCAGTCACCAAGCAGGGATAATGGCATGTGTTTGTTTTACTGGAGGCGCAACGCAGAGGCAAAGCTGGGCGACCGGCGCTTCCCGCAAATCCGGAGCCGAAATAATCAAACAGTAATTGCAGATGAAGACACAGCCCGGCTGGAGGAAGTGATTTCTAATCAAGAAAGAAAAGAAATATTGGTTCAGGGATTACCATAAATTTCAGGCCAGGGTATTTATTACTCTCATGTGGCTCAGGTGGAGGGAAACTGCAGAATATTCATTTATTGTACACAAGGAGAGATGCTGAGAAGCCGCGGTATTAATCCCTGGGACTCCACCGAAATCCGAAGGTTTTATACTATATATAGAGCGATATACCAATATTACAAGGGGAGAAGAAAAGGCGTGCAAGCGGCAAGACAACACTACCCCCGTATACACAGGCGGTGGGCTACCTGTGAAGACATCACAATGGCGGTTATAGGAAAGTCCTTCCACGTCTGGGGTAACGGTGGACAGGTGCAATATCCGACCCCATTGTTATCTTCAGATACCAGGGGCATGAACAGTGACGTGAACACAAAAAAAATCTACACAATTTGTCGGGCGGTTCATGTTTTTGCTTTCCAGTGCCAGCTGATGTCCGTCCACGGTGTTTTGAGGTGTAAAACAGCAAACAAAATCCCGCAGAAAAAAAAAATAAATAAAACAATGCAGAATTCTTGCAAAAAGCTTTGTGTGAAATCAAACTAAAAAAAGACTTAAGATCACATTGTGGGAAGTAGATTTTTCTGCACACCGTACACGTCCAATGTATCCATAGGACTCCATTAATCCGACATAGGGCAGAGAGTGTACGTATGTGTCAGCAGAGGCCTTCTTCAGCTTTACAAAAAGCAGAGCATGAGAAAGGGGGTTTTATCTATATTTTTGGAGGTCCCATGAAGAAGCCTATTGTTGTGAATTCCGCTCTTGGGCTCCCTCCGGTGGTTGTAAGTAGCACTTTTGTGAGTTCTGCTCTTGGGCTCCCTCCGGTGGTTTTAAGTGGAATGGCTGCTCCTTGGATTTAGCAGTCTGCAGCTGCTTCCACTGATTGTCTTACTGCTCGGCTATTTATACCTGGCTCTTCCCTTCAGCCAGTGCCACTTGTCAATGGTTCCTGGTTGGATTCACATCTCTCTTGGATTTCCCTGATATCCTGACCAGTTCAGCAAAGATAAGTCCTTTCTTTGCTCTTTTCTGTCCACAGGTTGTGGACTTATTCGTTCTGTGCATTCTATGTTTTGTCCAGCTTGTCAGTATGGATTAATTCAGTTAAGCTGGAAGCTCTGGGAAGCAGATTTACCCTCCACACCTTTAGTCAGGTGTGGAGATTTTTGTAAACTCTGTGTGGATTTTTGTAGTTTTTAAATACTAACCGCACAGTATTCCGTCCTGTCCTATCTATCTAGCTAGACTGGCCTCCTGTGCTACATCCTGGTTTCATTCTGTGTATGTCTTTTCCCTCTCCACTCACAGTCATTACTTGTGGGGGGCTATCTATCCTTTGGGGATTTTCTCTGAGGCAAGATAGTTTTCCTGTTTCTATCTTTAGGGGTAGTTAATTTTCAGGCTGTGACGAGGTGCCTAGGGAGTGACAGGAGCATCCCACGGCTACTTCTAGTGTTGTGGTGAGCTTAGGGACTGCGGTCAGTACAGGTACCACCTCCTTCAGAGCTCGTCCCATGTTGCTCCTAAACCACCAGTTCATAACAGCCTATAGACAAACTGCAGAACATGCAGAGTTTTCAAAGAAAAAAAAAAAAGGATGATACAAAATGGCACAAACCAAAAGGCTGGGTGCAAACCTTACAACATTTTACTACACTTGAGTAAGTTTAGAAACAAAAAAAATAGAAAAGAATCAATTAAACCTCCTCAAACTCTGGCAAAATTCAGTGTGACACTTTCTTTTATCCATTGTGGTTTTTATTTTGCTAGATTTTGTTACATGTGTCTATAGAGAAAATATATGTAAAAAGTGGCAAAAAAAAAAATCAGAAAAATGTAAAAAAATAAAGTAAAGCGCCACTAGCACCCTCCCCCCACCAAAATACAACGAGAAGAAATTACTTGTTAAAAACTTCCTCTTGGCTGGTTTACATTAGACCAATACTTTACACCAAGGTTTTGGCACGATTTGGCTAATTTCTGTCGTCACATATGTACAAAAGTAGTAAATCGTCAAATGCACAAACACGGCATTTTTTCTATTGAATTTTTTCTATTGAATTTTTTCTGCAGGTGTCTGCAACAAAAAAATGGAACAGCAATTTGCTCCAATTATTGAATTTTTGCAGCACTTGTTGGATGATTTTTTTTCTAGATTTGATGATTTTTTAATGAAATTATTAGTGCAGAGCACTGAGATTGTGCACTTAACACAAATACATTTTGAATGTGTTTTTTCAGGCTCCACAAAGAAGCTAATATTGGAAAAAAATAAAAATGTATAAAAATCGCACAGTTCAGCGGTGTCTCTGACCGCACGGTGGGGACCATTTTTCATGACATCACATGCACTTTGCTTTACCTGTTAAATGCAGCAGATTTTCTGCACAATAAAAAGCCGCAGAACAGAAAATGCAGCATTTATGCTTTGTGGGAACACGGCCTTAGGGTGTGACCACATGGGGCGGATCTGCTGTGGAATTTCTGCAGTGGAAAAAATTGCAAACAATTTTTTTTTTTTTTCCTGTTTTCTTTGCGGAATTGCTTCAGATTTCACTCTTAATTTCACTTCATATGGAGATATCTGCCGCTCGCCAATTCCTGTGGATTTTTTATGGATGAGACGTGCTGCAGATTTTCCGCTCTTTCCATTGAGGATGGACGTTTGAGAATCGCATGCTTGGTCCCATTTACTTCTGATGACTGTATATGTCTACACAGAACTGGAATTTTCCAATATGAATTATTTCTTTAGGACACTGATTGCTTTTGGGGAATTGGGGGACGTTCATCCCACGCGGACAGCCTGAACCCATTACCCACGTCAGAGTCATTTTACTGACAGCGATTATTTAGGGTTTGAACACGGAGTGGCTGCAATGATTAGAAAGGAAACGCATCATCTCTGATTTTTCTTATTACGGTAAGTTTAAAATAAGGTAATTTTCTCTATCCCATCTCCGTCCTGCTGCCATTATCTCCCCCCCAGGAGACGTTCTTGTCCTGACCTAATTTCCCCTTCAGGTGGCAGTCTTTCTCTTTGAAATATCTACATGATTGTCGGGTAATCTGACCAAAAACGTAAAGTCCTAATTGTTCACTCTCTTTCTGTGTACCTGCACCGAAAGCCAAACAAGGCATCAATGTCAGATGGAAGATCAGTCTGGCGAGGAGGCACAGAAGAAGAATGGACATCTCAGATTGCAAGGTCCGGTGACCAAAAAAACATTTCTACTCTACAAATGTGCGGCAGCTTTTGCAATAACCATGTAGAACAAACAGCATTAGCAAGAAAAGACCATGCACAAGTGCGCAATACATGAAGATGACAAAGGGTTATTCCCAACACTGCAAGGATACAGGATACCTTGTTGGTCAGTGCGGTTCTGACCGACGGGCAACGTGTGATCCCAAAAATCGTCTCTGAGCGTCCCACTAGAATGTATGCGTCTTCCAGTACCAGAGATAGCGGCGCTCTATACCCAGGCTAGGCGCGTCGTGGTGGCGGGCATGCACAGGTGCAACTCCATCGCAACAGGACATGGATACTAACCATTTTAATGGCTGTTTAGAAGATTTTAGCTATAGTTTCATAGTGCATAAAAGTTTTGGTCTGCCATATTTGTGGCAAAACCTGAGATATGTACGGTAAATGGAGATAACCGGGAGAAGGAGGCACAGCCACAAATGTATCTACAACTGTACATGTAAAGGCAGAAAATATGAGCAGACGCAGATTAATCCTGTCCCATCGCACACTTCACCTTCCGCCCTTACGACCGGGCAAGATGTGCCAAAGATGCTTATTTAAGGGGCGAGCAACTTAATAAATTTAGTTCAATTTACGGTACTTTAATTATACCGTCAATTTTACTTTGGGTGCGACGCGTCCACCCTAATAAATCGCTCCTTTAGGGTCTATTCACATGTTGCCATCAGACCACAAAGATTTAAGTATTATCAAGGTCCCAGTTGTGCAGCTTGACCACAAAACGTGAGAACTGAGACTGACGATAATGTAGCCTCACTTATCCCGGGGTGCCTCATATCGCGGCCTCTTCTAGATTCACATTCAGACTTGCATTCGGCCTCCGCTAGCGAGGAGCTGCCCCAGATCTTACACTGGTGAGGTCTTCTCGAAATGACTGAAGAGTCTCCTAATTGATGGCCGTGTCCTTCTCTCACACTCCGATGTATCTTCAAATAAAATTACATTAAATTGCCATTAAACCTTTTTGGAGGGGTGAGTATACCAGTTCTGTCCGGAGACCCCATATAGCGATATATTCCGGTGTCAGCACCCACACAGGTGCCACGTAAAGCGGGCCATGCACCTTCCAGAGACGATCCCCACCTCCATACACACATGCATGCCAAGCACTATTATTCTTGCAAGCCAAGCTTGTGTTCTCAGCGGGGAGAGGGAGGACGTTCTAGACCCTTCAATCCCCTGAAGACTCAATCTGGTGGTGGGCCAAACCTTTCCCGCTACTGTTGGGGTAGAGTCAAGACACCCCCATGTGGATGATCGATGGGTGAGGTCAAGGTTCATGAAGTGTATGGCCACTTTTCACACCTGCTAGTAACAGGTGAAACATGCATTTCCGGCTCAGTAGATCGTCTGTACATCCAATGAGACCCTCACCGATCTTGCAGTCGGGGCCCCCGTTGCGCGCTGCTCTCAGTGGAGAGTTGGTCTGATTTTCCATACAAATTAATGTGAATTCCGATCACCTCCTCACTGGCGTCAACAAACTTTGGAAAAAAAAAAAAGTTTAAACATGGCCAAGCATTCTTTGCCATGACATAATGAACCTCAGTGGATGGAACACGTAATACAAATTAGTACCACCCACCGAAATCAGTGGGTTAGGCCCACCTTACGTGAATGTGTAGGGTCACTAAGTGCGCTGTCATATAGTGGAAGCATGCAACTGTTAAAGGGGTTGTCAAAACTACTTTTTTTTCCAGGAGCTCCTGAAGATTGATGGTTCGGACCATCGGCCCGGCTGCACCGCTGGTCTGAACGGTGCCCTCTGCGATGCCGAGAGTGGAGATGGCTTTGCGGCTTCAGCATCGAAGTAGCCAGCCACCTTCAGAGCGGCGCTTGCAAAAGAGCTTGAAAGCGCTGCACTCTTCTCTTTGCCTAGGAAACAGACATCTGACGGTCTGCAGAGGTGGTCGGTAACCTAGGCAACAACCAGTAAGATAGTAAATTAATATTTCCTTTGTCCTTTAGAACAGAGAGGATTTCTTATAAAAGGTGAATTACTTGTTGTAACAAACACTTTGCGATTTTACCCAGCTAGTACATATACACGCTGACCAGCTGCGTTATAGAATAAAGACCCCGTGCGGAGCATCATCGGTGGGTACGAGCCCATGTGGGGCAGGGGGTACAGTACAGATGCTTAGTGCTCCTCCGTCATCCTCAGAGGGTTAATACACAAGTGCGGAGATGACAGAGTCCAGGAGATTCGGCTTTATTGTCGGGGGGGGGGGGGGGGGGCGGAGGACGTCGGGTGGTAAACAGAGTAGCACTAATTGATTATTTATAAGCTCATTAGTGAGCTGCATTTATAGTGCTGGCTTCTCTTTTATACCCTAGTAAATCTGAACGCGCAAATCCTGAGAACTGAGCGGCTGCTTAAGCGGCCACTTTTCAGCAATTTTAGGTGGTTATTAATTTGCTTTCTGAGACTCTATAAGGAAATCTCCGTTTCGGCCCCATGCAGCGAACGCTCCGACCACTTCTCTGCAAAATTCGGGAAGCATCAAGCATCCAAAAATCAGTGATGTCCAACCTGACTGCCTCCAGATGTTGCACAGCAATAATTTCCAGCATTTCCCGACAGCCACTGAGTATTCGGCCATGCTGGGTGTTGTAGTTCTGAAGATAATTTCCAACCTGCCAAGACCCAGTCATCCCAGGACAGGGGCGACCAATATTTTTTACAATCCCCAATTCTTTCTGAGACGGATTGGCCATCACCCCATTTTACTTAAAGACCCATCTAGGACTATTCATGGTTAGACCCCGACTAACGTGCCCCATGGCAACTGCTTGTTCTCTTATAAGGAAACTTGCAAGGAAATTATTTTAATAACAATATTCCTCCCACATCCCCCCTACGCCGATTCTTATCTGGTTTATGGACACATTACAATGTCATTTTGCTTCTCTAGAGAATATAACTTTAGTATATTTGTGTTATGTGACTCCTAAGATCACAGTTTCTTACTGCCCGCAGTATTCATACCGTACACATTATATCCCATATGCCGTAAATAAGCTGACACACCGTGGCCATATAATGTGTAAGCTGCAGACCCTGCACACCACCCCTGCTGGTCCCCGACCCACAGCCTTCTCATCTGTTCACCCCCAGCCAATACCTACCCCATCAGTCCAATATCAGCCTGTCAATGGGGGGATTCATGTATGATATGGACCAAATTGTGCAGCACAAAATGCTGCAACCCATCAACCACCCAGTTACGGCTAGAACTTCAGACACAGAAAAGTTACCAGAGTCCACGGGAAGTTATTGTTTGGATACAGGGCTGTAAAAGGGTTAAGTAATTAGCAAGGATAACCGTCTCATCGGAGATTTGGGAGCCTCAGCTGCTATCAGATCATTTTTTAATCCCCTTTGCATTCCTAACTTCCTCACCCACCCCATCGCTTTCTCTTCCAGTGCATCCAGTAGACAGCTGCAGTCAGCTGCCTTTATTTCTGAATCCCCAGGCCCAGTTAGAACATCCAGCACTGAACGCCTTTGTCCAGAAGTCCTTAATCCTCTGCAGTTACGGCATTTAATACAGAGCCCCCTGAATCCATGAGGTCCTGACATTGCACCATGTCAGACAAAGGTTATGAAGTGCCCCCCTGGATTCTCCACTCGTTCACCTTCGCCAGGCTTCAATCCACTTTCTGAGCTCTGAAAATCCTTGACTCACATCAGGTAAAGCCCAAATTGAGCTCCTTAAATCCTTAACTCAATCTTGTCCATCCTCTGCCCCAACATCCAGCGTCATGCTCTCAAACTCCCCGTGGCATTGACTCCAAATTTATCCAGAACTGGAAAAACCAAGCCATAAGAGATGGAGTAGGTTCATCCCCATTTATGACCCACATGTGTCTGACCTTGTCCATCCTAAAACACTTCGTGCCGAGCGCCATAACCCATGGATTATTGGCATTTTCATTTTATGACCCCCATTACTGACCCTCCCCAAGATCCATTCCATTCACCTCACCAAATCCACAATTCCGGTCCTGCTATCTTATAGCTGCCCACCCACCATCGACTGATCCACTGAGCCCCCGAAACCAATGAGACCTTACACCTTTCCATCCTTGACTATGGTAAAAAGAAATATGCCCCACCCTAGTGTCAGCTATGTCTTCAGTCACTTCCTCCCTAGGTCCTGGGGCCGCTAAGGCTGGAGTCCCAGGAAGGGGTCAGAACCCATGTGGCCATGACTTATATGTTGCAAACTTATACTTAGGATACTTCATTAATATCAGATCAGTGAGGGTCCGACCTTCGGGACCCCAGAAGTTGTGGCTGAATATAAAGAGTGAACAGAGCCGGATCGGCACATCTCCATACACTACGTAATGGCCGTTCTCCGTACGGCAGCTCAGATCACATTCACTTCAGTAGGAGTTGAGCTGCGCCGATCCGGCTCCGTACACTCTTTACCTCAGGGCACAGCTGATTGATATCTGGCACCACTATTAATCGGATATTGGGGACATACCCCAAAGAGTGGTCATCAGTATAAAACCATAAAACCTTTAACAATAAGCAATTTGTACTGCACTTCCAAGAGTAGAAACAACTTCTACTTAGCAGTAGCTGCGTGTTGACCACTTTATGGGATCCCGGTTTTTGCAAGCAACACAATCCAATTTTGATTTGCATTTTTTTTTTTCCTGCTAATGCGGTTATTTTAATTCTGATAACCTTTTGACCAGTCGCCTGTTCTTGGCTTTGTCGTCGTCCCGAATTCGATCTCCTTTTCGCCTAAATTGGCTTAGAAATCAACTCTCAGATAAAAAGCTGCCCGATAACTGCGAATTGGGCATCCACCAGGGACGAGAGTCATCGGAGTGTGAAGGACAAGACGTTTCCTTAGTGTCCATGCACTGAAATGAGACACTACCAAGTTCATGAATAGGAAAAAAAGGGCAGTGCACGGAGCCCGCCATGTAAAGGAACGACCCCGTCCGTGTTACTGTCTTTATGGGATCTTTTCACCCCCAACCCTAGGAGATAATTTCATAACAGAGCTTTAAGAAAAAAAAAAAATAGAATGGTAAAAAAAAAGCGCTTAACTCCGTGAGATCAATTAGCTTTCCATGCTATGAGAATTGTGATTAGTGACAACGCGGGGTTATTTATGAGTCTGCGGTCTGCTCGGGACGGATGAGACAAGCCATGTAGAATTTACTCTTGAGGAAATGATGGAGCAAATTCCCTCAGCTAATCCTCTTGTACAGCATGATAGATTTCTAGCAAGACACACAAATCCCTTTTATAACCCATGGCAAAATACAATTTTAGCACAGGGACGTATTCCAAGGTTTGGGGGTAGATAAAAGGGAGGTGGGGATGCTGCAGGTCCCTGGTTTATCGCTTTAGACTATTTTCAGCACGAACAGACGATGCCGCCCAAATGAAAGCGAGGAAATCTAGACGTTTCATGGGATAAATTAATAATCATAGAGGAAATATAGATGAGTGAGGGGCAGAGAGGGCATAGAAGAGCGAGACCCCCATTGTGGCGGCAGATATTTCCATTAAGGATAAAAAGGGCTGGAGGCGATTTTCCTCCTTTATGAAGTTTTGTCCTGCTCCGGTTCTCAGCCCCCCAATAGAAGACCTCATAAGACCACCCACGGCTGTGACACAACTATCCGTGGTCACCAGATCTGCCCCTATATTTTGTACACTATAGTCGAGGGTCGTCTTCCACTTGAGGAGCTGAAGTTTTCAAAGAACAGACATTGGGATTCACTGTCCACCAAGTTTGTACAATCTGGACCATTCAGGTCGTTGTTCTGTCTGATGAGAGCGAGAAGAGTTTTGTTTGTTCAGGAGAAATAGATTTTAGTTGTTCTAGGAGTGGAGTCAGAAATTGATCCCAATCCAGCAGTTGAGCGTGAGCAGCGGATCTGGTTGCTTGGATGAGCGAGTGTAGCACATACGTGCCAGACTGTCTGGAGGATTCGGTTGGGTCAACGGACAGTCATCCGCATATTGTCCTACAGAGTATTCATTGTATTCACATACCAATAATCCATCATAGGTATTACTCATATAATAGTCAGGAAAGTCATCATGGGAACTGCAGTCACATCACATTATAAGTCTGAGATTCTGTATGAAATGGAAAATGAGCGGAAAGCAAATCATTAATAAGGCTAGAGGCAACCAAATAAATCGTTGGGTCCCAAACAGAGATTTAGAATGGGCTCCACTAAGAGCTCCAAGCACTTTAGTCAAATGTCCACTGTGCTGTTTTTTTCTCCCTGAAATTCAGTTTGGATTATATCCTAAGTCATGTGACAAGGCTCGTTAAAGGGTCGACATTGACTGTTAGGATTGCTACTTCCCTCTGCTTTGCTCTGACGAGGGGCAGTACCCCGAAACACAGTGTCTGCAAATTGAGATTCTGGTTTAGCTATTATCCTAAGTCATGTGACAAGGCTCGGTAAAGGGTGGACATTGACTGTTAGGATTGCTACTTCCCATAGGTGGCACTAGAGTTCTAGCCCTCTTCCTCTCTGAAGAGACAATTTGCACAGTGCTGAATAATAAAATATCTGTAATGGGGTGCTTCTTTTTTTCTGACATGAAAAATGATTAAAAAAAGTCTGACTGTTTGTTGTCATCACTAGGCGGAGCTCACTACACAAAATTGGAGCCATGTAAATCTGTATGAAGCGAGCTCCCCTAGTGGTGACTGTATAAATCTGTATGTATTGAGCTCCCCTAGTGGTGACTGTATAAATCTGTATGTAGTGAGCTCCCCTAGTGGTGACTGTATAAATCTGTATGTAGTGAGCTCCCCTAGTGGTGGCTGTAAAAATCTGTATGTAGTGAGCTCCCCTAGTGGTGACTGTATAAATCTGTATGTAGTGGGCTCCTTCTAGTGGTGGCTGTATAAATCTGTATGTAGTGAGCTCCCCTAGTGGTGACTGTATAAATGTGTAGGTAGTGAGCTCCCTCTAGTGGTGACTGTATAAATGTGTAGGTAGTGAGCTCCCCCTAGTGGTCACTGTATAAATATGTAGGTAGTGAGCTCCCCTAGTGGTGGCTGTAAAAATCTGTATGTAGTGAGCTCCCTCTAGTGGTATCTGTAGTATAAATCTGTACGTAGTGAGCTCCCTCTAGTGGCGTCTGTAGTATAAATCTGTATGTAGTGAGCTTCTAGTGGTGACTGTATAAATCTGTATGTAGTGAGCTCCATCTTGTGGTGTCTGTATAAATCTGTATGTAGTGAGCTCCCCTAGTGGTGTCTGTAGTATAAATATGTATGTAGTGAGCTCCCTCTAGTGGTGTCTGTAGTATAAATCTGTATGTAGCGAGCTTCTAGTGGTGACTGTATAAATCTGTATGTAGTGAGCTCCCTCTAGTGGTGTCTGTAGTATAAATCTGTATGTAGTGAGCTCCCCTAGTGGTGTCTGTAGTATAAATATGTATGTAGTGAGCTCCCTCTAGTGGTGTCTGTAGTATAAATCTGTATGTAGCGAGCTCCCTCTAGTGGTGTCTGTAGTATAAATCTGTACGTAGTGAGCTCCCTCTAGTGGTGACTGTAGTATAAATCTGTATGTAGTGAGCTCCCTCTAGTGGTGTCTGTATAAATCTGTATGTAGTGAGCTCCCCTAGTGGTGTCTGTAGTATAAATCTGTATGTAGTGAGCTCCCCCTAGAGGTAGCTGTATAAATCTGCATGCAGTGACAATTTTTTTTTTATTATTATTATTATACATTTTTATAGCGCCATTAATTCCATGGCGCTTTACATGTGAATACGAGGCAAATCTAGACAAATACATTAAACATGAGCAGATAACAGGCACACGGGTACATAAGGAGGGAGGACCCTGCCTGCGAGGGCTCACAGTCTGCAGGGGATGGGTGATAAAACACTAGGAGAGGGTAGGGCAGGTTGCGCGGCGGTTCAGTAACTTCAGGATCACTGCAGGCTGTAGGCTTGTTGGAAGAGGTGGGTCTTCAGGTTCTTTTTGAAGGTTTCTATGGTAGGCGAGAGTCTGATCTGTTGGGGTAGAGAGTTCCAGAGTATGGGGCAAGCACGGGACATAATGAAGATTACCGCAATTCATTGGCAGCTCACAATGAACTAAGCGTGGGAACAGCTGGTAGTGACTGGCGGTAATCTTTATGACGACGTTACAGCGTGACACCGAAGCTGCACCCCAATCTCAGCTCAGCGTCTACTGGATGACAGAGTAAACGGTCGCATTGTGCCACTGCTCAGCAAGGCATCCAGATGAAGCAGAGATGGATTACAGCATGGGACATATTTTTATAGCAATACATTGGAAAATGAGGGTGGAATGTGTATTTCAATTTAAAGGACTTTATTCTGGCTGTGTCTTTTTTTACAATATGACTGTGGGAATAGTAATGGGGGCGTCTTATGGACGAGTCTCCATTACTAACCCCTGGGCTTGATGTTAGTTGATAATACAAAGCTGACATCAACCCTATTACCCCACTTACCACTGCACCAGGTCAAGTGGGAAGAGCACGGCTAAGCCCCAGATTTGGCGCATCTTATGGATGCGCCATTTCAGGGGCAGCTGAGGTTATTAGCCTGGGGCGGGGGCCAATATCCATGGCCCCTCCCTGGCTTTTAGGCTAAGTGCACACGTTGCAGAACTGCCGCGGAAATCAGTGTATCAGTGAATGAGACATTTTGCGGCCCGTGCCAATAGAAAAAACGGACGTCTGCGGGCTTTTCACACTGTCCATGTGAAAAACCGGACATACCCACCACCATTGAATACAATGGGGGTTTGTGTCTGTATTTGCGGTCCTTAAAAAATGGACCACATACAGACATGAAAAACGGATGTCTGGAGGGGCCTAAAGCTGTATGCAGTGGGCTCCGTCTAGTGATTGCCCCAATGAAAGCATCTCACAATACAGAATTTAAATACATTGCACTGTGCAAGCACAATACACGAAAACTATGGAATTTTAAATATTAGTAAGACCCTAGATTTAAACATTAAAAGAACTGCACTGCATATATCATTGTAAAACCCACAGGGCAACGATATGGAAGCATGAACTACACAGAAATAAGCTTCTGCGTCCACTTCCAGCATCGCTGAAATATGAAGAGCTGGTGGGGAATAGGCCTCACCGGAGACCTGACTCACACCCCGGACCTGACCTGAATGATCACATCTAACAACCTCCTTCTTGATCTCTCAGAAACCTGCAGAGCGTCCATGATAAGCTTTGATCATCGTAAACTCTTGAGACCAGACCTAGCTACAATGCCCAAATACAAGTGCCCCGTTACAAAGAGGGTCCACAGTGGCCAAAGGAGGCTACTTTAATTATGAACCGCGGTGAGCCAATCCATTCCTGCCTGGCGGGCTTCGTGTTTCAGGAGTAGTCATTATTTTAAATTAGTTCTTCACGGCCACAGGCTTTTACCATGTGAGGAGTCTCCAGTAACCAGCCTTATTAATTGGGTAACCTGACGTCCTGCGTGATACCAAGTATATACAGTACATTCACAAGTCGCGAACTTGGTGAAAATAGAAGGTGCTCATGTGGAAATCTGACGTTGGACATTGAAGTCTGTTCACACCTGGCTAGTGGTGAACCTTGATCGTATTCAAAGGGCAATCTAAAATCTATTCGTCAAACACATCAACCTCTAATGGGCCCAGTATACTCAAAAATAGTCCTCTTTTGGCCAATACGTGTCCACATACCATTTTTCCTGATGATCGGGATCGTGTCACTGGCCTAAAGTCGTGAATTCATAAACCGTCACAGATGTCCGTTTAGATCACATTATTCACACTTGTATTTCACCGTTTCTGACTTATTTGCGATGCCGGATTTCAGCCACATGGCTTAGTCCGGCATTGCGTGCCATTTTCCGACCTTACTGGCCGGGTGCAGATTCGACACCTGTGTTCTGTTATCACACGGTTTTGGCAGGAGATGTCCTGAAGGAATAAAGAAGGCAAGACTCCGGATTGTGGAAAAATTAGCACCGCTGTGGAAATCTGGAAGCCGATGTTTGAAAAGATTAATCCAGAAATTCAGAGTAGATTCTATGAACCGTCGTTAACACGAAGCTTCATCCAGCCCAGGAAATTTTTTTTTCCATCATAATTATAAAATCTGTGGTTTTATTTTAAAAGATTCCTAATGAGCAAACTTTCACCTGGCAAATGGGAGGATGAATTCACCAGATGACCTAATGGCGCCAGTATAGATTAAGACGTAAAAATGTGAGCTTTTCAGATCACATTTGGATGAGACTCTTCCCTGTGACTTGGACTCTGCACCAGTCCCATTGGGGCAAAATGGTCCAGAAAACTGTCACAGGTAGCGGCTTTACACAGAGGCATGAATGTGGCTAGTTAGGCTTACATCGGATTTTGGCTATTAATTGAAGGTGGCATGTCTTTCCCAAAGAACGCCTCGTAGTCCTATAGTAGAGTATACAGTTGTGTGAAAAAGTGTTTGCCCCCTTCCTGATTTCCTATTCTTTTACATGTTTATCACAATTAGATGTTTCAGATCACCGAACAAATGTAAATATTAGACAAAGATAACACAAGTAATCATAAAATGCAGTTTTTAAATGAAGGTCATTTTTATTAAGGGAAAAAGAAATCCAAACCTACAGTGTCCTGTGTAAAGACATGATTGCCTCCTAAACCTAATAACTCGTTTGTGATAACTGACAATGAGTCTTTTACAACGCTCTAGAAGAATTTTGGCCACTTATCTTTGCAGAATTGTTATAATTCAGCCACAATGGAGGGTTTCCAAGCATGAATCGCCTTTTAAAGGTTATACAACCGCATCTCAAATTGGACCAAGGTTAGGACTTTGACTAGGCCACTCCAAAGTCTTAATTTTGTTTTTCTTTAGCCATTCAGAGGTGGACTTGCTGGTGTGTTCTGGGTCATTATCCTGCTGCATAACCCAAGTGCACTTCAGACTGAGATAACGAACAGATGGCCGGACATTCTCCTTCAGGATTTTTTAGTAGAAAGCAGAATTTATAGTTCCATTTACTACAGAAAGTCCCAGACTATCACACTACCACCACCATTATTTTATTGTTGGTATGATGTGCCTTTTTGAAATGCTGTGTTACTTCTACGCCAGATGTAATGGGACATACACCATTCAAAAAGTTAAACTTTTGTCTTGTCCGTCCACAGAGTATTCTCCCAAAAGTCTTGGGATAATCAAGATGTTTTCTGGCATAGCTGAGACAAGTCTTTGTGTTCTGATTGCTCAGCAGTGGTTTCTGTCTTGGAACTCTGCCATGCCGGCCATTTTTGCTCAGTCTCTTTCTTATGGTGGAGTCATGACCATTGACCTTAACTGAGGCAAGTGAGGTCTGTGGATGTTGTTATGGGGTCTTTTGTGACCTCTTGTATGAGTCGACTCTGCGCTCTTGGGGTAATTTTGGCTGACCACACCTGAGAAGGCTCCCCACTATTCCATGTTTTCGCCATTTGTGGATAATGGCTGTCAATGTGGATCACTGGAGTCCCAAAGCTTTAGGAATGAATTTATAACCTTTTCCAGACTAATAGATCTCAATTACTTTGTTTCTCATTTGTTCCAGAATTTATTTGGATCTCAGCATGATATTTAGCTTTTGAGGATCTTTTGTTCTACTCCACTTTGTCAGGCGGGTCCTATTTATGTGATTTCTTGATTGAGAACAGGTGTGTCAGTAATCAGGCCTTGGTGTAGCTAGGGAATGTGAACTCAGCATCCCAATAATATGATTAAACCACAGTTAATTTATGTTTTAACGGGGGCGGCAGTCACTTTTTCACACAGGGCCCTGTAGGTTTGGACTTACCGTACTTTTCCGTTAATAATAACGACCTTCATTTATAAACTGCATTACTCATTAGTAACTTTAGTGTTCTAATCACTGCCTCTAGAAGCTGAGAAAATGAAGTTTAATCAATAAGTTGTTATTTAGGATGCACCCTGGATGTGTCCAAGAGGCTCAGAGAGGTGTTTCACCTTCTGGTTTTGCATGTTCTGCCTTCCTTATTTTATGTAGATTTTTTTTATGGATTTACAGGTCCTTCTCAAAAAATTAGCATATAGTGTTAAATTTCATTATTTACCATAATGTAATGATTACAATTAAACTTTCATATATTATAGATTCATTATCCACCAACTGAAATTTGTCAGGTCTTTTATTGTTTTAATACTGATGATTTTGGCATACAACTCCTGATAACCCAAAAAACCTGTCTCAATAAATTAGCATATTTCACCCATCCAATCAAATAAAAGTGTTTTTTAATAACAAACAAAAAAAACAACAAATAATAATGTTCAGTTATGCACTCAATACTTGGTCGGGAATCCTTTGGCAGAAATGACTGCTTCAATGCGGCGTGGCATGGAGGCAATCAGCCTGTGACACTGCTGAGATGTTATGGAGGCCCAGGATGCTTCAATAGCGGCCTTAAGCTCATCCAGAGTGTTGGGTCTTGTGTCTCTCAACTTTCTCTTCACAATATCCCACAGATTCTCTATGGGGTTCAGGTCAGGAGAGTTGGCAGGCCAATTGAGCACAGTAATACCATGGTCAGTAAACCATTTACCAGTGGTTTTGGCACTGTGAGCAGGTGCCAGGTCGTGCTGAAAAATGAAATCTTCATCTCCATAAAGCATTTCAGCCGATGGAAGCATGAAGTGCTCCAAAATCTCCTGATAGCTAGCTGCATTGACCCTGCCCTTGATGAAACACAGTGGACCAACACCAGCAGCTGACATGGCACCCCACACCATCACTGACTGTGGGTACTTGACACTGGACTTCAGGCATTTTGGCATTTCCTTCTCCCCAGTCTTCTTCCAGACTCTGGCACCTTGATTTCCGAATGACATGCAAAATTTGCTTTCATCAGAAAAAAGTACTTGGGACCACTTAGCAACAGTCCAGTGCTGCTTCTCTGTAGCTCAAAAGTGGTTTTACCTGGGGAATGCGGCACCTGTAGCCCATTTCCTGCACACGCCTGTGCACGGTGGCTCTGGATGTTTCCACACCAGACTCAGTCCACTGCTTCCTCAGGTTCCCCAAGGTCTGGAATCGGTCCTTCTCCACAATCTTCCTCAGGGTCCGGTCTCCTCTTCTCGTTGTACAGCGTTTTCTGCCACATTGTTTCCTTCCAACAGACTTACCATTGAGGTGCCTTGATACAGCACTCTGGGAACAGCCTATTTGTTGAGAAATTTCTTTCTGGGTCTTACCCTCTTGCTTGAGGGTGTCAATGATGGCCTTCTTGACATCTGTCAGGTCGCTAGTCTTACCCATGATGGGGGTTTTGAGTAATGAACCAGGCAGGGAGTTTATAAAAGCCTCAGGTATCTTTTGCATGTGTTTAGAGTTAATTAGTTGATTCAGAAGATTAGGGTAATAGGTCGTTTAGAGAACCTTTTCTTGATATGCTAATTTATTGAGACAGGTTTTTTGGGTTATCAGGAGTTGTATGCCAAAATCATCAGTATTAAAACAATAAAAGACCTGACAAATTTCAGTTGGTGGATAATGAATCTATAATATATGAAAGTTTAATTGTAATCATTACATTATGGTAAATATTGAAATTTAACACTATATGCTAATTTTTTGAGAAGGACCTGTATATAAAATTGACTGTGGAAATTCCAGGTACTGGCGTACACTCGCCAATGTTATTCAACAGAGATATGGGATAATGGAGAGCAGTAGTAAAATACAAAGTAATGGAATGAGATCGGCGTGAATCTGCTCACTCCGAACGTCGCAAAAAATAACAAAAAAAAGTGAAAGATACAGCCATATCCATCTGATGTAAGGAGGTTCAGTTGGGCCCGTAACCCTCTGTAAGGAGTTGTACGCGGTCATTAATGTGTTGACTATTTTATGACCAAGCTCAATAGATCTTCTTTCCAGCATGACCATCTTGTCTTTACTTTCCGCACTTCAGGGTACGGTGGTATTTCCATTTCACTTACCACCAAGATGTCAGATAAAGCATCTACGGATCTGCCGTAAATGCTGCTCCTGGGTTAAAGCACCAATTGTAAGTGAAAGGAAATGACTGCCCCGTCAGACCCACCTTCCCCTATTGAAGTGCACATAAAACAAAAATAATAAAAGAAAAAAAAAAAGTAATTGACTTTTTTTTTTAATAAACGTTTTAATGCAGTAACTTTATTGCCAATCAAATTTGACAGAGCTCATTAAAGCGTTGTAAGCCAAGATCCTGGATATGGAGGCGGATTCTGGCAGCGCTTTAAAAGCGCTCCTTTATAGAAAGCATTAACTCGCTTTGGGCCTTGAGTTCGAAATGAAAGTCATGTCCATAAAAAGTGGAAGAAGTTGCTTTTATTTCAGTGCGGTGTAAGTCAGGACTGGGTTCACTGTGTTAAAATGAAACGAGAGCGAGGTTTACGGCGCTCACTAATAAATACTCTGCGGACGTAGAAAACATGTTCCCACTTTATGAAACGCCGAATACCATTTTGGGGAGCGAATTACATTAGCAATAATTGTGCCTGTTAAGGGTTTTATTTTCCTTTTTTTTTGGCAGCGGATCTCGCGGTATTGTGTTTAATGGCAGGCGCAGCGCCGAGAGATGCGAGATATGGAAGTCCCGTGTTGCTGTGTGACGCGAGGGCAACATCTCAGGGTCGGGTCCTGCTGCACCTAATGCCGAAATTGTGATGACAGCTGCCAGTGTGACGTGGCCGACGACTGGACCCAAAACTAATGCAACGTTACAAAACACACGTTTGATAAGGGGCGCACATCTGCATTTCCAGATATTTACATTGGAAACATATCAGCGCGTAGTTTGCGACGTAAAGGGTGAAATGAACTCCTGCCATGCTCCAAAAATGCACCTTTATTCCGCGGCTTTAAACAGCTTCATCTGCGCAAGCAAAAATTGAAAGTTTTTGCAGCAAAGTTCTTGGTTATACAACAAAAACCATGATCCAACCGCCACATCTCTGAATGAACTCTATGACTACGTACAGAAAAGATGGGTCAGAAAAAACGAAGGACGGTAAAGATTTATTATCACAGACATCAGTGCAGAACTCGGGCTCCATCAGGAGTAAAGGAAACAAAATGTTGCCGAATGTGAACATTTACCTGTAGTTGGCAGATAAGGGGCATCTCTTATATAGCGACATTATCGATTCATCTGCCCCCCAGGTGAAGGCTACAGTAAAGTGATTTATGAGGTCCCCGGAGAAAGCGGTTACATACATATATAAAGGCAGGGACTTGGCCTGGTGGCACTGCGATGCTCAGGGCGGCTGAGCCCATAGACATGTAAGAAGTGTCCTCGGCTACTTTGTTAATTTCATGGCGTTTAATCACATCAATGTTGACAGTTGATGCAGGAAGAGAAGCGAACGCTTGTGCTACGGAGAGCTGCAGATCATACAGCTAATGTAGGAAATCCAATGTCGTGTAAGAGAATCTTGGGGGAAAAAACACCAAACATGACACACGTGACAGCAGGAACAGAAACGGAGACTCCAGGATCGATGTGGACCCGACAGATCTGGAGAATTATCCAAATTACTTTTCCAAAAATAAGGAATGATGGACGTAGGGAAGGGATGAGAGAGCGGCACAATCATTAGATGCACCACATTTATTATAGAGTATACCTGGGACTTCAATGATGTAATCCCTATCCGTAGGATAGATCATCAGCATCACATCAGTGGGGGTCCGACACCCGGCAGCCTCACTGATCAGCTAATCGCCGGAGCCACCGAGCACTGGACGTGCTGCACCCGCTCTTCCCTTCGCTTCTATGACAGAGTACCAGTCAGTCTGCAATTTATTAATGGGGTGTCAGGACCTGGACCACAACCAGTCATGCATGTGTACCAATATGTCCAGGGTGCCGTGCCATTAGGCCATGGGCACCATTTTCTACACCACTAAGTTGAAATTTTGCTTTAAAAATTGTGGAAAGAATTGAATTCCAAGAATCACAAAACTCAAGATAGAAGTCGTCTGAACACGCCGATTTCAGAGGGATCGCCCGACCGTCTCTCCTGATAGATGACGTTGGGGGGCATAGTGTTGACAGGTTGGACTTCAATCGCCCAATTCTTTTAATCAGCGGGGAGACATCAGCAGACATAATTCTGGCAGTGGCTCTTGTAGTGGGGCGCAAGTATTTCTGTGTACAGGCGAGTTCGAGTGAAAGCTGCCGGACCACTGATCGTTGGGATTGGGATGACACCCATCTAAGGGGACATGAAGACCCTTTAATGAAACGTGGCATGTAACCACAAAATTGTTTTGCCTACAAATGGTCTCCCTATTATTTCTGGTGGGTGTAGAAGGTTCACCCCTTATGTATATAGCCAGTTTAAGTCCAGATATTTTTGCACTTTTCATGTCTCTATCTCGGAGTATATATCATTAGGACTGGAACTGGTCCAATATTGTCCAGAAGAGGATTCACCTCCCAGTTGTCTTTAGACAACTGAAGCTTGAAAAAGCATTACAGATAAAGAGCGGCCATTGGGGCCGTACGCTCTCCCTGTATGCAGATACCAGGCTCATTTTCATCCACTTTGCATATTAGAAGTCACAGGATGTTTGGGTTCCTGGGAAAGACATTAGATCGATGTAGATGAATCACAGAAGCGCTGATAATGCAGAATTCTCACATCAGAGATACGACCAGTGAATGTAAATGTATCGGCGTCTTCATTGTGTCTTACAATGAACTCTGATCCGATCTTAATCATAAAGATGGTGTCGGACAAGGAGCCCGCACAGGAAGCTTATTCTAATCGTTCCTTCCAAAATTTACTCTACAGTTCTAATCATTTCCGACAAGTAATAAAAGGAAATGCCGGCGATAAATGAAGATTCTGCGTTGCGCCAACATCTAGGAAATCGGCTTGTTTTAGGGGTTGGCAGATGTGTCACATATTTCATCTTATTTAATGCACAAAATGAAATCCATATTGGACATCTGCATTATAAAATGCCACACCGCAAATTATAGGTCAATATTTGTGCAACTTGTGGATAAGATTTCTGAGACTCTTAGAACAAGGACTCCCTACCCCAACCCTATTAACGTAGATACCTTAAAATGTGTTTTCCAAAACAGCCATTTCCTTTATCTATATACCCCATTTATACTTTCCCAATGGGAGGCACGATGGACTCGGAGGCTCTGTTTTCGCCAGGGGTGGACAGTGTGGAAATTTAATAGACAGATGATCTCGTCCTATCAAAGCAAGAATTATAATATAGCCCTCAAAGGTAAATGACCATTGCTGGTGGATTGCAAGTAAAATGAGGTTTTGTACCGTGCAGAGTGTCACGTGGAGCAGAAGATCTCAGGAGTTTCCTGTAAACTTCTTAGTTGATGGAAGTCGACGCTCCAGGGATTATTCCATGCACCTAAGAAGAAAAACAGGACAGCAGTCTGTGCATCGGTGTCTGCGGTGACTACATGGAATGAAGGCAAATGCAAAAATAAAGTTACCCTGGTTGCACAGAGACATTTGCTTGCCATCTAATAGGTGATATGAACATTGGATGATGTCGGTGATAACACCTACGGCATGTCTAGTGTCACAGTGTTCTGCGCAGGTAGACTTCTGGCCGCTGATTGACGCTGGTTTACATCAGCTGATGAGACTATATGAGGACAGGCCATTGCTAATACTATTTATTGATCTGTGCCTTTCAGTTTGCACAATGTCGGCAGCACATCCACGTCCTAAGTGACGACTCTTATTAGGCGATATAAAGCGTATGATCGGCCATTGGATTATTGCTGCCATGTTTACATGGGTCATAGATAGGGGACGAGAGTACCTATTAATACTCATTCGCCCACTTATCAACCCATGTCGCAGAGTCGCTACATCCAGGTAAAAGGATGAAGGAGGAAGACAATGTCGCCCCCTTTCCCCCTATCAGGGGTACCACTAGAATGGCTTGGCTCTGGTGGTTGGAGGAGACTGACCGCGTCTTCATTGTGTCTTACAATGAACGCAGATCCGATTTTAATCGTACAGGTGGTGTCGGACAAGGAGCTCGCACAGGAAGATTATGCTAATCGTTCCTTCCTAGTTTTACTCTTCAGCTCTAATAATTTCCAACAAGTAATAATAGGAAACGCCAGCAAGAAATGAAGACTCTGCGTTGCGCCTAAATGAAGGATAGCGGCTTGTTATAGAGTTTGCAGATGTGTCACAAATTTCATCTTATTTATTGAAGCAGACTGAAATCCATATTGGACGTTTGCATTATAAAATGCCATGCTGCAAGTCAATTTTTGTACAACTTATGGATAAGATTTCTTTGACTCTTACCCCATCCCTATTAAGTTGGATATCTGAAAATGTTTTCCAAAACAGCCATTTCCTTTACCCATATACCCCATCTACACTTTCCCAATGGGAGGCACGATGGACTTGGAGGCCCAGTTTTCGGCAGGGGTGGACAGTGTGGAAATTTAAGAGATTATCTTGTCCTACTTCTTTTGTTTGCATTTATTGCACCATGAAATAAAATAAAATAAAGATGAGAGGTCTGTGGTGCACCTTGAAAAAGCTCACGCGAAACGCGCGTCGGTGGCAGAGTGTTGTGTGGTCTGGTCTGAGTGGCAGTATGGGTAAGCACTTTGGGACGAGGGGTTAAGCATTTGGAAACATGGTATTTACCGGGATTGATGGCATTGGTTTCCGTATATATTGATGTTTAAACTCCTATACCCCTATATTTTGAACTTATAAGCTTTATTCAATACCCCTGTTCCGTTTCAGCTGGGACACATATACCACCACATACCTGATCCCTTGCTGTTTTTGTGTCGCTCTTATTTACTTGTGTACATTACTATTATCATTTTTTTATGCTTTTGTACTGATCATGTATTCTATTAAAGCTATACTCTTAATTATTTGTGGACTTAGTACTCCATTTTTTTCTTGATATCTTGGTTGTATTGAGGAGTGTCCTATTTTGTGTGCTGTCCACTTGATGATTGGGTTATTTGTTACTGACTACAAATGGTTCTTTTGATGGTCTATATGTAAACCATTAGACATTGTAGCATTAATAGTCAGATTTACAGATATGGTTCTGCCATCTGTGATTGCCCCAAACAAGTGCAGACCGGCAGCGGCCACAAGCTCGCTCCTCAATGTCCAAATCCCTCACCGCTCCTCAAAAAAACACCAAATGTTAGCACATCAATAAAAACCAAGAACATTTCCAGAACCATGAGTACTCATTATGACCACATGAAAAGTTTCCACAAACAGCTGAATGCCAGTCACAGCCGTGGCCCGAGCGGAGAGACCTTGGCAGTCATTTCAATGCGCGGTGCTTGCAGTCGCCTTTTCTGGCAGGGTCCCGGTGGAGCTCATTCTGAGCTTATTTTCTGCACAGGCCTCTAAAGGTGAAGACTTGAAGACTGAAGCCACAGCAAACTCCTTGGTTGCCAGGAGCTGAATGAGGTCAGTGCATCTCGCCTGGTGTCAGGAGGTTTGCGCACGGTATAGAGAGGCTCATGATGCAGACGTTTGGCTTTATGTGATCCCTCCCAGGTGTAAGCAAAGCTGCTGACACCAGCAATGTAACAACATACTGTCAACACACGTTACAAATCATCATCCCCTGGCAAAGGCAACACATTCATCTCTACACCCCACAGAAATAGGAACCTTCAGCAGCACCAAAATCTGACGCATCAAAGGTTACTAATCGTTAGTGCCGAATTTACACCGGATTATCGAGATTACAGACAGACAAGACTGAGGGAAGAGGCGCCAATTATGTGCTGCAATAAGTATGAGCGGAATTTGCAATGAATGAATGTGGACCATCCATACTGCCCCGATCACAAAGAAATCCTGGCCCAAACACATCCCTACAGAATTACTGCAATATTCTGCGGTGATTCCAAATGATATATGCTGATTCACGACTATCACCGACGCGCTGCGCAGGGCATGGTACATTACGCGGCTCCCCCAAAATTCACCTCTACATCCAGCCGGCCTCCCGGGATCACCCCCAGAATCACCTCTACATTCAGCCACGCTCCCGGGATCACCCCCAGAATCACCTCTACATTCAGCCACGCTCCCGGGATCACCCCCAGAATCACCTCTACATCCAGCCACGTTCCCCGGGATCACCCCCAGAATCACCTCTACATCCAGCCACGCTCCCCGGGATCACCCCCAGAATCACCTCTACATCCAGCCACGCTCCCGGGATCACCCTCAGAATCACCTCTACATCCAGCCACGCTCCCGGGATCACCCCCAGAATCACCTCTACATCCAGCCACGCTCCCGGGATCACCCTCAGAATCACCTCTACATCCAGCCGGCCTCCCGGGATCACCCCCAGAATCACCTCTACATTCAGCCACGCTCCCGGGATCACCCCCAGAATCACCTCTACATTCAGCCACGCTCCCGGGATCACCCCCAGAATCACCTCTACATCCAGCCACGTTCCCCGGGATCACCCCCAGAATCACCTCTACATCCAGCCACGCTCCCCGGGATCACCCCCAGAATCACCTCTACATCCAGCCACGCTCCCGGGATCACCCTCAGAATCACCTCTACATCCAGCCACGCTCCCGGGATCACCCCCAGAATCACCTCTACATCCAGCCACGCTCCCGGGATCACCCCCAGAATCACCTCTACATCCAGCCACGCTCCCGGGATCACCCCCAGAATCACCTCTACATCCAGCCACGCTCCCGGGATCACCCCCAGAATCACCTCTACATCCAGCCACGCTCCCGGGATCACCCCCAGAATCACCTCTACATTCAGCCACGCTCCCGGGATCACCCCCAGAATCACCTCTACATTCAGCCACGCTCCCGGGATCACCCCCAGAATCACCTCTACATCCAGCCACGTTCACCGGGATCACCCCCAGAATCACCTCTACATCCAGCCACGCTCCCCGGGATCACCCCCAGAATCACCTCTACATCCAGCCACGCTCCCGGGATCACCCTCAGAATCACCTCTACATCCAGCCACGCTCCCGGGATCACCCCCAGAATCACCTCTACATCCAGCCACGCTCCCGGGATCACCCCCAGAATCACCTCTACATCCAGCCACGCTCCCGGGATCACCCCCAGAATCACCTCTACATCCAGCCACGCTCCCGGGATCACCCCCAGAATCACCTCTACATCCAGCCACGCTCCCGGGATCACCCCCAGAATCACCTCTACGTTCAGCCACGCTCCCGGGATCACCCCCAGAATCACCTCTACATTCAGCCACGCTCCCGGGATCACCCCCAGAATCACCTCTACATCCAGCCACGTTCCCCGGGATCACCCCCAGAATCACCTCTACATCCAGCCACGCTCCCCGGGATCACCCCCAGAATCACCTCTACATCCAGCCACGCTCCCGGGATCACCCTCAGAATCACCTCTACATCCAGCCACGCTCCCGGGATCACCCCCAGAATCACCTCTACATCCAGCCACGCTCCCGGGATCACCCCCAGAATCACCTCTACATCCAGCCACGCTGCCGGGATCACCCCCAGAATCACCTCTACATCCAGCCACGCTCCCGGGATCACCCCTAGAATCACCTCTACATCCAGCCACACTCCCGGGATCACCTCTACATTCAGCCATGCTCCCGGGATCACCCCCAGAATTACCACTATGTCCAGCTACGCTCCCGGGATTACCTTCCAAGATTCACCTCTACATCCAGCCGGCCTCCCGGGATCACCCCCAGAATCCCCTCTACATTCAGCCACGCTCCCGGGATCACCCCCAGAATCACCTCTACATTCAGCCACGCTCCCGGGATCACCCCCAGAATTACCACTACGTTCAGCCGCGCTCCCGGGATTACCCCCCAAGATTCACCTCTACATCCAGCCAGCCTCCCGGGATCACCCCCAGAATCACCTCTACATCCAGCCACGCTCCCGGGATCACCCCCAGAATCACCTCTATATCCAGCCACGCTCCCGGGATCACCCCCAGAATCACCTCTACGTCCAGCCGCGCTCCCCGAATCACCCCCAGAATCACCTCTACATCCAGCCACGCTCCCGGGATCACCCCTAGAATCACCTCTACATCCAGCCACGCTCCCGGGATCACCTCTACATCCAGCCACGCTCCCGGGATCACCCCTAGAATCAACTCTACATTCAGCCATGCTCCCAGAATCACTTCTACATACAGGCGTACTTTCAGGATCAACCCCACATACTACACAGGTGTCTCTTTAAGAGTAATGGTCTTCCTACTTTTCTCCGCCTGTATTACATGTGTAATAAAAACTTACAATAATGCTCCTGTGTAGCATGTCTACGCAAGGAAAAGCGGGGGCGGCCCGTCGCCTCTCCACAAGAAGTGGTCCTTCTTTTACATAAATTATTCTCACCTTTGTTACCTCTATCCCTATTCACTACTGTCCCTCTTTTGGAACAGAGCAATAGATTTGCATGAATAAATTGTCATTTTTATCAAATCTATTTCTTGCTCCTTACTATATATTAATTCACATTCTGAACATCATTCAGCGATTTGTACTGGTCATGTGTGAAGAAGGAACATGCCTGTGAATCCTGTGCCAATAGCCTTTCCTAACTCCTTCATGCACACGCTCAATTCGTACATGTGTGAATTCTGAGAGAGACGAATATCCCGTTACCACACCCTTTTGTCCCCGCTCCAGACCCCTCTCTATCTTCCAGACATATCTGGCAGTGGATAATGCCAGAGAACCAATGATTGGGCATGTTGAAATTCAATATATCTCACCTCCTTTTTCACCAGTGTATGAGCTAAATGAACATCTGCAGAACATCCTATGGTTAAACAATCTCCCCAGAAGCAACGTGTTCGGGCAGTAAGTAATGTGAATGGTCTCCTACCCTGCTCTCTGAAGACAATGATATATGAGTGCTGACCTGGTGTATATAGCGTGAGATAGCGCTACCTGAGTGTGTTGGAGGATACTCGCTTGGCAACGGGATTAAAGCACTCAGGAACGGTTTCTCACAAAAACAATCTATTTGGTTTATTTTGCACTCATACACCACACCACGAACAGTTCATTATATACACCCACAGAACATTATAACCACTGACAGTCTGTTCCAATGGCAGATACTTCTCTGCCGGTAACCCCCTTTATCTGAAGTTACCTTACAGGAGCTCCGGCTCCACACACACAGTCCTGTCAGTCCTGGTTCCCAGGGAAGCTGCCTAACTGGGATCACCGTCCTTGTGACTAGGGCACCTTAGATAGTCCAGACCCGCAGAAGGAACAATAGGTTCCCCAACACAGTAGCCGTTCCAGGCTATCCAGATACGGCCTCTCCATGTGCTATTCAGGAAGTCCAGTCCCAGGCACTTCCAACACACAGGCCTTCAGTCCATAGACTCACCAGGTGCTTCCAGGAATCCAGTCCACTCCAGGACATTCCAACACACAGGCCATCCAGGACTTTACACACGGACCATTCCGGTCCATACACTCTCTGACCATGTGACCCAAACCCTGGTCACATTATGTAGCTGTAACCACCCCCCAGGTGGGAGGTGTGTGTGGTTAGTCAGTCCCGCCCAGCTCTCCAACTAACTCTGTAAGCCTCCCCTTAAACTAAACAAATACTTGTGGAACTACAGATCCCAGAACAATAATACTGGCTTACAGCGCAGACTCCCTCTGCGACACATACCAGCCATTTACAAACATGCCGGACCCCGTTTCACAAACGCAGTTACGCCTCCATGTGTATCCTCAGGAGCCCACACAGCGCCCCCTGGCTGCATCATGGGCCACTGCATCACAATAGCAAAAGCTGAAAACTGACCATGTCAGTGCGCAAAGGTACATCACTGCAGATACAAGGATTCCCATTACAACATGTATTTAAGATCGCTCTCATTTACAAAGAATAACAATGATGCTGCAGTAATAAGAATTTGCTCAGAATATTCCAGTCTAAGAAGCACTGGAATCTCGGGGATTTCTATGGACCGTCAATAATATCAGGCAGCATAGATTGCACTGCCCCATAGTAAGTAGTCAGGTGTTTCCCACCCTGAAATAGGAAGGATTCATCCCAGTGTCATTAGTTGCATCTCGGCGCCTGCGGTCTACAGATCCAGGTGTGCTTCTAGATGTAGCATCCACTTTAATAGAGAACCGTGCTGATTCATTGCAGCAAACGGGCCCAGAGGCTCCAGAGCGGCCGCTCACAACAGCCATCAGCCAACATTTCCCCCAACGCCTAATTAACAGCCGGGCTGACAGTGCTTCATCTCCATGGGAGGCCGCGGCTATGGCCTGGAAACATAGTGAAAGAGACAGAGCGGGCGTCTCTTAGGGAAAGCAACGCCATTCCCAATACTCCTATGTGCCTGCGCGCGGAAGGAGGGAGGATTTATTAGAGTATACATTTGCACAACCGCAAAAAGCTCTCAGCAGTTTCCCCACCCCTCGGAAATGCTTAAAATATACTACAAAATAATGATTCCTTAGAAACTCCGGGAGGTGGAGAATATATCCAAGGCCTCCACGCAGAACAGTGAGGGGAAATCAGAAATCCAAAAGTAAGGCATCTAAATGTGGGACCGACCTCCAGAACAGAGTCCAGAGGCTGGAAAATGGCCCAATCCCCAGCAGCACCAGGTACGTGTGTCTGAACACATTTATGGCAGCTGCAGGGACGATCTGCCCAGCTATAAAAATAGAAGCCATTTCCAGGTAATGGATCCAAGATGAACACATTGCTAATGGCAGAAAAGAGCATTCTGCTGTAATTCTGTTCTAGCATCACATGTAGAGGGAATCTGAGCACCCGGCGGGGGGTGATGGCCCATACACAATGGGGGCAGAATTGCTGCAGAAAATCGCCAAAACGTATCCAAAACCGCACCGTAGGAACGTAGAATAACGTTAAAAACTTTAATACGTTAGTTTCATAACACCTGGGTACAAGTCGGCTTGGGATCACAATAGTCTTGTTTTTTTTGGATTTCGTCACTATATTTCCGTTTAATTATTTTTTGTTCTTTTTTCTCTCCTTTGTGTATAATTAGCAATCGAACCTGTCTGGACCTTCTACTTCTCACAAGTGAAGGTTTGTTACACTTGTACACAGTAGACCATCTTCTACACAATTCGTTAAGACTTCGCCCTCTTTTTTTTTTTTTACGCCAGAAAAAAATGGCAAAACACGCCTTCCTGAATCGTCCCACTGTGTCCTGATGGTTTGCTACAATGTATCAGGGCTGACAAGAGCCATCGGAGACAAGGCTGCACAGGTGAGATACAATTATAGAGCTGTACTCGAAAATGGATGAAAACGGTGTGTGCTTCACTAGTAAAAAAAAAGGAACCAGTTTTACATTCAATTTAGATCAGCTTTCCATGGACTCATAGAAAGGGACCGAATGGGGACTCGTCTGCGAATATACAGTATGATGAAAGCAGGACCTGCTGTAATTCTCTAAACAGATAATCCATGTGGGAAAATCGCAGGTTTTATACTTTAGGAGGTTTCAAGTGCTGCTCTGAAGCTCATCTGACCACTGTATCGCACCAACCTCCTCCGATGGTGCAGAGGCAAAGCTACTACTGCCAGCAACACAGGGGCGCTCAGTCATGACCGGAGGTGCGACCTTGCCAAGCAGGAAGCAAAGAGGAAGAAGAGCGGTGCGCTCCTGAAGAAAGAAAACACAACAACCCAGAAGTAGAGAGGAAGAAGAGCGGTGCGCTCCTGAAGAAAGGAAACACAACAACCCGGAAGCAGAGAGGAAGAAGAGCGGTGCGCTCCTGAAGAAAGAAAGCACAACAACCCAGAAGCAGAGAGGAAGAAGAGCGGTGCGCTCCTGAAGAAAGGAAACACAACAACCCAGAAGCAGAGAGGAAGAAGAGCAGTGCGCTCCTGAAGAAAGGAAACACAACAACCCAGAAGCAGAGAGGAAGAAGAGCGGTGCGCTCCTGAAGAAAGGAAACACAACAACCCGGAAGCAGAGAGGAAGAAGAGCGGTGCGCTCCTGAAGAAAGGAAACACAACAACCCGGAAGCAGAGAGGAAGAAGAGCGGTGCGCTCCTGAAGAAAGAAAGCACAACAACCCAGAAGCAGAGAGGAAGAAGAGCGGTGCGCTCCTGAAGAAAGGAAACACAACAACCCAGAAGCAGAGAGGAAGAAGAGCGGTGCGCTCCTGAAGAAAGGAAACACAACAACCCAGAAGCAGAGAGGAAGAAGAGCGGTGCGCTCCTGAAGAAAAAACACAACAACCCAGAAGCAGAGAGGAAGAAGAGCGGTGCGCTCCTGAAGAAAGAAAACACAACAACCCGGAAGCAGAGAGGAAGAAGAGCGGTGCGCTCCTGAAGAAAGAAAGCACAACAACCCAGAAGCAGAGAGGAAGAAGAGCGGTGCGCTCCTGAAGAAAGGAAACACAACAACCCAGAAGCAGAGAGGAAGAAGAGCGGTGCGCTCCTGAAGAAAGGAAACACAACAACCCAGAAGCAGAGAGGAAGAAGAGCGGTGCGCTCCTGAAGAAAAAACACAACAACCCAGAAGCAGAGAGGAAGAAGAGCGGTGCGCTCCTGAAGAAAGAAAACACAACAACCCGGAAGCAGAGAGGAAGAAGAGCGGTGCGCTCCTGAAGAAAAAACACAACAACCCTCTAAGCCTTCTCTACATACAACTGGACGCCCTACTATGGTGGCTTCACATGCAGCTTGTCCAGCCAGGATTTTCATGCAGACTGATGTTATCTGCAAGTCAACAAATAAAAAAAAATTGGTGTTTATTGCACTTAATATTTGTTTGTTATTCTATTTGTGTATGGATATTCTGGGGCTTATCTTTTCACATGATATAGCTTTTTTTATGCACTTTCCTATAGGCTTCTCTATATAGAAAAAATATATATATATTTTACTGAAAGCTTTACAATCATGGCTTCTTTTTGCAAACCAATAAAAACTTAACAAAAAAAAAAGCATGAAAGACGCCTCAAGTAGATTCCCACAAGTGAACAAGATTTACAGCCCGATCTGCACAAGAGATCGGTAAGCGGCAGCATGATCGTGGCTTCACAACGTAGATTATTTTCAGACTATACAGATTATAAATGAACTAAAAATGAGTAAATTGTTACATTAAGATGTCGTACAACAGAACCGTGTTAATGAGAGGCAGGGGTCCCTTTAATGCACCCATAACACGCCGACATTCTCTGTAGTTTTATGGAGAATCATCGGCCAAGTCCACATTTCTATTTGGGATCAGTTTGTATCTGAACAAGTTGAAACTAAAAAGGATCAAACAGATAAAAAAAAAAGCTCATTTGTAACAGACCTGCCAAATGGATCTGCTTAAAGTGAAATTTTAGTGCCGTCTGGTGTCTTTTTTTTTTCCCTTTTCTTTACTAGAATGGTCTTTTAAAACAGATCCGTTATGCAGAAAGCATAATTAATGACCATAAAGATCCATTTCCCATTAGCTTTAATGTAAAAGAAAAAAATATATAATAAAAAATAATTTTGGACTAGATTCTTACATTTTTTGGTGCAATTTAAAAGTTGAAATAAAATTTAGCTTTTTTTAATCGGCTCCAGACCATGTTTACAAAAGTAGGCAAAGCTGGGGTCGGACGGGGCGTGAGAGCGCGCCCCTGACCAACTCCTGATAATTTACACCACTGGTGGTGTACATTGCGGCAGAAATGTATTCCTGTCCCTGACTGGAGTAATATATCCGGTAGGTGAAGGATGCACTAATTTCATTACAAAGTGCACACACCTTAATGAATTTGGTGAATCTTTCAGCAGCGCACAGTTCATCAAAACAAGTCTGAAAAACACCAGTCTTGATGACTCGGGGCCTTGTGCCCATTCAGTGTGAAATCCGACTGAAGGTAGTGAGTTTTTTTTTGTCTCTTAAAAAAAATGTAGAGGATGGAATGGATGCAAGCTTAAAACATTTTTCCAAGAAGATAAGTCTCCTCATCACTCTGACGTGCCAGGCCTGGCTCGTCACTCTCCACAAGGAGAAACGTTACCCCTTAGACCACAGTTCAGAGACTCAAACCTAGCCAAATCAGATCTCATACTTTGCACTTATGAGGGGTAGTACCCCAAAACATTGTGTCTGCAAACTGAGATTGTGGTTTGCCTTTTATCCCAAGTCCAATATTGCAAGGCTCGTTAAAGGGTCGATAATTACTTTTAGGGTCGCTGCTTCCAATAGGAGATGGTAGAGTTCTACTCCTCTGTGAAGAGACAATTTGCATATTTAAATTTCCCAGAGCAGGATGCATGGCTTATAAGTCTCCTCACTCTGACATGCCAGGCTTGGCTTACCACAAGGAGAAGCATTATCCCTTAAACCCCTGGGGGGGGGGGAGGGGGGGAAAGCTTCAATTGAAAGAGTCCTGTAACTGAACATTTTATTTACATATTTTTGAGTCTCAAAAGGATCAGAAAAGCGTAAATGTGAACGCAGCCCGACATGGCGATCAGTCCGGCGGCCCCCCAGAGCTGAATTTCCCACATGTCGGACCTCACATGGCCCCTTGGCTTTTAAGGCTATACATTAACCCTGTTTCATATTCGCCATGTGCATTTCCTGGCCGTCTGGTTACAGAGGCTCATAAACCGGAGCGCACGTTGCGCCCCATGACGGAGAATAAATCCATGCTGACGGCAGCTCGATAGAGCAGCGCACTGTAACAGCCTGTGACATTCAGAGTCATATTTACAGCTCTTCTGAGCGTTAGATGAATGGAGCAGGCGTGGACAGCACCCGCACATGGCAGGAGATGCCCATTCTGCTTGGGCACATTGGCTGCTGCCAGCCCCGAGGATGAAATCTGACAGCTAGGAACAAGCAGCGGGACGGCCGCACAAGGCCGATAAATAAGAGAAAGTTAAAGCGCCCTGAAGTGGTGAGCGCCACACTGTTAGGCCTCGGGCAGATGAGAGGCAGAGACGGAGGAAACGCGCTGCCCGCCAGCTCTCAAACAGTGGGATTAATAACGCATCAATTTTAATGCAGCGGCCTTTTTTTTCTGCTTCACAAACAGCAAAGTGAATGTTTGAGCATCTCGGCGGGGGGCTAATGAGCAGTCTGATTACTTATTCAGATTTCTGCACGCAGACATGTTCCGTCCTGGAGAGGGGGATGGAGGAGACTTCACTCATAATGCCATGGAAATTAAGGCGAGAACACCGGTATAGGAGATTACAGGAGGAAATGGATATTACGCCGTCTCCTTTGTCCTTATAATTCATGCAGGAGATTCTCATTGCATTAAAGAATTGCATGAAAGACCTGGAGAATGTCAGACTTCACGATATACACAGCCATGAGGCGGGAGGATAGGAGCAGAGGACCCATCGGGGCGATTTACCACCGCCATGTATACGTATGGCCATGTGCATGACAATAGGGATGCTAAAAGGGACAGTGCACGCTTCATCTATTACACTGTGCTGCCCCCTGCTGGACGCCGTCCACATCTGTGTCATATCTGTCCATACAAGGGGGGCGCTCAGACTATTACACGGATATGAAAGGCATTTAACCCCTTCATGAACTAGGCGCTTGTCCTTTACTATATCCTACCAGTATGGGTGCATACACACATTGTGGATATGTTCATACACCTCAATACAGTGAGTGCGTTATTACTGTTGGTAGAGCAGGGCTAAACGATCAATAATAATAAAAAATAATAATAATCTTAATTTTTATATAGCGCTAACATATTCCGCAGCGCTTTACAGCTTTGCACACATTATTATAACTGTCCCCGATGGGGCTCATAATCTAGAATCCTTCAGTATGTCTTTGGAATGTGGGAGGAAACCGGAGTACCCGGAGGAAACCCACACACAAACATAAGAACATATAAACTCTTTGCAGATGTTGTCCTGGGTGGGATTAGAACCCAGGACCCCAGCGCTGCAAGGCTGCAGTGCTAACCACTGAGCCACCGTGCTGCCCCTATAAAAGCCAATATACGTGTGCAGTATATTCCTGTAATCACCAAACATGGCGGTTTTATTATGTCGTCCACATGTTCTTGGAGGAGGACCACAAAATAATCGGGAATGAAAAAGTAAGGATGCCGATGGCTGAGAGCTTTTCCTTCTGACCCCTTCCCCATACACATGCACGCTTAGTTCTGCTGACCGTACATGTGATCTCAACAGGGAGAGGGGAATAATTTGTGTCAAGACCCCTCTGTCTTCCTACACATCCATCTATTATCCTTTGGGTAACTCTGTCCCCACCTCCAGACCCCTCTGTCCTCCTACACATTCATCTATTATCCTTTGGGTAACTCTGTCCCCACCTCCAGACCCCTCTGTCCTCCTACAAATCCATCTATTATCCATTCGGTAGCTCTGTCCCTACCTCCAGACCCTTCTGTCATCCTACACATCCATCTATTATCCTTTGGGTAACTCTGTCCCCACCTCCAGACCCCTCTGTCATCCTACACACCCATCTATTATCCTTTGGGTAACTCTGTCCCCACCTCCAGACCCCTCTGTCCTCCTACACATCATCTATTATCCTTTGGGTAGCTCTGTCCCCACCTCCAGACCCCTCTGTCCTCCTACACATCCATCTATTATCCTTTGGGTAACTCTGTCCCCACCTCCAGACCCCTCTGTCCTCCTACACATCCATTTATTATCCTTTGGGTAGCTCTGTCCCCACCTCCAGACCCCTCTGTCCTCCTACACATCATCTATTATCCTTTGGGTAGCTCTGTCCCCACCTCCAGACCCCTCTGTCCTCCTACACATCCATCTATTATCCTTTGGGTAACTCTGTCCCCACCTCCAGACCCCTCTGTCCTCCTACACATCCATTTATTATCCTTTGGGTAGCTCTGTCCCCACCTCCAGACCCCTCTGTCATCCTACACATCCATCTATTATCCTTTGGGTAACTCTGTCCCCACCTCCAGACCCCTCTGTCCTCCTACACATCATCTATTATCCTTTGGGTAGCTCTGTCCCCACCTCCAGACCCCTCTGTCATCCTTCACACCCATCTATTATCCTTTGGGTATCTCTGTCCCCACCTCCAGACCCCTCTGTCATCCTACACACCCATCTATTATCCTTTGGGTAACTCTGTCCCCACCTCCAGACCCCTCTGTCCTCCTACACATCCATCTATTATCCTTAGGGTAGCTCTGCCTCCCCGTCTTCCAAAATCCCTGAATACATTTCTGATAACCTCTGTATTATTGGGCTCCCCTGCACCACTGAAACCCCAGGGCCCTTGTGTTCACTTCCAGTACTCCCAGACCCATCCAGACATATGTCTTCCTACACACTCCTCCATTATCTGCTGGGTGACGCTGTCCTCCTACATGCCCCTCTATTATCCTCTGGGTAACTCTGTCCCCACTTCCAGACCCCACAGTCCCCCTTCACACCCCTCTATTATCCTCTGGGCAAATCTGTCCCCACCTCCAGACCCCTCAGTCCTCCTACATGCCCCTCTATTATCCTCTGGGTAACTCTGTCCCCACCTCCAGACCCCTCAGTCCTCCTACACGCCCCTCTATTATCCTTTGGGTAACTCTGTCCCCACCTCCAGACCCCTCTGTCCTCCTACACGCCCCTCTATAATCCTCTGGGTAACTCTGTCCCCACCTCCAGACCCCTCAGTCCCCCTTCACACCCCTCTATTATCCTCTGGGCAACTCTGTACCCATCTGCAGATCCTGTCAGGAGTCAGGACAATCTGGTGCACATTAGATAGTTGGCAGCTCCTGCACCTTTATGGTTAAGACCAGCGATACAAGCATTGATAATTATGTAACACATTTTTATTTTTTGTTCCTGGGTCCAGAGTGTGTTTTCCTAACCCGTTATGCCTAAAACAAATAGAAAATAGTTTTTGTTCCACAAAAACCTTTGCCTCTGATCAGGACAATGAAGACTACTCAGTATTGAAGACGAATGGAGAATTTTCCCGAAAACAGATACAGGAAAGATATAGATCTCGGTACCGTGTTAGCCAGTAGATAGAAAAATATTTAGAATTGAGAGTCCTCAGTGGTTGATACCTTTTAATGGCGAACTGAAAAGATGGTAACAAATTGCAGCTTTCGAGACTACACAGGTCTCTTCATCAGGCAAAGACTTAAAAACTTAAAAGGCATAAACCACTGAGGACTCAATTCTAAATATTTTCCCGAAAACAGACAAATTCCAAAATGTCATTGTCCTGATCACAGAAGCAAAGTTTTTGTGGAACAACTATTTTCTATTTGTTTTAGGCTACTTTCACACTAGTCCGTCGGTACGGGCCGTCGCAAACCGTCGGCCCGACGTACCGACGGACAGTGTGATTGATTAGCACAACGTGGGCAGCGGATGCAGTTTTACAATGCATCCGCTGCCCATTGTGAGTTCCGGGGAGGATGGGACAGAGTTCCGGCCGCGCATGCGCGGTCGAAAATGGCAGACCCGACACACAAAAAAAGTTACATGGAACGTTTTTTGTGCGTCGTGGCCGCCAAAAACATGACGCATCCGTCGCACGACGGATCCGACGTGTGGCAATACGTCGCAATGTGTCGTTAATGCAAGTCTATGGAGAAAAAACGCATCCTGCGGGCAACTTTGCAGGATCCGTTTTTTCTCCAAAACGACGCATTGCGACGTCCGTCACACGACGCTAGTGTGAAAGTAGCCTTAGGCATAACGGGTTAGAAAAACATACTTTGGACCCAGGAACAAAAAATAAATAAAAATTTGTTACAGTGTAATTTCCTTTTTTTTTTTTTTACACGAAAATACGAAATTTTTCTGGCCTGTGGTCCTAAAATCAAAATTTGTGCTGAATGTAGTCATTTTTCCACAATATTTAAACATACCGTAAGCAGTTGAAATATTACACTTGGAAGCCAGGAACAACAATTGTGTTACATAGAAGATGCTCTAAGAACTGTGACTGCAAATATAAATTAGGTGACAGACCATCGCTAAATCATTGTGATAGCTGTAAGATTGTGTTGGGGGACGCTCGCTTAGCAACGGGATTCAGTCACACAGGCACGTTTTTTCACACACAACAGTCCATGCGGTTTATTATAGCATCATAAACCGGGTTATGCACAGTTCGTTATAAATTTCATAGAACACAACAGGCACCAACCGGTGACATTAAGTTGCAGCTTTGACTCAGATATTTCATATACAGCCTTAACTCACAGTTCAGACACTACACCCGCCAGCCCTCCTTGACTAGTTCCCGGGGTGTCCGTGCGCTGTATCAATGTCCGTGTCATATAGCACACACGACATTGGTTCGCCATCTCTAAACACGCTGGACCTCACTTCATCCAGTTACCGTGGGACACCACACAGTTCATCACTATCCATGGAACACAACAAGCACAAACAGTCTGTTCCACTGGCAGATACATCTCTGCCGTTATGATAGCCCCCCTTCCCGGGTGTTACCTTTCTGGAGCTCCTGCTCCACACGCTGACCTCCTGCCAGTCCTCTCTCTCTCAGGGAAGCTGCCTTACGGGGTTCACCAACTTGCCTGGCAGGCACATATAAGTTAGTCCAGAGCCACCGAAGGTCGGTAGCTTCCCCGACAAAGACCGTCCAGGTCCACGGTCTCTCAGGTGCTCCAGGAAGTCTCCACTCACAGGAGCTTCCAACACAGACCGTCCAGGACCACAGTCTCACTGTGCGCTATTCAGGACGTCCATCCCACCTGGGACCGTCCAATACACTGGCATGTGCTCTTCAGGATTCCTACTCCCAGGACATCCAACACAGGTTGTGCTCTTCAGGAAGCCTACTCCCAGGACTTCCAACACAGGCTACTCAGTGCGCTATTCAGGACGTCCGTCCCGACCAGGGACTGTCCAACACACAGGTATATGACCTGTCTGGGTGCTATTCAGGACGTTTGTCCAACACCCCAGGCCACCAGGTCCAAAGCCCCTTCCAGCATAGATCATTCAGGTCCACACTCAGAAATCATGTGACCCACACCCTTTTCACAATATGAAGCTGTAACCACTCCCACAGGTGGGAGTGTGTGTGTGTGTGTGTGTGTGTGTGGCTAGTTCGACCCGCTCATCTCTCATAACTAGCCCAGTAAGTCTCCCTTCACAACTATACAAACAACACAATTTACTTGTAGGACTATAGGTCCCAGAACAACAACATTACTTCAGACTTACCGCGCAGACTCCCTCTGCGACACATATCGGCCACTTACAATTCTGCCAGTCGCTGTTTCACCACCATTATAACCACAAATACGCCTCCATGCATATCCCGAGGAGCACACACAGCGCTCCCTAGCTGCCATAGGGGTTACTGCATCACATAACGTATAGAAAGTTAATGTCATATAGACTAAAGGAATAAATGGCAGACTAATACATAAGGGAAGATAAAATCCCATGGAGTTGGCATAAGAATGGCTTCCTCTGAGTCTTTCCTGCCTCCGTCCAGTGCGGCTTTACTGTAGCGCTCACTCTTTGTTGTTCGCGGCAGTTGCGCTTTGGTTGTGGCCTCATTGTACATCCTCTATTCAGCCTCTCTGGCCGCATCTCTGGGACATCTCCAGCGCTCGCCATTAGGCTTCATTACTGATATCCGGTCAGAGCAGGTAGATGCACATAATCATGTTTACTATTTCCTACATTACTACATTGTAGCGGTCACTGAATGCTGCCCATTGTCATCCCAGTGCCGACTCCGCACGCAGCATAGCTGAAAGCGTGCAAAATAAAGAAGCATGACCTCCGCATAATACAGATGTCCCCCAACACTAAAAGCAAAGAAGTCCGGAAACTAGTACTGCCGTCACCTCCGCTGCAGAGAAAAGCGAATTATAAGAAACTGATGACACCTCTGGACTCGGACCCTCTAAAGCCCGGCGAAGTAGATGTAGCCACCACCATACTGCTGCCTGTAGTGGAAGACGTGCCAGTGTACCAACAACGTGTGACTATTCATGCCCACTGTGGACACATTGTTAGGCCACCTACGTATGTCTCGTTACATATAGCAGAATTAATTTTTTTTTTCTTTCATTCTACAAAAATACACAAAATATGGAATCCGTTCGAGCTTCCCCCATGTACAATAGTATAAAGGAGGCACAGCTTCTAGAAGAGAATATCTCAACACGTACACCACCCGGTGGAGCCTGTACGGTAGGATTATTAGCAGCGCATCATACTAATCAGTTTCTGATCTTTATATGGTTGATGTAATTTCCACAAACTTGGCGTAAATTAATAGAACAAGAGACTATAAGAAAAATGTGCTTCTTTCTCCACTTAGGAGCCACTTCTTTTCACTTTCCTGGCCTTCAGAAATCATTCCATCTTGCTGAAAAAAAAATGGATCGCTGTCTCACAGAGGAATTAGATTAATGCTGACTAATGAAAACTATGAAAACGGGAGATTAAAAAAAAGAGAGAGAGAGGCAAAAAATACACAGAACGTGCAGCTGCTTTCTAGTTAGTGTCTGATCTCACCTGAGTGCTGGATTCACAGTTTTACTGCTCAAAAGCATTGTAAATTGTTTTCCATATTACTGCTTTCTAGTAAGCATTTCTTACCAAACAGTTAGATTCACAGCTACACTGCTACTATAAACTGACCTTCATACTGATGGTTTTTGGAATCTCATCTAACCTGGAGCTGGAGTCACAGTTATACTGCTCAGTATGCGAGACATCATAGCAGCTAGTCTTTGGCCCGTAGCTCAGACAGTTGAAAATTAGAAAGTCTGCAGAGTGAAAAAAAGGCAGCACATAACTCATATAAATGGCCAGAAATACGGTTATGCCTTATGTACATACGAGAGTGAAAACATTTGGGGATCCCTATTTCCCTATATAGCAGTGATCATATATAATAAGCCAACATTAAAAAGGATTGTTCAGTTCACTGATTGCACAAGGCTCTTGCACAAAAATTCTCAATTATTGAGTTACGTCCCACTGTGGGCCCCCTGGAGATCAGAGGCTGCCAACAGTCACGACCTGAAAACCATCCTTATATATGTAAGAATAGCGTAACAAGTAGTGCTCGGCACGCTGCCAGGTGACAGGTGGTGGGGTTTGCTGCATGTCACTTTACCAGTAGTTTCTGTAGGGTTAATGCTGTTCTTTGTTGCCAAAAACCGAAGGCGTTCCAAAAGGAGCTCCCAATATTAATTCAAAGGGGGGTTGTCCATCAGATACCTGTTCTTCTGCTGCCACACCTCATTATAGTCCACCAGGTGTAGAATAATGGTCTAGAACATTCCTGGGAGCCCCTTCCTAGCAGGGACGGACTGCATCCAATCTGTCAATCCTACATATGATTGAGCTCAGTCATTATCAGATTTCACAGTCCATCTGAGGGACAGAATTGGTGCATTTTCATAGCTCTCTATTTCACAGATCCATAAAATAAAATAAAAACTACAGTAGGTGAAACCGTAGGGTTAACAAGTGAATGCATAGTTTGACAAAATCTCTACCAAGCAAAACATGAGGGGTGCGTCTGCCAGGAGACTCGTCCTCATCCACTGATTGGGCTTAATTAATCAGCTGGGTCCTAATTATTTCCTCTAAGTTGTATCTGAAAGGAAACTCCTGATTGTGATCGTCTGATGAAGGCAGTCTGGGCAGGTGAACCCACAACGCATAATAATAACGATGTCTGCTTCTTGGTGTTCGGTAAATACGTGGACAGAACCGAGACATGAGAATCGACATCATCTCTGCCTAATAACGGAGATTGCCAGGCATTAATCTTCTGTTTATTACGCCTGCAGGAAAACAAGAAACTTTCCCAATTAAAATAACCCAATTATAGAAATGCTAATCGAGTTTACACTCACTTGTAGTCTAACGTAAAATTCAAGGTAAAGCATGGATATGGAGGGGATCTCCTTCGGTCAGATTGTTACTACATACGGAAAGGCTAAATTAACCATTATTTAGTGATTGTCACTTTTGTATGGCAAAGAATTTTTTTTTGTTTTTTTTGCTTGCAAAGTATTAAAATCCTAACTTTTATAATAGTTATGCATCCCTCCTTAGTACTTTGAGTGCTCAAGGGTGTACTGTGCAGAATGGTTTGTTAGTCTGCAATTAGAAATTAGGTACCGCTATTTGCCCGAATTAACTATTAATACTGGAAATTCAGGTGTTAGGCCTGGCTTAAAAGCTTATTAAAAGGAATTATGAGCACTGTTCTAATTAGTACATCCATGTGTTCTCAAAGTACTAGGGTAAGTCCAGAATATATGCTACTGATTTGGTCCAAAACCTCTACATTATGCCGCTGCTGTAGTTCTTGAATTAATACATTTGTACATTATTTTGCCCCAAAACAGCTATTTCACCAGAAAAAAAAAACAAGTAGCCATTATAATCATAATTACCACTGTAAAGAGCAGGCCGGAGCGAGCCGTCCCCTCCCCCCCAGACGGCATACGTGCAGACCGTCATGACAGGGGTTTGGAGAAGGATATAGGGGGTGGTGGGGTCACGTTTTAGGGGAGGGGGTAGTATGCATTAGGGGGGGTTTATAGGGCAATGATGGGGTGGGGTTGGCCAGTTCCAGCTCTGGATGCCAATTATGAGATCCCGCCAGCCCGCCCTGGTTTTTTCCGTTTCTCGTTTGGAGGGTTTTTTCTGGGGCTAAGTTGCTCTGTGTCATGGTGGCTAGTGGCGGTGGGAGGGGTCCTTGGAATTTGGTACTAAATTGGCCTGGGGGATCCGTCGGGATACGGATTCTTCAGTTGGTGTAAAGTTTGGTTTCGGGTCTGGTGGTTTGGGGGAATCTTGGCATAGGTGGGCCGGATTCCCAGGTGTTAAGTGGACAATGGTAACCCTTTGGGGTATTTTGGTGCTCCCAAGCCAGGTGGTAGCGGCTGGGAGTAAATTATGGTCTGGTTTCTGTCCACTCTATATATTATGGTTTACCACCAGTTTGGAGCTTCAAGGACCTCCCCACGTTACTTTACCGTTATGTTTTGTATGTTTATAATAAAGGCCACGGTGGCCAATTATCATCCAAGTTTTGAATCATGTCTTTATTGGGGATGGGGTCTATTCGGGAATTTGGAGAGGGGGCCTAAAGATAGGAGAATCCTACTGCGCTATCGAACAATACCAATGTCAAGACCTCACACTTTCCTGAGAAAATAATGTGCCCTTTTAGTCATTAAAGGTGTTTTCCAGTAATGTGCAGAGCCTTTTTATAGATCCATCTTGTCTGCACTTTATTTATTAATAATGATTAGCCCCAGTGGCCCATATGCATGGTGCAGCCATATGTCACGTGAATGCACTTTTTGCATCTGATGTCAGATTTGGATGGCGTCTGGACACAACTGTCTGTTCTCCTTCTCTCCTACTGAGCATGCACGGAGCAGCTTTCTCAATGTTCAGTATATGTACTGAGAAAACTGTTTAGCACGTGGTTAGTCGGAGAGGAGAGTCCAGCCTGGACAGAAGAGGTCATTGCTGACATTGTGTTCAAGGTGTCTTCAACCCCCCTTCCTCCCGTTTCCTATTGCAAGGTATGAAAGCAATTTTGCAAAATTCCACTTATTTAATTAAGATTGAGGAGACATGAGGGTCAGTGGGTGCTTTTGTCCGCTTTAGAAAGACTGCACAGGCTAGAACTCATCCCACTGAACATCCGTTCTCCTTCCGTGTGGGCAGAACACAAAGCACAGCGAGGTATGTGGCCAGGTGACCAGATAGTCCCAACCTGGGTTCTCCAAACAGCTTTATGGGTGCAGTGTTGGGCAGTGGAGCAGTTTTGTATTCCACCAGCTGGAACAAATGGTCCTTAGGTGGAAGTCCTGTAGAATCACACCAATGATACGAGCAGGACCCTTTTATAATTCTCAGCTCCCATTTCATGGCATTGTCCCACAGGATTGGGGGAAGATAGTCATGACTGTTCCCCTCATTGTTCGATTACACTGTATAACTGTCCTCCAAGTGATGCAGGCTAGTACGCTGCAGGGGAGCTGATGAAATCCATAATCAGCAGGCATTCCACAAATTAGCATACAAAAAGGTCATTGAACAGTCTCACGTGAAACAATGGCTCATGTCCCTTGACTTACTGAACAAAGGAATAATACGTCTGCCATAATATAGTTCACCCCCCCCCACACAAGTGGCCAGATTGATGCTGAGTTCTCACAAGGACAACTTGTCATTGTTTAAATGTTTAAGTTGTCCGTGGCAAGCAGGATACATTGCACGTGGCGTGAATGGGCGTTTCCGCTTCTGGCCTGGTGGCTTATTATACTATGCAGGTGATGGAATTGGAGGACACAATTCCCGACTCCTCTCCAGCACCACTCTATCCTGTGTAACAGAATCATCGTAGTGTGGAGTAATTTCTCTGAAATACGTGCACAACCAGAACTAATAAATCTGTGTGTCACAAAAGCTGATTTATGACCACACACGAAGATTGGATCAGCTTCACCTAATGCCGTAAGTCAAGCAAACACCACAATTCTTTGATGAAGAACCTTAATATTTCACAAATTATATTTTTTCATTAACAATTTATGAATTAGAACAGTGATCAGAGACCGACTATAAACAAGGACTGAATGTATAGGATTACCGTCGGGGTCCACACTAATCCTAGTAAGTGCTACTTTGACCTTCGTAATCTAAGCTGAAGAACCACAAAACATTTTGGGTCGAATTCATCATTTCCTATTTTTTTTCCTCAAATTAATTTTTCTTTTTTTTAACTTGTACTTGTTGATGCAAAAGACTTCAGAGTGATGCACATGGTTCCTAAATTTTATGTAAAATCCAAAATATTATTTATTTCTACCTCTGTACTTTGCACAAAATGTGACGTGTTCCACCAAATTGTTACAAAATATGCACAAAAAAAAATCCAGACTTGCATAAAATCACACCAGGAAGGGACTGGAGTACTTTTATTCCCCCAAAATTACAACTTTTTTAATAAAATACAAAAAAAAGACTTAATTGATAAATTAAAAAAAATGTAGAAAACCCAAACCTCATTTACAATGACACACATTAAAAAAAAAAACAGGCGGACATATAAAAGTGACTTTAAAAAAAGGCACAAATGAAAAACAAATAAAAAGGTGCATGTGAAAAACAGTCACAAACATTAAAAACTAGACAAAAAAAAGGCCCAAATGCATTAATTAATCGAACGCAAATCTCTGACTTAGAAATTTCTATCTTTCCGCTCTCCAGTCTCATTTTAATACTTGGTAATAAAAAACTTTGCAGGATTTTTTTAATGCATTGTAAACAAATATATATCAGGCAGAGGTTATCAACAAAAAAATAGCAAACACTTCCTCACTTAACTGGAGCACAGCAAAAGTGGCAAAACAGAGTATCAGAGAATTAACCCCTTCATGACCCAGCCTATTTTGACCTTAAAGACCTTGCCGTTTTTTGCAATTCTGACCAGTGTCCCTTTATGAGGTAATAACTCAGGAACGCTTCAACGGATCCTAGCGGTTCTGAGATTGTTTTTTCGTGACATATTGGGCTTCATGTTAGTGGTAAATTTAGGTCAATAAATTCTGCGTTTATTTGTGATAAAAACGGAAATTTGGCGAAAATTTTGAAAATTTCGCAATTTTCACATTTTGAATTTTTATTCTGTTAAACCAGAGAGATATGTGACACAAAATAGTTAATAAATAACATTTCCCACATGTTTACTTTACATCAGCACAATTTTGGAAACAAAATTTTTTTTTGTTAGGAAGTTATAAGGGTTAAAATTTGACCAGCGATTTGTCATTTTTACAACGAAATTTACAAAACCATTTTTTTTAGGGACCACCTCACATTTGAAGTCAGTTTGAGGGGTCTATATGGCTGAAAATACCCAAAAGTGACACCATTCTAAAAACTGCACCCCTCAAGGTACTCAAAACCACATTCAAGAAGTTTATTAACCCTTCAGGTGCTTCACAGCAGCAGAAGCAACATGGAAGGAAAAAATGAACATTTAACTTTTTAGTCACAAAAATTATCTTTTAGCAACAATTTTTTTATTTTCCCAATGGTAAAAGGAGAAACTGAACCACGAAAGTTGTTGTCCAATTTGTCCTGAGTACGCTGATACCTCATATGTGGGGGTAAACCACTATTTGGGCGCACGGCAGGGCTTGGAAGGGAAGGAGCGCCATTTGACTTTTTGAATCAAAAATTGGCTCCACTCTTTAGCGGACACCATGTCACGTTTGGAGAGCCCCCGTGTGCCTAAAAATTGGAGCTCCCCCACAAGTGACCCCATTTTGGAAACTAGACGCCCCAAGGAACTTATCTAGATGCATAGTGAGCACTTTGAACCCCCAGGTGCTTCAGAAATTGATCCGTAAAAATGAAAAAGTACTTTTTTTTTCACAAAAAAATTCTTTTAGCCTCAATTTTTTCATTTTCACATGGGCAACAGGATAAAATGGATCCTAAAATGTGTTGGGCAATTTCTCCTGAGTACACCAATACCTCACATGTGGGGGTAAACCACTGTTTGGGCACATGGTAAGGCTCGGAAGGGAAGGAGCGCCATTTGACTTTTTGAATGAAAAATTATTTCCATCGTTAGCGGACACCATGTCGCGTTTGGATAGCTCCTGTGTGCCTAAACATTGGCGCTCCCCCACAAGTGACCCCATTTTGGAAACTAGACGCCCCAAGGAACTTATTTAGATGCCTAGTGAGCACTTTAAACCCTCAGGTGCTTCACAAATTGATCTGTAAAAATGAAAAAGTACTTTTTTTTCACAAAAAAATTCTTTTCGCCTCAATTTTTTCATTTTCACATGGGCAGTAGGATAAAATGGATCATAAAATTTGTTGGGCAATTTCTCCCGAGTACGCCGATACCTCATATGTGGGGGTAAACCACTGTTTGGGCACACGGCAGGGCTCGGAAGGGAAGGCGCGCCATTTGACTTTTTGAATGGAAAATTAGCTCCAATTGTTAGCGGACACCATGTCGCGTTTGGAGAGCCCCTGTGTGCCTAAACATTGGAGCTCCCCCACAAGTGACCCCATTTTGGAAACTAGACCCCCCAAGGAACTTATCTAGATGCATATTGAGCACTTTAAACCCCCAGGTGCTTCACAGAAGTTTATAACGCAGAGCCATGAAAATAAAAAATAATTTTTCTTTCCTCAAAAATGATTTTTTAGCCTGGAATTTCCTATTTTGCCAAGGATAATGGGAGAAATTGGACCCCAAATATTGTTGTCCAGTTTGTCCTGAGTACGCTGATACCCCATATGTGGGGGTAAACCACTGTTTGGGCGCACGGCAGGGCTCGGAAGGGATGGCACGCCATTTGGCTTTTTAAATGGAAAATTAGCTCCAATCATTAGCGGACACCATGTCACGTTTGGAGAGCCCCTGTGTGCCTAAACATTGGAGATCCCCCAGAAATGACACCATTTTGGAAACTAGACCCCCAAAGGAATTAATCTAGATGTGTGGTGAGGACTTTGAACCCCCAAGTGCTTCACAGAAGTTTATAACGCAGAGCCATGAAAATAAAAAAAAAAAATTATTTTCTCAAAAATGATCTTTTAGCCTGCAATTTTTTATTTTCCCAAGGGTAACAGGAGAAATTTGACCCCAAAAGTTGTTGTCCAGTTTCTCCTGAGTACGCTGATACCCCATATGTGGGGGTAAATCACTGTTTGGGCACATGCCGGGGCTCGGAAGTGAAGTAGTGACGTTTTGAAATGCAGACTTTGATGGAATGCTCTGTGGGCGTCACGTTGCGTTTGCAGAGCCCCTGATGTGGCTTAACAGTAGAAACCCCCCACAAGTGACCCCATTTTGGAAACTAGACCCCCAAAGGAACTTATCTAGATGTGTGGTGAGCACTTTGAACCCCCAAGCGCTTCATAGAAGTTTATAATGCAGAGCCGTGAAAATAATAAATACGTTTTCTTTCCTCAAAAATAATTATTTAGCCCAGAATTTTTTATTTTCCCAAGGGTAACAGGAGAAATTTGACCCCAATATTTGTTGTCCAGTTTCTCCTGAGTACGGTGATACCCCATATGTGGGGGTAAACTACTGTTTGGGCACATGCCGGGGCTTGGAATTGAAGTAGTGACGTTTTGAAATGAAGACTTTGATGGAATGCTCTGCGGGCGTCACGTTGCGTTTGCAGAGCCCCTGATGTGCCTAAACAGTAGAAACCCCCCACAAGTGACCCCATTTTGGAAACTAGACCCCCAAAGGAACTTATCTAGATGTGTGGTGAGCACTTTGAACCCCCAAGTGCTTCATAGAAGTTTATAATGCAGAGCCGTGAAAATAATAAATACGTTTTCTTTCCTCAAAAATAATTATTTAGCCCAGAATTTTTTATTTTCCTAAGGGTTACAGGAGAAATTGGACCCCAAAAGTTGTTGTCCAGTTTCTCCTGAGTACGCTGATACCCCATGAGTGGGGGTAAACCACTGTTTGGGCACACGTCGGGGCTCAGAAGGGAAGTAGTGACTTTTGAAATGCAGACTTTGATGGAATGGTCTGCGGGTGTCACGTTGCGTTTGCAGAGCCCCTGGTGTGCCTGAACAGTAGAAACCCCCACAAGTGACCCCATTTTAGAAACTAGACCCCCCAAGGAACTTATCTAGATATGTGGTGAGCACTTTGAACCCCCAAGTGCTTCACAGACGTTTACAACGCAGAGCCGTGAAAATAAAAAATCATTTTTCTTTCCTCAAAAATTATGTTTTAGCAAGCATTTTTTTAGATTCACAAGGGTAACAGGAGAAATTGGACCCCAGTAATTGTTGCGCAGTTTGTCCTGAGTACACTGATACCCCATATGTGGGGGTAAACCACTGTTTGGGCACACGTCAGGGCTCGGAAGTGAGAGAGCACCATTTGACTTTTTGAATACGAGATTGGCTGGAATCAATGGTGGCGCCATGTTGCGTTTGGAGACCCCTGATGTGCCTAAACAGTGGTAACCTCTCAATTCTACCTCCAACACTAACCCCAACACACCCCTAACTCTAATCCCAACTGTAGCCATAACCCTAATCACAACCCTAACCGCAACACACCCCTAACCACAACCCTAACCCCAACACACCCCTAACCCTAACCACAACCCTAATTCCAACCCTAGCCCTAAGGCTATGTGCCCACGTTGCGGATTCGTGTGAGATATTTCCGCACCATTTTTGAAAAATCCACGGGTAAAAGGCACTGCGTTTTACCTGCGGATTTTCCACGGATTTCCAGTGTTTTTTGTGCGGATTTCACCTGCGGATTCCTATTGAGGAACAGGTGTAAAACGCTGCGGAATCCGCACAAAGAATTGACATGCTGCGGAAAATACAACGCAGCGTTTCCGCGCGGTATTTTCCACACCATGGGCACAGCGGATTTGGTTTTTCATATGTTTACATGGTACTGTAAACCTGATGGAACACTGCTGCGAATCCGCAGCCAAATCCGCACCGTGTGCACATGGCCTAATTCTAAAGGTATGTGCACACGCTGCGGAAAACGCTGCGGATCCGCAGCAGTTTCCCATGAGTTTACAGTTCAATGTAAACCTACGGGAAACAAAAATCGCTGTACACATGCTGCGGAAAAACTGCACGGAAACGCAGCGGTTTACATTCCGCAGCATGTCACTTCTTTGTGCGGATTCCGCAGCGGTTTTACAACTGCTCCAATAGAAAATCGCAGTTGTAAAACCGCAGTGAAATGCGCAGAAAAAAACGCGGTAAATCCGCCATAAATCCGCAGCGGTTTAGCACTGCGGATTTATCAAATCCGCAGCGGAAAAATCCGCAGAGGAACAGAATACGTGTGCACATACCGAAACCCTAACCCTAGCCCTAACCCTACCCCTAGCCCTAACCCTACCCCTAACCCTAACCCTACCCCTAACCCTATTCTAACATTAGTGGAAAAAAAAAATTTTCTTTATTTTTTTATTGTCCCTACCTATGGGGGTGACAAAGGGGGGGGGGTCATTTATTATTTTTTTTATTTTGATCACTGAGATATAATCTATCTCAGTGATCAAAATGCACTTTGGAACGAATCTGCCGGCCGGCAGATTCGGCGGGCGCACTGCGCATGCGTCCGCCATTTTGGAAGATGGCGGCGCCCAGGGAGAAGACGGACGGGACCCCGGCTGGATCGGTAAGTATGATGGGGTGGGGGGACCACGGGGGGGGGGGGATCGGAGCACGGGGGGGGGAATCGGAGCGCGGGAGGGGTGGAACGGAGAACGGGGGGCGTGGAACGGAGCACGGGGGGGCTGGAACGGAGCACGGGGGGGTGGAATGGAGCACCGGGGGGGGGTGGATCGGAGTGCAGGGGGGGTGATCGGAGCACGGGGGGGTGATTGGAGCACGGGGGGAGCGAACAAGAGCACGGGGGGGGAGCGGAGCACTGGACGGAGGGGAACCGGAGCAGTGTACCGGCCAGATCGGGGGGCTGGAGAGGCGATCGGTGGGGTGGGGTGGGGGCACATTAGTATTTCCAGCCATGGCCGATGATATTTCAGCATCGGCCATGGCTGGATTGTAATATTTCACCCGTTATAATAGGTGAAATATTACAAATCGCTCTGATTGGCAGTTTCACTTTCAACAGCCAATCAGAGCGATCGTAGCCACGAGGGGGTGAAGCCACCCCCCCTGGGCTAAACTACCACTCCCCCTGTCCCTACAGATCGGGTGAAATGGGAGTTAACCCTTTCACCCGGCCTGCAGGGACGCGATCTTTCCATGACGCCACATAGGCGTCATGGGTCGGAATGGCACCGACTTTCATGACGCCTACGTGGCGTCATGGGTCGGGAAGGGGTTAATGGCATGCAAAATAAAACCGCTAAAAAGGAGCAAATTCAAGTACGAATAAGTCAGAAAAGATGATCAACGGTAAATCTCGTCACGGACACCTCAGACGACGCTGCCATGGAGGTTTACAAGCTCGGACCCATCCCAACACCTTCACTTGGATTTCCAAATGGAATGATCGAAATCTTCAATATGAAGACAGACTCCTCCATACAAAAACAGACAGAGGAAGCCCCCAAGGGCACAGCCTCGGCCATTTTCTAGACTAGGGGTGTTAAAAGTTTTTCAGTCCGTGGGCCAAATTTCATAGTAACATAGTAAGGCCGAAAAAAAGACATTTGTCCTTCCAGTTCAGCCTATATTCCATCATAATAAATCCCCAGATCTACGTCCTTCTACAGAACCTAATAATTGTATGATACAATATTGTTCTGCTCCAGGAAGACATCCAGGCCTCTCTTGAACCCCTCGACTGAGTTCGCCATCACCACCTCCTCAGGCAAGCATTCCGAGTTCTGCATTAAAACTTAAAAGGTTACTCCACTCTACCATGAATCTCTGATAAGTAGAGGGTTCAATTTGTGGGACTTTGTTACTTGGAGAAAGGAAATCACCTGCTGATTTGGCAGAGAAAAGGAGTCAAGATGGCAACATACAAGTGCAGCTTTCTCCATTGAACTCCCAAATATGGAGGCCAAAGCTGCCGGTGGGCTGCTTGAGCAAAGCTTTGCAGGCCACCTCTGGCCCCACGTTGTTGTTCGGCCACCTCTGCTCTAGACATTGCTGACTTTTTTTAACAAATCAGGTCCAGTCTTCATTTCCATAACTAGAAATGTAGGAGGTGGCACAGTATTCGCAATAATCAGCTTTCTTCCCAAAGCAGCCTTCATTCCAAGTCCATCTTTTTTGGGCAGATACAAAGACACGGTAAACCTCATAGTGAATGGCTCCGTTCTGTCAGAGTTGTTTTTTGGGGGGCTTCTATTTCAAACGTAATGAGAACATAGCTTAACATACATGGAATTGCCTGGTTACATGCCGACATATGGGCTGACAACCCCCAGCATCCACGCCAGGGGTCCCCAACTCCAGGCCTCGAGGGCCGCCAACAGTGCAGGTTTTCAGGATTTCTTTAGTATTGCATCGGTGGTAATGTGATCATCTGCACAGGTGATGATTCCAACCCCTGTGCAATACTAAGGAAATCCTGAAAACCTGCACTGTTGGCGGCCCTCGAGGCCTGGAGTTGGGGACCACTGATCCACGCCCTCAATGACTAGTCTGGAGATGCCAAGTTTATAACCAGGGCGCTGACTTTTCTATGGCTTTGCAATCTCCATTGTAAAGTTACTAATCATTCTTCTTTTTTTTTTCCAGAACAATAAAAGTTTGCAATGAGCTTAAAAACAGTAAGAACTAAAAAAAAAAGCACAGTTATGGAACAGAATTTGATTAGGTGTAAAGAACTTTTTTTGGCGTCTTTAAAACAATAATGTTCAAACCACCATGAAACAAATATCATGCCGGCAATTGCTTCCTCCAGGACTTTTCGAGAATGTATTGCTGAATAAACAGAGCTGGCTTTGGCAGCGGTGGAAATGCAAGTGAGGCGTGAGCTCACTGCCCTACCGTGGATCCAGTCCTCCTGCTGTGGCACATCTGCTTAGTGCCGAGAACTGCACTTATCCCCCCAGCCTTCTCCACTTCTTAATGGCAGCAAAATATCAGACATTATGGGATGGAGAGGAAATGTTTTGTGCGAGGAAAGTTTGGAAAGTGTTCGAGTTCTATGCGGTCCTCCATGAACCGCTGCCATTTCACGTACTGCAGCTCCTCTGCTAAAGGTTCAGGCGAACATCGAAAGTGACGGCGAGAATGAAAACGTGTAACAATCAGTGTCTTCTCTTCCAAGGTTATTTATAGGGAAGGGCCCCAATCCGTGATTGATTTAAGGCATTTAAAAGACAGATGTTGGATGCCGCTAACAAAAAGTCAATCATCCCGGTAAGAGTTACACAATAAACCGGGAGCTGGATGGAAACGTACATTCTGCACATTGTTAGAAATAAGCTGCTGAAAATGAAGATCTGGACATGGGTTGTGGCTGCAGATGAAACCGTTTACCACATGGAACTGCTGCTTTATTTCAGGGCGCTTTTGGTTTAAGGAGACATTGTATTGTTTTTTTCTTTACATTGTAAGAGCAAAGCTCGGTGTAAAGAGACAAGCCAGAGGGGGCAAAGAGACAAGACAGAGGGCGCAAAGAGACAAGACAGAGGTTGCAAAGAGACAAGACAGAGGTTGCAAAGAGACAAGACAGAGGTTGCAAAGAGAAAAGACAGAGGGCGCAAAGAGACAAGACAGAGGTTGCAAAGAGACAAGACAGAGGTTGCAAAGAGAAAAGACAGAGGGCGCAAAGAGACTAGCCAAAGGGCGCAAAGTGACAAGCCAGAGGGGGCAAAGAGACAAGACAGAGGGGGCAAAGAGACAAGACAGAGGGGGCAAAGAGACAAGCCAGAGGGGGCAAAGAGACAAGACAGAGGGCGCAAAGAGACAAGACAGAGGGCGCAAAGAGACTAGCCAAAGGGCGCAAAGTGACAAGCCAGAGGGGGCAAAGAGACAAGACAGAGGGGGCAAAGAGACAAGACAGAGGGGGCAAAGAGACAAGACAGAGGGGGCAAAGAGACAAGACAGAGGGGGCAAAGAGACAAGACAGAGGGGGCAAAGAGACAAGCCAGAGGGGGCAAAGAGACTAGCCAAAGGGCGCAAAAAGACAAGCCAAAGGTTGCAAAGTGACAAGACAGAGGGCACAAAGAGACGAGCCAAAGGGGGGAAAAAGACAAGCCAGAGGGGGCAAAGAGACTAGCCAGAGGGCACAAAGAGACAAGCCAAAGGGTGCAAAGAGACAAGCCAAAGGGTGCAAAGAGACAAGCCAGAGGGGGCAAAGAGACAAGCCAGAGGGGGCAAAGAGACAAGCCAAAGGGTGCAAAGAGACAAGCCAAAGGGTGCAAAGAGACAAGCCAGAGGGGGCAAAGAGACAAGCCAAAGGGTGCAAAGACACAAGCCAAAGGGTGCAAAGAGACAAGCCAGAGGGGGCAAAGAGACAAGCCAGAGGGGGCAAAGAGACAAGCCAGAGGGGGCAAAGAGACAAGCCAGAGGGGGCAAAGAGACAAGCCAAAGGGTGCAAAGAGACAAGCCAAAGGGTGCAAAGAGACAAGCCAAAGGGTGCAAAGAGACAAGCCAGAGGGGGCAAAGAGACAAGCCAGAGGGGGCAAATAGAGAAGGAAGAGGATGCAAGGGAGGGTAGGGGCAAGATTAAAGAGGAGTCTTCACCTTCCCTCGTGCTGAAGGTAAAACACCTTCATCTTGAGAAGAAGATCCGGACCAACGTCATCATTGTTATATTACACTATACAGGTACAGGCAGTTAAGACAATATCTAGGGTACTCTGATAGTGTGAGGGGTCAAAAGTGGTCAGATACTACCTAGTATTAAAACGTACAGTCCCAAAGCAATTAGGTTCCTGGCTCTCTACATGAAGATTGCAAGCGATGATTGTCAATGTGTTGGCGATGTTAACCCAATGCTGTATGAAAGGCACAGTCAGTCACGAAAATATCAAACCTGCCTGATTTTTCATTGCAGGTTACTATTTGCATGCAACTTTGCCAAGCATTGACTTCATTGGAAGTGGTGTACGACTGAGACCCAATTCTATTTTTTACTAACGACTGGGTATTATACACCCTAAATCGCAGGCGATTAACAGCCAAAATAAAATAGTTGATAGCCAGCAAGTCACAGACAAATTGCACAACTATCATATGCAATTTCTTGCGTGACGAAAGCCAACATATAGCTCCAACCTAAAGCCAGATTCACAGGAGGGCTATATGGAACGGATATGGACTGATGCAGAGACCGGCCGCAGGTCTACTGACCAACGCTGCACAGCTTCCTACGTTAATATCGAGCTCAGGTCAGATCGGTATCAGAAGTCAAGTTTGGGTCAGAAGACCCTCGTTCTGTTCATACATTGTGGTGCGTATTCCAATCAAGAAACACCTGTGTAAATCTGGCCTCAATTAACTTTTATATCCCGATTTACCGAATAACCCGATTTACTGAAATGTTTGCATGGACCAAATGTTTTCTGTGCCTATCTCCAGAGCTGTAATGGGCCCACACATGGCAGACTAACAAAGTCCCTGGTGGCTACGGGTGCAAAACCTGCCTGCTACAAAAAGTTTCCTGCATAATGAAGATATCCAGAATATACAATAATAAAGAATAACTCCATTCAACGCTGCATGGATACAAAAGAGAAAAGCATTCCCATCTAAAACAGAGCAAAAATACCATTCATTTATCACTCTTTTTGGTCCGCTAACAATCCTATTTGGCGGTTAACGTTCTTTCGCTCAATGGCCGCCATTACAAATCTCTCTCGGGTTACAGCTTTCACTGATGTGAATAAAAATATTAAAAAATCTCACAAATTTACCATTCAGGAGTTGCAGCCTCGACGCAAGCAGGATGCCTGTCTACACTTGTGCTATACGACCGTTTCCAGGGAAACGCTGATTAAGTATTAATTTATAATAAATGCACTTTTAAGCAGAGATCTATTTGGAGCTACTGCGAAAAAAAAGGTATTATTTCCTGCAATTCACAGAATGTTAGAGTTGGAATAGACCTCCAGGGTCCTCGTGTCCAACCCCCGGCTCAATGCAGGAATCACTAAACCATCTCAGACAGATGTCTGTCCAGCCTTTGTTTGAGGACTTCAATTTAAAGGAGAACTCACCACCTCTTGTGACAGCCTATTCCACTCATTGATCACCCTCACTGTAAAAAAGCTTTTTCTAATATCTAATCTGTATCTTCTCGCTTTAAGTTTCATCCCATTGCTTCTCGTGTTTTCATGTGCAAATGAGAATAAGGATGATCCCGCTACACTGTGACAGCCATTCAGATATTTGTAGACAGCTATTAAGTCTCCTCTTGGCCTTCTTTTTTTGCACGCTTAACATTACCAAATCCTTTAACCGTTCCTCGTAGGACATACTTTGCAGTCCGCTCACCATCCTGGACGCTTTTGTCTGACCTTGCTCCAGTTTATCAATGTCTTTTTTATAATGTGGTGCCCAGAACTGTACATAGTATTCCAGATGAGGCCTGACCAAGGAGGAGTAGAGGCAAAGAATTACTTCACATGATCTAGACTCTATGCTTCTCCTAATACATCCTAGAACGGTCTTTGCCTTTTTTGCTGCTGCATCACACTGTTGACTCATGTGCAGCCTGTAATCTATTAGTATACCCAAGTCTTTTTCACACGTGCTGTTGCTTAGCTCTATTCCACCCATTCTGTAGATGTAATATTAATTTTTCTTGCCCAGATGTAGGATCATTAGATCAGAAGTAGATATAATCAGGTGAGTAATAGTTATTGGCAGCAGGGAAGGCTGGAGTCGCAGGGGATTTACTGGGTAAGTAAATCCTGGATTCCATATTTTTTTCTGCTTGTGAACAACCACTTTAAGATGACAGACATTCTAGATATGCCCAATGGCTGCATGTTGCACACTAATGAACAATGAAAGACTGCAGCTCCTGATGCTATAACCACTTTTCTGAAAAAAACTTTAATATTTTTGCTTTTTCAAATAGAGTTGCACTTTGTGCATTTGGACACATCCGGCATCTGTCATCAGTCTTTAAGTAATAATAATTTTATAATAATAATTTTATTTATATAGCGCCAACATATTCCGCAGCGCTTTACAAATTATAGAGGGGACTTGTACAGACAATAGACATTACAGCATAACAGAAATACAGTTCAAAACAGATACCAGGAGGAGTGAGGGCCCTGCTCGCAAGCTTACAAACTATGGGGAAAAGGGGAGACACGAGAGGTGGATGGTAACAATTGCTTTAATTATTTGGACCAGCTATAGTGTAAGGCTCAGGTGTTCATGTAAAGCTGCATGAACCAGTTACCTGCCTAAGTATGTAGCAGTACAGACACAGAGGGCTAATACTGCATAAAGTGTATGAGAACATGATGCGAGGAACTTTTTTTTTTTTTATTTTTTTTTTATTATAAATAGGCCACACAGGGATCGTTAGGTTAATGCATTGAGGCGGTAGGCCAGTCTGAACAAATGAGTTTTTAGGGCACGCTTAAAACTGTGGGGATTGGGGATTAATCGTATTAACCTAGGTAGTGCATTCCAAAGAATCGGCGCAGCACGTGTAAAATCTTGGAGACGGGAGTGGGAGGTTCTGATTATTGAGGATGCTAACCTGAGGTCATTAGCGGAGCGGAGGGCACGGGTAGGGTGGTAGACTGATACCAGGGAGGAGATGTAGGGTGGTGCTGAGCCATGGAGTGCTTTGTGGATGAGGGTAGTAGTTTTGTACTGGATTCTGGAGTGGATGGGTAGCCAGTGTAATGACTGGCACAGGGTAGAGGCATCGGTGTAACGGTTGGTGAGGAATATGATCCTGGCTGCAGCATTCAGGACAGATTGGAGCGGGGAGAGTTTTGCAAGAGGGAGACCGATTAGTAGAGAGTTACAATAGTCCAGACGAGAATGAATAAGTGAAACAGTCAGAGTTTTTGCAGAGTCGAAATTAAGAAAAGGGCGAATTCTAGAAATGTTTTTGAGATGCAGGTAAGAAGAGCGAGCCAGTGATCGAATGTGGGGGGTGAATGAAAGGTCAGAATCAAGGATGACCCCAAGGCAGCGGGCATGTTGCTTTGGAGTAATGGTGGAACCGCACACGGAGATGGCAATGTCAGGCAAAGGTAGGTTAGTAGAGGGAGAGAACACGAGGAGTTCAGTTTTTGACAGGTTTAGTTTCAGATAGAGGGAGGACATGATGTTAGAGACAGCGGTAAGACAATCACTGGTGTTTTCTAAAAAGGTCGGTGTGATATCGGGAGCAGAAGTGTATAATTGGGTGTCATCAGCATAGAGATGGTACTGGAAACCAAATCTACTGATTGTTTGTCCAATAGGGGCAGTATACAACGAGAAGAGTAGGGGGCCTAGGACTGATCCTTGAGGAACCCCAACAGTAAGGGGAAGGTGAGAGGAGGAGGAACCAGCAAAACATACAGTGAAGGATCGGTCAGAGAGATAGGAGGAGAACCAGGAGAGAACGGTGTCCTTGAGGCCGATGGAGCGGAGCATAGTGAGGAGGAGCTGATGATCCACAGTGTCGAATGCTGCAGAGAGATCCAAGAGAATTAGCATGGAGTAGTGACCATTAGATTTAGCTGTTAGTAGGTCATTAGAGACTTTAATGAGGGCAGTTTCAGTAGAGTGTAAAGAGCGGAAGCCAGATTGAAGTGGGTCGAGAAGAGAGTTATCTGAGAGATAGCGGGTAAGACGGGAGTGGACCAGGCGTTCGAGGAGTTTAGAGATGAAGGGAAGATTAGAGACAGGTCTATAATTAGCGGCACAGTTTTGATCGAGGGATGGTTTTTTTAAGTAATGGATGTATGATGGCATGCTTAAATGAGGAGGGAAAAATACCGGAAGTGAGGGAAAGGTTGAATATTTTTGTTAGGTGAGAGGTGATAGCCGGGGAAAGGGACTGGAGGAGATGTGACGGAATGGGGTCACTGGTGCAAGTGGTCGGGCGCGAAGATGCAAGGAGCCTGCTTACTTCTTCTTCTGTAACTGCTTCAAAGTCAGAGAGTGAACTAGATGCAGTGGGGGAGGGAGGACAGTGCATGGTATGAAGAGATTGGGAGATGATTTCCTGTCGAATGTGGTCAATTTTTTCTTTGAAGTAATTGGCCAGATCTGCCCATCATTGAAGAGCCTTTCTCGAGGGTGGCTGTGGATCTCATTGGACCTCTGTCCACTCCCAGTCGCTCCGGGAAATGCTTCATATTAACGGTAGTGGACTATGCCACTCGGTACCCAGAGGCGGTCGCTTTGTCATCCATTCGGGCTGACAAAGTGGCCACTGCCTTACTGGAGATCTTCTCCAGAGTGGGGTTTCCCCAGGAAATGCTCACCGACCGAGGGACCCAGTTCATGTCCCAGCTGATGGAGTCTCTCTGTAAGCAGATCCAGGTGCAACATCTGGTAGCCAGCCCGTATCACCCACAGACCAATGGCCTGTGTGAGCGGTTCAACGGCACCTTAAAGCAGATGCTTAAGATGTTGGTCGACTCCCACGGGAGAGATTGGGAGCGGTATCTCCCACACCTTCTATTTGCCTACCGGGAGGTTCCACAGGCCTCAACGGGGTTCTCCCCCTTTGAGCTCCTGTATGGGCGACGTGTACGGGGGCCCCTTGCTCTAGTGAAGGAAGCGTGGGAAGGAGATTTGGCCACCCCTGGAGTGTCGGCCATTGAGTATGTTGTGCGCTTCCGGGACAGAATGACGGCCCTGATGCAGCTGGTGCATGACAATATGGCCCAGGCCCAAGCTGACCAGAAGCGGTGGTACGACCAGAATGCTTGTGAGAGGACCTACCAGGTGGGTCAAAAGGTGTGGGTACTGGTCCCCGTCCCACAAAACAAGCTTCAGGCAGCCTGGGAGGGTCCATACCTCGTGCACCAGCAGCTCAACGCCGTCACCTATCTGGTCACCCTGGACCACGCCCGTGGAAGGAGGAAGGCCTTCCACGTGAACATGATGAAAGCACATCATGAGCGGGAGGCTTGTGCCCACCCAGTGTGCAACCTCCCGGAGGAAGGGGAGGTAGAAACCCTCCTGGATCTGCTTACCCAAGTCAAGGCGGGTGGATCCATCGAGGATGTGGAGGTTGGCCACCAGCTTTCGGAGGACCAACGTTCCCAGCTGGGGGTCACCCTACACCCCTTTCGGGAGCTGTTTAGCAGCCTGCCCGGAAGGACTGAGGCAGCCGTCCACGATGTGGACACCGGCAATCACCCCCCGATCCGGCGTTCAGCATATCGGGTCTCTCTCGAGGTGCAGCAGCACATGCGCCAAGAGATAGACGAGATGCTGAAGCTGGGGGTGATCCAAGCATCCAACAGCGCGTGGGCTTCGCCGGTAGTCCTCGTCCCTAAAAAGGACCGGACTACGCGGTTCTGCGTGGACTACCGGGGGCTCAACGCTGTGACGGTCACCGATGCGTAACCAATGCCGCGCATCGATGACCTGCTCGATCAGCTGGCCGGGGCCAAGTACCTGACCATCATGGATCTGAGCAGGGGATATTGGCAGATTCCCCTGACCCCTAAGGCACGGGAACGCTCTGCCTTTATCACCCCATTTGGACTGTACGAGTCCACGGTGATGCCCTTCGGCATGAAGAATGCCCCTGCCACTTTTCAGCGGATGGTCAACACGCTGCTCAAGGGACTGGAAGGGTATGCGACTGCGTACCTGGATGACATTGCCATCTTCAGTCCCACCTGGGAAGATCACCTACAGCACCTGGCGCAGGTGTTGGGGAGGATCCAGAGGGCAGGGTTGACCATTAAGCCGGAAAAGTGCCAGCTGGGTATGAGTGAGGTCCAGTACCTGGGACACCGGGTAGGTGGGGGAGCTCTGAAGCCAGAGCCCGGGAAGGTGGATGCCATCACCTCCTGGCCCTCCCCCAGGACCAAGAAGCAGGTGATGTCCTTCTTGGGGACGGCCGGGTACTATAGGAGGTTTGTTCCACACTATAGCACCCTGGCCAAGCCCCTGACGGACCTCACCAAGAAGAAGCTGCCCGTCGCAGTCGACTGGACAGTCGCCTGCGAGACAGCTTTCCAGGCGCTCAAAACCGCCTTGTCTAGCTCTCCTGTACTACAGGCAGCCGACTTCACGCGGCCGTTCGTAGTACAGACCGACGCCAGTGACTTTGGCCTCGGTGCTGTGCTCAGCCAGGTCGACACTACGGGACATGAACACCCCGTTTTGTACCTGAGCCGGAAGCTCCTGCCGAGGGAAGTGGCCTATTCCACGATGGAGAAGGAATGTCTGGCAATTGTATGGGCCCTGCAACGTCTGCAGCCATACTTGTACGGACGCCACTTCACCGTGGAAACAGACCACAACCCCCTCAGCTGGTTACACTCGGTCTCTGGGACGAATGGGAGGTTGCTACGCTGGAGCCTGGCTCTCCAGCAGTATCACTTCAGCATCCGCCACAGAAGTGGCAGAGACCATGGTAATGCTGATGGGTTGTCCCGGCAAGGAGAAGGTGTGGAAGGGCGCATGGGGGAACACAGGAATGTGATGCCCCTAGCGCCCTCTAAAGCAGGGAGGTGTGATGAGGGAACAGCCGCCATCTTGGAACAGGCATGCTATCAGATTGGCGTGACTCCATTTTGTCTCCTGGACACAGGAGTGCTCCTGGCCCCCACCTTTGCTAATGAATAGAGTTACTATTAGTATGCTAACGGGCTGAGCTCAGTGTAAACTGTAGACTGTAGTTCAAAGCCCCATGAGGAAACCACGCCACCAGGGGGCTTGGAAATGCTTGGGGGCTTAATTAAAACACGCATGCCAAGTGGCCACTGGATACACATCTATTATGGCAGCCCAGCCAAACCGTCTCCAACATGGAATTGTGAATTATGGACGCATCGTCCGAGGTACAGGCTCATAAAAAATATTCTCCTTACCCTAAAGAAATTGTGCATCCAACAGTGTGACTCCCGTGACGGTGGAAGGTCTGAAACCCGAGATATAGGGATCAGCCTCCCACAGGGACCGAATGGGTCCAGGTTTGATCCCAGTACGACCGGCAGAACAAACCACAGGCGCTGGTACTGCCCGTGTGCTGATCCGATCATCCTGAGAGAAGTTATCCCATTTATTAGATATTGGAATAAATCTTGCAGGGAGACAGAGGGGGTGGAGATTGCTAAGCCCACCCAGCTGCAGGCAGGGGGGCTCAGCCAGGCATAAGAAGACGCTGAGGTCACTGGGAGGGACTCACTCCACAGAAGAAGATGATGATGATGACATCTTAAGGAACAGGGTATGCCAGCCAGAGGGGAGCAAGCACATGCTTTCTGGGGGCTGCCCGGCAACTAAGTTTTTGGACCTGCGGAATGCTATGCCCCCCGGCTTCCACAAGCGACCTTCGACCTGGTAAATTGACCTCCAGCTTTATACCTTTAAGCCTTGTATTATTGTTGTTATATTGTACTCTGACTGTAACTCTTGATATATTGTGATTGTATATTTCTTGTAATTATCTAGTGCGCCCTTAAGGCAATTAAATCATAAATTAATTTTGGGCTGATCCTTTTACTCTGATTGCGAATCTTAGAATACCCAGGGTGGGTAACAGGGCAGTCTCCCCGGCGGCCATTTGCTCTAGGTGCAGTCCCTTTACTGACCTGAGAGACAAAGGAGGCGCCGGAGAGCTGGACTGAGGTAGATTTATCCTAATGATGAAATTCCTGATCAGGTGGACAAATGACCCCATCATCATAGTAAATTGCCCTGAAATACAGAGAAAAATCTGAAATCCTTAACGAGCCTTAAGCTATTAAGACTATAAAGTTGCCTTTACTCTGCCGTCTCGTTTTCAGCCCATTCGAGGACTCTGGAAAGTATTCCAGCAGCGTGCATTAAATAATAATAAGAAACAGTTTTTGAGTATATTAAAGCCAGAATACATTAATCAGGGAAATATTTGTAGAAGTAAAGTGGAGGAGATATTGGGGCAGAACGCGGCCCTTGTTATGGGGCTCGGGCACATCTGGAAGGTATTATTGCGCCGGGGTGTGTTTCATATCACAAACAGGTACTTGGTTGTGCTGGTAGCAGCCGGCTCTGGGTGGGCGAGGGATTAGGCAAAAGCTTTGACATGACGGAGAGCCGAGGGACACGGTGCTGACATGTCTCAAACACCGCTCTAAGCCTCAGGGGTGAGATCTGAAAAGAAGTCTGAAAAAAGAAAAGGCCCAAAATATGAAACAATTTATTACGCAGCTGATCCCTAAATCAAGCCGTTAACAGCCCTATCAAAAATAGTAAACGGCTGAAGGAATGAAATCCTTTCGACAGCTGCAGGGGAGGCTTTACGCAAAACATTCATTTGCTGCTTAAGAAGAAAATTGTTTGGAAAAGGGACAGCGGGAAAAGAAGTATGTGCAGGTCACAGCGGAGACGGGCTCCATTACAGCGACCCACTGCACAGACTGACACACGTAGACAAGCTGCTCGCAGCAAAAATCAGAGATGTGCATCATCCCAGCACACCGTGCAAAGGCGGAAATCATCAATTACTTTTAGGTTATGTTTCTCTAATGCAGAGGCGGCATTCAGCTCTGGAGTTTGAGCTGGTGGACAACCCGAAGATACAAAAGATAAAGTCTACCCCATAGGTTTACTTATTTATGTAGCGAGCCGCTGTCGAGCGCCAGCCAGCAAGCCGCCGTCCAGAGTCAGCCAGCGAGCCGCCATCAGCGTCAGCCAGCGAGCCGCCATCAGCGTCAGCCAGCGAGCCGCCGTCCAGCGACAGCCAGCGAGCCGCCGTCCAGCGTCAGCCAGCGAGCCGCCGTCCAGCGACAGCCAGCGAGCCGCCGTCCAGCGACAGCCAGCGAGCCGCCGTCCAGCGACAGCCAGCGAGCCGCCGTCCAGCGACAGCCAGCGAGCCGCCGTCCAGCGACAGCCAGCGAGCCGCCATCCAGCGAGCCGCCGTCCAGCGCCAACCAGCGAGCCCCCGTCCAGCATCAGCCAGCGAGCTGTAGTCCAGCATCAACCAGCGAACCACCGTCCAGCGCCAGCCACCGTCCAGCACCAATCAGCAAGCCACCATCCAGTGTCAACCAGCGAGCCGCCGTCCAACGCCAGCCAGCGAGCCGCCGCCCAGCGAGCCACCATCCAGTGTCAGCCAGCGAGCCGTTGTCCTGCACCAGCCAGCGAGCCGCTGTCCAGCGCCAGCCAGCGAGCCGCCGTCCAGTGAGCCACCATCCAGCGCCAGCCAGCGAGCCGCCGTCCAACGCCAGCCAGCCGCCATCCAACGCCAGCCAGCGAGCCGCCGTCCAGTGAGCCACCATCCAGCGCCAGCCAGCGAGCCGCTGTCCAGTGCCAGACACTCAACTGCCTTTCGAGCACAACCAGCGAGCTGCCATCCAGCGCCAGACACTCAACTGCCTTTCGAGCACAACCAGCGAGCCGCCGTCCAACGCCAGCCAGCGAGCCGCCGTCCAGTGAGCCACCATCCAGCGCCAGCCAGCGAGCCGCCGTTCAACGCCAGCCAGCGAGCCGCCGTCCAGTGAGCCACCATCCAGCGCCAGCCAGCGAGCCGCTGTCCAGCGCCAGACACTCAGCCGCCTTTCGAGCACAACCAGCGAGCTGCCATCCAGTGCCAGACACTCAACTGCCTTTCGAGCACAACCAGCGAGCCACTGTCCCGCGCAAGCTAGGTTCTATATTTCTAGTCACTCATCGCATGGGACGTAAATAGTAATGAATTTATCAGGCCCAGTCCAGCCCGAGCTCCGCACACGATGGGTGTAAAAATGCCATTAGTTAATCACTTTTTTGGGACATTTCAAGCAAAATTATGAGGGAAAAAAATGGCTTGATGAATGAGAGACCAAGTATATTAGAAAGTTGCAGAACTTTTTAGATTCTGATGTCCAATCTTTAATAAGACCCTGACCTGATCAATGTATACATGCATTTAGTATTACACATAGGGTGATGACAGATTGGTTAATATCTGCTCTGACAATTATATAGGAGATCAGATATAAGCTTTCCTCCTCTTATCTCTCCCTGCAGCTCGTTCATTATCATCCACGCAATCCTCCAATTTCTGCTCCCTCCCGGACGGTGCGATGATTACATGGCTCTAGATTTTATTGCACGCTGTGTAGTATTATGGTTTCATTTGCCATCCACGTCAAGTCTGAGATACGTCCCCGGCACCCGCTAAAAACATAATCCAGGTGACAAATGGGTCATCAACAGTAACTAAGAAGGGACAAAAGCAGGACTTTGGTGACGAGATCCAAAGATCTCAATGAAAAACGTCTGCACTCTTCCTCCGATACATACGCGGCATACAAATCAGCGCCAGCTCCAAGGGCACAAACTAATCCGCAACTTCTAAAACAGACGCAAATGTCTACAAGGCTTGTCTGCCACGTGTGACATCCTCGGAAGAGCCTTCTAACATAATGTCCCCTGAAGACATCTATGTAGACGACTAAACAGGCACAGGGGCGACGGCGAGTGTTAACCGGGCTGATAACAGGAGAAGAAAATCTCTTCCGAAGAGGGAACGTTCGGATTTGGTGGATTGACTGACGAAGGAAGGAAAAGAGCAGGTAGGCGACACTTGACAAAGTTTTCATCAATCAGGACTCCGCTTGATGCCGACTAATTGCTCCATAATGGTATTTATATGCTGCCGGCACTGGGGGAAATTACCTGACAGCACATCAATATTAATGCTGCATCTTGCATGTAAATGGCTCCGGCTTCTGATCCTCACCGCAGCAACTGGAAGACATCACTGCACTTACTGATGAGGGAAGAGACCCCCTCCACAAACGTAAAGTGCAGAGTGACCACACTCATCATGCAAAACTTCATTTTACAAATTGCAAGTTGTAAATGTCTTAAACGAAAAAAAAATAAAATAAAGTGGCACCCTCCAGGGAGCAGAGGCGATCTCTGTAGTCGGACCCCCTTATTAAACACTAAAGGGAATATGTCAGCAGGTTTTGCATCTCCATCTGAGATCAGCATGATGTAGAGACACTTATTCCAGTGATATGTCACTTAAGTTACTGCTTGCCGTAGTTTTGATAAAATCCCCATTTTCTCTTCTGCAGATCTAGCAGTTCTCTAATGCCAAGCCCTGTCCTGAATATCCCCACCCACACTACTGATTGGCAGCTTTCCCTGTATAACCCCGCCCTCCACCAATGATTGGTAGCTTTCACTATATAACCCCGCCCTCCACCATGGATTGGCAGCTTTCTGTGCATAGGCAGAAAGCTGCCAATCAGTGGTGGGGGTGTGGTTGGACTACATGGCAGCAGGTTTGCTAGTCCTGCAGCAGTATCTTTTAGCTGGTAAAACATTGATTGCATCAAAACTACAGCAAGCAGCCCAGTATGTGACACATCACTGGAATTTGTGTCTCCATCTCTACATTATACTACTCTCAGATTAGGTAACAAAAACCTGATGACAGATTTGTTTAAGACATACTCTCATGCCAGAACATCCAAGATGGCATAACCCCATTAAACTTCAATAACTAACAATTTTCAATTTTAATTTTTCGTTCTATTTTTATTTGGCGGCATAGTCGTTAAGGACAGCTTGTTGTTGTTTTTTTTTTTACTGTACAATGCACTGAAAAAAATGGGAATAGAATTCCAATTGGGCTGAAATGGTAAAAAAAAAAAATTGCAATTCCACCATCTTTTTTTAAGCTTTTGTTTTTACAGCATCCGCTGTGCGGAAACAAGTGATCTGTCATCATGATTCTGCAGGTCAGTAGGATTACAGCGGCACCAAACTTGTGTAAATTGTTAAAAAAATTATTTTAGTGGCTGAAAAAAAATGAAAAATGAGTGTCGCCATTTTCTGAGATCCAAAGCTTTATTTCTCAGTCGATGGACCAGTGTGGGGGGGGGCTTGTTTTTTGCGCACCCTACGAGCGTATTTAATAACACCGTTCCCCCCACTTTCATAAAGTCACACACCTTACCCTCCCATTTTCTAAGTCAGGCTTAAAAAAGCTTATAGAGCTGGGTAACCTCTAAGTAAGTTAGATATAGAGGAATAAAAATGTTATTTCTCTATTACGCTTACTTATACGTAAAAACGTTTAGCCGAGTAAATCACTTTTGTGGCAATTTCCGCTATGGGATTGAAGGCCACTTCGCCATTGGAGATTTTCTGCCACATTTTTGTATTTCTCAGTATTTACCCTTATGACTACAGAGCACCTCACCACTGCAACCAATCACTAAGCGCAGCTGCTCGAGCCGTCGACACTCACAAAGTCGCTGAGCTCAGTGATTGGCTGCAGTGGTGATGTGCGCTGGAGTTGTTGCTCTCCGCCGATGTGGTGACGCAAGCACTGTCCTGCTTCAGTATATTACACTACAGGAAACATTTGGGGTCCATCTTTCTATACTGGAAAACACCCTTTAAGTGCGTATTTCATGTCCAATGACCGCCACCGTACAATATTGTCCTAAAACAAGTGCTACTGCACAAGACGACGTCTCCGGTTTGCTCGTGATTGGCACAGTTTGTATGCTAGGAATTAATAAAGTCGTAGATTACCTTTCAGCGGAAAACGATGCACCGGATTGATCAAATCATTGGGAAAATCCTCTTGAAACCTGAGGAGGGAAAAAAAAAACCAAGGCAAAAATCAAATATCTTGAGATACAATGAAATTAAATATGTAATGTCTGGATCGATTTGTACACGTCAGAATTATGACGCTAAACGCAGATTAAAGAGTAAGGCTGTGTGCACACGTTGCTGATTTTTCGCGATAAAAACGCTATAAAACCGCAAAAAAAAAACAGCATACGATAAGCATCCCATCATTTAGAATGAATTCTGCATGTTTTGTGCACATGATGCGTTTTTTCCGCAAAAAAAAACGTATCGCGGTAAAAAACGCAGCATTTTCATTAATTTTGTGGGGTTTTTTTTGCGGATTTCCCACTATAGAATGCATTGGGAAATGTCCGGAAAAAAAAAAACGCATCAAAAACGCGGCAAAAATGCATGCAGATTTCTTGCAGAAAATTTCAGGTTTTTCTCAGGAATTTTCTGCAAGAAATCCTGAACGTGTGCACATAGCCTGAATCCAACTAATAAAAGTTCTACAAAAGTGTCTAAAAGTACATTAAAAAAAATTAAAGAAGAAAAATAAAGAACATGATAAATTTAAAGTGGATCATCTTTTTATTTTCTAGGAATCCATAGGGTTAAAAGAATAAATGGAACATACTCGCCCTCCAGCAAGTAGGCGGATCAAGCATGAGCCTGCTCCGGAGATCTCCGCCGGCCCCAGGACTGCCACAGCCTGCGATTGGCTACAGCGGTCAGGTGACTAGTACAGCACGTCCTTCGATGTACCGCTGACGAGGTGCTCATATAGTCACATGATCGCTGCAGTCAATCACGGGCTGCAGTGGTCCCGATGAGGAGCAGACATCACTTCCAGAGACAATGGATACATCCAGAACGGCCCGTGCTGGAAGGTGAAGATTTCTCTTTTTATTCTTTTAAAATCATCCAATAATTATTTCAGTGTAGGACACTATTTAGTGGGAATCCACTGCAGGGACCCATCATGACCTTCAGAATGAGTAGACCTCACGATTTGAGGCGGTGGTTCCCCTTTGCTCTTGAGAGAGGCAGAGGCCCCAAAAGGTTGGAGCGTCACTGTTAAATTATAAATGGCGTCTCCTAGAGATGTGAGGGCCCTTTAACAACGCTGCTAATTGAGTTGTCCCAACTTGGGCATTCATGACACATTGAGAGGAGAAGTCCAATAGATGAGGGTCCTGCCATCGAGACCAGGAATGGAGAGACGGGCGCTCGTGTGCAGCTCTCTCCACTCATTCCTATGGTCAGCGCGCTGGGACTTCGGACCCACATCTACCTTTCTGGCCCAATCTGTAGCAGTAATGATAACCATGGACAGACGTGAAACGATAATACTCGACAGAAAACCATAGAAGTAAACCTTCATGTTGTTGAATTGAGAGTCATAACGACAATTGGAGAAATATCCGTCTTGTCATCGTTTTTCCGCAGTCGGGCTCCTGTGATAACGTTATGTGCAGCAATGTTCGGAGTCAGGAAAATTCCCTATTCTTGGTATGCTGGCAACGACATTAACGAATCGCAGAGATCATAAAAAAGGCCATTATTCATAGCCGAGAAGTGATCGCATTACCACTTGACATTAACAATAAGAAATCTGTGCACTTCTAATATTACACTTTATAGCTGATGGGATCACCACTTCACACTGATAGGCAAACCATGTGTGCTCTTATTACACAGCTGTCAGTGGCCCCGAAGAATAGAAATATGACAATATGACTGAGAAGCGGCCATCACCACCGAGGCTGGGGGCAATCACTTATACCGGTGATCTCCTGCACATGACAGCACGGTGAAGGAATGATATTACGCCATTTATCACAATTACACCTGTTAGATGACAGTACACAGCTATATCCGTGTACGCAATAGTATCCTGCCCAGAAGATATACAAATATCCTAAACTGTACAACAAATATCTGAAAAAGGAAAAGAAAGCCAAAAGGGATCGAGAGGACCAGGACATGGAACATTATATTATACTGAGTGTTGGCCATGAAAACCACAGCTACTTTCTGAATGAGCTAACATATGTGTATATAGATGAGAAACCAAAGTATGTTCAGAGCAACACTATCACGAGAGGCTATAGACTGTCATCCAACTGAAGAGGACAGGTGGGAGGATAGTGTTCGGGCAGCACAGTCGTTTCTAACAACACTCCCATTGGTTAAATGAGAAGGCTCCTCCCATACGTCCTTTTCAGTTAGATGCCGGCACAGTCTACAACCTCTCAGTGGCACTTTACTAACACATACTGAGAAAGGTAATGCTTGTCTGTAGATGCCAAGGAGTAACTGTAAGAGTTTTATATACTAAGCAAATATTTGCAGCCCAAAGGGAGCTAGTCTTCCATCGAAGATAGCCCGGGCGGAGATTACAGGTCCCGGCATGGACATCCCTTTCTTTACTTTATTGCTCATCTTCATCACTCGCTGTCTCCAGTATTCACAACTCAAACACTATGCAAACGTGCTCTTGGGCTAGATCTAAATCCAGGACCCCGGTCATAGGAAGCAAGAGCATTAACCACTAGTGAGCCACCATGTTTGCATTGTGAGATGATCAGTCACCTGATAGTTATCTCTACTTCTCACCAAGGGATGAGAAGCCGCAGTTATTGAGAGGCAGAAATGTCCTCCAAACTTTGGGCTATCCAAAGGCTCAAAAGTAACTTGGAAGCAGGCTCGGACTGGCCCACAGGGGAACCGGAAAATCGTCTGGGAAGAATTGCTGACGCGCAGCGCTATTGCACTCGGCTCACTATTTGCAGGAAAGGATATCATCTAATCATTCAGCAAACAAACTAGCCAATTAACATTATATGGAAGCAAAATTAAATGTTCATACTACGGTCAGGTCATTAATGCACGCAGCTAAACATTGGGCCCAAAGAGTCAATGTTATTGGTGGAGTAAATAGTAATAACAGTCCTAGGAGCGCTGGAAATGAGACCAAAAACAAGTATTTTAGTGTTGAAGACGGTTTAACCGTTGAAACGCGTTGTGGTTCATCAGGTGGAAACTTCCACCTGATGAAGACGGTTTAACCGTTGAAACGCGTTGTGGTTCAACACTAAAATACTTGTTTTTGGTCTCATTTCCAGCGCTCCTAGGACCGTTATTACTATTTACTGCATTTTGTATCCTCCTAGAAGGTTAACGGCTGGAGCTGCGGTGGACCTTTTGCTTTCAATTCTGTGACCCTCACAGCGCTCCCTAGTGACCGCTTTCTTTTCCCTTGAATTTCAATGTTATTGGTGGGACCGTGCCAGCCCGGTCTGCCACCGTGTTGGAGGCTATATGGGTCTGCGAGCCTCATCTTACCCAATGGACCCATCACTATCTGAGGGTGCGATGGCGTTAAGTGCTGTAAACGAGTGAACAATCTACAATTCTTGGAAGACGTCTGCTACTGCAATCACCAGCCCCTCTGGCTGAGATGCACTGGGTCCACATAAAGTCAGGCTCGGCTACGTCGCTCCGTATGGTGCCGATGAGAGATCTTGCAGAAAGAGCGTGATGCAATTATTATCCCTCCGGTCCCAATGGTGAACACTTCCCACAAATGGATATTTTCTGAGCGCTGTTAGGAGATATTTCACCAAAGCAGAGGGGTCAGCAGTCTTTCTGAACATTACGAGTCCCCCGGGCCTGCAGCTGTAGATTTCAGTCTGTAAGCTGCTGTTTGACTTTAGGAAACGTGATTTAGAATTAGTTCATTTGTAGATTCTCGACAATCGCTAGAATCCAGGAGGGTTATTTATTTTTCGAGCCCCTGTGCCGCTGCTTGTGATGCTGGCGAGTCTCCGTCAGGGGAGTGAAGAATAGCAGCGGTTGAGCAGGACACTGCAGAAGGCTTTTACAGAAACTAATTACTCCCCTGCAGAGCTGACACTCTAATTTTTGTGCCTAATGAACAAAGAAATAAAGAACTTGCCCGAAACCACAAGTGCAAGATGCTGGGATTGGAGCCGGGTCTACAATGACCTTGCTATTAAACTGCCCCCACTGTGCTGAAATTTCCACAGATTCAGGCTCGGTTTCCTGTCTCGGTCATTTACACCAAGAGCGATTTTACTTTTGCGCTTTATTTGGATGAACATACGAACCAAGCTGTTTCTCTAAATTAACTTTTTTTCTTCTAAGTTGAAGCAATTGTATACGGTATAAATATATAAAAAAAAATAATATTACTTTTCCAAGTGAAACTTTTTTGGGAAAAAAAAAAAAAAGTCATGCATATAGTAATAGAAAAAAAAAAAGAAAAAGAAAAGAGGAGTAAGCACCAGCAGCTGTAGAAAATTAAACGGTCGGGGGGATTTAAGAGATAATTAACTTACAAATGTCATCACATAGGAAGCCCTGGGCAAGCAGAACGTGGCGCACCGAGCAACTGATGGAGAAACACAAGAGCCGGCCAGATACGTCCTCATACCAATAATGAGATTTCACTAGCTCAGGGTATTGAGACATTTTACCTCCCAAATTAAAGGCATGCAATAGCTCATCTAGTTGGCTCGTCATCTGACCTCTAGGTGGCGCTAGTGGAAGCATCGAGTCTGCAGCCGGTAATGGACAAGCTTCATGGAAAGTGAGACCTATGCATGACTATTAAGACATTGCAGAGAGGGATCCTTTAAGACGAGGGTAATAATAATAATCTTTATTTTTATATAGCGCTAAGATATTCCGCAGCGCTTTACATTTAGCAGCAGATGTGGAGATGCTTACGGCGGCCAGTATTCTGCAGAAGATACAGCATACATTGCAAAGTATCTAGCTTCTCTGGATTCCTTCCCTTGTTCTTGAAATGCTCCCATAGTAATCAATCAATAAAGTTGATATTATCAGATAATTTCCACCTCACTTACACTTTAGGCTGTTCTAAGTAGCACCCTGTGAATGTCCCATGATTTCCATCAAAGTCGCTTGCAATTTTGATTTTCGTAAGAGACAATGGAGATGGGGATTTTATTTGCACATAGTTGCGAAGACAGATGAAGGATCAACATCTTCGAAATGTGCTGGAGAAGGTGGTCATCGATACCATGGATGGCCAGGATCACCAAGCTACGACTTGCCAAATGGACACATCACACGAAGAGAGCGATCACTGGAGGAAGACATCATGGCCGGGAGAACAGAAGGAACAAGAAGAGGAAGACCAGCGAGCCGATGGCTGGATGCTAGCAAGATAATGGCGGAGGAGACCCTGGTGGACCTGTCGAGGCTGCACAAGATCGATCTTCTCTCAGAGCGTTCATCCATCATGTCACCATGGATCGAGATTGCAAAGAAGTCCGATAGAACAATGTATTTGCTCTTTTTACTTAACTACTTTGTTTGCTGCAACATTGTGGCCATTAAGCTTATAATTTGCACTGAATTTCTGATAATACAGCCTTTATTAAGTGGATGCATGACAGCCGCACTTTCGATAATGCAGGAGCCGCATACTAACTGCTTTGTTGGCCCCCAGACATGAGACACGCAATGAGATCGCAAGATCCATCAGCTTATTGATGGTTTCCATTTATTCCCCAAATCACCGCCATATTGGGGGTGCAGGGCTTTGTTCTGGAGCCCTGATCTCAGTGATAAATCCTTCAGAAGGATAGAACTTCTAATTCTGCCAGGAGCCCTTTATGATCCGTAGGAGAAATGTGTTTGTTCTTCCACCTGAAAAACGTTTTCCAGGTAGAATGAATCCCAGCAGCGGCTTCTGGCCTCAGCCCCACAACGCCATGGGAAGGGATTTTGGAAATGTAATTCAATTGTCATTATGTTCTGCACAAATCCGACAGCAGCTCTGGCCGTTATCTATGGCTGTAATGTAATGAGTAGTCTGTCCGCAGTCGGCGTGCGTCCCGAGAGCCGATACCTGCACAGACGGCTGCGTATAAAGGACCGAGGAGCCATTGGAAAGTTCTAACACTATCGACTGTATCATCGTGTCATACAATCATCCAGGCAACAATGCTTCTCCTCCGCGCACAGCACAATGCCCACGCTTTACAGAGAAATGTCTAATCCTCAGAAGTGTCTGCATTCGTGCAAATAAATGTAACAATGAAGAAACCAAATCTTATAGCAAAAACGCTGCAGAATTGGGTACAGACATTCCTCTGCCTATTACAGCAAAATACAAGAGATTTCATAAAATCACATCCATGCTGTGCGGAGAAAATCCACAGCGTAAATTGACCGACATTCAGATTATACGCCCACTGAGGCCGCAGATTTCATTTTGAACATTTGCAGCGGACTGTCCGTAGGAATTTCTGAGCGGAAATTCTACAGCTTCGGAATACCCGGTTTCATCATATAAACCTCTGCTGCTTCTGGGGTTTTCAGTCCAGTGGCCGGTCCCCTCAGTGACTGACAGCACTGCAGACTGATGCAATCACCATAGGACTGCCCACTGGACTTTTCTCTCTCTACACGGCCCCAATAGGACAGACCATCAGGAGATTTGGCTTTCAGTACCATCTTTATGCCGATGACACAACTATACACATCATCCCCTGACCTTACCCCCGCTGTACTACAGAACACCACTGACTGACTGTCCGCAGTCTCCAACATCATGTCCGCTCTCTATCTGAAACTCAACCTCTCCAAAACTGAACTTCTTCTGCTCCCGCCTTCTACCAACCTCCCTAAACCGGACGTTTCCCTCTCCGTGGGTGGCACCATAATAACACCCCGGCAGCAGGCGTGCTGTCTGGGTGTTATGTTTGACTCCGATCTCTCCTTCACATCCCATATACAATCTCTTGCCCGCTCGTGCCACTTACACCTAAAGAACATCTCTAGAATCCGCCCTTTTCTCACCATGGAAACAACAAAACCCCTCACTGTCGCCCTGATCCACTCCCGCCTGGACTACTGTAACGCTCTATTATTTGTCATCCCCCTCAGGCGACTTTCCCCTCTCCAGTCCATCCTTAATGCAGCAGCCAGGGTCATCCATCTGGCTAATCGTTACTCGGACGCGTCCGCTCTTCGCCAGTCGTTACACTGGCTGCCCATTCATTACAGGATACAATTCAAAGTACTTGTTTTCACCCACAAAGCTCTCCACAGTGCGGCCCCCCTTACATCTCCCTAATTTCTGTCTATTGGCCTAACCGACCGCTGCACTCTGCAAATGACTTTCGACTAACCTCTGCTCTAATCCGTACCTCCCACTCCTGACTCCAAGACTTCTCCCGTGCTGCGCCAATCCCCTGGAATGCTCTACCCCAAGATATTAGGACCATCCACAATTTGCATAGTTTTAGGCGCTCGCTCAAAACACATTTGTTCAGAGCGGCCTATCACATTCACTAATCAAAGTCATTTTATGTGTAAGAGTGTGTGTGTAGCCCATTCACTGTCCCCATCTATTCCCCCACCCCTGAAGATGGCCGGACCCTCATTGTAAATACATCATTGTAAATACACACCTGTACTTTGTATCTCCCCCACCTCATTGTAGATTGTAAGCTCTCACGAGCAGGGGCGGCTTATTTCGCTTTAATTATTGTATTGTTAACGTTGTTACTTATGACTGCTGTGTTTGAAGCTGTTAAACTGTAAAGTGCTGCAGAATATGTTGGCGCTATATAAATAAAGATTATTATTATTATTATTTATTAAGGCTATCTGCCCCTGCTCACCAAAAGCAAATGGGGACGGTGACGTCACGTCAACAGATATGTGCCGGCTCGGATGCACCTCTCCCATTTCTAAAGAACGGGACAGGTGCAAGATACCTTCTGCTTGTGGAAATGAGTCGGCACATATCTGAAGACGTGACATCACCGGCCCTGCTCACAAACCAATGCCCGGATTGCCTCTAAGTCTCCATGCACACGACAGAGCCATAGAAAGAAGGTGCCTATAGTTCCTCCATGCGCTGGCGTATAGTGACTATATACAGTATTGGCCCCATACTATGGCACCTATTGGACTTCCGCCATCACCTGCGATCGCTCCCACGTGATCCGGACATCAGCTGCTGATTCCTGATCCTTATTTTCACCTCCATGGTGCAGGGGCCGGGATCTCACAACACCCGTCTGTGGACTGTCATTGTAAACCCGTGAACATGTGCACGAATTTTTCTAATAAAATTTGGAAATGCTTTGTCATTTTTCAGAGCTGCAGGCGGCGAAGTGGAGTTTATTATCTTCCCGTTGTATAAACACAATTGCTTTTATGAAGGCGTTTAATTGAATTACTACATTTCAGATTAAAAGGAGTCATTTTTCATTGTGCAGCGATGACAGGAAGAAAACAAACTCCTCCAGAAACTAAACAAAAAAACACAAGAACCCGCTACCATCAATCAAGGATGGAAAAGAAGAAGAAGTCAGGTGACACCGGGATGCGCTCAACTAATCATGGTAGCCACGATTCTGAGAGCCACCCTACATCTATTGTGCACATCATCCCGTACAAAATAGATTTTACAGGGTTAATCTGGCGCCACTCACTTGCGGCTTGAGAGGTGGGCAGCGCTGGAGACGTTACGCCTACAGAGATCTGCTCAGATCCGGCACCGCTCACTTTGGGCTTGAGAGGTGGGCAGGGTTGGAGACGTAACGGCTACAGAGATCTGCTCGGATCTGGCACCGCTCACTTGGGGCTTGAGAGGTGGACAGCGCTGGAGATGTTACGTCTACAGAGATCTGCTCGGATCTGGCACCGCTCACTTGGGGCTTGAGAGGTAGGCAGGGTTGGAGACGCTACGCCTAGAGAGATCTGCTCGGATCTGGCACCGCTCACTTGGGGCTTGAGAGGTAGGCAGGGTTGGAGACGCTACGCCTACAGAGATCTGCTCGGATCTGGCACCGCTCACTTGGGGCTTGAGAGGTAGGCAGGGTTGGAGACGCTACGCCTAGAGAGATCTGCTCGGATCTGGCACTGCTCACTTGTGGCTTGAGAGGTGGGCAGCGCTGGAGACGTTACACCTACAGAGATCTGCTCGGATCCGGCACCGCTCACTTGGGGCTTGAGAGGTGGGCAGCGCTGGAGATGTTACACCTACAGAGATCTGCTCGGATCCGGCACTGCTCACTTGCGGCTTGAGAGGTGGGCAGGGTTAGAGATGTTACATCTACAGAGATCTGCTCAGATCCAGCACCGCTCACTTGGGGCTTGAGAGGTGGGCAGCACAGGAGACGTTACATTTACAGAGATCTGCTCAGATCCGGCACCGCTCACTTGGGGCTTGAGAGGTGGGCAGGGTTGGAGACGTTACATCTACAGAGATCTGCTCGGATCCGGCACCGCTCACTTGGGGCTTGAGAGGTGGATAGCGCTGGAGACGTTACGCCTACAGAGATCTGCTCAGATCCAGCACCGCTCACTTGGGGCTTGAGAGGTGGGCAGCACAGGAGACGTTACATCTACAGAGATCTGCTCAGATCCGGCACCGCTCACTTGGGGCTTGAGAGGTGGGCAGGGTTGGAGACGTTACATCTACAGAGATCTGCTCGGATCCGGCACCGCTCACTTGGGGCTTGAGAGGTGGATAGCGCTGGAGACGTTACGCCTACAGAGATCTGCTCAGATCCGGCACCGCTCACTTGGGGCTTGAGAGGTGGGCAGCGCAGGAGACGTTACGTCTACAGAGATCTGATCGGACCCACCAACTTGTGCTAATTAAAAATAGGACAGGACAGCGATACATGGCAATGTGCACGTATCCTGGAGGGAACCTATAGGCGTAATATCAACGTGACGCGCACTATACAATGGAGCCTAGTATTGGGGTCCACCCGAGGATTCTCCAGATGGCTGGTGTGCCAGGCTGACCCCGGCCACTGCCCACTTGTTCCATCAGCAGGCTGTATTCTGTAGTGCTAGTAGACACAGGAAGGTGGAGCAGTGACTAATTTTGCTAAAGCATTTAAAGCAATGAACATTTACTAGGAAATTGACCTAAAAAAATGATTGAAGACTGATCCCACATTCGGCACAATAAAACAAAAAAATCAATGATGGATGACAAGTATCGGCTATATTGCTTGGGATCGGTACCGCGAAATCCCCATGTGACACGGCCAACCAGTTAATGACGATGGCTCGCGGGCAGCTTGTGTTTGACTCCTGAAGTTCAAAGCGCACTCCTCAACAATGAAAATAAATTTTGATCTACAAAACTTTCTGCCAAGTTAAAAATGTACAGATTTATATCTGGAGCCAAGAAAGGAGCGAGGAGGAGAACAAGCTCGAAACAGATTTCTCCCCTTTGTGGACATGGGGCATTATCACTTGTTAAACATCGTACATACAGCTGACACCTGGGCATGTGTCATCTCAGTGGTTTTCCAAAAAGTTTTATCTTTTCTTGTTGCTGTTAAAAAAAAAAAAGGTATAAAAAAATCCACAAGTCCACAATATATGCAGAATTGCTCTCCCGTAAAATTACGTAGATTTTTACGCTACGATAAACATAACATTCTACAAAAATTGTCATTTACAGCAAAGAGACACTGACGAAAAAAAAATGTCAAATTTCTAGTTAAAATGTATCACGAGAAAACAAGTGATGTAAATGGTCTTTTCCTTACTCATATAGGGCATCTTTAATGTCATCTGATCATATATTTAAAAATCATTATTATTACTGTGACTATACACAATATTATTTTTTTATTATTGTTGTGGCTATACACAGCGTAAAAACATTTTTTTAAGTTCTACACAGGCCATTGGAATATTTGTCAACTTTGCTGTGTTGGCTAGGTCAGAATAAGCAGAGTCATGTTATTAGTCTGGAGGTTTAAAGAGGATTTCCGGGCATAAGTATTTGATGACAAATCCTCAACATCACAAAGGTGAGGGTCAGACATCCTGCGCCCTCACCAATAAGCTGTTTTTTTTTGAGTCGTTAATCGACAGATGTAAACCCTTTAAAAAGAGCTGCTGATCTGCACTGCCGGCAGCTTCTGGCTAAACGTGTACATGGAAGTGATGGAGCCCTAACCCCTCACAAGGAGCAGGTGGTTATCAACAGCAGATAATGGTACAATCTGAGATTTGCGATAAAGATTGGATCCGTGATCAGAATCTGATAAAATCGAGGTCAGGGCAGGCAGAGATGTAACGAAGGGGAAGACGAGAAGGCGGTCAGGGCAGGCAGCAGACAAATATCAGGATAGAGGCCAGGCTGGTAACTGGAAGACAAATCTGAAGAACTGAACAGACCAGAACTTACTAGAAGCAGTGGAGAAGGGTCCGTTAACACCCTGGGCCAGCTGGGCGTTGGTTAGCGAGGACAGACCGGTGTGTGCAGCCTTACGGAGGTCAGAAGGATATAAAGCCCATTTCTTAGGCCGGGATTTGTGCTGCATCTCCGCAGGAATGAGGAACTTTTGCTTTGACTTTGCAGAAAGTGACCGGTGCAAAGCGAGATCTAAATCGCGAGCTCCTTGTGAACACAGCACAAGTCTAAGCAGAACGTAGGAAAATTATTCAATTATCTGCTCTCAGCACATTTCCCGGCCCTAAGTGAGGTTTAATTAAAGTCATCTAAAAGGCACAGAGGGGAGAGGTGCCGCTTCACACCAGCCGACCACATACCGGCGAGGGAAGAGAGGAAAAAATAATAAGATAGAGAAAAAAAAAACCAAAAAACCTTGATCACCAATTTCTTTCCTCTCTCCGTTGGAAGGAGAGGCTGGAAGTTCAGTCTGATTTTATTTTCCTTTTGCTGCATAAAGGAGAGAAATATTAGCTAATCTTCTAATCTCCGCCAGTTGTTCCTAAAACAGACTTGCTTGCCGGTGACCTTTTTTTTTTTTTTTCAGATCAGGCTGTTACTATGACAACTGGACTGTTGGAATCAGCCAATAAAAGGAGGAAAAACACAGAAAAAACCCAGCGCTTGACAGAAAAGTGTTTAATTCTGCTGACGTGTTGGCAGGTTTAAGGGTAAATTCACAGTTTCTCATTTGGGCAGTCCGCGGTTGCATGGTTGATGGAGGCGGCGTAAGCCTCCCGCCTCGTCCGGGGTGAGGATTTTATTATTCGGGGTTAAGTATAGTAACACATTGACATTTTGCATCATGACTGCATTCACCTTCTGGAGGGGAGCACCGCTGCACTCCGCACTAGTACACAGAGGGGTCTATGGGACTGGCGGAGTTCAGCTCTGCTGTTTTGAGTAATTTTGTAATCTGATGTAGGGGCAGAGAGCCTGATTGCAGCGATGCAGCAGTTTTGATACAATCTCTGTTTTCTATTCTGTAGATGTAGCAGTGCTCAGAATGATGAGCTGTGTATAACCCCGCCCACACTCTTGATTGGCAGCTTCCTGTGTACAGTGTCAGCAAGCTGCCAATCAGTGGTGTGGGTGGAGTTACACAGATCCGCCTGACTGGTGCGCGCGTAAGACCTAGTCCTGCAGGGATAATCTCTTTGTGATAAAACAATGATTGGAATGAAACTACAACAAGCTGCTGAGCAAGCGACACATCGCTGGAATCAGGCTCTCTGCCCCTACTTGATGCTGCTCTCAGATTAAATAGCAAACATTTGTTGACAGATTCTCTGTAAATGGACAGTAAACCTGCGGATTGTACAATATCATTTATAGTACCTGACTATTAAGGCACCTATACATCTTAGAATAATGACGGTCTAATGTGAATGGGGGCGCCAGACAAATGATGGTCAGGAGGGATGACGATTGCCAGTTGGGAATCGGACAGGCACAATCGCATTGTTGTCCCAGAAATAAGCTTAATGCTTTGTCGTAGAGAATACTGGTGTATTGGGCCGAGCGAGCGCCTCTTTGTATGGGAGAGGTGGCTGATATGGATATGGGCCCAACGATCGGTCGATCCATCATTTTTGTACTTTTGAATAACATCATTCATTTTACATGTGATGCACTGGAAAGTGGGAAAAAAATTCCAAGTGAGGCGAAATAGCCCCAAAAAAAGCACAATTCTGCATTTGTATTTTGGAATATTTAGTAGAAATGTTCACTATACTGTAAAACTAACCTGGAAATATGATTATCAAGGTCATTATGATTACACAGATATCAAAACATGTATAGATTTTATTTATTTATTTTTTAAGTGGTGAAAAAAATTCAGGAAAAAAAAAATTTCACTTATGCCGCCATTTTCAGAAACCGATAACGTTTTACATTTTTGGTCAATGGGGCTGTGCCACAGCTGATTTTTTGTTCCTTGAGCTGTCGTTGCGGCGGACAAAAAGAAAAAAAAAAATACCAGAGTTTCAAATTTTTTTTCTCATTACATCGATTACTGGTCAGGTTAATTTGGTCATGGTCTGCCTGGAGTTTCTGTTACAGTCCTTCTAGGGTTAATCCTATGTGGCCTCTCTTTGGTTTGGGGAGGGCTATGAGTAACCGCACTGGTGCTATGCTCGTTGTCAGTGATACGTCCGTTCCTGGCTCAGTAGCTGACCCTTGCATACCTGTGTATATTGCCTGCCTCTGTACGATTGCTCGGTGTATGACCCGGTCTGTTTCCCGTTTGATATTCCTCTGCTGATTCTGTACTTTCTGTGTTACTCTTGGTTCTACCCCAGCTACGTTCCTGACTTCTCGCCTGCCTGTTCCTCTGGTACAGAGTTGCTTTCTCTGGCTTCTTACCTCCGGCTTGTTCCTTACCACTCTATTCGTGTTACCCGCTTGTTACCGCACGCTGCCCTCTGGTCTGACCTCGGCTCTACTGACTATTCTCTTGGCTCTGCTGGGTCCCACTATCCCTGCTAGGAGTTCGCGACCTAGCTCCGCCCCCGATCACACCCTCAGTGATCATGTGATCGCAGGTCCTGTTCCTCCTGCTGCACACTTTCTGCCGTGTCCACTTTCCACTGCGGGAGTTCCCGGGTTCCCCAGCACGCATACAGTCTCTGGTGGTGAGTCTGACACGGTGTCCATCACAAATTTATTTCATATTTTAACAGATCGGACTTTTACGAAGGCAGTGATACCAAATATCTGGGGGGGGTCTTTATTTTTAAAGGGGGGTGATTTGGGTGGGGGAAAAGGGGGGTGATTTGATCTTTTATATATTTTTTCATATTTTTTACAATATTTTTTTTTCACCTTCTACTGTATATGTTAGTCCCATTAGGGTACTTGAACCTGAGATTGTCTGATCGCGTGTGCTATACAAAGTCACACTTCCCCGCACTTACTTGCTGCCACTGCCTGGATACAAAGTCACATTTCCCCGCACTTACTTGCTGCCACTGCCTGGATATAAAGTCACACTTCCCCGCACTTACTTGCTGCCACTGCCTGGATACAAAGTCACACTTCCCCGCACTTACTTGCTGCCACTGCCTGGATATAAAGTCACACTTCCCCGCACTTACTTGCTGCCACTGCCTGGATACAAAGTCACACTTCCCCGCACTTATTTGCTGCCACTGCCTAGATATAAAGTCACACTTCCCCGCACTTACTTGCTGCCACTGCCTGGATACAAAGTCACACTTCCCCGCACTTACTTGCTGCCACTGCCTGGATATAAAGTCACACTTCCCCGCACTTACTTGCTGCCACTGCCTGGATACAAAGTCACACTTCCCCGCACTTATTTGCTGCCACTGCCTAGAAACACTGGATGTTTCAGTTCAGCTATACGCTCTGCGCCGCCATGCTGGCGTATCACCCGATCCCTCCCTTCCCAGGCACACGTTCCCTGCTTTGCTCACTGCTCCGGCTTCCCATTACAGATTAGTAACGTCTTTCATTAAGCCCGTTGAGTCATTAGTCATGTTTCAAACATTTTGAGGAAACGGTAACCATTCCAGGCAGGTAGTATTTTCTCCCTAGCAAGTGCGAGAGGATAGGTGTAGTTGTTGTGGCACAAGCTGAGGAAACCAGACCCAGCGAGTGACGCAGATGGCATGGGATAAACCAGTATTCCAACATCTCTGAGCTATGCGCCTGCAGATAGCAGCTGAAGACAGGTATTAAATGACTCCCGCTCCCTGCCAACACCTCTTCAACAGGAAAATTGGCAGTCTTTCCATACCAACACCTCCGACGCTTCTCTCTTTATTAGTCACAAGTTCTCCCAGAGAAGAGTCAGTAAAGTAGGTGCAGATGGAGATCAGCGTGGAATCAATGCCAAATGGAAGGATTCAAAAGACGACCGTGCTGCCGCATTCTCTTCATTTTTGGATTATTGCAGTAAATAATTTTACTACTGGATATTAAAATTAGTTTAAAACCTGTTTGTCAGTATGTCGGCTAAATGCAAAGTGTCTAATGACGAAAGTGCTCGGCGATGATGGCTACATTTAGTTCTTGAACTGATGTTAGTAGACAAGATGACAAAATTTACTAAGCAAAAAGAAGACTTTTCCAGCCTTTCAAAAACTAAGTTTTCTAGTGGAACTTACAGCAAGAAACACTGCTTAGTTGTAGATTACTGGAGAAGATTTTCATTACCTAAGGCTGCTTTCACACTTGCGTTTTTAAACGCATGCATTTGGAAAAAAAAACGCATGGTGAAAAAACGCATGTAAACGCATGCACAAAAAAACGCATGCGTTTTTATATTAAAAAACCAGAAAACACACTGATATGCCACCCTCCACCATAAAGGTGATAAAGGGGATCCTAACCCTAACCCTAACCCAAAAGGGATCCTAACCCTAAAGGGATCCTAACCCTAACCCTAACCCTAAAGGGATCTTAACCCTAACCCTAAAGGGATCCTAACCCTAACCCTAAAGGGATCCTAACCCTACCCCTAATCCCTTTATGGTTAGGGGTAGGGTTAGGGTTAGGATCCCTTTAGGGTTAGGGTTAGGGGTAGGGTTAGGATCCCTGTAGGGTTAGGATCCCTTTAGGGTTAGGGTTAGGATCCCCTTTATCACCTTTATGGTGGAGGGTGGCATATCAGTGTGTTTTCTGGTTTTTTAATATAAAAACGCATGCGTTTTTAATGCAAACAAACGCATGCACAAAAAAACGCATGCGTTTCCATTGACTCCAATGTATTTTTTGGCCCCAAAAAAACGCATGAAAACGCATGCGTTTTTATGTGTCCAAAAAACGCCCCTCAAAAATACTACAAGTTGCATTTTTGAAAATGAATGCATGCAGTAAAAAAAGCATGCGTTCAAAAACGCATGCAAACGCATGCACAAAAAAACGCATGCGTTTTCAATGTTAAATATAGGGAAAAAAACGCATGCGTTTTTTTGTGCAAAAAACGCTGCAGACAAAAACGCAAGTGTGAAACCACCCTAAGGATATGTTCACTCGTCGCGTTTTTGCAGCATTTCTTTTTAATGCAAATTTTCAGCTGCGTTTCACGGTACCAGCAAAGTGAGATTTTACGAATCTCGTGCACACGTCTTGTTTTTTTTTCCTGACTGTTTTGTCACAAAATGCAGCATGTCACTTATTTCAGCATTTTTCACCCATTCAAAGCAATAGGTAGTGCAAAAATGCTGCAAAAAAACGCAGCAAACATTCAGCAAAACCTGCTTTTTTTACCTTGCTTTTTTTAATGCCAGAAGAGCAAGTTTTGCCTGCAGAGAAAAAAAAAAACACACACAAAGAAGGCAACGTGTGAACAAAGCTTAAAGTGGTTTTTGTAGCAATCGAATGGGATTTTGAAGAAATTATATGTACTGCCCTTTTTAACACTAGTCGTTTTTGAAAAACTGAAGTATAAAACTAAATGTTATTTCAGAAGACTAAATGTATGAGAAAGTGGTTTTACAATTGAAATGAAAAGGATGTCATGAAAAAAAAAATAAGTGGAAAGTTTCTTAAAAAGTGCTTTTAAGTAAAAAGCTCCTCAAACTCTGTACTCATAGAATAATGTGCCCAAACTCTGCCTTTTTTTCCTCACAAAATTAGAATATCATCAAAAAGTTAATTTATTTCAGTTCTTCAAGACAAAAAGTGAATCTCATATTATATCATTACATACAGAGTGATCTATTTCACTTGTTTATTTCTGTTAATGTTGATGATTATGGCTTATAGCCAGTGAAAACCCAAAAGTCATTATCTCAGTAAACTAACACATATACTTGTGTACAAGTCGACCCGAGAATAAGAAGAGGCACCTAATTTTGCCACGAAAAACTGGGAAAACGTATTGACTCGAGTATAAGCCGGGTATGCATTGTCCCCTCATACCTGTCCTTGTATGCATGGTTCCCCATCCCTGTCCTTGTATGCATGGCTCCCCATCCCTGTCCTTGTATGCATGGCTCCTCATCCCTGTCCTTGTATGCATGGCTCCTCATCCCTGTCTTTGTATGCATGGCTCCTCATCCCTGTCCTTGTATGCATGGCTCCTCATCCCTGTCCTTGTATACATGGTTCCCCATCCTTGTCCTAGTATGCAGGACTCCCTATCCCTGTCCTTGTTTGCATGGCTCCTTATCCCGGTTCTTGTACACATGGCTCCTCATCACCGTTCTTGTATGCATGGCTGCCCGTCCTTGTATGCATGGTTCCTAAAAAAAAAACAACACATCCTACTTACCTTCCCTGCGCGCCCTCGCTGCATATCGTTCCGGCGCCAGCAGCTCTTCCGGCCGAGCGATCACATGTTCGTGCTCATTAAGGTAACGAATATTCACTCCATGCCTATGGGAGTGGAGAGACGTGAATTTTCATTACCTTAATGAGTGGAGGACACATGATCGTTCAGCTGGAAGAGCTGCTGGCGCTGGAACGAGATGCAGCGAGGGCGCGAAGGGAAGGTAAGTAGTATGTGTGCTGGAAGATGGCAGCTGCGGCTGTAACTGTGTGTGCTATAAGATAAATGAATTTTCACTGACAGCGCAGTAAATATTAATGTCTCTTTATCAGCGGGCAGAGGCACTAGCCGCAGTTGCCGGCTCCTGCCTCTTGTGACCCGCTGCTCCTCTTCCCCCTGCATCTTTCTGGGACAATGACTCGTGTATAAGACGAGGGGGGCGTTTTCATCATAAAAAAGTGGTGAAAAACTCAGTTTATACACGCATATATGGTAGAATACTTTAACACCAGCTTGAAAAATTATTTTAAAATCCAAGATGTTTTCCTACTGAAATCTATGTTCAGTAAATGCATTCAGTACTTGGTCTCGGCTCATTTTGCATGAATTACTGCATCAATGTGGCGTGGCATGGAGGCGATCAGCCTGTGGGGTTATGGAAGCCCAGGTTGCTTTGATAGCAGCCTTCAGCTCGTCTGCATTGTTGGGTCTGGTGTCTCATCTTCCTCTTGACAATACCCCATAGATTCTTTATGGGGTTAAGGTCAGGCGAGTTTGCTGCCAATCAAGCCCAGTGATACTGTTGTTTGTAAACCAGGTATTTGTACTTTTGGCCGTGTGGACAGGGGCCAAGTCCTGCTGGAGAATGACATTTCCATCTCCAAAAAGCTTGTCGGCAGAGGGAAGCATGAAGTGCTCTAAAATTTCCAGTAGATGACTGCACTGACTTTGGTCTTGATGAACCACAGTGGACCTACACCAGCAGATGACATGGCTCCCCAAACCATCACTGATTGTGGAAACTTCACACCAGACCTCCAGCAGCTTGGATTGTGGCCTCTCCACTCTTCCTCCAGACTCTGGGACCTTGATTTCCAAATGAAATGCACAATTTACTTTCATCTGAACGCAACACCTTGGACCACTGACAACAGTCCGGTTCTTTTTCTCTTTGGCCCAGGTAAGACGCTTCTGGCGTTGTCTATTGGTCATGAGTGGACTGACACAAGGAATGTGACACTTGTAGTCCATGTCCTGGATACGTCTGTGTGTGGTGGCTCTTGAAGCAATGACTCCAGCAGCAGTCCGCTCCTTGTGAATCTCCCCCAAATTCTTGAATGGACTTTTCTTAACAATCCAACAAGACTGCGGTTATCCCGGTTGCTTGTGCTCCTTTTTCTACCACACTTTTTCCTTCCACTCCACTTTCTATTAATCTGCTTGGATACAGCACTCTGTGATCAGCCGGCTTCTTTAGCAATGACCATTTGTTGCTTCCCCTCCTTGTGGAGTGTGTCAGTGACGCCTTCTGGACATCTGTCAAGTCAGCAGTCTTCTCCATGATTGTAGAGCTACTGAAACAGACTAAAGACCTTTATAATCGCTTAGGAAGCCTTTACAGGTGTTTTTGTTAGTTATTCTAATTTACTGAGATAATGACTTTTGAGTTTTCATTGGCTGTATGCCATAATCATCAACATTAACAGAAATAAACACGTGAAACAGATCACTCTGTGTGTAATGACTCCATATAACATATGAGGTTCACTTTCTATATTGAAGAACTGAAATAAATTAACTTTGTGATAATATTCTAATTTTGTGAGAGGTACCTGTATATACACCCTGTATTCTACTCCAGAGCTGCACTCACTATTCTGCTGGTGTAGTCACTGTGTTCATAGATTACATTACTGATCCGGAATTACATCCTGTATTATACCCCAGAGCTGCACTCACTATTCTGCTGGTGCAGTCACTGTGTACATACATTACATTACTGATCCGGAGTTACATCCTGTATTACATCCCAGAGCTGCACTCACTATTCTGCTGGTGCAGTCACTGTGTACATACATTACATTACTGATCCGGAATTACATCCTGTATTATACCCCAGAGCTGCACTCACTATTCTGCTGGTGCAGTCACTGTGTACATACATTACATTACTGATCCGGAGTTACATCCTGTATTACATCCCAGAGCTGCACTCACTATTCTGCTGGTGCAGTCACTGTGTACATACATTACATTACTGAGTTACATCCTGTATTATACTCCAGAGCTGCACTCACTATTCTGCTGGTGCAGTCACTGTGTACATAGATTACATTAATGATCCTGCGTTACATCCTGTATTATACCCCAGAGCTGCACTCACTATTCTGCTGGTGCAGTCACTGTGTACATACATTACATTACTGATCCTGAGTTACATCCTGTATTATACCGCAGAGCTGCACTCACTATTCTGCTGGTGCAGTCACTGTGTACATACATTACATTACTGATCCTGAGTTACATCCTGTATTATACTCCAGAGCTGCACTCACTATTCTGCTGGTGCAGTCACTGTGTACAAACATTACATTACTGATCCTGAGTTACATCCTGTATTATACCGCAGAGCTGCACTCACTATTCTGCTGGTGCAGTCACTGTGTACATGCATTACTGATCCTGAGTTACATCCTGTATTATACTCCAGAGCTGCACTCACTATTCTGCTGGTGCAGTCACTGTGTACATGCATTACATTACTGATCCTGAGTTACATCCTGTATTATACCCCAGAGCTGCACTCACTATTCTGCTGGTGCAGTCACTGTGTACATACATTACTGATCCTGAGTTACCTCCTGTATTATACCCCAGAGCTGCACTCACTATTCTGCTGGTGCAGTCACTGTGTACATACATTACATTACTGATCCTGAGTTACATCCTGTATTATACCCCAGAGCTGCACTCACTATTCTGCTGGTGCAGTCACTGTGTACATGCATTACATTACTGATCCTGAGTTACATCCTGTATTATACCCCAGAGCTGCACTCACTATTCTGCTGGTGCAGTCACTGTGTACATACATTACTGATCCTGAGTTACCTCCTGTATTATACCCCAGAGCTGCACTCACTATTCTGCTGGTGCAGTCACTGTGTACATACATTACATTACTGATCCTGAGTTACATCCTGTATTATACCCCAGAGCTGCACTCACTATTCTGCTGGTGCAGTCACTGTGTACATACATTACATTACTGATCCTGAGTTACATCCTGTATTATACCCCAGAGCTGCACTCACTATTCTGCTGGTGAAGTCACTGTGTACATACATTACATTACTGATCCTGAGTTACATCCTGTATTATACTCCAGAGCTGCACTCACTATTCTGCTGGTGCAGTCACTGTGTACATACATTACATTACTGATCCTGAGTTACATCCTGTATTATACTCCAGAGCTGCACTCACTATTATTCAAGTTGCCACTAGAAGCAATAAATAAATTTGTTGTGAGATATCCCCCTAACAGCCAAGTTGCTCATACGCAGGGAGTCATCATTTTTGCTAGTCAGATAACTGTACAATACTTTGTCATTACACCATGTTTTCCAGAATTGATAAAAGGGTGATTCCCAAAATAACATGGTTTACCACTTATCCACATGAAAGGGCACAACTTTCTGATGGCTGGGGGTCCGACCTTAGGGACTCCCAGCAACTCCAAGAATGGGGTTTTCCAGCCCTGTTTTCAGGGGTGGACATATTGTTGGTGCAATCTGTGGATTTTGCAGCCCAAGGGCTCCTAAATATGCAAAGGGTCCATATTATGTTCCTGATCTTTTCTGTGTCCGCCAGTGCCGGTCCTGATTATAGTGGGGGTGTCTACAGTCATGGGCAAAAGTTTTGAGAATGAGACAAATATTAATTTTTCCAAAGTCTACTGCTTCATTTTTTCTAATGGCAATTTGCATATACTCCTGAATGTCAGAGTGATCAGCTTAACAGCAATTACTGTACTTGCAAAGTCAATATTTGCCCAGAAAATGAACTTTAACCCCCAAAACACATTTCAACATCATTGCAGTCCTGCCTTAAAAGGAGCAGCTAACATCGTTTTAGTGATTGATCCATTAACACAGGTGTGGGTCTTGATGAGGACAGGGCTGGCGATCAATCAGTCATGATTAAGTAAGAATGACATCTCAGGACACTGTAAAAGGAGGCTGGTGCTTGGTATCATTGTTTCTCTTCGGTTAACCATGGTTATCTCTAAAGAAACACGTGCAGCCATCATTGCACTGCACAAAAATGGCCTAACAGGGAAGAGTATCGCAGCTACAAAGATTGCACCTCAGTCAACAATCTATCGCATCATCAAGAACTTCAAGGAGAGAGCTTCCATTGTCAAAAAGGCTCCAGGGTGCCCAAGAAAGACCAGCAAGCGCCAGGACCGTATCTTAAAACTGTTTCAGCTGCGGGATCTGACTACCAGCAGTGCCGAGCTTGCTCAGGAATGGCAGCAGGCTGGTGTGAGTGCTTCTGCATGCACTGTGAGGCGGAGACTCTTTGAGCAAGGCCTGGTTTCAAGGAGGGCAGCAAAGAAGCCACTTCTCTCCAGAAAAAACATCAGGGACCGACTGATATTCTGCAAAAGGTACAGGGAGTGGACTGCTGAGGACTGGGGCAAAGTCATTTTCTCAGATGAATCCCCTTTTCGATTGTTTGGGACATCTGGAAAACAGCTTATTCGGAGAAGAAGAGGTGAGCGCTACCACCAGTCTTGTCTCATGCCAACTGTAAAGCATCCTGAAACCATTCATGTGAGGGGTTGCTTCTCAGCCAAGGGAATCGGCCTAAAAACACAGCCATGAATAAAGAATGGTACCAGATTGTCCTCCATGAGCAACTTCTCCCAACCGTCCAAGAGCAGTTTGGCGCCCAACAATGCCTTTTCCAGCATGATGGAGCACCTTGCCATAAAGCAAAGGTGATAACTAAATGGCTCATGGAACAAAACATAGAGATTTTGGGTCCATGGCCTGGAAACTCCCCAGATCTTAATCCCATTGAGAACTTGTGGTCAATCATCAAGAGACGGGTGGACAAACAAAAACCAACAAATTCTGGCAAAATGCAAGCATTGATTATGCAAGAATGGACGGCTATCAGTCAGGATTTGGTCCAGAAGTTGATTGAGAGCATGCCAGGGAGAATTGCAGAGGTCTTGAAGAAGAAGGGTCAACACTGCAAATACTGACTTGCTGCATTAACTCATTCTAACTGTCAATATAACCTATTGGTACTCATAATATGATTGCAATTATATTTCTGTATGTAATATAAACATCAGACAAACACTAATAAAAACCAGAGGGCAGCAGATCATGTGAAAATATAATTTTGGTGTCATTCTCAAAACTTTTGGCCATGACTGTATACTCTGCTTCGACTCATTTACTATGGAGTTATTCGAGTGCAGCCCATGTCTTTCCCCACACATCCGCCTCATTCAGAAGGGGGCTGCAGGTTCCCATTTTCGGGATTGCTGGTGACCCCAGTGGTCGGACCTTCAGCGATCATTAAGTTATTCCCACTTAACCTATGGATAGGGTACAAAGCTTTACTCCAAAAATAAAGTTAAGTTCTATGCGGACACTAAACCTATAGGGATTTCTGGAAGAGTTCAGCTCTGTAGCCGGCAGAAATGTGAATGCAGCTCTTGAGTATAATACAAACTGATTAACAGCTAATCAGCTGATTCCAGTTGTACCGAGGCGGGTGACGGACAGGTGTTACTGCACGGTTAGCTTGAAGCGTTCTGCCCGTGTCACTCTTGCAGGGTGATGGGAATAATTTTGAATCTCTGTCCTGGACTTGAGCTCTGACCATAATAATTTCAGAATGGCTGCCACCTCTCTTATTATGAGCTTTAATGGGGCTTTAATGGGGATAAATGTAAGGTCATGCACTTGGGTAGAAGTAATAAGATGTATAATTATGTGCTTAATTCTAAAACTCTGGGCAAAACCGTCAATGAAAAAGACCTGGGTGTATGGGTGGATGACAAACTTAAATTCAGTGGCCAGTGTCAGGCAGCTGCTACAAAGGCAAATAAAATAATGGGATGCATTAAAAGAGGCATAGATGCTCATGAGGAGAACATAATTTTACCTCTATACAAGTCACTAGTTCGACCACACTTAGAATACTGTGCACAGTTCTGGTCTCCGGTGTTTAAGAAAGACATAGCTGAACTGGAGCGGGTGCAGAGAAGAGCGACCAAGGTTATTAGAGGACTGGGGGGTCTGCAATACCAAGATAGGTTATTACACTTGGGGCTATTTAGTTTGGAAAAACGAAGACTAAGGGGTGATCTTATTTTAATGTATAAATATATGAGGGGACAGTACAAAGACCTTTCTGATGATCTTTTTAATCATAGACCTGAAACAGGGACAAGGGGGCATCCTCTGCGGTTGGAGGAAAAAAGGTTTAAGCATAATAACAGACACGGATTCTTTACTGTAAGAGCAGTGAGACTATGGAACTCTCTGCCGTATGATGTTGTAATGAGTGATTCATTACTTAAATTTAAGAGGGGACTGGATACCTTTCTGGAAAAGTATAATGTTACAGGGTATATACACTAGATTCCTTGATAGGGCGTTGATCCAGGGAACTAGTCTGATTGCCGTATGTGGAGTCGGGAAGGAATTTTTTTCCCCAATGTGGAGCTTACTCTTTGCACATGGGTTTTTTTTGCCTTCCTCTGGATCAACATGTTAGGTTAGGCTATGGGTTGAACTAGATGGACATATAGTCTTCCTTCAACCTTAATAACTATATTATATATTATTATATCCCAGGAGTAAACGTAGAGCGAGCGATGGCTGGAAACTCTCGCCACTTTCAACGAGAAGAAGGCGTCTGTTGTCTGAGCTGGCAGCGGCCCCTTACAACGAGCAGCATGTTCTGGGACTAAAATAAAAATGTTGACATGGGATGTCCTTACCGCTGGCAATTAACGAGCTGCCCTAATCGTGTAACACGAATAACATTGCATCACGGATATGAGAAGTCACAGGGACTAAATCTGGTGCGGTGGAAATCCTTTCAGGATCTCGGAGGCACTACAAGAACAAGAATGTATAGTGCAGTAATCTGCAGAGGCTTCATGTGATTCTCGGATTAATAACCAAGTGATTTGTATAAAAAAAAAAATAATAATTCTGCCCGAGCCTCAGGAGCATGTTACAGGGAACCATGTCAATGTGGGCGCTCAGCCATGGAGAAAACCAGAAGTCTGGCACACGTAGGAGCAGATCACGGCCTTTATTTTAACCCATTAAGTTAAAAGCTGGCGAATGCACAATGGCGAAAACGAGCCGGGGCCGTCGCTTCACAATGTAATGCACGCTGTGACTGCGATGTGAAGAGACGGTCGCCTCGGCACGTTTTCTGCATTGTTTTTAGTTTTATGCAGGGCCGGCCCTGACGTATAGGCGAACTAGGCGGCCACTTAGGGCGCCAACCAAGAAAAAAATAGAAAAAAAAATCTTAAAAAATCTTTTCAAAAGGCAAAAAGTTTTAGGGATGGAAACAAAAGTGTACATAATTTTTTTTAACATAAATTTAAAAGAAAAACCGTTGAGCTTCAATTTACGCACGGAAAGGAGACGCTAAACTACGGACATAAGTTGTTTGCATCGTCTGCTGACAGTTTTCATCTACTGCCAAGAATAGTAGGGGCGCAACAAAATAGTTTCACCTAGGGCGCCGTAATCTCTTGGGCCGGCCCTGGTTTTATGGATGAAATAAAAGGCCTTGATCTACTGCGGTCACTGCCGCTCTTCTGACCAATTTTATACTAAAGGTTCAGAAATGCAGTTAAACCCTGTTTTAATGTCATATTCAGGGTTTGCAGCTTAGAAAAGCACCGTTTTCATTTTAGTTTTATTCTTTTACTTCAATGTATTCCCTAAGATGCTGCTGGGGGCAGGTTCTGGTCAGAATCAGTCTCCTTCCCCCCCTGGCAGCTGATCTAGCGCCTTCACAGACAACAAGGCTACCACAGCAAACTCTCCTGACCCCTCCACACACACAAATGCTCGACTGAACGAGAGCGCTCATTTATTTCCAACAGGGAGAAATTAAAAAGCCGCTGCCAGATTCCTCTGACACCGGCTTATCACCCTTGAAAACAAAAGGAACCCTGATCTCTGCCTCTTAATACAGCATTTGTCAGGGGAGAGTTGGGAGGGCCCCATAAACATCAGATGGCTGACCACAATCACCAAGTGCGGCCGATTTTTATCTAATCCGTTTGGGGGCATTACTTCCACTTTCAGGCGTTTTCTCATATATCCTGCCATGTGCTGCAGACGATGGACTCCCTGCATTAATAACAGGATTACAATGCTGTGAGGAGAGTGACTGAGCATGTGAGTCCACCAGCACGCCGCTCTTTAGATGGACACACACATTTCTATATGTTTTCAACACCAAGTGGCACCAACCTATGTAAGGCAATGTTAGAACTCTGTGGTAGATACTGTCATTTTTCCCCCGTCATCTTATGATCACTGCAAATATTGCATTTAAAGTGCTTGTCTATGTTCCAGGAGAGGACACACATGCATTTAGGGTTAAAAATCATTTTTGTAATTGGGTTTTGTTAATAATTTTGCACCATCTGCCTCCTACAGCCTTTGTGCTGCAAAGCTCTGCTGGTTGTAGAATGAGTTAACTGAGAATCCATCAGTGATCTGGTTCTGCTGGGGAGCGTGTAACTCTCATCCTTCTCAGCTGATTTATAACCACAGGCCACATTAAAACGTTGTATGTTTAGAGAAACAAGAAGCCTATAAACAGCCATATGGTACGAAAAAAATTTTATCAAAAAAGTTCAAAAATTAGTTTTAGTTCCAAAAACATGGATAATTATTAAAAAAAAAAAAAATCCCAAAAATGGACAGCCCCTTTATTTATTTTACAACCCTTGAAAAGATGACTTTTCTAACCATCTGTTAATATGTTTTAGGCTACTTTCACACTGGCGTTTTTTTTAATACGTCGCAATGCGTCCTTTAGGGGAAAAAAATGCATCCTGCAAAGTTGTTTGCAGGATGCGTTTTTGCCCCATAGAGTAACATTGCCGACGCATTGCGACGTATTGTCACACGTCGCGCGACGGTTGCGCCGTGTTGTGGCGGACCGCCGGGAGCAAAAAACGTTAAATGTAACGTTTTTTTGCTGCTGACGGACCGCATTTTCTGACCGCGCATGCGCGGCCGGAACTCCGCCCCCACCTCCCAATGGGGCAGCGGATGCGCCGGAGAAATGCATCCGCTGCACCCGTTGTGCGGAGCATCAAACGCTAGCGTCGGAAACTATCATAGTGTTACGACAAAGGCAACACCCGGGTGGATGGTGGGCGACACAAGAAGTCTTTTTTGGAGACTTTCGATGATCATACATAAAATTCTATATGCATTTACCATTGACATGGATGGGGGTGGTAGCAGTTTGGGAAGATTTGCTGTAAATCTCTGCTCTTAGAAAAGGATCCTGATTGAGGACGCCATGAGGGCACTTTATGTCACATGACACACCGTGTAGGACGGTACTTCGGCGGCTTTAGGACCAGCGTCCATTGGGTTACAATAAAGTAAGGGAAGACGATCACGATGCGAGTGTAACCAGCGCCTCCGTCATCTCAATCTCAGGACACAATTGTATGGAAATTACGGAGAAAACCTATACGGCTGCAGTGATTCCAGAGTACACGTCAATGGTTGCCTTTGCACATGGGGCTCGCTTACTTTTAAACTATAATTTTTAATCTAATTTGCATTTTCCTACTCCAGACAATCTCCCCCCCCCCCCCCCCCCCGTACAAAACTAATCAAATTACAATGATTCTCCAAAAGAAGAAAATGGCTGGTTCTGCCAGGAGCCCTGGATCACAAATGCTGTAATAATTATAATTGTTCCATTGTTTTATGTAAATACAATACAAGCAAAAGATCTAATTGACAATAAATAAATAGTTTGTGTCTCTGATCACAGATTGCTCAGCAGATGCTGTCAGAGGGAACTGGGAGGCGATTGCCTTCGTTTTGCAGGATTCCATTCTCATTCACTCTGCTAATTCTCCACCATTTACACGCTCGCTCTGGGGGCGGGAGACCTGAATACAACGAACAGCGTTTAGATCTTCGACTACAAAGTATTTTTTTTTTTTTTTTCAAATCATCTTAACATTTTCATTAAGAACGATATAGGCAATGAATTCGGAGACCTGACGTGACGAGGTCACAGCCAGCAGTCGCACCTCTCCGGAAATCTCAGAAACACTCTGCAAGAAAAATCATTGCATAAGTGAGGAACGACCCAGAAAGTAAAGCGGGCCACAGTGTAAAGAAAACCACAGACGGCACATTATTATTGGATAATATATGTCCTGCTACATTGTTACGATGGTTATTGTATTTTTCTATTATAAAGCATCATATAACGGCTCATTCCGACTCCTGGATTTCACGTACAAGTTTACAGTTTTTCATGGATTGAACTTGGACCTGTTATAGTCTATGGCGCTGTTCACACATACATGTATTTCGGCGTTCTGAGCAGTACATTAAAAAAAACGCAGCCAAGTCCAATTCTGACTTGAGTTGTAAGTAAAAAAATATTGGACAGCACTGTGATGGCATCCGTACAACATCCATTTTTCACTGCCTGGTTGAGCATTGTCAAGTTTTATCCATCAGTTTTTTTTTTTTTTTTTGATGACCCTTTTCATTTCTATTCTAAAGCCACTTTGCTGTTCATACACTGCTCAACAAAATAAAGGGAACACAAACAACAGAATATAACTCCAAGTAAATCAAAGTTAAGTGGAGGAGCAAACTGTCCACTTAGGAAGCAACACTGCTGACAATCAATTTCACATGCTGTTGTGCAAACGGAATAGACAACAGATGACAATTGCCAATAATTTTCAAGACCCCCTCAATAAAGGAGAGGTTCTGCAGGTGGGGACCACAGACCACTTCTCAGTACCAATGCTTTCTGGCTGATGTTTTGGTCACTTTTGAATGTTGGTTGTGCTTTCACACTCGTGGTAGCATGAGACGGACTCTACAACCCACACAAGTGGCTCAGGTAGTGCAGCTCATCCAGGATGGCACATCAAAGAGAATTATGGTAAGAAGGTTTGCTGTGTCTGTCAGCGTAGTGTCCAGAGGCTGGAGACGCTACCAGGAGACAGGCCAGTACACCAGGAGACGTGGAGGGGGCCGTAGGAGGGCAACAACCCAGCAGCAGGATCGCTACCTCAGCTTTTGTGCAAGGAGGAACAGGGGGAGCACCGTCGGAGCCCTGCAAAATGACCTCCAGCAGGCCACAAATGTGAATGTGTCTGCTAGAAACAGTCTCCATGAGGATGGTCTGAGTGACCGACGTCCACAGATGGGGGTTGTGCTCACAGCCCAACACCGTGCAGGACTCTTGGCATTTGCCACAGAACACCAGATTTGTCAAATTTGCCACTGGCGCCCTGTGCTCCTCACAGATGAAAGCAGGTTCACACTGAGCACATGTGACAGACGTGAGAGTGTGGAGATTCCGTGGAGAGCCATCTGATGCCTGCAACATCCTCCAGCATGACCGGTTTGGCAGTGGGTCAGTAATGGTGTGGTGTGGCATTTCTTTTGAGGGTCGCACAGCCCTCCATGTGCTCGCCAGAGGTAGCCTGACTGCCATTAGGTACCGAGATGATATCCTCAGACCCCTTGTGAGACCATATGCTGGTGCGGTTGGCCCTGGGTTCCTCCTAATGCAGCACAATGCCAGACCTCATGTGGCTGGAGTGTGTCACCAGTTCCTGCAAGATGAAGGCATTGAAGCTATGGACTGGCCCGCCTGTTCCCCAGACCTGAATCCGATTGAGCACATCTGGGACATCATGTCTCGCACCATCCACCAACGTCACGTTGCACCACAGACTGTCCAGGAGTTGGCAGATGCTTTAGTCCAGGTCTGGGAGGAGATCCCTCAGGAGACCATCCGCCGCCTCATCAGGAGCATGCCCAGGCATTGTAGGGAGGTCATACAGGCACGTGGAGGCCACACACTACTGATCATCATTTTTTTTGTCTTGATGCATTTCCCCTGAAGTTGGATCAGCCTGTGACTTCATTTTCCACTTTGATTTTGAGCATCATTCCAACTCCAGACCTCTGTGGGATATTAGTTGTGATTTACATTGATAATTGTTAGGTTTTATTGTTCTAAACACATTCCACTATGTAATGAATAAAGATTTACAACTGGAATATTTCATTCAGTGATATCTAGGCTGTGGGATTTTAGTGTTCCCTTTATTTCTTTGAGCAGTGTATGTTCGGTCTTTTGAGCGTTTTCATCCTCTTCAGGTTTTAAAAAAAATTAAGCGCATGTCACTTCATTAAAGGGACTCTGTCACCTGAATTTGGAGGGAACAATTTTCAGCCATAGAGGCGGGGCTTTCGGGTTTTTGATTCACCCTTTCCTTACCCGCTGGCTGCATGCTGGCTGCAATATTGGATTGAAGTTCATTCTCTGTCCTCCATAGTACACGCCTGCGCAAGACAAGATTGCACCTTGCGCAGGCGTGTACTACGGAGGACAGAGAATGAACTTCAATCCAATATTGCAGCCAGCATGCAGCCAGTGGGTAAGGAAAGGGTGAATCAAAAACCTGAAAGCCCCGCCTCTATGGCTGAAAATTGTTCCCTCCAAACTCAGGTGACAGAGTCCCTTTAAAGAGTCTCTTGATAAAAGACACAAACGATCCAATTAGAAGGATTCAGGGGAAAAAAATTTTTTTTCCCAAAAAAGGCTTCAAACAAACTGCTTTAGAAAACAAAAAAAACTCCTCCAAAAATTCCCCAAAGAAGAAACGATTTTTTAGTTATTCGGCTGCAATTATTTCTTTAACTAGCTTAAAAGATTGTTCTCGGCAGCACAACCTGTGTAACTAGAATGTGCTGCAGAGAACAGTTATATGATATGCACGTAGAACGATTCTATAGAAGGGAGGTCATCTGGTCTTAGGAAGCCAAAAAACAACTGCAGGCGAGATGCATGTAGCCGATCGGAGGCACTTGTGTAATGGTTGCAGACGACTTGTGCAAACCCAACTGTTTGCAATCACCTGGTGAGATGGGTCCTATAAATTCCCAGGTCTGGGTGGGCACACGGGCCCCGTGTGTCAGCACGGCAGACAGAAACGGCACACTGGAAGCAAGGACTAGGCAAATGCATGAGATTCAGGACTAGAAGTACAGGTGCAAGGGTGAATGCAGAGAAAGCAAAATGAGGGTTAACCAGGTGACCTCACATTTAGGAGCATCAATGGTGCAGCACACCAAACACTGGAAACTAGAGTTTAAATACTAAAACACTTAAAACTGTGGGCCTTATACAGCTGGGGCATCTCGCGTCCTGCTCAGGAGCAGTAACGCAGGGAACAATGATGAAAGATGTGCGGTGGAAATCCGCAGGGCGCCAGAGCTCCGAGTTAGAACCGTCCAGGTCAGATCAGAAAACTCGACTCATTTAACACAACGCGTTTCAGGGCCGATCCTTCCCCTTCATCAGGTGAATACAAAATGTATATCACACTCAGTGCTTTACAGAGACAATGACGTGATTGACTGATAATTGCATACAAGCTTTAAAAATCATGACTATACATTACATTTACATGATTACAAATCCTAAAGACAAAACAACATTAAAACACTAAACATTAAGTGTTCGGAGGAATGAAGTGACCTCTTTGTTAACTCTGCCCACTTTTATAGGGGAAATAATAATGTTTTATAAATCTCATCCATACGCTACAAACATTGACCTGTGGGTGTGGATACTTTTTGTTTATGCATTTATTTTTAAGCAGTGTAAATGCCGCTGTTCTTTTCAATCTTTGCTCTTGGCCTCCTCTTTCCTGCATATAAATCTAGTCTTATGAGCCAACTGGGCATGGTCCTCAACATTTCTCTTTGTGCATCTTTCTTAAGACCACTCCCAGTTGTAAAACAAGGCCAGAGTTATAGAAAGAAGAGGAGGTAATATTTCAGGGACAGTTATTTATGGGAAGTGACCGCTCCTCATTGAATCTGTAGCTTGCCAGTTTCTGTAAAAGTAGGTTCACACCACCGATGCCTCCACATCCGAGAAACACGGTCTGATCACACTTTGATGACGCGCATCATTTTTTTTTTCTTTATGAACCCAAAAGACTTGTATTGCAGGCTTTCAAACACTTGGGTCAAAATTGGATGTCTCCCATTTTTTTCATGGACCATGCTGTTCGAGAAAAAAATAAAATAAAATTGGAAAAGGGTACAGTCCCATAGAACATCATAGGTGTCAGTGCTATCTGTGATAGCGCTTGTATGAAAAAAATCTGACATGTGTACGAATCCCTAGAAGGATTATGGATTTTATGTCGATTTTTACTATTCATTTCAAAAGGAAGTTGTTGTGGATTTTACTGTAAATTTTAAATAAATGATTAAAAAAAAAAATAAGATGCACAAAAATCTGCATAACTCAGAGCTATTTCTGAAAAAAAAAAAAAAAAAAAGTTTTCATCCCACATGGAAATATCTGAGATGTTACCATCTTTCATACTGAGCAGTAAGGAATAATAACCATCAATATGAGATTAATTTGTAACAAATTCCATTAGGAAGTAACATGAATCTGCTGTTCGGACTTCCCACAAGGCGGTGATGAAGGCAGAAGGGGGTACAAATTGTCCATTAAAACAAATAAACTAAATATGGTCATATGGAAATATCATGGCATTCGTTTGCAGTTTTTCGTGAATGGGTCACTACGAGATACTCGGAAAACCTTTGTAAATACTTTAATAAGTTGCGACTTGGATGTCGATGATGAGAGCGGACGTTTCGCGGCCACATGGAACATAACATCTGCATGTATAGGCGGTGGGCCTGCATGTATGGGCGGTGGGCCTGCATGTATAGGCGGTGGGCCTGCATGTATAGGCGGTGGGCCTGCATGTATAGGCGGTGGGCCTGCATGTATGGGCGGTGGGCCTGCATGTATGGGCGGTGGGCCTGCATGTATGGGCGGTGGGCCTGCATGTATAGGCGGTGGGCCTGCATGTATAGGCGGTGGGCCTGCATGTATAGGCGGTGGGCCTGCATGTATAGGCGGTGGGCCTGCATGTATAGGCGGTGGGCCTGCATGTATAGGCGGTGGGCCTGCATGTATAGGCGGTGGGCCTGCATGTATAGGCGGTGGGCCTGCATGTATAGGCGGTGGGCCTGCATGTATAGGCGGTGGGCCTGCATGTATAGGCGGTGGGCCTGCATGTATAGGCGGTGGGCCTGCATGTATAGGCGGTGGGCCTGCATGTATAGGCGGTGGGCCTGCATGTATAGGCGGTGGGCCTGCATGTATAGGCGGTGGGCCTGCATGTATAGGCGGTGGGCCTGCATGTATAGGCGGTGGGCCTGCATGTATAGGCGGTGGGCCTGCATGTATAGGCGGTGGGCCTGCATGTATAGGCGGTGGGCCTGCATGTATAGGCGGTGGGCCTGCATGTATAGGCGGTGGGCCTGCATGTATAGGCGGTGGGCCTGCATGTATAGGCGGTGGGCCTGCATGTATAGGCGGTGGGCCTGCATGTATAGGCGGTGGGCCTGCATGTATAGGTGGTGGGCCTGCATGTATAGGCGGTGGGCCTGCAGATGGTGCTGCCCCCACGGCTGCTCAGGAAGGAATGGATATGGCTGCAGTGTGACTATTCCTCCTAGACAGGTCCTTCTCCTCTCCCCTCCCCCAGCGCAGATCCTTTCCCTCTGAGCTGCATACCCTTTAGCTGAGCTAACTGCAGGACAGGACTGAGTAGGGGGATTGTTCAAAGAAAGTGGCCCTTTGCTTGGTTGCTATGGAAACCGACATACCACAGCTCTGACCCCTGAGTGGTTTTAACACCCTCCCTCAGCGGGGATGCCAGCAGCTGGACCGCAGCTGTTTGTAAGGCCTCTACAAAAGCAGGAATCCCGGCCACTTACACTGAAAAATAAACATTAATCCCCCTCAAACCAACTTCAAGGACATGGCCTCAGCGCTGCCTACCAGTCTGCAGCTTACACTATAAATAAGTCAGTGCCTGGCATGAGAAGCAGAGGCGGTGCCACCTGTGCCAACCAGAATGTCTGCAATGGCCGATATCGGGGAAAGGGCCGCACCGCGACAGATGAAGCCACAACTGTATGACATCTGGACTCGTCTCCACAGACAAAAGGACTGACAGCCAGACAGGACATACATCTATAGTGAGAACCACAGCCCAAGCCCGACAGCGCGCCACAGCCCAAGCCCGACAGCGCGCCACAGCCCATACCCGTCAGTGCCACAGCCCAAGCCCGACAGCGCGCCACAGCCCATACCCATCAGTGCCACAGCCCAAGCCCGACAGCGCGCCACAGCCCGTACCCGTCAGTGCCACAGCCCAAGCCCGACAGCGCACCACAGCCCGTACCAGTCAGTGCCACAGCCCAAGCCCGACAGCGCACCACAGCCCATACCCGTCAGTGCCACAGCCCAAGCCCGACAGCGCACCACAGCCCGTACCAGTCAGTGCCACAGCCCAAGCCCGACAGCACGCCACAGCCCGTACCAGTCAGTGCCACAGCCCAAGCCCGACAGCGCACCACAGCCCGTACCAGTCATTGCCACAGCCCAAGACCGACAGCGCACCACAGCCCGTACCCGTCAGTGCCACAGCCCAAGCCCGACAGCGCACCACAGCCCGTACCAGTCATTGCCACAGCCCAAGACCGACAGCGCACCACAGCCCGTACCAGTCAGTGTGATACAGCCCGTACCAGTCAGTGTGATACAGCCCAAGCCCGACAGCGCACCACAGCCCGTACCAGTCAGTGCCACAGCCCAAGACCGACAGCGCACCACAGCCCGTACCAGTCAGTGTGACACAGCCCAAGTCCGACAGTGTGATACAGCCTTTACCCAACAACGCACTACAGCCCATACCAGTCAGTGCGTCACAGCCCAAACCAGTCAGCATGCCACAGCCTATACCCGACAGTGTGATACAGCCCATACCCGTCAGCACGCCACAGCCCATACCAGTCAGCGCGCCACAGCCCAAACCAGTCAGCACGCCACAGCCCATACCAATCAGCGCACCACAGCCCAAACCAGTCAGCGCACCACAGCCCAAGCCTGACAGTGTGATACAGCCCATACCCGTCAGCACGCCACAGCCCAAATCAGTCAGCATGCCACAGCCTATACCAGTCAGCACGTCACAGCCCATATCAGTCAGCGCACCAAAGCCCATAACAGTCAGCATGCCACAGCCTATACCCGTCAGCATGCCACAGCCCATACCAGTCAGCGCGCCACAGCCCAAACCAGTCAGCACGCCACAGCCTATACCAGTCAGCACGCCACAGCCCATACCAGTCAGCGCGCCACAGCCCAAACCAGTCAGCACGCCACAGCCCATACTAGTCAGCGCACCAAAGCCCATACCAGTCAGTGCACCACAGCCCATACCAGTCAGCATGCCACAGCCTAAGCCTGACAGTGTGATACAGCCCATACCCGTCAGCACGCCACAGCCCATACCAGTCAGCGCACCACAGCCTATACCAGTCAGCACGCCACAGCCCATACCAGTCAGGGCACCACAGCCCAAGCCCGACTGTGATACAGCCCATACCCATCAGCACGTCACTGCCCATACCCGTCAGCGCACCACAGCCCAAATCAGTCAGCACGCCACAGCCTATACCAGTCAGCACGTCACAGTCCATATCAGACAGTGCACCAAAGCCCATACCAGTCAGTGCACCACAGCCCATACCAGTCAGCGCACCACAGCCCAAGCCCGACAGTGTGATACAGCCCATACCCGTCAGCACGTCACTGCCTGTACCCGTCAGCACGCAACAGCCCAAATCAGTCAGCACGCCACAGCCTATACCGGTCAGCACGTCACAGCCCATATCAGTCAGCGCACCAAAGCCCATACCAGTCAGCATGCCACAGCCTATACCCGTCAGCGCACCACAGCCCAAGCCTGACAGTGTGATACAGCCCATACCCATCAGCGCGCCACAGCCTATACGAGTCAGCGCCACAGCCCATTCCAGTCAGCGCACCACAGCCCATACCAGTCAGCGCACCACAGCCCTTACCCGCCAGCGCATCACAGCCCATACCCGCCAGCGCACCACAGCCCAAACCCGCCAGTTCATCACAGCCCGTACCCGCCAGCGCACTACAGCCCTTACCCGCCAGCGCACCACAGCCCATACCAGTCAGCACACCACAGCCCTTACCCAACAGGGCAACAGCCTGTACCCGACAGGGCAACAGCCTGTACCCGCCAGCGCATCACAGCTCGTACCCGCCAGCGCATCACAGCTCGTACCCGCCAGCGCATCACAGCTTGTACCATCCAGCGCATCACATACCTGTAGGCGCTACAGCCGTATTCCTATCAACATGCTAAGGCCTATACCCATCACAAACACACAGTCCTGTCATAAGGCTCAATAAAAGTTTAGTCTTTAGGGTATGTGCACACGAAGAAAGCTCCTCTGCGGATTATTCCGCAGCGGATTTGATAAATCCGCAGTGCAAACCCGCTGCAGTTTTTCCTGCGGATTTATCGCGGTTTCTATTGGGGATTCCGCTGCGGTTTTACATCTGCAGTTTTCTATTGGAGCAGGTGTAAAAACGCTGCGGATTCCACACAAAGAATTGACATGCTGCGAAAAATAAAACGCTGCCTTTCCGCGCGTTTTTTTCAGCAGCATGTGCACTGCGGCTTTCATTTCCCATAGGTTTACATTGTACTGTAAACTCATGGGAAACTGCTGCGGATCCGCAGCTGCAGAAACGCTGCAGATCCGCAGCATGTGCACATACCCTTAATGTATTCATTTTCTTTTGAGGTAAATGTTTACTAGAATTTCATAATATTTACATCAGATCTCCAGCTTTCCTTCAACGATAACATTCCGAGAATCTGCAGACCCAGTAGGGGACACTAACAGCACTCAGATCCATACAGCCAGCACTGAACTCACCGAGAGCCGTCCAGTGTCAGCTGCAGGCAGAGGCTAGCGGTGCCATGGGTCAGGCTAACCGAAAGATGAATCAGAACTCCGGGATAACGGTTTCAGAATGTCTAAGCAACAGAACTCCATTTATAAGCATGCTCACTTCCATATGTCCTATTAATTTAAATAGAATTATTTTGTAAAAAAAAATAAAATCAAACAAGAGAGTTCTACACACACACACGTATATATTTTTTCCAATGTATTTTCTGTATAGTTCCGGCAATCTTGTTTGCGCTGCTGATGACGTCACTATACAATTGACACTTAAGGTATAGTTACACTAAACGACTTACCAACGATCACGACCAGCGATACGACCTGGCCGTGATCGTTGGTAAGTCGTTGTCTGGTCGCTGTCACACAGACAGCTCTCTCCAGCGACCAACGATCCGGGGAAAGACTTCGGCATCGTTGAAACTGTCTTTAATGATGCCGAAGTCCCCGGGTAACCAGGGTAAATATCGGGTTACTAAGTGCAGGGCCGCGCTTAATAACCCAATATTTACCCTGGTTACCATTGCAAAAGTAAAAAAAAAAAAAAAACACACTACATACTCACATTCTGATGTCGGTCACGTCCCCCGACGTCCACTGTGTCAGCGCCGGCCGTAAAGCAGAGCACAGCGGTGACGTCACCGCTGTGCTCTGCTTTATGGCCGGCGCGGACACAGTAGACGCCGGGGGACGTGACAGACATCAGAATGTGAGTATGTACTGTTTTTGTTTTGTTTTTCTAACTTTTACAATGGTAACCAGGGTAAATATTGGGTTATTAAGCGCGGCCCTGCACTTAGTAACCCGATATTTACCCTGGTTACAAGTGAACACATTGCTGGATCGGCGTCACACACGCCGATCCAGCGATGACAGCGGGTGATCAGCGACCAAAAAATGGTTTTGATCATTCCCCAACGACCAACGATCTCCAGCAGGGGCCTGATCGTTGGTCGCTGTCACACATAACAAGATTGTTAGCGGGATCGTTGCTACGTCACCAAAAGCGTGACGTTTCAACAATATCGTTAACGATCTCGTTATGTGTGAAGGTACCTTTAGTCAATGGGAAACAATAGTTTGGAGAGGAGGACTCCTGTGGAGATTGTTGTGGGCATGCTCAGTGACCTGTACACTGCTCATTGTACAGGAGGAGGTGAGCTGTGACATCTCCTATTGTGAATGGTGGATCCTGTGTTATCTACTGTGTATAGAGGTGTTATCAGTCATTGTACAGGAGGAGGTGAGCTGTGACATCACCTATTGTGAATGGTGGATCCTGTGTTATCTACTGTGTATAGAGGTGTTATCAGTCATTGTACAGGAGGAGGAGGTGAGCTGTGACATCACCTGTATATTGACTTTAGTATAAAACTTTATATCAACAGAAGATAATTTTGTCATAATTAACTCCCCTTACATGCAGGACAATAATAATGTTATTTCTATAGCGCCAACATATTCTGCAGCACTTTACATTTTAGAGGGGAATTGTACAGACAATAAAAGACATTACAGAATAACAACAATCACATAAATCAAGATACCAAGAGGAGTGAGGGCCCCGCTGCTCGCAGGCCTACAGCAAGGTGGATGGTAACCATTGCTTGCATTGGTGATTGCTTCGCTCCTGGACCTCCTGTCTCTTCAATAGCTGAATAAGTTTGGCCACCTTTATATAAGGGGGATGTAATCCATCCACAACTCTGCAGCGGGTCTGTTACTGGGGAGCGTGTTCACCCTGTGCTCAGTGAATGGAGGGGAGACCAGAGCGGCGGCCATGATAGCTGAATATGACAGACTGCCATAAAAGCATTACCGGCGGCAGGACGACCCTGGAGAGTTACGCTCTCCTAAACCTATTACCACATTATACAGTAGGATATAATGGAATAGACGTAACGTGGCTCCATAACCGGCTTCAGATTAGCGGTATGACCGCACTATGAAGAGTTTATAGAATCCGTGTGAACTCTTCTTTCAGATTTCTTTCTCCGCACATCTTGCTCCAATACCAGAACATTTGCGGCCGCGCTATTCTACGTATTCACCGTGGTGCACAGAACAAACAGGAAAAAACGCAGGAGGAAAGAGGAACGCCGAGGGACATTCATCTCATGGATTCGTGTCTAGCAGGTGAACTCAAGACCGCCATTAAGTCATTACTGCTAAGATATGTAAAATGCTTCTCTCCTCACTCCAGTGCCCTCCTAATGATACCAGAGGCCATTGCCGAGACCCCCTGGGGTGGGCTAAGGACATGGAAACAACAAAATGAAGAATCTGCAAGAAGTCTGCAAAATAGATACAGCAGAATTCCACTGGAGAAAAAGAAAAGGGTTTTATTCTCTGGGACACGAGCTGGAGTATTACCGGGTAATAACGGCATCAGAAGTATCACTGTGGTTCATTTTAGGGGTCTCCGAAAGTTATTGGTCTTGTTAATATTAGGGGAAACATTACCACGGTGCATACAAAAAGTGGAGCACATAGTCCTTACATTTTATCATTGACAGGTTTATTCTAAAATTCACAGATGAAGCAGGAGGGAAAAAAAAGCAGAAAAAAAAAAAAAAAGAAAAAGCGCCGCATGAGTAAATCAATGGATATTGCAATTAGATAATGGGTAAAAAACGCTGCTTTCCTAGAAAATAACAAATGTAGGAGCGATATAGAAAATGCAGTGGATTTTTACAGACTCCCTTAAGTATGAGTGGCCGACCTCGCCTGGGATAAGGGGAAAACCGAGGGGATCGGAAAAGCCCAAAACAGGAAAAAAAAACAGCTCAGTACAATCCACTGATCCGTAATATGCAAGATAAAAAGGTTTATCGCAAAACATTATAAAAGTGAAAATGTGTAAATATGATGAAACTAAGGGAAAAAAAGGAGGATAAAGTAATGAACACTTGCATTGTCTCTCCTTTTTTATCCAATAGTTTTAGACCATTTTACATTCATTTTTTTTCATGCACTTGTCATAAATATTAATTAATATATTATATTTCTTTCCCATCCCGTTGATTTTTCCCTTACATCTTCATGGATAGATATTGTTGGAAAGAACTTGTAAACACAAGACATTTTGCAATTTTGGAGACCGACCACCGCTGCTGGATAGCAGAACAAGTGCAGCGCTACAAGCTCTTTTCCATTGAGCTTGTAAACACGGTTTTGAAGCTGCCAGGATTGCGATCACCCCCTAATCGGGGCCAGCTCCAAGACAAACAACAGCTCCTGTATATGTTCCTTCCTTTTAACTGCTGCTTATTCGCTTTTCTTCTTTCGCACATTTATTCTTGATTGATGCCCTTTACCTTTGTGTCGTAATAGATTTCTGTATTTTCACTCGTTGGGATGCTCTGACCTTGTGAGATAATACAGATTTTGCACACTTAATACTTCATGTGTAAATAGTTTAATCCATGGACTAATGACTAATCTGGCATGAAACCTCGGCCCTTTCTTGAGCTGCACTTGAGAAATTTTCAGTAGCGAGACAAAACTTATTTGGTGATTGACTTGGACATTGTCTAAAAGGATTTTTTACAGACATTTAAAACTAAATAAAATGTTTTGTTTTTTTTTTATTTTGTTATATTCCAGTGCTTTGTGACCTCTGTATTTAATACAGGCAGTGACACTACCGGTCCATGGAGATCGCAACACTGTCGGAACGACTCTCAGGTTACACAGCCGCTCGTTGCGACCCATCAGGGTATTTTCCACCGTAGTTACAGCTATAGCAGCTCGTTACAAAATAACTATGCAGTAAAATAAAATAAAATAAATGTAATAAATTAAGACATCGAGTACAAACAAGCTTTCCACTATTGTTCACATAAGAATAAGAATAAGAAAGGTAATTTTCCATTACCGAGAGATTTACTGAGCGATATAAATGCACTAGAATTTGGGCTCAAATTGCACCAAAAGACAAGTGGACCTGCCTTGTGCCACATTTGTTATCGGTTTAAGCACTTGATAACTTAAAGAATCATTTAGAAAATGGGGCCCGACTTGGAAGGGTCAAAAAATTTGCCAAAATGTATTGCTAACAAGATCTGCAATTGTGGTAAAAACAAACAAACAAACAAACACAAAACAAAACACAAGAGGTGCTGTATGGTGTGGAAATGTCCTGTGTATCTATTGCCATGTGCCGAACCTATGACATCGCATCCACCTCTACATTTAGTGCATTTTCTGTCACCCCTAGGTTTATATACCCAGGACCGGCGTCAGCACCCGGTGTACCCGGGCAAGTTCCGGGGCCCTGGCGAGACAGGTGGGCCCATTCAGGGCTGGCGTTAGGGGCAGGCAGCTGCCAGTGCCTACAGCCCCCGCTCCCCCAGGGGCCCTCAGCTAGTGGCACATCATGCAGCTGCTATGGGGCCCCTGTGAGGCAGGGGGGGCCGCTTGTCGCCAGCACCAACTCCCCCGCCGCCGCTTTGAACTTTACCGGCGTCTGCCGGTAAAGTTCAAAGCAAATGATGGAGGAGAGAGCGTCACCTGACGCTCCCTCTCCCATCATTCCCCACTATGCCTCTGACACTGCCGCTGCAGGTGCGCGATGACGTCATCGCACACTCGCTGTGTGTCAGGCAGTGCAGAGGCAGCCGCCGAGACCAGAGCAGGGAGGGAGCAGCGTGGTGCGGGAGCGTTGAAAGGTGAGGAGTGTTTTTTTTCTTTTTGTAACTAACAGTGAGTACTGGACTATGGGACCATTCTTGGGGGGAGGGGGGCTGTGCTGTATACTACATATCTGTGCTATGTACTACATGGGTGTGTTATATACTACCTGGGCTGTGCTATATATTATATGGGCTGTTATATGCTATGTGGGCTGTGCTGTATACTACATGTCTGTGCTATATACTACATGGCTGTTCTATATACTACATGGCTGTGTTATACTACGTGGGTCGTGTTATATACTATGTGGGCTGTTATTTGCTTCATGGGCTGTGTTATTTACTACATGGCTGTTCTATATACTACGTGCGCTTTTATATGCTACGTGGGCTGTGCTATATACTACAAGGCTATTCTATATACTACGTGGGCTGTTATATAATATGTGGTTGTGCTATATACTATATGGGCTGTTATATGCTACGTGGACTGTGCTATATACTATGTGGCTGTGTTATATGCTACGTGGCTGTTTTATATGCTACGTGGGCTGTTATATGTTACGTGGCTGTGTTATATACTACGTGGCTGTGTTATATGCTACGTGACTGTGTTATATGCTACGTGGCTGTGTTATATGCTACGTGGCTGTGTTATATGCTACGTGGCTGTGTTATATGCTACGTGGCTGTGTTATATGCTACGTGGCTGTGTTAAATGCTACGTGGCTGTGTTAAATGCTACGTGGCTGTGTTATATGCTACGTGGCTGTGTTATATGCTACGTGGCTGTGTTATATGCTACGTGGCTGTGTTATATGCTACGTGGCTGTGTTATATGCTACGTGGCTGTTATATGCTATGTGGGCTGTGTTATATGCTACGTGGGCTGTGTTATATGCTATCATGAATCGTGGTATGTGTTAAAAGGGGGGGCCCACTGAGACTCTTTCGCCCGGGGCCCTCAAAAACCTGGAGCCGGCCCTGTATATACCCATATATTTCCCAATGCAGTGACTTACAATATGCAGTTAGAGAAGACAATGTGTCAGACACAATTTTTCCTTTTTTTTTTTTTTTTACTGGATTTGATTTGGATTTTGCTCCAAGCTGTGAAATCTCCCCTACGACTTTTCTTATTTGATCATTTACATGCGGCTTCTTTTTTTTCTAGAAACGTAACAAACGATGCTGACTCCATTTAGTACAAAAGAACAAACAAGATGTCATCTGTGTCGTCAACCATCACTCCCATCGTGTTCAGTCATAAAGCCTGACATGATGGAACATGACAGGAGGGGTCCGGATCGGATTTTAATCTGTCCAACCGACGCGTTGCTCCTGCAGACGTTCATCACTACAGACACAAACCTTCCGAGAGTAAACAACCAGAATAAAAAAAGAAATTCACAGCAAAGCATAAAAGCCGCATCTAAAAATATGCAACACTAGAAAGTAAATTAGCATCCCCAGAATAGCAATTAGTCAGCAAACCAGTAAACAAAACACATCTCCTCTTCCTCCCAGAGTCCCCGGAAGCTTTTATGGCCCTCAGAGCGGATGGCAGTCACTTACATCCAGTATCTGGGGCGTGGGCGGCATCTCGCCCATTAGAACCGATACCACATAAGAGGGAGTATGGAGCGGGCGATGGGGCTGGGGGATCATCACTGCCTCACTAGTGAACCTGGGACTGCAGCCTGCCTAACATTTGGGTCTTCGTCTTACTTCAAATTTTCCAAGTTAACAGGAATAAAAGCATCAAAAGTATCTTTGTGGGTTTCAGAATAAATTTGTAGCAAACACATTTTTAATATCGATTCAATCTTTAATCATTTATTTTTTAAACAGTGTTCACACTCGTACGCTCTAAATTTGTCCAGTTTTACATGGCGATATGGCTGGGAAAGCACAGACAAAGATTTTGCCAGTTTTAGTGACTTTTTTTTTTCCAGTGGACTCATAATTGCCTCAATTCATCAAAGCGATTATGCCGGTATTTTGATGTAAATCTCTTGGAAAAATTGCATATTTGACTTTTGGTGTTTTCACAACTGTTTTTGCCCAATGGCTGAGCCTGGGGCATGAAGCCACAGTTGGTACAATTAATGACGAGCGGCGGCTTTACTGGATTTGCAGAAGCTTTTGTTGGGGTCGTCACAACAATATCCTTCCTTCACCAGTCATTCCAAATCAGAATAAGAGCATTGGTACCGGATAAGAATGAGTCAGACAAAGGCTGGTTCAAACTCATTGCATGCTTGTACTTCCACACGTAGTGGCAACGTCACAGCAACTGACTTTATTTTGTAATACACAACATTATATGATCTATTGGGGGAAGGTGTGCAGAGGGCGGGGTTAGGCGGGGTTTAGGCAAAATATCTAGTATTCAGTCTTTCTGGTTGGCTCTGACATCATCTGATGAATCTTCCTTTCTCCACGTCGCTTTAAGTATCATTTCAAGAGAAATGATACTTGTCTTTCTGGAATATGAAACTTGTTTCTTTAGCAGAATCAGAATTTAGGGCAAAGGTGAATACTGGCAGCCATGTTAAATACAGTTAAATTTGCATTAGCAAGCATAAAGGGGAAAAACTTATTGTTTCACAGCATAAGAATATATAAAAGTACAAAAGAGTATAAAGATATATATTTTCACCTTGACAATTTCACCCTTTGCGTTGCGGTAATAACCTGCAGTATATATTGTTAGAGGGTAATTTTTTCCCTGAAGTGTGAGGATGAACCTTCCCAAAATCTGGCACACAATGCTGGTACATCACCTATCTGACCGTTGTAGACACACCATTAGACGTCCTCTTCCAGTTGGATCCACTTCTGACTTTGGCACAAAAAGGCATAAAAAACCCAACAACTGTACCTTTCCAGTCTAAAAAGGATGGAACTTAAATTACTATTCAACCCTATCACAAATGTGTGGTTAGATCTAATGCCCAGCACCACTTACCTCCCGATAGGGAGGTGACCTGTGCCGATGATCGTGCATACATCCCAGTGTCGCACCGGACGGTATCGTGCCCCTGTCCTATGATGTGGGGACGACATTGCACCTATACAAATCTCCGAGACGTGTGCACAATTGTCAAGTTTCAACCACATGTCCTATTCTACTGATCAGACACACAAAACCTGACAATAGTGCGTGTGTCCCGTCACTTATGTGCAGATCTGAAGTCATCGGTATCGTTCACCTCCGGATGCAGAGACGGAGCAGTGGAGTAGATCCAAAAAGTATAAAATGGAAAGGGGGATACATCCACTCTAATATATTTGCTTCTAAGTTTGACTCAAAAACAACAAAGAAAAAAAAAGCATAAAAAATGGTGTCAAACTGCAAGTACGATCTCGGCCTCATGATACATCTCAGTGTAGTAAGAGCCTTTTCTAGAACACTCGGCCACCATTACCGATTACGTGACTGACAACCAGAACCCTTAGAAGGTCGCCCTGATGAAGGTAGATGGAGAACACGAGCACCGTCCTTACAGGAAAGCGGTGGAATCAACAACGCGGCAACTCACTTTATCACTAGCGAATATTCTCAACGAGATGAGGGGAAGCATAAGTGACTCCTGATCTGTGGTAATCACATTTCTGGGAGTTAATTGAGCTGTGCAGTAACAGATGTCGACATTTTCCCAACACACATTTGCAAAGTGAACAACGCTTCGCTTGTGGCGCAGGAGGATGAGGTAGGGACATGTCTAGTGTTTGGAGGTAGACGTATAACCGTGGCATCACACCGAGACATCTCCGCACAACAACGGTAAAAGTTATCGCAACTGGTAAAACTTCCACTTTGCCAACGAAAGACTCATTGTTTCCTTTCTCAACAGAGCAGTCACATATTATAGAAATCACAAAACTTACTGAGAACAAGAATCCGTAAACTTATTTTAAATAACCAAGTTCTAATTTTAAATAACCAAGTTCTATAAAATTTATCAAAATGGCACAGGTCCTATTTAGGGTAATTCGCTAAACGTTTGGCCCTGTACACATCCCGCCTCGAGCCTTCATTCAGTGTAGAAGCTGAGAGACGCATCCAACGTTGACCCCCAAAGACAGACAATGACATAAGGTGCCATCGTATGAAATTATGTGACATACGGCACTTATGTTGTTATTGAATGCTTTTCTTTTTTACCTGTATACCAGAAATTATGTCTCTTCAAGAGACGTATGTAGTCTCGAAAGCTTGCAATTTTTTGTAGTCTCGAAAGCTGCAATTTGTTACCATCTTTTCAGTTCGCCATTAAAAGGTATCAACCACTGAGGACTCAAAATTCTAAATATATTTCTATCTACCGGCTAACACGGTACCAAGATATATTTCTTTCCTGTACCAGAAATTAGTAATTCGATTCCTGGTGCCCTGATCCAGTATCCAGCCCGGTTCTTTGTGGCACCTCTGGACCTTACAGAGCACCACCATATCTTCTTTATGGAGCAATTAAAAAACAAAATGGTTGCATGGTATGTAATCACCTAGGATTCACATTCCCTATCCAGAAATTAAAAGCTAGAACTCTATATTACTCACAGACGTCCTGTGATAACTGCAAGAAAACATACTGGTACAGTCTTCTGCTTCTGAACATAGGCAGAAAACTAATATGGTGGGGGAAACAAAAAGAATGGCAAGGGAGAAACAATATGGTGGGAACCTAGATGTCACTTTTTCATGGTTCCAGCAAAGGACTAAAAAATGCTTTAAATGGGTATACCCACCTCCAAGATCCTATCTTAGTATGTAGCAGATATAATAAATAATAATAATAATAATAACAAAAACCTTCAATTAGAACTGTAGTATAGTTCTTTTAATTAGCTATGTTGCTTACACCATGTGCAAGGCATTGCAGTACTTTGGGTATCCATGGTTATGACTACCAGCAACAAACTGTCACTATATGAGTGGTCGTATCCATGGATACCTAAGCTATTACAATGCCCTGCCCATGGGATAAGCTACATAGCTAATCAGAAGAACTATGCTATATTTCTGATTGCAGGTATTTGCTATTATTATCATATTGAGATAGTATCTTGGAGATGGGAATACCCGATTAAGTCACACAATAGCAAGCTGTCAGATGTACTTCAAATATAGTGTCATTTTTAACGTTTAGTAGAAAATTGTTTTAATTTTTGTGTCATAATAATAATGGGGAACACCTCCACCATATAAGACATACCTAACAGGAACGATTATAAACTTATCCTCAAAGCTTGCGAGCGGGGCCCTCACTCCTCTTGGTATCTGGTGATTTATGTGTTTATTGTTATTCTGTAATGTCTTTTATTGTCTGTATAAGTCCCCTGTAAAATGTAAAGTGCTGCGGAATATGTCGGCACTATGGAAATAACATTATTTATAATCCCACGGATAGTTTGTGGCTCCGAATTCCCTCCTGGCGTTGGGAGTAAGACGGACCTGTAGATGATCCACCGTCTACGAAGGACATTTCTTGAGAAATTTCCACTAAAGCCCCCGTATAGTTTACATTAATATTAGTCTGAAATGTTAAACTACTCTCGGCTCTGAAAGCCAATTGTGGGGTAAGGATAACAAGACCTGGGAACAGTGAGAAAAAGTGCAAAACAAATCCCCGTCTCTGAGGCCTGGCTGTCTAAGTGAAGGTGTTGTTCTTGGGCCTCGGAGGGAGCCGACTTTAGACTTTACGCAGTTTTAGGTTACTCTTCTTTCCAGCCAATTAGAAAGATAGTGCTGGAGAAAGTGATCCACCCTCAACCACTGGGTCTGATAACCAGGATAGGAATGGAGCTGTCTGCAATTAACTAACGTGTAACCGTTCCCTGCGGACATGTGGTCTGAAGCTGAAGCGGATCCTCTGTCTATGAGAAAAGCGCAGATCCTGGCCACCATCCATGTTTACATGGGAGACTAACTCTCTTTCCAGTCAAGCATTCCTGCTAGAGATAAGGCGCCTTCTGCGCGGCCTCCCAATTACCGCGCTTTAGTGGGCCGATTCCATCCCCAGCGCTCACCAAGGTACGAGGCCGCGGGGGATGAGACGCAGGAAAGTGCTAATTAAATTTAGGATTTAGCCGCACACAACTTGGTTTTATTTCTGGATCCGCAAAGCAGAACGGTCACAGCAGCGGCTTTTGTCACATTCCTGGCAAATTGCTGTGAAAAGCGATATCTGACGATTCTGCTAATTTCAGGATGGGATTGAGGGAATGTTTTCACTCTAAATAAAATCTACATTTCAGGGAGAGAAGGAAGCGTTCGCTCAGCGTCCTCGTCAGGCCGATCCGTTTCTATGTTCGTCATCTAATAAGTCCGGGATTAATCCTCGCAGTCGCCCGGAGAACGTCCATATTACAGATATCGGACCCAGATGTCAGATTTCCAGGCGAGACGCGGGGTCATCATCTTATGTATGAAACCATTGGGTTTACTATCAAGAAGATGGAAAAGGGTTGTCCCATAAACACGAGACATCATAGCTGGTAGATATTGGATAGCTGAGGGTCTGACAGCCGAGACCCTCAACAACCACAAGAACGAGGTGCCAAAGTCCCCTACATCGGTCGCCATCTATAGGAGTCGTGGTCGCACACGTCACTACTGATCCATTCACCATGTATAGGAGTGGTGGTCGCACACGTCACTACCGGCTCCAATCATCACATATAGGAGAGGTGGTCGCACACGTCACTACCGATCCAATCACCATGTATAGGAGAGGTGGTCGCACACGTCACTACTGATCCAATCACCACATATAGGAGACGTGGTCGCACACGTCACTAATGATCCAATCACCATATATAGGAGAGGTGGTCGCACACGTCACTGCTGATCCATTCACCATGTATAGGAGAGGTGGTCGCACACGTCACTACTGATCCAATCACCATATATAGGAGAGGTGGTCACACACGTCACTACTGATCCATTCACCATGTATAGGAGAGGTGGTCGCATGTCACTACTGATCCAATCACCATATATAGGAGAGGTGGTCACACACGTCACTACTGATCCATTCACCATGTATAGGAGAGGTGGTCGCACACGTCACTACTGATCCAATCACCATATATAGGAGAGGTGGTCGCATGTCACTACTGATCCAATCACCATGTATAGGAGAGGTGGTCGCACACGTCACTACTGATCCAATCACCATATATAGGAGAGGTGGTCACACACGTCACTACTGATCCAATCACCACGTATAGGAGAGGTGGTCGCACACGTGACTACTGATCCAATCACCATATATAGGAGAGGTGGTCACACACGTCACTACTGATCCAATCACCATATATAGGAGAGGTGGTCACACACGTCACTACCGATCCAATCACCATATATAGGAGAGGTGGTCGCACACGTCACTACTGATCCAATCACCATATATAGGAGTGGTGGTCACACACGTCACTACTGATCCAATCACCACGTATAGGAGAGGTGGTCGCATGTCACTACTGATCCAATCACCACATATAGGAGAGGTGGTCACACACGTCACTACTGATCCAATCACCATATATAGGAGTGGTGGTCACACACGTCACTACTGATCCAATCACCACGTATAGGAGAGGTGGTCGCATGTCACTACTGATCCAATCACCACATATAGGAGAGGTGGTCGCACACGTCACTACTGATCCAATCACCATATATAGGAGTGGTGGTTGCACACGTCACTACTGATCCAATCACCATATATAGGAGTGGTGGTCGCACACGTCACTACCGGCTCCAATCATCACATATAGGAGAGGTGGTCGCACACGTCACTACTGATCCAATCACCATATATAGGAGAGGTGGTCACACACGTCACTACTGATCCATTCACCATGTATAGGAGAGGTGGTCGCACACGTCACTACTGATCCAATCACCATATATAGGAGAGGTGGTCGCACACGTCACTACTGATCCAATCACCATATATAGGAGTGGTGGTTGCACACGTCACTACTGATCCAATCACCATATATAGGAGTGGTGGTCGCACACGTCACTACCGGCTCCAATCATCACATATAGGAGAGGTGGTCGCACACGTCACTACTGATCCAATCACCATATATAGGAGAGGTGGTCACACACGTCACTACTGATCCATTCACCATGTATAGGAGAAGTGGTCGCACACGTCACTACTGATCCAATCACCATATATAGGAGAGGTGGTCGCACACGTCACTACTGATCCAATCACCATATATAGGAGTGGTGGTCGCACACGTCACTACTGATCCATTCACCATGTATAGGAGTGGTGGTCACACACGTCACTACTGATCCATTCACCATGTATAGGAGAGGTGGTCGCACACGTCACTACTGATCCAATCACCATATATAGGAGTGGTGGTCGCACACGTCACTACTGATCCAATCACCACATATAGGAGAGGTGGTCGCACACGTCACTACTGATCCAATCACCACATATAGGAGAGGTGGTCGCACACGTCACTACTGATCCAATCACCATATATAGGAGTGGTGGTCACACACGTCACTACTGATCCAATCACCACGTATAGGAGAGGTGGTCGCATGTCACTACTGATCCAATCACCACATATAGGAGAGGTGGTCACACACGTCACTACTGATCCAATCACCATATATAGGAGTGGTGGTCACACACGTCACTACTGATCCAATCACCACGTATAGGAGAGGTGGTCGCATGTCACTACTGATCCAATCACCACATATAGGAGAGGTGGTTGCACACGTCACTACTGATCCAATCACCATATATAGGAGTGGTGGTCGCACACGTCACTACCGGCTCCAATCATCACATATAGGAGAGGTGGTCGCACACGTCACTACTGATCCAATCACCATATATAGGAGAGGTGGTCACACACGTCACTACTGATCCATTCACCATGTATAGGAGAGGTGGTCGCACACGTCACTACTGATCCAATCACCATATATAGGAGAGGTGGTCGCACACGTCACTACTGATCCAATCACCATATATAGGAGTGGTGGTTGCACACGTCACTACTGATCCAATCACCATATATAGGAGTGGTGGTCGCACACGTCACTACCGGCTCCAATCATCACATATAGGAGAGGTGGTCGCACACGTCACTACTGATCCAATCACCATATATAGGAGAGGTGGTCACACACGTCACTACTGATCCATTCACCATGTATAGGAGAAGTGGTCGCACACGTCACTACTGATCCAATCACCATATATAGGAGAGGTGGTCGCACACGTCACTACTGATCCAATCACCATATATAGGAGTGGTGGTCGCACACGTCACTACTGATCCATTCACCATGTATAGGAGTGGTGGTCACACACGTCACTACTGATCCATTCACCATGTATAGGAGAGGTGGTCGCACACGTCACTACTGATCCAATCACCATATATAGGAGTGGTGGTCGCACACGTCACTACTGATCCAATCACCATATATAGGAGTGGTGGTCGCACACGTCACTACTGATCCAATCACCATGTATAGGAGTGGTGGTCGCACACGTCACTACCGATCCAATCACCATGTATAGGAGAGGTGGTCGCACACGTCACTACTGATCCAATCACCATATATAGGAGAGGTGGTCGCACACGTCACTACTGATCCATTCACCATGTATAGGAGAGGTGGTCGCATGTCACTACTGATCCAATCACCATATATAGGAGTGGTGGTCACACACGTCACTACTGATCCATTCACCATGTATAGGAGAGGTGGTCGCACACGTCACTACTGATCCAATCACCATATATAGGAGAGGTGGTCGCACACGTCACTACCGGCTCCAATCATCACATATAGGAGAGGTGGTCGCACACGTCACTACCGATCCAATCACCATGTATAGGAGAGGTGGTCGCACATGTCACTACTGATCCAATCATCACATATAGGAGAGGTGGTCGCACACGTCACTACCGATCCAATCACCATGTATAGGAGAGGTGGTCGCACACGTCACTACTGATCCAATCACCATATATAGGAGTGGTGGTCGCACACGTCACTACTGATCCAATCATCACATATAGGAGTGGTGGTCACACACGTCACTACTGATCCATTCACCATATATAGGAGAGGTGGTCGCACACGTCACTACCGGCTCCAATCATCACATATAGGAGAGGTGGTCGCACACGTCACTACCGATCCAATCACCATGTATAGGAGAGGTGGTCGCACACGTCACTACTGATCCATTCACCACGTATAGGAGAGGTGGTCGCACACGTCACTACTGCTCCATTCACCATGTATGGGAGAGGTGGTCGCACACGTCACTACCGATCCATTCACCACATGTAGGAGTGGTGGTCGCATACATCACTACCGATCCATTCACCATGTATAGGAGTGGTGGTCGCACACGTCACTACCGATCCAATCACCACATGTAGGAGTGGTGGTCGCATACATCACTACTGATCCATTCACCATGTATAGGAGTGGTGGTCGCACACGTCACTACCGATCCAATCACCACATGTAGGAGTGGTGGTCGCATACATCACTACTGATCCATTCACCATGTATAGGAGTGGTGGTCGCACACGTCACTACCGATCCAATCACCACATGTAGGAGTGGTGGTCGCACATGTCACTACTGATCCATTCACCATGTATAGGAGTGGTGGTCGCACATGTCACTACCGATCCAATCACCACGTATAGGAGTGGTGGTCGCACACGTCACTACCGGCTCCAATTACCACGTATAGGAGTGGTGGTCGCACACGTCACTACCGATCCAATCACCACATATAGGAGTGGTGGTCGCACATGTCACTACCGATCCAATCACCACGTATAGGAGTGGTGGTCGCACACGTCACTACCGGCTCCAATTACCACGTATAGGAGTGGTGGTCGCACACGTCACTACCGATCCAATCACCACATATAGGAGTGGTGGTCGCACATGTCACTACTGATCCAATCACCACATATAGGAGTGGTGGTCGCACACGTCACTACCGATCCAATCACCACATATAGGAGTGGTGGTCGCACATGTCACTACTGATCCATTCACCACGTATAGGAGTGGTGGTCGCACACATCACTAAATGATCCATTCACCATGTATAGGAGTGGTGGTCGCACACGTCACTACCGATCCAATCACCACATATAGGAGTGGTGGTCGCACATGTCACTACTGATCCATTCACCATATATAGGAGTGGTGGTCGCACACGTCACTACCGATCCAATCACCACATATAGGAGTGGTGGTCGCACATGTCACTACTGATCCATTCACCATGTATAGGAGTGGTGGTCGCACACGCGTACTACCGCTCTATTAGTCATCTATAGGAGAGGGGGTAGCACACGCTCTCTACACCTCCATTCACCATATATATATAGTGACACAATTCCCTCCCTCAGTGTGTCTGGGATGGAATTACTGACAGCTCAGTCATCAAGTTTGGTACAGGGGCGTGGTGATAGGTCGGCATTTTGATTGACAGCTCGGCCCTCCAATCTGAGACCGGGAGGTGCTCGGTTGCCTTCAGGTGTTTCCTGTCCCAGGTGATTGTCCAGCTACTTAGCTGGGCTATCAGTCCCAGATCTCTGCCAGATGCAGATTCAGCTCTGTGTGGTTTCTTCCTCTGTGCGTTGTGCTGTTCTTGTGGATCTTTTGGTTGCTGGACCTTGGACCTAATTCTGACCACCCAATTTTTCTTAGCCCCTTTGCTCTGACGTCACCCGGCAAGATTTTGAACGCATGCGCACACCGTATTGACGGCTACAGCATGAGATGGGCATTTCCGGTTTGCGCTCCTCGGGGCACATGCGCCGCACCTGTTGGCAATTTATGGTAGCTCTATTTAAACTCAGGGGACACAACACACGCTACTCCCCTTCTTGAAGAACCACTCACGCGAAACGCGCGTCAAGGGGTCAGCAGTTGGACCTAGGACACTTGTAACTATGGGTGAGTGATGGCATCCTATTTATATGTGCGGGGAGTTTGGGGATCTTGCAATGATGGTGGCATCCGTAGATGTTCATGCGCAGAGCCTGGATGTTAGACCCACTTAGATTATATTTCTCCTCCCCCCTCACTTGGTTTAGGATTAGCTGTACGTGCCCCTATACATATTGTATTATTGGTCCATAGAGTCTGCTGTGCTAGTAGGTTCCCTATATATATTTTTCCCTCTTTATTGTATTTTGCCCTTTGATTGGGCTGCTTTTGTACGTTTTACATGTATCAATAAAATGACTGTTTTATTTTTTCAATCGTTTGGTGTTTTTTGTACTCCATGTTCTCTAGTTTCTTATATGTTTTAGGAGTAGTACACTTATGATTATTTTGGTTTCATTCATGTACTTACGGAGAGAGCAGGGCTTCTGCCCCCCTCAGTCTGGATATTTTGCTAGATTTGTTGTGATTCTTGTTCTAAGTTGTGCTGTTCTTGTGGATCTTTTAGTTGCTGGACCATGGACCTAATTCTGACCACCCAATTTTTCTTAGCCCCTTTGCTCTGATGCGTTATCCTCCTGGTAGTCGGTCTTCGGACGTTACCTGACTACGCCTTTGTCTCTTCCCTCCGTTTATGATGTACCCTCCTGGCTCTTGACCTCGGACTCCTCTACTCCCCTGACTCATGTCTTGTCTGTGAGAAGTGACTCAGTGCCACATAGAGGAGAAGTGGCCGCGCATGCGCACTCCTGCTCCATTCCCCATATACAGGAGTGGTGGTCACACATGAGCACTAATATTACAATAATACAGGGGACTTTGGGCTTCCCTCTCAGTATTGGTAGTCATGTATCATCTGTGGATTTGTGATTGTTTGTGGCACAACTCCTTTAGGTCTACTCTATGGTGATTTCTGGTTACATGAAGGCCATCCAAAAAAAATTGCAGGTTACAGTGATCAAAGCAACATCAATGTCTTGCTGTAAAGAAAATGTTGTTGCAAGAAAAGTGCAAGGACTGGCCAAATAATTACACAAGTTACCTACAACTTTCTCCCTTTCAGTCACTAAACAGCAGCTTTATTAAATCCATTTAACGTGAATAAAAATTTTGCACAGTTTTGTTTTTACAGGGTCTTTGTTTTCCTGCGCTTTCGACTTTGATGTCATCTATGGTCATAACTCAGCTACAAAGAACTAAAAATAAATAAATAAATAAATAAATGTTAGACAATCCCTTTAAGAGCTCCGTTCTCTTGGGTCATCAGTGTGCTGGATTTAATTTTTAACCACTTTTGGTCTATGTCTTTTTTTTTTCTAACCAGTGTTTTTTTTTCTCATAGGCAAACAAAAAAACTAATTATTAAACAGTATAAGACAAAAAAAAAAAAAATTTGGGAGGGGAGTAGGAAAAAAACCACCCGTGTGAACAGCTGTATAGACTATAATGAGTGCGTTTTTTATGATTATAGGCTATATACCCTCCATCAAGTAATATTCAGGAATGATTATACACAGATATTTTACGACGACGATCTGTAACATTTCATTGTCGACACCTACAAAATCCTTACCGCCACTGATAAAAAAAAAATAAAAAAAATGCTGTGATGCCATCAAAATGAAGGAAATATAACAAAGTATGTGGCGGAATAAAAAAGCGGAGCTGTTTAAACGTCTCACTTCCAAGCCAGGCCCCACCGCGCGGGAGCTGAGAATACATTAGCCTTTAATGAAGTGAGACTCTCATCTTGCTGGAGCCACCTCATTTAGTGCAATTGTTTCTGAGCCATTATGGAAAGACAATTACAAGGAAGCGGTGAGAGTAATTGGAATTGCTAGCAGGAGTTTGGTGAAATGATCATAAATAAAAAATATTCAAACTAATAAGCTTCCATGAGGGGGTGGGTTGATGAAAATCAACATAATTACAAGTGAACCTTAGCAAGGAAAAACAGACAGCGGGGTAGCAAGTGCTCAGCTTGCACAACGCAGAAAAGGGGGGTGCCGACGATATGAAATTAACACCATCACTCACTCAGTCTGGACGAACTTGGGGAGATACAAGACGACGGCAGAAGCGCCATATTCCGGAGAAAGGATTCAGCATCCCAAAATCTAGAGAGAGGACCAGGAAGCTCCGAAACAGGACTATTTGTTTTAAAGGGCAAGTACGACCTTATATGCTTACGCCATGATGAACACACAAGAGTCGTCCACACCAGCTCTTAACATCTCCGGCAGGACCCTGGTCCAGGGGCCACGTCAGTAATCTGCATCCTCGGATTTTCTTTTGATTTGTATGTGCGATGCAATGACATTGTTATGGTGGGATACATGTGGGGTCTACTAATCAGGAGGCGGATGCTGGCAGGTTTGCACCACTACCCATGTAGTTGCTGGACCAGGGTCATCCAAATCGATTCACTCATCTCCAATGACAATTTTTTCCAATTAAAAATATATATTGAAACCTAATTTTTCCGCTAACATATTTTAGTTTCTTACATTAGACATGCAATATTTTTTTCATTTTCTGCACAATATTATGAGACAACCATCTTGCCTAAGGTGCTACTGAGATTTATTTTAACAGTGAGAAAACAAACAGGTTTTGACTATTACGGCGCAGTGTTGTAAGCATGCTCTGTAACCTGCGCAGGGGACACCATGCAGAGAGGGGGAAGAGGAGCCGTCACAGATGAGGGTTGGTGGCCCCAATAAACTAGTACCTTGCCAAAGGCTTATAGATATAACATAATAAATGGAGACATTGCACAGGTTAGAGTTAGTGAATCATAAAAATTAACAAAGGCAGGGAATTTGTTAAAAAGGAAAAAAAAAAAAGACTAAATAATGGTACAAGATAGTAATTACAGTCTTGGGAGGTATGTCCTGGTATTAAAGAGGGTGAACAAACAGACGGGGAGGGAGGGCGGACTGACTGACGGGGAGGGAGGGCAGACTGACTGACGGGGAGGGAGGGCGGACTGACTGACGGGGAGGGAGGGCGGACTGACTGACGGGGAGGGAGGGCGGACTGACTGACGGGGAGGGAGGGCGGACTGACTGACGGGGAGGGAGGGCTGACTGACTGACGGGGAGGGAGGGCGGACTGACTGACGGGGAGGGAGGGCGGACTGACTGACGGGGAGGGAGGGCGGACTGACTGACGGGGAGGGAGGGCGGAGTGACTGACGGGGAGGGAGGGCGGACTGACTGACGTGGAGGGAGGGCGGACTGACTGACGGGGAGGGAGGGCGGATTGACTGACGGGGAGGGAGGGCGGACTGACTGACGTGGAGGGAGGGCGGACTGACTGACGGGGAGGGAGGGCAGACTGACTGACGGGGAGGGAGGGCGTACTGACTGACGGGGAGGGAGGGCGTACTGACTGACGGAGAGGGAGGGCGGACTGACTGATGGGGAGGGAGGGCGGACTGACTGACGGGGAGGGAGGGCGGATTGACTGACGGGGAGGGAGGGCGGACTGACTGACAGGGAGGGAGGGCGGACTGACTGATGGGGAGGGAGGGCAGACTGACTGACGGGGAGGGAGGGCGTACTGACTGACGGAGAGGGAGGGCGGACTGACTGATGGGGAGGGAGGGCGGACTGACTGACGGGGAGGGAGGGCGGATTGACTGACGGGGAGGGAGGGCGGACTGACTGACAGGGAGGGAGGGCAGACTGACTGACGGGGAGGGAGGGCGTACTGACTGACGGAGAGGGAGGGCGGACTGACTGATGGGGAGGGAGGGCGGACTGACTGACGGGGAGGGAGGGCGGATTGACTGACGGGGAGGGAGGGCGGACTGACTGACAGGGAGGGAGGGCAGACTGACTGACGGGGAGGGAGGGCGTACTGACTGACGGGGAGGGAGGGCGGTCGAACAAATGGGAAAGGAGGGTGGACGGACGGGGAAGAAGAGTGGACGGACGGGGAAAGAGCGTGGACGGACGGGGAAGGAGCGTGGACGGACGATTGGACGTGGAGGGTGAATGAACAGGGGTCTTTATCACAGGGTTAATAGTTTGTACATGTAAGTGCGGTTTAACAGCACTTTGTAGAAAAAATTTTGTGTAGTATTTTAGTGATGCTGAAGATTGAAGAAAATCTGTAAAAAAAAAAAAAAAGTGTTTACTGTATAAAATATATGGAAATTACTCACACTCCCCATGTCCAGTGTTACCTCTCTGTTGCTCTGGTGACTTCACATCATTAATGAACAAGACCGCTGCAGCCAATCACTAGGCTCATCATCTCATCCAACTTCGAGACCTAAGCAGTGACACGCCCTGTCAACATGACGTCTCCGCAGCAGATTGTCAAAGACCAGAACAGTGTAGAAGAGGAAGGGCCGGAGGTGAGCAAGAAAAATCACAACTCTGTTTATTCTATACGTCTTCAAATCTTTGGTTAACTAAACGTTTATTCCAGGCAACCCCATTAATGGTGAAATACTGTCATCTACTTCCAGATTTACAAGGTGATCTTCAATTAAATAAAGGTTACAATTATATATATATATATATATATATATATATATATATATATATATATATATATATATATATATATATATATATATATATACTAGCTGAAGAGCCCGGCGTTGCCTGGGCATAGTAAATATCTGTGGTTAGTTATAGCACGTCACTTCTCTTATTTTCCCATCACGCCTCTCATTTTCCCCCTCACATCTCTCATTTTCTCCCTCACACCTCTCATTTTCTCCCTCACTCCTCTCATTCTCCCCAACACTTGTCATTTCGACCTCACATCTGTCATTTTCCAATCACTACACTATTTTCCCTCACTCCTCTCATTTTGCACTCACACCTTTTCATTTTCACCTCACACCTCTCATTTTCACCTCAGTATATACATGTTTGTCATCTCCCTTATATATAGTATACACCTGTATGTCATCTCCTGTATATAGTATATACCTGTATGTCATCTCCCCTGTATATAGTATATACCTGCTATGTGTCATCTCCCCTGTATATAGTATATACCTGTATGTCATCTCCTCCTATATATAGTATATACCTGTATGTCATCTCCTCCTATATATAGTATATACCTGTATGTCATCTCCTCCTATATATAGTATATACCTGTATGTCATCTCCTTCTATATATAGTATATACCTGTATGTCATCTCCTCCTGTATATAGTATATACCTGTGTGTCATCTCCCCTGTATATAGTATATATCTGTGTGTCATCTCCTCCTGTATATAGTATATACCTATATGTCATCTTCTATATATAGCATATACCTGTATGTCATCTCCTCCTGTATATAGTATATACCTGTAGGTAATCTGCTCCTGTATATAGTATATACCTGTGTGTCATCTCCTCCTGTATATAGTATATACCTGTATGTCATCTCCTCCTGTATATAGTATGTACCTGTATGTCATCTCCTCCTCTATATAGTATATACCTGTGTGCTATCTCTCCTGTATATAGTATATATCTGTGTGTCATCTCCCCTGTACATAGTATATACCTGTGTGATCTCCTGTATTAGACCTCGTTAACATGTTATTTGCTCAGTATTTTTACCTCAGTGTTTGTAAGATAAATTGGCAGCCTGATAAATCCCCAGCCAACAGGAAGCCCTCCCCCTGGCAGTATATATTAGCTCACACATACACATAATAGACAGGTCATGTGACTGACAGCTGCCGTATTTCCTATATGGTACATTTGTTGTAGTTTGTCTGCTTATTAATCAGATTTTTATTTTTGAAGGATAATACCAGACTTGTGTGTGTTTTAGGGCGAGTTTCGTTTGTCAAGTTGTGTGTGTTGAGTTGTGTGTGGCGACATGCATGTAGCGACTTTTGTGAGATGAGTTTTGTGTGGCAACATGCGTGTAGCAACTTTTTGTGTGTCGAGTTGCATGTAACAGGTTAGTGTAGCAAGTTGTGTGCAGCAAGTTTTGCGCATGGCGAGTTTTGCGCGTGGTGAGTTTTATGTCTGGTGCCTTTTGAGTATGTGCAAGTTTTGTGTGAGGCAACTTTTGCATGTGTTGCAAATTATGTGCATGTGGAAATTTTTCCGCGTGTGCAAGTTTTTCGTGTGGCGAGTTTTCCATGAGGTGAGTTTTGCACTTGTGGCGAGTTTTGCGTGAGCCTAGTTTTTGCATGTGGCGAGTTTTGCGCGTGGCGAGTTTTGAGCGGCGACTTTTGTGTTTCGACTTTTATGTGGCGAGGTTGGTGTATGTGTGGTGAAATGTGTGCTGAGGGTGGTATATGTGTTCAAGCACGTGGTAGTGTGTGGCGCATTTTGTGTGTGTGTTCATATCCCCATGTGTGGTGAGTATCCCATGTCGGGGCCCCACCTTAGCAACTGATCGGTATATACTCTTTTGCGCCATCGCTCTCATTCTTTAAGTCCCCCTTGTTCACATCTGGCAGCTGTCAATTTGCCTCCAACACTTTTCTTTTCACTTTTCCCCATTATGTAGATAGGGGAAAATTAGTTTGGTGAATTGGAAAGCGCGGAGTTAAAATTTCACCTCACAACATAGCCTATGACGCTCTCGGGGTCCAGACGTGTGACTGTGCAAAATTTTGTGGCTGTAGCTGCGACGCCTCCAACACTTTTCATTTAACTTTTTACCCATTATGTAGATAGGGGCAAAATTGTTTGGTGAATTGGAAAGCGCGGGGTTAAAATTTCACCTCACAACGTAGCCTATGATGCTCTCGGGGTCCAGACGTGTGACTGTGCAAAATTTTGTTGCTGTAGCTGCGACTCCTCCAACACTTTTCCTTTCACTTTTTTCCCCATTATGTAGATAGGGGCAAAATTGTTTGGTGAATTGGAACGCGCGGGGTTAAAATTTCGCCTCACAACGTAGCCTATGACGCTCTCGGGGTCCAGACGTGTGACTGTGCAAAATTTTGTTGCTGTAGCTGCGACTCCTCCAACACTTTTCCTTTCACTTTTTTCCCCATTATGTAGATAGGGGCAAAATTGTTTGGTGAATTGGAACGCGCGGGGTTAAAATTTCGCCTCACAACGTAGCCTATGACGCTCTCGGGGTCCAGACGTGTGACTGTGCAAAATTTTGTGGCTGTAGCTGCGACAGTGCAGATGCCAATCCCGGACATATACACATACACACACATTCAGCTTTATATAGTAGATATATATATAATTTATTATCTCCAGTGTTTTTGTTTGTTTTTTTTAAAGAAAAAAGGACATTTTTTGCAAAAAAAAAGTTTGACATATAAACTTGATTTGTAAACTACCGGTAGATCATTTTCTGACCAATTGTTATTCATACAACAGGAGGTTATAAAACACTAAATACCCACAGAGATAACAGAATTGGGTCAAAAACCTCCATGCTCATGAACTCAAAGGATGCAAATTAATATGTAAAGAAGAGAAAATCCTGCTTCATGGCAAATTCGACACAATTCGTCTTTATTGTTTGCTCCAACACTTTGGCACCCGCAGAGCAGGTGTAAATTATGTGATACAATATTTCTCTGTCGCTGGAAACTAACAAAATATTGTTCATTTTTATAGGGTTGATAATATGAAAACACAAACAACTACCCCAAGTATAAAATTATATAATAAATATTACAAAGAGGTTGTCAGGGGGTTAAAGAAATGAAGCAGATTGCAAAAAAAAAAAGGTTATAAATAATAAAAAATAAAAAGAGAATCAAACATTGCTGACCTAATACGGTGATTGCCCCACGTTGATGTTTTGGAGGTGGCACAAGACTGTTCACTTTGCTGGGGAAATGACATATTGTACTGTTACATAAACGCTGCAGCCAATCGATAGCCTTAGCACAGCAGAACACTGGGGCCAGCTATTGGACGATCCTTCCTGCTGCTAGATCAATTTCTTTCATACATCCCCTTTAAGTACAAAATTAAGTGAACCTTTGGGCAGCTGGAAAGCCTGGAAGTAAATCACGAGCCGCGATCAATTTTCACTGTGTCTAGAATTGTGACACTGTTACCGGCAGCCCCAATATACAGAGTCGCCACAACATGGGCAACTAGGCGCCAGTGGTCACAAGCCGTGCGCTCCTAGCCCAACTACAGAGTCGCCACAACATGGGCAACTAGGCACCAGTGGTCACAAGCCGGGCGCTCCTAGCCCAACCACAGAGTCGCCACAACATGGGCAACTAGGCACCAGTGGTCACAAGCCGGGCGCTCCTAGCCCAACTACAGAGTCGCCACAACATGGGCAACTAGGCACCAGTGGTCACAAGCCGGGCGCTCCTAGCCCAACTACAGAGTCGCCACAACATGGGCAACTAGGCGCCAGTGGTCACAAGCCGGGCGCTCCTAGCCCAACTACAGAGTCGCCACAACATGGGCAACTAGGCACCAGTGGTCACAAGCCGGGCGCTCCTAGCCCAACTACAGAGTCGCCACAACATGGGCAACTAGGCACCAGTGGTCACAAGCCGGGCGCTCCTAGCCCAACTACAGAGTCGCCACAACATGGGCAACTAGGCACCAGTGGTCACAAGCCGGGCGCTCCTAGCCCAACTACAGAGTCGCCACAACATGGGCAACTAGGCACCAGTGGTCACAAGCCGGGCGCTCCTAGCCCAACTACAGAGTCGCCACAACATGGGCAACTAGGCACCAGTGGTCACAAGCCGGGCGCTCCTAGCCCAACTACAGAGTCGCCACAACATGGGCAACTAGGCACCAGTGGTCACAAGCCGGGCGCTCCTAGCCCAACTACAGAGTCGCCACAACATGGGCAACTAGGCGCCAGTGGTCACAAGCCGGGCGCTCCTAGCCCAACAGGACGGTGCTGCAGTCTGTCTCCTATCATCATGGGAAGATTAATATGCATCCAGGGCTGATCCAATCTCTGTATTTACACTTGGATGTTGATTGCATCCCCTCATTAGCATACCCTGGGTGGAATTAATTCATACTATTATATTTTCTCTCTAAATAATCTTACCTGTTAAAAAAATAAAAAAATGAAACTTTGTAAATAATTTATATTCAAAGTGCGGTGGCATTGGGGATACAGCTCATACACAGACCTATATTCACCAGGGTGACGGTCAGTCACCAATGACAAACACATTCTATTTGCAGGCAGGTGTCATTTTTCCCCCCCCTCCCCCGCCTTTCTAACCTCTCATTTAGGATATCAATGTGCACATTGTGTAGATCAGGTAAGGGCTTGGGAGGGTCATATATAACATTCATTTACAATTTGGGATGACCCAACAGGAACCCTCACTAACAAGTCCTAAAACTTTACTTTTATTATGGATTACAGTAGTGGGGTCCCTATACTGCCTAAACGATTCTAAGATAATGTAGAGGAGATTAGCAAATATCACTTAGTGCCCCCCCGGGCTGTTAACATTATGGGGCAAACAGGACAGATTTTCCTAGAGCACATATCCCAACAACATGTTTCACTGCATCATCAGGGGATGGGACTATAGACAGAATCCTAGCTGTAGTCACATCCCCTGATGACGCCGCATCTGCAGTGAAACACGCCAGAAGAAAAGCTGACCTGTTTGCCCTATAATGTCGACACGTTCAGGGTGTCACTAAGTGATATTTAGCAATCGCCTCTATATTATATTGCAATATTAATAATCTTTATTTTTATATAGCGCTAACATATTCATCACTGTCCCCGATGGGGCTCACAATCTAAATTCCCTATCAGTATGTCTTTGGAATGTGGGAGGAAACCGGAGTGCCTGGAGGAAACCCACATAAACACGGGGAGAACATACAAACTCTTTGCAGATGTTGTCCAAGGTGGGATTAGAACCCAGGACCCCAGCGCTGCAAGGCTGCTGTGCTAACCACTGAGCCACCGTGCTGCCCACATATTAATCCAAAATTAGTAGATGAAGGCACTTTGTACAAGATACAACAACCAAACCCCACCGCACATGTGGTTAATGTGGAAAGCCAATAGAAGCGATCCAACAGAGTAAAATTAAAAGATAAATTACCGGTAAATTGAAAAGTATTAAAACATACCATAAAAAAAGCAAAAAAAAAAAAAAAGCCATAAAAAGGGACACTGAGCAAATGTGGAGGGAGTAAATAATATACTAGGTAGACTTGGTATAATAAGTGTTCAGAAACTCCCGCTAGCTGGATGACCAGGTATCCAAACCATGTACATAATACAGTGTACAAAAGGACCCTCACTAAATGTCAGTGGTCACATACAGGTAGACAATAGTATGGTGGATTTAAGGGGTATCAGGATCCATTATATATCCCTATATGTGCACAAACGTTGGGGGACGGTGAAGAAACTACAGGGTATACGAGAAATGTCACAATTTACATCAGTGTGGGAAACGCCACAACTCCGTAATCTATATAATTTTTAAAGACTTAAAAATGAGTCTAAAAGGAGTAGAAAGATTTACACATGTTTTAGTGGGAGATTCGCTCAACGAGTTCTCACAAATACAGAATGAATACGGACTACCCAACACGGATTGTATAAGTATCTTCAGTTAGGACATGCATATCAGGCAGAGGGTCTCGTCCTAAATAACAGAGTGCCTCAATATAATATAATACAGAGAACTCTGGGGGACAAATCTCATTACTTTATAGGTATCTGTTGGACCTTGTATAAACAGAACACCCCATACTGTCAGAAGAAAAATGGGAGGGTACGATAGGCGCTATGGAAGAGGGGCTGTGGTTGGAAATACAGAAAAGAGTTCCACACTTATCTTTGAGTCCCGTAGATTCTCCCACTTACAGGGATTACACCAGTCATACAGAACTGTTATGATCAGGTGGCCTTGGAGCAGCATGAAAACTTTCTCTGGAGTAGGTGGTAACTATACGGACCGCAAACCCTGATCTCAACACAGCAACTAGAAGTAGCCGTGGGGTGTGCCTAACAAAACCTAGACACCTCGACACAGCCGGAGAACTAAATACCCCTAAAGATGGAAATAGGAAAACTATCTTGCCTCAGAGTAGACCCCCAAAGGATAGGCAGCCCCCCACAAATAATGACTGTGAGTTGGAGAGGAAAAGACACACGCAGGCAGAAAACAGGCTTAGCAAAGGAGGCCACTTCTAGCTAAATAGAAAAAGACAGGACAGGATACTAAGCGGTCAGCATAAAAATACTACAAAAATATCCACAGCAGAAAATACAAAACTCCACCACCTAACTAAAGATGTGGAGAGTATAACTGCAACTCCAGAGAATCCAACCAGACTGAGAAAAACAACTGACACAGTCTAAGCTGGAGCAAATAGAAACAAAAGATCAGCACTGAAAATAAGCACACAGCAAGTGTGCTTCAGAAAAAGAAACAGACACTTATCTTTGCTGAACTGGCAGCTAAGCAGGTGAGGCCAGGCAGAGATCCAATACTTCCAAAGAAACATTGACAACTGGCAAGGGCTAATGAATCCTGCACACTTAAATATCCCAGTCAGAACAGCAATTAACAGATACACCTGGCCAGGACTGTGACTGGAGACAACTGCATTCCCAGCTACAACCACTGGAGGGAACCCAAGAGCAGAATTCACAACACAGAACACCCCAATTCCTCCACAATATAGGGCTTCGACCAGACTCCCTGTGTACTAGATGTAGCCTGCTTCATATGATGTATACTGGGATATATAGAAAATCTGAGCACTGACGAATATGGCATGGGTGACATGTTGTGGGGGGATGATAGAATAGGGACTGGGTACCTTTCATGGTAAAGTAGCTTTTACTGTTGTGTTACAAAAAAATAATTTTAATAACACAAAACATTTGATTAAAAAATATATATCCCTATACGTACTAGGTGTAATAATAATAATATTAGCAAATGCCTTCAATTAGAAATGTAGTATAGTTTTTCTAATTTTTGGTGTCACTTTCCTCATGTGCAGGCATTGCAGGACTTTAGGTATCCACGGTTACAGCCACTGATAAAGTGATAGTTAGTTACTTGCTAGTGGTCGTAACCATGGATACCTAAGGTCCTTCAATGCCTGGATGTATTTGCTAAGATTATTAGGCCCACTATATATTGGAGATGGGACTGTAAGTGCCAATGGAGTTCTCGTATTTAATGTAAAGAATATAAACAATTCTCTATTGAGAATGTTCTTTTCCATTGTTGCCTCCTCTGATTGGCATAGAAAGGGTCCATAAATCAATTAATTTTAAAGGCAGACACATCCCCATCATGTATGTAGAAGGAGCACAAATATGATCTTATGTGGCTTGTTAGGATACTACAAGCATCGGTTTAGGTACTGACCTTTCTAACCGGGTTCCTGTGACACCAGACGCGATACGGTCTTTCCTTATAGACACCACATTACAATTAAGCTTTACTGCAGCGCTAATTGATATTACAATTAGGACATGGGTGATTCTGATTTTTTTTTCACGCTGTTTGGTACCGGATCCAAGTGGACACATCTGTCACGGACGCTCGCAGACTTGGGGAGAGGAAATCCAATGAAATTTGACAGCTTATTTGCAAATAGATTGTCCATAAGATGAACACGATACGAGCGCTCACATGGAGCGGCGAGAAGCCAAGGATTGTACGACGCACATTAACGCCTTGTAAAAACCATCCTCATTGTGCTGCTGGCAACTGGGTCAACAATTACAAGCCGAGCCTTGATCAAGCCATTGTGACATTATGTATGTATGCCCACCAGCCTAGCCTGGCCCTAAAACACAAATTGCCACCTCCCTGCCAAAGCGGTGCTTTAATGTTATCGCCGTCATTTATTTTACGGCTTCCCGTAAAGGGTCGATAGAGTGATATGTTCCAGGATACGAAATATCATCTGCATTACATGCTCCTGAAACTCTGGATGACAAACACATCATCTACGATCACGGATCCGCCAACCTTTGTACCAAACACTATTCAGCCTTTGATAAAATGTAAAATAATGTCAAATTCAGAAGACTGTCAAAATCAACGAGCCAGCGGGACGTCTGTAAATGAGTCAATAAAAGACCTCATTAAAAATTACAGCATTTTGTTGCCGATGATAATTTTTTGCAAGTGCAAATATCGTTAATGAATAATATATCATCAGCAATCAGCAATAGGCTAGGTCTGGACGTGGCACTCGGAATAACTGCTGATGATATAAAGTGATCAATGGGAGGCGTAACTAGTGACCGGATGGCTTCATCCTATGGTCATATTCACATTTGTCTCATGGCTTTCATTATAAAACAAAAATCACAAAGCAATGGTGGATAAGTGGCACGATGACACGTATTAGGGTGCATCGGAACCAGCTGAGGAGTCCATTTAACGGATCTACATATTTAAGATATGTTCACACTGGGCGTTTTTGCTCCTTTTTTTTTTTTTAAGTTAATTTCATGCACAAGGATTTTGTGCTTTGCAGCGCTTTTTTGACAGAGCATGTTACTTCTTTCAGCGATTTTCACCCACTTGAGTAGATGGTGAAAAAACACTGCAAATACATTGGTTGATTTTTTTTGCAGCATATTTGCTGCAGAAAAGTCAAATATAGCAGGATGTGCCCTCACAGTCAGCTCCGCTACATCTAGATGGCAGGCTGCATGGTTGCATCATGCGTCCATACAGCCTGTCACCCAGCAGAGACACTGAGCAGTGGACCCAAACCACATTCTACTGAATGGGGGGGCTGACAATATAGTGTTTCACACACGGTCATGTGCATAACAGCGCGGCAAATATCGATTCTGATTGGCGGTGAAGCTATCCCCGCTAGTCAGACAGCTGCAGTTCCCACTCTGTCAAAAGACCAGGTGAGCCAGCAGCTATGATCAGAGGTATAAAGTTTACCTCCGGTAACTGGTGTCAGGTGATGGGAGCGGTAGTCCCATCATCTGACACCTGCTGCAGCTAATAACAGTGAGAGCAGGAGCAGCTGATGAGAGTATTCATCAGTCGGCTCCTGTGGTGTAAATAATTAAAAACAACACAAAAAATCTACGTGGGTACCCCCATAATTTTTGACAACCAGCTTTGCTACAGCAGATAGATGGGGGCTAGCATTCTCAGTCTGGTGCTGGTAAGGGGCCATGGATATTGCTCCCCCCAGCAGCCCAGAAAAGGCACATCTATTAGATGTACCAATTCATATTTCTGGGGGTTCATATTTGTTGGGTTGATGTCACCTTTGTATTGTCTGGTGACATCAAGCCCACAGCTTAGTAATTGAGAGGCGTCTATAAGATACCTGTATCCATTACTAATCCTATAGTTATATGGTAAATAAACACACAGCCAGAATAAAGTCCTTTATTTCAAATAAAACAAAACACACTTTTACTTTTTTATTTAAAAATAACAAAACTCACATACTCACCTAATGCCCAATTCCACCGAAGCCCTCGTCAGCTGTAATAAAACAACAATAAAAAAACAACCATATCCTTGACCTCTCCGTTGTTCCGTCCCACGCCGTAATCCATTTCTGGGGATAAATAGTTTTCAACCTGGACGGTGCCAAGATTTGACCGTCCAGGCTGAGAACCACTGGTGAATGAGCTGCTGTGAGCGGGTTAGCCTCGGTGAGTAGCAGTGACGTCAGTGTCTGCGTTCCCAGCCGGGCATAACCTAGGTGACCTCGGCCTGTTCGGCAGGTGCATACAACCGGTTTCTCTCCATCTGAAAACTATGATCTGATTTTTACAATCAGACTTTGATCAGAGCAGAATCTTTTTTTCTAAGTTTATCTGCCTTCTCTATTGTGTCGGTCCATGAAAATCGAACTGCATTCAGGTGTCATCCGAGTGTGATCAGAATTTTTTCACAGATCCATAGACCTGCATTGCTGATTTGGATCTGACAGTCGAATCAAAATCGGTCGGAGGAAAACAGTCATACATGTGCACAGCCCCATACAATGACATGTACTCATGCTGTCAGTGAAAACCTTGGAAAGCACTTGTCCGATATAATCATTGCATGAGCCCTTAGGCAAAGTTCACATGAGCATCAGGCTTTGTTTTTGTTTTTACAGCAGCAGTTATTAATTTTTAAGACCATTTACAGTTTCCCATGTTCAAGAATTGCAATATATCCGATAAAAAAAAAAAAAAAAAAGATCTGGATGCAACATGGTGCCTCCCATAGGCATGAATGGGCGAATCTTATCAGATAACCGGAAGAAACTAGTGCATGTCCTGCAAATTGTTTTTTTCACATGCAGATCCGATCAGTGAAGAAAAAAATAAATAAATAAATCTCTCATTTGCACTGTTCCATTGAATAATATTGGTCCACGTCCGTTTTTTTCATGGATGCCACTAGGACTGAAAGTGCACTCTTGTTAATCTACTCTCAAGAAAATTCTCCTGGTTGGCTATAAAATGAGACGAGACCCTTATCCTGCCTCTTTCCTTCCAGTCGGTGTTTTTCTTTGATTCTGCACGTCCCACAACCACGGATACAGCGATGGGTCCAGGAGGTCAGATATCGGCGATCACATGAGAAGATGATCGGAGTATACTCAGGGCCATCGGCACGTCCCACAACCCCGGATATAGCGATGGGTCCAGGAGGTCAGATATCGGTGATCACATGAGATGATGATCGGAGTATACTCAGGGCCATCGGCACGTCCCACAACCCCAGATACAGCGATGGGTCCAGGAGGTCAGATATCAGCGATTACATGAGAAGATGATCGGAGTATACTCAGGGCCATCGGCACGTCCCACAACCACGGATACAGCGATGGGTCCAGGAGGTCAGATATCGGCGATCACATGAGAAGATGATCGGAGTATACTCAGGGCCATCGGCACGTCCCACAACCCCGGATATAGCGATGGGTCCAGGAGGTCAGATATCGGTGATCACATGAGAAGATGCTCGGAGTATACTCAGGGCCATCGGCACGTCCCACAACCCCGGATACAGCGATGGGTCCAGGAGGTCAGATATCGGCGATCACATGAGAAGATGCTCGGAGTATATGCAGGGCCATCGGCACGTCCCACAACCCCGGATACAGCGATGGGTCCAGGAGGTCAGATATCGGCGATCACATGAGAAGATGCTCGGAGTATACTCAGGGCCATCGGCACGTCCCACAACCCCGGATACAGTGATGGGTCCAGGAGGTCAGATATTGGCGATCACATGAGAAGATGCTCGGAGTATACTCAGGGCGCATGGAAAACGAATCTTGGCAGGTTATAAAGGGTTACGTCTTACAGTCATTAGAAAAGCCAACATTCATCGGGCTGCACTTCTGTGCACTTCTGTCTTCGGTGCCCCCTTAGTTTATGTAAATGGGTTTGAGCTCAGCACGGGGGTCTCATTCACACACTGCTATAACAGAAGGAAGGCAGAATCTGTTGAAAGCAGATTTTTACTCTTCGACGCCAGCTCAGCGCTTTTCTTGGTCTTAAAAAAAAAAAAGTAATACTGAGTATTCACACACTAAATGGCAAGGAAGATACCGGTAGTTACTGCAAATAATCCCTGGGCACATTGGGGGCAGTGTGGTGGGACCACTGTAGGTGCAGGTCAGAAGAACCTACAACTTTTTAGGTCGTCAGAGTTAAGATATCAGTCACTGAGTCTCCTAAAAACATGCATGGCTTGGCTGACCATCCATGTTTTACCAATGGGGGAGAGGAAGACAAACTGTTACGCAAACCTCATCGGCAGCAGCTTATCTCCCATAATGACGAAGGATTGGGACATGTTGAAATCCAACATACCCAATCCCCCCTACATCTCACCCCAACCCCCAGCATTTGGGAGAAGAGCCTGACGACCCCTATACACACTCTAGCTGGGAGATTTACATTAGGTGTCTAAGCACTTTTAAAGCCAGCTAGGTTTACTTATAGTGCCTCACCATTAAGGGTACATTAGATAGTATCATGGCAAAAATTTTTTTTAAAAAGAACAACAACATTAAGAGCAGTGATCCTAGGCACTGCCGCTTCCTACAACCTTGCACGACAAAACTATTTGAGCGAGAACTTGGCTGCTCCCTATCACTCAAGTAGTTGCATGGAGTGACCGCACACATATTCAACCACCGCTCAAATCAAGCCTAGAAAAGGTTTTCCAGGTTTTAATATCTTACATTCGTTTAAATAGTCAGTCTGCAGAAAACGACTGTGCACACCAAGCACATGTGCTCAGTGCACCCTTGGTGTGGCTGAGCATTTCACTGTACCTTCTTCTCACTTATTTTCCATCTATTTCTTCCCAGCTCAGACTCCTGTAAAGCAAAACTGACAATGAAGGAAAAGGAGGAGGGCTACAGATGGAAAGCAAGAAGGTGGGAAGGTGGAGTGAACTATTCAGCCACATCAAGGGTGCAAGGCTTGCTGGTATGAACAATCGTTTTCTGCAAACAAACCATTTAAATGAAAAAAAAAAAAAATTAAAAATTACATACCGTATATATCTACTATATAATTGTCTAAGGGTCACTTCCGTCTTTCTGTCTGTCCTTCTGTCTTTCTGTCTGTCGCGGATATTCATTAGTCGGGGCCTCTGTCTGTCATGGAAATCCAAGTCGCTGATTGGTCGTGGCAAAACGCCCACGACCATTGCCACGACCAATCAGCGACGGGCACAGTCCGGCGGCAAAATGGCCGCTCCTTCCTCCCAGCAGTCAGTGCCCGCTCCATACTCCCCTCCAGTCAGCGCTCACACAGGGTTAATGCCAGCATTAATGGACCATGGTGTAACGCACTCCATTAACGCTGCCATTAACCCTGTGTAACCAACTTTTTACTATTGATGCTGCCTATGCAGCCTCAATAGTAAAAAGATCTAATGTTACAAATAATGATAATTTAAAAAAAACACGTTATTCTCACCATCCGAGTTCACGCGCCGTCCTCAGCAGTGCAAGCGGCAGGTTCCGGTGGCAAGGATGCTATGCGAGAAGGACCTGCCATGACGTCATGTGACCGTGACGTCATCACAGGTCCTGTGCTCATACCAACCCTGGGACCGGAAGCTGCCACGTGCACCGCACACAAGCGTCAGGACTACAAGAGGCCCTCGGAAGGGGAGTATAAGTTTATTTTTTATTTTAAGTCTTTTTTAACCTGTTACATATGTGGCTGGGCAATATACTACGTCGCTGGGCAATATACTACGTGGCTGGGCAATATACTACGTGACTGGGCAATATACTACGTCACTGGGCAATATACTACGTGACTGGGCAGAATACTACGTGGCTGGGCAGAATACTACGTGGCTGGGCAATATACTACGTGACTGGGCAGTATACTACGTGGCTGGGCAATATACTACGTGACTGGGCAGTATACTACGTGGCTGGGCAATATACTACGTGACTGGGCAATATACTACGTGACTGGGCAGTATACTACGTGGCTGTGCAGTATACTACGTGGCTGTGCAATATACTATACTACGTGGCTGGGCAGTATACTACGTGGCTGGGCAATATACTACGTGACTGGGCAGTATACTACGTGGCTGTGCAATATACTACGTGACTGGGCAGTGTACTACGTGGCTGGGCAATATACTACGTGACTGGGCAATATACTACGTGACTGGGCAGTATACTACGTGGCTGGGTAATATACTACGTGACTGGGCAATATACTACGTGACTGGGCAGTATACTATGTGGCTGTGCAGTATACTACGTGGCTCTGTGCTGTATGCTATGTGGCTCTGTGCTGTATACTATGTGGCTGGGCAATATACTACGTGACTGGGCAATATACTACGTGGCTGGGCAATATACTACGTGACTGGGCAGTATACTACTTGGACTGTGCAATATACTACGTGACTGGGCAGTATACTACGTGGCTGGGCAATATACTACGTGACTGGGCAGTATACTATGTGGGCTGTGCAATATACTACGTGGCTCTGTGCTGTATGCTATGTGGCTCTGTGCTGTATACTACGTGGCTGGGCAATATACTACGTGGCCACCATCTAATTATATATATATATATGTGTGTATGTATGTATGTATGTATGTATGTATGTATGTATGTATGTATGTATGTATGTATGTATATATATATATATATATATATATATATATATATATATATATATATATATATACACATATATACAGTACAGACCAAAAGTTTGGACACACCTCATTTAAATATTTTTCTGTATTTTCATGACTATGAAAATTGTAAATTCACACTGAAGGCATCAAAACTATGAATTAACACAAGTGGAATTATATACTTAACCCCTTAATGACCGCCAATACGTCTTTTAACAGTCAGAGGTCCCCAACTCCAGTCCTCAAGGCCCACCAACAGGTCATGTTTTCAGGATTTCCTTTGCATTGCACAGGTGATGCAATAATTACCTGGGCAAGACTAAGGAAATCCTGAAAACATGACATGTTGGTGGGCCTTGAGGACTGGAGTTGGGGACCTCTGTTTTAACTGACCTGAGATATAAGAGAATAGCCTCCCCATACAGGTGACAATCCAGCAGCTGTCGGCTGTCCAGTATAACTGACAACTTGCTGTATCAGCCACGATCACTGTTTACACCATCCAACTCTGTTTAACCCCTTAGATGCTGCTGTAAATAGTGACATCATTATAAATGGTTAACAGAGTGTGGGGGCTTCCTATTTAACCAAATTGGTGCCCTCAGATCTTGATTTTGTGGTGCTGATGTTTGCCATGGCAATTCATGACCAAATCGCGGCCTTAGAGTCTGTTCAGAAGTTAGAGACATTTAGGTGGTAAAAATGCACATTTTCATTTCTGTCATGCCACTTTGCATTAATTCCTGTAAAACACCTGAAGGGTTAATAAACTACCTGACAGCAGTTTTCAATATGTCAGGGGGTGCGGTTTTTAAAATGGTATCACGTTTGGGGGTTTCCCAATATATGAGACCCCTAAAGTCACTTCAAACATGGATAAGTCCCTAAAAAAAATTAATTTTGTAAATTTCCTTGAAAAAAATGAAAAATTGCTGCTACATTTTTAATCCTCCTAAAATGCTAACAAAAGAAAATAACATTTTACAAATGGTCCTGATGTAAAGCCGACATGAGGGAAATGTTATTTATTAATGGTTTGCTGAGGTATGGCCATCTGGATTAAAGGGATAATCATTCAAAGCTTGAAAATTGCAATTTTTTTTTTTACATTTTTCTAAAATATTTTATATTTTTTTATAAATAAACACAAAACATATTGACTTAAATTTACCATTATCATAAAGTATAATGTGTCACGAAAAATCTCAAAATCACTGGTATTTATTGAAGCGTTCCAGAGTTATTACCACAAAGTGACACTGGTCAGATTTCAAAAATTTGGCTCTGTCACTAAGGGGTTAACAAAAAAGTGTGAAACAACGGAAAATATGTCTTATATTGCAGGTTCTTCAAAGTAGCCACCTTTGGCTTTGATGACTGCTTTGCACACTCTTGGAATTCTCTTGATGAGCTTCAAGAGGTAGTCACCGGGAATGGTCTTCCAACAATCTTGAAGGAGTTCCCAGAGATGCTTAGCACTTGTTGGCCCTTTTGCCTTCACTCTGCGGTCCAGCTCACCCCAAACCATCTCGATTGGGTTCAGGTCTGGTGACTGTGGAGGCCAGGTCATCTAGTGTAGCACCCCATCACTCTCCTTCTTGGTCAAATAGCCCTTACACAGCCTGGAGGTGTGTTTGGGGTCATTGTCCTGTTGAAAAATAAATGATGGTCCAACTAAACGCAAACCGGATGGAATGGCATGCCGCTGCAAAATGATGTGGTAGCCATGCTGGTTCAGTATGCCTTCAATTTTAAATAAATCCCCAACAGCAAACCACCCCCACACCATCACACCTCCTCCTCCATGCTTCACGGTGGGAACCAGGCATGTAGAGTCCATCCGTTCACCTTTTCTGTGTCGCACAAAGACACGGTGGTTGGAACCAAAGATCTCAAATTTGGACTCATCAGACCAAAGCACAGATTTCCACTGGTCTAATGTCCATTCCTTGTGTTCTTTAGCCCAAACAAGTCTCTTCTGCTTGTTGCCTGTCCTTAGCAGTGGTTTCCTAGCAGCTATTTTACCATGAAGGCCGGCTGCACAAAGTGTCCTCTTAACAGTTGTTGTAGAGATGTGTCTGCTGCTAGAACTCTGTGTGGCATTGACCTGGTCTCTAATCTGATCTGCTGTTAACCTGCGATTTCTGAGGCTGGTGACTCGGATAAACTTATCCTCAGAAGCAGAGGTGACTCTTGGTCTTCCTTTCCTGGGGCGGTCCTCATGTGAGCCAGATTCTTTGTAGCGCTTGATGGTTTTTGCCACTGCATCTCCTGGCAGAATCCACAGCCGCGGATTTTGTGCGTTTTTTATGCAGAATTGATGCGGATTTTGTGCGGTTTTTGTCACTGCAGATGTTTTACATGGAGGGGTGCAGAAACGCTGCAGATCCGCACAAAAGAAGTGACATGCACTTCTTTGAAATCCGAAGCAATTCCGCACTGATTTTTCCACACCATCTGCACAGCTATTTTTTTTATAACATTGTACTGTACATCAGAGTGCGGTCCTGCAGCGTTTCTGTGCGGAAAAATCCGCTGCAGATCCGCAGCAAATCTGCATCGTGTGCGCATAGCCTAAAAAGTAGCAGGTCACTTCTTTTTTGAGAATCTGCAGCGTTTTTTGTACCCATTCCATTATAGAAATCCACAGGGGTAAAAAACGCAGCAAATCTGCAAAAAAAACGCAGCAAAAACGCACAAAAAACTGCTGCAGATCCGCACAAAAGACGCGACAAATCCACAGCTACGTTTTCTGCCAGGAGAGGCAGAATCCGTTTCCTGAAAATTCCTGGGCTGTCTAGCATGAACTGCACGCTTGAGATCTCCCCAGAGGGGCTCAATGATACTGAGGTCAGGAGACTGAGATGGCCACTCCAGAACCTTCACTTTGTTCTACTGTAGCCAATGACAGGACGACTTGGCCTTGTGTTTTGGATCGTTGTCATGTTGGAACGTCCAAGTACGTCCCATGCGCAGCTTCCGGGCTGATGATTGTAAATTTGCCTCCAGTATTTGCTGATAACGTACTGCATTCATCTTTCATTCAACTTTGACCAAGTTTCCTGTGCCTTTATAGCTCACACATCCCAAAAACATCAGCGAACTCCACCTCCGTGCTTTACAGTAGGAATGGTGTTCCTTTCATCATAGGCCTTGTTGACCTCTCTCCAAATGTAATGTTTATGGTTGTGGCCAAAAAGTTCAATTTTGATCTCATCACTCCAAATTACCTTGTTCCAGAAGTTTTGACTCTTGTCTCTGTGCTGTTTTGCATATTGTAGGCGAGATACTTTGTTGCGTTTGCGCAGTAATGGCTTTGTTCTGGCGACTCGACCATGCAGCCCATTTTTCTTCAAGTGCCTCCTTATTGTGCATCTTGAAACAGCCACACCGCTAGTTTCCAGAGAGTCCAGTATATCAGCTGATGTTATTTGTTCGGGATGCAAAGAAAAAAAAACACAATTTTCCTGGCAGTTGTGGATGAAATTTTTGTTGGTTTACCTGACCGTGGCTTTGTTTTTACAGAGCTCCTAATTTTCCATTTGTTGATCAGTTTGAACGCTGCTGACTGGCATTATCAATTCCTTAGATATCTTTTTGTATCCCGTTCCTGTTTTATACAGTTCAACAACCTTTTCCCGTAGATCCGTTGAGAATTCTGTTCTATTACCCCATGACTCACAATCCAGAAACGTCAGTGGCTGGATGAAAGATGCAAGAGTCTGTCTGGATCCCAGAAACACTCAGCTTTTATGCACACACTGATTACAAGCAAACAGGTCACAGGTGAGGATGTTACCTTTAGTAGCCATTCAAACCCATTTGTGTCAACTTATGTGCATGTTATCAGGCCAAAATCACCAGGGTATGTGAACCTTTGATCAGGATCATTTTGATGTTTTGGGTTGTCATTATGATTTATAAAGAGAAAACGCAGTAGTTTAACAATAAATGGCTTCACCCAACCACTAACCATGAATGGAGAAAAAGATTTGGTGTTATCATTCATATTCTCTAAAAAAAAAAGACCAAGAAAGCAAAAATTCTGCCAGGATATGTAAACTTTTGAGCACAACTGTATATATTATATACACAAACACATATATACACACATATACACTCACAAATACTCACATATAATAATTTATCTACATAGTCTATGTATCTGTCCGATTGTGACTCTTATCTCTCCTCTTACGAGCCATCTTCTGGGCGAATTTCCCACCACAAAAAGTGAAGTTTAATTCAAAGTAAATCAGCTCACGAGGATAGTCTGCCTGTGTTACATAAAGTCTATAAAAACCGAATGGTGGAAAATTTGTTATTAAAGCCAAATGCGAAGAAATATTTTTTTATCCAAACGGCAAGTGTTTAGGTAAAAAAAATGAAAATAATGAAGGTATGCCTAGCCTCCAATAACCAACCGATGAAGCAGACCTCCGTCCTCCAGTACCACCCTTGCAGTATTTCCCGGTCCTATGGTTAGGGGATGAATTCTGTTAATACAAACACCCCTTTAAGCACCATCATAAAGCTGCAGCCAGCGTTTATAGCTTATGTATTCTGCTGGAAAAATCTGTTACAGGTTTTTTGTTCCTTCTGAAACGAAACAATAATCACACACTTCTAGCTCCTCGTTATACTCCGCCATATCATTAGCCGCCTCAATTATTCAAATAACTATTTCCCTTCCATTTTATGGCGCCATCAAAAGTTTTGTTTAGCACTTCGCCATATCGGAAACCATAATGTTCCCAACAATGATTTCAATTTCTCACAATCTATACACTGGCAAATTGTCTTTTCCATGCTGTACTTTACATGCTATATAAATGCAAATTATGAATATTGGGATACAATAGAAAATGAACTTCGCAAGATGTTGGTATGGGAAGAAACACTAGAAAATCTTAGGGAAATTCAAAGAAGAAGTAGCAAAAGAAAAAGAAAAAACAAAAAAACAAAAAACAAAACACAAAGACGTTAAGTAACAGACACAAAATACACTATAATATATGGTATATATAGTGATTCAGGCGACCTGGCCCAGGGTTTTGCAATCCTACAATCTGACCTCCAGTAACAAAGGATGAAATACTTTATAAATATTTTGCGTTGCATTTATTAAAGTCCTTGAAGGACGGCGACAAACTGGAAGTTGTAAAAGACTTCAACCTACTCAGATCAACGATCACTCAAGATGCAGTGTCAACACCAGAAGTCAATAGGAGAATCGCTATGGGCAAATCAACAATGAAGTCACTGGACAAGGTCTTCAAATCGAGGAACATTTCACTGGCTAGGAAGACACGGCTCGTACATAGTCTGGCGGTTTTGTAGTAACATACGGATGGAAAACCTGGATGATAAAGAAACAAAGACAGAAGAAGAATAGACGCCTTTGAAATGAAGTGCTGGTGAAGGATGTTATCAATACCATGGATGGCAAGAAGAACAAACAAATCAATCTTGGAACAACTCAAGCCAGACACGTCACTCAAAATAAGGATCACCAAGCTATGATTTGTCTACTGTGGACACATCACATGAAGAATGCAATCACTGGAGAAGGACATCATGGTCGGGACAATAGAATGGACAAGAAGAAGATGAAGACCAACAACCTGATGGCTTGATACAATCACCATAGTGGTGGAGAAGACCCTTGTGGACCTCTCTAGGCTGCACAACATTGATCTACCTACACAGCGTTCATCCATCAAGTCATTGTGGATCGAGATCAGGCCAAAGGCAGTTAAATAAATAATAAAGTCCTGGGGACAATAAAAATGTTGAGAATATGACATTGTGTAATATCTGATGTATCTATTTGCCTAAATGCTGCTGACAATGAATTTAAGATGTTGAGTTTCCGGCCAAGAAGATGATTCTATTCAGTTCCCACAGTTTTCAATTTAATTGCCATTTTTATTCTTCATGTCAAATGACCAAAAACATTACGGTAATTACTGATAAAGAAAGAAACGTGTAGTATAGTAGCACAGACACCATGATGTAACACTATAACAAATGTGAAAACCCGTGCACGGATAACCAGCACTGCGAGGACTACGTGCAATCCAGTGAAATACTCAGACTTGTGTTGCAACAACAACTCCCTACATAGTGATATTATTGCATTCATCATCATCATCTCTGCAGTCTTGGAGAAGTGAGTAATGATCGATCACGTCTATCAGGACAGATTTATAGAATTCCAAGTCAGCCTTCCATATTGTGGAACTGTCCGGCTGAGTCCCAGATATTGCGTTTGGTCAGTGGGATGCATAGGATGAAATATAAAAATGACATAGGTGGAGTATGATCTCTCGGAACAATGATGGACAGCGAGTTTGCTCAGGGTCTCAACATTCTCTGGGCTCCAACAAACTCAAGAATGGTGGTCCTGAGCGCTTAGTTAATCTTCATCGCGTTACTATATTGAAGTGGAGCGAAGAGGTGATGGCAGTCCAAATGTCAGTAGGGACGGAGTCAGTAGGGACGGTTAAGAACCATGGGTGGCAGATTTTGTGAAGCCCATAGTCACCACGATAGGACATTTGTGACCACAGGTCAAATCAAACTCCATCTCACTGGAGCCAGGACCCACTTCACTTAAACGGCCAAGTTCCAAGCAGTGAGATCCCTGGCGGTGAGACCTATCCTATAAGAGCTGAGCAACTTTGGATATAAAATGTGTAGAGTAATTTGGTTCCAATTACCGTAATTCTGTAGGACATAGACACGACATGTAACTTGCAGCATGAAAAGGCAGCAGCTAAAACAAAATGAACTCTTTCTCCCTATCCAATACCAGTTATCACAGTTGTTCCTTTCTTTGCCCATATCGAAATATCCATCATGATCTCTAAGAATCATCTCTCCAACCCTGCATTGTTTTCTTTCAGGAAGTGCATGCGATGCGATATCTGCCCTCATCTTTCTTCACACGGCTCCTACAGCTTCAAGATTTTGCATACTTGCAGCAGAAGTGGTTGGAGACGCAGCATAATTTAATACTGCTAGCATCCACACTGAGCGAAACTCTGAGACAGCAAATTACACTTCATTACTGCGGACCCTGGCGGCTGGAAGTCATTGTCTCATACGCAGCGTAACATCCTGCAATTTGTTAAATTTTAATTTTTATGATCTCACTTTGGCAGTTCGGCACTGTGAAATGTTTATTAAAAATTTAGATAACTGTAGCGCAACTTGCAATTACATTCTTACTTCTGCAGATTTTTCCCCTTTCCATTAAAAATCAATGAGTTTTTATTTCCCCAATTCGGAATAAAAGTCTGCATTTGTTAAATCATTAAAAGACAATGATCTTGGTAGCATAATTTCTTATTTTATCCTACAAAACTGTGGCAGCTCATCCCCCAAGATGAACGTCTGCAGTGTTATGAGGGGCCCAAATACGCGGTGAAGGGCTAATCTACTACGCTAAACCAATATTCAGAAGACTCTGTTCAGTAGGAGAGGATTGCTGGAAGATCCGTCCTGATGAAATGACTGTGAAGACTGTTGGAGGTATTCGTTGGAAATGTTTTTGATGGTTTGGGTCTCTTTGATTCATAGGATACAAATCTTAAAATAGAACAGTCCAATTGCCACCAATATCTGCCATAGAACAATTCCTGCATTTTAATGAATTGTCTGGTGTTACAAAACTCTGCTTATAGGAGCAGCAAAATGACTTTTATATCGCTGCTCATAATTAGCCAGGACTAGTCTGGTGAGGTTTATGTCCCCTTAGTCCCAGCCTTAGGTGCCATGATTACTCCTCCTCGGCATGCGTGACTTTCACGGTCCTCCGCCGTATGCAGAATGTAGTGTCCCCGTGTGCGATCTCATTCTCTGAACCTGTGATGGGACACAGTAAAAATGCAGAGAGGGCCCAATTATGACACAACGCCAGGATTAGCATGGTGGGAATAGGTGCCCCTTACCGGAGTAGTACTGACTAACTAATGGACTGACAATGTGTTAAATTTGCCTTGTAAATTAGAGTTAATCAAGTTTTTAAAAATTTGGTTCTGATTACGATCGGCGGTGAATATTATTTTTGCAATATTCGAGGAACACAGCCAAATGTCATTGGAGTCAATGGGACTAGAAATTAACTAATATGTTTGGTACTGATCATTAGAACATAAATTCGACACAAATAGGGTACCAATATGGCACAGTCATATTCGGTGACCGAATCCGAACATATTCGCTTAACTCTACAGTAGTTGTCATGCCATGTATGATAAAATAAATCTGGTTGCAGTTTGGAATCTACTTTGTGTTGGAGTAAAAGTTAAATTTTTTTGCCAACCATCTAAACCAAAATATTGTGATTCCGAGGGACAATTTATTATCATCCAAATTGTCACTACATACATTACCGATCGAAAGTTTGGAGATCTGTTCATGCAATGACTTTACTTGTTCTTATTGGAATGTGCACATTGTAGATTCATATTAAAGAAAGCAAAACCACACAGAAATTAAGGAACACATATAGAAACAAATAACGAAGTACATGTTAAACAAACCAGAGTATGAATTAAACCACAAATTCCTCACAATACCCTTCTTTTTGCTTTATTCCAAATTAATGCCACATTACCCAGCATGGCCACCACATCGTCCTGCAGTGACCACCATCCCATCTGGTTTGCAGTTAGTGGGACCATCATTTGCGTTGTGACAGGACAATGACTCAAAACACCACTAGTGTACATAAAGGCGATGTGACCAAGAAGGGGAGGGATGGAGACTGTCAGATGACACGGCCGCCACAATCAAACGACCTCTCCCCAATGGCGATAATTTGGGATGAGTTGGTTGAAGAGTGAAGGAGAAGAAGCCGACAAGCGCTCAGCACCACTGGGAACTTTACAAAGACCATTGGAAGCCTCCCTTGGCGACCTGATGAAGCTGCAGAGAGAATGAAGATGGGTGGAAAGCTGTCAAAGTGAAATGGGAGAACTGTGGGGAATCTAAGGTTTAATGCCTTTTTGTTTCATGTGTGTTTCTTCACTCCTCATCTCCATAGGAGTCCTTTCTTCGTGGTTTTGCTGCCTTCAGTCAATCTACAATGTGCATATTCCAGATTGACAGATACTGGATAGTGTATGTAAAGCTCTTGGGCTAAACATCACATAATGTCTTAGAGATCACATGACTGAACGCTAAGGTCAACGTATTCAAGTAATTACATCAACTAATGGCGCCCAGGCTCCAAGGCAGCGGACGTGCAACCATGGCGGCATGTCTAAACATTTTCGATGTTCCACCACGGAAAAGGTCACCCGTAGGATCGTCAAGTTATCTCCATTAAGAAAAAAAAACACTTTCAAAACGACATTTTTAACAGAAAACACTTTGAGAAGCAGAACAGTGTGCCGTCTCTACGAGATGCATCTGAAAAAAATCAAGGCTGAAACCATCTCAACAGGTGGCCTGAAATCCTACACTTTGAGCGAGTACGACTGATTAAAACGCCTGGCTGCTTGCCCAGAATCCTGTTCTTTCTATAGAACAAGGTTTGGGGGGCTCAAAAGGTGGGCTAAGAAATAGGATATGAAGTCAAAGGTCTGAAAATCAAAAGAAAAACCAAGAGAAATATTTTTGTATGATAACCAGCGAGCATTACTTTGCAGTATCAAAAAGAAATTTTTGGGGGCAAATTATTCAACGCTCAAGGCAGTAAACTGAAGACTTCACTGAACTTGCTGCGGCCGAGATGGATGATGGCTGCACCCGGCTAACTTTTACACTTCTGGAAAGCTAGAAGTGCTGTAGACTATAATACAGTGGGGCAAAAAAGTATTTAGTCAGTCAGCAATAGTGCAAGTTCCACCACTTAAAAAGATGAGAGGCGTCTGTAATTTACATCATAGGTAGACCTCAACTATGGGAGACAAACTGAGAAAAGAAAATCCAGAAAATCACATTGTCTGTTTTTTTATCATTTTTTTTGCATTTTATGGTGGAAAATAAGTATTTGGTCAGAAGCAAACAATCAAGATTTCTGGCTCTCACAGACCTGTAACTTCTTCTTTAAGAGTCTCCTCTTTCCTCCACTCATTACCTGTAGTAATGGCACCTGTTTAAACTTTTTTTCAGTATAAAAAGACACCTGTGCACACCCTCAAACAGTCTGACTCCAAACTCCACTATGGTGAAGACCAAAGAGCTGTCAAAGGACACCAGAAACAAAATTGTAGCCCTGCACCAGGCTGGGAAGACTGAATCTGCAATAGCCAACCAGCTTGGAGTGAAGAAATCAACAGTGGGAGCAATAATTAGAAAATGGAAGACATACAAGACCACTGATAATCTCCCTCGATCTGGGGCTCCACGCAAAATCCCACCCCGTGGGGTCAGAATGATCACAAGAACGGTGAGCAAAAATCCCAGAACCACGCGGGGGGACCTAGTGAATGAACGGCAGAGAGCTGGGACCAATGTAACAAGGCCTACCATAAGTAACACACTACGCCACCATGGACTCAGATCCTGCAGTGCCAGACGTGTCCCACTGCTTAAGCCAGTACATCTCCGGGCCCGTCTGAAGTTTGCTAGAGAGCATTTGGATGATCCAGAGGAGTTTTGGGAGAATGTCCTATGGTCTGATGAAACCAAACTGGAACGGTTTGGTAGAAACACAACTTGTCGTGTTTGGAGGAAAAAGAATACTGAGCTGCATCCATCAAACACCATACCTACTGTAAAGCATGGTGGTGGAAACATCATGCTTTGGGGCTGTTTCTCTGCAAAGGGGCCAGGACGACTGATCCGGGTACATGAAAGAATGAATGGGGCCATGTATCGTGAGATTTTGAGGGCAAACCTCCTTCCATCAGCAAGGGCATTGAAGATGAAACGTGGCTGGGTCTTTCAACATGACAATGATCCAAAGCACACCGCCAGGGCAACGAAGGAGTTGCTTCGTAAGAAGCATTTCAAGGTCCTGGAGTGGCCTAGCCAGTCTCCAGATCTCAACCCTATAGAAAACCTTTGGAGGGAGTTGAAAGTCCGTGTTGCCAAGCGAAAAGCCAAAAACATCACTGCTCTAGAGGAGATCTGCATGGAGGAATGGGCCAACATACCAACAACAGTGTGTGGCAACCTTGTGAAGACTTACAGAAAACGTTTGACCTCTGTCATTGCCAACAAAGGATATATTACAAAGTATTGAGATGAAATTTTGTTTCTGACCAAATACTTATTTTCCACCATAATATGCAAATAAAATGTTAAAAAAACAGACAATGTGATTTTCTGGATTTTTTTTTCTCAGTTTGTCTCCCATAGTTGAGGTCTACCTATGATGTAAATTACAGATGCCTCTCATCTTTTTAAGTGGTGGAACTTGCACTATTGCTGACTGACTAAATACTTTTTTGCCCCACTGCATATTAACCATTAAAAACAAGGGAAGAAGGAAGTGGCATAAATATTATTACACAGGGCCGTGATGCCAATCGGTGGAGAGTGGCCCCATGTGCCTGGATTGTGGCCCTCAGGGGTATTATATTAGTATGGTGCCGCTCGCTAACACAGGCTAAAGATTGTCCGTGACCTCCTACATGCCAAGTGCTCAGACCAACCATAAAAACAGAATTTCTCCATTACTTTGTGGAGTTGTGGCACTGTAGGATGTTAACCATCGCCATCGACAGACAGGGATCTTGATTTTAAACACGAGAGAAAAAAAAAAAAAGGATTTATCATATCTTCTCTACAGCAAACGCTGCTGCAGAAAAGATATGAATGGCGGCTTCAGCACCATGTGGGGGGGGGGGGGACAGCGCTTACTGTAGCGCTGTCTCCTGCACGGCACACGGACTGCACACGGACAATGTCCGTGTGCGGTACGTGTTTTACACGGACCCATTGACTTTAATGGGTTCGTGTAATCCGTGCGCTCCCACGAACACTGACATGTCTCCGTGTTTTGCACACGGACACACGGTCCGTGAAAACACGCTGACATGTGCAGAGACACATTGATTTCAATGTGTCTACGTGAGTCAGTGTCTCCGGTACGTGAGGAAACTGTCACCTCACGTACCGGAGCCACTGACGTGTGAAACCGGCCTGAAGCAGCTCCTGATGGAAAATGCTCCAAACTAGACGCTCTTCAATCAAAAGGCTGAACAAAAAAAAAACAAACTATTAAATATAATCTTCTATAATGATTCATGAAATTACAAAAAATAAAAAATGAATCTTCCAAAAAGTCACCAAAGAAATTACATTTCCTAAAGTAGTTTCCACAAAAAAAAAGTAAATAAATAATTGCTTTTAACAGCTTCAAAAAGACTCAACTTTTCACATCGCTTAAGCCCTTCACGAATGTGGGATTTTTACCTTAATTTTTTGCTCCCCTTCTACCCAGAGCCATAACTTTTTCTATTTTTCTGTCAATATGGCCGTGTGAGGTCTTGTTTATTGGGGATGAGTTGTACTTTTGAAAGTCACCATTGGTTTTATCAAAAAGTGTACTGGAAATGGGAACAAAATTTCAAGTGTGATTAAAAATGGCAAAAAAAAAAAAAAAGTGCAATTCCACCATTTTTTTTTACCATGTTCACTAAATGTCATTATGAGCTTGCGGAAACCAAACATTCATAGTTTTTTTTTAATTTTTTTTATTTAAGTGGTATTAAGAAAAAATACCCCCCCCCCCCCCCCCCCGCAATTCTGGAGTTTTAATTTATTTTTTCTTCATTACGCCTTTTACCGATCGGATTAATTTAGTCTATATTTTGATAGCTCAGGCATTTCTGAACGCGGCGATACCAAATATGAGCATTTTTTTATTGTTTTATTTAGAATACAGGCAAAATGGGGGGGAATTTGAACTTTTTTCATATAAATTTTTTAAAACTTTTTTTGCACTTTTTTTTACTGGCTTCAATAGTCTCATCTGGAGGCTTGAATCTGTGATCATCTGATCGTTTCCACCCACGCACAGTTAGGGACACATGACAGCTGATCAAATCAACTATCATGTGCCTGAAAAGATGCGAGCTCCGGCACCGGAGCCTGCATCAAATGCCTGGACACGACCTATGGCGCACCTATACTTTAGGAAGGGGTTAAGGAGAAAAGTCTGTCCTTAAGAGACCACCAAATTGACGTAGATAGATTTGTAGGCCACGCAATGCTTCCTGGGAAATAATATGCAAACGGCCTCTTCATAGAGGAAGAGAGCAGGGCCTCTAGCTCCACCTATTGGAGGTAACAATCCCATATGTCAATATTGACCCTTTAAAGAGCCTTCCTACAGGATTTAAGCCATAAAGCCAAACCTGAAACCAGTCCACCATCTATTTTGGGGCCTTGCCTTTCATCAGTGCAAAGTAGGAGACTGGTTTGTTGGGTAAGGAGACTGCCAAGCTGGTGTAGGGAGACTTCTAAGCCATCCAATGTAACATGCTCATCTAAAACCTTGACAAGTAAGTGCATACGATAAATGTACATTTTTTCTTCTTTAATAAAATTAGTTTTTGCAACTTTAGATATTTTGTTTCCTTCCGATTCCTATTACATGGCTTTGTGCATCTTCTGATTCTTTGGGTTCCAACCTTTAGCTCTGGAGCTTATGTAAAAGCTTCGAATGTGCTGGGAGTAGCTTCATCAGATTTGGTGAACCCCAGCATACTGTAAATCCTGCATTTATAAAGGTTTTTGGACTGTTTTTGTTTGTCTTAATCTATCACAGGTGCAGCTGCTGTGCATAATCCTACAATAATTTCAGGTAAGGTGTTACACAGACTTCCATACATTTCACACTGATCCACAACATTTTTCTGAAGTTGAAGCTCCCCTTCACGTCTTGCAGGCCTTGATTATTTGTGTTTTCACTATATAAGGACTTTAAGAGTTGCTTTATATTCTATTTGAGCAAACAAAATTAAAACCCATTTGATTAATGGCTCTTTGTAAATGCCAATTAAAGCATTAAAGTAAAAAAAAAAAAAATGCAAGTAGTGGGACCATAACTGTCCATTACATCTGTAATTTGGCACAACGAGTCTACAGGGGAACAGTGGGGTGGACAAGCCACAGCGGGGATTGGAGTAGTAGGCAGTCTGGAATTAAAGTGGCTTGTAAAACAAGAGAGGTTATTAAAAGTGGTTTTAGAAAACAAGGTACCTTTTGACTGCAACAAAAAAGAAAAGAAAACTAATTAATTTTAAAGCCTGTGCTACAAACACACACACAAAAAAAGCCATGTTTTGCCATCCTGAAGTGGAGTAGAAATGTAAGCTCACGGGGCTCAGAAAACCCACTCTTCCCCTGCGGCAAGAGTCACACCATCCAAAAGGAGATTTAATTAGTGAAATCTCGTTAGGCAAACAAAATGATTCAGAAGACAATACTCATCTGGACAGGGGGTATGATTAAAACAAAGCTGCTCATTTAGGAAATTGACGCTCTACTTCACTGGAATCAGTGGTTCCACTTTTATCGCTTACTCTTGCGAAAACTAGAATCTTATCCAAAAGCAACTTTTCGTCATCTTGTCCACCAATGTCGCCCGTATTCTCGGTGTCTTTTTGAACAAAATTCTCTATAGGTTTCAATGGCTTCTCTATGAAGGAATTCTATATAGGTTTCAGAGGAGTGGATAGGGTTGGGATCAGACCATACAGATCTTAGCTGCCCTATTACCAGGAGGTAGCGGGTTGTGCTGCTGCCTCAAGAGAGTGAAAAGAGAGCGTCCGTGTATTAGTCAAAGGGGTCACAGGAACACTTCATGACACCTCTAAAGGGAGTGTTGTCCCGAATATTAAGAAAGTGGCCTAAGGGCGAGAAAATGTAAAATAAGAGAAGAAAAAAAAAATCACGTGGCTCCAGTGCCAACAGGGCTTTAAGCCAGCCTTGCACCAAAATAGTCACATGCTTCATGTGACGTGTGTCATGCGACTACTGAGGACGGAGTTTGGCTGCAGTCATTGCATGAACAATGCTTGCGATTTTGAGGACCACTGGAGCTTGGAGGAATTTATACATCGGTACAATTGAGAGATAGAGATATATAGATATAGATGCACACTTTGTTTTATTTAATGACATTTTATGCTTATGTACAGTCAAGCTGTACTCTATCCCCAGCAGGCCCATATAGAGTGAAAAGTAAAGGAGAGAGGCGTGCGGTAGACCTGGGGCGCTGCAGCCGACAAAGTCTAATCCTGGAGGCAAGTCTAAAAAACATCCAAAACACTGCAACGTGTTTCAGAGTACAACCTACTCTATCCGCAGGCATCCGAGAAAGGAGCAGGTTCTACTCCAAAATGCTTTGCAATAAATTGGAAGCCTTTTTATACTTACCTCCTGGATTATCCTTTATTAGCCGCAACACCCGGGATCCACTGCACTCGGCCAACCATTTGGTGCAGCGGCCGGACCAGCAGCCATGATTTCATTATAATCACTCTTGACATACAAGTGCTTCTCACAACATTAAATCAAAAAGTTAATTTATTTCAGTTGAATACAAAAAGTGAATCTCCTATATTATATAGAGTCATTACACACAGAGTGATCTATTTCACGTGTTTATTTCTGTTAATGTTGATGATTATGGCTTACGGTCAATGACAGCCCAAAAGTCATTCTCATAGAATGGAAGAGTTGGGAGGGACCTCCTGGGTCGTCAGGTCCAACCCCCTGCTCAAAGCAGGAGTCACTAAATTCAGTAATTCAGGATTCATTGTTTCAGTAAATTAGAATACTTTATAACACCAGCTTAAAAAATGATTTTAACATCTGAAATGTTGGCCTAAGGAAATGTATGTTCAGTAAATGCCCTCAACACTTGGTCACGGCTCCTTTTGCATCAATTACCACATCAATGCGGCGTGGCATGGAGGCGATCAGCCTGTGGCACTGCTGAGGGGTTATGGAAGCCCAGGTTGCTTTGATAGCAGCCTCTAGCTTATCTGCATTGGTGGGTCTGATCAGGTGAGCGAGCGAGCGACCCTCTGACTCCCCCTCACCTGTCGCACACAGGGAGCGCCTCTTGTTTTTTTTTTGTCCCTACATAGAGAATGACAGGCGCGTGTGTGGCCACTCATGGAGTAGCTCAGAACACCGTTCTCAGGATCCGTTGGGGTGCAGTCTTGTAGAGATTTTAGCTGCAAAGAAAAAGTGATTTGTGTGCACTCTCTTGCACTTTAAAGATAGAGGACACACGCAATTTGTGTGCACTCTCCTGCACTGAAGTGATAAATGAGAAAAGCGATTTGGGTGCACGCTCCTGTACAGGGACAGTGATCACATTAATAGAAGTTTATCTTCAGGCAGCGCTGGTTCTGGGCAAGCACCACTGTCAATCATAGAAGGAGGGGAGTGATGTAAATAAGTGGGTGGAGCGGTGCATAGAGGTATTTAATCACATTCAGGATACAGGGAGCACATTATATTAGAACAAAATTGGGGGAAGCAAGAGATAAAAATAACACAAAAAAAGATCGATTTTTTTATTTATTGTTGGTCTATCTCCTACATGTCTATGTTGTGCATTTGTAGTGTAAATTTGGGGTGACGGACACCCTTTAAAAATAAACAACCTAAGAAATTACACAAATATTTAGTTATTTAAAGGGTCAGACATTTCTGGCTACTTGTGTTATTTGATTTTCTCTTAAAGTGCCATACATCCCACCTTACAATAATGTGTGAGCCTTATATAGCCCTAATAAAGGGATCCCCTGGGGTACTCGCCTCTGCGCACATATCGATATTTAATTATTGTTGTTGGGCTTATCTGCAGCTGTGTAAACACCGGAGCGCATTAAATGTTCTGGGGTCAGAAGCAATTTAGATTGCATAAACAGGATTGGATGGAATCTGCGGTCCGGCTCAGATGTAAGGGATGTTATTGAAGAAGGGGGCGACATGATGAGGCTTTACTACAACGATAACTTGGAGCAGTGGTCTACCATTTACACTGCAGACTTTTTTTTTTATTGCAAGAGCTACGGACAAAGAAAAACCTATTTCTCCCCACAATTCTACCAGGTGACAGTGACGCATGTAATCCCCTGATACAACGCATTACAAAAGTGCTGGAGTAATGATGTTCTTGTTGGGTTTTCAATTAGTAAGTTCTTCATTGTATGGTTTAGTACTGTGTGCATGAATGGGAAACTGTGTGCACCGCTCGGGGAGCCCGTATGTACTTATACATTCAACAGGATGGCAGCACTATCTGTGCCTGCATCGTCAATGGGGAGAGAATACTACCTGTGACACATCAGAAAGGTGCTACAGTATATGCATACAATATTAGTAGGAAAGAAATAATATCTATACCTATGCCATCACTGGTCAGAGGGGAAGGCAGTACTATCTGTGCATATATCTTTTACAGGGAGGACATATCAGAACCTACACCACCTCTGGTCAGAGGGGAAGGCAGTACTATCTGTGCATATATCTTTTACAGGGAGGACATATCAGAACCTACACCATCTCTGGTCAGAGGGGAAGGCAGTACTATATGTGCATATATCTTTTACAGGGAGGCAACTCTACCTGAACCTACACCATCTCTGGTCAGAGGGGAAGGCAGTACTATCTGTGCATATATCTTTTACAGGGAGGCACACTACCTGAACCTGCACCACCTCTGGTCAGAGGGGAAGGCAGTACTATCTGTGCATATATCTTTTACAGGGAGGACATATCAGAACCTACACCATCTCTGGTCAGAGGGGAAGGCAGTACTATCTGTGCATATATCTTTTACAGGGAGGCAACTCTACCTGAACCTACACCATCTCTGGTCAGAGGGGAAGGCAGTACTATCTGTGCATATATCTTTTACAGGGAGGCACACTACCTGAACCTACACCATCTCTGGTCAGAGGGGAAGGCAGTACTATCTGTGCATATATATCTTTTACAGGGAGGACATATCAGATCTTACACCATCTCTGGTCAGAGGGTGAGGCAGTACTATCTGTGCATATATCTTTTACAGGCAGGCACACTACCTGAAGCTACACCATCTCTGGTCAGAGGGGAAGGCAGTACCCTCTGTGCATATATCTTTTAGGCCGGGATCACACATTCGAGAAACACGTCCGTGTCTCGCATGTGAAATCCAAGCTCTGGCGCCGGCACTCCAGAGCGGAGCGTGCGGCCGCATAGGAACACATGGAGCTGCATGCTCCGCTCCCAAGTGCCGGCGCCAGAGCTTGGATTTCACATGTGAGACACGGACGTGTTTCTCGCATGTGTGATCCCGGCCTAAAAGATATATGCACAGATGGTACTGCCTTCCCCTCTGACCAGAGATGGTGTAGCTTCAGGTAGTGTGCCTGCCTCGCATGTGTGATCCCGGCCTTACAGGGAGGCAACACTACCTGAAGCTATACCATCTCTGGTCAGAGGGGAAGGCAGTACTATCTGTGCACATATGTTTTACAGGGAGGACATATTATCAGAACCTACACCATCTCTGGTCAGAGGGGAAGGCAGTACTATCTGTGCATATATCTTTTACAGGGAGGCACACTACCTGAACCTACACCATCTCTGGTCAGAGGGGAAGGCAGTACTATCTGTGCATATATCTTTTACAGGGAGGACATATCAGAACCTACACCATCTCTGGTCAGAGGGGAAGGCAGTACTATCTGTGCATATATCTTTTACAGGGAGGCAACTCTACCTGAACCTACACCATCTCTGGTCAGAGGGGAAGGCAGTACTATCTGTGCATATATCTTTTACAGGGAGGCACACTACCTGAACCTACACCATCTCTGGTCAGAGGGGAAGGCAGTACTATCTGTGCATATATCTTTTACAGGGAGGACATATCAGATCTTACACCATCTCTGGTCAGAGGGTGAGGCAGTACTATCTGTGCATATATCTTTTACAGGCAGGCACACTACCTGAAGCTACACCATCTCTGGTCAGAGGGGAAGGCAGTACCCTCTGTGCATATATCTTTTAGGCCGGGATCACACATTCGAGAAACACGTCCGTGTCTCGCATGTGAAATCCAAGCTCTGGCGCCGGCACTCCAGAGCGGAGCGTGCGGCCGCATAGGAACACATGGAGCTGCATGCTCCGATCCCAAGTGCCGGCGCCAGAGCTTGGATTTCACATGTGAGACACGGACGTGTTTCTCGCATGTGTGATCCCGGCCTAAAAGATATATGCACAGATGGTACTGCCTTCCCCTCTGACCAGAGATGGTGTAGCTTCAGGTAGTGTGCCTGCCTCGCATGTGTGATTCCGGCCTTACAGGGAGGCAACACTACCTGAAGCTATACCATCTATGGTCAGAGGGGAAGGCAGTACTATCTGTGCATATATCTTTTACAGGGAGGACATATCAGAACCTACACCATCTCTGGTCAGAGGGGAAGGCAGTACTATCTGTGCATATATCTTTTACAGGGAGGCAACTCTACCTTAACCTACACCATCTCTGGTCAGAGGGGAAGGCAGTACTATCTGTGCATATATCTTTTACAGGGAGGACATATCAGAACCCACACCATCTCTGGTCAGAGGGGAAGGCAGTACTATCTGTGCATATATCTTTTACAGGGAGGCAATATTATCGCAACCTTTGCCATCTACTGTCATTGATGGGGAAATTAGGAGCGAGCACTACCTGTGCCTACAGAAAAGTACTAGTATATATGCATACATTATATCTAGAAAATCAATATTAGCTAAACTTATGCCATTTCCAGTCATAGGGGAAGGCAGTACTATCTGTGCACACATCTTTTAGTCTCTGTGCCCACCAGGTCTAATTTTAACACGCCTCATGTGAAGTTTAAAACTGATGGTTACTGCGCAACACCTTTTTAAAACGGAGTCTGGGGTAAACCTTATACGCAGAAGACCTTATGGATTCCAAAATAATTAAACTTCTGGGACAGATGTTGAGGTCAAACAAGTATCGGTTGTCCTGATTCGCCGGACTCCTGTCTGTAGTGATGTAGAGACGTCTGCTGAATCCGGAAAACAGTCACTCACTTGCCTGCTCCACGTCGTCAGCGCGGATGTTAATCCTGCAGTCTCATTTCTTCTTTTTGGGATTCCACAAAGTCTTCTGAATGTGTGAGTTTTATGTCAATCAGACCAGACCCTAAAAGGTGTTCAGCAGTCATCATCAGTAAAAGTTCTTACATGTATTTTTCTTTTTTTCTCAGAAATTGTTGGCGTTTTTTTTTAATTTTTTTTAAATATCACAATACATAAAACACAGGAATCGTGTAATTTTCACAAGGACTACTGTTTTTTTTTAATGTATATCAGCAGCAATCAGCAGACCCCATTTTCTGTATCAAATCATCTAATGAACATCGACAACGGTCATAGTGAAGGGAGGGGGAGGAGGGGAGCTGTGACATCACCTATTGTGAATGGTGGATCCTATGTTATCTACTGTATATAGAGGTGTTATCAATCATTGTACAGGGGGAGGAGGAGAGCTGTGACATCACCTATTGTGAATGGAGGATCCTGTGTTATCTACTGTATATAGAGGTGTTATCAGTCATTGTACAGGAGGAGGAGGTGAGCTGTGACATCACCTATTGTGAATGGTGGATTTTGTGTTATCTACTGTATATAGAGGTGTTATCAGTCATTGTACAGGAGGAGGTGAGCTGTGACATCACGTATTGTGAATGGTGGATCCTGTGTTATCTACTGTATATAGAGGTGTTATCAGTCATTGTACAGGAGGAGGAGGTGAGCTGTGACATCACGTATTGTGAATGGTGGATCCTGTGTTATCTACTGTATATAGAGGTGTTATCAGTCATTGTAGAGGAGGAGGGGAGCTGTGACATCACATCACCTATTGTGAATGGTGGATCCTGTGTTATCTACTGTATATAGAGGTGTTAGCAGTCATTTTACAGGAGGAGGAGGTGAGCTGTGACATCACCTATTGTGATTATAATATAACAGCTGTGTATGGAGGGGTTACTTATCATTGTAATCTTGCCTTGTATTATAAGGAAACTGCCATCTAAGGGGTAACATTTCTCCTTGTGGAGAGTGACAAGCCAAGCCTGGCATGCCAGAGTGAGGAGACTTATAAGCCATGCATACTTAAAGTAGAAAGGATTGCAGCTTCCAATAGGTGGCACTATTGTTCTAGTCCTCTTCATGAACAATTTTTAGCAGTTTCCTTATGCACATTGTCTCTTCAGAGAGGAAAAGACAAGAAATTGGAGTCTAAAATAGCCCCAGTGGCCTGTGTAAAAAAAATTACAAATTTAGTATTTTTTTTCTTTTTTTAATACAGATCTTGCTATACAAGAGACACCGTTGTGAAAAAACTCCCATTAAAAAAAAAAACAACAACACACTTTTATATTACCGTATGTTTTTGTATGCAAGTATTTTTCTCATGATACATTCCCGTTAAAAGACAAAGTTTTTATTTTATTTAAAATAAATAAATAAATAAATCGCTTTACTTGTATATTTCATGGTTTTTACGGTCTACAATGCAAGGACACTATGGGAACATATCCTTCCTGTCTGATTACTTTGTCCTCTTTTTTTTTTTTGTTATACACATTGTACATTTATACTTGTCCCACCGCGCCAAATACATGCCGGCTTATATATTATGTCAGATCTATTCTACAGCCGGTGCATTAAGAAATAGTCATGAAGTGACTAAGTGAGCGGGCGGCCCGTTTCAGGCAACGATGAAAGACTTTATGCATCGATTCCACACATTTTTTTTTCTGAATTATTAAGGTTATCGGCTATGTAATGGCTTCATACCAGACAGACTGATCGGTTCCTGTGAGTTTTATGTGATGTCACTTTCCACAAAACAAATCATTATTATATAATTAAAGAATTACAAAAAAACCTCCGTCTGTTAGTAAAGAAGATCGGCGTTCCAGCTGTACAGACCACCCACGCAGCCAGAAATCTGGAGAGAAGCATCACTACAACTAGTGTGGGTGTAAATATCACTCATAGCTTCACATCTTTCCAATTGACAGGCAGGATTTCAGACCCGAATGTAATGACAAAAAAAGTTAGCTTAAAGAAAAACAAAACCAAAAAACTTGGGAGAAAATACACAGTTTTGTTTCAGTTGAAGAGTAAAGCAGTTTTTCAACGCATCCGCTGCCCCATTGTAACGTCCAGGGAGGAGGGGGCGGAGTTCCGGCCGCGCATGCGCGGTCAGAAAAAGCGGAACCAACGGACAAAAAAAAACCTTGCATGCAACTTTTTTTGTCCCGACGGAGTGCAAAAACACAACGCATCCGGGCAATCCGTCGCAATGCATCTCTAATGAAAGTCTATGGAGAAAAAAAACGCATCCTGCGGGCAACTTTGCAGGATGCGTTTTTTCTCCAAAACGACGCATTGCGACGGAGGCCAAACGACGCTAGTGTGAAAGTAGCCTAAGGGTATGTTTCCATGGGGCGTATTGCTCGAGTTTTTGCTGTGGATTGGACGCTGCGTACAGATATTACAAAGTTATCACCTGTACAATATATTTACAAAATTTCCCCCATGGACTTGAACGAGAAGCAGAAAACCTGCATAATAAAAAAAAAAGTGTAGATGCATTTTTTATTGCGTTTTTTTTGCAATGGAATTGCTGTAAAATGAATGTGATTTTATCAATAAAGCTTTATCAAAGCTCTGCAAATAGAACGTTTCCAAAATAAAAGTAGTTTTATTCATGACTTGGCATAGGAATATAAAACAAAACTGCAGCTGGAAAAAATGCAAAAAAAAAAATTAAAAATGCAGTCAGAACATGCAAATAACCCAGTTTAGCTAAACGGTCCAGAAATGCATGTGCAGCATCAAAAAAAAGCATCAAATATTCATCTTGGGAACTTGGCTTCAGGTTAAAGAACAGCTGTCTCCTGATAATCGACCAGGTGAAAAAGCAAATGTAAAAATCATTGTTCTCTGCAGCACATCGGCCAGTGTGAACAGGTAATGTGCTGCTGAGAAGAATGGTGGTCTACGCACGCAGGAAGATTACTGATCAGTGTGCATCACACATGGTCGTAGGGTCTAAACAGGCTATTAAATGGCTGCTGATCGGCGACACCACAGGTTGTGTAGTGGAAACCAACCCTCACAAATACAATTCACACAGGTGACAAAGACGAAAGCTACGAAGAAGCTACATAAAAAAATAACAAAATTATTCGTCAATCTCCAGTGATGTGTGATCGTACTCTGTAGACACACCACTCGCTAATGAACCATCGGAGACCAGGCAGAAGCTACTCTCAGGGGTTATCCGCACTTTCCACACCCACCGCAGTATCCAACATCCACCAGCGCCTCCGAGTGACGACGATCACCTACCGTGAGGTTACCAAGTATTAGCGGGAATTTTGTGGGGGTTAATATTTCAGCTTATTTAGCTGAAGAAATAACCAACAATTGAGAGAACGACAACAGGAGAGACAGAACGTGAACTGCATTATGTTCTATAGTAGCAAGTAATCACAATTCTACACATTGGATAATATATCGCTTCTGGACACTGAAAAATACATTTTTATCAGATTTGTTTTTCTTTTTTTTTTTTAGCACATATTTGTTAGACATTTATTTTTTGCATCAAAAAAAGATGCTTGCGACAAACCCGGCACCTCGATGTGTACACACATGCTCATCTTGGCTGTGTGTCCTTGCGTTCTCAGGAGAAACAGAAAAGGACCCCAAACACATTAGATAGCCGTTGGATGAATGGTTGTTCTGCCAACTGATATCTCTCCTGGCTCCCCCCATCTACATGAATGCTTGGCCGAATGTTCCTGTGTCCTCCGTGAGAGTAACTGCCAGGCTGATCCGCCCCCTTCCGCCAGGCTGATCCGCCCCCCTTCCGCCAGGCTGATCCGCCCCCTTCCGCCAGGCTGATCCGCCCCCCTTCCGCCAGGCTGATCCGCCCCCTTTCCTGTGAGGCTGATCCGCCCCCCTTCCGCCAGGCTGATCCGCCCCACTTCTGCCAGGCTGATCCGCCCCACTTCCGCCAGGCTGATCCGCCCCCCTTGCGCCAGGCTGATCCGCCCCCCTTCCGTCAGGCTGATCCGCCCCCCTTCCTGCAGGCTGATCAGCTCCCTCTTCTGCCAGGCTGATCCGCCCCCCTACCGCCAGGCTAATCAGCCCCCTCTTCCGCCAGGCTGATCCGCCCCCCTTCCGTCAGGCTGATCCGCCCCCTTTCGCCAGGCTGATCCGCCCCCCTTCCGTCAGGCTGATCCGCCCCCTTCCGCCAGGCTGATCCGCCCCCCTTCCTGCGAGGCTGATCCGCCCCCCTTCCTGCGAGGCTGATCCGCCCTCCTTCCGCCAGGCTAATCCGCCAGGCTGCCCCACCCTCCCCTCCAAGCTGATCTTCCCCTCCGCCAGGCTGCACCACCCTCCCATCCGCCAGGCTACTCTGGCAGCATCTTATTTCCACCCTGAAGAAAAGGATCTGCCCCCTTCCAAATCATTAAACCGGATCATCCTCTTCCCTTGACATCATCCTTTGTGGACAAGTTGAGAGCCCCCCATACACATTAGACTGTTGGCCGATCTCGATGGGTTTAGCCGACTTCAGTATAACGTGTATTGTTTGGGGGCTTTGAGCCACTGCCTGACTCCTCTGTCTGATACATCTGGCAATGACTTCAACGGAACAAAAGGATCAAAATCGTTCCAATCTGATTTAAGTAGGGCCCACATCTAACAGACATTTGTAAGATATTTTACGGATATGCCATAAACGTGCAAAATGGAAAAACTCCTTGAAATCTATTTATCTTAAAATGACATTGCTACAACTTGGCATCAAAATAAAATGACGGCAAAGCCATTAACTTACCATGTTCAGTGCCGACAGAAGGGCGACATGACCTTATCACCGAAAACCGAGGTCATCTGCAAGAAAAGAAGCAGAGCATCATTAGTGATCACCTCCAACACTAAACCGTCAGCAGCTTAATTATTACCAACGTGTAAATCACTGGCACAGACGCTTATGGAATCATAAGACCGCTGCGTCCTGACAGCATATGAGAGCAACATGCAAGGCGGAAAACGGGAGAATAACGCACCGCTCAGGTGGTAGAGGCCCAAACGGCAACCGCAGATGTAGGCTTCATTCACATGTTGCTACTTTTTTCTCCTACACACACAAAAATGGACTGATTTTCTCATTAGTGTGCTGGATCCAATCTTCCATTTTTGTTTCCATTCCCAGCTTTTAAGTGTCATGTACAGTAATAGGTTTATGTATGTGCTTTGCATTCATGTGTGTATACATGGATGTCTGTGTACATACTGTATATACTGATGGAAGTTAGTAAGAAAACAAATCGGCCCACTTTCCTGGATGAACGATGTTTTATGCGTTCATATGTGATGCAGACTGGTTGCAGATAAAAATAAAATAAATGTAATTATTTGTAAGAGTTGCTCCTTGAAGTCTTCAATGCACTCTAATATAAAGGGTTAAATAGGACCGATTGTTGTGTGTCGGGGACGAGCAGGTGTCACATATACATAGCGCTGACCTGCTGTGTCCTGGAGACAGGGGCATGAGTAATGTAATTCATATTTCATATGTCTGTCATCAGTCAGACATCTGATCCTCCGACGCAATCCTAATACATACACCCAATCCTATACACCGATGGCACGGCGCCTGTACGTAGAAATTCACATTAGTATCATATACAAGCACTTACATTATTGCATAGTTTTATTTATCATGCTGATTTTTCCTCTTTAACCCCTTAGTGACAGAGCCAATTTGGTACTTAATGACCGGGCCAATTTTTGCAATTCTGACCACTGTCACTTTATGAGGTTATAACTCTGGAACGCTTCAACGGATCCCACTGATTCTGAGATTGGTTTTTCGTGACATATTGTACTTCATGTTAGTGGTAACATTTCTTCGATATTACTTGCGATTATTTATGAAAAAAACGGAAATATGGCGAAAATTTTTAAAATTTTGCAATTTTCAAACTTTGTATTTTTATGCCCTTAAATCAGAGAGATATGTCATGAAAAATAGTTAATAAATAACATTTCCCACATGTCTACTTTACATCAGCACAATTTTGGAACCAAAATTTTTTTTTGTTAGGGAGTTATAAGGGTTAAAAGTTGACCAGCAATTTCTCATTTTTACAACACCATTTTTTTTTAGGGACCACATCACATTTGAAGTCATTTTGAGGGGTCTATATGATAGAAAATAATGAAGTGTGACACCAGTCTAAAAACTACACCCCTCAAGGTTCTCAAAACCACATTCAAGAAGTTTATTAACCCTTTACGTGCTTCACAGGAACTGAAACAATGTGGAAGGAAAAAATGAACATTTAACTTTTTTTTGCAAACATCTTAATTCAGAACCATTTTTTTTATTTTCACAAGTGTAAAAACAGAAATGTAACCATAAATTTTGTTATGCAATTTCTCCTGAATACGCCAATACCCCATATGTGGGGGTAAACCACTGTTAGGGCGCACCGCAGAACTTAGAAGTGAAGGAGTGCCGTTTTACTTTTTCAATGTAGAATTGGCTGGAATTGAGATCGGACGCCATGTCGCGTTTGGAGAGCCCCTGATGTGCCTAAACAGTAGAAATCCCCCACAAGTGACCCCATTTTGGAAACTAGACCCCCCATGGAACTTATCTAGATGTGTGGTGAGAACCTTGAATGCCCAAGTGCTTCACAGAAGTTTATAATGCAGAGCCGTGAAAATAAAAAATATTTTTTTTTCCACAAAAAAGATTTTTTAGCCACCAAATTTTTATTTTCACAAGGGTAACAAGAGAAATTGGACCCCAAAAGTTGTTGTCCAATTTGTCCTGAGTATGCTGGTACCCCATATGTGGGGGTAAACCACTGTTTGGGCGCACGGCAGAGCTCGGAAGGAAGGAGCGCCGTTTTGGAATGCAGACTTTGATAGAATGGTCTGCGGGTATTATGTTGCGTTTGCAGAGCCCCTGATGTACCTAACCAGTAGAAACCCTCCACAAGTGACCCCATTTTGGAAACTAGACCCCCCAAGGAACTTATCTAGATGTGTGGTGAGAACTTTGAATGCCCAAGTGCTTCACAGAAGTTTAGAATGCAGAGTCGTGAAAATAAAAAATATTTTTTTTTCCACAAAAAAGATATTGTAGCCCCCAAGTTTTGTATTTTCACAAGGGTAACAGGAGAAATTGGACTGCAATAGTTGTTGTCCAATTTATTCCGAGTACGCTGATGCGCCATATGTGGGGGTAAACCACTGTTTGGGCGCACGGCAGAGCTCGGAAGGGAAGGAGCGCCTTTTTGGAATGCAGACTTTGATAGAATGGCCTGTGGGCATTATGTTGCGATTGCAGAGCCCCTGATGTACCTAAACTGTAGTAACCCCCCACAAGTGACCCCATTTTGGAAACTAGACCCCCCCCCAAGGAACTTATCTAGATGTGTGGTGAGAACTTTGAATGCCCAAGTGCTTCACAGAAGTTTAGAATGCAGAGTCGTGAAAATAAAATTTTATTTTTTTTTCACAAAAAAGATTTTGTAGCCCCCAAGTTTTTATTTTCACAAGGGTAACAAGAGAAATTGGACCCCAGAAGTTGTTGTCCAATTTATCCCGAGTACGCTGATGCCCCATATGTGGGGGTAACCCACTGTTTGGGCGCACGGCAGAGCTCAGAAGGGAGGGAGCACCATTTGACTTTTTGAGCGCAAAATTGGCTGTCGTGTTTGGAGACCCCCTGATGTACCTAAACAGTGGAAACCCCCCAATTCTAGCTCCAACCCTAACCCCAACACACTCCTAACCCTAATCCCAACCTCATCCATAATCCTAATCACTAACCCTAACCATAATCACAACCCTTACCCCAAAACAACCCTAATGTCAACCCTAACCATAACCCTAATCAAAACCCTAAATCCAACACACCCCTAATCCTAATCTCAACCCTAACCTCAAACCTAACCCTAATCCCAATACACCCCTAATCACAACCCTAACCTTAACCCTAATCCCAAACCTAACCCTAATCCCAAGCGTAACCCTAATGCCAACCCTAACCCTAATACCAACCCTAATCCAAACCCTAACCCTAATCCCAGCTCTAACCCTAACTTTAGCCCCAACCCTAGCCCTAACTTTAGCCCCAACCCTAACCCTAGCCCTATGGCTACTTTCACACTTGCGTCGTTTGGCATTCCGTCGCAATCCGTCGTTTTGGACAAGAAACGGATCCTGCAAATGTGCCCGCAGGATGCGTTTTTTGCCCATAGACTTGTATTGCCGACGGATCGTGACGGATGGCCACACGTCGCGTCCGTCGTGCACTGGATCAGTTGTGTTTTGGCGGAGCGTCGGCACAAAAAAACGTTCAATGAAACGTTTTTTTGTACGTCGCATCCGCCATTTCTGACCGCGCATGCGTGGCCGTAACTCCGCCCCCTCCTCCCCAGGACATAGATTGGGCAGCGGATGTGTTGAAAAACTACAGCTGCTGCCCACGTTGTGCACAATTTTCACAACGTGCATCGGTATGTCGGGCCGACGCATTGCGACGGCCCCGTACCGACGTAAGTGTGAAAGAAGCATAACCCTAAGTTTAGCCCCAACCCTAACCCTAAATTTAGCCCCAACCCTAACCCTAAATTTAGCCCCAACCCTAGCCCTAACCCTAGCCCTACCCCTAACCTAACCCTACCCCTAACCCTACCCCTAACCTAACCCTAACCCTAACCTAACCCTACCCCTACCCCTAACCCTAATTTTAGCCCCAACTGCTGTTCTCCTGCCGGCCAGCAGATGGAGACAGATGGCGGGCGCACTGGGCATGCGTCCGCCATGTTCTGCTGCCGGCGGCCAGGAGGAGCAGCAAGAGGATCCAGGGACCTAGGTGAGTATGCTAGGGTCCCCGAATCCCCCTATTTCTCTGTCCTCTGATGTGCGATCACATCAGAGGACAGAGAATTACACTTTACTTTTTTTTTTTTTTTTTGCGGTCGCCGGTAAACAGTTAATTACCGGCGATAGCAAAACAGGGGTCGGTAATACCGACCCCGATCGTGCTCTTTGGGGTCTCGGCTACCCCCGGCAGCCGAGACCCCAAAGATTCTCCCGGTGCCGGCCGGCGGGCGCACTGCGCATGCGCCCGCCATTTTGAAGATGGCGGCGCCCACCGGGAGACACGAGGAGCATCGGGGGAGCTAGGTGAGTATTGGGGGGCCACCTGGGACCCCTTTTCTCTGTCCTCCGATGTGCGATCACATCGGAGGACAGAGAAATTAAAAAGAGATCGCTTTTTTTTTTGCGATCGCCGGTAAACAGTTAATTACCGGCGATCGCAAATGCGGGGTGGGTTAAACCCCCCCCCCCCCGAATCATGTTCTCTGGGGTCTCGGCTACCCTCGGCAGCCGAGACCCCGGAGAAAATCGGCCTCTGGGGGGCGCTATGGACTTTTTCCACAGCGCCGTTAATTAACGGCGCTGTGGTTTAAGTACCCTTAGCGGCCGCCGTTAAAAGGCGTATCGGCGGTCGCTAAGGGGTTAATATATGTTTTTATTTTCTCATTGATTTTTTATGCTAAATCTGTATTTACACATAGATTTCAGCTGCAGCATAAATAAGCAACACATCAGTCATCCTATTCAGAAAAATCCAATATATATTTATATATACACATATATATATTTAACGGGGTCCATCGGGATTTGTCACGATTTCTGTCGTGTTGACGTAAACCATAAGATTGAATGGATCGCTATTTGTTCTGCCAAGACTGCGGACTGATGTTCCGGACAGTGATCGGCAGAAACAGAGGGGTCCATATGAATACAGTGGTGCAAGGACCCCTCCGATCCGGCCGATCACTTTCCAGTTCAGTTTGGCCGAACAAATAGCGATCCATTCAATCCTATGGTTTACGTCAACACGACAAATAAAGACAGAGCCCGATGGACCCCGTTATAAGTCAAGATGGTCCCTAGGGCACCAGTGGTAATTGTCATAGTGAATGTGGCAGAGTTTTTGACACTTTTTTTTTGCACAAAACTCTATAACCAGAAAACCGGAGTGGAAATTTAGCATTTCTGTCAGAGTTTTTTTTTCCCTACGGAACCTGATTGATCTCCGTGGGTAAACGCCCTAAAAGAATAGACCCACTTATTAAAGTTCCAGCCCTTTCCGTACCCCACTTTTCTATAGGTTTTTGCATGTGTATTGTATTCCCTTTAAAAATTTTAAATAAAAAAAATTTGACGAAAATACAAAATAACGGTACATCTCATCGTTAAAAAACAGAAACATGTGAATGGAATTTTAGATAAAAATGGATTTGAAAAACAAAGAAAAAACAAAACAAAATAAAAAAAACACACTACATGTGAACAAGCCCTAATTCTGACTGTCAAAAAAAAAACAAAAAACAACAACTAAAGACTGATGGAAAAGAGTTTATGAAAAGTGTTCCCACGAAAAAGAATGTCCTAAATGTACGTGCACATGTTCAGTATTCTTCCAGCAGAAAAATCTGTTGCAAATACTTACGGTAAGTGTTGTCAGGAAAAGAAAAAAAACGATGCGTGAAATTTGCCTTTTTTAAGCATTTTTTGGCCCCATTCGTTAGTATAGGTGAAAACCACTGCAGAAACACTGAAAGAATTGACAAGTTGCAGATGTGAAACCGCTTCTAATCTGCTACGAAAAAAAGCAACGTGTGCACGAGACTTCAGAAATATCATTCACTTTTCTGGGATAGTAAAATGCGGAGTCTTTTTTTAACATGGTTAAAAAAAAGTGCTGGGGAAAAAAACGCAATGTGTGAACATACCCCAAGTCTCAAGTACAATGCAGATGTTCCATCGTGACTATGCAGGGAGCAAATCCAGAACATTTTACACTAGAAGTGTTGTGGAGCAGATTTTAACTAATTTAATCCACACACACTGAGGAATTTCTTATTTTTTTCCCCAAATGATCTCAATGAATTTTGCACAAAAAAAAAAATAAAAAATCTGCATTACTGGATGCAGATCATCAACCTACCCTTTTGTCTGCGAGCGCGCAAAAAAAAAAAAAAAAAAAAATCCACCAGAGCTCGGTTTTCTATAAGCCATAATGTCCAATTGTAGCACGGTCGAGCTTTATGTCCTCATGGCCTGAAAACATCGATATTTGCGTCTCTTTCAGTCCATTAGCATCACTTTAGTGCATAGACCTTTCTCCCATTGAAATTGGATTTACAAAAAAAAAAAAAAAAAAAGAATCAAAGCATTTTGTTAATTGTAAAAAAAACAAATGGGAAAAGGCATTAACAAAAGGAGAAAAAAGTCTAACGGCCATCAGGACAGCTATAAAGAAAAAATAATGGTGCATATGAAGGAATTATACTCACTAACTACTGGTACGGAAACTTGTAGAAAAAATGGTCAGGATTAGATCTCCAGATTTTTATTTTTTACTAATTCAATATCTCTATATAGTGGGCAACAGTATCAGGTTATGGAGACCCCCCTCATCATCAGCAACCGGGTAAGGAGGAGTCGCCACTAATAGCTAAAATTCCAAAAATCATAATAAAATCCCTAGAACTAGTGTTGTGGCAGAAGAGACAGTCTAATCCATCTGTGCCTGCATGAGAGGCAGAGAGTCCTGACTTTAAGGTGGCCACGTATTTAAAATGGCATATAATAATAATAATAATACATTTATATAGCGCCAACATATTCCGCGGCGCTTTACAAATTATAGAGGGGACTTGTACAGACAATAGACATTACAGCATAACAGAAATCACAGTTCAAAACAGATACCAGGAGGAATGAGGGCCCTGCTGCTCGCAAGCTACAAACTATGAGGAAAAAGGGAGACACGAGAGGTGGATGGTAACAATTGCTTTAGTTATTCGGACCAGCCATAGTGTAAGGCTCGGGTGTTCATGTAAAGCTGCATGAACCAGTTATCAGCCTAAGTATGTAACAGTACAGACACAGAGGGCTATTAACTGCATAATGTGTATGAGAACATGATGCAGGAACCTGATTATGGTTTAAGTTTTTTTTTTTTTTAATGAGCCACACAGGGATCGTTAGGTTAATGCATTGAGGCGGTAGGCCAATCTGCACAAATGAGTTTTTAGGGCACGCTTAAAACTGTGGGGATCGGGGATTAATCGTATTAACCTAGGTAGTGCATTCCAAAGAATCAGCGCAGCACGTGTAAAGTCTTGGAGACGGGAATGGGAGGTTCTGATTATTGAGGATGCTAACCTGAGGTCATTAGCGGAGCGGAGGGCACGGGTAGGGTGGTAGGCTGAGACCAGGGAGGAGATGTAGGGTGGTGCTGAGCCATGGAGTGCTTTGTGGATGAGGGTAGTAGTTTTGTGCTTGATTCTGGAGTGGATGGGTAGCCAGTGTAATGACTGGCACAAGGTAGAGGCATCGGTGTAACGGTTGGTGAGGAATATGATCCTGGCTGCAGCATTCAGGACAGATTGGAGCAGGGAGAGTTTGGTAAGACGGAGGCCGATTAGTAGTTACAATAGTCCAGACGAGAATGAATAAGTGAAACAGTAAGAGTTTTTGCAGAGTCGAAAGTAAGGAAAGGGCGAATTCTAGAAATGTTTTTGAGATGCAGAGAAGAGCGAGCCAGTGATCGGATGTGGGGGGTGAATGAAAGCTCGGAATCAAGGATGACCCCAAGGCAGCGGGCATGTTGCTTTGGAGTAATGGTGGAACCGCACACGGAGATGGCAATGTCAGGCAAAGGTAGGTTAGTAGAGGGAGAAAGCACGTGGAGTTCAGTTTTTGACAGGTTCAGTTTCAGATAGAGGGAGGACATGATGTTAGAGACAGCGGTAAGACAATCACTGGTGTTTTCTAAAAAGGTCGGCGTTATATCAGGAGAAAAAGTGTATAATTGGGTGTCATCAGCAAAGAGATGGTACTGGAAACCAAATCTACTGATTGTTTGTCCAATAGGGGCGGTATACAAAGAGAAGAGGAGGGGGCCTAGGACTGATCCTTGAGGAACCCCAACAGTAAGGGGAAGGTGAGAGGAGGAGGAACCAGCAAAAGATACAGTGAAGGAGCGGTCAGAGAGATAGGAGGAGAACCAGGAGAGAACGGTGTCCTTGAGGCTGATGGAGCGGAGCATAGTGAGGAGGAGCTGATGATCCACAGTGTCGAATGCTACGGAGAGATCCAAGAGAATTAGCATGGAGTAGTGACCATTAGATTTACAGTGGGGCAAAAAAGTATTTAGTCAGTCAGCAATAGTGCAAGTTCCACCACTTAAAAAGATGAGAGGCGTCTGTAATTTACATCATAGGTAGACCTCAACTATGGGAGACAAACTGAGAAAAAAAAATCCAGAAAATCACATTGTCTGTTTTTTTAACATTTTATTTGCATATTATGGTGGAAAATAAGTATTTGGTCAGAAACAAAATTTAATCTCAATACTTTGTAATATATCCTTTGTTGGCAATGACAGAGGTCAAACGTTTTCTGTAAGTCTTCACAAGGTTGCCACACACTGTTGTTGGTATGTTGGCCCATTCCTCCATGCAGATCTCCTCTAGAGCAGTGATGTTTTTGGCTTTTCGCTTGGCAACACGGACTTTCAACTCCCTCCAAAGGTTTTCTATAGGGTTGAGATCTGGAGACTGGCTAGGCCACTCCAGGACCTTGAAATGCTTCTTACGAAGCCACTCCTTCGTTGCCCTGGCGGTGTGCTTTGGATCATTGTCATGTTGAAAGACCCAGCCACGTTTCATCTTCAATGCCCTTGCTGATGGAAGGAGGTTTGCACTCAAAATCTCACGATACATGGCCCCATTCATTCTTTCATGTACCCGGATCAGTCGTCCTGGCCCCTTTGCAGAGAAACAGCCCCAAAGCATGATGTTTCCACCACCATGCTTTACAGTAGGTATGGTGTTTGATGGATGCAACTCAGTATTCTTTTTCCTCCAAACACGACAAGTTGTGTTTCTACCAAACCGTTCCAGTTTGGTTTCATCAGACCATAGGACATTCTCCCAAAACTCCTCTGGATCATCCAAATGCTCTCTAGCAAACTTCAGACGGGCCCGGACATGTACTGGCTTAAGCAGTGGGACACATCTGGCACTGCAGGATCTGAGTCCATGGTGGCGTAGTGTGTTACTTATGGTAGGCCTTGTTACATTGGTCCCAGCTCTCTGCAGTTCATTCACTAGGTCCCCCCGCGTGGTTCTGGGATTTTTGCTCACCGTTCTTGTGATCATTCTGACCCCACGGGGTGGGATTTTGTGTGGAGCGCCAGATCGAGGGAGATTATCAGTGGTCTTGTATGTCTTCCATTTTCTAATTATTGCTCCCACTGTTGATTTCTTCACTCCAAGCTGGTTGACTATTGCAGATTCAGTCTTCCCAGCCTGGTGCAGGGCTACAATTTTGTTTCTGGTGTCCTTTGACAGCTCTTTGGTCTTCACCATAGTGGAGTTTGGAGTCAGACTGTTTGAGGGTGTGCACAGGTGTCTTTTTATACTGATAACAAGTTTAAACAGGTGCCATTACTACAGGTAATGAGTGGAGGAAAGAGGAGACTCTTAAAGAAGAAGTTACAGGTCTGTGAGAGCCAGAAATCTTGATTGTTTGTTTCTGACCAAATACTTATTTTCCACCATAATATGCAAATAAAATGTTAAAAAAAACAGACAATGTGATTTTCTGGATTTTTTTCTCTCAGTTTGTCTCCCATAGTTGAGGTCTACCTATGATGTAAATTACAGACGCCTCTCATCTTTTTAAGTGGTGGAACTTGCACTATTGCTGACTGACTAAATACTTTTTTGCCCCACTGTAGCTGTTAGTAGGTCATTAGAGACTTTAGTGAGGGCAGTTTCAGTAGAGTGTAAAGAGCGGAAACCAGATTGAAGAGGGGCGAGAAGAGAGTTATCTGAGAGATTGCGGATTAGACAGGAGTGGACCAGGCGTTCGAGGAGTTTAGAGATGAAGGGAAGATTAGAGACAGGTCTATAGTTAGCAGCACAGTTTTGGTCGAGGGATTTTTTTAAAGTAATGGATGTTTGGATGGCATTTAGGGCATATCCACAGGATCTCAGGGGTAGGATCCGCATCTAACAGACAAATGTAGAAATTCAGCCTATTTATTTCAACCGAAACTGGGAAGGTTGAGTTCACATGTTGCATTTCATTGTCTCAATTTGCAAAAATGCATAATTTTGTGGAGATATTCCAAAATTATGGCAAAAACTTTGCAATTATTGGCAAAAGAAAAACAACAAAAACCACAAGGTCTGAATGCAGCCTAATTGTCAATCGCTCTGCAAATCAGATGACAATTGATCAACAGGGCAAAGGCAGGAGAACCTATGAGGAACTAGGATCCTTCTGACTATGTTCACATGAAGTGTTTTTTCATGCAATCAAAACCTGCTCTCATGGCGATAAAAGGGCTGGGAGAAAAAAGGCTTTGCACTTTCCTTGCTTTCTCCCATAGGGGTGGAGCCGCATATTCATCACTGTAATGAGCAGCACCACGTGACCGCTCATACAGGACAAGCAGCGACGCTGAGAGGAAGCATCGAGGGAGCTGGGTAAGTATTTTAATGCCAGTGGGCGGCCGCACAGGGGGTGGGAGGGGGGAGATTACCGGAAACTTTATTTTAACAACAAAAAAAATAAAAAAACAATGATTTTTCATTCCTTCTCTCCAGCGAACGCTGCTGGGAAGAAGGAATGAATTCTGGATTCAGCACCCAAAGCAGGGGACAGCGCTTACTGTAGCGCTGTCTCCTGCACGGTGCATGTGGTACCCAGTCGGCACACGACTGCCGCACGTGTGCCACACTGATGTGCCACGTGAGCACACGGACAACTCCGGTACCGATTTTTCCAGTACCGGAATTATCTGGACATGTGGGACAGGCCTCACAGTAAGTTCACAATCCGATCAAACTCTGATCAGAGTGTCATTAGCATAATCGTCCCGGTTTTCTTGGATGAGAAAATATATGGTCTCATGATCCCGGTCTTATTCTATTTATCTGCTCTTAAAATGGAGCAGACAAAGTGAGGGGGAAGGTCCAAACAAACAGATTATACTCTCATCTGCACTTAGGCAGGTGAGTGGTAATACCCCAGGGATTGAAATGTATTGATCGCCAATAAAAGGTGCCTTGTAATCTACGGATGCCAATTTCTCCTACTACTAACAGACGATCTCTGGGAAGTCCCATGTGCAGAACACAAGTGTGAAAAAGAAAAAAATGGGTATCCAAAATTATCATCAAACTAGCGTGTGCCCAATACCAGTGGTAGAGCTACATACACGGGAACTAGTCCATGTCCTTGTCAAGAGAAAGGAATGATCAGGAGTTTCAGATTGCACATTTGTAAAGGTCATAAACATTCCACTAATGTGCTTAATAGCGCAGCACGGAGGTGTTACCGTCAGGAGCGGCCAATCCCTGACACAGCAAAGAACAAAGATACTAAAACCAGCCGCTCCGTTATTACATACGCCAACTAGGCTCAAAATGAACAAAGTGGAATCAGCGAGGATAAATCATCACAAATAGATAAATACGACGACACATCAATAATCCTCCCCGGAAACGCTCATGTTTAGGAATTAATAAGAAGCCTACAATTATATTACAGTCTCTCCAAAGCCTCGGAGAGACTGTGCGGCAGAACACGAGAGAGTCGGCGGCAATCTAGAAGACGGATCCATCATCTCAGACTATGAGGCATCACTGAAGTTTTCACTATCAAAACCAATTGTGTTGTATTTCTGCAAACATCTGTATGAAACGTAGGAAGGTCGAGGGGGGGGGGGGAAGGAAACTTTATGCATAACATTCAGGGGCTGAAATCTCAAGAATTCCATTAACATATGTTCATCTGTATGACAATAAATGTCTTGCAATTAAGTCTGTCATCCCCTTAATACGATCCGTTGCAGAGACGAAGCTGCTCATAATTCAGTTTTTCTGGTTTTCATTTCCAAGCCCAGCACATTCAGACTCCGCACCAGGAATGTAAGGCAGCGTTAGGCTACTTTAACATTAGCGTTGTGCGGGGCAGCGTCGGGCGCAGCCGCGGCGACGCGTGCGTCATGCGCCCCTATATTTAACATGGGGGGCGCATGGACATGCGTTGTCTTGCGTTTGGTGACACATGCGTCATTTTGGCGCAATTGTCAGGGCGCAGAGGACGCTGCATGATGCAGTTTTTTTTTGCGCCAAAAATCATGCAAAAATGAACGCATGCGTCACAAAAAGCTGCGTTGTGCATGCGTTTTTGCATGCGTTGTGCGTTGCGTCGTCGACGCTGCTTCGCACAACGCTAATGTGAACGTAGCCTAACAGCCTTGTGGCCTAAAAAACCTCCACAGAGGCTGCATGTTCACCCATGTTCTCAAAGGGAGCTCCACTTTTGGATAATCTACTGTCCTTGAGTTGCATGGAGCCACAGATTAGAGGTGACATAATGCAGGCGGCATGTCTATTGAGGTCTGTAATAAACGTCATTCGATCCATCACTGATCACCAATTACGGGAATAGATTTGAGAAGTGGAAACGTCTTAGTTACTTACCGGTAATGGGATTATCCAGAGCCAATGACAGCACCACCTGAGGGAAGGATCCGCCCATGAAGAACAGGAGACCTACTGAATATGAGGGCGGTACCTCTCCTCCGCATCAGGTGGGTTTCAGAGTATGAGAGGACCTCCAGACAGTTATTTACACAACCATCACAATTTCTAACTATACACCCAAATTTAAGTAGCACACCAACCAGTGATAAGAGGAGGGAATATAAAGGGTGCAGTCATGGGCTCTGGAAAATCCCGTTACTGGTAAGTAACTAATATTTTTTCCCCTTCTCCCATGACAGCACCACCTGAGAGATTTATATAGAACAAATCCACCTTAGGGAGGGATCACCACTTGTAATACCTTTATCCCAAAGGATAGATTAGCAGAGGACAACAGATCAAGTTGACAATGTTTATAGAAGGTGGAAGGAGAGGACCATATTACCACCTTACATATCTGGTCGATAGACACTTCCTCCTTCTCTGCCCAGGAGATCGCTATGGCCTGAGTAGAACGAGCCTTCATGTTCTCTGGAACTGACACATTACTAGATGAGCAGGCTAACCTAATGTCCACCCTACTCCATCTAGCTAGCGTACCCCTTGCCACCTTGAGGCTTTTCCTAACCTTCTGGGAAGAAACAAGGCCTCACTCTTCCTCCACTGTTTCGTCACAGCCAAGTACTCTACCATGGCCCTTCTAACGTCTAGTGTGGAAAGTTGTTGCCCCTCGGTATTTTTAGGACCATCAAAAAAAAAAAAAAAAGAGGGGAGAACAATTTCCTTGGACACTATGTAATTTTGTGGCCACTTTCGGAAGATAGGCTGGGTGCGGTCTTAAGGCAATGCAATCCTCAAAAATCTGAGTAAACGATGATTAGCCAACAAATCTTGTATGTCGCTGAATCTACAGGCAGAAGTTGAAGGGCTTGTCCACTTCTAGGACAACCCCTTCTTAAACGAAATGGTCAGTGACAAAATAAACAAACCTATACTCGCTTCCCGTGCGGTCCCGGGGCTGTGGAATGACACGTGATGTCTTGCGCCCAATCTGCGATGACATCACTGGCCCTGCCTTTGTACGAACAGAACATGAAGCGGAAGTCCAGGCTGCAGCTGATCTCAGACTTTCTCTTCACGTTCATTTTGACAGAATTTGGAAACGCCGATTAGGCGCCGGGCACCATGTGTCATTCCACTGCATCAAAGCCCCAGGACCACAAGTGCCCACACTGCTGGAACCGAAGCAGGGAGTATAGGTGTATTTCATCGGGTCCAAACATTTTGTTTAAGAAGGGGTTGACCGAGTAGAGGACAACAACTTTAATGACAATAAAATTACAGCTTTAAAAAAGGTGAGAACCTTGACTGGGAACCCTTCTAGTAGTTCCAATGGGGGCTTAGTTAACGCTTCCAGGCCCAAATTTAAATCCCAGGGAGAAAACCTTGGGCTAGGTATTGGCCTGGATCTATCACATGCTTTGATAAATCTAACAAATCCATCTATAAGTCGCCAGGTTATAGTTGTATAAGACCATAGGGCCGACACCTGCACCATAAGACTGCTAGTAGTAGATAGGCCTAGTTCCATGCACTTCTGAAGGAATTCTATTATGGCATGACTTGGTATTTCACTACTCAAACTTTCCCCCAATCTAGACAAGAACATTGCCCCGATTCTACCATATATTTTAGATGTTACTAGTTTTCTGGATTTAAAAAGGAGTCAATACAAAATTCTGGGAAAAGCCTCTCTGAATTAATAATGCCCTCTCAAATTCCAGGCCGTCAAATGAAGACCTGTCTTCAGCAGATGGAAAACTGGACCCTGAGGAGGTCTGGAATTTCTGGAAGGATCCTAGGATCTGATATGGGCATAATTGTTATCCATGAGAACCAGGATCTCTTGGGCGAGAATGGGGCAATGAGAATGATTCTACTCAATACAGCTGGAATCAACATCAACGCGGGAAAATCATAGTCCAGGTCGAAGTCCCAGGAAGTCTGCAAAGCATCTACTGCGTGAGGATTTTCTCTTGCATTTAGAGAGCAGACGCTTTTCACTTTCCTGTTCTCTTTGTTTGCAAACAGGTCCATATTTGGCTGACCCCATCGATCCACAATCTGCTGGAATATTATTCGGTTTAGCTCCTGTTCTCCTTGTCTTAGCTGGTTTCAATTTAGGAAATCTGCTCTTTTGTTTTCCTTTCCCATTATATGAAACGCCGTTCTGCAATGTAAACGATCTCCTTCACTACCACCATCAGAGAGCGGGATCTTGAGTCCCCTCGATGGTTGATGTAGGCTACCGCTGTCCGATAGGATACAAACATGATTTCCTTGCAGAGGGGAAAGGAACTTTTCCATTGCATATTTTACTAATAGCAGCTCTTTTACGTTGGATGAATATTTCTTTTAGTTTGTGACCCGATTCCCTGGACCATACAATCCCTCAGATGCTCTGTCCATCCATCCGAGCTTGAGTCCATCGTTATTAAATTCTTGATCTTATATAACCAAGGGACTCCTAGTGACAGATTCCCTACTTACAGCCACCATGTCAGGAAATTGATAGTCACCGGATAAAGTTACCTTCCCTCCAAGCAGCCTCTGAGGTTTTTTTCACCACTCAGAATTTCTTGTTGCAATGGTCTGGAGTGTATCTGAGCCCACTGGAATACATGAGGTAATTGTCCCTAGTAGTGACTCATTGAGCATTATTTCTTCTGTTAGTAGACAGGTTTGATTTATTGAGTCCAAAATAAGCCCCCTCCCCCCCCAAAAAAAAAAAAATAAATAAATAAAAAGGAAAGGAAGGTTGAACTCTCACTGGTTCCAATTTTGATTTCTTTAGGGTTAGAAGCCAATGCAGCAAGGCCAGGATGGTCTTAAACTTCTATCAGCTGACAACTGCACTGTTCTATTGACCGGCCGACCACTAGAAGATCGTCCATTTATGGGATTATAAGGGTGTTCTGTTCCTGGAAATGTGCGGTCACTTCCAGTATGATTTTCGCAAATATCCTTTGAGCCATGTACACGCCAAAGGAAAGGGTAAAACTCTAAATTGGAAATTCCTGACTTCCTTGTTTATAGTTAAGGCACCCTCAGAAACTTCTGATCTTCCGTGTGGATTGGGACGTGGTACTAATAAGCATCCTTCAGGTCTAGTACACAGGGAGCAGCATCTTTATTGATGATTTTAAGAACTCACATGTAAAGCGCCATGGAATAAATGGCGCTATAACAATAAATAATATTAATAATAATAACTCCATTTTGAAAGGCCTGTAGGCCAGAAATTTGTTTAGCCCTTGCAGATTCACTATGGTCCTGAAGATGCCATCAGTTTATTAAGAAGAAGGGGAATAAAATCCACAATTCTCCACTGGTACGTCTGTGAGGACATGCTTCTGCACTAGGTTTAACTTCTGGCTTCAGGGCTAACTGTTCCCTCCAAGAACCCCTAGAAGATGTTACCCTCATTCTCTGTCGGGGAACAGTCCTGGATTCCAGTCTCAATTCTACCTGTATTATCATGAGGATCCAGGCACTGGATGATATATTTTCACAGGCAGGAAGGAAACGTGAAAGCCTGCCTCCTACCTGGGGAAACCTGTCACAGGGAAGATTTTCTTGGCTATGAGGAAGGGCCTCCAAACATGAAACCTTTATTTTTTGGTTTCCTATCCATATTCTTGGATTGAACATTTCCCGGACGGCTTTTGAGCCGTAGAACTCTATGGGCGGCATTAGAGAGGCCTGCTGATCTGGCCGCCAACCTTGCTGAGTCTGCTGAGACGTCCGCAAGAAAAGCAGCTGCTCTCTGTATTAAACGGGAGATTGACCAGAATCTTATCTCTAGGGACATTATTTTTTATTTGATCCCCTAGCTGCTCTAACCAAATCATCATTGCTCTGGCCGCACAGGTTGCAGAAACTGATGGCTTTAACACCCCCACCGAAGACTCCCAGGTTTGCTTCACCATACGGTACATCTGCTTTCCTATTCAGTGGGGGTCTTTATGAATGCCCAAATCTTCAAAGAGCAAGGTAGACTTCCTGGATGATTTGGCCACCGCCATATCTATTTTAGGGGTTTTATTGCATATGGCCGATTCTTCCTCATCAAATGGATTTCTGTTAGATGACGAGGGTAGCAGACCTTTTATCTCTGTTTCCATTCCCTATCAATGAACATCTTGATTTTATCATTAATGGGAAATGTGTGTCTTTTCTTTTGTTTCAATCCACAAACATGATGACCTGGACTAAGATACTCATAGTGGCTCTTACGGCTTAAACTAGCTTATCCATGTCTTCTATGGGAAAACACGGCCTACCACCCGTATCATTATCAGAAGATGAGGAGAGGAGTCTGATTCATCTCCATCTTCAGATACTATGGAATCATCTGAATCAGTTGTTAATCTGCCGGTTAGATTTTTTCTCCCTTATACCCCCTTCCTTTTGAATAAGTGATCTGATGGAATCCCTGACCTCTGCCCTAATTACAGATTTTAAATCCATGGGGAGGTTGGGGGATTCTTCACAGATAGTTTTCTGAATGCAACCTGGGCAGAGTCTCTTTTGGAATGTGCTAGGTAACTCATCCCTGCACAGTGCACATTATTTTTAAGCTTGGCGTTACACTTCTTAGGCCTTTCCTAGAAAAAATACAAAGAGAAAGGGACCTATTTAAAATGGTGAACTTTCACGAAAATCACTCACTATTCTGCCATTCAGTCTAGGGTACCGGAATCAGAGGCTTGATCAACTTATATGATTTTTTCCCCCAGGAGGTGGTGGACTCACGAAATGTTGTTCTTCTGGCTGGTCTTGCTGCCAGTCATATGGCTGCCGCTGCTGCGTCCTCCTTGACGAAGATGCTGCTGCTGCATATCCATGCTCATCAAGGGAAGTAAAGCTGGAGCAAACCGCTCTTTGGTGGTCATACATCTATTATATATGAGGGACCAGCCACAGCCACACCTTCAGCGTTTTTCTGCAGACCGCTTGGAAGTATTCTCCATGCACTTCTGGGTTAGACTTTTTCTCCGGAGTTCTGTGCAGGAAGCTATCAGGCGTGTCCTGTGCGTGAGTAGACCCATTATTTTTTCCAGCTGCAACCATTTTCCAGCGTGCTCGTCATCAGGGTGCGCCAACTTAAACATCACCAGCCTGATCGCGCATGTGCAGACCCGGGTGGCAGTGTCTCTCGACACACCAATCCAGCGCATCTGGTGCATGCGCAGGCCCAGGACAGCGTGTCGGTCAGAGACATTTGACAAAGAGGTCTCCCCGCTTACACGTGACCACACACGATCAATCACTTGGACCGGCGGTGGAGCTTCCAGACCCGCCAGTGCCACCGGAAAGTCCGCTGACAGATACCAGCCAGACTTATTCTTCCGTATCATCCTTCATCCAGGACAGGAAACCAAAACTGATGTGGAGGAGAGGTACTGCTCTTTTGTTCAGTAGGTTTCCTGTCCTTGATGGTGCAGGTCCCCTATATCAGATGGTGCTGTCATTGGAGAAGGGAAAAAGTCACAACTTTTGTCTTTCTTGGGATCCGTTCTCTAACCCAAACCATTGATGGACAATGACCTGTTAGTTCAATTCCCACAATGAGTTTTTGACGCTCTGTATTTTTGCTTAGCAAAAAAATATAATGTCTGACAATTCACAGGAAACTCATGCCTGCTGTGCTTTTTTTTTAATTTTTTTAAAAGCAGCAAAAATTGATCTGCGGTGCAAGTTTCAAATCCTGAGCATGTCTATCTCTATGGTGAGTATGATAAGTTTTATGTGTGGATTTTCACCCATAAAAGTGCATTAAATGCAAAAAATCCACAGGTAAGACCCCCCAAAAACAAACATAATCCACACATGGCTATCAATAAAGCTTTGACAAAGATGAATACTCGCAAGTATCGCAAACAAAGCAGCTTTATTTAAAACATACCAAATAGACTCAAAAACGCAAGTAACCTAATAGGTGAACCTCTTCCAAAACACTTGAGGAAATAAAAAATTCCCCAAATAAGCTTTTTGTGATGTAAATTCCAATTGAAAATTCTAAAATTTTGACTACTTAAAAAAAAAGAGGGGAAAAAAAAACTATACAGGTGCACATATCCTTAATGTTTTTTTACCGGCAGTCAAAAACTTCCATTCATTCCTATTGTAAAATATTGAGTGTATGTTACTGGTTTTAAAGGGACTCTGTCACCCGAATTTGGCGGGCTATGTCAATGCCCTGTTTTCAGTCCGATGGACAGTGTTTCTTCTTTTTTCCTCCACCCCATCTGCAATATTTTCCAGAATTGGAGTAGGTGTCTTCCATAGTTCGCGCGTGTGCAATGCAATCTTGTCCCGTGCACGCGCAGTATGCTTTGCCCATCTGTGGGCAAAGCCGAAAAGCATTACTGCGTATGCGCCGACACACTATGTTCCGGAAGTATTTCTCTGTGTTCCGGGACATAGTCTGCCAGCGCATGCGCAGTAATGCTTTTCGGCTTTACCCGGAGATGGGCAAAGCATACAGCGCGTACGCGAGACAAGATTGCATTGCGCATATGCGAACTATGGAGGACACCTACTCCAATTCCGGAAAATACTGCGGACAGCGGGGAAGGATGGGGTGGAGGAAAAAAAGAAGAAACACCGCCCATCGGACCGAAAACACGGCATTTACATAGCCGACCAAATTCAGGTGACAGAGTCCCTTTAAACACTTGCCGTATACAAATTACTAGGATCATTGTTTTGGTTATTTTTTCAGTGCTTTTTTTCCTGAGTGCTCAAAAACTGGTGGAAATTAACCCAGTGTGAACATACCCTAAAGGTCTCCAAAAATGGCCAAATCTTCATCTCTATGCAATTGGAGAAACTGATTCCAGCAACTGACAGATGTACGACTGTCTGTCTACTAATCAACTAAACCAAGATCTACAAAATGGCAAAATGTCTCAAGATGGATAATCCCAGATCTTGCCAATCTCATGTGTTGTGCCAATTATGGGGTGGCTGCGGTCTGGTATTTTTAGGTTAGAAGGAGCCCAATATCCATGGACCTTCCCCACCTAATAATATAAGCCAGCAGCTGTCTGCTTTACCTTTGCTGGTTATCAAAAAAATGGGGGAACCCCAAATCATTTTTGTTTTTTTCCATTTATTAGCTTAATAAAAGTACTGTAAACTGCACAAGCATTAATTATACATCTCATCTGTCTTTGCACATCTTTAATAGAGTTCAGCTAATTTGATCGGGTCCCTGCTTATTTGGCAAGCTATAGCGCTTACCGAATAAGCAGTGGTGAGAACCCGAATACATGGAGCGCTCCGGCGGATCAGCTGTATGTGTCGCAGTTGTTTCACTGTCGCAGCACATGCATGGACAGCCCAACACACAGGTTCTCCATGCATGTGCTGTGACAGCCGCAACCCACGCAAGAAGTGTTATGGAAGATGCGCACGCTATTATACACACCACAATATTAGTTTTGTTGCAAGTACAACAACCCAAGAACAACAAAAAAAAAGACGTAGAACAATGGAAATTGCCCCTGCCGGGCGGAATGGTGTTATTAGATAAAGCAAATGCTTAATTGGTTGTAATAGTTGTATATGTGCAAGGAACGGCTCTGCTCTCAATATGGTCTTTTATATTCTTCGTCTCAAAAGAGTATTTAGATTTTAGGACAGAGACAGTTTACATCTAATAGACAAAACTAAGTGACCAATTTATATCTCAGAATCCATTACAGGGAATAATGAAAATCTTGCAGCTGTTACGGGAATTAATTAGAACGGGCTACAAAGTAACAATGCATGGAGGTAAATTACAGATACCAAACTACAACCATCCCGCTTCTTCCCAAAATAACGATGATTTCTGAATCAAGAGGTGAAACTTCTGATTAGTCCAGCAAACTTTTCTATGTTGTTTGCAGTCAGGAGAGTGCAAGTTGTGAGACTGATGCACTATATGTATTTGGTATCGCCATAGTCCCACCGAAGCACAGGAAAAAGTTAAACTTTATCAATAGTACATGCCCCGACTTTCTAAAAGGGAACCGGTCATGTGCCTAATTGCCATTTACCTGTAGATATGGGTCGTTACTGTCCAGTCTGACCACCTTAGGCTACTTTCACACTGGTGTTTAATTTAATACGTCGCAATGCGTCGTTTAGGGGAAAAAATGCATCCTGCAAAGTTGTTTGCAGGATGCGTTTTTGCCCCATAGAGTTACATTACCGACGCATTGCGACATATTGACACACGTCGCAACCGTCTTGCGACGGTTGCGCCGTGTTGTAGCGGACCGCCGGGAGCAAAAAACATTAAATGTAACGTTTTTTGCAGCCGACGGACCGCTTTTTCCGACCGCGCATGCGCGGCCGGAACTCCGCCCCCACCTCCCCGCACCTCACAATGGGGCAGCGGATGCGCCGGAGAAATGCATCCGCTGCACCCGTTGTGCGGCACAACAAACGCTAGCGTCGGAATCTCGGCCCGACGCAATGCGACGGGCCGAATCCGACGCTAGTGTGAAAGTAGCCTTACTGAAAGGGCGGCTAATGGGGGAAATAAAATTAATTGCTCCCAGGATCCACCGACCTTCAGTCACAGAGATGCGGCCGATGCAGCTACATTCACCTTTATGACTGAAAGTCGGCAGCTACCACGGGGAAAAAAAAAGTTTATTTTCGTCATGCTTTCTGTAATTGTAATGCTATTAACCCCACATCTGCAGGTAAACAGCGTTTTTGGCCATGACTTATTCTCTTTATAATTGTTATCTCCTATTCATATGATAGCGTGGTGATCGCTGGTGGTCTGAGTGCTAGGACCCCTGCAATCCTAAGAAAAATCTATCTTCCATGTGCATGCACAGCCTCTGCTCTGTTTAAGGCTGGTTTTACACTTGCCGTGTTTTTTCGGCTCCAATGCATGTCTATGGGGTCGCAATAATTTCATGGTGCTCCGTATGGTCGTGAAAAAATAATCGAGCAGCTCGATATTTTTCACAGCTTACGGACACAGCCCCCATTGTAAATCAATGTGGAAGGTTGTTTTTGCGGTGCACCGTGACTTCCGGTTTTGCGGACCGCTGTTTTTTCCCCCCCAAAACGGCGTTCCGCGTCTGATATTGCGACAGACCTTGAAAACTGCGGCGATACGGCCCGCAAAAAACCCGGTAAGTGTAAAACAAGCCTAAAACGGTGCTGCAGAGCCCTGTTCTCTGGAGCCCCATTTTACAGACTGTTAGGGGTTCCGAGCAACTTATAACTTATTCTATAAATAGAGAAAAAAGTTTTTTTTTTTCTTTAAAGACCACTTTAATCAATTTGTATGGATCCCAAAATGGAGCCATTGAAAAACACACTTCATTCCACAATAAAAAAAAAAGCCGCCATGCAGATATATTAACGGAAATAAAAGACTGCTATGTATCTGAAAAGTGGAGAAAAAAAAATAGCTTGGTCCTAAACACAGGTTATCTCCTCACCTTTATTTCATCCAGGGAACACTCTCTGTCCGGATCTCGTGCACCACATGTCTGGGGACATCGGGCTGGAGCTCTCATCTACTTATAGTAGTCAGGTGTCTGACCTGACCGCAGGAGACAGAGAGGTTAGCATTGCAGCCAGAGCCTGAGGAAGGCCTCCAGTAGCCGCCATCTTGGTGCTCCTCTGAAGCCCATACATGGGAGCACCTTCACTATACACTGCAATATGATCACAAGTCCAAGCACCATATGGTGATTAAAAAAAAGAATGGCATCATCCCCTTCCCCTCATCTAAAAATATGCACATTCTGTATTGCCATCTCCAAAAGAAAGAAAAAAAAGATCTATTAAAACAATAAATTACCAAAAAAAAAAAAAAAACACCTGAAATGCCACAATTACCAGTCAGTAGATTGATGCACCTCTCTCCAAAAATGCAATAAAACAATTTGCGCTCCTTAGTGGTATGTGCCCAAAAATGACAGTAATAAAATTGTTACCTCTGCATGCAAAAAAACCCCAATCCCTCACGCAGAGACGAAAAAATAAAGGTTAATGGTCTCAAAGAATGGCCTCAAAATATAGATTTTTTTTTGCCTCTACCATAATAAAAAAAAATTACAAGATTTAAATATCTGTAATCGCATTTACCTGGAGGACCTGCACAATAAATGCCGCAAAAACAAAACTTTCAAGACAATGACAGAATGGTTGTTTTTTTTTCACAATTTCAAGGGAATCTGTCAGCTGTTTTTGCTCTGTAATCTGAGAGCAGCAAAATGTAGGGGCAGAGACCCTGACTGCAGTGATGTGTCACTTACTGGACTTTGTTTTGCTGTTTCAAAACAATCAGTGTTGTATTAACAGGGGATTATCACTACAGGACTAGCTGCCTCATGTCTCCTAGTACAACCATTTTTCAGAACATTACATGGTAAAGTGAATGGTGTCAATCAAAACTACAACTCACCCAGCAAAAACAAAACACAGTCCCTCATACGACAACATGGACGAAAATAAAAAAAAGTTTGGAGAATTAAACAAAAATGAGCTTTGTCAGGTTAAACACAAGACATCATGATGGTGGAGGCCTCCACATAGTATTATGGAGGTCCTTTGACTAAGAACTGACTGGCGACACTCTGGCTTTGTTATCGAAGTCTCTCTTGCCCTCCCTGTCTCAGCTCTGCCCTCAGACAAGGTTTATCACAGTCCCCTCAGCTCTGCCCTCAGACATGGAGGTTTATCACAGTCCCCTCAGCTCTGCCCTCAGACATGGAGGTTTATCACAGTCCCCTCAGCTCTGTCCTCAGACAAGGTTTATCACAGTCCCCTCAGCTCTGCCCTCAGACATGGAGGTTTATCACAGTCCCCTCAGCGCTGCCCTCACACATGGAGGTTTATCACAGTCCCCTCAGCTCTGCCCTCACACATGGAGGTTTATCACAGTCCCCTCAGCTCTGCCCTCAGACATGGAGGTTTATCACAGTCCCCTCAGCTCTGCCCTCAGACATGTAGGTTTATCACAGTCCCCTCAGCGCTGCCCTCACACATGGAGGTTTATCACAGTCCCCTCAGCTCTGCCCTCACACATGGAGGTTTATCACAGTCTCCTCAGCTCTGCCCTCACACATGGAGGTTTATCACAGTCTCCTCAGCGCTGCCCTCACACATGGAGGTTTATCACAGTCTCCTCAGCGCTGCCCTCACACATGGAGGTTTATCACAGTCCCCTCAGCTCTGCCCTCAGACATGGAGGTTTATCACAGTCCCCTCAGCTCTGCCCTCACACATGGAGGTTTATCACAGTCCCCTCAGCTCTGCCCTCACACATGGAGGTTTATCACAGTCCCCTCAGCTCTGCCCTCACACATGGAGGTTTATCACAGTCTCCTCAGCTCTGCCCTCAGACATGGAGGTTTATCACAGTCCCCTCAGCTCTGCCCTCAGACATGGAGGTTTATCACAGTCCCCTCAGCGCTGCCCTCACACATGGAGGTTTATCACAGTCTCCTCAGCTCTGCCCTCAGACATGGAGGTTTATCACAGTCCCCTCAGCTCTGCCCTCACACATGGAGGTTTATCACAGTCCCCTCAGCGCTGCCCTCACAAATGGAGGTTTATCACAGTCCCCTCAGCGCTGTCCTCAGACATGGAGGTTTATCACAGTCCCCTCAGCTCTGCCCTCACACATGGAGGTTTATCACAGTCTCCTCAGCTCTGCCCTCACACATGGAGGTTTATCACAGTCCCCTCAGCGCTGTCCTCAGACATGGAGGTTTATCACAGTCCCCTCAGCTCTGCCCTCACACATGGAGGTTTATCACAGTCCCCTCAGCTCTGCCCTCACACATGGAGGTTTATCACAGTCCCCTCAGCGCTGCCCTCACAAATGGAGGTTTATCACAGTCCCCTCAGCGCTGTCCTCAGACATGGAGGTTTATCACAGTCTCCTCAGCTCTGCCCTCACACATGGAGGTTTATCACAGTCTCCTCAGCTCTGCCCTCACACATGGAGGTTTATCACAGTCCCCTCAGCGCTGCCCTCACAAATGGAGGTTTATCACAGTCCCCTCAGCGCTGTCCTCAGACATGGAGGTTTATCACAGTCTCCTCAGCTCTGCCCTCACACATGGAGGTTTATCACAGTCCCCTCAGCGCTGCCCTCACACATGGAGGTTTATTACAGTCTCCTCAGCTCTGCCCTCAGACATGGAGGTTTATCACAGTCCCCTCAGCTCTGCCCTCAGACATGGAGGTTTATCACAGTCCCCTCAGCTCTGCCCTCAGACATGGAGGTTTATCACAGTCCCCTCAGCTCTGCCCTCAGACATGGAGGTTTATCACAGTCCCCTCAGCTCTGCCCTCACACATGGAGGTTTATCACAGTCTCCTCAGCTCTGCCCTCAGACATGGAGGTTTATCACAGTCCCCTCAGCTCTGCCCTCACACATGTAGGTTTATCACAGTCTCCTCAGCTCTGCCCTCAGACATGGAGGTTTATCACAGTCTCCTCAGCTCTGCCCTCACACATGGAGGTTTATCACAGTCCCCTCAGCGCTGCCCTCAGACATGGAGGTTTATCACAGTCCCCTCAGCTCTGCCCTCAGACATGGAGGTTTATCACAGTCCCCTCAGCTCTGCCCTCACACATGGAGGTTTATCACAGTCCCCTCAGCTCTGTCCTCAGACATGGAGGTTTATCACAGTCCCCTCAGCTCTGTCCTCAGACATGGAGGTTTATCACAGTCCCCTCAGCTCTGTCCTCAGACATGGAGGTTTATCACAGTCCCCTCAGCGCTGCCCTCACACATGGAGGTTTATCACAGTCCCCTCAGCTCTGTCCTCAGACATGGAGGTTTATCACAGTCCCCTCAGCTCTGCCCTCAGACATGGAGGTTTATCACAGTCCCCTCAGCTCTGTCCTCAGACATGGAGGTTTATCACAGTCCCCTCAGCTCTGCCCTCAGACATGTAGGTTTATCACAGTCCCCTCAGCTCTGCCCTCACACATGGAGGTTTATCACAGTCCCCTCAGCTCTGCCCTCACACATGGAGGTTTATCACAGTCCCCTCAGCTCTGCCCTCACACATGGAGGTCTGTGTCTCATCAGCTCTGCCCTCACACATGGAGGTCTGTGTCTCCTCAGCTCTGCCCTCACACATGGAGGTTTATCACAGTCTCCTCAGCTCTGACCTCAGACATGGAGGTTTATCACAGTCCCCTCAGCTCTGCCCTCACACATGTAGGTTTATCACAGTCTCCTCAGCTCTGCCCTCAGACATGGAGGTTTATCACAGTCTCCTCAGCTCTGCCCTCACACATGGAGGTTTATCACAGTCCCCTCAGCGCTGCCCTCAGACATGGAGGTTTATCACAGTCCCCTCAGCTCTGCCCTCAGACATGGAGGTTTATCACAGTCCCCTCAGCTCTGCCCTCACACATGGAGGTTTATCACAGTCCCCTCAGCTCTGTCCTCAGACATGGAGGTTTATCACAGTCCCCTCAGCTCTGTCCTCAGACATGGAGGTTTATCACAGTCCCCTCAGCTCTGTCCTCAGACATGGAGGTTTATCACAGTCCCCTCAGCGCTGCCCTCACACATGGAGGTTTATCACAGTCCCCTCAGCTCTGTCCTCAGACATGGAGGTTTATCACAGTCCCCTCAGCTCTGCCCTCACACATGGAGGTTTATCACAGTCCCCTCAGCTCTGTCCTCAGACATGGAGGTTTATCACAGTCCCCTCAGCTCTGCCCTCAGACATGTAGGTTTATCACAGTCCCCTCAGCTCTGCCCTCAGACATGGAGGTTTATCACAGTCCCCTCAGCTCTGCCTTCACACATGGAGGTTTATCACAGTCTCCTCAGCTCTGCCCTCACACATGGAGGTTTATCACAGTCCCCTCAGCTCTGTCCTCAGACATGGAGGTTTATCACAGTCTCCTCAGCTCTGCCCTCACACATGGAGGTTTATCACAGTCCCCTCAGCTCTGCCCTCAGACATGGAGGTTTATCACAGTCTCCTCAGCTCTGCCCTCACACATGGAGGTTTATCACAGTCTCCTCAGCTCTGCCCTCACACATGGAGGTTTATCACAGTCCCCTCAGCTCTGCCCTCACACATGGAGGTTTATCACAGTCCCCTCAGCTCTGCCCTCACACATGGAGGTTTATCACAGTCCCCTCAGCTCTGCCCTCACACATGGAGGTCTGTGTCTCATCAGCTCTGCCCTCACACATGGAGGTCTGTGTCTCCTCAGCTCTGTCCTCACACATGGAGGTTTATCACAGTCTCCTCAGCTCTGCCCTCACACATGGAGGTTTATCACAGTCTCCTCAGCTCTGCCCTCACACATGGAGGTTTATCACAGTCTCCTCAGCTCTGCCCTCAGACATGGAGGTTTATCACAGTCCCCTCAGCTCTGCCCTCACACATGGAGGTTTATCACAGTCTCCTCAGCTCTGCCCTCAGACATGGAGGTTTATCACAGTCCCCTCAGCTCTGCCCTCACACATGGAGGTTTATCACAGTCTCCTCAGCGCTGCCCTCAGACATGGAGGTTTATCACAGTCTCCTCAGCTCTGCCCTCACACATGGAGGTTTATCACAGTCCCCTCAGCTCTGCCCTCACACATGGAGGTCTGTGTCCCCTCAGCGCTGCCCTCACACATGGAGGTCTGTGTCCCCTCAGCTCTGCCCTCACACATGGAGGTCTGTGTCCCCTCAGCTCTGCCCTCACACATGGAGGTTTATCACAGTCCCCTCAGCTCTGCCCTCACACATGGAGGTTTATCACAGTCCCCTCAGCTCTGCCCTCACACATGGAGGTCTGTGTCTCCTCAGCTCTGCCCTCACACATGGAGGTCTGTGTCCCCTCAGCTCTGCACTCACACATGGAGGTCTGTGTCCCCTCAGCTCTGCCCTCAGACATGGAGGTTTATCACAGTCCCCTCAGCTCTGCCCTCACACATGGAGGTTTATCACAGTCCCCTCAGCTCTGCCCTCACACATGGAGGTCTGTGTCCCCTCAGCTCTGCCCTCACACATGGAGGTCTGTGTCCCCTCAGCTCTGTCCTCACACATGGAGGTCTGTGTCCCCTCAGCTCTGCCCTCACACATGGAGGTCTGTGTCCCCTCAGCTCTGCCCTCACACATGGAGGTCTGTGTCCCCTCAGCTCTGCCCTCACACATGGAGGTCTGTGTCCCCTCAGCTCTGCCCTCACACATGGAGGTGTGTGTCTCCTCAGCAGCTCCAGGTGACGACATCCTTCTACCTGAACCCTGGTGGAAAGAGAGAGGGTGGAGCCTCCACCTACCTGCTACATGCTGATTGGTAGTTTCAGTCACGTGCCCCTGTTCTGCACTTCGTGTGTATCTACAGGACCTTTGCTTTCTGCGGTTGCTATGGAGACAGAAAAGGCGGGCTCAGCTCAGCTTGGCTCAGCTCGGGATGATTTGCTGCTGGTGAAGTCTGACAGGAGGAGACCTTCTCTGCGGTCAGTAATCATGGAGGACACAGCGTGTGAGGAGGCTGCTGCCTACAACACAGGAGGGTGTGCAGTGACTATCGGCTGTACCCCCAGATTACCACCCAAACTAGACCCCTACACAGATACAGAGTCCAAACCAGACCTGAGATACAGAGCCACAATGGGTTACTGACCACTAAACAGTCCCCAAACCGACCCCCACAGAGATACAGACCCTGATAGGGATAGAGACCCCCATAGAGATATAGACCCTTATACGCATAGAGACCACCACAGAGATACAGACCCTGATAGGGATAGAGACCCCCATAGAGATATAGACCCTTATAGGGATAGAGACCCCCACAGAGATACAGACCCTTATAGGGAGAGAGACCCTCACAGAGATACAGACCCTTATAGGGATAGAGACCCCCACAGAGATACAGACCCTTATAGGGATAGAGACCACCACAGAGATACAGACCCTTATAGGGATAGAGACCTCCACAGAGATACAGACCCTTATAGGGATAGAGACCCCCACAGAGATACAGACCCTTATAGGGATAGAGACCCCCACAGAGATACAGACCCTTATAGGGAGAGAGACCCCCATAGAGATACAGACCCTTATAGGGAGAGAGACCCCCACAGAGATACAGACCCTTAGGGAGAGAGACCCCCACAGAGATACAGACCCTTATAGGGATAGAGACCCCCACAGAGATACAGACCCTGATAGGGATAGAGACCCCCATAGAGATATAGACCCTTATACGGATAGAGACCCCCACAGAGATACAGACCCTTATAGGGAGAGAGACCCTCACAGAGATACAGACCCTTATAGGGATAGAGACCCCCACAGAGATACAGACCCTTATAGGGATAGAGACCCCCACAGAGATACAGACCCTTATAGGGAGAGAGACCCCCATAGAGATACAGACCCTTATAGGGAGAGAGACCCCCACAGAGATACAGACCCTTAGGGAGAGAGACCCCCACAGAGATACAGACCCTTATAGGGATAGAGACCCCCACAGAGATACAGACCCTTATAGGGATAATAATAATCTTTATTTTTATATAGCGCTAACTTAGGCCATGTTCACACAGTGCGTTTTTTACCGCGGAACCGCGGCGGTTTTGCCGCTGCGGTTCCGCAGCTGTTTTCCATGCAGGGTACAGTACACTGTACCCTATGGAAAACAGGACACACTGTGCACATGGTCCGGAAATTGTAAAAAAAAAGACGCGCTGAATAGCTCCCGGAAAAAAGAAGGAGCATGTCAATTCTTCTTCCTGAACCGCAGCGGTTCTGCACCCATAGACCTCCATTGTGAGGTCAAAATCGCAGTAAAACCCGCAGATCAAAAATATATCTGCGGGTTTTACTGCGATTTGATGTGCAGAACCGCTGCAGCAGGAAGTGCGGGGGAGCGGGCGGAAGTGCGTGGGCGGAGTGGGGCTGCCCCCCCGTGCTCCGATCCCGCCCCCCCGTGCTCCGATGCCCCCCCCCCCCCGTGCTCCGATGCCCCCCCCCAGTGCTCCGATGCCCCCCCCGTGCCCTAATCTCCCCCCCTTATACTTACCCGGTGTCCGTCCGGCCGTCTTCTCCCTGGGCGCCGCCATCTTGCAAAATGGCGGGCGCATGCGCAGTGCGCCCGCCGAATCTGCCGGCCGGCAGATTCGCTCCAAAGTGCATTTTGATCACTGAGATATAACCTATCTCAGTGATCAAAATAAAAAAATAGTAAATGACACCCCCCCACTTTGTCACCCCCATTGGTAGGGACAATAAAAAAAATTAAGAATTTTTTTTTTTTTTTTTTTCACTAAGGTTAGGGTAGGGGTAGGGTTAGGGGTAGGGTTAGGGTTAGGGTTAGGGGTAGGGGTAGGGGTAGGGTTAGGGGTAGGGTTAGGTATTTTCAGCCATTTTAGCCCTAAAAAGCTTCCTAGGAAACACACAGTAAAAAAAGGATAAAAAAACGCAGCAAAAAACGCAGCAAAAAACGCAGCAAAAACGGACAAAAAAAGGACCTGCGTTTTCTGCCAAGAGCTGCAGTTTTTTAAAAAAACTGTCCTGAAAAAAAAAGGATGGAAATCCTGAACGTGTGAACATACCCTTATTCCGCAGCACTTTACAGTTTGCACACATTATCATCACTGTCCCCGATGGGGCTCACAATCTAAATTCCCTATCAGTATGTCTTTGGAATGTGGGAGGGAACCGGAGAACCCGGAGGAAACCCACGCAACACGGAGAGAACATACAAACTCTTTGCAGATGTTGTCCTTAGTGGGGCTTTGTTGCCCTTAGGATAGAGACCCCCCCACAGAGATATAGACCATGATAGGGATAGAGATCCCCACAGAGATATAGACCATGATAGGGATAGAGACCCCCACAAAGATACAGACCCTTATAGGGATAGAGACCCCCACAGAGATATGGACCCTTATAGGTTTAGAGACCCCCACAGATATATAGACCCTTATAGGGATAGAGACCCCCACAGAGATACAGACCCTTATAGGGATAGAGATCCCCACAGATATATAGACCCTTATAGGAATAGAGACCCCCACAGAGATATAGACCCTTATAGGGATAGAAACCCCCATAGAGATACAGACCCTTATAGGGATAGAGACCCCCACAGAGATATAGACCCATATAGGGATAGAGACCCCCACAGAGATACAGACCCTTATAGGGATAGAGACCCCCACAGAGATATAGACCCTTATAGGGATAAAGACCCCCCACAGATCTACAGACCCTTATAGGGATAGAGACCCCCACAGATCTACAGACCCTTATAGGGATAGAGACCCCCACAGATCTACAGACCCTTATAGGGATAGAGACCCCCACAGAGATACAGACCCTTATAGGGATAGAGACCCCCACAGAGATATGGACCCTTATAGGGATAGAGATCCCCACAGAGATACAGACCCTTATAGGGAGAGAGACCCCCACAGAGATACAGACCCTTATAGGGAGAGAGACCCCCACAGAGATACAGACTCTTATAGGGAGAGAGACCCCCACAGAGATACAGACCCTTATAGGGAGAGAGACCCCCACAGAGATACAGACCCTTATAAGGATAGAGACCCCCACAGAGATATAGACCCTTATAGAGATGGAGATCCCCACAGAGATACAGACCCTTATAGGGATAGAGATCCCCACAGAGATACAGACCCTTATAGGGATATAGACCCTTATAGGGATAGAGACCCCCACAGATATATAGACCCTTATAGGGATAGAGACCCCCACAGAGATACAGACCCTTATAGGGATAGAGACCCCCACAGAGATACAGACCCTTATAGGGATAGAGACCCCCACAGAGATACAGACCCTTATAGGGAGAGAGACCCCCACAGAGATACAGACCCTTATAGGGAGAGAGACCCCCACAGAGATACAGACCCTTATAGGGATAGAGACCCCCACAGAGATATGGACCCTTATAGGTTTAGAGACCCCCACAGATATATAGACCCTTATAGGGATAGAGACCCCCACAGAGATACAGACCCTTATAGGGATAGAGACCCGCACAGAGATAAAGATCCTCACAGATACATAGACCCTTAAATGAATAGAGACCCCCACAGAGATACAGACCCTTATAGGGATAGGGACCCCCACAGAGATACAGACCCTTATAGGGATAGAGACCCCCACAGAGATATAGACCCTTATAGGGATAGAGACCCCAACAGAGATACAGACCCTTATAGGGATAGAGACCCCCACAGAGATATAGACCCTTATAGGGATAGAGACCCCCACAGAGATACAGACCCTTATAGGGATAGAGACCCCCACAGAGATAAAGATCCTCACAGATATATAGACCCTTAAATGAATAGAGACCCCCACAGAGATACAGACCCTTATAGGGATAGGGACCCCCACAGAGATACAGACCCTTATAGGGATATAGACCCCCCACAGAGATATAGACCCCCACAGAGATATAGACCCTTATAGGGATAGGGACCCCCACAGAGATACAGACCCTTATAGGGATATAGACCCCCACAGAGATATAGACCCCCACAGAGATATAGACCCTTATTGGGATAGAGACCCCCACAGAGATACAGACCCTTATAGGGATAGAGACCCCCACAGAGATATAGACCCCCCACAGAGATATAGACCCTTATTGGGATAGAGACCCCCACAGAGATACAGACCCTTATACGGTTAGAGACCCCAACAGAGATACAGACCCTTATAGGGCTAGAGACCCCCACAGAGATGCAGACCCTTATAGGGCTAGAGACCCCCACAGAGATACAGACCCTTATAGGGAGAGAGACCCCCACAGAGATATAGACCCTTATAGGGATAGACCCCCACAGGGATACAGACCCTTATAGGGATAGAGACCCTTATAGGGATAGAGACCCCCACAGAGATACAGACCCTTATAGGGATAGAGACCCCCACAGAGATACAGACCCTTATAGGGATAGAGACCCCCACAGAGATACAGACCCTTATAGGGATAGAGACCCCCACAGAGATATAGACCCTTATAGGGATAGAGACCCCCACAGACATACAGACCCTTATACGGATAGAGTCCCCCACAGAGATACAGACCCTTATAGGGATAGAGACCCCCACAGAGATACAGACCCTTATAGGGATAGAGACCCCCACAGAGATACAGACCCTTATATGGTTAGAGACCCCCACAGAGATACAGACCCTTATACGGATAGAGACCACCACAGAGACACAGACCCTTATAGGGAGAGAGACCCCCACAGAGATACAGACCCTGATAGGGATAGAGACCCCCACAGAGATACAGACCCTTATAGGGATAGAGACCCCCACAGAGATACAGACCCTGATAGGGATAGAGACCCCCACAGAGATACAGACCCTTATACTGTTAGAGACCCCCACAGAGATACAGACCCTTATAGGGCTAGAGACCCCCACAGAGATGCAGACCCTTATAGGGATAGAGACCCCCACAGAGATACAGACCCTTATAGGGATAGAGACCCCCACAGAGATATAGACCCTTATATGGTTAGAGACCCCCACAGAGATATAGACCCTTATAGGGACAAAGACCCCCACAGAGATACAGACCCTTATAGGGATAGAGACCCCCACAGAGATACAGACCCTTATAGGGATAGAGACCACCACAGAGACACAGACCCTTATAGGGAGAGAGACCCCCACAGATACAGACCCTGATAGGGATAGAGACCCCCACAGAGATACAGACCCTTATAGGGATAGAGACCCCCACAGAGATACAGACCCTGATAGGGATAGAGACCCCCACAGAGATACAGACCCTTATACGGTTAGAGACCCCCACAGAGATACAGACCCTTATAGGGCTAGAGACCCCCACAGAGATGCAGATCCTTATCGGGATAGAGACCCCCACAGAGATATAGACCCTTATATGGTTAGAGACCCCCACAGAGATATAGACCCTTATAGGGATAAAGACCCCCACAGAGATACAGACCCTTATAGGGATAGAGACCCCCACAGAGATACAGACCCTTATACGGATAGAGACCACCACAGAGACACAGACCCTTATAGGGAGAGAGACCCCCACAGAGATACAGACCCTGATAGGGATAGAGACCCCCACAGAGATACAGACCCTTATACGGTTAGAGACCCCCACAGAGATACAGACCCTTATAGGGCTAGAGACCCCCACAGAGATGCAGACCCTTATAGGGCTAGAGACCCCCACAGAGATATAGACCCTTATAGGGCTAGAGACCCCCACAGAGATACAGACCCTTATAGGGCTAGAGACCCCCACAGAGACACAGACCCTTATAGGGAGAGAGACCCCCACAGAGATACAGACCCTTATAGGGATAGAGACCCCCACAGAGATATAGACCCTTATAGGGCTAGAGACCCCCACAGAGATGCAGACCCCTATAGGGATAGAGACCCCCACAGAGATACAGACCCTTATAGGGATAAAGACCCCCACAGAGATACAGACCCTAATACGGTTAGAGACCCCCACAGAGATATAGACCCTTATAGGGATAGAGACCCCCACAGAGATACAGACCCTGATACAGTTAGAGACCCCCACAGAGATACAGACCCTGATAGGGATAGAGACCCCCACAGAGATACAGACCCTTATAGGGATAAAGACCCCCACAGAGATACAGACCCTAATACGGTTAGAGACCCCCACAGAGATACAGACCCTGATAGGGATAGAGACCCCCACAGAGATATAGACCCTTATAGGGATAGAGACCCCCACAGAGATACAGACCCTGATACAGTTAGAGACCCCCACAGAGATACAGACCCTGATAGGGATAGAGACCCCCACAGAGATATAGACCCTTATAGGGATAGAGACCCCCACAGAGATACAGACCCTGATACAGTTAGAGACCCCCACAGAGATACAGACCCTGATAGGGATAGAGACCCCCACAGAGATATAGACCCTGATAGGGATAGAGACCCCCACAGAGATACAGACCCTGATACAGTTAGAGACCCCCACAGAGATACAGACCCTTATAGGGATAGAGACCCCCACAGAGATACAGACCCTAATACGGTTAGAGACCCCCACAGAGATATAGACCCTTATAGGGAGAGAGACCCCCACAGAGATACAGACCCTGATACAGTTAGAGACCCCCACAGAGATACAGACCCTTATACGGTTAGAGACCCCCACAGAGATACAGACCCTTATAGGGCTAGAGACCCCCACAGAGATGCAGATCCTTATAGGGATAGAGACCCCCACAGAGATATAGACCCTTATAGGGATAGAGACCCCCACAGAGATATAGACCCTTATATGGTTAGAGACCCCCACAGAGATATAGACCCTTATAGGGATAAAGACCCCCACATAGATACAGACCCTTATAGGGATAGAGACCCCCACAGAGATACAGACCCTTATACGGATAGAGACCACCACAGAGATACAGACCCTGATAGGGATAGAGACCCCCACAGAGATACAGACCCTTATAGGGATAGAGACCCCCACAGAGATACAGACCCTGATAGAGACCCCCACAGAGATACAGACCCTTATACGGTTAGAGACCCCCACAGAGATGCAGACCCTTATAGGGATAGAGACCCCTACAGAGATATAGACCCTTATAGGGCTAGAGACCCCCACAGAGATACAGACCCTTATAGGGCTAGAGACCCCCACAGAGACACAGACCCTTATAGGGAGAGAGACCCCCACAGAGATACAGACCCTTATAGGGATAGAGACCCCCACAGAGATATAGACCCTTATAGGGCTAGAGACCCCCACAGAGATACAGACCCTTATAGGGCTAGAGACCCCCACAGAGATATAGACCCTTATAGGGATAGAGACCCCCACAGATATAGACCCTTATAGGGCTAGAGACCCCCACAGAGATGCAGACCCTTATAGGGCTAGAGACCCCCACAGAGATACAGACCCTTATAGGGCTAGAGACCCCCACAGAGATACAGACCCTTATAGGGATAGAGACCCCCACAGAGATACAGACCCTTATAGGGATAGAGACCCCCACAGAGATACAGACTCTTATAGGGAGAGAGACCCCCACAGAGATACAGACCCTAATACGGTTAGAGACCCCCACAGAGATATAGACCCTTATAGGGATAGAGACCCCCACAGAGATACAGACCCTTATAGGGATAGAGACCCCCACAGAGATACAGACCCTTATAGGGATAGAGACCCCCACAGAGATACAGACCCTTATAGGGATAGAGACCCCCACAGAGATACAGACCCTTATAGGGATAGAGACCCCCACAGAGATACAGACCCTTATAGGGAGAGAGACCCCCACAGAGATACAGACCCTTATAGGGATAGAGACCCCCACAGAGATATAGACCCTTATAGGGATAGAGACCCCCACAGAGATACAGACCCTTATACGGATAGAGACCCCCACAGAGATACAGACCTTTATAGGGATAAAGACCCCCACAGAGATACAGACCCTAATACGGTTAGAGACCCCCACAGAGATATAGACCCTTATAGGGATAGAGACCCCCACAGAGATACAGACCCTGATAGGGATAGAGACCCCCACAGAGATACAGACCCTTATAGGGATAAAGACCCCCACAGAGATACAGACCCTAATACGGTTAGAGACCCCCACAGAGATACAGACCCTGATAGGGATAGAGACCCCCACAGAGATATAGACCCTTATAGGGATAGAGACCCCCACAGAGATACAGACCCTGATACAGTTAGAGACCCCCACAAAGATACAGACCCTGATAGGGATAGAGACCCCCACAGAGATACAGACCCTTATAGGGATAGAGACCCCCACAGAGATACAGACCCTAATACGGTTAGAGACCCCCACAGAGATATAGACCCTTATAGGGAGAGAGACCCCCACAGAGATACAGACCCTGATACAGTTAGAGACCCCCACAGAGATACAGACCCTGATAGGGATAGAGACCCCCACAGAGATACAGCACATTACTTGGCCGGGGTGCCACGGCGTGAGAGGATCGGTGCACAGCTTTCTCCGTCTCCTCTGCCTGCGGTGTTGACGAGTATCGCACTGCGCTCAGGTGATGTCAGAATTCAGTGTGATGTTTCACATGCACCGTAGACTTCTATGGGTGCGAGCGATCTGATTCTCTGGTGCAGTCGCAGCATGCTGCACAATCTGCATCAGAAAATAACCGCAGATATGAGCCGGAGACAAACAATGGGGCGAGTGCGATCTGAGTTTTTTTTTTGGGGATTGCACTTGTCCGATTGCCTCACAAGTGGGAATGAGCCCTTCATGGATGAGAATTTTTAGATTAAACCTACACTTACGTACTTTTTGCTCCCAATATTTTGTTCAAACTAAGATCCCGAACTCACGAGTGTGATTTATAGAAGTTTATGAGGATCTGACGTTCATGGTCCAAGTACAGAGTGCGATGCCTGGACCGGCGGCGTGATCCGAGCCGGCGTGCGTGAGGCTGCTGGCGTGCGTGAGGCTGCTGGCGTGCGTGAGGCTGCTGGCGTGCGTGAGGCTGCTGGCGTGCGTGAGGCTGCTGGCGTGCGTGAGGCTGCTGGCGTGCGTGAGGCTGCTGGCGTGCGTGAGGCTGCTAGCTTGTATGAGGCTGCCGGCGTGCGTGAGGCTGCTGGCGTGCGTGAGGCTGCCGGTTGTCGGTTCAGGAGCCCTTTAGGGTGGTTTCACACTTGCGTTTTTGTCTGCAGCGTTTTTTTTCAAAAAAACGCATGCGTTTTTTTTCCCTATCTTTAACATTGAAAACGCATGCGTTTTTTTGTGTACGCGTTTGGTCGCGTTTTTTGACGCATGCGTTTTTTTACTGCATGCGTTCATTTTCTGAAATGCTACTTGTAGTATTTTTAGAAGCGTTTTTTGGACCAAAAAAAAACGCATGCGTTTTCATGCGTTTTTTTGGGGTCAAAAAATACATTGGAGTCAATGGGGACGCATGCGTTTTTTGGTGCATGCGTTTTTTGCGGTAAAAAACGCATGCATTTTTTTATTAAAAAACCAGAAAACACACTGATATGCCACCCCCCAACATAAAGGTGATAAAGGGAACCTAACCCTACCCCTAACCCTAAACCTACCCCTAACCCTACCCCTAATCCCTTTATGGTTAGGGTTAGGGGTAGGGTTAGGGTTAGGATCCCTTAGGGTTAGGGTTAGGGGTAGGGTTAGGGGTAGGGTTAGGGTTAGGATCCCTTAGGGTTAGGGGTAGGGTTAGGATCCCTTAGGGTTAGGGTTAGGGGTAGGGTTAGGGGTAGGGTTAGGGTTAGGATCCCTTAGGGTTAGGGGTAGGGTTAGGGTTAGGATCCCTTAGGGTTAGGGGTAGGGTTAGGGGTAGGATCCCTTTAGGGTTAGGGTTAGGATCCCTACCCCTAACCCTAACTGTTTCTGTTTATAGTGGGTTTTTTACATTTTTTTGATGATTGGCAGCTGTCACACATTTCTCAGCATGCATTTAAAAAACGCAAACGCATGTAAAAACGCATGTAAACGCGTCAAAACACCGCGTTTTTTTTACCACATGCAAAAACGCATGCGTCAAAAAAACGCAGCGTTTACACGCGTTTACATGCGTTTTTTCACCATGCGTTTTTTTGCGTTTTTTACCGCAAAAACGCACCCCAAAAAACGCCAATGTGAAACCAGCCTTAGACCTTTGTCGGTCCGGTTATCCGCACTTAGACCGGCAATATTGAATGTGTGAAACCGACTGTAGATTTAGAGAAGCAGCCATGGTTAACAAAGCATGAAAGATAATTTATTGCTATATTGCAATGGATAAACATTTGTGTTCTGATTAATATTGTACAATGTGTGAAAATTGTTTGACTTTTGTGTTATTTGTTTCTTTCCAAATTTACTGTGTCCAGAAGCCGACATCTGGAGGATCACTAGTATTATCGGCATCTGAGAGAGGAGGAAGGAAACATGCGCTAAGGTAAGTCTGGACAGTGTGGGAGCTGCTCTAAAGTACATGCACATTACGTAATGGACACTGATACATTGGGGTCAATTCACACCGTGCGTGTGGAGTGTACCATATGTCTATACAGTAGAATTCCGAAAGAGACATCTGCACCTCCACCTATCAGCTGAAATCTACAGCAGCTGTATATCAGGGTTCTTTGTGGGGGACAACAATCATCTTTGTGGGAGAACTACAATACCCAGATAGATTAGCGAAATTAGGATTATTTAGTCTAGAAAAAAGACGACTGAGGGGCGATCTAATAACCATGTATAAGTATATAAGGGGACAATACAAATATCTCGCTGAGGATCTGTTTATACCAAGGAAGGTGACGGGCACAAGGGGGCATTCTTTGCGTCTGGAGGAGAGAAGGTTTTTCCACCAACATAGAAGAGGATTCTTTACTGTTAGGGCAGTGAGAATCTGGAATTGCTTGCCTGAGGAGGTGGTGATGGCGAACTCAGTCGAGGGGTTCAAGAGAGGCCTGGATGTCTTCCTGGAGCAGAACAATATTGTATCATACAATTATTAGGTTCTGTAGAAGGACGTAGATCTGGGGGTTTATTATGATGGAATATAGGCTGAACTGGATGGACAAATGTCTTTTTTCGGCCTTACTAACTATGTTACTATGTTACTATGTTACCCCTACACGGCTTGGTCACTGTTAATCAGTACTGCAATAGTGACTGGTAGATGAACTGCAGTGCTCGGCAGCGCCCCCTAAAGGATGTATGGAGCTGCTGTGCCCTATACACCACCCATATCTGGCTGCAGCAGGAGCAGATTCCAGGTGATTGGTGTCGGTGACGGGTGTCCATCATCTGCTTTTTGGTACCACAGGCTTCTGATCAACCAAAGATCAGCAACTGATAAAAGTTACTCAGAAGTGTGATTATTCTTAAGTTTTACATTAATTACATCCTCAATCGTTAGGTCCTGAATTCTTCCTTTCATCTGTTTAACCTATTCACGCTGTTTCCACTTTTCGTTTTTTCAATGTTGTTTTTTTCCTCCTCCCTCTTCCCAGAAACATAGTTTTTTTTATATGTCAGTCAACATAGCCAAATGGGGGCTTGTTTATTCGGGGCAAGATGTACGGCTCTTTTGGATGACACCCATTACATATTGGGATAGGATCTTGGAGATGGGAATACCCCATTAAGTGGCGAAAAGAAATTTGTATTAAAAAAAAGCCTAAATATTTTGCTTTTGTTGCCATTTTCCAAGACACGTAACGTTTTTAGTTTTCGGGATATGTGCGGGCTTATTTTTTGTTCCCTTAGCTGACGTTTTTACTGATACCTTTTAGGGGTAGATACGATGTTTTGATCACCTCTAATTGCGTTTTATTGTAATGTTGCGGCAGCCAAAAAACCTTAACTCTGGCTCTTCAATATTTTCTTTCATTACGCCATTTACTGATCAAATTAATTTATTATATTATTTAATAGATTGGACTTTTACAAACGTTTTGATGCCAAACGTGTATTTATATATTTTTTTTCATTGCTTTATTTTTAATCGGGGGGGAAAGGGGGTGATTTGAACTTTTATATTTTTATATATTTTTGTTCATAGTTTTAGAATCTTTTGTTTGACTTTTTACTGTTTTTGTTAGTCCCCTTACGGAACCTGAAGCTGTGATCGTCTGATCGCTTGTACTATACTTCTACATAAAACCTGATAAAATAAAAGCTCTGGTTAGTTGTAATTGGTGCAATCTATCAATCATTTATGTCTTTGGAGTAGAAGTTTTGTTGTACAAAATGTCAGTCATACGAGAAACCAAATACAAAAACTACCCTCCACGTGGAGATTTGTTGAAGTGCACCCTGTCTCGTTTATAAAACTTTCATTTGTAATACTAGCCATGGTACAGATTCGCCGGTGTCATGTTATGCCCCCCATGGGTCAGTGAGGGGGTCCGCACTACAACAAGAACAGCTGATGAAAGCAGCTGCCTCCCTGAAGACGGGTCCTGGGGTGAATGTGACGAGTCATCAGACCCGTGCACAGCCCCGAGGTGCAGGGCGCTTTCCACCAACCGAATATTTAACACTTTGAGAAAAACGGAAAAAAAACTGAGCAGAAAGGGCAGCCGGAAAACATGTGGATAATTATTTATGCATGATGCCGCTGTTCTGACTTCTATTTCAGGCACTGATACTCTTTGCATGGGGAAAATACACGCTACTAGTGAAAGTGATACAGACCCTCATCGGGGCCCCACATGAAACATCCCAGTGCCCAGATACGCCGTCCCCTGACAAAGCATTACTTGCATTCCTCATATTCCAGTTTCTAGCTCTCATTTCATAGCATCCCTTCACGTCCCAGCTTTCTTGGAGCCTCTCAGCATTTTGCTTAGTAAAAGTCCTATAATAATCCTTTTAACACTTGCATACATTTTCCCTAAATAAGAGCAATATATTTAATACCTAGTGTATGCTTTTCTTGGGCAGTAGAAAAATGCTGTGGTTGTACCATGGGTGGAAATACTGTACCTGGTAGTGACCAATGGGGCAGGTTTTAATTGGTTGGGACTGATCGCTTTTAGCCACGAGGACATAATAATTGTACGCAACAATCAGTGTTATAGTAATTGGCGATGATTGTTTTCTGTAGATGTCAAGAAATATAATGAATGCTCATTAAGAGATTTGGTATATACTCCAAAAATCTGGCATAATTTGTGCCACAAAGTGACTTCCATGACTTGCATTGCATTTATTAAATGTTTTAGACTCTGTCATGGTGCGGCCTCATGTAAAGGAAGTGGACTAAATGCCGAAAAGGAACCACATTTTGAACATAAAGTAAGATAACTAATAGGCTGTGCAAACTTGTGCTAGACAGTCTGAATTGGCATGACATTTATCAAACCGCATGTGCCACATAGTGAGACTGTCCTGGCTAAGGCCCTTATACCCTTCAGTTGTTGAGGTTCGTTAATCCGACATTTATCTGCTGACCCCCCGATTCACAGGCGCACTTGCTCTGCTGGCGCTCCTGTATTCTCTATAAGGGCTCACACTCGACTGTAATAATTGGACCAGGGCTATATGTCGTTTTGACGGCTGGCAATGGTCCCCCATGTTATTCAATGAGGCAATGCACATGTCCGATTTTTTTTTTTTCTCCTGGACCGATCTGAGTATAAGAAAAAAATAATGCATGCACAAGTTGTCCCCGATAATCAGATGACACTCGAGTTATTCATGTCTATGGGTCCATGGAAAATATCAGACCGCACTGGGATGAAATCACGGACACGCTGCATGTAGAATATGGAGACTTTTAAAATATTTTTTTCTCCACATTTGAGAAAATGGCATAATTGGACCGATTTTTCTCGGATGAGAGAAAATTGATCGCGTGACCGTAACCTGAGAAAGCCGCTGTTGGACATTTCCGGCGGCAGCTTGTCTCTATACGACAAAAGGATTGGCCGTCTGAAATCGGACATGCCAGATCCTTATCTCGGGAAGCCTCCATGCACATTCATGGCCAAACTTGTCCATATTGAGTCATTCAGCCAGTAGTCTAGGGAATCGTCAAGGCACGTGTCAAGTCAGGCATGTCTTATCAAGGACTGACGATCGCATTGTCCTCTCAGAAATAAGCCTCTGACAGACATGTCAGCCGGCATTTCATAGAGCCGAAAGAGCGCTCCTGTGTATGGGAAGGTCAGCTGCGATGACTGTCGGCCGACCCCATCGATATCGTTGGTGTTAATCTAACGTGTATGGTGGCTCAAGTTTGCACTGTCCAAAAAATTTAAATAGTATTGATATATACGGCCCAATTTTTCTAAAGGCATGCAATAAATCTATTTGCATTATGTAATTGTAGGTTGATAGATCAACACTTGGGGTCAGAATCATCAATGTGCTATAGATTAAAACTGAGTTACAAGAGGAAGGTCAACACCCGGCTGTCAAACCCTTCATAGTTCGAAGGGGAATCACCAATGTATAAGACGATGCCCAACAATCGTGGTAGCGTGCATATTTCCCTGGACAGTGCCATGAACCGGGCCACATAAAGAAAAGGGCTTAGTAAAATTTGTACAAAAATTACAGTTTTGTGGTTGTTACTGGACATATATAAAGCTAGGTTCAGATTGCGTTAGGGCAATCCGTTTAGCGCTAAGCGCTAGCGGATTGCGCTAACACAATGTCTTTTTCGGGGTCGCGTTTAACGTCCCCGCTAGCGCAGATCCCCGATCTGCGAGAGCGGGGAACGGACCTCGGGCGCGCCGCGGACGCTGCAAGCAGCGTCCGAGGTGCATCACAAAACACCGGCACATCGCTAGCGCGTGCCGAAAATAGCACACGCTAGCGATGCGCGTTCCCATTGCTGCCAATGGGCGCGCTAACGGATGCGTTGCACGGCGTTAATTTCGCTGTGCAACGCTGTTCGTTAGCGCGGTCACATTAACGTAATCTGAACCTAGAAGAAGAAAACTATTAACTAAAGCAGAGCTGGCAGGAGAACTGCCGAGCCCTACGTAAAGCAGAGCAGCTGGAGACGGCTCTGTCCCCTGTGATCATTATTTTATGATAATTGCTAGTGCTACTCTATACCTTGAATTGGAAATATCTGACCAGTCTGATTGTGTCCCACGGACTCACAAGTCCTATCCAATGTTTCTGTAAGACACCACCAGATTCATTAATAATAATAATAAAATATACAACTATTTTTTTCTTGTAATTTTTTTCCAGCAAGCTGCCCTGGAGAGCAGACCGGAGCGCTGACGTTGCCAAGTCTCCATCATTACATTACAGAATCGCAGGTACAGCGATCCCCCAGTATTTGCAGCGTTACCTCCTCACTGTAAGTACTCTGTAATGTGAAACAAAATGAAAGCATTCGTGTTTTTTTGGCCCAAGATGAAACCACATACGCCTACAAACTCAACAAAGATACAATTAATCCCTGGGCTCCAACATTGCAGAACAACAATGTTACCACAGTGCGACCATGTTTGTTTTACATGATGGCAGCTGTGGTTCCCGACTTGTTATTTTCACTGTCAGTACAATGCTTTTCTGTTATTATGACCATGGGGATTTTGTTTTATACAAGGGCTATTCATATCTGCCAAAAAAAGGTTTTTTTTTGTTGTTTTTTTAGGTTTCTTGTTTTTTTTTTCAGTGTAAATTTCTGTTAACCTGTTACATTAGAAGCCAAAACCTCATAAACACAATGTAACTTAAATTTGACATTATGGCTATTATATTGCCATATGTGTAGCCCACTAAATGTCAAATATAGCAGTAGGCATGCATCATATGTGTGACCTATATCACTATATGGCAGGGGCATTTTTTTGGAGCTATATGTCAGTAAAACTTTCTGACATGTAATCCTGGTGTACTTTGCAAATACAATGGAAACTGACCCTAAGGCCAGTCTCACACGTCCAGATAACTCCGGTACCGGAATTATCCATGTCCATGTGTCTACCTTGAACATCAGTGTGGCACACGTGCGGCAGCCGTGTGCCGACTGGGTACCACACGGAGCGTGCAGGAGACAGCGCTAGAGATAAGCGCTTTCCCCTGCATCTGGTGCTGAAGCCGCCATTCATATCTTCTCTCCAGCAGCATTCACTGGAGAGAAGATATGAAAAAATCCTTATTTTTTTGTGTTTAAAATAAAGATCCCTGTCCCCTCCCCCCTCCCACCCCCTGTGCGCCCGCCCGCTGTTACTAAAATACTCACTTGGCTCCCTCGAAGCGTCCTCTCCGCGCCGCACCTTCTCCAGTATGAGCAGTCACGTGGTGCCCCTATGGGAGGTGGAGCCGCATATTCATGACTGTAATCGGCGGCACCACGTGACCGCTCATACAGGAGAAGCTGGCGCTGAGAGGAAGCTGCGAGGGAGCAGGGTGAGTATTTTACTAACAGCGGGCGGGCGCACAGGGGGTGGGAGGGGAGAGGGGACAGGGATCTTTATTTTAAACACGAAAAAAAGGATTTTTCATATCTTCTTTCCAGCGAACGCTGCTAGAGAGAATATATGAATGGCGGCTTCAGCACCACGCTGGGGGGACAGTGCTTACTGTAGCGTTGTCTCCTGCACGGCACACACGTGTTTTACACGGACCAATTGACTTTAATGGGTCCGTGAAATCCGTGCGCTCCCACGAACACTGACATGTCTCCGAGTTTTGCACACGGACACACGGTCCGTGAAAACACGCTGACATGTGCAGAGACACGTGGATTTCAATGTGTCTACGTGAGTCAGTGTCTCCGGTACGTGAGGAAACTGTCACCTCACGTACCGGAGCCACTGACGTGTGAAACCGGCCTAAGATGTTTCTTCATTATGACATCTTTCCCTTTTACTGAGGACAAATGTTTCAGCTTCTCACCATTTGCAGGTTTGTAATGACAAGAAGTCCCCGGTATACAAACTAGATAGATTCTGTAAGTTTGTTTATAACATTTTATAGATAAGTTTGTAGATAAGTTGGAGGAGGGCCTGCAAAGAAACCCAAACTAATACCTCATCGCTGACCTCTCTGGCCTGCTCGCGGCCTATAGTTTAGTCGTATCTTTCCACTGTAGCATGCCGGCATCTCTGACCTCTTCAATATAGGCCAGGACTTTCAGTCGGGGTCACTGCGCATCATCACGATGGCACAACCTTGTAGCTTTTGACCTGGAAGCGTCCAGGCGCTCTGGTCCATACTGAAGAGGCCGGAGATGCAGCAGTGGCAGAATCATGAGCATCAGGCTGCCAGAGAGGGTTTTTTTTTTTTTTGCACATCCAATGTCTGTAACTTTTGGGTCACGCGTAAAGTCAGATGTCAGATGTAATGTCAGATTTAGTTTGTGTCGACCCTCGATGAGTTAACAGCACCTCGATTTTCTCCTGTAAAAGTCACGTTCTTTAGCAACATGTGATTTGACAAACGTATCAGCGCAATATATTTTCTAATTATCCTCTTCATAACAGCCAGTGCTTTCCCGTGACAGATGGAAGGACTATACATAGAGATGCCGCTCTTGCAGTTGTCATCTCAGAAAAGCAAATGAAAACACTGTCTCATATTACCTGGGTAGAGGCGATTTCTCAGTATTTCGACGAAGCAGAGATTCCTTCTCACACTGGATACGCAGTGTAACGGCCAATTAAACCCCCTTCGCGTGTCAGTTCCCCATCCTGCGTCTGCAGACATGGCTCAGGAAAAATGTCACAAGGAAGGAATGGAGCCGTTGGATGGACAATGTGTCATTGACACAGTAACCATGTTAAATACACAATTATTAAGACAAACTTCCTTGAAATACGTCTGCCGCGCGTTAAATCATTAATTAGATTAATACAAAGACTGTCTTGTTGAGATCACTCGCCTCACTAACTGCAGAGCTCTCCAAACAGGAACCAAAGGGTGCAAGGCCTGTCTGGTATAACCTCACGCTCCACATCCACGGCCCGGGGATGGACACAGGCCAACATGGCCATGCACTGAGAGTTTACTAGGTCCTCTCCATCACCACACCAAGGCTCGTTATGGGAAAAGTCCAGACTTGAATTGGTTAATTGCAACACAACAGGATGCAGACGAAGAACCTTCTAGATGTTTTTGGCTCGTACAGAAGCTGCAGTCATCAAGCAACACTTATATGGAGGCGCTCATTTCACAAGCACATGTCTGTAAATCATGTCTGCATGTGCAAACACAGCGAGACCATTGTGCCGCCTGTGTTTTTGGATGGGTCATATAAATGGACATATAGGAAAAGTGCCCATATTTCATGTCGCAGAAAAGATGACTGGATTAATGTAGCCTGCTGGTTGTTTATTGAAAAGCGCCCAGCAGCATTCATTTCATCTTGGAATATAGGACTCAAACTTTAGGAGCTAAAAAAAAAGTACACCGAGGCTGCAAACTAATGCAAGAACTTCTCAATGCTTGGCCGATTCAATCAATTTGTGTCCTCTAGTATCCTCCTATGGGCCGTAAAGGTGATGATGTGAGCAGAAGACTGAATACTCGATGTGAGCAGAAGACTGAATACTCGGTGGGGCAGGTAGCATCCGCTCTCCCTCGGATTAACTCTTCTACCAACTTCTACTTTTAGGCTTAATCTCAGCCAAGTATATTACGGTGGAATTCTGATTAGCTTTAACTATTCACACAAAATCTCCTTCTCTAAATAAGGGCTAATTCACTGGTTGCAAACCAAGACCGTGCAAATATCTGTAATCATCACATGCAACACGTGAAAAAACAACAAAGTTTAGGTTTCCCGCCTATGACCTATCTCATACAGAAATGCAAATATTTCATGGAACATATATCATTTTCGTTTTTTTTTTTTTTGCATTCTGATAATAATGCATACTTTTATTTTCCATATTGTAATAAATCACATATCTAACTACTGTATATTAAAAGCTAAGCCTCCTAAGTGAGCAGCTAAACGTCACTGCAAAAAGGATCAAAACAGTGGAGCCGTCGTTACGCTTAAGGTACCGTCACATTTAGCCACGCTGCAGCGATATAGACAACGAGCCGATCGCTGCAGCGTCGCTGTTTAGGTCGCTGTAGAGACGTCAAACACAGCAAGTCCAGAACGATGCAGGAGCGATCCAGTGACGTAACGGCGACTCACTTATCGTTCACGCTCCATGTAAAAACATTGCTGGCGTCGTTGCTTTTGCTGTCAAACATGACGAATCACGCCGACCTGACGACCAAATAAAGTTCTGGACTTCTAGCTCCGACCAGCGATATCACAGCAGGATCCAGATCGCTGCTGCGTGCCAAACACAACGAGATCGCTATCCAGGACGCTGCAACGTCACCGATCATCGCTGTCGTTCTCGTTGGAAAGTTGCTGAGTGTGAAGGTACCTTTTATAGTCGTGCCCCTTTATAATTTTCCCTTATCAGCTTCAAGGGGTTCACTTCCAGATGTGGAAATGACTTTTCTATAGCCCTTTTGCCCAAAGAGATTGCCCTAAAGCATTTTAGAAGCCGCCACGTAAGGGAATGTGCAGACGATCAGTAAATGCCACGGGTCTGACCCTGCGTACTTGTGCAGCGTCCAGATGTTACAGCATAGTGGATGGGATTTCAAGATATTCCATGCCCACTATGTGTCCACAGACGTCCACGGATCACCCGCAGAGACGGACATGCGGCGCGTCTTTCCAGACCGCAGCATGTCAAAGAGAAATTTCACCAATGCAATGTACTGGACGCTGTGAATCTGCACGGTTCAGTGACCACATGCGGAATCACCTGCGCTCAATAGACGGCAGCGAACGTTCACTGCGTCCAAAGCGCTGCCACTTCCGGACTGTCTGCACATACGCTAACTTTGCCAGAAGCAGCGGCTCCAAACTGAAAGAGGTTGATTTTGATGAAGCGACTTCTTTTGATAAATATCCACATTTCTTACTCAAAAGAACAAGTTGTGTCAATGACCGGAAATCATCACAGTTAGAAACATGTTTGATGACTAAAAGGGTATTCCCATTTCTTAATAAGTAGCAGATTTAATAATTATTATATTACCAAATACCTCCAATTAGAAATGTAGTATAGTTCTTTTGATTAGCTATGTCGCTTACCCCATGGGCAGGGCTTTGCAGTAGGTATCCATGGTTACAACCACTAGCTAACTCATTATATGAGCTCTTCACTTACAACTAAAAAAAAAATATGTTCATTTGACGGCTGTAAACTTTGTATCAGTGCTGGCCATTTTACATGTATTTGCAGTCTTATAGGTTTGTTTGTTTTTTTTTCTCTTTGTCATCTTAGTAATTACAGAAGTGGAAAACTGATTATTTAAAATCCAAAATTTCAATCAAAACAATTCAACAGGCTGCACTGAGTTACACTGCTATTAACTTAGGTTTAATAATTATTATTATTATGGAACTTTTTCAATTGCACATTTTTTTTTTAAATTAATTTTACATTTTGTCAGAATAAAACAAATGTCTGTGATCTGAGTGCTGTCTTTTGTTTCGTCCCTTCCTCTGCCTCCGGGACGGAGTGCGTCTCGCTCATGTCGGCTGACAGTCCCTGGCATGTTCTTGGCGCAGTTGACATAAACAGAAGGCTATATTTAAATGGAAAAATTAACAGCTTGAAACAGTAAAAATCTAAACCTTCCCACAGAAGGATGCACAACTACTCTATAGAATTTTATATACACCATAAATTAGAGCTTAGAATGGAATACTGCGCCACTCATTTGTAGAGAGGAGAGGAGGGGGGTTCTTAGATTTATCGCCAGGGAGTATTAAAATGTCTGAAACCGCTTACATACACTATCCCAGCATGAGCCTGCCAGGGGACAGGAAAAATTGTAATTGCTGCTTTAAAACCTAAAAAAAAAAAAGAAGAAGCTGGGAACAGAGTATCTTAAAAGCCTCACAAAAGGCTGTAAAAACTTTCCACAAACTTAAAATGGCAAAGAAAATAAGGGACTTGATGGTCTCCACAGGGGCACAGACACAATGAAGACGTGCGCATCGCGCCGTGGTCTTAGGACATGCTGTCTTGGCGGATATTGTCTCACTAGCGCTGGTCTTGCCGTGGAACAGACGCATTTTTCCGTCTTGTTTTTTGCTCATGTTTAATGTATTTGTCTATATTTGCCCCCTTTATCACATGTAAAAATGTATAATAATAATAATAATAATATTCCCATCTTCAAGATCCTATCCCTATATGTAGTAGGGATAATAATAGTAGAAAATACCTTCAAGTTAGAAATGTAGTATAGTTCTTTTGATTAGCTATGTAACTTACTCCACGTGTAGGGCATTGCAGTAGATTAGATATCCATGGTTACGACCTCTAATAACTCACTATGTGAGTGGCGATAACCATGGATACCTAAGCTACTGCAATGCCCTGCACCTGGGGTAAGCAACATGGCGAATCAGAAGAACTGTACTACATTTTTAATTAGTGGTATTTGGTAATATTATTACACCTACCACATGTTGGGATAGGATCTTGGAGATGGAAATACCCCATTTATTGCTCTTCTCCTTTCACAGGGAATTGATTAAAGCTCCCATGTCTGTGAATAAGCCGTGATGTGGTCGGATATGTAGACTTTGACTAATGTTGACTTTTACTTTTAAGTTGTGATGTTATTAATTGACTGAAATAGAACCTACTTAAGCTGACGGGATTAATATTGTGACTTGTTCTTAAGGCCCATTTACACTGGCAGATGATCAGCTAAACGAACGTTCGAGGGAGCAAATGTGCCCCCTCTTCGCCCTCTGCGACCAGGCTATCGATCACTCACATATACCACGAGCGCCAATCACCGTGCTATAGACCGCTCTCCATTCTTATCGGACCTTGTCGTGTCTCCATGCGGCGGATTTACTAATGTCCTTGGTTAGTAAATGTGCTATATTCTGCCACACATTATTGTATCTAGTTTTAGATCTATTCATTACGTGTTAAACATTTTTTAAGCTCTTTCGACAAAGGGGGTTTGCCTTAATATAAATCAGGAATAGCAAAAAATGAGATCACAAACCGAACCAAAGAAAAGTGGCACAAAGAAAGACAACGAAGAGGTAGTAAAAGGTATCTAACGATGCGCCCCATTTGCCATCGACCTTTGCGCCACTCTGATAAACTTGGCCTAGTTTCAGGCCGTCTTCTCTATGTGGACGGGATGTGGAAATCTTCCCCGTTGTTAATTTTCGACTGTTTTCGTAATCTGCAATTCTTTACCTTTTACTCCATTAATTTGTAACTTTTATAGGAATTTACCATTTTTTGATGGTGTCATCTTCTCTTCTGACAGGTAAAGTACAAGACATGCCGCCTAATCTGATAAAACCCCTAGACCTTCCTCCTAATGGGTTTCATTGGTTTTTATTTCTTTTTTTTTTCTTCTTATTTCATTTAGTAACATGCGCGATTGAATTAACCCTCTAATGCCCCCTGTCAACACAAGAGTTGGATTTCTCACGTCTATGCTCTCCTGTAATTGAGAGTGAAAGGTATACATCTAGGCAATGCCAGAACAGAAGCTTCTAATTTATTGATACAAGACACAGGAGATGAGGTTTAAGGTCGCAGGGGGCTGTTGTCTGTTCCAAAGATTCTCTTCTCGGATATGCTGCGCACTGTCGCTGCAAAGGGTTAACCTCCTGCATACCCAAGTCTTCTATTTGTAAAAGTGTATGGTGCATGTAAGGGTGGAAACCTCAAGACTTGCATTGTGTGCATTTAAACCAAATAGTCAGCCCAATGGTGACCGTGGCCCATTCCTTACTGTTAACGCTGGGAACACATTTCATGTGGAAGTATATATTTTTTTCATACATCAGTGGGAACTTTTAATAAAAGTCTGTCTGCAATCTTCAGTAATTCTTTTCTAGACTCCAAAACATGCTGTTTTCAGCATGATTCAAGTTTCTGATATTTCTTCTGTGACCAGTGACAGAGGTTGGATGCTAGGTGTATGTGTTAACTCTCATATCAACATAGTCATATCAACATATCTGTTTTTCGTAGCCTGTTTTCGCTGCCCTCCTTGAGACTTTAGTTACTTTCTCCCCTATCCTGTACACTTCAGATCTGTGTACAAACCCCCTTCCTTCCTATCTCTAACACCGAGAGAAGGGAAAAGAGGCGCTCTGGTGGATTTGAAACATTTTTACAAAAGGACTTACAAACACAGCAGAAGCAAAATATATGCGCATTGTAATGGAGACTAGTTTGAAAGTTGCTTTAACTTTGCATTTAGGAGGCAAATGAACAATAATAAAAATTTGTGTGAAGGTGCGCATAGGATTTAATGTTATTCTCGAACAATTTAACCAAACACCTCCAAAAGTGGGTACATACAGTTGTGAAAAAGTTTGTCCTCTTCCTGAAGGGGGCAAACACTTTCACACAACTGTACATCAGTGCTATTTGCCCTTCTCTTTCACACAACTGTACATCAGTGCTATTTGCCCTCCCCACCAAGGACAACATTTGCAAAGAGTTTGTATGCTCTCTCCGTGTTTGTGTGGGTTTCCTTCAGGTACTCCGGTTTCCTCCCACATTCCAAAGACATACTGATAGGGAATTTAGATTGTGAGCCCCATCGGGGACAGCGATGATAATGTGCGTAAAGCGCTGCGGAATATGTTAGCGCTATATAAAAATAAAGATTATTATTCTTTAGTAGGGAAAGTCAAAGAGTTGGAAAACGATGCCGTTTGCTCAGCCTAATAAAGGCTGTTACCTTTAGTATTAGTCATTTTAACTGTTACAAAACAAAATCTGTCTCTGATCCTTCTGCAAATTCTGTTTCACATCAGCTCCAAATCTGCATGTGTTACATGAATTGCAAATGGTGAAACCCGCAGTGAAAATCCTCAGAAAGAGCGGACTTGCTGCACAGTTGAAATCCACATCACATATCAATTCATGCACAGGTACTTTTCTTCAGCCCGTGAATGGGATCTGCTATAATCTGATCCACTTTGATCTTACTGTTTTCCATTGCAGACTTTCCACCTACAAATCCATTGGTAAAATCTGCTGCATTTCTCCTACTTGTGAACGCTGCCCAATACTGACATTTTATTAAATGCTCCACACACAGTATATGTTCTGTGTAATTCCGCTGACAGGCTGGACAGAGACAATTGTATGTTTTCCCCGTACTCATCGAATATATGAACTTGAACCACAAATATGCTATTTTCAGCCTAATCCAAGTTTCCGTTTTTTTTTTGTGTGTGTGACCAGTAACATAGTTTTTGGATGTGAGGTCTGTGTGTTAACTCACAAACTGACACAGCTTTTAACCTGCACTTCTTTCCTCTTCATCTATTTTCTCTAGCCTGCTTTCTCCGCCCTCCTTGAGACCGTAGTTACTTTCTCGCCTCTCTTGTACATTGCACACCTGTGTACAACCCCCTCCTGTCTAACACTGACGGAAGGGAAGAAGAAAGGAGAAAGAGCCAGAGAGAGGCAAAAAAAAGAGATGTCGTAGCTGAACATGGCTCATGATCATGAGATAATATAGAAAATATTGGGCACTTTTTTTTTTTTTTTGCACGGTTCTATTTTTTTTCCTATTTGTGAATATATAATTAGGAAATTGGTGATGTAACCAGGGCTGAGTATATACGGTACTTGTAGTAGATTGTGTGCCCCCTGGGAAGGGTGCATGTGATTGTACTCACTTTACAGCTCTGCAAAATCCCTTCATTATTTGTAGTGAGCGGGGTATTTCTTATATACTGTGGTGCGGGATGATTCACATATCACAGGGCGGATTATTTCACTAGTCGGAGCCTGATTGTCGTCTGCTCCTCTAATATACCTGATTCCAAACAACAACTGGAGCTTGATCTCGGCAGAAACAGAACGGTGAACTGAAGTGACCTCTCCCTCGTCTCATCAATATGTAAGCGCTCCATGGCTGGCCGGGTCACACACAGTGCCGGGTCACACACAGTGCCGGCTCGAGGCTGCTGGGTTCATTACGAAGTTCTGTATATCATTTTCCATGTGAAGAATCGGGCTAATTTTCATCCACTTGGCTTTGTAGCTTTGAATGTAACTCATGTTGATGTTTTTTTTTTTTTACTCCGACTCAGTTAATTTATGTGCATTTGAGTTAATTCCAAGCCATCTGTCCAGAATTCTTTGAGCTTCATTGCTCTGTCAATTTGCATTATTTAGAAACAAATGGAAAAAACACAGCCCAAATATTTCGTTCTGCTGGACATGATTTCCGCTCCTATGTTGTCTCCACACTTCACCATGATACGCCCCGGGCTTGGCCTCCCGCGTTACCCGGGGTTTTTTCTGAAAGGACGTATTTGGTAGCTCTGGCTGATTTATGTTCTACATGATAAAAATACAAACACATATGGTAACAATATGGATGACTGGATACTTTCCCAAACTCTTTAAATCCGATTAGGCAGTCATTAAAGAGACGGGATGCTACCAATGAAAGCTCTCCATATTAATGCCACTCATGTTACCCACCAGTGGCCAGTGATGGAAAGTATCCACAGTGCCCTGCCATTAAAGCGTCAATTAGTATCATGTAGGAAGCCAAACATGTCACCTTCCTAGCCCAGTGTGATGCTGACTTGTAGGAAGACTTCTCTAAAGGGTTGTCGTTGAACAGAACAGGTTAGGAATGCTGGATAATGGCACAATTGCCGTTACACACAACATTTAAGCCCCTGCTGTGACTTATTTGTTGGTAGGACAGCAGCTCTATGTCCTGTCTATAACACAGGAACACTTTGGGCTTAAGCTCTCTACCAAGGCATCACTGCTGTGGCTTGTGATTGGCTGCAGCAGTCATGTGATGTAGACATAATGTCACCACGGCAGCTTTGTAAACAAAGACCAACAGAGAACAGGAGAGTCAGCATTGGAGAGACAGAGACTCATCGTGAGGACGTGCCGTAATGGAAGAAATCATCCCTGGATGGATGGGACAAAAGTCTAAACTTCTGCTGGCTGCACATTGCACAGAAGCCTCATCACGGCTAAGGCTTGTTTCACAGTTCCGTCGTAATGCATCGAGGAGATGTACCGAGAGAGAGAGACTCCGGCACTGGCGGCATAAACTCCTATGAACTGTAGCGTGTGAAAGTTTCTGAAAATTTTCCCACGCTACAGTTCAATTTAACACCTACAGCTCCCAAATTTTACACACAAACACTTCTAACATTATTAGTGAGGGACATATAAAAATATAACGGATATGAAATGATGAAATGTTTCACTGTTCAGTAAGGATTTAGCAAAACTCGTACCAGCTTTTCTGCTATCTAGCACTGTATGATATATATATATATATATATATATATATATATATATATATATATATAGACACACCTTCTCATTTAAAGATTTTTCTGTATTTACATGACTGAAAATTGTAAATTCACACTGAAGGCATCAAAACTATGAATTAACAGGTGTGGAATTATATACTTAACAAAACAGTGTGAAACATCTGAAAATATGTCTTATATTCTAGGTTCTTCAAAGTAGCCACCTTTTGCTTTGATGACTGCTTTGCACTTTCTTGGCATTCGCTTGATGAGCTTCAAGAGGTAGTCACCGGAAATGGTTTTCACTTCACAGGTGTGCCCTGTCAGGTTTAATAAGTGGGATTTATTGATAGCCCTACTGAATAGACTGTTAGAATTTGTATTATGGCCAGAAAAAAGCAGCTAAGTAAAGAAAAACGAGTGGCCATCATTACTTTAAGAAATGAAGGTCAGTCAGTCCGAAAAATTGGGAAAACTTTGAAAGTGTCCCCAAGTGCACTTGCAAAAACCATCAAGCGCTACAAAAAACTGGCTCACATGAGGACCGCCCCAGGAAAGGAAGACCAAGAGTCACCTCTGCTTCTGAGGATAAATTTATCCGAGTCACCAGCCTCAGAAATCGCAGGTTAACAGCAGCTCAGATTAGAGACCAGGTCAATGCCACACAGAGTTCTAGCAGCAGACACATCTCTACAACAACTGTTAAGAGGAGACTTTGTGCAGCAGGCCTTCATGGTAAAATAGCTGCTAGGAAACCACTGCTAAGGACAGGCAACAAGCAGAAGAGACTTGTTTGGGCTAAAGAACACAAGGAATGGACATTAGACCAGTGATAATCTGTGCTTTTGTCTGATGAGTCCAAATTTGAAATCTTTGGTTCCAACCACCGTGTCTTTGTGCGACGCAGAAAAGGTGAACGGATGGACTCTACATGCCTGGTTCCCACCGTGAAGCATGGAGGAGGAGGTGTGATGGTGTGGGGGTGCTTTGCTGGTGACACTGTTGGGGATTTATTCAAAATTGAAGGCATACTGAACCAGCATGGCTACCACAGCATCTTGCAGCCGCATGCTATTCCATCTAGTTTGCATTTAGTTGGACCATCATTTATTTTTCAAAAGGACAATGACCCCAAACACACCTCCAGGCAGTGTAAGGGCTATTTGACCAAGAAGGAGAGTGATGGGGTGCTACGCCAGATGACCTGGCCCCCACAGTCACCAGACCTGAACCCAATCGAGATGGTTTGGGGTGAGCTGGACCGCAGAGTGAAGGCAAAAGGGCCAACAAGTGCTAAGCATCTCTGGGAACTCCTTCAAGATTGTTGGAAGACCATTTCCGGTGACTACCTCTTGAAGCTCATCAAGAGAATGCCAAGAGTGTGCAAAGCAGTCATCAAAGCAAAAGTTGGCTACTTTGAAGAACCTAGAATATAAGACATAATTTCAGTTGTTTCACACATTTTTGTTAAGTATATAATTCCACATGTGTTAATTCATAGTTTTGATGCCTTTAGTGTGAATGTACAATTTACACAGTCATGAAAATACAGAAAAATCTTTAAATGTCCATTTTGCAAGATGGCAAGAAAATCTCGCCATACGGATGACATCTGGATGACACACGGATACTTTGCCTAGAAAAAAATCAGATCCTCGCATTGAATACGAATGACACATGGATCACTGTTCATGAACATTTCTGCTTATCTCGGCCGTGTTAAACGGACCGTTTTTTTTTTTTTATACGTTGTGTGTGACTCCAGCCTAAGGCTACGAGTCCGTTAAAAAAAATCGGACCGCACTCTGATGATATGAACTGCAAGAATGCAGTAGGTGGAAAAACTGGCGCCTCTTTGATCAGAACAATGGGATCGTTTTTCTACGATGTGGAAAACTGGTCATGGGACCCTACCATTAAAATGATCTGTAAATACGTAGATTAAACAATTACCTTATTGTGTATGTGTGCACAGCTCTCTTAGGTCAATAATCAACTGAGAGAAATAGATGGAGAAAAGAAGGAAGGTTAGAAGTGTTAACAGAAGAGAGAAAGAGAACAGGAGTTCCCAAGCGTCAGGCCAGCGCGATCAGCCTGCGAAACGGCCACCTTACTGAGCGTGAGGACATGGAGAAGGTCTAGTAAAGGAAGGGTTTTCTCCTATACAAAACAATTGCAGTGTCAATAACGGACAGCACACAGTTGACCTATTTGAGTTGTCCACAATTGTCATGGACCCATAAACTTGTTTTCATGATCTTTTTACAGACACGAGGTCTGTAAATAAAAAACATGGACATGTGAACAGCGCCATAGACTATGATGTGTGCGTGTGCTATCATGCAGCCTCTGCCATTGCAATGTATTGCTTTAAAGAGTCATAAAAAGTTGCAAAGCTGCAAACAAATGTCCTAACAAGAATGAAATGTGCAATGATTCCTTTCGGCTCATACGGCATGTGACTGTCAGCTAATTATGGAATTGTGGCATCTTCTAACGTCCGCCTGCAACATTTCACTCCTTAGCAGAACCCATCTCCATCTTTTCACCTAGGGAAAGAAAAAGTCTTCTGTCCAGACTCAAAGTTTCTGATTTAATTACGGAAAGTTCCTCATCTGTCTCATTCACCTGGAACGTCCCCGTTCAGATGAAGAGAAGCAATTTTCTGCTGCAACAACTGCAGAGTTGGAATTTACCCTAAGGGTATGTTCACACGTTCCTGATTTCCATCCTTTTTTTTTCAGGACTGTTTTTTAAAAAACTGCAGCTCTTGGCAGAAAATGCAGGTCCTTTTTTTTGTCCTTTTTTTTTGTCCTTTTTTGATCCTTTTTTTGATCCTTTTTTGATCCTTTTTTTGATCCTTTTTTTATGCAGTTTTCTATGCAGTTAAAATGGCTGAAAATACCCTAACCCTACCCCTAACCGTACCTCTAACCCTACCCCTAACCCTACCCCTACCCCTAACCCTACCCCTAACTCTACCCCTAACCCTACCCCTAACCCTATTCTAACCTTAGTGGGAAAAAAAAAAATTCTTAATTTTTTTTTTATTGTCCCTACCTATGGGGGTGACAAAGGGGGGGGGGGGTGTCATTTACTATTTTTTTTTATTTTGATCACTGAGATAGGTTATATCTCAGTGATCAAAATGCACTTTGGAACGAATCTGCCGGCCGGCAGATTCGGCGGGCGCACTGCGCATGTGCCCGCCATTTTGCAAGATGGCAGCGCCCAGGGAGAAGACGGCCGGACGGACGCCGGGTAAGTATAAGGGGGGAGATTAGGGCACGGGGGGGGGGGCATCGGAGCACGGGGCGGTGGGATTGGAGCACGGGGGGGCGGGATCGGAGCACGGGGGGGCAGCCACACTCCGCCCACGCACTTCCGCCCGCTTCCCCGCACTTCCTGCTGCAGCGGTTCGGCACCACAAACCGCAGTAAAACCCGCAGATATTTTTTTCAACTGCGGGTTTGACCTCACAATGGAGGTCAATGGGTGCAGAACTGCTGCGGCTCCGAAAAAAGAAGTGACATGGTTCTTCTTTTTTACCGCGGCTATTCAACGCGGCTTTTTTTCCCGATTCCCGCATCATGTGCACAGTGGTTCCTGTTTTCCATAGGGTACAGTACACTGTACCCTGCATGGAAAACAGCTGCGGAACCGCAGCGGCAAAAACGCTGCGGTTCCGCAGAAAAAAATGCACTGTGTGAACATGGCCTAAAAGTTCCAAGCTCTCAGGTTCTCTACTTTTTACACTATGTCTACGCCGAGCCACAGCCTGAAACATTTTTATAAATATATATATATATATATATATATATATATATATATGTATATATATATAACGTTCCAGCTTAGTCCCCAATCTCGCCGGCCTCTCCTTGGTGCTGCGCTGTAGTTAATGACTCCATGACCCGTATCCGTGTTCTGTAAATAGCAGTCACAAGAGCGCCCCTACAGACCTCGCCCCGGGGCTCACGCTCCAGCACTATTAAACTAATACTAGAATTATGGCTTTACTTGTATCAACATTCGATGACAATAAATTCCGCCACAGAATACCCAGCGAAGCCTGCGCTCCGGCCACTTCTGTTTAGAGAAGACGGAATAATGTTTGACTAATAAAGTAAAGAACTTGCACTGTAAACCCAGCAAGCTGTAAAATATGTTTCATGGCGTTCGTGGCACCTTATTAACGTTAAAAGCGAACCCGTAACATTAATCATGGCTGCACCGCACTTTGTTCCACAACACTTTCCAGAAATAGACGGCTCTGCTTCAATCTTTGTTTCTCTGTATCAAACGCACAGAGAAACATGAAGACAAGCAGAATTAAAAGGATTAGCCATCAAAATATAGAGGGATTTTCATTTCATGTCCCTGTTAGCCCTGGGTACATTGTGTCATTGTCCAGTGGATGAGCGAGCGGCGCACGGTTCTGTCTTGCTGCGCAGATGCCATAGTTAACAGATGGACGTTTCTTAACCCTTTCATTTTTTTTTTTTAACATAAACAAGTCGGTGTGATCCACATATCAACCCCTTGCCCTCACGTCCTTAATGGTGAGCAATATTTACAACGGATTTCCATTATTTAATAAAAAATGAGTGTTAGAAAACAAATGTCAAGGAAAATGGATATGTAAGGGCAGTGTCACGAGTGTGTCACGCCAACCTGGGAGAAGAGGTTAACGACCCTTTCTGTGCTGGTCAGAAACATGCAGCTTCATTTCAGCTGCTTCTGATCTGGTCATTACCTCTCCCTATAAAATCTGGCCAGACCGTCTCTGTCTTGCCAGTGAATGCTCTGCTTCCTTGCTGTTAGGAGATACTGTGCTGAATAGGAGTTTGTTGTTGCTATGGGAGATTTGTCTTTCTGTGCGGTGTGCTTAAGCTAAGTCTTTTGGAGAGAAGTTGTTGTGGAGGTGTTCTGTTGTACGTGTGTGTTTATCTCCTAGTCCCTGTTCACGTTTAGTTTATTCCTCCCTGTCCCTATCCTCCTTCTTATTGTTGGTTGGTGCTTTTGTATGATAGAGGGTTTCTGTTATCCCTGTTTTGTCTTGTGTGACTTGTTCACATTATATTTCTGTCCCAGGCTCCATGGGGAGGGGACAGAGCAGGGATTAACAGGAGCATAGTGAGGTCAGAGACTCGGGCCTCTCTACCATCAACAGTACCCCCGGGACAGGGACAGTTTCAGGACCCCTACCCAAGACCGTCGCAGCGTGACAGGCAGAAATGTATGATTGATTGTGTCACGCTGATGCCATTGGGCAACGCATCCAGTAGGTATTGTCTGTGGGCATACGTTTTGACACATGTGACAACTTCGCGGGTTTATTCCCCATTCTGCAGCCTCAGTCGTTTTGCTACACCCCTGCAGTACTCTACCTTTGCACAATAGCTTGGTCAAGTTACTGTCAGGAGGCAGACTGGAACCTCAGCCCATATGTCTGGGTAGGTTTCAGTTTTTGGATATATATATTTTTTGTTGGAGTGAATTTATAAGTACTGGCAGTGTGAATGTAAGCCAATCCAAACTTGCGTTTGAATAAGAGTACATTCACACATGGCAGGCTTGTTGCTGAAATTTCTGCAACTGAAAATTGGCTTCAGTCATCTGTCATAAAATGTTTTTTTTTGTGGAAAACAATTGGATTTGTGCAGATTCAATTCAAATGAGTGGAACGGTCCTGCTGGAAACCTGGCAAGTGTAAAGGTACCCCTCCCAAAACAATGTAAAAAAGTGCACTGAAGCTGTACCATGAAACACCTGGGAAGCTACAAAGGTAGAATTAAAAAAAAAAACATGCACAAAAAAGTAGCATTATCTTATACATGTCAAGGTCACAACACCGGTAAAGATGCATCAGGAAAAGAATCCGCACAGAGTTGTGGATGTTTTAAGATTGGACAGATCTGTATGCTGCTGGCAGATATCCGTTTCCTTGGACACTTATACACTCCCTGACAGAAGTTATGTCGCTTATGCATGTTATGTAAATAGAAGTTTATAACCTGACGTTAAATTCATCCATTGGATGTATAAATTACTCTTTTGAAAGTTGAAACCCTCCGAAATGTGGTTTAGGTTTAGAAAATAAACTGGCATCAATGCAGAAATATTGATCAGTTAATGGACACAGAATGGTCAGATCTTGGCAAGACAAAAGTTTTGTCGCCCACAGAAAGTAATGTGCTATTCAAACAAATAACTTAAAATACAAATATATGTTGCATAACATTGGTGAATGAAGTTGTGGTGCTATTAGGCATATTTAATATTTTTTATGAGCTGGAAGGTCTGCATCCATGCGGCTCAACAATGATTCATACAATTTATTAATGAAGTCATCAGATATAGCAAAGAATGCAGTCTTGGATGCCTCCCAGAGTTCATCTAGATTCTTTGGTTTTGTCTTCCAAGCTTCCTCTTTCATCCTACCCCAAACATGCTCAGTGATGTTCGTGTCTGGTGACTGGGCTGGCCGGTCCTTGAGCACCTTGATCTTTTTTGCCTGGAGGAACTTTGTTGTAGAGATGGATGTATGAGATGGAGCACCATCTTGCTGCAGAATTTGACCCCTTTTTATGATGTGGAATATAAGAGGTAGCTAATACTTCATGATATTTTAGGCTATTGATATTGCCTTCCACCTTGCAAATGTTTTGTACACCCCCATACTGAATTTAACCCCAGACCATGATCTTTCCACCACCAAATGTAACTATTTTCTGGGTGTATTTTGGATCCATACGGGCTCCAGTAAGTCTCCTACAGTATTTGCGGCGGCTGTGGTGTAATTCTACTGAAGATTCATCAGAGAAATCCACCTTCTGCCACTTTTCCAGTGTCCATCTATTTAACACGCTGTGTGACTTTGCAAATGCCACACAGTTTTTTTTATTTGCCTTTTGTTTAGTGCTGGCTTCTGGGCACTGATTCGATCATGGAGGCCATTTTGAGACAGAATCCTACAAACTGTTCTAGTTGACACAGGGACTTAAGGTGACCGGGCCTGTTGGAGCTCTGCTGCAGTGGAATAGGGGCTTGCTTTGGATTTTCTAACCAACAAACCTTCCTCCTGAGCAGTTGTCTTGCGGGGTCTGCAGGACCTGGGCTTGTCAGACACATCTCCAGTCCACATCTCCAGTCTCTTCAAATCTTTTTTTAATTATTTGTACTTGACGCTGAGACACATTAAAGGTGCCAGCCACCTCTGCAGTGGATCTGGTCTTCAGCCTCTTGATGACCCAGGCTTTGGTCGAGGGGTGGATTTTTGGCATGTTGTCAGAGCTCAAGTTGCAGTTCAAGTGAAGGTCTGGGGTGTTGGGTTTCTTTTTATACACACACACTAATTAACCGATCATTTACTGAGCACAGGTGCGGATGTAAACTAGAATTAGTTGCATTATATGACCAGGCGACAAAAGTTTTGTCTTGCCAAAATCTGACCATTCTATGTCCATTAACTGATCAATATTTCTGCATTGATGCCAATTTATTTTTTTAACCTAAACCACAGTTTGGAGGGCTTCAGCTTTCAAAAGAATAATTTATACAACCAATGGATGAATTTAACATCAGGTTATAAGCTTTTATTTGCATAACATGGATAAGTGACATAACTTCTGTCAGGGAGTGTACATAACATGTTTCCTGAATGGGATATAGCGGGAACATCTGGCGCCTGCTGCGCAGCTCCCATATACCGTACATGCGATCTTTACACAGATGCGATGAGGGCACAGATCATAAAGTTCTACCTTCTTTCAACTCTAAACTGTGGGGCAATATTATCATATAGGACAAGATTATCTTAGAAGGATTGCACTGTAAACAACATAAATCTGTCCATACAGCTGATAAAAGTATGATCGCTAGGGGTTCATCAGTCACGAGAGAAGAGGTCCCAAAATCCCCTCTATGACAGGTGCAACAGTGAGCATGTGTGACCACTATTCCTATAGATGCTGAATGGAGCGATAGTGAGTGTGTGCAACCACCATTCCTACAGACGGTGAATGGAGTGATAGTGTGTATGACCACCATTCCTAGAGACGGTGAATGGAGTGATAGTGAGTGTGTACAACCACCATTCCTACAGACGGTGAATGGAGTGATAGTGAGTGTGTGCGACCACCATTCCTACAGACGGTGAATGGAGCGGTAGTAAGTGTGTGCGACTACCATTCCTACAGACGGTGAATGGAGTGATAGTGAGTGTGTGCAACCACCATTCCTACAGACGGTGAATGGAGTGATAGTGAGTGTGTACGACTACCATTCCTACAGACGGTGAATGGAGTGATAGTGAGTGTGTACGACCACCATTCCTACAGACGGTGAATGGAGTGATAGTGTGTATGACCACCATTCCTAGAGACGGTGAATGGAGTGATAGTGAGTGTGTACAACCACCATTCCTACAGACGGCGAATGGAGTGATAGTGAGTGTGTGCAACCACCATTCCTACAGATGGTGAATGGAGTGATAGTGAGTGTGTACAACCACCATTCCTACAGACGGCGAATGGAGTGATAGTGAGTGTGTGCAACCACCATTCCTACAGACGGTGAATGGAGTGATAGTGAGTGTGTACGACTACCATTCCTACAGACGGTGAATAGAGTGATAGTGAGTGTGTGCGACCACCATTCCTACATACAGTGAATGGAGTGATAGTGAGTGTGTGCGACCACCATTCCTACAGACGGTGAATGGAGCGGTAGTAAGTGTGTACAACCACCATTCCTACAGACGGCGAATGGAGTGATAGTGAGTGTGTGCAACCACCATTCCTACAGACGGTGAATGGAGTGATAGTGAGTGTGTGCGACTACCATTCCTACAGACGGTGAATGGAGTGATAGTGAGTGTGTACGACCACCATTCCTAGAGACGGTGAATGGAGTGATAGTGAGTGTGTACGACCACCATTCCTAGAGACGGTGAATGGAGTGATAGTGAGTGTGTGCGACCACCATTCCTAGAGACAGTGAATGGAGTGATAGTGAGTGTGTGCGACTACCATTCCTACAGACGGTGAATGGAGTGATAGTGAGTGTGTACGACCACCATTCCTACAGATGGTGAATGGAGTGATAGTGAGTGTGTACGACCACCATTCCTACAGACAGTGAATGGAGTGATAGTGAGTGTGTGCAACCACCATTCCTACAGACGGTGAATGGAGTGATAGTGAGTGTGTGCGACTACCATTCCTACAGACGGTGAATGGAGTGATAGTGAGTGTGTGCGACCACCATTCCTACAGATGGTGAATGGAGTGATAGTGAGTGTGTACGACCACCATTCCTACAGACAGTGAATGGAGTGATAGTGAGTGTGTACGACCACCATTCCTACAGACGGTGAATGGAGTGATAGTGTGTACAACCACCATTCCTAGAGACGGTGAATGGAGTGATAGTGAGTGTGTACAACCACCATTCCTAGAGACGGTGAATGGAGTGATAGTGTGTGTGTACAACCACCATTCCTACAGACGGTGAATGGAGTGATAGTGAGTGTGTACGACCACCATTCCTACAGACAGTGAATGGAGTGATAGTGAGCGTGTACAACCACCATTCCTACAGACGGTGAATGGAGTGATAGTGAGTGTGTGCGATCACCATTCCTACAGACGGTGAATGGAGTGATAGTGAGTGTGTACAACCACCATTCCTACAGACGGTGAATGGAGTGATAGTGAGCGTGTACGACCACCATTCCTACAGACGGTGAATGGAGTGATAGTGAGTGTGTGCGATCACCATTCCTACAGACGGTGAATGGAGTGATAGTGAGTGTGTACAACCACCATTCCTACAGACGGTGAATGGAGTGATAGTGACCGTGTACAACCACTATTCCTACAGACGGTGAATGGAGTGATAGTGAGTGTGTGCGACCACCATTCCTACAGACGGTGAATGGAGTGATAGTGAGTGTGTGCGACTACCATTCCTACAGACGGTGAATGGAGTGATAGTGAGTGTGTACGACCACCATTCCTACAGATGGTGAATGGAGTGATAGTGAGTGTGTACGACCACCATTCCTACAGACAGTGAATGGAGTGATAGTGAGTGTGTGCAACCACCATTCCTACAGACGGTGAATGGAGTGATAGTGAGTGTGTGCGACTACCATTCCTACAGACGGTGAATGGAGTGATAGTGAGTGTGTGCGACCACCATTCCTACAGATGGTGAATGGAGTGATAGTGAGTGTGTACGACCACCATTCCTACAGACAGTGAATGGAGTGATAGTGAGTGTGTACGACCACCATTCCTACAGACGGTGAATGGAGTGATAGTGTGTACAACCACCATTCCTAGAGACGGTGAATGGAGTGATAGTGAGTGTGTACAACCACCATTCCTAGAGACGGTGAATGGAGTGATAGTGTGTGTGTACAACCACCATTCCTACAGACGGTGAATGGAGTGATAGTGAGTGTGTACGACCACCATTCCTACAGACAGTGAATGGAGTGATAGTGAGCGTGTACAACCACCATTCCTACAGACGGTGAATGGAGTGATAGTGAGTGTGTGCGATCACCATTCCTACAGACGGTGAATGGAGTGATAGTGAGTGTGTACAACCACCATTCCTACAGACGGTGAATGGAGTGATAGTGAGCGTGTACGACCACCATTCCTACAGACGGTGAATGGAGTGATAGTGAGTGTGTGCGATCACCATTCCTACAGACGGTGAATGGAGTGATAGTGAGTGTGTACAACCACCATTCCTACAGACGGTGAATGGAGTGATAGTGACCGTGTACAACCACTATTCCTACAGACGGTGAATGGAATGATAGTGAGCGCGTACAACCACCATTCCTACAGACGGTGAATAGAGTGATAGTGAGCGCGTACAACCACTATTCCTACAGACGGTGAATAGAGTGATAGTGAGCGCGTACAACCACCATTCCTACAGACGGTGAATAGAGTGATAGTGAGCGCGTACAACCACTATTCCTACAGACGGTGAATAGAGTGATAGTGAGCGCGTACAACCACCATTCCTACAGACGGTGAATGGAGTGATAGTGAGCATGTACAACCACCATTCCTACAGACGGTGAATGGAGTGATAGTGAGCATGTACAACCACCACTCTTATAGATGGTGAACCGAGCGATACTGAACGTGTGCGACCAGCACTCCTGTCGACAGTGAATGGAGTGATAGTGAGCATGTGTGACCACCACCACTACTACAGACGGTGAACTGAGCGATACTGAGCATGTGCAACCACCACTCTTATAGACAGTGAATGGAGCGATAGTGAGCATGTGTGACCGCCTCTCCTACAGATGGTGAATGGAACGATACTGAGTGTACGCGACCACTGCTCCATTGACAGGGAACTTGGGACCCCTGTCCTCAGTATTAGTGGTGGGTCTTACTATGCAGACCCCCAATAATTATACATTTATCCTGTATATAGGTAATTAACTTTGCTTATTGAACAGGCCCCTTTAGGTAAATAGACAACAGTTTTCAGAGTTCATTATTACCCTGACAGTCTTTTTGCTGTGGCTGATGGGCCCCCTTATCAGCTCAGTAAACTCCAATAGGACGACCACTAGCTTTACATTGCTGTGTGATGTATTTCACTTTCATATATTGTGGATTATTTGAGAAAAGACCTAAAGGTTCAGCGTTGAGCAGAAACGATTCCTTACGTATGTTTAGCTATTCTTCTCCACTTGCTTTTTCCATCCTGTCTGACTAATGAAGCCATGAAATAACTAATTAGAGGTCATTTGTTTTAAACAGGATACAAATTCCAATAACCATTAGGAAGTCTGATGCAAGGGTGGTAGGAACATATTTCGCCGTCTCTCCAGCGCTTTAAGTGATTTCACTCTTATCCGTGAGATCATTAAGAGCAGACCCATTGAAGAGTGGCTGCATGTTAGTGACAAATTAAAGAGCCGATAGTTTTAGGCTCTTGTTCTCATTATCAACTTTCTAGAAGTTAAATGAGCTTGAACACTTCAAGTGCTTTGTGCTGCGAAGCCACTAACATGTAATAGATTTCACCCAGGCGTTGGTTACCTGTAGTACGGGTCTAGCAGTAGAACTACTAACCACACTATACATTTGTCCATATAGGACAGACAAGACCTATGATTTCTGCAGGTAATGCGTGAAAACTAACTATGTCTCTTACAAGAATGGAGTTCAGGACTGATACGGACAAAATGGTGAGCAGTACTGGACTGGTACAGATCCGGCGCTGAATGAAGAAGACTTTTCCTTGATGTTCATGTTGACACTTCACATACGTGGCCCCAGTAGAGGCACTGAATGAAGAAGACCTCTCCTTGATGTCCATGGTGACACTTTCCATACATGGCCCTAGTAGAGGCACTGAATGAAGAAGACCTCTCCTTGATGTCCATGGTGACACTTTCCATACATGGCCCTAGTAGAGGCACTGAATGAAGAAGACCTCTCCTTGATGTCCATGGTGACACTTTACATACATGGCCCTAGTAGAGGCACTGATTGAAGAAGACCTCTCCTTGATGTCCATGGTGACACTTTACATACATGGCCCTAGTAGAGGCACTGAATGAAGAAGACCTCTTCTTGATGTCCATGGTGACACTTTACATACATGGCCCTAGTAGAGGCACTGAATGAAGAAGACCTCTCCTTGATGTCCATGGTGACACTTTCCATACATGGCCTTAGTAGAGGCACTGAATGAAGAAGACCTCTCCTTGATGTCCATGGTGACACTTTACATACATGGCCCTAGTAGAGGCACTGAATGAAGAAGACCTCTCCTTGATGTCCATGGTGACACTTTCCATACATGGCCTTAGTAGAGGCACTGAATGAAGAAGACCTCTCCTTGATGTCCATGGTGACACTTTCCATACATGGCCCTAGTAGAGGCACTGAGTGAAGAAGACCTCTCCTTGATGTCCATGGTGACACTTTACATACATGGCCCTAGTAGAGGCACTGAGTGAAGAAGACCTCTCCTTGATGTCCATGGTGACACTTTACATACATGGCCCTAGTAGAGGCACTGAATGAAGAAGACCTCTCCTTGATGTCCATGGTGACACTTTCCATACATGGCCTTAGTAGAGGCACTGAATGAAGAAGACCTCTCCTTGATGTCCATGGTGACACTTTCCATACATGGCCCTAGTAGAGGCACTGAGTGAAGAAGACCTCTCCTTGATGTCCATGGTGACACTTTACATACATGGCCCTAGTAGAGGCACTGAGTGAAGAAGACCTCTCATTGATGTCCATGGTGACACTTTACATACATGGCCCTAGGAGAGGCACTGAGTGAAGAAGACCTCTCCTTGATATCCATGGTGACACTTTACATACATGGCCCTAGTAGAGGTACTGAATGAAGAAGACCTTTCATTGATGTCCATGGTGACACTTTACATACATGGCCCTAATAGAGGCACTGAATGAAGAAGACCTCTCCTTGATGTCCATGGTGACACTTTACATACATGGCCCTAGTAGAAGCACTGAGTGAAGAAGACCTCTCCTTGATGTCCATGGTGACACTTTACATACATGGCCCTAGTAGAGGCACTGAGTGAAGAAGACCTCTCATTGATGTCCATGGTGACACTTTACATACATGGCCCTAGGAGAGGCACTGAGTGAAGAAGACCTCTCCTTGATATCCATGGTGACACTTTACATACATGGCCCTAGTAGAGGTACTGAGTGAAGAAGACCTCTCATTGATGTCCATGGTGACACTTTACATACATGGCCCTAATAGAGGCACTGAATGAAGAAGACCTCTCCTTGATGTCCATGGTGACACTTTACATACATGGCCCTAGTAGAAGCACTGCGTGAAGAAGACCTCTCCTTGATGTCCATGGTGACACTTTACATACATGGCCCTAGTAGAGGATGTCATTCCCATACTAATGGCAACAAGTCACAAGCTTTATATCCTCAGAACAAATGGAATTTTTATTAGAGCGAGTCCGCTTCAGAAAACGCATGAACAATTGCTTGACAGACTCTTCCTATACTTTTCTATTGTAGAACCATTTTGCTGTTCATCTATTCAGTGTTTTGGACATTTTAGGGCTCCTGGAGAGGTTACAAGTGCATGTCACTTCATAGAATCCGCTCCAAACGAGTCACTGTCCAATTAAAAGATTGCAAAAATCTGTTCCAAAATTCTTCAAAACCACCTCAGAAAACTAGAAAAATTCCTCAAAATAGGAGCATTTGCTAATTTGGTTTCAATTTGAAAACTCGTTATTTTGGACCGGCTCTAAGAAACTCGTTGTGCACTCAGCCTACGGGACCAACGACATTGCTGCACGCACCCATCCTGTCATTTAGTTGCACAAGCCACTCTCATCCACTCAACATGAGCTTCATCATAGACCTTGAAATCTGGCCGCAAGGTCATTCATCACGGTCATTAGGATGTAAAGAGGTGACGGGAGGTTAAGGGTATGTGTCCACGTTCAGGATTGCGTCAGGATTTTATGCAGGTAAAATCCTGACCAAATCTGCACCTGAGATCACTGGCAGGTCACCTGCGCTGTCCTTGCGTTGTTTCTACAATGTAAGGACATGCTGCGTTCTTAAAAGACGCGCCACATGTCAGTTTTCGCGGGTCTGCCGCATGCGTCTTTTAATGCATAGTGGAGACTGGATTTCATGAAATCCCCTCCACTATGCTGTAACATCTGGACGCTGCGTTTTTGACGCTGCGGCTCAACGCAGCGTCAAAAAGGCAGCGTTTCCTGAATGTGGAAACATACCCTATGGGTCTATTACCAGAAGCGAGAAGTGTCCAGTGCACAAGAAGTCAAGTGGCCGAGATCTCCAAGGATCACATAAATTATCTAGGCGAAGTAGGTATAGAGCTCTATTCATGTGCACTGACTGCCATGATGTACTCGCCAGGCAAGACCTCGCTTTCCTGCAACCAGTGCAGCCATTTGTTACTGTAATGAGGACCTGACTACACAGGACCTGGCTACACAGGATTGCTTGCAGTCTGTAACCATGGAGTCCTATTGCTCTGCAATGGAGCTGTAGTCATAAATAGCTGCTTTTCACCAGCTAAGTGTTACATAGCGGGAGGATTATTTGAGGAGAGTGACTGATGGGCTCCACAGCAGCACAGAGAAATGTTCTAACTTAGCAGCGATGTTGTAGTTGTTTGTTTGATGTTTGTAGTCGTTTGTTTGATGTTTGTAGTCTTTTGTTTGTATACTTGTGACATGATGCTCAGCCGCGTACACCATCGTTGCCATTTTGCTGCCTGGAATAGTGCTGACCCTGTGCGTAATAAGGCCACCAGATAATCCCTGCCCTCCGCTTCATTTGCATTGTCAATTTTAGTGAAATTTATTGATAATAATCAGGACTAAATTGTGCAGACGTCTGACCTTCCCTAATGTTATCGCCCTTAGGTTCTTCGCCTTTTCATTTCTGTTCGGCATATTAATTTTTCTTCCTTTTTTTTTTGTTAATATCGGACAGATGCGACCTTTTATTACGTGTCCTCCTACAACCTTTATGTTTTTCTTATTTCGGCTCCTTCTAGTAATAAACTATCGTCCACAAATGACAGTCCTGGCACAATACAAATGTCTGATGACCCTCTGACACGCATGTAAATGAATGCAGCCCACTGTCTCTGAGATTTCCTGCTTTGTGAGCTAAATCAATGCATTACTATTTCAGATCTCTTTGATAAATTTACACTGAGACTCATTCTAAATGCCTCTCGGCATCGGTTTAACTGCAAAAAAACTCTGTTTTGCGATGCCCCATTGAGTTGCAAATATCTAAGCCACACTACACAACTCCGACATAAGCAGTTAAGATTGTGTGAAATAAGGCTCCCGCTCACGTCTGGAAGGGCCATGATTTGTTACCGCCACTTTGGAGCATTTTTGCCAATTTTGGAGTTAACCGTGTCGTCCCGGGTTTTGTTGTTCAGTCCTTCCGTACATGCACGTTTACAGACCCAAGAACAGGTCTCCTCTTGCAGAATTTGACAAAGTTCCTCTGTGTTCCTATATTTTTTGCAGATTTGCAGTAAATTCCACATTTATTACCCACCAGATTTCACCCCAGGGAAGAAATCCGCAGAGTCCAAGACACAGAGACACTTTTTGCATTCCGTATTACGGATCAATTTCGATTTTCCTATGGTTTTTCTGACACGTGTTCCTGAGATTTGCTGCTGCTGTGATGTGAAAATCTGCAGCATAGTCGCTCTCTTGTGAACATTGGAACGTTTTTTTTTTGTTTTTTTTGCGATTAAAAATTTAGTGTGCTTTTGCCGTGAAATTTTCTGCAAACATCCAAGTCTTAGTTTTTCTGCTGCACATTTCCAGTTCGAGCTTCCTGGGCTAAACTGTGTGGCTACTTTGCTTGTGACAGGACACTATTATCCAAGCAGCAGCAAATTCTCTACCTAGAATTTACTGCATATTTTTCACACATCAAGTAAAACTCCATTTGCTTACATTGTGCTGAACTTTGCGGTAGTATTTCGGTGCTGATTCCAGAACAAATTCTTGTTGTGTGAATTCCTGACATTTGCAGCAACTTTTATACAATGTCCTATTAAGGCTTTTCGAGTCAATAAAAGAGGTTCCGACTTCCACCTTTAGCAGCTCAAGCAACATCTCAGGCCCCAGAGAATAGAGGGCTCAATGGTTGCACAATAATAGTTCCAAAACAAACCTTTAAAGAGAATCTTGTCACTTCTTGGGACGTATACAACCTATTACTTTGGGCATACAGGTAATAGAATGGTTAAAATAAACTTACCTGGACACATGCGGTGTAGCTGTTGAGAAATTGAGTTTTAATGTTTTATGTTAATGATTTATTTGAGGCTCCAGGGCGTGTGGTGCCTGGAAGAAATTTCTACCTCCTGTTTTCATTATCATCCCACCTCCCATGCATGTCACGCTGCCCTGTAACGTGCAGTTGTGGCGCCGTAATCCTGCGCCCTGCACTCGCGCTATTATCCAAACCTTGTCTGCCCTTCTATGGGAAATGCCTTCATACTTCTTCTGTTACTGCAAAGAAGAAGGATGAAGACTCTGTCCATAGAAAAGTGGATAAGGTATTGATAATAGCGCAGGTGCGGGATTACGAGCAGTGTGACGTGCATAGGAAGGGGGTGCTATGATGATGAAGACAGGAGGCAGAGATTTCTTACAGGCACTGCCTACGGTCTCCAGAGCCTCTGCTACCTGCCTGCGGTCTCCAGAGCCCCTGCTACCTGCCTGCAGTCTACAGAGCATCTGCTACCTGCCTGCGGTCTCCAGGGCATCTGCTACCTGCCTGCGGTCTCCAGAACCTCTGCTACCTGCCTGCGGTCTCCAGGGCATCTGCTACCTGTTTTCAGAATCCAGGGCCACTGCTACTAGCCTGTGGTCTCCAGGCCCTCTGCTACTAGCCTGTGGTCTCCAGGCCCTCTGCTACTAGCCTGTGGTATCCAGGCCCTCTGCTACTAGCCTGCGGTCTCCATGGCCTCTGCTACCTGCCTGCGGTCTCCAGGGCATTTTCTACCTGATTTTAGAATCCAGGGCCACAGCTACTTGCCTGTGGTCTCCAGGGCCTCTGCTACTAGCCTGTGGTCTCCAGGCCCTCTGCTACTAGCCTGTGGTCTCCAGGCCCTCTGCTACTAGCCTGTGGTCTCCAGGCTCTCTGCTACTAGCCTGTGGTCTCCAGGGCCTCTGCTGCCTGCCTGCGGACTCCATGTCCTCTGCTACCTGTCTTCTGCAGTCTCCAGGGCATCTGCTACCTGATTTTAGAATCCAGGGTCACAGCTACTTGCCTGTGGTCTCCAGGGCCTCTGTTCTCTGTCTGCCGCCTCCAGGCCCTCTGCTACTAGCCTGTGGTCTGAAGGACCACTGCTACTAGCCTGTGGTCTCCAGGACCTCTGCTACTAGCCTGTTGTATCCAGGGCCTCTGCCACTCGCCTGTGGTCTCCAGGCACTCTGCTACTAGCCTGCGGTCTCCAGGGCCTCTGCTGCCTGCCTGCGGTCTCCATGGCCTCTGTTACCTGTCTGCGGTCTCTAGGGCGTCTGCTGCCTGATTTTAGAATCCAGGGCCACAAATACTTGCCTGTGGTCTCCAGGGCCTCTGTTCTCTGTCTGTGGCCTCCAGGCCCTCTGCTACTAGCCTGTGGTCTCCAGGACCTCTGCTACTAGCCTGTGGTCTCCAGGCCCTCTGCTACTAGCCTGTTGTCTCCAGGACCTCTGCTACTAGCCTGTGGTCTCCAGGTCCTCTGCTACTAGCCTGTGGTCTCCAGGCCCTCTGCTACTAGCCTGTTGTCTCCAGGACCTCTGCTACTAGCCTGTGGTCTCCAGGCCCTCTGCTACTAGCCTGTTGTCTCTAGGACCTCTGCTACTAGCCTGTGGTCTCCAGGCCCACTGCTACTAGCCTGTTGTCTCCAGGACCTCTGCTACCTGTTTGCGGTCTCCGGTGCCTCTGCTATCTGCCTGCGGTCTCCAGGGCCTCTGCTACTTGTCTGCAGTCTCTTCTTCTACCTGTCTGCAGTCTACAGGACTTCTGCTACCTGTCTGCGGTCTTCAGGACTTCTGCTACTTGTCCGTGATCTCTGCCTGCGTCTTCCAGTACCTCTGCTACTTGCTTCCCTGCCTCCTGTCAGCATGCAGTCTCCATTGCTTCTACTACTGTGTTAAGCGTGCCTCACCTGGCTGCCACACCAACGCGCATTCCCCTTGTGCCCACCTGGACCTTGGGCTTGAAGGATCCACCTCACCAGGTGAGCCCTTAACACTATATCTCCCGTTATAGGCGCAATGAGGTGAAACTTTCTATTATGTACCGGTTTTACCTTTCCGCTGTGCAGCATTCTGTCCTGAACCTTATATTACATACCTTAAGTGCAACCTTAAGGTATGCTCAGATGTAGAAGGTATGCTCAGATGTAGAAGGTGTGCACGGCACGGCTCTGTTCACCATGTAGTGCCTGTTATCAGGTTCTGCAGCTCAGCATTTCAGTAGGATACGATACCCAAGAGCCGAAAGCTGTGACACAGTGTACGGAGCCGTGCCATTACAGCCCTACACACTTTTTACATCCAGCTGATAGATGTGGTGCCGAACCCTCGCCCATCTGATTTAATGACCTATTCAAGTGATAGGTTAGCAGCATAAAAGTAGAGGACAACCCCTTTAAATTACAAAATAAGACGATGCCATCAAAGGTCATTTTCTATATAAGTAGCCGTGACTACTTCTGCCTTTAGCTCACATCTTCACTCTAGGACGTTGTCAGACTTTTAAACTTCCCCATTGTGCGTCTCATTTATCAGTTTATGCAAAAAATACACTCTCATTATTATAGGATATGTGTATCATGTATCACTCGATTTAACCCTTGGTAAAAAGTCGTGGTCAGCCCTCAGAGATGAACAAGGGCAACGCTGAAAGACGAAGGCTATCACAGGCAAGAGAGTTCTCCTCATTTACTGGAACGCACCGTAGGCTTTGGGGGTCGTACAGCTATTTCTGTTCCCCAAGGAAAGTAATTGACAAGTGAGGAACGTTTCCCCAAGAGGATGTCATCGTTATTTGACTTAATGTATCCTGACATTTCCCTTCAAACAGGAGGAAAGACACTGAGGCAGTCTGGCACAGAAAATAATTGCAGCATAAATTATTAGAGGTGCCGTGTAAAATTTAATTAACGATTCTGAGATTTGCCGGTTCTGTGTTTGAGACAGAATCCTTCATCATTTCCATTCATGTTAATCAACTGATTTGGATTCCTGACTTGGTAAATGATATCGCAGTCGGAGGACCCTGCTGGATCCATGTGAGGTGCGGAGGTCGCCGTGGTTCGGAAGCCTCGAATGTATGGATCAGGCCGGAGCGACCTAGAATACAGAGCATCAGGCTGGCCGGCAAGAGAAGGCTCTGTGCAGCCAACAAGTGCACCCCCTGCACCGAGCGCCGCTCTATTATCCCCCACCAGACAGCAATTCAACTTATAGCAAGGAATGGTCATTAGTCGGGAACAAAAATTGTGTTTTTTTTTTTTCGTCTGTAAAGACAAACACAAACTTTTAGTAGAAAGTTTCTCAAAACCGCAAACTAATCGTAAAAAAAAGCCAAAGTATTTCACCCTCTAGACATAAAAGTGAGGCCGAGTGGTCGATGGAAAGAAGGTCAGTTTGCTCCAGAACTTGGACCACCCAGAGAGATGATAATGGCAGCGGATGTCTGACATTGCTGTGCATTAGTAGCTATAGTGCTATTTATACAGTATAATGTGCAAATTGTGTGAATGCCAACCAGAAATACAATGAATGGTGCCGCTAGAAGCTAAAGAAGAGTTTACTAGTGAAAGAGTGCCGTGACACAAAAGACAGAAGTGCAAAAATTATCATTCAGGCTCCAGAGTTCAGGTGCAGCATGAGAGACGTGTAAAGAAGGGCAACATTGGGCTGCAGATGTGTGATCCTTAGAAATCATTAGGTTTTTATTTTTAAACTGGTATGAGAAGTGTTTTGGCTGTCGCGGTCATGGGGGGCACTGTCGCTGTCGTGGGGGCACTGTCGTGGGGGGCACTGTCGCTGTCGTGGGGGGCACTGTCGCTGTCGTGAGGGGCACTGTCGCTGTCGTGGGGGGCACTGTCGCTGTCGTGGGGGGCACTGTCGCTGTCGTGGGGGGCACTGTCGCTGTCGTGGGGGGCACTGTCGCTGTCGTGGGGGGCACTGTCGCTGTCGTGGGGGGCACTGTCGCTGTCATGGGGGCACTGTCAGGGGGGCGCTGTCGTGGGGGGCAGTGTCGCTGTCGCGGGGGCAGTGTCGCTGTCGTGGGGGACACTGTCGCTGTCGTAGCGGCACTGTTGCTGTCGTGGGGGACACTGTCGCTGTCGTGGGGGGCACTGTCGCTGTCGTGGGGGGCACTGTCGCTGTCGTGGGGGGCACTGTCGCTGTCGTGGGGGGCACTGTCGCTGTCATGGGGGCACTGTCACTGTCAGGGGGGCGCTGTCGTGGGGGGCAGTGTCGCTGTCGCGGGGGCAGTGTCGCTGTCGTGGGGGACACTGTCGCTGTCGTAGCGGCACTGTTGCTGTCGTGGGGGACACTGTCGCTGTCGTAAGTGCACTGTTGCTGTCGTGGGGGCACTGGCGCTGTCGCGGGGGCACTGGTGCTGTCACGGGGGCAGTGTCGCTGTAGCGGGGGCAGTGTCGCTGTCTGTTAGGGTACTGTGACTGTTGTGGGGTCACTGTGGCTGTTAAGGTGAATTATTATCACCAAAGGTCCAGATACAGTATAACACTATCAGGAGTAGGTGAATGAACTACCACCAAAAGAGTATAATCCTTAAAATTAAATCTTTATTAAACAAATATATAATATAACAAAAATTCAGAAAAAACTACTGAACACCATGTATACAGGGACAGGGTGTTACCGCATCAGCAGCACAGTATGGAATTAAGCCGTAAGTAAATAAATTGATAATATAACCTCAAAAAAACTTCTGCAAGTGGCAGCTCTCAGAAAAAAGTGCAAACCTCAATAATATGTTTACATTTGATAAATATAGATGCAGAAAAGCATACCATATACCCATAGCATATGAATTTGTGCAAAGCAATGCAGAATAGGTCCACTTATATACCAGCATTATAGCAGTGTAAACCTAAAGTGCAGAGTGCCAGTCGACCATGGAATGGATGTGGGCCGTAAGTGGAAAAACACTGGGGGCAAGTCTATTTGTAAAAACCAAGATTTAAGAGGACAAACTTACTAGTAAAAGTGGCAGTGTGCTGGTAACAAGCTGTCCCTGCCGCCCCAACGCACGTTTCGGTAAGACATAGTCAACAAGCTCTACAAAGTTTCTGTGGTTATAATTAGTATTTTATTGATTTATATTCCCCAAGTTTCAGCTTTTCAGGAAAGCTGTCAATCATTGAGACTGCCCACTGGACTCTTAAGCCCACAGTGACTGATAAATTGTTTTTTTTTTGTATTAATTTGAATTATCTGAAGCTTTTGACTCCTCTATATATCGACCTGCTCCGCTCCTCCTGCTCTACAGACTGCAGGTACCTTCGATCTGCTGCTCTAACACTTTCACCTTGATATTCCTGGCTCTCTCCGGCTGTCTCGGTGACCGCACAGATAGCAGACATGTATGTGTACACCGCCTGTTCAAATGGGGGGGACACGAATCGCTTGTTTTAGTGGTCGGTGGCGATCTCCGCGGTCAGAACTCCTCCGATCTAATAGCTATAACCGTGTATAGGTGATAACATGTAACCCCTGTCATTTAGAAATCATTGCCCCCATCCTGCCCTCTGTTCTGAAGATTATTAAAACATTTTATGTTTTATATTTGGTCATTTATTTGCTCGTGTAACCGCTCTGCAAATCTTTTGAAGGTTTTATGTTTGTGTATACACAATCTTATCACTGGTAAACCAGTGTAGAGCTGAGGTTGTGGGAGGGTCACTTACTTATTGCAATATTTTTCCTATGAAGGTGTAAAGTCCTAGCTGTAGTAGGCGGTGGAGATGATGCAGACAGTTGGTAGGCATCCATAGGAGCAGGTGACATTGCAGGAAAGCGCTGCTCTGTGCAGTTCTCGTCTTTACAAGTCCCCAGGATCTAGCGTTACAGTAACGCATATTAAGTATCGGCACAATCCCCGACCGGCGGAGCCCACGAGTTATTTTAGAACCCAATCCGCGTAAGTTCTCCAGCAGACACAAAACAGAATTACCTCTTTTCTGAGATGTGCTTTTTTTGGCCCAGGAAACTTGGAATAGCAAGGTCAGGATGACGCGCTTCTGTAATGTATCTAATATTATCGAGGCCCAATACACTACTATTACTAAGGAAGAGCTGAAGGAAAACACATTGTGTCCATGTAGAAGATTGCATCTTCTGCTGTTCAAAAGGTTCAGGAAACCTCACAAGAACAATAAATGCGCTGCCCTCTCTGTTATGTAGGCGCTATGGTATGCTCTCCGTTTTTAGTATTTGGGTTCTTCAATCCACTTTTTATGGTTTCGCACTAGATCAGAGGACCCCAACATTTCTAACCTTGAGAACCACATCCAGCTCCTGCCCCACTCCCACTACTGACACTCAGAGCCCCCTATTACCGGTATAATCACACCAAACCAGTGTGCCAACATCCAGGGTTTCCTATCTTACCCCTATTCAGATCTGCTATTCTGTGCAGGCTACACACAAAAGTCCCCATCTAGAGATCCACTCATAATAGCTGCTTGCTACACCTGGAACTAATGCACCAAGCTGGAAGACAGTCGCAAGCCACACATCACGGGCCCGCGAGCCACACATCACGGGCGCGCAAGCCACACATCACGGGCGCGCGAGCTACACATCACGGGCGCGCGAGCCACACATCACGGGCGCGCGAGCCACACATCACGGGCGCGCGAGCCACACATCACGGGCGCGCGAGCCACACATCACGGGCCCGCGAGCCACACATCACGGGCCCGCGAGCCACACATCACGGGCGCGCGAGCCACACATCACGGGCCCGCGAGCCACACATCACATCACGGGTCCGCGAGACACACATCACGGGCGCGCGAGCCACACATCACGGGCGCGCGAGCCACACATCACGGGCGCGCGAGCCACACATCACGGGCGCGCGAGCCACACATCACGGGCGCGCGAGCCACACATCACGGGCGCGCGAGCCACACATCACGGGCCCGCGAGCCACACATCACGGGCCCGCGAGCCACACATCACGGGCCCGCCAGCCACACATCACGGGCCCGCGAGCCACACATCACGTAACAAATATTGAATTCTACTTAATATCTGTAGGTAATAGTCAGCGCACCATCCTAATGACTGCGATCAGGAGTCCATACCGCAATGTAACCCAATATTTCACCTTACACGGAAAGACGGCAAAAGTCTTGGAACATTTAGATTATTCTGTTCAGCTTAAAAATAAAATCAACAAAATAAGTGGGGAAAAAAGCACATTTCATAGCAGCTTAATTCATGTCTGAAATCTCAGCCTTTCACTGCGGGGAGGATGCGTGTCAATGAGGGCGGCAATGTGCCGTGTGCACTGAGAGCAAATTCACACAATCTTCAAAATAGTATAATTTACATTTATGTCTAAACACAACCTACAGAACGGCGCAGCTATAGCTACGGAGCAGAGGCGATCTCTAGCGATACTGACGCTGGTTGTAATGTTACTATCCTTGGGAGGCATTGACTGGCTGATCATGACCCTTAGGTATTAGGGTCTGTAATGGGGGTAACTTTTGCAAGGCTGTGTGAATGTGTTGCAAAACCCTCCACAAAGGGATGTGTTTTGGTGGCCAAGGGAATGTGGCTCTTTGCAAGCCATTCCTGAGTCATTTCCCTTTAACTTTTGGCTTATTGCAAAATTTCAGAACAGCAGCAATAGTCCATGAGATGGGGCTTACCTAAATCCCAAGAAGGAGCTTGAAGATCACTGAAAATTTCCTTATTGCAAAAACTGACTTCCACATTGCTAATTTCCCTAATGGTTTATTATGAGTCGCCGCAGCCTCCAGAGTCGCCGCAGGCCCGAGAGTCGCCGCAGGCCCGAGAGTCGCCGCAGCCTCCCGAGTCGCCGCAGCCTCCCGAGTCGCCGCAGCCTCCAGGGTCGCCGCAGCCTCCAGGGTCGCCGCAGCCTCCAGAGTCGCCGCAGCCTCCAGAGTCGCCGCAGCCTCCAGAGTCGCCGCAGCCTCCAGAGTCGCCGCAGCCTCCAGAGTCGCCGCAGCCTCCAGAGTCGCCGCAGCCTCCAGAGTCGCCGCAGCCTCCAGAGTCGCCGCAGCCTCCAGAGTCGCCGCAGCCTCCAGAGTCGCCGCAGCCTCCAGAGTCGCCGCAGCCTCCAGAGTCGCCGCAGCCTCCAGAGTCGCCGCAGCCTCCAGAGTCGCCGCAGCCTCCAGAGTCGCCGCAGCCTCCAGAGTCGCCGCAGCCTCCAGAGTCGCCGCAGCCTCCAGAGGTATATTCACACAAGTTCTTTTTTTTCGAGTGGGTTCGGAGATGATCCGCTCTGAAACGCACTTGAAAACGTGCTAACAAAACTCTGAAAAGAATGAATATATTTATTTCTATGTAAAAATTACTTGTTCATATGTTTAATGTTTTGAGAGTCTTAACCTTCCAATGATGCCAAGAGGTTATAAGAAGTCACCTGACAATTCTTCAGACGACTTCTGCTCTAAAAACGCTTTATACTTTCCAGTACAATTCAATGGGAAGACTCAAAGATGCCCTGATGTCTTTTTGAGTGTTTTTGTCAGCAGTTTCGTTATTATTGAATGGAGTTAAAAATAAATAAAAATCTAGTACAAAAAAACACTGGAAAAAAATGCTCTCCCCACCCCCACCCCCACCCCCCCCCAAAAAAAAAAAAAAAAGAAAAAAAATACTGACAATATAAAACCTTTGTAAAGCACTGAGGAATAAATAAAAGATGCTTCAGGTTTCCAAAATGCCAGAGAAAAGGAGAGTTTCCAGAAGTGTCTTCCACTTGAAAACGGGACATTTTTGGTTGCCTTAAAAAGAAGTGTTTTTATATATGGACAACTAAAAAATTACCGTACATGAAGAAACTTTGTAAATAGATCACTCCTTCTGTTACCCTTTCTTACCATTCTGCACATAGCAGAGGAGGCAGATGGGAGATAGTGAAGCTGGCCCTACACCTGACATTGCTATTGGATGATTAGTATTTTTTACCACTATTGCTTCTGCTGACTCCTCCATAAGTGACTTGGCTTTTTAGCTATTTCTCTGCCTCCAATTAGTGTAATTCGTAGCTTTGTTCAAATGGTGTACACCTTCTCTATTCTCTGTGTTCCTGTATTTCATCTTTGTTGCCTAAATTTGACCATCCATTTGCCTAGCTCCTTTGTCTTGATCCGCCACCTTCCTGGAATTCTGACCTCGGACTGACCTGATTATGCCTTTGCCTTACCCCTTTGCATATAACGAGCCTTCTTGGTATCTGACCTCTTGACTACCCATCATCATCGTTTGTCAGTGTACAGTGACTAGCGTCACATTCTGATCCTTTTTTTCCCTTGAGATCTGCTTTCAGCGAGGGCAGGGACACCCCTTTATACCTCACACTTCCAGTTCTACCTGTAGTCAGTCACGATTTGCCTAATGTGTATGCCTGCCATAGCACATAGTAGAGGAGGACGATATCATATTGAACAGGCTGCGCTACGATAACTGACAAGCCTTTTTTGTATTTTCCAAAATGGTTCTTATTGCCCCAATGCGTTTCGGCACCGGACCAGCGCCTTACTCAAGGTAAAAAGGCAAGTATCAGCCTCATCAGGTCTGTAGGCATTTTGTGTTGTGAGATCTGGGGACCGATCTGCTCTTATACAATTTTTGCAGTTTAGATTTGTGTCAGATGGTCCTAATATAAATAATGAAATGATGAACACGTACAGATGTGGGGGCCTCACAGTGGGGCATGTGTGACCCCCAGTACTGTAATTGTGGCCCTGCCAGTGACGCATGTGACCTGCATGTACAAGACTTCCAGATCAATAGCACATGGTGAGAAACGCTTCATTGATATGTTATTGATTAGTTACAAGTGCCGAAGTGTAAGCAACAAGAACATAAATCGTGACAACGTTCTAGTCCCGGCGATACGGCGAGGTGATACAAGTGCCGAAGTGTAAGCAATGAGAAAATAAATTGTGACGTTCTAGTCCCGGCGATTCGGCGAGGTGATACAAGTGCCGAAGTGTAAGCAATGAGAAAATAAATTGTGACGTTCTAGTCCTGGCGATACGGCGAGGTGACACAAGTGCCGAAGTGTAAGCAATGAGAAAATAAATCGTGACAACGTTCTAGTCCCGGCGATTCGGCGAGGTGATACAAGTGCCGAAGTGTAAGCCACAAGAAAATAAATACATCGTTACAATGTTTCAGTCCCGGTGATTCGGCGAGGTGATACAAGTGCCGAAGTGTAAGCCACAAGAAAATAAATACATCGTTACAATGTTTCAGTCCCGGTGATACGGCGAGGTGAAACAAGTACCAAAGTGTAAGCAACAAGAAAATAAATTGTGACAATGTTCTAGGCTTGACGATACGGCAAGGTGACACAAGTGGTGAAGTGTAAGCAACGAGAAAATAAATTGTGACAACGTTCTAGTCCCAGCGATACGGCGAGGTGATACAAGTGCCGAAGTGTAAGCAACAAGAAAATAAATCGTGACAACGTTCTAGTTCCGGTGATACGGTGAGGTGATACAAGTGCCGAAGTGTAGGCCACAAGAAAATAAATCGTCACAATGTTCTAGGCCTGACGATACGGCAAGGTGACACAATTGCCGAAGTGTAGGCCACAAGAAAATAAATCGTGACAATGTTCTAGGTCCAGCGATACGGCAAGGTGACACAAGTGCCGAAGTGTAGGCCACAAGAAAATAAATAAATCGTTACAACGTTCCAGTCCTGACGATACGGCAAGGTGAAACAAGTGCCGAAGTGTAAGCAACAAGAAAATAAATCGTGACAATCTTCTAGGCCCAGCGATACAGCGAGGTGGCACAAGTGCCGAAGTGTAAGCAACGAGGAAATAAATCGTGACAATCTTCTAGGCCCAGCGATACGGCGAGGTGACAAGATCGGCCCCTTCACCATCTATTCAGAGTCATTATTATGTCATTATTTACCTTTTTACAGTAAAACCGCTAATGTGTAACCTTGTCCCCGGATCGAAATGTTAACACAGTGTCGTTCTTCTGAGAGAACTGTGTAACCCTGCGCTGGCCACGGAAAAAACTCTAAATTATTACAGCTGGCCTCTGAAAGGCAACTGGAGTCGAAAACACCACTTAATTTCCTTCATAAAAAACACTATAATTTGCATTTCAGCGTAGATTTACTCAGTGTTTTCCTACAATATATAATGCCGGCGAGCGCACGGGAGTCTGCTGAAGCTAATGAAACACATCTTGGCCGAGCACCGAGCTGTTTCTGTGTAACCGCAGCTTAAAATGTTTATGACATGTGGTGAGAGCCGCGGCCGGGGCACATAAGACCATCGCGGCAGAAACCGATGAAAACTTGGTGAAATAACGCGACACGACAGATATGTTTTCTTTAAATTAGTTTCCACTTGTCCCATACAGAAAATCTAAGTATCTTGATACATGAGGATTTTTTCATCTCCGTTTCCTTATGTGAAGCATTTTCCATCACATCAATTTTGCGGGAAGAAAAAAAATAGCGACATTTTACAATTTTACTACGTTTTTGTCACTTTCAAAAGGTGGAGCGTTAGTCTGCAAATAAGGTTAAGACTCTATTAGGGGGAGACGTAACGAGTGGGAAAACTCCTCTAGATAGAAGTGTTATAAAGATGCGGCAAATTTAACAATCGCGACACGAAACCAAAAAGTAAGACTGACTTTAAAAAATTGCACTCATAATAAATCCCCCCCATATTATTCCGTGCCACGATTCATAGGGAAGGGGGGATAAGAGACGTGTAGAGAAGTCACAAACGTCTCATTCCAAATAATTCTAAGAATAAATGAATTATTAGGAGGAGGTGTTTAGCGGGTGTTTAGTTCAGCACAGAAAATGATTATGGTAAACTATATTATAATTGGAAGTCAATGCGTTTTGCATTTTTTTTAAATGCAGAGATGTAATGGAGCTGCCATAGAGATATATGTACTTCTGTATGAATTCAGCTCCCATTTCATGAAGAATATGGCATTTGAAAAGCACAATAAAGAGACGTATAGGTCCTAATAATATTGCATTTGCAGCTTTTTTTGTCTAGGTTTTTTTTTTAGCTTGTTTTTTTATTTGCACCTAGTTTTCGCTTTTTTTTTATCTATTATGTGTTTTATATATATATATATATATATATATATATATATATGTGTATGTATATATATATATATACATATATATATACATACAGTATATAACACATATTTATATATACAGTATATAACACATATTTATATATACAGTATATAACACATATTTTCACCTATTTTTTATCATCGTCAGTGTGGAGGTGGATTTGTATAACAGGTAACATAGTAACATAGTAACATAGTAACATAGTTAGTAAGGCCGAAAAAAGACATTTGTCCATCCAGTTCAGCCTATATTCCATCATAATAAATACCCAGATCTACGTCCTTCTACAGAACCTAATAATTGTATGATACAATATTGTTCTGCTCCAGGAAGACATCCAGGCCTCTCTTGAACCCCTCGACTGAGTTCGCCATCACCACCTCCTCAGGCAAGCAATTCCAGATTCTCACTGCCCTAACAGTAAAGAATCCTCTTCTATGTTGGTGGAAAAACCTTCTCTCCTCCAGACGCAAAGAATGCCCCCTTGTGCCCGTCACCTTCCTTGGTATAAACAGATCCTCAGCGAGATATTTGTATTGTCCCCTTATATACTTATACATGGTTATTAGATCGCCCCTCAGTCGTCTTTTTTCTAGACTAAATAATCCTAATTTCGCTAATCTATCTGGGTATTGTAGTTCTCCCATCCCCTTTATTAATTTTGTTGCCCTCCTTTGTACTCTCTCTAGTTCCATTATATCCTTCCTGAGCACCGGTGCCCAAAACTGGACACAGTACTCCATGTGCGGTCTAACTAGGGATTTGTACAGAGGCAGTATAATGCTCTCATCATGTGTATCCAGACCTCTTTTAATGCACCCCATGATCCTGTTTGCCTTGGCAGCTGCTGCCTGGCACTGGCTGCTCCAGGTAAGTTTATCATTAACTAGGATCCCCAAGTCCTTCTCCCTGTCAGATTTACCCAGTGGTTTCCCGTTCAGTGTGTAATGGTGATATTGATTCCCTCTTCCCATGTGTATAACCTTACATTTATCATTGTTAAACCTCATCTGCCACCTTTCAGCCCAAGTTTCCAACTTATCCAGATCCATCTGTAGCAGAATACTATCTTCTCTTGTATTAACTGCTTTACATAGTTTTGTATCATCTGCAAATATCGATATTTTACTGTGTAAACCTTCTACCAGATCATTAATGAATATGTTGAAGAGAACAGGTCCCAATACTGACCCCTGCGGTACCCCACTGGTCACAGCGACCCAGTTAGAGACTATACCATTTATAACCACCCTCTGCTTTCTATCACTAAGCCAGTTACTAACCCATTTACACACATTTTCCCCCAGACCAAGCATTCTCATTTTGTGTACCAACCTCTTGTGCGGCACGGTATCAAACGCTTTGGAAAAATCGAGATATACCACGTCCAATGACTCACCGTGGTCCAGCCTATAGCTTACCTCTTCATAAAAACTGATTAGATTGGTTTGACAGGAGCGATTTCTCATAAACCCATGCTGATATGGAGTTAAACAGTTATTCTCATTGAGATAATCCAGAATAACATCCCTCAGAAACCCTTCAAATATTTTACCAACAATAGAGGTTAGACTTACTGGCCTATAATTTCCAGGTTCACTTTTAGAGCCCTTTTTGAATATTGGCACCACATTTGCTATGCGCCAGTCCTGCGGAACAGACCCTGTCGCTATAGAGTCCCTAAAAATAAGAAATAATGGTTTATCTATTACATTACTTAGTTCTCTTAGTACTCGTGGGTGTATGCCATCCGGACCCGGAGATTTATCTATTTTAATCTTATTTAGCCGGTTTCGCACCTCTTCTTGGGTTAGATTGGTGACCCTTAATATAGGGTTTTCATTGTTTCTTGGGATTTCACCTAGCATTTCATTTTCCACCGTGAATACCGTGGAGAAGAAGGTGTTTAATATGTTAGCTTTTTCCTCGTCATCTACAACCATTCTTTCCTCACTATTTTTTAAGGGGCCTACATTTTCAGTTTTTATTCTTTTACTATTGATATAGTTGAAGAACAGTTTGGGATTAGTTTTACTCTCCTTAGCAATGTGCTTCTCTGTTTCCTTTTTGGCAGCTTTAATTAGTTTTTTAGATAAAGTATTTTTCTCCCTATAGTTTTTTAGAGCTTCAATGGTGCCATCCTGCTTTAGTAGTGCAAATGCTTTCTTTTTACTGTTAATTGCCTGTCTTACTTCTTTGTTTAGCCACATTGGGTTTTTCCTATTTCTAGTCCTTTTATTCCCACAAGGTATAAACCGCTTACACTGCCTATTTAGGATGTTCTTAAACATTTCCCATTTATTATCTGTATTCTCATTTCTGAGGATATTGTCCCAGTCTACCAGATTAAGGGCATCTCTAAGCTGGTCAAACTTTGCCTTCCTAAAGTTCAATGTTTTTGTGACTCCCTGACAAGTCCCCCTAGTGAAAGACAGGTGAAACTGTACAATATTGTGGTCGCTATTTCCTAGATGCCCGACCACCTGCAGATTTGTTATTCTGTCAGGTCTATTAGATAGTATTAGGTCTAAAAGTGCTGCTCCTCTGGTTGGATTCTGCACCAATTGTGAAAGATAATTTTTCTTGGTTATTAGCAGAAACCTGTTGCCTTTATGGGTTTCACAGGTTTCTGTTTCCCAGTTAATATCCGGGTAGTTAAAGTCCCCCATAACCAGGACCTCATTATGGGTTGCAGCTTCATCTATCTGCTTTAGAAGTAGACTTTCCATGCTTTCTGTTATATTTGGGGGTTTGTAACAGACCCCAATGAGAATTTTGTTACCATTTTTCCCTCCATGAATTTCAACCCATATGGACTCGACATCCTCATTCCCTTCGCTAATATCCTCCCTTAAAGTGGACTTTAGACAAGACTTTACATAGAGACAAACCCCTCCTCCTCTACGATTTTTACGATCCTTTCTAAACAGACTGTAACCCTGTAAGTTAACTGCCCAGTCATAGCAGGTATTTGCATCTGATTCGTCAATTGCAACCTTTTCAAAAGTCGCAATATTTTTTTGCAGAAATGCGCCCCCCTCCGCCCCGGAGTGATGTTATGCACAATTGAAATGTCGCAGATGATGCAAAATTTTAGGAGAACCTGCAACCTTTTGCACTAGAAGGTAAATATATATATATATATATATATATATATATATATATATATATATATATATATATATAAAAGAGTATTTTTGATTTTGTGCAATTTCATAAGCGCAATCTGAGAATCTGAAGATTCTTTTGGTGCTTGACAACCCCCACAAATGATGCCGGGGGCCCATAGTCTCTAGCTCCATACCAGGTTTAGTATCTGTGGTCGTGGAGTTTCGTCCTACCCCACGGATGGTTTCCAGTTCTACTAATTTATTCTGGTTTTGAAAGTTGAAGTTTTCCGATGTTTTAATCCATATTATAAGCTGATATGAATATTCGGCCCCTGAGACCTCCGCGGGGGCCTGGGAATAGGGGGGAGATGGCACTGGTGTCTCTGCAGGTGCTGTGGCCCCTCCATTCCCAGGAGGTTGGACCCCACTGATCATAAAGTGATGACATGTCCTAGCGAGGAATGAGAAGGGAAACCTATTACAGCTGACGGGGTACAAGACAGATCTGCAGCCTCCTAATACTCGTGATAACAAAACTGCTTTCTGTCACTGAATAGAAACCTTCTTATTTATTCCCAGGAGCTGAAAATCTTGCCCTGGTTTTGTTTTCACAACTACAGTGTCAGCATCCATTTCGCATCCTTTTTTTCTCCCCTTTTAAAAAAAAAAAAACCTGAAGAAGGTCGACTGTCTGAACTATTTTATCCATTGGATCTTAGCAATGGATTAGTTAAAACCTAGTAAGAGTTGTCTTCCATTTTTACCGTATCCCCATAGACCTTTTGTTTTTACTAATTCTATACAATATCCATGCGTCCCCCTAAGCCTCCCTCTCCCCTCCCCCCTCGAGTACACCAAAAAACAACCAAAATAAAGACTTCTCTCTTCCTCTCCATTTCAAACTTAAACTTTTATTTCTCTTTGCTTTGTATAATGGATCTTTATTGTATTTTTTTTACATGCGATTTCCATCCTTTCCTTGTTGGTGATGTTTTATTTATTTTACACACCTTTTATCATCTTTTTTTTCCGATTTGCAGCTCAGACGCTGCTGTTGAAGACAACATATCCTCATCTGAGTCTGATATGCAAAATGGATGAGAATAAGACCCACACTGAGCCTTAGGGGATGTGATGTGTTTGTGGATCGGTGCATGGCCTATAAGTCTCCTCACTCTGACATGCCATGCTCGGCTTGTCACTCTACACATTACCCCTCACACCCCAGTCCAGAGCCTCTCACCTAGCCAAATCAGATCTCATGCTTTGCACTGATGAGGGGCTGACACCGTGTCTGCAAATTGGCTTTTATCCTAAGTCATATTGCAAGGCTCGATAAAGGGTCAGTAGTGACTTTTAGAATCGCTGCTTCCAGTGGGCGGCACTAGATCTCTAGTCCTCTTCCTTTCTGAAGAGACAATTTGCATATTTAATTTCCCAGAGGAGCAGGCATGGCTTATAAGTCTCCTCATTCTGACATGCCATGCTTTGCTTGTCACTCTCTGTGAACTTAAAACTTTTTGTATCCTTGGAGAAAATAGCAATTTGATAGATCTGTTATCCATTAAACCTTTAGGCTATGTGCACACGTCAGGATTTCTTGCAGAAATTTCCTGACAAAAACCGGACATTTCTGCCAGATATCCGCATGCGTTTTTTTTTGTGTGGTTTTTATGCGTTTTTGTGCGTTTTTTCCCAATGCATTAAATAGCGGGAAAAACGCGAAAAATCTGCAAAATGAATGAACATGCTGCTTTTTTTTACTGCGATGCGTTTTTTTTGCGGAAAAAACGCATCATGTGCACAAAACTTGCAGAATGCATTCCAAATGATAGGATGCATATGTATGCGGTTTTTATGCGTTTTTATCGCGAAAAAATAGCCTTAGGAAACTTTGAGAGAGGCAGAAGCATGCGTGCTGTCATTGTGCAGTAAAGTGTGGCATCTTGCCCTGCTACAGGCCCACAAATAGTCGTATGTCCCTGATCTCGCACACGACCCGGCAGGTATAAGCAGGGGTCATATCAGCAGCCCCCTTACCTCCGGGAGACCCCTCTAAGGCTTCTTCTGATACTGGATCGGTAAGAGTTACTGAAATGTATCATACGAGTAATACTACACGGTATATCATCCGCCGTCTCCGATTATTTGGTAACGCCAGCAGTAACGTCCTATCAGGCAGATCGTGTGGCCGGAGGAACAATAATGGCTCATTTTCCGATAATCAGAGGGTGCAGACAGGCTGCCAATCACCCAAAAATGCTCATTTATGGCAGGAAATTATTTTTAAGCTTCCATAAGGCGACGTTCCCGTGATGCGCTTTTGGTGACTTTTTGATGTTGCCGATTGTCTGCACCTATTAAGTTAATTCGGTTACTCACGTTTTTTCCTTTGCTTTTTTGAGTTTTTTTTTACATGCTTTTTTGCCGCTGTGTTTTTTGTCTCTTTTTGGTTTGTCATGTTTTTAGAAAAGTTACTTTAGTTTTGATTCTCTGTTCTCACTATGAGTTTCTGATGTTGCAGATTTTTCACTCCCGTTGTATAAAATAGCTAACTTGCGTTTTTTTTCAAAAATAGTCCCAGTAAAAAAAAAAACTCATCATGGGAACGTACCCGTATAGTTCCAGCACGGTGGATGGGATTTATAGAAATATTTTTCTAAACTCAGCATAAAAACTGACCTGCCGTGCGAGTTTTATTTGCAGATGTTTCACATAGACTTGGATTAGATGTAGAAAATATGCGGGGAAAGAAAACCTATCCGTTATCTGTGTGTTTCCAATGCGGAATCGCATCAAAACCTCGTGTCATCTGCACATGACTGTATCAATAAAGTTTTCTCAAAGTCAAATACGGTACCAGGAAGTGTCAAAAACAAAGCAGCTTTATTTAAAACATTACAAAGCAAAAAAGAGAAGAAAAAACACAACATAAAAAATGCATGTAAAAAAAAAATCACTCAAAAATGTAATAAAAAAGCATAAGTAATCTAATTAACATAATGGGAGCAGAAAACCATCAACTCATCATGGGAACATAGCCTAAAAGTCACTGTTCTCAGCGGCACATTGTGTGGTGTAACCGGTGTGTGCTGCCGAGAACAGAACCATGTTATATTAATATGTCTTTATTACGTTCTGCAATAACCGATCCAATCAGAAGGAGAGGTTCTATAATACTATAAGGGGTTAAATATAATTCCTAACCCCGCGGACCCCATTGAGGTCACATTCAGCCAGATATTACAGCACAATTACTGCTCTTCTTACACATTGGATTCCTGCAAAACTCCCAGCGTGGGAGCGCGATACAATCCAGGATCCCTACGGCGGTTGTTACGGATCTGAAGGCATCTTTTGTACTTGAGGACACCTGTGTTCACGAGGGAGCAAGAGCGGTGGTCACAGCGGGGGCCATCCATAAAACCGTTCATCATCAGGACGTGCCGTAATGGAAGAAATCATCCCTGGATGGATGGGACAAAAATCTAAACTTCTGCTGGCTGCACATTGCACCGAACCCTCAGCACAACTAAGATTTGTGTAAAATCGAGAAATTCATCCAAATCATTATTCCTCCCATGGTTCTCCCAAGAGCCCGGGATGCTGAGCTGTGGGCTGCTGTATGATCCGGGGGGAGGTGGGACGTCACCAGTGGATTTCTATACTGGTCACATGGTGCTGGTTATGGTGCTGGTCACATGTCTGTATTTTTTGTGGGCCGATTATCCTAACAAAAAACAAAACGGACGCTTCCACGACTGATTTTCCTCCAATCTGCGGATCAAAATCAACTTATACAAGTCAATAAATCTGTGACAGGTGCAATGCGGGTGACCTCCAGTTATTGTCCGCTTTCTTAATGGGTAGGAGAAGCTGTGAAATTTGGGTTTTGGCATAAAAGACACACTGACGAAACATTGATGGTAAAATCTGACGTGGACTAAAAGGGGATGACGATTTGGAGAGGCACATGGTGAGAAATCGTCTGTTTTTTTCTCATATGCAAAAAAACAAAATTGGTGAATGAAACCAACTTAACGGAATAATGGATCCATAGGGTCAAAAAGTAAAGGAAAACCAATGATTCTGTAAAATGATACAATGTCCGAGATGTGAATATGACGGGACATTGCGCTTATTTTTAGTATGGTATATGTGGTTTTGGACCGAGGAGCCCTTTAAGGGGACGCATAGAAAATTACGGCCTAAAACGTGAAAACTTCACGCGATACATTTTGGATTTTCTTGATTTTTGTGCACAATTCATTGGAATGAATAAATGAAAATCTGGAGTATTGCTCCCAAATCTTCAGTTCTTACAGCCCGTGACAGATTGTTACTGTAATATTGATTTGGTTAATGCCACATTTAGATTGTGAGCCCCAACGGGGACAGCGATGATGATGTGTGCAACCTGTAAAGCGCTGCGGAATATGTCAGCGCTATGTAAAAATAAAGATTATTATAATAAAGATTATTGTTTACGACAATTGTGTTTTACTTTTATTTCAGAATTCCAGTCCGAATTCTACAACCAACATCCCCCAACAAGTGTCCCCCGTAACTGCGGCCCAGGAACGTCTCCGAGTCTGCGGTTCCGTTACGGGTTCTTATACCGTCTCTATTTTATTCTTGTACAGTTGTTCTAGAACGTGGAGCCACGTTGTGTTACATAGTAAGCGATGCTACAATTCAGGAGGTGAGCATCCAGGAGGGCGACTGCTGAACCTGCGCCTCGTAAGCTGCAGCTTCGGTTTAATGATTTGTGCCGGTTTAGTTTTGATTGGCGGTGGCGGAATAGTCGGCTACAGCCGGTCATATTGTGCCTGTGTACGGCAGGAACTGCACCCGGGAGACGAGATCACTGCTCTCATTCCTCTCGTCTACCCGAGCCCTGGAAATAGAGCAAGGATTACACACAAAGACATAGCAGGCCCAGAGGAAGGAATAATGGCCGCTAACCCTTTGTGTGCCGCTCCGTCCTATTAATCCCTGCAAGGAATGTGCAATACGTCGCCCCCATACCGCAGCCTAGGTCGTATATTCTCTATAGGCGAATAGCAGATTCATTCTCCTCCAGCCATAGAAACCATATTGCTGGCATCTGTAGAGAGAATTCATTCATTCATTCATTCATTCATTTGATTATTTATGTGATGATTATTATTTATTTATATAATTTGATTGTTATTTATTTGATGATTATTATTTATTTATTTGATGATTATTATTTATTTATTTTAATAACAGATTTTTTTTTAAACTTTTCAGACACTTAAAAATGACGTAATCACCGGATTTATTGCGACGCGTGGACCCAAAGTCTTTCAGGACTCTTCCTATTAGCGGTAATTACAGGATTTCATTATATACTTTGTGGACTGAACACATCAATAGTCGATCTCCAGTAAATGCAGAATTATTATAAAGTAGTATAGTGATCCATAGAAATAAAATGCACATATATATATATATATATATATATATATATATATATATATATATATATATATATACACATCTCTCCTACGTGGAAGAAGAAGGATGGGCCTTGTAGTTCCCCAGCAAATAGAAAGCCACCGCTTGCCCCTGACTATGGTAGTCGTATTAGTTATGCGATGTGTAATATTCCAGGTAATAGAAGGATTGATGCATTTTTCAATATATTTTGGAACATTTATGAGGGACATTTATTTAGTAATTGCATTCCAATTTTTTTTAAAGAATATTTCACTCGCAGTCACAAAGAAAAAAAACGCAGAAACCGTTGTCTGGTATTTCACAGCATCGATCAGCTGTTGTAAAACTATAAGGCTGCGTTCCCAATATTAGTTTTTTTTCACGCTGTGTATTTTCGAAAAAAAAAAATGCAAGTAACTTATTGTGTGCTGAAAATCTGCAACATCAAAAGCTCATCATAGCATGCTGAGACTTGTAGTGAAAAGACAGCTGCAACCTCCAGAGCACAGCTATCGAGCTTCTCTCCCATTACTAATGTTGGACCCCACGTCTGCTTAGATTTGGGGTCCTGCACATTGCATGAAATGGAAAGGTAATCTGCAGTCACTTCCATACAATACAATGGATCCATAACATGTCTGAGAACAAAAGCGTCTGCCCTAAAAAATAATCGGACATCCTGCGATCACCCACAGGACTCCTAAATCAGATGCAATAAATGCCGAGAGACGGACGTCATGGTGTCAGAGCCTCAGGTTCCTGGACTCAGTGCCTTCTCCACAACACACATTATTCTGCAATCCCGCAGCTGTCGCGCACTTTGTGCTTTCCTCAATGACAGGGAAGGCAGCGCTGTATAATGTATTATTCCATCTCATTAGCCTCATTGGCGGATCAGTGGCTTGTTAATCCTGCAGAATGCCACCCATGTCGCCCGCAGACAAAGTGCTTAGAGCCGGAGTGTAAACACATAAACAAGGGAAAAGTTTTGGAAACTTTTTGTTTGATCACATGAGCAAAATAAAGTATCACATTATCCCTAAGCAGAAGCGAAGCATCCAGATCTGCGCAGATGTGACCGAGTCCACCGCTACACAACACGGTTTCCTTCCTTCTTAATTGCTACAATTAAAATCCTGGAGAAAAAAAAAAAATGATTGCCACACTACCCATCTGTAGAATGCAAATGAAAGCCTCTCGCTGTGTATTGTCACATTGAACATAACAAACAATATTATTATGGCCGCTATTGGCGCCCAGCGGCTTCTAGGAAGGAAACTTTGCTACGGATAATAATTTATTGGAACGCAACAAAGCGGCCTCCCTTCACGTCACTGCTCGCCTGCCCCAATTATTGGGTATTTTTTACATAAAGCGACAGAAGAAAATGCAAAATTGTCTCCCTATAATGAACAAGACAAGGCCGTCCGCAGCCCCCGATAATGCGACCTCCGCCTATGGCGGAAGAACACGTGGGGATATGACGGTGCTCGGGTACATTACTCCAAACTAATGGCAGCGTTTCAGTATCAAGGCTGTAGCTCTATAAATAAGAGGGAATTACAGGTCGCCCTCGAAATATTATTTTCATGGCGCATTTGCAATAAATCGACTCAATAAATTGCATCAGACTAAAAAAAAAACAAATTCTGAAACGCGTTGCAGCTTCTGAGCTCATTTTAAGTAGCAAAGTTCTGCTCAGTATGGGATTAGTCAGACTTAATTAAAACAACATGACAGGATCCCGAATGCCTCAATAGACGGTCCGGACTCACAAAACAAGGAGTAAAAAGACTTCAGTGAAAACACGGAGCCCAGCCGAGGATAAAAAGAGGCAAAAAAGACATCACCGGCCAGAAGCCGAGTCCCCCCTCCAAACCATCCATCTACACAAACCATCCATCTACACAAACCATCCATCTACACAAACCATCCATCTACACAAACCATCCATCTACACAAACCATCCATCTACACAAACCATCCATCTACACAAACCATCCATCTACACAAACCATCCATCTACACAAACCATCCATCTACACAAGGATGTAGATCTATGCAAATCCAGAGAGGCAAACATCACCCTCTGAATAATTCAAGACCTCACACACCGGAATCCAAAGTGGGTTTATTAATAGTAGTGACACCAGCCCAATAATGAGCTCCTCAGCCCACAGAGCGCGAGGACACGGAAAGACATTAGCATACATCAGCTGCAGGAATTGTCTGCTAATCTGCACCCAAACGTCAAGATCCAGCTCCAGACATGCAAGGGTGCAAGAACACACCAAGTCCCAACATCAGTAGTGCAGCCCCAACTATACACACCAAGTCCCAGCATCAGTAGTGCAGCCCCAACTATACACACCAAGTCCCAGCATCAGTAGTGCAGCCCAAACTATACACACCAAGTCCCAGCATCAGTAGTGCAGCCCCAACTATACACACCAAGTCCCAGCATCAGTAGTGCAGCCCCAACTATACACACCAAGTCCCAGCATCAGTAGTGCAGCCCCAACTATACACACCAAGTCCCAGCATCAGTAGTGCAGCCCCAACTATACACACCAAGTCCCAGCATCAGTAGTGCAGCCCAAACTATACACACCAAGTCCCAGCATCAGTAGTGCAGCCCCAACTATACACACCAAGTCCCAGCATCAGTAGTGCAGCCCCAACTATACACTCCAAGTCCCAGCATCAGTAGTGCAGCCCCAACTATACACTCCAAGTCCCAGCATCAGTAGTGCAGCCCCAACTATACACACCAAGTCCCAAAATCAGTAGTGCAGCCCCAACTATACACTCCAAGTCCCAGCATCAGTAGTGCAGCCCAAACTATACACACCAAGTCCCAAAATCAGTAGTGCAGCCCAAACTATACACACCAAGTCCCAGCATCAGTAGTGCAGCCCCAACTATACACACCAAGTCCCAGCATCAGTAGTGCAGCCCCAACTATACACACCAAGTCCCAGCATCAGTAGTGCAGCCCCAACTATACACACCAAGTCCCAGCATCAGTAGTGCAGCCCCAACTATACACACCAAGTCCCAGCATCAGTAGTGCAGCCCCAACTATACACACCAAGTCCCAAAATCAGTAGTGCAGCCCCAACTATACACACCAAGTCCCAGCATCAGTAGTGCAGCCCCAACTATACACTCCAAGTCCCAGCATCAGTAGTGCAGCCCCAACTATACACTCCAAGTCCCAGCATCAGTAGTGCAGCCCAAACTATACACACCAAGTCCCAAAATCAGTAGTGCAGCCCAAACTATACACACCAAGTCCCAGCATCAGTAGTGCAGCCCCAACTATACACACCAAGTCCCAGCATCAGTAGTGCAGCCCCAACTATACACACCAAGTACCAACATCAGTAGTGCAGTCCCAACATCAGTAGTGCAGCCCAAACTATTCACACCGAGTCTCAGCATCAGTAGTGCAGCCCAAACTATACACACCAAGTCCCAGCATCAGTAGTGCAGCCCAAACTATACACACCAACTACCAACATCAGTAGTGCAGCCCAAACTATACACACCAAGTCCCAACATCAGTAGTGCAGCCCAAACTATTCACACCGAGTCTCAGCATCAGTAGTGCAGCCCAAACTATACACACCAAGTCCCAGCATCAGTAGTGCAGCCCAAACTATACACACCAAGTCCCAGCATCAGTAGTGCAGCCCAAACTATACACACCAAGTCCCAACATCAGTAGTGCAGCCCAAACTATTCACACCGAGTCTCAGCATCAGTAGTGCAGCCCAAACTATACACACCAACTACCAACATCAGTAGTGCAGCCCAAACTATACACACCAAGTCCCAGCATCAGTAGTGCAGCCCAAACTATACACACCAAGTCCCAACATCAGTAGTGCAGCCCAAACTATACACACCAAGTCCCAGCATCAGTAGTGCAGCCCAAACTATACACACCAACTACCAACATCAGTAGTGCAGCCCAAACTATACACACCAAGTCCCAACATCAGTAGTGCAGCCCAAACTATTCACACCGAGTCTCAGCATCAGTAGTGCAGCCCAAACTATACACACCAAGTCCCAGCATCAGTAGTGCAGCCCAAACTATACACACCAAGTCCCAGCATCAGTAGTGCAGCCCAAACTATACACACCAAGTCCCAACATCAGTAGTGCAGCCCAAACTATTCACACCGAGTCTCAGCATCAGTAGTGCAGCCCAAACTATACACACCAACTACCAACATCAGTAGTGCAGCCCAAACTATACACACCAAGTCCCAGCATCAGTAGTGCAGCCCAAACTATACACACCAAGTCCCAACATCAGTAGTGCAGCCCAAACTATACACACCAACTACCAACATCAGTAGTGCAGCCCAAACTATACACACCAAGTCCCAGCATCAGTAGTGCAGCCCAAACTATACACACCAAGTCCCAACATCAGTAGTGCAGCCCAAACTATTCACACCGAGTCTCAGCATCAGTAGTGCAGCCCAAACTATACACACCAAGTCCCAGCATCAGTAGTGCAGCCCAAACTATACACACCAAGTCCCAGCATCAGTAGTGCAGCCCAAACTATACACACCAAGTCCCAACATCAGTAGTGCAGCCCAAACTATTCACACCGAGTCTCAGCATCAGTAGTGCAGCCCAAACTATACACAACAAAGCACAATATCAGTAGTGCAGCCCAAATAATACACCAAGTCCCAACATCAGTAGTGCAGCCCAAATAATACACCAAGTCCCAATATCAGTAGTGCAGCCCAAACTATACACACCAAGTCCCAACATCAGTAGTGCAGCCCAAACTATACACACCAAGTCCCAACATCAGTAGTGCAGCCCCAACTATACACACCAAGTCCCAGCATCAGTAGTGCAGCCCAAACTATACACAACAAAGCACAATATCAGTAGTGCAGCCCAAATAATACACCAAACCACAATATCAGTAGTGCAGCCCAAATACCGTAATACACCAAACAACATCAGTCATGCAGCCCAAATAATACACCAAGTCCCAATATCAGTAGTGCAGCCCAAATAATACACCAAGTCCCAATATCAGTAGTGCAGCCCAAATAATACACCAAACCACAATATCAGTAGTGCAGCCCAAATAATACACCAAGTCCCAATATCAGTAGTGCAGCCTCTCCTGCTTGGTCTTTCATTACAAAAAAAAGTCCCATAAAATAAACAGATGCACCGAACAGATATTTTTCCCAGAGGGAAAAAAGTAAAAAAAAAATAATCACCAAAAAATATGAAAATGTAAAAAAAAAAAAACAAAAAAACTTGTCCATTTTGTGTATTAAAAATGTATAGTGAAATAATTGTCATTGTGCACGTGAGCATGTATATAAAATATCTCTATGTGATAGATCTGTATATTGTGCACCGTGTGTATATTGGGATCAATGTGTCCATGGAAACACCGGAATACAAATGTGTGAAATTCTGCATGTAAATCCATGCATGTAAGTATGTGTGCATGTCTGCATATGTATGGCGGCATAAATCCGTGCGTGTCAGCTCGGGTGTGAAATCCGCGCCCGCGTAGATCGGAGTGATGGCATTAGAGGTTGCCCTGTGCTGCCGCCTCCTCCTCCTGTGCCCTGTATGTATGAAGAGCTCTGGCTATGGGACTGTACAAAAAAAAAAAAAAAAAGAGAGAAAAAAAAAAGAAAGAGGGAGAGGCGCACGCTGCAAAGAGAGCGCACACACAGAGGCTGCAAGCAACAACAGCGACGGCAGCAGCCCGCAGCCTGGAAAGCAGCTCCTGACATTGAGAATGAATGACAGCTTACCTGAGTGCCAATCTTCATCAGACTGACACTGGCGTGACAGCACAGCCTATACTTCCCAGCACAGGCCGTGACGTCACTGGAGGGGGGTCCAAACGCACGCCCCCTACTTCTTTTGCTTTTGGCTTTACACGATACCGGTTTATTGCTAGATTTTTTGCGCCATCTAGTGGACGCGCCGAGATGTCATCCTTCTCCCACATTCCGCTACTTGTGACAGCTGGAAAAATGACTCCAAATATTGGGTCCCATCTATAAGGAGAAATCCAGAGGAAGAAGAAAGCAGCAACACTTCCGTTATGTGACGACAAAACCGTAGGCCTTTATTTCCAATATAAATTCATGGACGAGGTAATAAGGGCCGGGACAGCGCAAGGAAAAGGACGACAGCCGTTCTACACGCTTCCACGGGTCCAGATATGTCAGGTAGCATGTCATTTCCTTTTTAAAAGCAATCATGTGACAGCATTTGCATATCATTAAAACATACCATATAGAAAACTAAAACGTCCATATAGAACTCATCATTAACAAATGACATAACAATACAAACATCAAATTTCGTTGATTGAATAAGTAATACGTATTAGTTATCAGAAAAGACAATAAAAAAATAACTTTTTTTACAAAAATTCTTTTACAAATGAGGAGAAAAACATTAACCAACCCAACAGCGATTCCATCCATGCAAAAGAAGAAAAAGAATTCTTCTACAATTCACGTGGAGCATTTCGCGGAAACGTCGTACATGGGATGGACTGAAAATGTCAAAGAGTTCGGTAGAAATTTACTTGGAAAACAGTTTGCAAAATGTCAGATATCCTGAGGATCCATATTCTACAACTCGCACTACATCACATTACCAAAATATATGACCGGAACGGAATCCGGGTCACACGATTATCCACGAGCTCCTGTTAATAGGTTTTCCCAAAAATATGTATAGCATAACCACCAGATGTACCAGAAGGTCCGAAAGGAGTTTCCATAACCCCTATACACCCCCATGGGTTACCGATTAATTATATAATTAACATTTCTAATTATGTTGTGAGAGGTCTGATCTCACAGTAACACCCCATGTCTCGCTCATGTGTTATGCCCCAATGTCTGTAGACAAGCTTTCATGCAGCAGAACCTACAGGTCAAACTTTGTACAATGTTTATTACTTTAGTATTTCGTTCCGGGGTCTTAAAGTGGATTTGTTCACTTTAGTGCAGATATCATGGTACCTGTGCTGCACTTGGAGGAATGACGACTCCTTCGATGGTAGGAAATTGCGATTTTTACACAAACGTGTTTTGGCTTCTGGCTGGCTACTTTTTCAAATGTGACATTTATATTTTTTCACCATGAAATAGTCGCCAGTCTGGCACCAAAGCATGTTGGTTTAATAAAAACCTTTTCCCCCCCCCCCCTTCCATTCAGGAGTCTTCATTTCCACAAGCGCAATTGTTGTTTTTTAACCTTAAAAAAGATGGCAGTCTGGGTGCCGAAATGTGTTGGTGTAATATAAAGCTTAATTTTATACTATACTTCATCCCTGTAAGCGCAGCCCAGGTATCGTGATCTCTCCACTTTTAAAACACCTGTATTATTTAGTTGTGACAGTTAAGTTATTCTCCACCTCTCTGACCAAGTAGCCTAATTAACATCTCCTCATTGGTCCTCCTCCAAATTCTCTCCCCACCAAGCCTGGTTGATATCTCATTATCTCTCTTATCTGCATCTGAAACTCTGCTCACCTAGCCTGCTTGCCATTTCCTCAGTGTCCCTCCTGCTGTATTCTGCCCATCTAATCTGACTGATTTATTATTATTTATTATGCTTTGCTTATATAGCGCTATGTTATTCCTCAGCGCATTACATACATTGCAAATGTTGTCCTTGGTGGGAATTGAACGCAGGACTCCAGCGCTGCAAGGCTGCAGTGCTAATCACTGAACCACCTGGCTGTATCTCTGCCCATCTAACCTGACTAATGGCTCCTCAGTGTTCCTCCTCCCTCCTGCTGTATCCTTGCCCATCTAACCTGACTAATGGCTCCTCAGTGTTCCTCCTCCCTCTTGCTGTATCCTTGCCCATCTAACCTGACTGATCGCTCCTAAGTGTCCCTCCTGCTGTATCTCTGCCCATCTAACCTGACTGATGGCTCCTCAGTGTCCCTCCTCCCTCCTGCTGTATCTCTGCCCATCTAACCTGACTGATGGCTCCTCAGTGTCCCTCCTCCCTCTTGCTGTATCTCTGCCCATCTAACCTGACTGATGGCTCCTCAGTATCACTCCTCCCTCCTGCTCTATCTCTGCCCATCTAACCTGACTGATGGCTCCTCAGTATCCCTCCTCCCTCCTGCTGTATCCTCCCATGTAACCTGACTGCTATCTCTTCGGTGTCGCTCCTCCCTCCTGCTGTATCCTCCCATGTAACCTGACTGATCGCTCCTCAGTGTCCCTCCTGCTGTATCCCTGCCCATCTAACCTGATTGATCGTTCCTCAGTGTCCCTCCTGCTGTATCCCTGCCCATCTAACCTGACTGATGGCTCCTCAGTGTCCCTCCTCCCTCCTGCTGTATCCTCCCATCTAACCTGACTGATCGTTCCTCAGTGTCCCTCCTGCTGTATCTCTGCCTATCTAACCTGACTAATGGCTCCTCAGTGTTCCTCCCTCCTGCTGTATCCCTGCCCATCTAACCTGACGGATCGCTCCTCAGTGTCCCTCCTTCCTCCTGCTGTATCTCTGCCCATCTAACCTGACTGATGGCTCCTCAGTGTCCCTCCTTCCTCCTGCTGTATCCTTGCCCATCTAACCTAACTGATAGCTGCTCAGTGTTCCTCCTTCCTGCTGTATCTCTGCCCATCTAACCTGACTGATTGCTCTTCAGTGTCCCTCCTGCTGTATCCTCCCATCAAACCTGACTGCTATCTCCTCAGTATCCCTCCTCTTTCCTGCTGTATCCTCCCATCTAACCTGACTGCTATCTCCTCAGTATCCCTCCTCCCTCCTGCTGTATCCTCCCATCTAACCTGACTGCTATCTCCTCAGTATCCCTCCTCCCTCCTGCTGTATCCTCCCATCTAACCTGACTGATCGCTCCTCAGTATCCCTCCTCCCTCCTGCTGTATCCTCCCATCTAACCTGACTGCTATCTCCTCAGTATCCCTCCTCCCTCCTGCTGTATCCTCCCATCTAACCTGACTGCTATCTCCTCAGTATCCCTCCTCCCTCCTGCTGTATCCTCCCATCTAACCTGACTGCTATCTCCTCAGTATCCCTCCTCCCTCCTGCTGTATCCTCCCATCTAACCTGACTGCTATCTCCTCAGTATCCTTCCTCCCTCCTGCTGTATCCTCCCATCTAACCTGACTGCTATCTCCTCAGTATCCCTCCTCCCTCCTGCTGTATCCTCCCATCTAACCTGACTGATATCTCCTCAGTGTCTCTCCTCCCTCCTGCTGTATCCTCCCATCTAACCTGACTGATCACTCCTCAGTATCCCTCCTCCCTCCTGCTGTATCCTCCCATCTAACCTGACTGCTATGTCCTCAGTATCCCTCCTCCCTCCTGCTGTATCCTCCCATCTAACCTGACTGATGGCTCCTCAGTATTCCTCCTCCTCCTGCTGTATCCTCCCATCTAACCTGACTGCTATCTCCTCAGTATCTCTCCTCCCTCCTGCTGTATCCTCCCATCAAACCTGACTGCTATCTCCTCAGTATCCCTCCTCCCTCCTGCTGTATCCTCCCATCTAACCTGACTGATGGCTCCTTAGTGTCCCTCCTCCCTCCTGCTGTATCCTCCCATCTAACCTGACTGATGGCTCCTCAATATCCCTCCTCCCTCCTGCTGTATCCTCCCATCTAACCTGACTGATGGCTCCTCAATATCCCTCCTCCCTCCTGCTGTATCCTCCCATCTAACCTGACTGCTATCTCCTCAATATCCCTCCTCCCTCCTGCTGTATCCTCCCATCTAACCTGACTGATGGCTCCTCAGTATCCCTCCTCCCTCCTGCTGTATCCTCCCATCTAACCTGACTGATGGCTCCTCAGTGTCCCTCCTCCCTCCTGCTGTATCCTCCCATCTAACCTGACTGCTATCTGCTCAGTACAAGCTGCAGCTGTCAGTCAGGATGAGCAGGTGGATATTGATTTCACTTAGACTGAGCTAAACTTATTTTTTTTGTCAAAAAAATTGCCTTTTATATTCTTTATATAACTGTAAACTATAGCTAATAACATCAAACTGTATGTAAATATATTTAGACAAAAACAATAAAAAGTTCATTTTTTTCTATATAAAATGGTAACTAAGGTTGCTACATGCTAAATTTACTGTTTGCATTCGTCACAAGTATAATTTACATGTCTTTTGCATAAGTACTTTACACAACCGCAACATATCACATTTGTTTTGTCATTACTTGATGTTGGACAGAAGGCGCATCGTTTCCGTTTTAGGCTGGTTGTGTTGGTGTTGGAGGCCTCGGTATCGTAGCAGTGCTTGTAGAAGCCGTGGGTATCGCATCACTGCTGGTGGAGGCCGTCGGAATTGTAGCATTGCTGGTGGAGGCCGTGGGTATCGGAGCAGTGCTGTTGGAGGCCGTGGGTATCGTAGCACTGCTTTTGGAGGCCGTGGGTATCGTAGCGGTTCTGTTGGAGGCCGTAGGTATCGTAGCACTGCTTTTGGAGGCCGTGGGTATCGTAGCGGTGCTGTTGGAGGCCGTAGGTATCGTAGCGGTGCTGTTGGAGGTCGTGGGTATCGGAGCAGTGCTTGTAGAAGCCGTGGGTATCGCATCACTGCTGGTGGAGGGCGTCGGAATTGTAGCATTGCTGGTGGAGGCCGTGGGTATCGTAGCGGTGCTGGTGGAGTCCGTCGGTATTCTAGTGGTGCTGTTGGAGGCCGTGGGTATCGTAGCACTGCTTTTGGAGGCCGTAGGTATCGTAGCGGTGCTGTTGGAGGCCGTAGGTATCGTAGCGGTGCTGTTGGAGGTCGTGGGTATCGGAGCAGTGCTTGTAGAAGCCGTGGGTATCGCATCACTGCTGGTGGAGGCCGTTGGAATTGTAGCATTGCTGGTGGAGGCCGTGGGTATCGTAGCGGTGCTGGTGGAGTCTGTCGGTATTGTAGCGGTGCTGTTGGAGGCCGTGGGTATCGTAGCACTGCTTTTGGAGGCCGTAGGTATCGTAGCGGTGCTGTTGGAGGCCGTAGGTATCGTAGCGGTGCTGTTGGAGGTCGTGGGTATCGGAGCAGTGCTTGTAGAAGCCGTGGGTATCGCATCACTGCTGGTGGAGGCCGTCGGAATTGTAGCATTGCTGGTGGAGGTCGTGGGTATCGTAGCTGTGCTGGTGGAGGCCGTGGGTATCGTAGTAGCGCTGGTGGAGACCGTGGGTATCGTAGTAGTGCTGGTGGAGGCCGTGGGTATCGTAGCAGTGCTGGTGGAGGCTGTGGATATCGTAGCTGTGCTGCTGGAGGCCGTGGGTATCGTAGTAGTGCTGGTAGAGGCCATGGGTATCGTAGCAGTGCTGGTGGAGGCCATGGGTATCGTAGTAGTGCTGGTGGAGGCCATTGGTTCACTTTCTTTAGCATGATATTGGATCTTATCATGTATCTCTGCATACAGGGAGCTCCCCCTAGTGGTGGCTGCAGACAGGATCTTATCATGTATCTCTGTATACAGGGAGCTCCCCCCAGTGGTGACTGCAGACAGGATCTTATCATGTATCTCTGTATACAGGGAGCTCCCCCTAGTGGTGGCTGCAGACAGGATCTTATCATGTATCTCTGTATACAGGGAGCTCCCCCTAGTGGTGGCTGCAGACAGGATCTTATGTATCTCTGTATACAGGGAGCTCCCCCTAGTGGTGACTGCAGACAGGATCTTATCATGTATCTCTGTATACAGGGAGCTCCCCCTAGTGGTGACTGCAGACAGCATCTTATCATGTATATCTGTATACAGGGGAGCTCCCCCTAGTGGTGGCTGCAGACAGGATCTTATCATGTATCTCTGTATACAGGGAGCTCCCCCTAGTGGTGGCTGCAGATAGGATCTTATCGTATCTCTGTATACAGGGAGCTCCCCCTAGTGGTGACTACAGACAGGATCTTATCATGTATCTCTGTATACAGGGGAGCTTCTCCTAGTGGTGGCTGCAGACAGGATCTTATCATGTATCTCTGTATACAGGGAGCTCCTCCTAGTGGTGGCTGCAGGCAGGATCTTATCATGTATCTCTGTATACAGGGAGTTCCCCCTAGTGGTGGCTGCAGACAGGATCTTATCATGTATCTCTGTATACAGGGAGGTCCCCCTAGTGGTGGCTGCAGACAGGATCTTATCATCTATCTCTGTATACAGGGAGCTCCCCCTAGTGGTGGCTGCAGATAGGATCTTATCATGTATCTCTGTATACAGGGAGCTCCCCCTAGTGGTGGCTGCAGACAGGATCTTATCATGTATCTCTGTATACAGGGAGCTCCCCCTAGTGATGGCTGCAGACAGGATCTTATCATGTATCTCTGTATACAGGGAGCTCCCCCTAGTGGTGGCTGCAGACAGGATCTTATCATGTATCTCTGTATACAGGGAGCTCCCCCTAGTGGTGACTACAGATAGGATCTTATCATGTATCTCTGTATACAGGGAGCTCCCCCTAGTGGTGGCTGCAGACAGGATCTTATCATGTATCTCTGTATACAGGGAGCTCCCCCTAGAGGTGACTGCAGACAGGATCTTATCATGTATCTCTGTATACAGGAGCTCCCCCTAGTGGTGACTGCAGACAGAATCTTATCATGTATCTCTGTATACAGGGAGCTCCCCCTAGTGGTGACTGCAGATAGGATCTTATCATGTATCTCTGTATACAGGGAGCTCCCCCTAGTGGTGGCTGCAGACAGGATCTTATCATGTATCTCTGTATACAGGGAGCTCCCCCTAGAGGTGACTGCAGACAGGATCTTATCATGTATCTCTGTATACAGGAGCTCCCCCTAGTGGTGACTGCAGACAGGATCTTATCATGTATCTCTGTATACAGGGAGCTCCCCCTAGAGGTGACTGCAGACAGGATCTTATCATGTATCTCTGTATACAGGAGCTCCCCCTAGTGGTGACTGCAGACAGAATCTTATCATGTATTTCTGTATACAGGGAGCTCCCCCTAGTGGTGACTGCAGACAGGATTTTATCATGTATCTCTGTATATAGGGAGCTCCCCCTAGTGGTGACTGCAGACAGGATCTTATCATGTATCTTTGTATGTCTTTGCAGTGGGTGAGAATCTGTAGTAGACAAATTTAGTTCCAGTTGCCAGATATATAAATGTAAGAAGTAAAGTGAAATTACTCAGCTGAAAGCAGCTCTCAACAATTGCCTTCTACGATGTGTCCAAACGGAGACTTTCAGAGATCTTTGCCTAGTCTAGGCAGTGGGATGAGGGGAGGGCTATTCACCCTCCCGGGGACGTGAGTCTGGCTAAGTCCTGTATTCATCATGTTTTCTCCATGAAATGTGTTTTCCAGTCTATGGCCGTAGCCTCTTGGTTTGATCTCCAATAATTCAGTTTATGGATAGAGATTACAGGGCCATTCTCATAACCCCCAGCACATATATTCACTGACAAGTGACATTTTACAAGACATATCATTGCTTTTAATGGCCTCATTCAGATTTGTTCGAGCTTAGGCATTTAAAGGGAAATCATGAAAATCCCTTCTGTTGATCTGGGTTTGGTATTTGGTCTCTATCCTGAAAGCTTGATCCGAGGCGAGATATTAGACAAATAAGTATTCTAACATATAGCACAGCTGTTGTTTCCAAATATGCCAATCCCCGACTCCTGTTCCTCTGCGTAAGCTAATCAGGATTTTATTACAGAAAAATTGTGTCTGAAAGACCAGTGGAATAAAAGGGATTTTCTGTAAAACAAAACTGACAGAATTAGAGTCTGGTGGAAAAGCGACAAGAACAATCAGCAAGATGGTGTCTAGTTATCGTAGTTTACCATACGTTCAATGTAGGAGGAAAATGCCACTGAATAAGAATGTCTATCTATCCATCTTTCTATTTATCCATCTATTTATCCATCCATGTATCTACTGTGGTGTGAAAAAGTGTTTGCCCCCTTCCTGATTAACTATTCTTTTGCAAGTTTGTCACACTTAAACGTTTGAGATCACCAAACAAATTTAAATATTAGACAAAGACAACACAAGTAAACACAAAATGCAGTATTTAAATGAAGGTCTTTAATATTAAGGGAAAAGGAAATCCAAACCTACAGGGTCCTGTGTGATAGTGATTGCCCCCCTCCATCCGTAAAACCTAAATTCACTGTGGTTTATCAGATCTTTAGGAAGCTGAGTTCACCTTCCTCAGCCATACCAAGGACTGATAACTGCCACACCTATTCTCAATCAAGAAATCACTTAAATAGGACCTGCCTGACAAAGTAAAGTAGACCAAAAGATCCTCAAATGCTAGACATCATACCACTATCAAAACAAATTCTGAAACAATTAAGAAACAAAGTAATTGAGATCTATCACTCTGGCCAAGGTTATAAAGCCATTTCTAAGGTTGTATGCACACGATGCAGATTTAGTGCAGATCTGCAGTGTTTTTTCAACGCAGAAACGCTGCAGATCCACACTGTGATTTACAGTACAATATAAATCAATGTGAAAAAAAAAAAGCTGTGCAGAAAAATTGCGCAGAAACGCTGCGGATTTCAAAGAAGTGCATGTCACTTCTTTTGTAAGGATCTGCAGCATTTCTGCACCCCTCCATTAATAGAAATCCGCAGTGGTAAAAACTGCAGAAAATCCGCACAAAATCCGCATCAATTCCGCACTAAATCCGCATAAAAACCGCGGCAAATCCGCAGCTGCGGATTCTGCCAGGAGATGCGGATTTTGTGCAGAAAATTCTGCACTTCTTTTCTTACGTGTGCACATAACCTAAAGCTTTGAGATCCCAGCAAACCACAGTGAGAGCCATTATCCACAAATGTCAAAAACATAAAACAGTGGTGAACCTTCCCAGTAGTGGCTGACCAAAATTACCCGTGCCACTCATCCAAGAAGTTAGAAAAGACCCCACAACAACATCCAAAGAACTGTAAGCCTCACCGGCCTCAGTTAAGGTCAATGTTCATGACTCCAGCATAAGAAAGAGAGTGGGCAAAAATGGAAAGCATGGCAGAGTTTCAAGACGAGAACCACTGCAGAGCAATAAGAACATAAAGGCTCATCTCTGTTTTGCAAGAAAACATATCGTTGCTCACCAAGAGTTTTCAGAAAATACTCTGTGGATTGACAAGACAGAAGTTGAACTTTTTGGAAGGTGTATGTCCCATAACTTCTGGTGTAGAAGTAACACAGCATTTCAAAAAAGGAACATGCCAATAAAATATGGTGGCGGTAATGTGATGGTCTGGTGCTGTTTTTCTGTTTCAGGTCATGGAAGACTTGTTGTGGTAAATGGAACCATGAATTCTGCTGTCTACCAAAAAATCCTGAAGAAGAATATCCGGCCTTCTGTTCGTGACCTCAAGCTGAAGCGCACTTGGGTTATGCAGCTGGACATTGATCCAAAACACACCAGCAAGTCCACGTCTGAATGGCTTGCGCAGGCATGTACTATGGAGGACAGAGAATGAACTTCAATCCAATATTGCAGCCAGCATGCAGCCAGCGGGTAAGGAAAGGGTGAATCAAAAACCCCAAAACCCCGCCTCCATGGCTGAAGATTGTTCCCTCCAAATTCAGGTGACAGTGTCCCTTTAAGAAAAGCAAAATTAAGACTTTGGATTGGCCTAGTCAAAGTCCTGACCTTAATCCGACAGAGATGCTGGGGCATGACTTTAATCCCTTTCCGACGTTGGGGATAATAATACTCCAACTTCTGACCCAACCAGTTATTGGTTTAGGTGGCAAACACTTTGTCACACAGGGCCCTTTTGGTTTGGATTTCTTTTTCCCTTAATAATAAAGGCTTTCATTTAAAAACTGCATTTGATGATTACTTGTGTTATCATTGTCTAATATTTACATTTGTTTGGTGAACTGAAACATTTAAGTGTGACAAACATGCAAAAGAATAGGAAATCAGGAAGGGGAAAAACACTTTTTCACACCACTGTATTATTATTTAGCTATCTATCTGTCCATCTGTATATCTTCTAATTGATACAACGATCCAAACAAGCACTATTACACATAGTAGTAAATGATTATTGTGAAGAAACAGGATTGTATCTTAATTAACCACGCGACTATATTAAGCAAACGAAGACGAGTAAGCTGTTATCTATACTTTTTGTTTGCGTAAACCTGTAATATTGATGTGTAAGCTGATATTTCATACAGTGGGGAAAAATGTATTTAGTCAGCCGCCAGTTGTGCACACTCTCCCACTAAAAAAGATGAGAGAGGCGTGTAATTGACATCATAGGTAGACCACAACTATGAGAGTCAAAATGAGAAAACAAATCCAGAAAATCACCTTGTCTGATTTGGCAATATTTAATCTCCTCTTTGGGACAAGCAAAACAGCAAGTTCTTCCACTCCTTTCTGTAAATGCCAGGAGTTAAATCCTCAGCTTCTAATTTTTTACTCACTGTAAATGGGTGATGAAGCAATTCCTTCAATTCAGCCACCTGTGTGCATTGACCTTCATTTAGTATTAGCTGAGGGTTGGCCATGTCTACAAGAAAGGGTGTCGGCTCAAGCAATCGCTCAATCATTAAATAGGTGCTGCCCCACGACGTGGCTTGATCCACAATTGCCCCTTTTCTAGCACATCTCTTCAAAATGGAATCCATTTTAGGGGTTCTGGTGGTTCCTCACTTTGCCAATCAGAGTTCCAGCTTGTCTCTCTTGCACACAATCTTTTATTGACAGCTGCATCGTGTGCACAACACAGCCCATGTGATGAATATGAGAAAGCTTTAAAGCAGCTTGAACAAGATCATCTAATTGTAAAGTATCATTCTGCTATTCCTCTATTTGTTCCTCAGTTACAGGACTGTGGCCTTCCATCTCAAACATACTGAATGTGAAGTTTTCTTCTAGCTGCTGTTCACCTTCATTATCTTAATTCATCAATGTAATTGGGCTTATCAACTGTGAAGCATTATCAGTTACAATAGCAGGAACCTGTTTTTTTTTTCAGTTCATTATCTTGCAGAACTTTTTCCGCTAAGGCCTGGAGAAACTGGCTGGTGTGATGAGCTTTAGTATCTTTTGCAGCCAGTGTCTTGAGGTACCTTCACACATAACGATATTGTTAACGATATCGTTGCTATTTGTGACGTAGCAACGTTATCGTTAATGAAATCGTTATGTGTGACAGCGACCAACGATCAGGCCCCTGCTGGGAGATCGTTGGTCGCTGAGGAAAGTCCAGAACTTTATTTCGTCGCTGGACTCCCTGGAGACATCGCTGGATCGGCGTGTGTGATACCGATCCAGCGATGTCTTCACTGGTAACCAGGGTAAACATCGGGTAACTAAGCGCAGGGCCGCGCTTAGTAACCCGATGTTTACCCTGGTTACCATCCTAAAAGTAAAAAAAACAAACACTAGATACTTACCTACCGCTGTCTGTCCTCCAGCGCTGCGCTCTGCACTCCTCCTGTACTGGCTGTGAGCCGGAAAGCAGAGCGGTGACGTCACCGCTCTGCTTTCCGGCTCCCAGACAGTACAGGAGGAGAGCAGAGAAGCAGAGCGCAGCGCTGGAGGACAGACGGCTGTAGGTAAGTATCTAGTGTTTGTTTTTTTTTTTACTTTTAGCATGGTAACCAGGGTAAACATCGGGTTACTAAGCGCGGCCCTGCGCTTAGTTACCCGATGTTTACCCTGGTTACCGGCATCGTTGGTCGCTGGAGAGCGGTCTGTGTGACAGCTCTCCAGCGACCAAACAGCGACGCTGCAGCGATCCGGATCGTTGTCGGTATCGCTGCAGCGTCGCTAAATGTGAAGGGGCCTTTGGGAACAATTTTCCTGTTGTCACAAACAAATCGAATGTGGATAGCAAAATAGTTCACTCTGATGTGTGCAGGCATCCATTTTACAAAATACAAAGCATCTCTTGAGGGTCTTTTTTTTTTAAGATTCTCCTTTTCATTAAGAGCTTCTTCAATCACTAATTTTCTATTACTTTCTGTTTCCATGAGCTGTCTTGTAAGCACATCTGCTGTCATTGGTACAGTAACTTTGTCACATACAAGATATTTTGTAACTGATATTTGAGACGCTCTTTCCTCCCCCTTTGCATTGTGGGAAGTGCCAGGCACTGGTTTCTGAGTGTTGCTATGATCTTTCTCAGTCACAGCTTTGAAAACTTCTGAGTATTAGCATTTTAAATGTCATTTTAGATTGGAAGCTCTCGTAGGAGCATTTTTATCACTGCCTGAGTATGCACTAATTTTGAGCTCACATTGTTTATTTCATATGTCATACACTGACACACAAAATATACTTTTATCTTGAGTTCATGTGAAATGCTCAAATATATCTGATTTCATAGGAAGCTTCTTAGGCATTTTGTAATCGTATAAATTCGCTCTCAAAATAATTTTGTCCTTCAAAAATAAGGTATATTGTTTCTCCTGCAAGAATAGGGAATAATGTATAATTTTGGATAGAAACAAAACAAACTTTGCATAAGTCAATAGTACAGACCATGACAAATAAAAAGTTTGTAATATATGTTATTAGATAGCTTTACTCTGAACTTTGAATCTCAGGCATTTCTCAGGGTACAGCTCACTAAATGTTTTACAACAGTCTTTGAAGAGGGGAGGAAGGAAGGAGCAATTTTGTGGTGAATCATACCCCTGAAAGAAACTGAAACTGCTAGCAGAGCTAATAACATGAAGAGCATCAGATGAACTAACTTCTCCAAACATGAACTCAGAGGAATTGCAAACATGAAGCATACAGAGAAAACATACACTGGACTATTGATTTATACACAGTTTATTGAAAGTTTAGATATGCTTTAAGAAGTACTTGCCATACTCTTGTTTTCCTGTTCATGCTATCAGTTCTTGAGATGAGTGCAGGTCCGCAGGCATTCCTTATCAGTGCCATTTTGCTCTGCTCTGTGGAGGAGCTTTACTACTGAGCATAAACATAAAGTGCAGCACAGATTCATCTCAACTAAAAGCAGAGATCAGAACAGACATTTATAGGAGATTTCATAACTTGCACAAATTCTTATGTAAACATTTACAGTGCATACAGAATTTAAATATATCCAATTTATTATATGTTTTAGGAGTCGGTTCAATTTATATTGACTCCACCAAAATGGACACCGACAACACGGCCCTGTATTTTATGCACATTTGCATCTTTTCCTCCCCTTTATTCTTCCCCTATTAATTATATTTATAACAAGTGGTGTTCACTAATGTGAATATTTATCATGGAGCTATAGTGATTCAAATAATCCATCGCAGAAAGGGGAATGTCTGCTCTTCATTCACTTTTTAGCTCAAGATGCAGCATTATGAAGGACATTATACAGCAGAGCTCAGCTGTGTTGATCCGAATGAAACCCTGATGTGATGTAAAACACTTACTATAGAGCTCTGCACAATGTTTTCTGTCTGCCTCTGGTCCCTGCGCCTCACTCATTCTCACATCCATCTCCTCTGTGCAAGACTGACAAGCTGCATTTTCACAGTGAATGTTGGAGTTCTTGAGGTTGGGGAGAGGTAGAAGTGTCTGATAATTGTGGAAAGACTCTGATATCTCTGAAAAAATGCATTACGAAGTTTCCTATAATCGCCTCTACTGTTGATTTATGCAAACTTTGTTGAAAGGGCCCTTCCATTTAAGCCACTCCACCGTTCACAATCAGTCTCAACCCCATTGTCAAGTGAGATACAAAATTTGGGTGAAGCACCTAATAAATGTGGTAGACAGCATTTATGACTGTATTTTTACACAGCATTAAGCCAAAGATTTGGCACATTAGGCACATTAATTTTGCCACAATTAACCTGTTGTCGATGATCTCATCATGGTGCAAATCACATCTACTATTAGAGACTAGATATTCATCAGCCAAGGACACACAAATAAAATTAGATTCCCAGGAAATCCTGTGTTGCACTTCCTGGAGTTGTAAAGTTTATACTTATTTCATCCTATAATTGTGACAGATCTGAAAAGGGGTGTATTGTGTGTCTGTGAAGGTGAGGCTGTGAAAGCAGCGATCATATGACCGGAGAGGGGTCAGAGATTTTTATTTATTTAGGGGAACATAAATTAAAGAGTTTTTTTTCCTTTCAGGCTCAGACAGGTGTATAAAAAATGAGTTGATCTTAAATTACCCTCCCCAAGTCCAGCACCAGTGTATCCTTCCCTGTTATTTGGCTGCAGGGCTTACATCACACTGACAGTGCTGCAGCCAATCACTAAATTCAGTGACTCCTGCCATCTACACCAGTAGAGCTGTTAAGCTCAGCGATTGGCTGCAACTCTGTTGATTTAACCCTGCTGTTGTCTTCGGTCAAAAACGACCGACCTTGAACTTCAATATTCTTTAAAATATTCAAGATGCGGCTCTGAAACCCGTGGCCGACCGACCCATCCTCATTTAAGTCAATCAACCACAAGTTTCAGAACCGCATCTTGAACACCCCCAAAAATACCAAAGTTCAAAATCGGTCTCCCCAGACCGAAGACAACAGCAGGGTTAATGGAAAAATGAGTACACCACAATGGAAGTTTTAGGAGCAAAGCTAAAGTTTATACTGCAAATTTCTTCTTAACAAGAATTCAATCACAGTTAAGTCTGGTTGTTCGTTAATCAGATCTCCAGCATATAAAGTAAATCCCTTCCCATTTCATGCTGTCAGCAATGGCACCACATGGAAGAGAAATGTCACAAGACCTGTTAGAGAAAAGAATTTCTTTACACAAGAAAGGTGAAGGCTACAAGAATATCAGCGACGTTTTTATTATGTCAGAAAACTGTGGCAAAAGTTATACAAAAATGTGACAAAGATCGAACTCCTGCGTCTCAAAGGGACGTCCAGGCGACCACTGAGATTAACACCTAGACAGGAGCGTCTTCTGATGAAAAAGGATGAAGAAAATCCACATGGACGTTCCCTGTAGTTCTCTAAAGAAATAGAAAACCGAAATGGAGTGTTTCCTGTGACACAATATGGTGTACACTGCAGAGGAACGGCACGCATGAGAGCCTGTCACGAAGGGAACTGCTCCTAAAGCCCAGGCGCTGAAAAACCTGCCTACAATGTGCTGGGGCCCATGCTGAAAATTATGAAGATACCGGAATTTTATATTCTGGAGTGATGAGAAAAAGATTAATGTTTTTTAGTGGTGAGCGAATATACTCGTTACTCGAGATTTCTCAAGCACGCTCGAGTGTCCTCCAAGTATTTTTTTAGTGCTCGGAGATTTAGTTATTATTGCCGCAGCTGAATGATTTACATCTGTTATCCAGCATAAGTACATGTGGGGGTTGCCTGGTTACTTATTGGTAACAGTAGTTGTGTTACATATTGGTAACAGTAGTTGTGTTACATATTGGTAACAGTAGTTGTTACATATTGGTAACAGTAAGTTTGTTACATATTGGTAACAGTAGTTGTGTTACATATTGGTAACAGTAGTTGTGTTACATATTGGTAACAGTAGTTGTGTTACATATTGGTAACAGTAGTTGTGTTACATATTGGTAACAGTAGTTGTGTTACATATTGGTAACAGTAGTTGTGTTACATATTGGTAACAGTAGTTGTGTTACATATTGGTAACAGTAGGTGTGTTACATATTGGTAACAGTAGTTGTGTTACATAAATGTAACGTTTACAAAGAACATAATTAAATGTGCTATTAGAGCTGGGCATTGGCTTAGTTCCTTGAGTTAATTTTCCTAGCTGTCTTCCCCTCGGCAAGGTCACCTATTAGGTTATTTTTGACACTTTGAAAAGTGTGTCCTGAAAAATTGCATTTACAGTAAATGTGTTACCTTCTTGCTATGAGAAATGAAAGCCCATTACTTGGTCACATTTATATATTCCTTTTCCCAATGATGAGAATCATTGTCATTACAGCATTGTTCTGCAGCCCTATATATTTGCAGGGTTAGACAATAATATGTTTGATGTATACGACATAATGCATTATTTGCTTTTGTAATTAATTGCATCACTGGTTATGGAGATGAAGCCTTAGGGAATGTGCTCTTTTAATAATACATTATGTCTCTGAATGATGATTGCACTGCCGCCTGCTGTTCTTCATGTCACAAGGATGAGTGACATCCCCAAAGCGGCCAATCAATGCTCGTCTTACAAAAGGAAAGCTTTCTAGAGTAATTGCCCCGGAGCCTTTCCTTATACATCTCCCTGCCAAATGTTTATCAGTGGGATACGTGGTGTGGATTGTGGAACTCCAGATATACTGCCCATGTAGTTTACTCTACACACCCACATAGTATAAACATTTAGTAATAACTAGTGATGAGCGAGTGGACTCGTTGCACGGGTTTTCCAGAGCACGCTCGGGTGGTCTCCGAGTATTTATGACTGCTCGGAGAATAAGTTTTCATCGCCTCAGCAGCATGATTTACAGCTATTAGCCAGCTTGATTACATGTGGGGATTCCCTAGCAACCAGGCAACCCCCACATGTACTCAGCCTGGCTAGTAGCTGTAAATCATTCAGCTGCCCCGATGAAAACTAAATCTCTGAACACTAACAAATACTCGGAGGTCACCCGAGTGTGCTCGGGAAAAGCCGAGTAACGAGTACACTCGCTCATCACTAGTAATAACCCTCCTGTCTCTGCATTTTATATTGTGTAAGTTCTCCTCTTGCCAAGAAAAACAGTTTTGACCCATAAACACATGGTATCTGGCTCAAAACATTGTCAACACATACTTTAATTCCTGGAAGTTGTTTGCTGCCGACTCCATAGATCATATTTATGTTTCCTCCACATCCACAGATGATCATGATTTCTTCAGGTTAGCGACATGTACAAACACCTATTCAGCAAAAAGATGTAAAAAGTTATTGGTCTATGACCCAATTCTGATGATCACTTGCCCATTGTAGACGCTTTTGGCTGTGAACAGGTGTCAAACTGCATGCTGTACACAATGAGCTGTGACACTCTATCTTCAGACACCTTTCTATCATAGCTTGCATGCTTTGTTTCTTCTGACACCTTTATATCCTAGCTTCCATGCTTTGTTTCTTCTGACACCTTTCTATCCTAGCTTCCATGCTTTTTCTTCTGACAGCTTTCTATCCTAGCTTCCATGCTTTACTTCTGACACCTTTCTATCATAGCTTCCATGCTGTGCATGTTATGACACCTTTCTATTGTAGCTTCCATGCTTTGTTTCTTCTGACACCCTTCTATCCTAGCTTCCATGCTTTGTTTCTTCTGACAGCTTTCTATCCTAGCTTCCATGCTTTACTTCTGACACCTTTCTATCCTAGCTTCCATGCTGTGCATGTTATGACACCTTTCTATTGTAGCTTCCATGCTTTGTTTCTTCTGACACCTTTCTATCTTAGCTTCCATGCTTTGTTTCTTCTGACACCTTTCTATCCTAGCTTCCATGCTTTGTTTCTTCTGACACCTTTCTATCCTAGCATCCATGCTGTGCATGTTATGACACCTTTCTATTGTAGCTACCCTGCTTTGTTTCTTCTAACACCTTTCTATCACGGCTTCCATGCTTTGTTTCTTCAGACACCTTTCTATTGTAGTTACCATACTCTACATATAGTCTAACGGCCTTCTATCATAACCAGCTGTAACTTTATCAGTAATTAATTCTACAGTAGCTTTTCTGTGGGATTGATGAATGTTATGGGCACACCTGGCAGGTGGATTTTCTAAGCTGTAGGTTAGAGTGAGCAACATAGGCTGGAGGCATTAACACTACATAGCAAGACTTGACAGGACAGCACATTTATCAGAGAGTGGGGAGCACAGGATGGCAGGCAGACAAGTGGAGCAGGAAACACCAGAACACACAAATTCAGGAGTGCAGATCTGGATGAGAAGTGAAGATGTATTTTACTGCAGGCAAATGAGTAATGTTATATGGTCAATGGCTGACATGTATGCAATTAGTGGGACCCAGCTACACCATCTATTGGGCTTAGAAGTCTGTCCAGAAGTGAATTTCATGGAAGAATTGTTGCCATGAAGCCTTAACTTCTACATGGAAACAAGTGACTCAACTATGCACAATATTCTGTAGGAGTGCAAACAAAATGGCAACTGGGGCTCTGGACTGATCAGTCACAATGTGAAATATTTGGCTGTAACAAAAGGCGGTTTGTTCCCCTAACGGCTGAAGAGCGGCACAATTTTGAGCATCTGCAGGAAAAGTCAAGCATGGTGGAGAATCCTGCAAGTTTAGAGATGCATTCCAGCAAATGGGGAGTTCAGTGTTTGGTCAGGATTTATGGTGTTCTCAGTGCTGAAAAATAAAGGCAGATACTTATCCATCATGTAATACAATCAGGGAGGTGTCTGATTTGATCCAAGTTTACCCTAAAGCTGGACAACCCCCAACATCAAGGAGTCCTGGAAGTGATGATCTGGCCCTACAGATCCCTGATCTCTCATCATCCCCTTTGTCTGGGATCACATGAAGAGACAGATGGATCTACACAGGCCTCATACACAGAAGATTTTGGATCAGGTCTCCAAGATTTTTGGCACAACCCCCTGACAATTTCTTCAAAAACTGTGCAGAAGTGACCAGCAAGAAGTGATGAAGGTGACAGACTGTCACCAAAATATTGACAGGATTTACATATTTATTTTCTCCACTTTATATTTTGGTAATTGTAAAAATAAAATATTAACACTTCTGTTGTTTTTTAAAGCATTCCTACTTTGCCGCCTATTTTCCACACTTGCCTAAAACCTTTGCACAGTACCGATCAGTCGTAAAAGGCCTTAGGTGATGATGTCAAGTGTGATTGCTGGACTCCCACTATAATCCAATGTGGATAATGCACAAAGGGAAAACGCTCTAGGGGAAGGAAGCAACACCTGAGCCTGGACAGGTGAGTCACAATGAGCGGTGGCCGTCCAGGACCCTGTAGCCAAAGAACCAAATACCCTTTCTTCAAAACTTTTGAATAGGATCTAACCACTACATTTCAAGAATTCCCATAAGACACGCTGTATATCATGAACACCCATCAAGACCTGCGGTGTACCGGAAACTCCCCACAAGACCCACCATATACTGGGAACACCCTACAAAACATACAGTACTCAGGAACACCCTGCAAGAACTGTCACAGTAGAGATGAACACCCACCAAGACCTGCGGTGTACTGGACACACCCCACAAGACCCATCATACACTGGGAACACCCTACAAAACATAGTACTCGGGAACACCCTGCAAGAACTGTCACAGTAGAGATGAACACCCACCAAGACCTGCGGTGTGTACCGGATGCACCCCACAAGACCCTCCATATACTGGGAACATTCTACAAAACATACAGTACTCGGGAACACCCTGCAAGAACTGTCACACAGTAGAGATCAACACCCACCAAGACCTGCGGTGTGTACCGGATACACCCCACAAGACCCACCATATACTGAGAACACCCTACAAAACATACAGTACTCGGGAACACCCTGCAAGAACTGTCACAGTAGAGATGAACACCCACCAAGACCTGCGGTGTACCGGAAACACCCCACAAGACCCTCCATATACTGGGAACATTCTACAAAACATACAGTACTCGGGAACACCCTGCAAGAACTGTCACACAGTAGAGATCAACACCCACCAAGACCTGCGGTGTGTACCGGATACACCCCACAAGACCCACCATATACTGAGAACACCCTACAAAACATACAGTACTCGGGAACACCCTGCAAGAACTGTCACAGTAGAGATGAACACCCACCAAGACCTGCGGTGTACCGGAAACATCCCACAAGACCCTCCATATACTGGGAACATTCTACAAAACATACAGTACTCGGGAACACCCTGCAAGAACTGTCACACAGTAGAGATCAACACCCACCAAGACCTGCGGTGTACTGGAAACACCCCACGAGGCCCGCCATATACTGGGAACACCCTACAAAACATACAGTACTCGGGAACACCCTGCAAGAACTGTCACAGTAGAGATCAACACCCACCAAGACCTGTGGTGTACCGGATACACCCCACAAGACCCACCATATACTGGGAACACCCTACAAAACATACAGTACTCGGGAACACCCTGCAAGAACTGTCACAGTAGAGATCAACACCCACCAAGACCTGTGGTGTACCGGATACACCCCACAAGACCCACCATATACTGGGAACACCCTACAAAACATACAGTACTCAGGAACACCATGCAAGAACTGTCATAGTAGAGATGACAAACTGATAATTTCAGCCAGCTCAAAGATTCTTGGCAAAAGTTAGTACAATTTTTTTTGCAAAATGGGAATAATGAAATGTTTTACTGGCCCTAAACCAAGCTTCTTTCTGGTAGTAATGTGACTGGGGGTTCTCTGGACTTAAAACCTCCTGTAGCTGTTCCCCCATGGTAATAATGCGGGGAATCGCTGACTTAGGTAAATGAAATGTACAGTAAGACGTCTGCATTTAGGTTGTAAACTAGTCAGAAGTTCTCTATGAACATTTCCCGTCATCCAGCGCTGGGGTCAAGTATCTACAGGACATCATTCATGTTGTGGATGACAGCCACTTCTGTTACTATCACTAGACCCTGACTCTATTTTCTTCCATTATAGAAAAATATATATAATTTACAAGAAGTAAATCCATCATTTTGCTATATATAAGTGTAGTCGGATTAAAACTCCAATTAGGCAGAGCTGGATAATGGTCCATTAACCACCCATTGATACACCTCAGGTCATTGAGCCTGTACCCTGCAGTGCAGCTGGCAGATAAATGATGTTTGCACTAGAGACAATTTACTTAAAAAAAAAAAGCATAACGGCGAGGACACTTCTCTGATCTGCAGTTAACATCTTCTCTCCCACATGTGACTGATCCTACAGCCAGAATCCTAGCTCTGCCATATATAAAGCCTTCAGATGTAGGGAGGACCTCGGTGCCAGGTCTATAGTCAGAATGGAGTCTCGTCTATTAGATGTCAGAATAACTGGTTTTTGTACTTCATCCCTATTTTTACTGATGCCCAGTTGAGGGTCTAGTGGTGGGATTCAAGGTCTTTACGTATAGGGATGCCTTCTTGTTTTATGGCATCACATAGCCGTGATAAAAGAATGTGTGAGCAACTGGGTTAGGGCCATGAAAGTGTTCTGATAATGTATGGGAAAAATATTTAGAATTGAGCGTCCTCAGTGGTTGATAACTTTTAATGGCGAAATGAAAAGATGGTAACAAATTGCAGCTTTCGAGACTACTCAGGTCTCTTCATCAGGCAAAGACTAAAAGAAATTCTGAAGAATCACATATTTATGCACAAAACATCACAGAAAAAAAAATAAATAAAAAAAACATGGAAAAGACAGGTGACATGAAGCAGTATTACCATGGGTGATAAACAGTTCTGTCCATAAATATTGGACCAGTTCTTAGATAGGGAATGTTTTATTGTCCTCTGATTGGGGTCTGGTTCTGTTGTGATGATCCCACGTGGTCTGAAGGGCAAATTCTTTAGTTGATGTAAAAAGACATAAATCCATGTGACACATTCATTCCTGCACTAAGTGCGTCAAAGGTCCTCATCAGCTTATATTCAGACTCTTCTGTCTCTCTGAGATTTGAAGTTATCTTTTAATACAAGTAATTTCATGTCCATAATGTTATGATCAGGGAGACATAAATGTATTGCCACAGGTATATCCATTCTTTTTTCTCTTATTGTATGGCGGTGAGAATTCATCCTTGTCCTCAGTTTTTGCCCGGTCTCCCCCACATACAGATCCCCAGTTGGACATTTAGTACAAATAATTAGGTACACCACATTAGAAGTGACGCAGCTGAAAGTACCTGGGATCTTGTAGTCCTGATGTGAATTGGGGATCTTTATCTTGTCCGTGGTCATTATAAATGGACAGGTTTTACATTTTTTTCTGATTGCAAGGAAAGGTACCAGATACTGTATGGGAACACTACGGACAAGTACTGGGGGCAATATTTCTGTGCGGGCACAAAAAGGACTGGGTGATGCGATATTCCCTTTCTGCAAATCTTGTGCACAATGATGGGAAGTCTAGGACATCTTACACTGGAATCCTAAGCTCGCATCTAACCGAGGTATTCCATTGTCCTGCATGGATTTCCATCCATTCCGATTGTTTGAGACCTGAGATTGGGAAAGTATAGCGTGAACGCTGCTGGAGATAGTGCGCCACGTCATGCATTTTTCTCGCAATGCTACATATTGCGCACAAATTGATACATATCTAGAAATATAATAATCTGCCAGGACCGTTTTCTGCACTAAAATGACACGGGGGTCAAAATTTGGGCCTCAGCATAGGGTTAAGTTCCTCCCGCTCTCTCCATAGCAGAGCAATCAGCGGATACCTGATTCAAGGCTGCAAATTTGCCATTTTGACAGCCCTGTGCTTCTACTGCACCCAGGACATGAGGCATAAATCACGGCGGAGGATGGACGCGTTCCTGAGGCTGCAAGAGTCTCATGTCAGCATGAAAATGATCATTTAAGGAGTGACTGAGAGAAGCTTTTCTTTCCCTTCTCTGTCACCAATTCTGCAGAGATTTGGAGGAGTGACAATTTACAGCTATTTCTTGTCATTTATACCGTGAATTACGGCGGCTGCAGTGTGGGCGACTTGTAAATCACTGTCCTAACACCTCCATTAATATTCCACAGGAGAGGCGCATGGTGTGGACCCATAAACCCATATTACACAAGTGTCTGTGGATCCTCTCCGCCGGCAGACTGAGAAGGAAATATTATCTTGTTCCCTGAGATATTTGACTAATAGATAAACCGAGAACGACAGAAAATAAACTTGCATTTTCCTATATTATAGCACCAGGGCCGGATTTAAACTGTTATTATCCAATATTTACTACAAAATATGGACAGATGAGACTTCGTATCAAAGACCTGCGCCAAAACGTGATATCAGGAGGGAAGCAGAAGGGACTGGGGGTATTCATCCTTTCAAGTTACAAGTCTCTGGATATGGCCTTAAAGGATTTTATCATAGAGAAAAAATAAAATCCATAAGACTTCTCCGGAGAGGGGACATATCACCCTCACATTGAACATATGGCATTAATTATAGCTAGGGAAGAGAGAAAATTAATTATACTAGTGAAGTGTGAGAAAGAGATGACACTTCAACCTTTAAAGTAGGGGCCTCCTGCAGTGACCAGGTATTGACTACCGGAGATTTTTTTTTTTTGAGAAAAAGACACCAAGGCTGAGATTTATTTATTCAGAGGTGGAAAAGTACAGGAGCTTCCTCTGTTCAAAGGATGTTTCTGAGAGTGAGACTTTTTGAAGCTAGTGGCCAGTAATAAATATTGGGGTTTGTATTGATCCGATATCTATAGGAGATACATTTTCAGCTTCATAGCAAAGGGACCCACATAACGCCTTCACTCACATCACCACTAGGCCATTCTAACCCCTCCAACTTAATATCGGCCCAGTGGATGGAGCCATCCAGGCCATGTTTCATCTCTATAGACATAAAATCGCGATAAGAAACATGACAACAATATCTACCGCCTGGGACCTCCATGGGCAAAGATAACCTGAAAGTTACAGATTTCATAAAATTCTAACAGACCTATCACATCTCACGATTAGCCCACATAAGAGTTCACCAAGGGGAGGTATGAAGGCATAGCCTTGATCTAATGAAAAGCAGAATTTGGGTGTCTGTCTTCATTCTGGAAGACATACTTTGCTGTGAAAATGTTCCTCTTTCCTAACCTGAGCTCTGAGTCATTCCTGCAATATCAGGTTTAGTAATTCTTTTGTTATCTCTTTTATACTATGTAATTGTATATACCATATTGTTTGTTCCCATTTTGTATCCTCTTTGTATGTTTTTAATAGACAGTGCCTACGTTTCCGGATTAAATATATAAAATTTATCTCTTCCTCTTGCTCTGTAAACCGCACCCCTGAAGCCATATGCTACCTGGAATGAGTGTCCAATCTTCCTGTATAAACAATTGGTTGTGGCAGCTAGTAGTTCCTTTTTGTTATTGTGGACATGGCAGTCACCGTAGCGGTATATATATATATTGACTGAGTTTAAATCGTAGTTGTATATACCATACACTCACTGTCAGTCCCCAATAACTGGCCTAGTAGTGGAAGCAGCCGCAGCCTCATCCATCACTCATCAGTTAATTGCTTAATTTTCCTGACGACTTACATCTCCCTGACCAACTGGTGGCAGTGGTGGGATCTGTGTGATCCCCACGGTGTCCTCCTTGACTGGGTTGTTCAGTTGGACATTTTTTTTTTAAAGTTTCGAGTAGCATAAAAAAATAAATTATTAGCATCACTGATCTGCTGCCGCCTTTCAGATGCACACCCAGTTTCTGCTGATCATGGCAATGCCCAATCTAAGCAAATCTTAATAATAATAATAATAATAATAATTTTATTTCTATAGTGCCGACATATTCCACAGCACTACATTATAGAGGGGACTTGTACAGACAATAGAGATTACAGCATAACAATAAGCACATAGATCAACACAGATACCAAGAGGAATGAGGGCCCTGTTCGCAAGCTTACAATCTTTGAGGAAAAGGGGAGACACGAGAGGTGGATGGTAACAATTGCTTTAGTTAGTCGGACCGGCCATAGTGTAAGGCTCAGGTGTTCATGTAAAGCTGCATGAACCAGTTATCAGCCTAAGTATGTAACAGTACAGACACAGAGGGCTATTAAATGCATAAAGAATGATGGGAGGAACCTGGTTATAGTAAATATTTTGAATGGGCAACACAGGGATAGTTATTTTAATGCATTGAGATGGTAGGCCAATCTGAACAAGTGCGTTTTTAGGCCCTGCTTAAAACTGTTTGGATTGGGGATTAATCGTATTAACCTGGGTAGTGCATTTCGCAGCGCGTGTAAAGTCTTGGAGATGGGAGTGGGAGGTTCTGATTAATAGGCATGTTAACCTCAGGTCATTAGCGGAGCGGAGGGCACGGGTAGAGTGGTAGGCTGAGACCAGGGAGGAGATGTAGGGTGGTGCTGAGCATGGAGTGCTTTGTGGATGAGGGTAGTAGTTTTGTACTGGATTCTGGAGTGGATGGGTAGCCAGTGTAATGACTGGCACAAGGTAGAGGCATCGGTGTAACGGTTGGTGAGGAATATGATCCTGGCTGCAGCATTCAGGACAGATTGGAGCGGGTTGAGTTTGGTAAGAGGGAGGCTGATTAAGAAAGAGTTACAATAGTCCAGACGAGAATGAGTGAGTGAAACAGTAAGAGTTTTTGCAGAGTCGAAAGTAAGAAAAGGGCCAATTCTAGAAATGTTTTTGAGATGCAGATAAGAAGAGCGAGCCAGTGACCGGATGTGGGGGGTGAATGAAAGCTCGGAATCGAGTATGACCCCAAGACAGGGGGCATGTTGCTTTGGAGTAATGGTGGAACCGCACACGGAGATGGCAATGTTGGGCATAGGCACATTAGCAGAGGGAGGAAACAGAAGGAGTTCACTTTTTGACAGGTTCAGTTTCAGATAGAGGGAGGACATGATGTTAGAGTGGTAAGACAATCACTGGTGTTTTCTAAAAAAAAAAAAAGGCAGGCGTGAGGTCAGGAGAAGAAGTGTATAATTGGGTGTCATCAGCATAGAGATGGTACTGGAAACCAAATCTACTGATTGTCCAATAGGGGCGGTATACAAAGAGAAGGGGTCCTAGAACCGATCCTTGAGGAACCTCAACATTAAGGGGAAGATGAAAGGAGGAGGAGCCAGTAAAAGTGAAGGAGCGGTCAGAAAGATAGGAGGAGAACCAGGAGAGAACGGTGTCCTTGAGGCCGATGGAGCGGAGTATACTGAGCAGGAGCTGGTGATCTACAGTGTTGAATGCTGAGGAGAGATCCAGGAGAATTAGCATGGAGTAGTGACCATTAGATTTAGCTGTTAGTAAATCATTAGAGACTTTAGTGAGGGCAGTTTCAGTAGAGTGTAAAGAGCGGGAACCAGATTGTAGAGGGGTCAAGCAGAAAGTTATCTGAGAGATAGTGGATAAGACCAGAGTGGACCAGGCGTTCAAGGAGTTTAGAGATGAAGAGAAGATTATAGACAGGTCTATAATTAGCGGCACAGTTTTGGTCAAGGGATGGTTTTTTAAAGGGAACCTGTCACCTGAATTTGGTGGGACAGGTTTGCGGTCATATGGGCGGGGTTTTCGGGTGTTTGATTCACCCTTTCCTTACCCACTGGCTGCATGTTGGCCGCAATATTGGGTTGAAGTTTATGCTGTGTCCTCCATAGTACACGTACTTCAACTTAATATAATAATTATAATATTAAGCTTTGATATTTATGAGTCTTTTGGATTGATTGAGAACATAGTTGTTGTTCAATAATAAAAATAATCCTCTAAAACACAACTTGCCTAATAATTCTGCACACGGTGTAATTAATATACTACATTCTCCTGCCTCCTCTTGCTTTCTGTTCCTGTACCTACCTAGTGTTTTTTATTCTGTCTTTTTTTGGGAAAGATGGTTGAATTAAAATAAATAAATAAATTGTTTTTAAATCTAAGCATTTAACTGTGCGTGTCACCTTCTGCACACCTGTTTTACTAGTTCATTGTAACAACTATGCATGCGACACCACTACTGACACTTGCCGCCTTTTGCTTTTAGCACGTTTTTATCCACCCAGCATTTTTTATTATGTCCCTTTTTTAAAAAGAGGAGTTATATTTAGTCAAAAAAGAAAAAAAATATATTTTTCTTTTTTAAATCTAGACATCTCTGATTTTGCAATCCTGTTTTATATTTGATCTTTTTGCAAAGGGTTTATTGTGACATTTGTGCAAATTTGCTTGTTTTGGAGTTTGTACTCTAATAAGCACTTTTGCTCTCTTGTATATCATGAAACTTGCAAAATTTATTAAATTCATGCTGCTTGATATAGCCAAAATATGCGACTATATGCATTTATATATCCATACATCTATCACTGATGAGCATTAGAACAAAAGCAACATGTGTGTGTGTGTTTTTTAACAGATACTTTTGTATTAATAGAACAAATGACTGATGGCACATCCCTGGTCTTACATTTCCCAGGACGACACCTTTTTGACTGTGTGGTGTGATCTCAGTCCTAACTTTTCATAAACGTGCCATAATGTCTATAACTTCTTTCCCAGAGACCAACTCTGGGCTCGGAATTAAACGTAACTTTCAGACTCACGGTCATTAAAATGTCAGTGCCGGATTCAATATCCTCTGTGCAGACAATGATAATGTGTGGAATAGCCATATAATGCTTTCCCACATTTCACGTCCTGCACGGAAGGATAGCAGAGTTTTATTGCTCGCATTTACGCTGCAAACCCCACTGTGAGCGTCTGACATGTGGGGAGTCTGCTCCAAACACTTGTCTTGGTTTCATCTCCAGAACCTTTTCTCAGAGGAGTCACGCAGAGTCGCTGGTGACGGAGGATGGAGATTTTTACTTACCGCGTGTTAAAGCCGATTATACGCTGTCCATTTACCGTGAGAATTAAAGAGGAAAAAGTTCTGTAGGATCTTTGCCTCCCCATGATCATGGCACATTGTGGTCACACTTGTGGACATGACTAATGCGCACATCAATTTTCTGCTGTCTGGCTGCAAGGATGTTGTGTGATCATATGTAAGGTTCAGCCATAGATAACACTATCCAGCTGTGTCTTCCTCAACCCATGTATGAAAAGGGAATACCACCTTTCGTTATCTCCTCACATGGCATGGACCTGTCAGAGAATGAGATTGGTAGCAGTCTGGAAGCTGGAACCCCCTGTGATGCCAAAATTGATGGGACCTCAAGATGGTAATTCACAAGTCCTGCAAATCTTAGATCTAATCTCACAACTGTGCTGTACTGAGAAGTCTTATTGTATCCTCCCTCCGAAGGGTCAGACATTATGTTCCTAATCTCCTCTGTACCCAGAGCTGAGTGACATTTCTGTCTACTACGGAGCTATGATTTTATCACACGGGCACAGATTCTTTATAGACCTTGGATCCGCTAGATTTCTGAAACTTAACATGGACAAAACAGAATTCATCATCTTTCCCCATCTCACGCGACCCCCCAACGAACCTATCCATTACAGTAAATGGCTGTCCACTCTCCCCAGTCCCACAAGTTCGCTGCCTCGGGGTAATCCTTGACGCTGATCTCTCCTTCAAACCACATATCAAAGCCCTCTCCACTTCCTGCCGACTTTAACTCAAAAATATTTCACGAATCCGTTAATTCCTCAACCAAGAATCTGTAAAAACCCTAGTCTATGCCCTCATCATCTCCCACCTCGACTACTGTAACCTCCTGCTCTGTGGCCTCCCCTCAAACACTCTCGCACCCCTCCAATCTATTCTAAACTCTGCTGCCCGACTAATCCACCTGTCCCCCCGCTATTCCCCTGCCTCTCCCCTCTGTCAATCCCTGCACTGGCTCTCCATTACCCAAAGACTCCAGTTCAAAACCCTAACCATGACGTATAAAGCCATCCACAACCTGTCTCCTCCATACATCTGTGACCTCGTCTCCCGGTACTTTCCTCCACACAACCTCCGATCCTCACAAGATCTCCTTCTCTACTCCCTCTTATCTCCTCTTCCCACAATCGTATACAAGATTTCTCTCGCGTATCACCCCTACTCTGGAACCCTCTACCCCAACATATCATACCTTTTTTTGTATATTGAATATGGAGGTAGCTGCTCCTGGTATGCACCTATTCACACTAGTTTGGATGTGCCAGTCGTTTTTCTGTCATTTCAAAGCTGGGTAACCCAATAGTGCAGAGGCGGCTAACCCAATAGTGCACAGTTGGCTAACCCAATAGTGCGGATCCTGCTAACCCAAAGATATGGAGCCAGCTAACTTAACAATTCCGAGCCGGCTAGACCAATAGTGCTGAGCCAACTAACCCAATACTGAGGAGCCAACTAACCCAATACTGAGGAGCCAACTAACCCAATACTGCGAAGCTTACTCACTGTACAACAGTACAATCCTCTATGAACAAGTCATTCGTGTATTCTTTCTGCTCTGTTCCTGCTGCAAAAAACATTGAGGACGAGACTGACACCTGTCCCTGCGACATGTTAGCAAACAGAAGTGTCACGTAATCTGCTGCTTATACCGGGCACACTCTGCTGAATGTTTATTAACAGGACTGGCAGAGGGCGGCAGCGCAGACGGGGTCCGGGTTTTGGTCACAACTCTTTAAAGATGCAAATTGAGATTCTCCCTCTCTGCCGTATCTGGTTCACTCCTCTCAGCTGATTTATTCCTTCTAGTGATAAATGGAAAGACCGATCTAATAAAGAAATACGCCGTGGAATATAAATGAGCTTTATCACTTTTAATATTAATAATATGACAGAGAGTAAACATGGATATGAATCCTGTCACTTAGGCTGGGTTCACATTGCGCTAGGCCCATCCATTTGACGGACTACGTTACACCGCGGTGTAACGTAGTCCGTTAACACCGCCATTGAGTCCAATGTCGGACGCATCGCTAGCGCACGCCCACAATGGGCAAGCGCTACTGATGTGCCATCATTGAGTGGCGGACTCCAAGACGCGGGCTGCAGCGTTTCCGGGTCCGTCACTGCTAGCACAGATAGAGCTAGCCGATGCTCCATCTGCGCTAGCGAGCTGCTATATCGGCACTTGCGTTAACAGCAGCCTGTTAACGTATGTGTTGAATGGGCTGCTATTAACGCAATGCGAACCCAGCCTTAATGGGAATCTGTCCCCTAATCTGAGAATAATAGGAGGTTATCACTAGAGGACTAGTACACCTGCTGCCATGAAGTCCTCCATATTCATAAGCTCTCATAGGCAACTTTCTGCCTATGCACAGTGCACACTGAAAGCTGCTAATCAGTGGTGTGGGTGGAGTTATACACAGGAAGCAGCCAATCAGGGGTGTGGGCGGGGATATACACAGGAAGCAGCCAATCGGGTGTTGGTGGGGATATACACAGGAAGCAGCCAATCGGGTGTGGGTGGAGTTGTACACAGGAAGCAGCCAATCGGGTGTGGGTGGGGATATACACAGGAAGCGGCCAATCAGTGGGTGGAGTTATACACTGGAAGCAGCCAATCAGGGGTGTGGGTGGAGTTGTACACAGGAAGCAGCCAATCAGTGGTGTGGGTGGAATTATACACAGGAAGCAGCCAGTCAGTGGTGTGGGTGGAGTTATACACAGGAAGCAGCCAATCGGGTGTAAGCGGGGATATACCCAGGAAGTGGCCAATCAGGGGTGTGGGCGGGGTTATACACTGCTCAGCATTCAGAGAACTGCTAGATTTGCGTCAGATAAAACAGGGATTTTATCAGAGCTGCAGCAAGCAATCTACAGGTGATACTAAAAGACAGTTTTGTTCCTTGCGGATTAGTTTTCTCGGTGTGAGGTTACACCGGCCTCTCCTGACCAGCGCTGGCCGCCGCTGCGTCTCCCTCCGCTCTTGTGCACGTCTGATCATTAATGTAACACAACATGCACCTCTCGCCTCGCACATCACCTCCTCCGGCATCTTTACATATTCAGGTAACTGGCGCAACAATGAATCCAGCAGGAAGGAGAAGTATAACGTCTTCCATTATATTTCCAGTTCCTTTTAAATTGATTTTTTTTTTTGCCTCCTAAAATGTAATGACAGAGAAGTAAAGTAAAATGATTTAACATCATATAAAGAGTTAAAATGTGAAGTACTCGTAAGAAACCACTCGGATCAATATGGCCGCTCTCTCTGACCGCAGGTATGATGAGTGCCCGGACTGGACGGTCTGCAGTCTGCTCTGACGTGGACGCAGTAGTGTGGTTAGATGATAAATCTGCACACAGGCCTGTAGCATTACCTGACGACATGGGACGGACACATTATTACCCAGAATTCCCCCAAGCTTTCCACTCAATATTCATTGAATTATTGCTTGTCTCTGTGGTTTTCAGTTAGATCCTCGTGCATTAAACGTGGCCACTAGGACGGTGGCTGCTCGTTCCTGCCTTGTATGTCCAGCAGAATCTAAGGCAGCCGCTTCCACCGGTCTAGGAATATGTTTATGTCTGGGAATTAAAGATGCAGACTCGGCGGATGGGGATCCGAACAACCGGTCCCGGGTCCAGTAGGAACCGCCATGGGTCCATTTTTTTCATAGTAGACTCACGTTTTATCTATAAATCGCTCAGAATCTGCAAGGTGCGACCAGAAAATCCGCAACATGCCCAATCCTGCTGTAGATGTTTCTGCAAATGTCTGCAGTGCAAAGAGTGAGCTGCGTAGCACGTCCGCACCATTTCCTCAACGACCATTGTGAAGCGGAAAGGTCTTATGGGAACGTATCCTTAAAGTTTTAGCTTCAGGAGCGCAGACAGGTCAATGTCCCGCTATGTTATGTGCCAGACGATACGCAACCCGTCCGTAAGAACTGCAGCGGGTAGAAACAATGGCATAAAATAGAGCGAGGCCGGGGAATAAGGGAAGGAGTCCGGCATCATGTCCATTGTGTCAAGAGTTACATTCACGGCGGAAGTTCAGAAGGTAATTTTTCTGAAACAGGAAATTCGAGGTATTTCTTGGCACAACTTCAAAGTATTCCGCTACTAAATAGAAATCTCAAGGCTGAGTGATGATATTATACGTTTCTGGAGATGGTCGTATATATGTCGATATCCAGGAAGCAGACGCTCCGAATGAGTCTATGTAACGCTCTGTCTGTTTAGGGGTCTCACTATTGTTTCCTGTTCCATTGTCAACTAAACAAACATATACAGTATATATATATATATAGCAGTCTACAGAGCGTGTGGCTCCGAGCCCATTCATAATTAGCTTAGCGCTTGGCCCATAGGACTAGCTGACAAATTATAATAGACAATTGTCATCATGGACGAAAAAAGGACATGAAAGTGGAGGAAGGATGTGTGCATGACCCTTTGCATCACTTTGTAGCCTCTGTGATTATTAAAATACACATTATATCATTATGGACTAATATAAATTAGTTATGAAGCCTCCTGTAAAAGTAATGGACCCCAGTAGTAAATGACCTGCTCCACTGAGCGCTCTAGATAGAGTTGTCTCCTGACGAAAATGGTGTGAGTTCATTGGAACAGAAGGAGAGGAGGCGAGCTGTGATAATCACTCACTGATTTGTATAGGAGACGGAGAGTGTTGTGTGCAGAGGTCATTGTGCTGGAAGGAGGAGAGCTGTGACATCACCTGTTGTGATTGGTGGATCCTATGTTATCTACTGTATATAGAGGTGTTATCAGTCATTGTACAGGAGGAGGAGGTGAGCTGTGATATCACTTATTGTGAATGGTGGATCCTGTGTTATCTACTGTATATAGAGGTGTTATCAGTCATTGTACAGGAGGAGGAGGTGAGCTATGACATCACCTATTGTGAATGGTGGCTCCTGTGTTATCTACTGTATATAGAGGTGTTATCAGTCATTGTACAGGAGGAGGAGGTGAGATGTGACATCACCTATTCTGAATGGTGGATCCTGTGTTATCTACTGTATATAGAGGTGTTATCAGTCATTGTACAGGAGGAGGAGGTGAGCTGTGACATCACCTATTGTGAATGGTGGATCCTGTGTTTTCAGCTGTATATAGAGGTGTTATCAGTCATTGTACAGGAGGAGGAGGTGAGCTGTGACATCACCTATTGTGAATGGTGGATCCTGTGTTTTCAGCTGTATATAGAGGTGTTATCAGTCATTGTACAGGAGGAGGAGGTGAGCTGTGACATCACCTATTGTGAATGGTGGATCCTGTGTTTTCAGCTGTATATAGAGGTGTTATCAGTCATTGTACAGGAGGAGGTGGTGAGCTGTGACATCACCTACTGTGAATGGTGGATCCTGTGTTTTCAGCTGTATATAGAGGTGTTATCAGTCATTGTACAGGAGGAGGTGGTGAGCTGTGACATCACCTATTGTGAATGGTGGATCCTGTGTTTTCAGCTGTATATAGAGTTGACATTATAATCGTATCTGTGATGATAAAGAGATGTCTGCTGAGAAGTGATCAGTACAGGACAGAAAGTATTAACTTTAAGAGGCTCATCCTGGCTGCAGGATTTCAGGATTTTTTTTAAATATAGATAAACATTAATATTAAGATGATATATATATATATATATATATATATATATATATATATATGTATATATATGGTTTTTTTTCTTTTAAATAAAAACCTGTGATTTAAACACTGGCTCGTTTTCTCATCTCACTTTCCCTTTATGAAATGACTAGAAAGTAAGTGCCCCCAGGAGGAGTCCTCTGGTTATCAGGCTTTGTGCATCATTGCCGTAGACGGACATGGCGGCAGCGTCACACCTGTATTAGTGATGGCTAGGCTTGAGCGAAACGGATCGGACAAATTCAAAAGTCGCCGACTTTTGGCAAAGTCGGGTTTCATGAAACCCGACCCGATCCTAGTGTGGGATCGGCCATGTGATCGGCGATCTTCGCGCCAAAGTCGCGTTTCGTATGACGCGTTTGGCGCTATTTTTTCAGCCAATGAAGGAGCGTGGGCAGAGTGATGACATAGGTCTTAGGGGCGTGGACGCCTATCGCCATCTTGTCGCTTGTGCGCTGTAGCGATTTGCAATGTGTAACACCAGCTTTTCTGTTCAGGGACGGAAGAGAGAGAGAGAGGGGGAGAGGGAGAGGAAGAAGAAGAAGAAGAAGAAGAAAAAAAAAATATATAGATTTCCCATTGACTTTGCATTGGGTTTCGGTCGATCCCCGACTTTTCGCCATAATCGGACTATTTCACTCGACTCGACTTTTGAGATAGTCGGGTTTTGCGAAACCCGACTCGACCCTAAAAAAGTAAAAGTCGCTCAACCCTAGTGATGGCCTCTCTCTCCAGGGCCTTTTACTACAAGTTGCAGAAATGCTCTTCTGTTATTATTTCTCGTGTGTGCATTGAGGTCATTCCATTAGGTTGTGTAATCTGCATCCAGGTCCCGACTACAGCGAGTGCGATGACACCCTGCCACACTGATTAGCGGTACACGACTTCCCGTAGTCACCGCGTTGGGTGAGAGAGATTGCGCGTTCTCCGTCGGCCGGGTAAGACTGTGCTGTCTCCTGCTGAGACACGGCTAAATTAATATGGATTAAACATTATATGCACATTAAAACTCGGAGAAGGACAAGGGTTTTAATCAGATTACAATAAATGTCAGGTAGAATTATTCATGGTCGGCCATATTTTTAAAGGCTCATCAATATATTTTCTGTGCCTCAATGCATCTGTTGGAAAGAATTCAAGTGCTATTATCATCCATTCCTACCGTGAGGGATTACCGCACTTCAGATCTTTACTCCAATGATGTTAGGATGGGGAAATGAGCCCACCTTGTCCCATCGCACCTGAGAGCAGCCGGGGGGATACAGCTGGGATTTGGCTCATGGTCCTCCTTGTCACAAAAGTCATCAGTTCTTGGTTAATGGTCGTGGGCGGATTGTGCGACGCCATTAAAAGGGTCAGGAACCTTAGAGGTTTTGCATCATTTTTCTGAAGTGCCGGTCAATACTGTGGCAATATATTTATATTTTCTACCGTTAGGAAATGTATTATTTTATGCTGTTTTTAGTTGCATTCAACAATTTGCAGTATTAATAAGATTGTTGTTTGGAAACCGTCAGAGAGTAGACTCGTGGCTATTGTCAACAGTACTTAACTGTTCATGGCTGAATATAACCTACCGCTCAACTCAGCACCAAAATAACGTGAAGAATATAAGCATATTTGCCCTATGGCAGCGCTGTGCCTGATGGGACTGTTCGGCGTCCCTCACTTCAACATCGGAGGTGATTTGAGCTGTGACGGTGCACGATCGGCAGGTGCTGTGACGGGTGTGTGATCGGCAGGGGCTGTGACGGTACATGATCGTATGGGGCTGTGACAGGTGCACGATTGGCAGGGGCTGTGACGGGTGCACGATCGGCAGGGGCTGTGACGGGTGCACGATCGGCAGGGGCTGTGACGGGTGCACGATTGGCAGAGGCTGTGACGGGTGCACGATCGGTAGGGGCCGTGACGGGTGCATAATCGGCAGGGGCTGTGACGGTACATGATCGTATGGGGCTGTGACAGGTGCACGATTGGCAGGGGCTGTGACGGGTGCACGATCGGCAGGGGCTGTGACGGGTGCACGATCGGCAGGGGCTGTGACGGGTGCACGGTCGGCATGGGCTGTGACGGGTGCACGATCGGCAGGGGCTGTGACGGGTGCACGATCGGCAGGGGCTGTGACGGGTTGTACGATCGGCAGGAGCTGTGACGGGGGCACGATCGGCAGGTGCTGTGACGGGTGCACGATCGGCAGGTGCTGTGACGGGTGCACGATCGGCAGGGGCTGTGACGGGTGCACGATCGGCAGGGGCTGTGACGAGTGCACGATCGGCAGGGGCTGTGACGGGTGCACGATCGGCAGAGGCTGTAACGGGTGCACAATCGGCAGGGGCTGTAACGGGTGCACAATCGGCAGAGGCTGTAACGGGTGCACGATCGGTAGGCTCCGTACACCTGTCCTGCTCATTAGGAGCGTGCACGAGTCCTGGTGGGTTTGTATAGATGCTACATCATCTTATGGGTTTGTGCACAGGACCGATTTTCTCGGATGAGTGCGATCAGTGGTTTTCACAGCCCTCATTCTTGTGATATTCTGTGGCGCTGTGCACATGTCCGATTTTATCCTTGGAGTGGTCTGTTGAAAAAAATCAGAGACAAGTCTGATTTTGATATGAGTGTCAGATCAAAATCAGCAATACAAGTCTATGAGTCCGTGAAAAAAATCGGACAGCGCTCGGATCAAATCCGACAGAAGGGAGAAGGTGGAAATACTTATTTTTCTCTCAATGGCTGAGAAAAACTGATGCCTCACTGATCACAATAATGGGACCATTGTTCTTGGTTGTGGAGAAAACGGTCGTGTGACCCCACGTTATCGCTCACCACCAATATTTCACGGCTGCGCTTCCACAGGACAAGTCCTCGGCAGACTGTAATCTGCAGATCTGCGTCTGACAAGCATTTCTCAAAATTTCCTTCTTACTAGAAAATCCCCAGTGAGAGGACGAGCGAATCATCGGTCCCAGTGCGATCCGACAAAACATCGGCTCAGTGTAATTCTATGGGGCCGTGCTTATGTCCAAGGAAATGAAGTGCAGCGTGCCCGAGCTGCATCGCACATGGCCATGGAAGTCAGTGAGTCCGTGGAAAACATCAGTCTGCACTCGGATGACCTCTGTTCCGTATGGTTTTCATGGACTGACGGAATGGACAAGATGGAGACTTTTTTTCACTATTTTCTTCTCATCCAAGAGAATCAGTCACACTATGGTCACCATCAGCCCAATTCTCTGGGACGGCAGAATACACGCTGTGTGACCCCGGCCTAGACTGACCGTGGCTCCAGATATGACACCTGTCACTCTCTGCTCCTGATATCGCCACTTATTTCACACCTCGCAGTCCGGCATAGTCACGGTCCAGGTTTTGTCATGGGACTGTCTCCATAATACTATCTGCACATGTATTTTCAGCAGATAAAACCTGTGCTCTTGGCAGAAAAAAAAACGCTGCGTTCAAAACACTCATTCAGCGTTTTCCTGGCTTTTTCTGGATGCGGATTACTTGTGTGGTTTGTCTGCAGTACATGTTTAATAAAGTTAGTTTTATTCACCAAAAAACGCTCAGGTGCTCTTTTGCACTTTATCATTACTTTCTATTGGTGAAAAAAACGCTGCAAAAACACTGAAATAATTGACGTGTCGCAGGTTTCTCACTTGAGCCCGTCTTTCCGTCTAATCCTAGTACAATCCATAAATGGTGGATTCACACTTTTGCTACAAGCCTCGTTCACTTATAATCGCAGCAATTTCTGCATCAAATCCGCCAGGTGTGAATTCCCTCCTAGCCGGGGAAACCGCATATTAATGTCATTACGAGCGAAGTGCGGAAGTGAGCGCTGCAATAGTAACATAGTAACATAGTAACATAGTTAGTAAGGCCGAAAAAAGACATTTGTCCATCCAGTTCAGCCTATATTCCGTCATAATAAATACCCAGATCTACGTCCTTCTACAGAACCTAATAATTGTATGATACAATATTGTTCTGCTCCAGGAAGACATCCAGGCCTCTCTTGAACCCCTCGACTGAGTTCGCCATCACCACCTCCTCAGGCAAGCAATTCCAGATTCTCACTGCCCTAAGGCCGGCGTCACACACAGCGTAAAACAATACGGTCCGTATATTACGGCCGTAATACGCTGAAAAGTCCCGAAAAAAGTGGTCCGTAGCTCCTCCGTAGGCAGGGTGTGTCAGCGTTTTTTGCGCATGGCATCCTCCGTATGTAATCCGTATGGCATCCGTACTGCGTGGTTTTCTCGCAGGCTAGCAAAACCAACATACCGCTATAGAAGTGATCCATGTGTCCCAAAAAGAAAAGAAAATATATATATACTGTCTATATATATATATATATTTATATATATATATATATATATATATATATATATATATATATAGTCAGTAGACACATATATTAGAGAGAAAAGCCGGTAATTCAGAGCGGTGTACAGTAAAATCACACTGACAGCTTACAGTAGAATAGGTAGAATAAATGTGTACACATAGAATAGGTATATATATATATATATATATGTCATTAGACACATATATGTATATATATTAATATTTATTCCAGCGCTAGACAGCTTGAAAGCCGGTAATTCAATTACCGGCTTTTTCCTTCTCCTTCCTAAAACCCGACATGATTTGAGACATGGTTTACATACAGTAAACCATGTCTTCTCTCCATTTTTTTTGCAGATTCCACACTACTAATGTCAGTAGTGTGTATCTGCAAAATTTGGCCGTTCTAGCTCTTAAAATAAAGGGTTAAATGGCGGAAAAAATTGGCGTGGGCTCCCGCGCAATTTTCTCCGCCAGAGTAGTAAAGCCAGTGACTGAGGGCAGATATTAATAGCCTGGAGAGGGTCCATGGTTATTGGCCCCCCCCTGGCTAAAAACATCTGCCCCCAGCCACCCCAGAAAAGGCACATCTGGAAGATGCGCCTATTCTGGCACTTGGCCACTCTCTTCCCATTCCCGTGTAGCGGTGGGATATGGGGTAATGAAGGGTTAATGCCACCTTGCTATTGTAAGGTGACATTAAGCCAGATTAATAATGGAGAGGCGTCAATTATGACACCTATCCATTATTAATCCAATACTAGTAAAGGGTTAAATAAAACACAAACACATTATTTAAAATTATTTTAATGAAATAAAAACAATGGTTGTTGCAGTATTTTATTCAACGCCCAATCCAGTCACTGAAGACCCTCGTTCTGTGAGTAAAAAAACATAGTGTGATTTTACTGTACACCGCACTGAATTACCGGCTTTTCTCTCTAACAGCGCTGCGTATTTCTCGCAAGTCACACTGCTTGTCCGTGTGTAATCCGTATTTTTCACGCTTCCATAGACTTTCATTGGCGTATTTCTTGCGCAGTACGGTGACAAACGCAGCATGCTGCGATTTTATACGGCCGTAGAAAGCCGTATAATACTGATCAGTAAAATACGGCAAATAGGAGCAGGGGCATAGAGAATAATTGTGCCGTATTTTTTGCGAGTTTTACGGACGTAGATTCTGCGCTCTTACGTCCGTAAAACTCGCATGTGTGACGGCGGCCTAACAGTAAAGAATCCTCTTCTATGTTGGTGGAAAAACCTTCTCTCCTCCAGACGCAAAGAATGCCCCCTTGTGCCCGTCACCTTCCTTGGTATAAACAGATCCTCAGCGAGATATTTGTATTGTCCCCTTATATACTTATACATAGTGACATTTAATATTTCATGGCGGCATAAGAATAATGGGCTGGAGTTCTCTGAGATCATCGCGGCGGCCTAATGTGCCCACTTCCTTCATAACGACCCCGCTGAAGCACACGCCGGGAAGAACGAGCGCCATCAATAAGGTTATGTGAGGCCACATGTCACAGGGATAAAGTGCAGCGCCCCACGGAGGAACAGGCCAAGGTCCGAGGTACTCAGGACACATGAAAACAGGCGACAGGTGGATAATATGTGCACTGATTATTCTAACGTTCACTTCATTGGATACATTAGATAAATATTCTTTTTTTGTTTCTGCCCATATATATATATATCTGTACTTATTCCCATTGTCTCACATAAGAAAAGGTCCCCAAAATAAGAAAATAAAATTATAAATCCAGTTTCTAAAGTGTCTAAGCATCATTCTTCTACATTGTCCTCATAGTCCGGGGTGTACTGTATATGGAGCCAGCTTTTGGTGCAGGTTCACACCACTACGTTCCTTATCACTGGGGAACTTCTATTTTTTGGTCCTTTATGGCACTTACACCAGAGGCACACCACTAAGAGTTGCCGTGGGGCCTGTGATTTGGAGCGGCGCTGTGCCCGACTCTCGATTTAATTCATTGGATAGAGTGGTGCGGTCGCCGGCTCTCGGCCTGTAAGCCTGAGGGTCAGCGCAGCAGGCGCGATGATGTCTGGCTGTGGGGGCATTGTACTGTTTGGGAGCATCCTAAAGTGTATAAGGGGCAACATGTTCTGTAGGGTCTATGGAGGTCTCATACCTGTAGATTGTGAGCGCGCAGGGACATTGTCCTCACTCCTCTCTACCTATCTGTCGCTATTCGTTTGTTCATCGTAATTTCATATTTGTGTATTGTATGTAACCCCTTCTCCTGTACAGCACCATGGAGTCAATAGTGCTGTAAAAATGAAATAATACTGTATGAACAGACAATGGGGGCATCATAAAGTGTGTAGGATATATAGGAATATTACCGAGGGAGGGGCTGGGGGGTATTATACTATGGGGGCATCATACTGTGTGGGGGGTATAATACTTGGCGGGGGGCTGTGAGGGCATCATACTGTGTGGGGGGTATAATACTTGGTGGGGGGCTGTGAGGGCATCATACTGTGTGGGGGGTATCATACTTGGCCGGGGACTGAGAGGGCATTATACTGTATAGGGGGTTTAAAACTTAGGAGGCTGTGAGGGCATCATACTGTATAATATGAAGGGGGGCTGTGGCCATCATATTGTCTGTTCGGTATCATACTTGATGGGGGGCTGTGAGGGCATCATACTGTGTAGGGGGTATAATAGTTGGGGGGCTGTGAAGGCATCATACTGTGTGGGGGTATCATACTTGGCAGGGGCTATAAGGCAATCATGCAGTGTAGGCGGTATCACACTTGGCGGGGGACTATGAGGGAATCATGGTGTAGGTGGTATCATACTTTGGGGGCTGTGAGGGCATCATACTTTATAGTATGGTGGGGGGCTATGGTCGTCATATTGTCCGGTATCATACTTGGCGGGGGGCTGTGAGGGCATCATACTGTGTGGACAGCATCTTACTTGACAGGGCTGTAAGGGCATCATACTGTGTGGGGGGTATCATAGTTATCGGGGGCTTCAGGGCATCATACTGTGTAGGGGGTATTATACTTGGTAGAGGGCTGTGAGAGGATCATACTGTGTGGGCGGTTTCATACTTGGCGGGGGCTGTGAGGACATTAGACTGTGTGGTCAGTATACTTGGCGGGGGGCTGTGAGGACATTAAACTGTGTGGTCAGTATACTTGGCGGGGGGCTGTGAGGGCATCATACTGTGTGGGCGGTTTCATACTTGGCGGGGGGCTGTGAGGACATTAGACTGTGTGGTCAGTATACTTGGAGGGGGCTGTGAGGGCATCATACTGTGGGCGGTTTCACACTTGGCGGGGGGCTGTGAGGGCATCATACTGTGTGGTCAGTATACTTGGCGGGGGGCTGTGAGGGCATCATACTGTGTGGGCGGTTTCATACTTGGCGGGGGGCTGTGAGGACATTAGACTGTGTGGTCAGTATACTTGGCGGGGGGCTGCGAGGGCAATATTCTGTGTAGGGAGTATCAGACTTGGCGGGGGGCTCTGACGTAATCATACTGTGGGAGGCTATGAGGTCTCAGAAACATTATATAGTTAGGGAGCCTGACTGATTACGACTCCATATTGTCAAAGTTAGGCACACCTGCCCCCAGCCCCCTTACAGGGCCGGACCCCCCTGCTCTGTGGGCCATACTCCCTTTTATATACTGTGCTATTCAGTCATTTTAGGGGGGGGATTCCAGCACTGAGGAGGATCCTGGATTTTTGACTTTTGCATATGTAGAATACTAGACTCTTTTTCTCATTTTTTTGCAATTACAAACAATTTTGCTTTCTATGCCACATTCCACATTAATATTCTGTATCGCCGCCAACCACGTCTATAATCTCCCCTCGCTTCTCATTTCTGCTGCCACCAAGTGGTCTCCTAGACTTTGCGGAGGGCTGTACACGAGATACTAATTTAACGCCATTCCCCAACAAACTTCCATCTCTGCAGCCCATGAAATTACTTCTTGCCTCGAATGTGCTGCTAATAAAACTATTTACCTATACCTCCCTTAAATTAGCGGCAGAATATTTATTCCTCGCACCGGTGCCACTCTGGATTTTAATTCTGAAGTTCTGTCATATACGATGGAAAGTTTCCGCCATCTCCGATCTCATTCATTTATCAGTTTATTTCCTAAATCAGAGTCTATGACTTCTCCTGTCTTCAGCCGGCAGCGGAATAAAACCTGTATATGGATGTAATACATGAAGATTGTGGCTGCGAAGGACACGCCACCCTCTAATGAAGCTCTCCAAAAATCACCATTATGAAAATCCTCTTTTTAATAGGTTTTTTAAGGAAATGTTCTCTGCCCGGGTAGAGAATTAACCAGCGTCATCATATTTGTCAAGACCAATTGCGAACCTAGTTATGTGAAAGTAATGGCGTGCAGAGCGATTACCGGAATAATTACAGAACCAGGGTCATCAAAATCAGCGCAATTAGTCATTTTCAGCTAAAAACACATTTTTTTCCTGTTTCCTGCCTTAAAGTGCAATATAATCTGACTTGTAATGAATTATCCACCGTGAATCAACTCCTGCTATAAAGGAAGACACATGGCTGACCGAGCCGAGATCTGACTGAGCCGAGATCTGACCAGGATGAGAACTGATCGAACCGAGATCTGACCAGGATGAGAACTGATCGAGCCGAGATCTGACCAGGATGAGAACTGATCGAGCCAAGATCTGACCAGGATGAGAACTGATCGAGCCGAGATCTGACCAGGATGAGAACTGATCGAGCCGAGATCTGACCAGGATGAGAACTGATCGAGCCGAGATCTGACCAGGATGAGAACTGATCGAGCCGAGATCTGACCAGGATGAAAACTGATCGAGCCAAGATCTGACCAGGATGAGAACTGATTGAGCCGAGATCTGACCAGGATGAGAACTGATCGAGCCGAGATCTGACCAGGATGAAAACTGATCGAGCCAAGATCTGACCAGGATGAGAACTGATCGAGCCGAGATCTGACCAGGATGAGATCTGATCGAGCCGAGATCTGACCAGGATGAGAACTGATCGAGCCGAGATCAGACCAAGGACTATCTGGCTCCTGTGATGCCTCTATAATGGGAGCGGATTTTCACACAGTTTTTTGGTATCAGGTGGAAAAAAATCCAAGAGAGAAATCCTCATTGAAAATCCATGTGAGTTTTTGAGGAAGTTTTCAGTTCTGACCCGATTCTTTGATTCTGACGTGTTTTTTGTTGCTGCTTTCGACACTTCTTATAACTATTCTTTTTAAGCCTTTTGATTTCACTTTAAAGTTTGGTGTATCAAAGAAATGACTTCTCACTTTTATTAATGTGCACGTTTTTAAAACTGCAACAGAAAATAAAAAGTGTTATAGGAATACCATTGTGGTCTTGTAAGCATTTTCCGTGACAAAATCTTCACGGACTGTTTGATGGGAGAAGCTGGAGAATTTTTTTTTCTCATCCGAGAAAAACTAATCACACTTGTAACAAACTCTGATGACACTCGGATGAAACTGATGAAAAACACTGAGAAAACTATATTTATATCATAGGTGATAAATGCAGATGTGTGAATGAGCCCTTAGTTTGCGGGACGCTTGGTATTTGTGTTACTGCTCCTGTGTATATCGGTGAACAGAACGCCGCCATCACCGCTGCCGTTACGATGCGCACCATCCAGACGTCTTCTATACAGCAGAATCTTTAGTGATTCCCAGTAAATGGAAATATTCCGCCTTTCTGCTCGGAGGAAATCCATAGATGGCTTTATTTTTCCCAGATGACCCAGCCATCTGCTGCCACTGAGAAGGGACCAATGCAATCAATGAACATGCAGTAACAATTACTAATTCTCTGTCACACAGAGGGGTAGAGGAACATTAAGGGAGCAAGAGTGCGGGAACATAGAGATAAAGTCTGGGGGTGCCCCAGGAATAAGCAACTTGTATATGGTCACACAGTAGGAGTGGCAGAGATGGCGGTGGAAACATCCAGTCCTCTTGCCTACCACAGCTGTTCTGCTCGAGACATTAAGTTGCACTAGCAGAGTCTCTCTAGCTCCGCTTGGAATCTCATCCAACTTGGGACATTTCCAAAACAATTTCCAAACTTACTGAAAAGCACAAACTTGCAGCGAACACTTCTCCACGTTCTCAGAACTGACTGAATTACAAGTAAATTAGTTCTGTTCTTGTGTCATTGCTGAATTGATGGCTGTACTGCTCCATGGCTTCTGGTTCCTCCAAGTGGCCACCATAGCTGTGGTGTGGTATTATTATTTCTACAGCACCATTGATTCCATGGTCTGTACATGAGAAGAGGTTGCATACAAGTTACAGATATCACTTACAGTAAACGAACAATGACAGACTGATACAGAGGGGCGAGGACCCTGCCCTTGGGGGCTTACATTCTACAGGATTATGGGGAAGGAGACAGGAGGTCGAGGGTTGCAGGAGCTCCGGTGTTGGTGAGGCGGTAGCTTCGGTAGTGATGAGGCGGCAGCGGGGTCAGTGCAGGCTGTAGGCTTTCCTGAAGAGATGGGTTTTCAGGTTCCATCTGAAGGATCTGAATGTGGTTGATAGTTGGACGTGTTGGGGCAAAGAATTCCAGAGGATGGGGGATATTCGGGAGAAGTCTTGGAGGCAGTTGGGTGAGGAGTGAATAAGTGTGGAGGAGAGAAGGAGGTCTTGGGAGGATCGGAGATCACGTGAGGAAAGATACCGGGAGATTAGGTCAGAGATATATGGAGGAGACAGGCATTGTAGGTCAGTATTAGTAATTTGAACTGGATACGCTGAGGGAATGGGAGCCAGTGAAGAGATTTGCAGAGGGGGGAAGCGGAGGAGTAGTGAGGAGAGAGATGAATTAGTCAGGCAGCAGAGTTAAAGATGGACTGGAGAGGTGCAAGGGTGTTAGCAGGGAGGCCGCAGAAAAGGATGTTGCAGTAATCGAGGCGGGAGATGATGAGGGCATGCACAAGAATTTTAGTAGATTGGCGGTTGAGGAAAGGACGGATTCTGGAGATATTTTTGAGTGGGAGGCGACAGGAGGTGGAAAGATCTTGGATGTGCAGTTTGAAGGACAGGGCAGAGTCGAAGGTTACTCCGAGGCAGCGGACTTCTGGTACGGGAGAAAGCGTGATGTTGTTAATTGCGATAGATAGGTCAGGTAAGGAAGATCTATGGGATGGAGGAAAGATGATGAGTTCAGATTTGTCCACATTGGGTTTGAGGAAGCGAGTGGAGAAGAAGGAGGATATGGCTGATAGACACTCTGGGATTCTGGACAGCAGAGCAGTGATTTCTCGGCCAGAGAGGTAGATCTGAGTGTCATCAGCATATAGATGGTACTGGAGGCTATGGGACCTTGAGTTGTCCCAGGCCAAGTATATAGATTGAAAAGAGTAGAGGTCCTAGAACAGAGCCTTGGGGTCTCGAACAGAGAGAGGGTGGGATGAGGAGGTAGTGTGGGAGTGGGAGACGCTGAATGTGCAGTTGGAAAGGTATGAGGAGATCCAGGATAGGGCGAGGTCTTTGATGCCAAAGGAGGAGAGGATCTGTAGTAGGAATCAGTGGTCAACTGTGTCGAAAGAAGAGGACAGGTCTAGAAGGAGGAGTACAGAGTATTGTCCATTAGCTTTGGCTGTAAGTAGGTCGTTAGTAATTTTGGTCAGGGCTGTCTCAGTTGAGTGATGGGGGCGGAAACCAGATTGTAGATTGTCAAAGAGCAAGTTAGATGAGAGGTGGGAGGAAAGTCCAGGAGTTTAAAAGCGAATGGGAGCAGCGATATTGGGCGATAGCTGGACATAGCAGTTGGATCGAGCGTTGGCTTTTTAAGGATAGGCGTGATTGTGGCATGTTTGAAAGGAGAAGGGAAGGTGCCAGAAGATAGTGATAGGTTGAAGAGGTGGGTTAGGGATGGGATAAATGTGGTGATGAGGTTGGGGAGGAGGTGGGATGGGGTCGAGCGCACAGGTGGTGAGGTGCGATTTGGAGAGGAGACAATTAAGCCCCCTTTCAGTGATGTTGGATAGGGAGGTTATGGGGTTTGGGCATTGGTCTGGTATACAAAGGGGTTGTGGTGGTTGAGCAATGAAGACTTGCCTTGTCTCGTTGATCTTATTTTTAAAGTGTGTGGCAAAGTCCTCAGCAGAGATAAGGGAGGTTGGAGGGGGCAGTGGGGGGCGGAGGAGGGAGTTAAAGGTTTTGAATAACTGTTTGGGGTTGTAGGATAGGGAAGATACGAGGGTTGTGAAGTACACCTGTTTAGCAGAGGTGAGAGCAGATTTAAAAGCGAGTGTTGCCTGTTTGAATGCAGTTAAGTCATCTTGTCCGCAACCCTGGACACTTGCCGGAGCTTTTTAGTGGTGTTATTGTGGCAGGGTTGTCTATTGATACGTCACACTCTGCCATGGACGAGAGGGGCAACTGTGTCAATAGCTGATGCAAGAGTGACATTGTAGAAAGCAGTGTCTGTGTCATGGAGTGAGGATATGGATGCCAGTGGTAGGATAGAGTCAGAGAGTGGGTGTCTAGGTGTGCAAGGTTTATGCGGGGGTGCGCATGTTGCTGGACATGATATGAACGTAGTATGATAAAGTAGACACCTAGATATGATGTACCTAGCCTGTGCCATTCATACGCCTGTCTCCAAATGTAAGGCAAGGCCAGACGGTGCAGTTCTTGCAAATGTGATGTGCCTTGACCGTAACATAACAATAGGGCCCAGCTACAGTCCTTGAGGCCATTATGTTAAAGAATACTGTTAGCATAAATCAATAGTAACTGAAAATATATGTAAGGATTCATTAGGTAATCGGGCGCCTCAGTGAGGCGACCACCATCAGATGAACACAGTTTAAAAAAAAAAAAAAAGATTAATTAAAAAATACAACGCGTTTTGGCTGCATCCAGTTTTCATCAGATATATATGATACATATTGAAGAATGGATGCAGCCGAAATGCATTGTTTTTTTTTTATCAATCTGTGTTCATCCTATGGTGGTTTCCTGCTTTCTTTCTCTTACCATTGTCCGGCGCAGGCTTCCGTATGGAGGGGACGCCAGTGGCTCACTGGGGGGGCCGCACCTGATCACATTACCTGCAGTTTACTACGAATTTGTGTCCCATCCCTATTAGGGCTCAATCAGACATCCCATTTTTTTTGCGTACGAGAAAATCGGGCCGATTATTCTGATCAGAGATTGATCAGACTCCGGGTATGAGTGTCATCCGATTTTTTTTCGTATGTGGAGAAATAAAAAAAATAATTTTTTTTTTCCATATTCTCCATTCTGTCTGTGAAAATCGGACCACTCTCCGATTTTTTTCACTGACCCATTGACCTGCATTGCCGATTTTAAGCCGTCAGATCAAAATTGGACAAGTGTCTGATACTTTCTGCGGACCGCTCCGTCTGTGGGAAACATCGGGCATGGGCACATAGATTATCATAGGTACGAGTGCTGTCTGTGAGAATGATGAATAGCACATGTATGCAAAAAACGGACGTCTGAATGAGGCCTGTTCACCTTTTGTGCTGTTTAACCCTGTTGCACCCGACCCCTGTCTAAAACTTTGTCGCGAGTGGCTTCTATTTCCATTTTATTCCCTTTCTCCTTTCATTGTAATTACAGGTTATATAAAAAGCTCCGACGTCTTAAAGAACAACTTGGGGACCGACTTCTTGACTCAAATGTCGCTGTTACTTAAACATTTTCTTGAGTTAAACGCTGACTTCCTTCTCTAATTCACTTCCTTGGCTCGCCATAAAGATTGTGCGCGGCTAATGGCAGACAGGAGGATTGAGCGAGGAAACATTTTCTCTGTGTGTGCGCCGCACGCCGCTGATTGTCAGCTCTCCTTGGCTCATTGTCAGCTGCTTTTTGTCCAGATGTAAGCATCCTGAAGACAATCAACAGCCACAGGTGCGAAACGCAAGTGTCACCAAGGGGGCCCAAAAAATAACAGGACAGCCAAATTCACAGGATGAGAGCTAAATAGACAAAAAGTGTAATGGCTGCAGAATGCGGGCGGTCAGCACTCCTGCTCCGATCCCAGAGCGGCCCTGTGTCATGGCGCCTGCAGAGACGGTGGGGAGGCCGCGCACATTGCCAGGCAAGCAGGAATCCGCACTTTCTTGTATCTTCAGGAAGGACATTGTCTGTGCACAAGACGGAGGCATTGGATTCCTAGATGTAGAGACTTGTAGGATGGATCCGGCACCTGCGCTAGAATGATGACAAGTTCTGGGGAAAAAACATCACAAGAAAGAAGGTTATAAGTGGAGTCAGTGCGGATTTCCATGCAGAAAATTCCCAGTGTAATAAAGCAACAGCTAAGACATGAGATTTTAAAAATGTCACCTAAACATTCTGGAAATTGCCCTGTAGAGTGGATCCTAAAATCTGCAAATTACAATTCTTTCTGAAGAATTTAATTTTGATTTTTACTTAGGCTGAAATCTGTGACAAATAAATCCGCATTTAGCACCTAGATTAGGTGTGGATCCGATGTGAAGATACAGATGTGCCCCCTGCGCAGGTTCTCCTCTACGCAGGGCTACAGCAGACAACGCAAACGACAACACCTGCAAGAAGAGGAGTAACCAGAAGCTTCTACGCCCAGAAGGCTCCCCGATCATTGTGCGCAGTGACCCCCATGTACGCAGAGATTGGAGGGACAGTTCCGCTGCAGACATTTCTGTGATTGACAGTTGGTTTTATTTACCTGAACGGGATGATTTCAGATGAGGAATTCCTGTAACCATATCTGCAGAGTGGGAATTCACCCTGAAATAGCGGAGTCTGCACCATAGGTCTGCATTGCTCTGCTACACCGCCTCCTCTGATCGCTCGGTGGTTCATAGATTTCTATCTACTCATTAAAAAAGTACAAACATATTTCTCCTGTGTCCATGAAGATGGCCGGCTTCATACTTTTCTCTAGTTAAATTCAAACCTGCATTCTGGATTTTGCTGGCGCAGGGAGCTCATTGTCTTATAAGGCACCTATATAAGAGATGATACAATGCAGAATGTCCACGAGCGGCTATAGGGCCTGCGCCAACAAGAGCCCACAGGCAGGTTCCCTGGCTTGGGAAGTTCCTCCTGAGTGCTCTTACCTGCCTTGTAGACTGGCGGGACTGGAGCCACGGCCATGGACATGGATGGATAATCCCACCTAGGACAACATCTGCAAAGAGTTTGTATGTTCTCTCCGTGTTTGCGTGGGTTTCCTCCGGGCACTCCGGTTTCCTCCCACATTCCAAAGACATACTGATAGGGATTCTAGATTGTGAGCCCCATCAGGGACAGTGATGATAATGTGTGCAAAACTGTAAAGCGCTGCGGAATATGTTAGCGCTATATAAAATAAAGATTACTGCATGTGTATAATAATAATTACAGGCCGGACACTTTCTATGATAGTCACTCCACCGCTCGCTCACACGTCGGACTCCCACATTGGATGCAATTTTACTTTAGTTGTGATTTTGCATTTCAGTGCTCCTAATAAAGAACACTGGTCCGAATGTTGTCAGCTCAGAACGTTGGGTGAATTCCCCCACTGCAAATGTTTCTGCTGAAATTTTCCTCAACTGAATTTCAGTTCTATTCACCTGAATGGGGCTGGTTCCGGATGAACAACAGCTACCACAAATATGCACCGTGTGAACATGACCTTAATAGATGGACTTGGATGCTTAAAAACTTATGACAAAGTGAGCTGTGCTGTAGTAAGGGCAAATAATGTGACACTAAGGTGTGTGGGGATTCCAGTGTCAATGGTGTTTATTGAGCACCCTCTAGTGGTCATCAGTACCAGTGCTCCTGTGCGTACACTAACGTCTGGCGCTCTAGTTCTTATTGGTGCTATTTTGAGTAACATATAACTTTTGTTCCAATTTTTTGAGGGGTGGAGGAGGTGGTTGCAAGAAAAAAGCAATTGTAGTACTTTTATTTCAAATTTTTAAGTATAAATAGATTGCATAAGTTGTAATATTTAAAGGGGTTGTTACAGTGGTGTAACTAGAGTCCGACGGGCCCCATGTAAAATTGGACTTGTCACCCTCTCCCACATGTTAGTTACATTTATGGGCTCTTGTAGTGTTTTAAGGACATACCATTCACCCCCCTCCTATTCCATTATGTAGTATTGTCATCATGGGCCCTGTCAGGGTATACATGCCCCCCATCAAGGTCCCCTTCCTGGTATATATGTCCTCCATCCTGGTATATGTTCCCTCATCTTGGTATAATGTCTCCATCCTGGTTTATGTTCTTCCATCTTGGTATATGTCCCCCATCATGCTATATGTTCCCTCATCCTTATATATATTTTCCATCATCCTGATATATGTTCCCCCATCCTGGTATAATATCTCCATGCTGGTATATACAGTGGGGCAAAAAAGTATTTAGTCAGTCAGCAATAGTGCAAGTTCCACCACTTAAAAAGATGAGAGGCGTCTGTAATTTACATCATAGGTAGACCTCAACTATGGGAGACAAACTGAGAAAAAAAAAATCCAGAAAATCACATTGTCTGTTTTTTTATCATTTTTTTTTGCATATTATGGTGGAAAATAAGTATTTGGTCAGAAACAAACAATCAAGATTTCTGGCTCTCACAGACCTGTAACTTCTTCTTTAAGAGTCTCCTCTTTCCTCCACTCATTACCTGTAGTAATGGCACCTGTTTAAACTTGTTATCAGTATAAAAAGACACCTGTGCACACCCTCAAACAGTCTGACTCCAAACTCCACTATGGTGAAGACCAAAGAGCTGTCAAAGGACACCAGAAACAAAATTGTAGCCCTGCACCAGGCTGGGAAGACTGAATCTGCAATAGCCAACCAGCTTGGAGTGAAGAAATCAACAGTGGGAGCAATAATTAGAAAATGGAAGACATACAAGACCACTGATAATCTCCCTCGATCTGGGGCTCCACGCAAAATCCCACCCTGTGGGGTCAGAATGATCACAAGAACGGTGAGCAAAAATCCCAGAACCACGCGGGGGGACCTAGTGAATGAACTGCAGAGAGCTGGGACCAATGTAACAAGGCCTACCATAAGTAACACACTACGCCACCATGGACTCAGATCCTGCAGTGCCAGACGTGTCCCACTGCTTAAGCCAGTACATGTCCGGGCCCGTCTGAAGTTTGCTAGAGAGCATTTGGATGATCCAGAGGAGTTTTGGGAGAATGTCCTATGGTCTGATGAAACCAAACTGGAACTGTTTGGTAGAAACACAACTTGTCGTGTTTGGAGGAAAAAGAATACTGAGTTGCATCCATCAAACACCATACCTACTGTAAAGCATGGTGGTGGAAACATCATGCTTTGGGGCTGTTTCTTTGCAAAGGGGCCAGGACGACTGATCCGGGTACATGAAAGAATGAATGGGGCCATGTATCGTGAGATTTTGAGTGCAAACCTCCTTCCATCAGCAAGGGCATTGAAGATGAAACGTGGCTGGGTCTTTCAATATGACAATGATCCAAAGTACACCGCCAGGGCAACGAAGGAGTGGCTTCGTAAGAAGCATTTCAAGGTCCTGGAGTGGCCTAGCCAGTCTCCAGATCTCAACCCTATAGAAAACCTTTGGAGGGAGTTGAAAGTCCGTGTTGCCAAGCGAAAAGCCAAAAACATCACTGCTCTAGAGGAGATCTGCATGGAGGAATGGGCCAACATACCAACAACAGTGTGTGGCAACCTTGTGAAGACTTACAGAAAACGTTTGACCTCTGTCATTGCCAACAAAGGATGTATTACAAAGTATTGAGATTAAATTTTGTTTCTGACCAAATACTTATTTTCCACCATAATATGCAAATAAAATGTTAAAAAAACAGACAATGTGATTTTCTGGATTTTTTTTTCTCAGTTTGTCTCCCATAGTTGAGGTCTACCTATGATGTAAATTACAGACGCCTCTCATCTTTTTAAGTGGTGGAACTTGCACTATTGCTGACTGACTAAATACTTTTTTGCCCCACTGTATCTCCCATCCTGGTATATGTCCCCCATCCTGAGCCCCATCCTGATATATGCCCCCCATCCTATTTTATGTCCCTCATCCTGAGCCCCATCCTGGTATATGTCCCCCATCCTATATGTCCCTCATCATGAGCCCCATCCTGGTATATGTCCCCCATCCTGGTATATGTCCCCCATCCTATTATATGTCCCTCATCCTGAGCCCCATCCTGATATATGCCCCCCATCCTATTATATGTCCCTCATCCTGAGCCCCTTCCTGGTATATGTCCCCATCCTGGTATATGTCCCCCATCCTGTTATATGTCCCCCATCCTGTTATATGCCCCTCATCCTGAGCCCCTTCCTGGTATATGTTCCTCATTCTGATGGTGGCGCTGTTGTTCAATGCATAAGAAAAAAAATAAAAATGCTCCTACTAACCTTCCCTCTGCTCCCCCGCTGCACGGCGCTATCTTCTAAAGCCAGCAGCTGACATCAGCGTCCAAGATGTCACTGCCAGTCACGAACACGGCGATGTTAGCTGCTGGCCTCTGATTGGCCGGCAGCGTGTATTGGGGCGCATTGACCAGTGAGTTAGTGCGCTGCATTACACTTCCAAGGATGCACATACAGCTGAAGTAGGGGCTGGCGTCGGTGGGCCCTTCACCCTCATGGGCCTGGTCGTGGCAACCTCTGAGATCGTGGTCATTACACCACTGGATTGTTATGAAAACAAGTTATCACTTATCCATGCGATAGTTGGCAACTTACTGGTTGGTGGGGGGTCTGACTGATGGGACCACCATAGATTGGCAGAACAGGACTCTGTTACAATAGAAATCCACCCTCGACTCATCCTGCACAAATAACTACAGACTGGTCTACAATCTCCCCTTCATCTCTAAACTCTTGGAGCGCCTGATATACTCCCGCCTTACCCGTTACCTCTCCACTCACTCCCTCCTAGACCCTTCACAGTCCGGCTTCCGCCCCTACAATCAACAGAAACTGCACTCATCAAAGTGACCAATGACCTTCTGACAGCAAAACGTAACGGTGACCACTCTCTGCTCATTCTTCTCGACCTTTCTGCAGCTTTCGACACTGTTGACCACCCTCTCCTACTCTCTAGGCTCCAGTCACTTGGCATTAAGGACACTGCTCTCTCCTGATTCTCCTCCAATCTTTCTGACCGCTCCTTCAGTGTTCTGTTCTCTGGCTCCACTTCATCTCCTCTTCCTCTCACTGTCGGGGTACCTCAGGGCTCAGTCCTTGGCCCCTTTTTTTCTCTCTCTACACGGCCCCAATAGGACAGACCATCAGCAGATTTGGCTTTCAGTACCATCTTTATGCCGATGACACAACTATATACGTCATCCCCTGACCTTACCCCCGCTGTACTACAGAACTCCACTGACTGACTGTCCGCAGTCTCCAGCATCATGTCTGCTCTCTATCTGAAACTCAACCTCTCCAAAACTGAACTTCTTCTGCTCCCACCATCTACTAACCTCCCTAAACCTGACATTTCCCTCTCTGTGGGTGGCACCATAATAACACCCCGGCAGCAGGCGCACTGTCTGGGTGTTATGTTTGACTCCGATCTCTCCTTCACTTCCCACATACAATCTCTTCCACTCACACCTAAAGAACATCTCTAGAATCCGCCCTTTTCTCACCATGGAAACAACAAAACACCTCACTGTCGCCCTGATCCACTCCCGCCTGGACTACTGTAATGCTCTATTAATTGGCCTCCCCCTCACTCGACTTTCCCCTCTCCAGTCCATCCTTAATGCGGCAGCCAGGGTCGTCCTTCTGGCTAATCGTTACTCGGACGCGTCCGCTCTTCGCCAGTCGTTACACCGGCTGCCCATTCATTACAGGATACAATTCATAGTACTTGTCACCCACAAAGCTCTCCACAGTGCGCCACCCCATATATCTCCTCCCTCATTTCTGTCTATCGGCCTAGCCAACCGCTGCGCTCTGCAAATGACTTCCGACTAACCTCTGCACTGATCCGTACCTCCCACTCCCGACTCCAAGACTTTTCCCGTGCTGCGCCAATCCTCTGGAATGCTCTACCCCAAGATATTAGGACCATCCACAACTTGCATAGTTTTAGTCATTCGCTCAAAACACATTTGTTCAGAGCGGCCTATCACATTCCCTAATATGTCATGTTTGTGTGTGTGTAGCCCATTCACTATCTCCATCTATCCCCCATCCCTGAAGATGGCTGGACCCTCATTGTAAATACATCATTGTAAATACACACCTGTACTTTGTATCTCCCCCACCTCATTGTAGATTGTAAGCTCTCACGAGCAGGGGCGGCTTATTGTGCTTTAATTATTGTATTGTTAACGTTGTTACTTATGACTGTTGTGTTTGAAACTGTAAAGTGCTGCGGAATATGTTGGTGCTATATAAATAAAGATTATTATTATTAATAGAACTGCAGGTCAGTTGCTCGACTTCTCCATTCATTCTCTATGGGGCTGCCAGAAAAAGTGGTGGTCGGGCGCCAACCCCGCCACTTCATTCTAACAGGGACAAAAGTGCCCCGTTCTTCCGTTCAGTGCAGGCCCCAGCGGTCGGACCCCCACTGATCAGCATCCTGTGGGCAGGTGATAACTTATTTTCACTGGGTCACCCCCCTTTAAGTGTTGTTGCAGTCCAGTGCACAGTAGCATCGCTGGTTACGTTGCTTATATAACTCCAACATATGTGTATGGAGTGCTGTGGGAACATCGTACTGGGTGGGGGGTTGTGCGGGGGCACAGTACTATGTATGCAGTGCTGTGGGGACATCGCACTGGGTGGAGGGGTTGTGCGGGGGCACAGTACTATGTATGCAGCGCTGTGGGGACATCGTACTGGGTGGTGGTGGGGGGGGGGGGGGGGGGGTTGTGTGCTGGCACAGTACTGTGTATGAAGTCCTGTGGGGACATCATACTGTGGGAGGGTTGTGTGTGCGGGGGCACAGTACTCTGTATAGAGCGCTGTGGGGACATTGTACTGTGTGGGGGGGTTGTGTGGTGGCACAGTACTGTGTGGGGACTTGTACTGCCTCTGTACAAATCCCTAGTTAGACCGCACATGGAGTACTGTGTCCAGTTTTGGGCACCGGTGCTCAGGAAGGATATAATGGAACTAGAGAGAGTACAAAGGAGGGCAACAAAATTAATAAAGGGGATGGGAGAACTACAATACCCAGATAGATTAGCGAAATTAGGATTATTTAGTCTAGAAAAAAGACAACTGAGGGGCGATCTAATAACCATGTATAAGTATATAAGGGGACAATACAAATATCTCGCTGAGGATCTGTTTATACCAAGGAAGGTGACGGGCACAAGGGGGCATTCTTTGCGTCTGGAGGAGAGAAGGTTTTTCCACCAACATAGAAGAGGATTCTTTACTGTTAGGGCAGTGAGAATCTGGAATTGCTTGCCTGAGGAGGTGGTGATGGCGAACTCAGTCGAGGGGTTCAAGAGAGGCCTGGATGTCTTCCTGGAGCAGAACAATATTGTATCATACAATTATTAGGTTCTGTAGAAGGACATAGATCTTGGGATTTATTATGATGGAATATAGGCTGAACTGGATGGACAAATGTCTTTTTTCGGCCTTACTATGTTACTATGTTACTTACTAACTATGTATGGAGCGCTGTGGGGACATTGTACTGTGTGGGATTTTGTGTGGGGCACAGTAGTGTGTATGAAGCGCTGTGGGGACATTGTACTGTGTTTGGGGTTGTGTGGAGCACAGTACTGTATATAGGGTAAAGTACTGTGTATGGAGCGCTGTGGGGACATTGTACTGTGAGGGGTTGTGTGAGGGCACAGTACTCTGTATGGAGCACTGTGGGGACGTTGTACTGTGTGGGGGGTTGTGTGGGGCACAGTACTGTGTATGGAGCGCTGTTGGGACATTGTACTGTGGGTGCTTGTGTGGGGGAACAGTACTGTGTATGGAGCACTCTGGGGGCACAGTACTGTGTATGGAGTGCTGTGGGGGCACAGTTCTGTGTATAGAGCACTGTGGGGGCCATCATATTGTGTGGGGGGTTGTGCGGGGGCACAGTACTGTGTATGGAGCGCTGTGGGGGCACAGTACTATGTGTGGAGCACTGTGTGGCACAGTACTGTGTGTGGAGCGCTGTGGGGGCACAGTATTGTGTATGGAGCGTTGTGTGGGGGCACAGTACTGTGTATGGAGCGTTGTGTGGGGGCACAGTACTGTGTATGGAGCGCTGTGTGGGGGCACAGTACTGTGTATGGAGCGCTGTGTGGGGGCACAGTACTATGTATGGAGTGCTGTGGGGCACAGTACTGTATAGGGGAGCTGTGGGGATATATTGCGTGGGGGTTGTGTGGGGCACAGTACTGTGTATGGAGAGCTGTTGGCACATTGTATTGTACTGTGTGGGGGCACAGTACTGTGTATGGGGTGCTGTGGGGGAACAGTACTGTGTATGGAGCACTGTGGGGGCACTACTGTGTATGGGGTGCTGTGAGGGCACAGTACTGAGTGTGGAGCGCTGTGGGGGCACAGTACTGTGTATGGAGCTCTGTGGGGGCACAGCACTGTGTATGGGTTCTGTGGGGGCACAGTACTGTTTGGGGCGCTGTAGGGGCACAGTACTGTGTATGGGGCGCAGTGGGGGCACAGTACTGTGTATGGGGCGCTGTGGGGGCACAGTACTGTGTGTGGAGCGCTGTGGCGGCACAGTACTGTGTGGAAGCTGTGGCGTCACAGTACTGTGTGTGAAGGCTGTGGCGGCACAGTACTGTGTGTTGAGCACTGTGGCGGCAGAGTACTGTGTGTAGAGCGCTGTGGCGGCACAGTACTGTGTGTGGAGTGCTGTGGTGGCACAGTACTGTGTGTGGGGGCACAGTACTGTGTGTGGAGCGCTGTGGGGGCACAGTTCTGTGTGTGGGGGCACAGTACTGTGGAGGCTGTGGGAGGACAGTACTGTGTGTGGGGCGCTGTGGGGGCACAGTACTGTGTGGAGCGCTGTGGAGGCATAGTACTGTATGTGGGGCACAGTACTGTGTGTGGAGTGCTGTGGCGGCACAGTACTGTGTGTGGAGGCAGTGGGGGGCACAGTACTGTGTATGGAGGCTGTGGGGGCACAGTACTGTGTGGAGGCTCTGGGGGCACAGTCCTGTGTGTGGGGGCACAGTCCTGTGTGTGGGGGCACAGTACTGTGTGTGGAGGCTGTCTGGGCACAGTACTGTCTGGAGGCTGTGGGGGCACAGTACTGTGTGGAAACTGTGGGGGCAGAGTACTGTATGTGGAGCACAGTACTGTGTGTGGGGGCACAGTACTGTGTGGAGGCTGTAGGGGGCACAGTACTGTGTGGAGCGTTGTGGGGGCACAGTACTGTGTGTGGGGACTGTGGGGGCACAGTACTGTGTGTGGAGACTGGGGGCACAGTACTGTGTGTGGAGGCTGTGGGGGAACAGTACTGTATGTGGAGCGCTGTGGGGGCACAGTACTATGTGTGGATGCTGTGGGGGTATAGTACTGTGTGTGGAGCGCTGTGGGGGCACAGTACTGTGTCTGGAGCGCTGTGGGGGCACAGTACTGTATGTGGAGGCTGTGGGGCACAGTACTGTGTGTGGAGCGTTGTGGGGGCACAATACTGTGTGTGGGGACACAGTACTGTGTGGGGGCACAATACTGTGTGTGGAGGCTGTGGGGGCACAGTACTGTGTGTGGAGGCTGTGGGAGCACAGTACTGTATGTGGAGGCTGTGGGGGCACAGTACTGTATGTGAAGGCTGTGGGGGCACAGTACTGTGTGTGGGGGACAGTACTGAGTGTGTGGAGCGTTGTGGGGGCACAGTACTATGTGTGGAGGTTGTGGGGGGCACAGTACTGTGTCTGGATGGTGTGGGGGCACAGTACTGTATGTGGGTTCTGTGGGGGCACAGTACTGTTTGGGGCGCTGTAGGGGCACAGTACTGTGTATGGGGCACTGTAGGGGCACAGGATTGTGTATGGGGTGCTCTGGGGGCACAGTACTGTGTATGGGGCGCAGTGGGGGCACAGTACTGTGTATGGGGCGCTGTGGGGGCACAGTACTGTGTGGAGCGCTGTGGAGGCATAGTACTGTATGTGGGGCACAGTACTGTGTGTGGAGTGCTGTGGGGGCACAGTACTGTGTGGAGGCTGTGGGAGGACAGTACTGTGTGTGGGGCGCTGTGGGGGCACAGTACTGTGTGGAGCGCTGTGGAGGCATAGTACTGTATGTGGGGCACAGTACTGTGTGTGGAGTGCTGTGGGGGCACAGTACTGTGTGTGGAGGCAGTGGGGGCACAGTACTGTGTATGGAGGCTGTGGGGGCACAGTACTGTGTGGAGGCTCTGGGGGCACAGTCCTGTGTGTGGGGGCACAGTCCTGTGTGTGGGGGCACAGTACTGTGTGTGGAGGCTGTCTGGGCACAGTACTGTCTGGAGGCTGTGGGGGCACAGTACTGTGTGGAAACTGTGGGGGCAGAGTACTGTATGTGGAGCACAGTACTGTGTGTGGGGGCACAGTACTGTGTGGAGGCTGTAGGGGGCACAGTACTGTGTGGAGCGTTGTGGGGGCACAGTACTGTGTGTGGGGACTGTGGGGGCACAGTACTGTGTGTGGGGACTGTGGGGGCACAGTACTGTGTGTGGAGACTGTGGGGGCACAGTACTGTGTGTGGAGACTGTGGGGGCACAGTACTGTGTGTGGAGGCTGTGGGGGAACAGTACTGTATGTGGAGCGCTGTGGGGGCACAGTACTATGTGTGGAGGCTGTGGGGGTATAGTACTGTGTGTGGAGCGCTGTGGGGGCACAGTACTGTGTCTGGAGCGCTGTGGGGGCACAGTACTGTATGTGGAGGCTGTGGGGCACAGTACTGTGTGTGGAGCATTGTGGGGGCACAGTACTGTGTGTGGGGACACAGTACTGTGTGGGGGCACAGTACTGTGTGTGGAGGCTGTGGGGGCACAGTACTGTGTGTGGAGGCTGTGGGGGCACAGTACTGTATGTGGAGGCTGTGGGGGCACAGTACTGTATGTGAAGGCTGTGGGGGCACAGTACTGTGTGTGGGGGACAGTACTGAGTGTGTGGAGCGTTGTGGGGGCACAGTACTATGTGTGGAGGTTGTGGGGGGCACAGTACTGTGTCTGGAGGGTGTGGGGGCACAGTACTGTAGGTGGAGCGCTGTGGGAGCACAGTACTATGTGTGGAGGCTGTGGGGGTATAATACTGTGTGTGGAGTGCTGTGGGGGCACAGTACTGTATGTGGAGGCTGTGGGGGCACAGTACTGTGTGTGAGGGCACAGTACTGTGTGTGTGGAGGCTGTGGGGGCACAGTACTGTGTGTGGAGCGTTGTGGGGGCACAGTACTGTGTGTGGAGGCTGTTGGGGCACAGTACTGTGTGTGGAGCGTTGTGGAAGCACAGTACTGTGTGTGGGGGCACAGTACTGTGTGTGTGGAGGCTGTGTGGGTACAGTACTGTGTGTTGATAGTTGTGGGGGCACAGTACTGTGTGTGGAGGCCGTGGGGGCACAGTACTGTGTGTGGAGCGCTGTGGGGGCACAGTACTGTGTGTGGAGCGCTGTGGGGGCACAGTACTGTGTGTGGAGCGCTGTGGGGGCACAGTACTGTGTGTGGAGGCTGTGGGGGCACAGTACTGTATGTGGAGGCTGTGGGGGCACAGTACTGTGTGTGGAGGCTGTGGGGGCACAGTACTATGTGTGGAGGCTGTGGGGTATAGTACTGTGTGTGGAGTGCTGTGGTGGCATAGTACTGTATGTGGAGCGCTGTGGGGGCACAGTACTGTGTGTGGAGTGCTGTGGTGGCATAGTACTGTATGTGGAGGCTGTGGGGGCACAGTACTGTGTGTGGAGGGCTGTGGGGGCACAGTACTGTATGTGGAGGCTGTGGGGCACAGTACTGTGTGTGGAGGCTGTGGGGCACAGTACTGTGTGTGGAGCGGTGTGGGGGCACAGTACTGTGTGTGGAGCGGTGTGGGGGCACAGTACTGTATGTGGAGGCTGTGGGGCACAGTACTGTGTGTGGAGGCTGTGGGGCACAGTACTGTGTGTGGAGCGGTGTGGGGGCACAGTACTGTGTGTGGAGGCAGTGGGTGGGGTTGGAGGTGTGTTGGCTTTACATAATCTCCCTTTCTTAGGGCTTGTTTTCACTTGCGAGGAACACGTCCGTGTCTCGCATGTGGAAACGAAGCTCTGGTGCCGGCACTCTGGAGCGGAGCATGCGGCTCCATGTGTTCCTATGCGGCCGCACGCTCCGCTCCGGAGTGCTGGCACCAGAGCTTCGTTTCCACATGCGAGACACGGACGTGTTCCTCGCAAGTGAAAACAAGCCCTTAGGGTGTGTGCACACGTTGCGGATTTGGCTGTAGATTTTTCTGCACAGAATCCACTTCTCTTAGCAGAACACACAGGCCAAAATGGTTGCGGATTTAATGCGGAATTGATGCGGATTTCATGCAGATTACTTGCGGATTGTCTTGCGTTTTTTGATGTGTGGATTTGCATAACTCGATGTATAGTCGTGGGTGCAAAAACGCTGCGTTTCCTCACAAAGGCTATGTGCAGCCGCTGCGGATCCGCAAGTGATTTACAGTACAATGGAAATCAATGAAAAAAAAATAAATGCTGCGCTAATGGTGCGGAAAATTCCGCGGATTAAGGGTATGTTCACACGTTCCTGATTTCCATCCTTTTTTTTTCAGGACTGAAACCGCAGCTCTTGGCAGAAAACGCAGGTCCTTTTTTTGTGCTTTTTTGGTGCGTTTTTTGATCCTTTTTTTTATGCAGTTTTCTATGCAGAGTCTGTGTGTTTTCTAGGAAGTTTTTTAGGGTTAAAATGGCTGAAAATACCCTAACCCTACCCCTAACCCTAACCCTATTCTAACCTTAGTGGAAAAAAAAAAAAAATTCTTAATTTTTTTATTGTCCCTACCTATGGGGGTGACAAAGGGGGGGGGGGGGGGTGTCATTTACTATTTTTTTATTTTGATCACTGAGATAGGTTATATCTCAGTGATCAAAATGCACTTTGGAGCGAATCTGCCGGCCGGCAGATTCGGCGGGCGCACTGCGCATGCGCCCGCCATTTTGCAAGATGGCGGCGCCCAGGGAGAAGACGGCCGGCCGGACATCGGGAGGCCGGGTAAGTATAAGGGGGGGAGATTAGGGCACGGGGGGGGCATCGGAGCACGGGGGAGGGGCATCGGAGCACGGGGGAGGGGCATCGGAGCACGGGGGGGGGGGCATCGGAGCACGGGGGGGGCATCGGAGCACGGGGGGGGGGCATCGGAGCACGGGGGGGGCATCGGAGCACGGGGGGGGCATCGGAGCACGGGGGGGGGCATCGGAGCACGGGGGGGGGCATCGGAGCACGGGGGGGGGGCATCGGAGCACGGGGGGGGGGCATCGGAGCACGGGGGGGGGGCATCGGAGCACGGGGGGGAGGGGCATCGGAGCACGGGGGGGGAGGGGCATCGGAGCACGGGGGGGAGGGGCATCGGAGCACGGGGGGGGAGGGGCATCGGAGCACGGGGGGGGAGGGGCATCGGAGCACGGGGGGGGAGGGGCATCGGAGCACGGGGGGGGGGGGGATCGGGGCAGCCACACTCCGCCCACGCACTTCCGCCCGCTTCCCCGCACTTCCTGCTGCAGCGATTCGGCACCACAAACCGCAGTAAAACCCGCAGATATATTTTTGATCTGCGGGTTTTACTGCGGGTTTGACCTCACAATGGAGGTCTATGGGTGCAGAACCGCTGCGGCTCCGAAAAAACAAGTGACATGGTACTAATTTTTTCCCGCAGCTATTCAGCGCGGCTTTTTTTTTTAAATTCAGGAACATGTGCACAGCGGTTCCTGTTTTCCATAGGGTACATTGTACTGTACCCTGCATGGAAAACAGCTGCGGAAGCGCAGCGGCAAAAACGATTACAGTCGCGCTCCGCACTGTTGGGATCCGGAGCCGCACGGTGATTGTCGCCGCTGTGTCTGCACAGTGTCAGCAGGAAGGTTTCTGACTACAATGATGGATTATACAGAGGAGCGGCCGCCTCCTCCTCACCCTCCGTCCGGCGCTCAGTGCGGACCCCCAGGCCTGAGTGACCACCGCAATCCAGGGTTACCAAGGAGACGCACCTCAGCCAACCGCAGACCGAGGACGCGATAAGACTGCGCCTGTGATTGGACAGGCGGCAAGAGGACTGATGTGACGTCAGTTTGCATTGGCTACACTGCGTTTCCAGTACTACACCGAGCCTGCAACAACCAAAGCGGTTGCTGATACCGGGGAGCGGGTGAGCGGTGCTGCGGTGTCCCGGGAGGGCTCCTGATCCGGGGAAACACGGACACTACAGCTCTGTGATATCGGGCACTGAGGCAGCATGTGAACCGCGCGGTCACCCCTAGCAACCGACATTTTCCTGGTGTAGGACTGAGATCGAACGTTATTGCCATATTGGTTCCTATGGAAACACTTCTTCCCCCTAATGTTCTGAGAATCACTGTGGTTCAGCGACAGGCCTCTGTCTGGAGGTGGCTCTAATGTGACAGGCCTCTGTCTGGAGGTGGCGCTCTAATGTGACAGTCCTCTGTCTGGAGGTGGCGCTCTAATGTGACAGGCTTCTGTCTGGAGGTGGCGCTCTAATGTGACAGGCCTCTGTCTGGAGGTGGCGCTCTAATGTGACAGTCCTCTGTCTGGAGGTGGCGCTCTAATGTGACAGGCCTCTGTCTGGAGGTGGCGCTCTAATGTGACAGGCCTCTGTCTGGAGGTGGCGCTCTAATGTGGCAGTCCTCTGTCTGGAGGTGGCGCTCTAATGTGACAGGCCTCTGTCTGGAGGTGACGCTCTAATGTGACAGTCCTCTGTCTGGAGGTGGCGCTCTAATGTGTCAGGCCTCTGTCTGGAGGTGGCGCTCTAATGTGACAGGCCTCTGTCTGGAGGTGGCGCTCTAATGTGACAGGCCTCTGTCTGGAGGTGGCGCTCTAATGTGACAGGCCTCTGTCTGGAGGTGACGCTCTAATGTGACAGGCCTCTGTCTGGAGGTGGCGCTCTAATGTGACAGGCCTCTGTCTGGAGATGGCTCTAATGTGACAGGCCTCTGGAGGTGGCGCTCTAATGTGACAGGCCTCTGTCTGGAGGTGGCGCTCTAATGTGACAGGCCTCTGTCTGGAGGTGGCGCTCTAATGTCACAGGTGGCGCTCTAATGTCACAGGCCTCTGTCTGGAGATGGCTCTAATGTGACAGGCCTCTGGAGGTGGCGCTCTAATGTGACAGGCCTCTGTCTGGAGGTGGCGCTCTAATGTGACAGGCCTCTGTCTGGAGGTGGCGCTCTAATGTGTCAGGCCTCTGTCTGGAGGTGGCGCTCTAATGTGTCAGGCCTCTGGAGGTGGCTCTAATGTGACAGGCCTCTGTCTGGAGGTGGCGCTCTAATGTGACAGGCCTCTGTCTGGAGGTGGCGCTCTAATGTGACAGGCTTCTGTCTGGAGGTGGCACTCTAATGTGACAGACCTCTGTCTGGAGGTGGCGCTCTAATGTGACAGACCTCTGTCTGGAGGTGGCGCTCAAATGTGACAGACCTCTGTCTGGAGGTGGCGCTCTAATGTGACAGGCCTCTGTCTGGAGGTGGCGCTCTAATGTGACAGACCTCTGTCTGGAGGTGGCGCTCTAATGTGACAGGCCTCTGTCTGGAGGTGGCGCTCTAATGTGACAGGCCTCTGTCTGGAGGTGGCGCTCTAATGTGACAGGCTTCTGTCTGGAGGTGGCGCTCTAATGTGACAGGCTTCTGTCTGGAGGTGGCGCTCTAATGTGACAGACCTCTGTCTGGAGGTGGCGCTCTAATGTGACAGACCTCTGTCTGGAGGTGGCGCTCTAATGTGACAGACCTCTGTCTGGAGGTGGCGCTCAAATGTGACAGACCTCTGTCTGGAGGTGGCGCTCTAATGTGACAGGCCTCTGTCTGGAGGTGGCGCTCTAATGTGACAGGCTTCTGTCTGGAGGTGGCGCTCTAATGTGACAGGCCTCTCTCTGGAGGTGGCGCTCTAATGTGACAGGCCTCTGTCTGGAGGTGGCTCTAATGTGACAGGCCTCTGTCTGGAGGTGGCGCTCTAATGTGACAGACCTCTGTCTGGAGGTGGCGCTCTAATGTGACAGGCCTCTGTCTGGAGGTGGCGCTCTAATGTGACAGGCCTCTGTCTGGAGGTGGCTCTAATGTGACAGGCCTCTGTCTGGAGGTGGCGCTCTAATGTGACAGGCCTCTGTCTGGAGGTGGCGCTCTAATGTGACAGGCTTCTGTCTGGAGGTGGCGCTCTAATGTGACAGGCCTCTGTCTGGAGGTGGCGCTCTAATGTGACAGACCTCTGTCTGGAGGTGGCGCTCAAATGTGACAGACCTCTGTCTGGAGGTGGCGCTCTAATGTGACAGGCCTCTGTCTGGAGGTGGCGCTCTAATGTGACAGGCTTCTGTCTGGAGGTGGCGCTCTAATGTGACAGGCCTCTCTCTGGAGGTGGCGCTCTAATGTGACAGGCCTCTGTCTGGAGGTGGCTCTAATGTGACAGGCCTCTGTCTGGAGGTGGCGCTCTAATGTGACAGACCTCTGTCTGGAGGTGGCGCTCTAATGTGACAGGCCTCTGTCTGGAGGTGGCGCTCTAATGTGACAGGCCTCTGTCTGGAGGTGGCTCTAATGTGACAGGCCTCTGTCTGGAGGTGGCGCTCTAATGTGACAGGCCTCTGTCTGGAGGTGGCGCTCTAATGTGACAGGCTTCTGTCTGGAGGTGGCGCTCTAATGTGACAGGCCTCTGTCTGGAGGTGGCGCTCTAATGTGACAGGCCTCTGTCTGGAGGTGGCTCTAATGTGACAGGCCTCTGTCTGGAGGTGGCTCTAATGTGACAGGCCTCTGTCTGGAGGTGGCTCTAATGTGACAGGCCTCTGTCTGGAGGTGGCGCTCTAATGTGACAGTCCTCTGTCTGGAGGTGGCGCTCTAATGTGACAGGCTTCTGTCTGGAGGTGGCGCTCTAATGTGACAGGCCTCTGTCTGGAGGTGGCGCTCTAATGTGACAGTCCTCTGTCTGGAGGTGGCGCTCTAATGTGACAGGCCTCTGTCTGGAGGTGGCGCTCTAATGTGACAGGCCTCTGTCTGGAGGTGGCGCTCTAATGTGACAGTCCTCTGTCTGGAGGTGGCGCTCTAATGTGACAGGCCTCTGTCTGGAGGTGACGCTCTAATGTGACAGTCCTCTGTCTGGAGGTGGCGCTCTAATGTGTCAGGCCTCTGTCTGGAGGTGGCGCTCTAATGTGACAGGCCTCTGTCTGGAGGTGGCGCTCTAATGTGACAGGCCTCTGTCTGGAGGTGGCGCTCTAATGTGACAGGCCTCTGTCTGGAGGTGACGCTCTAATGTGACAGGCCTCTGTCTGGAGGTGGCGCTCTAATGTGACAGGCCTCTGTCTGGAGATGGCTCTAATGTGACAGGCCTCTGGAGGTGGCGCTCTAATGTGACAGGCCTCTGTCTGGAGGTGGCGCTCTAATGTGACAGGCCTCTGTCTGGAGGTGGCGCTCTAATGTGACAGGCCTCTGTCTGGAGATGGCTCTAATGTGACAGGCCTCTGGAGGTGGCGCTCTAATGTGACAGGCCTCTGTCTGGAGGTGGCGCTCTAATGTGACAGGCCTCTGTCTGGAGGTGGCGCTCTAATGTGACAGGCTTCTGTCTGGAGGTGGCACTCTAATGTGACAGACCTCTGTCTGGAGGTGGCGCTCTAATGTGACAGACCTCTGTCTGGAGGTGGCGCTCAAATGTGACAGACCTCTGTCTGGAGGTGGCGCTCTAATGTGACAGGCCTCTGTCTGGAGGTGGCGCTCTAATGTGACAGACCTCTGTCTGGAGGTGGCGCTCTAATGTGACAGGCCTCTGTCTGGAGGTGGCGCTCTAATGTGACAGGCCTCTGTCTGGAGGTGGCGCTCTAATGTGACAGGCTTCTGTCTGGAGGTGGCGCTCTAATGTGACAGACCTCTGTCTGGAGGTGGCGCTCTAATGTGACAGACCTCTGTCTGGAGGTGGCGCTCTAATGTGACAGACCTCTGTCTGGAGGTGGCGCTCAAATGTGACAGACCTCTGTCTGGAGGTGGCGCTCTAATGTGACAGGCCTCTGTCTGGAGGTGGCGCTCTAATGTGACAGGCTTCTGTCTGGAGGTGGCGCTCTAATGTGACAGGCCTCTCTCTGGAGGTGGCGCTCTAATGTGACAGGCCTCTGTCTGGAGGTGGCTCTAATGTGACAGGCCTCTGTCTGGAGGTGGCGCTCTAATGTGACAGACCTCTGTCTGGAGGTGGCGCTCTAATGTGACAGGCCTCTGTCTGGAGGTGGCGCTCTAATGTGACAGGCCTCTGTCTGGAGGTGGCTCTAATGTGACAGGCCTCTGTCTGGAGGTGGCACTCTAATGTGACAGGCCTCTGTCTGGAGGTGGCGCTCTAATGTGACAGGCTTCTGTCTGGAGGTGGCGCTCTAATGTGACAGGCCTCTGTCTGGAGGTGGCGCTCTAATGTGACAGACCTCTGTCTGGAGGTGGCGCTCTAATGTGACAGGCCTCTGTCTGGAGGTGGCGCTCTAATGTGACAGGTTTCTGTCTGGAGGTGGCGCTCTAATGTGACAGGCCTCTGTCTGGAGGTGGCGCTCTAATGTGACAGACCTCTGTCTGGAGGTGGCTCTAATGTGACAGGCCTCTGTCTGGAGGTGGCGCTCTAATGTGACAGGCCTCTGGAGGTGGCTCTAATGTGACAGGCCTCTGTCTGGAGGTGGCGCTCTAATGTGACAGGCCTCTGTCTGGAGGTGGCGCTCTAATGTGACAGGCCTCTGTCTGGAGGTGGCTCTAATGTGACAGGCCTCTGTCTGGAGGTGGCGCTCTAATGTGACAGGCCTCTGTCTGGAGGTGGCGCTCTAATGTGACAGGCTTCTGTATGGAGGTGGCGCTCTAATGTGACAGGCCTCTGTCTGGAGGTGGCGCTCTAATGTGACAGGCTTCTGTCTGGAGGTGGCGCTCTAATGTGACAGGCCTCTGTCTGGAGGTGGCGCTCTAATGTGACAGGCCTCTGTCTGCAGGTGGCGCTCTAATGTGACAGGCCTCTGTCTGGAGGTGGTGCTCTAATGTGACAGGCCTCTGTCTGGAGATGGCGCTCTAATGTGACAGGCCTCTGTCTGGAGGTGGCTCTAATATGACAGGCCTCTGTCTGGAGGTGGCGCTCTAATGTGACAGGCCTCTGTCTGGAGGTGGCGCTCTAGTGTGACAGGCCTCTGTCTGGAGGTGGCGCTCTAATGTGACAGGCCTCTGTCTGGAGGTGGCGCTCTAATGTGACAGGCCTCTGTCTAGAGGTGGCGCTCTAATGTGACAGGCCTCTGTCTGGAGGTGGCGCTCTAATGGGGCAGGCCTCTGTCTGGAGGTGACGCTCTAATGTGACAGGCCTCTGTCTGGAGGTGGCGCTCTAATGTGACAGGCCTCTGTCTGGAGGTGGCGCTCTAATGTGACAGGCCTCTGTCTGGAGGTGGCGCTCTAATGTGACAGGCCTCTGTCTGGAGGTGGCGCTCTAATGGGGCAGGCCTCTGTCTGGAGGTGACGCTCTAATGTGACAGGCCTCTGTCTGGAGGTGGCGCTCTAATGTGACAGGCCTCTGTCTGGAGGTGGCGCTCTAATGTGACAGGCCTCTGTCTGGAGGTGGCGCTCTAATGTGACAGACCTCTGTCTGGAGGTGGCGCTCTAATGTGACAGGCCTCTGTCTGGAGGTGGCGCTCTAATGTGACAGACCTCTGTCTGGAGGTGGCTCTAATGTGACAGACCTCTGTCTGGAGGTGGCGCTCTAATGTGACAGGCCTCTGTCTGGAGGTGGCTCTAATGTGACAGACCTCTGTCTGGAGGTGGCGCTCTAATGTGACAAGCCTCTGTCTGGAAGTGGCGCTCTAATGTGACAGGCCTCTGTCTGGAGGTGGCTCTAATGTGACAGGCCTCTGGAGGTGGCGCTCTAATGTGACAGGCCTCTGTCTGGAGGTGGCGCTCTAATGTGACAGGCCTCTGTCTGGAAGTGGCGCTCTAATGTGACAGGCCTCTGTCTGGAGGTGGCTCTAATGTGACAGGCCTCTGTCTGGAGGTGGCGCTCTAATGTGACAGGCCTCTGTCTGGAGGTGGCGCTCTAATGTGACAGGCCTCTGGAGGTGGCTCTAATGTGACAGGCCTCTGGAGGTGGCGCTCTAATGTGACAGGCCTCTGTCTGGAGGTGGCGCTCTAATGTGACAGGCCTCTGTCTGGAGGTGGCGCTCTAATGTGACAGGCCTCTGTCTGGAGGTGGCGCTCTAATGTGACAGGCCTCTGTCTGGAGGTGGCGCTCTAATGTGACAGGCCTCTGTCTGGAGGTGGCGCTCTAATGTGGCAGGCCTCTGTCTGGAGGTGGTGCTCTAATGTGACAGGCCTCTGTCTGGAGGAGGCGCTCTAATGTGACAGGCCTCTGTCTGGAGCTGACGCTCTAATGTGACAGGCCTCTGTCTGGAGGTGGCGCTCTAATGTGACAGGTCTCTGTCTGGAGGTGGCGCTCTAATGTGACAGGCCTCTGTCTGGAGATGGCGCTCTAATGTGACATGCCTCTGTCTGGAGATGGCGCTCTACTGTGGCAGGCCTCTGGAGGTGGCGCTCTAATGTGACAGGCCTCTGTCTGGAGGTGGCGCTCTAATGTGACAGGCCTCTGTCTGGAGGTGGCGCTCTAATGTGACAGGCCTCTGTCTGGAGGTGGCTCTAATGTGACAGGCCTCTGTCTGGAGGTGGCGCTCTAATGTGACAGGCCTCTGTCTGGAAGTGGCGCTCTAATGTGACAGGCCTCTGTCTGGAGGTGGCTCTAATGTGACAGGCCTCTGGAGGTGGCGCTCTAATGTGACAGGCCTCTGTCTGGAGGTGGCTCTAATGTGACAGGCCTCTGGAGGTGGCGCTCTAATGTGACAGGCCTCTGTCTGGAGGTGGCGCTCTAATGTGACAGGCCTCTGTCTGGAGGTGGCGCTCTAATGTGACAGGCCTCTGTCTGGAGGTGGCGCTCTAATGTGACAGGCCTCTGTCTGGAGGTGACTCTAATGTGACAGGCTTCTGTCTGGAGGTGGCTCTAATGTGACAGGCCTCTGTCTGGAAGTGGCGCTCTAATGTGACAGGCCTCTGTCTGGAGGTGGCTCTAATGTGACAGGCCTCTGTCTGGAGGTGGCTCTAATGTGACAGGCCTCTGTCTGGAGGTGGCGCTCTAATGTGACAGGCCTCTGTCTGGAGGTGGCGCTCTAATGTGACAGGCCTCTGTCTGGAGGTGGCGCTCTAATGTGACAGGCCTCTGTCTGGAGGTGGCGCTCTAATGTGACAGGCCTCTGGAGGTGGCTCTAATGTGACAGGCCTCTGTCTGGAGGTGGCTGTAATGTGACTGGCCTCTGTCTGGAGGTGGCGCTCTAATGTGACAGGCCTCTGTCTGCAGGTGGCGCTCTAATGTGACAGGTCTCTGGAGGTGGCGCTCTAATGTGACAGGCCTCTGTCTGGAGGTGGCACTCTAATGTGACAGGCCTCTGGAGGTGGCTCTAATGTGACAGGCCTCTGTCTGGAGGTGGCTCTAATGTGGCTGGCCTCTGTCTGGAGGTGGCGCTCTAATGTGACAGGCCTCTGTCTGGAGGTGACGCTCTAATGTGACAGGCCTCTGTCTGGAGGTGGCGCTCTAATGTGACAGGCCTCTGTCTGGAGGTGGCGCTCTAATGTGACAGGCCTCTGGAGGTGGCTCTAATGTGACAGGCCTCTGTCTGGAGGTGGCGCTCTAATGTGACAGGCCTCTGTCTGGAGGTGGCGCTCTAATCTGACAGGCCTCTGGAGGTGGCGCTCTAATGTGGCAGGCCTCTGTCTGGAGGTGGCGCGCTAATGTGATAGGCCTCTGTCTGGAGGTGGCGCTCTAATGTGACAGGTCTCTGTCTGGAGGTGGCGCTCTAGTGTGACATGCCTCTGTCTGGAGATGGCGCTCTAATGTGACAAGCCTCTGTCTGGAGGTGGCTCTAATGTGACAGGCCTCTGTCTGGAAGTGGCGCTCTAATGTGACAGGCCTCTGTCTGGAAGTGGCTCTAATGTGACAGGCCTCTGGAGGTGGCGCTCTAATGTGACAGGCCTCTGTCTGGAGGTGGCTCTAATGTGACATGCCTCTGTCTGGAAGTGGCGCTCTAATGTGACAGGCCTCTGTCTGGAGGTGGCTCTAATGTGACAGGCCTCTGGAGGTGGCGCTCTAATGTGACAGGCCTCTGTCTGGAGGTGGCGCTCTAATGTGACATGCCTCTGTCTGGAGGTGGCGCTCTAATGTGACAGGCCTCTGTCTGGAGGTGGCTCTAATGTGACAGGCCTCTGGAGGTGGCGCACTCTAATGTGACAGGCCTCTGTCTGGAGGTGGCGCTCTAATGTGACAGGCCTCTGTCTGGAGGTGGCGCTCTAATGTGACAGGCCTCTGTCTGGAGGTGGCGCTCTAATGTGACAGGCCTCTGTCTGGAGGTGGCGCTCTAATGTGGCAGGCCTCTGTCTGGAGATGGCGCTCTAATGTGACAAGCCTCTGTCTGGAGGTGGCTCTAATGTGACAGGCCTCTGTCTGGAAGTGGCGCTCTAATGTGACAGGCCTCTGTCTGGAAGTGGCGCTCTAATGTTACAGGCCTCTGTCTGGAGTTGGCTCTAATGTGACAGGCCTCTGGAGGTGGCGCTCTAATGTGACAGGCCTCTGTCTGGAGGTGGCGCTCTAATGTGACAGGCCTCTGGAGGTGGCGCTCTAATGTGACAGGCCTCTGTCTGGAGGTGGCTCTAATGTGACATGCCTCTGTCTGGAAGTGGCGCTCTAATGTGACAGGCCTCTGTCTGGAGGTGGCTCTAATGTGACAGGCCTCTGGAGGTGGCGCTCTAATGTGACAGGCCTCTGTCTGGAGGTGGCGCTCTAATGTGACATGCCTCTGTCTGGAGGTGGCGCTCTAATGTGACAGGCCTCTGTCTGGAGGTGGCTCTAATGTGACAGGCCTCTGGAGGTGGCGCTCTAATGTGACAGGCCTCTGCCTGGAGGTGGCGCTCTAATGTGACAGGCCTCTGTCTGGAGGTGGCGCTCTAATGTGACAGGCCTCTGTCTGGAAGTGGCGCTCTAATGTGACAGGCCTCTGTCTGGAAGTGGCGCTCTAATGTGACAGGCCTCTGTCTGGAGGTGGCTCTAATGTGACAGGCCTCTGGAGGTGGCGCTCTAATGTGACAGGCCTCTGTCTGGAGGTGGCTCTAATGTGACAGGCCTCTGGAGGTGGCGCTCTAATGTGACAGGCCTCTGTCTGGAGGTGGCGCTCTAATGTGACAGGCCTCTGTCTGGAGGTGGCGCTCTAATGTGACAGGCCTCTGTCTGGAGGTGGCTCTAATGTGACAGGCTTCTGTCTGGAGGTGGCTCTAATGTGACATGCCTCTGTCTGGAAGTGGCGCTCTAATGTGACAGGCCTCTGTCTGGAGGTGGCTCTAATGTGACAGGCCTCTGGAGGTGGCGCTCTAATGTGACAGGCCTCTGTCTGGAGGTGGCGCTCTAATGTGACAGGCCTCTGTCTGGAGGTGGTGCTCTAATGTGACAGGCCTCTGTCTGGAGGTGGCGCTCTAATGTGACAGGCCTCTGGAGGTGGCTCTAATGTGACAGGCCTCTGTCTGGAGGTGGCGCTCTAATGTGACAGGCCTCTGTCTGGAGGTGGCGCTCTAATGTGACAGGCCTCTGTCTGGAGGTGGCGCTCTAATGTGACAGGCCTCTGTCTGGAAGTGGCGCTCTAATGTGACAGGCCTCTGTCTGGAGGTGGCTCTAATGTGACAGGCCTCTGGAGGTGGCGCTCTAATGTGACAGGCTTCTGTCTGGAGTTGGCTGTAATGTGACATGCCTCTGTCTGGAAGTGGCGCTCTAATGTGACAGGCCTCTGTCTGGAGGTGGCTCTAATGTGACAGGCCTCTGGAGGTGGCGCTCTAATGTGACAGGCCTCTGTCTGGAGGTGGCGCTCTAATGTGACAGGCCTCTGGAGGTGGCGCTCTAATGTGACAGGCCTCTGGAGGTGGCGCTCTAATGTGACAGGCCTCTGTCTGGAGGTGGCTCTAATGTGACAGGCTTCTGTCTGGAGGTGGCTCTAATGTGACATGCCTCTGTCTGGAAGTGGCGCTCTAATGTGACAGGCCTCTGTCTGGAGGTGGCTCTAATGTGACAGGCCTCTGGAGGTGGCGCTCTAATGTGACAGGCCTCTGTCTGGAGGTGGCGCTCTAATGTGACATGCCTCTGTCTGGAGGTGGCGCTCTAATGTGACAGGCCTCTGTCTGGAGGTGGCTCTAATGTGACAGGCCTCTGGAGGTGGCGCTCTAATGTGACAGGCCTCTGTCTGGAGGTGGCGCTCTAATGTGACAGGCCTCTGTCTGGAGGTGGCGCTCTAATGTGACAGGCCTCTGTCTGGAGGTGGCGCTCTAATGTGACAGGCCTCTGTCTGGAGGTGGCGCTCTAATGTGACAGGCCTCTGTCTGGAGGTGGCTCTAATGTGACAGGCTTCTGTCTGGAGGTGGCTCTAATGTGACATGCCTCTGTCTGGAAGTGGCGCTCTAATGTGACAGGCCTCTGTCTGGAGGTGGCTCTAATGTGACAGGCCTCTGGAGGTGGCGCTCTAATGTGACAGGCCTCTGTCTGGAGGTGGTGCTCTAATGAGACAGGCCTCTGTCTGGAGGTGGCGCTCTAATGTGACAGGGCTCTGTCTGGAGGTGGCGCTCTAATGTGACAGGCCTCTGGAGGTGGCTCTAATGTGACAGGCCTCTGGAGGTGGCTCTAATGTGACAGGCCTCTGTCTGGAGGTGGCTCTAATGTGACAGGCCTCTGGAGGTGGCGCTCTAATGTGACAGGCCTCTGTCTGGAGGTGGCGCTCTAATGTGACAGGCCTCTGTCTGGAGGTGGCGCTCTAATGTGACAGGCCTCTGTCTGGAGGTGGCGCTCTAATGTGACAGGCCTCTGTCTGGAGGTGGCGCTCTAATGTGACAGGCCTCTGTCTGGAGGTGGCGCTCTAATGTGACAGGCCTCTGGAGGTGGCTCTAATGTGACAGGCCTCTGTCTGGAGGTGGCTGTAATGTGACTGGCCTCTGTCTGGAGGTGGCGCTCTAATGTGACAGGCCTCTGTCTGCAGGTGGCGCTCTAATGTGACAGGTCTCTGGAGGTGGCGCTCTAATGTGACAGGCCTCTGTCTGGAGGTGGCTGTAATGTGACTGGCCTCTGTCTGGAGGTGGCGCGCTAATGTGATAGGCCTCTGTCTGGAGGTGGCGCTCTAATGTGACAGGTCTCTGTCTGGAGGTGGCGCTCTAGTGTGACATGCCTCTGTCTGGAGATGGCGCTCTAATGTGACAAGCCTCTGTCTGGAGGTGGCTCTAATGTGACAGGCCTCTGTCTGGAAGTGGCGCTCTAATGTGACAGGCCTCTGTCTGGAAGTGGCTCTAATGTGACAGGCCTCTGGAGGTGGCGCTCTAATGTGACAGGCCTCTGTCTGGAGGTGGCTCTAATGTGACATGCCTCTGTCTGGAAGTGGCGCTCTAATGTGACAGGCCTCTGTCTGGAAGTGGCGCTCTAATGTGACAGGCCTCTGTCTGGAAGTGGCGTTCTAATGTTACAGGCCTCTGTCTGGAGTTGGCTCTAATGTGACAGGCCTCTGGAGGTGGCGCTCTAATGTGACAGGCCTCTGTCTGGAGGTGGCGCTCTAATGTGACAGGCCTCTGGAGGTGGCGCTCTGTGACAGGCCTCTGTCTGGAGGTGGCTCTAATGTGACATGCCTCTGTCTGGAAGTGGCGCTCTAATGTGACAGGCCTCTGTCTGGAGGTGGCTCTAATGTAACAGGCCTCTGGAGGTGGCGCTCTAATGTGACTGGCCTCTGTCTGGAGGTGGCGCTCTAATGTGACATGCCTCTGTCTGGAGGTGGCGCTCTAATGTGACAGGCCTCTGTCTGGAGGTGGCTCTAATGTGACAGGCCTCTGGAGGTGGCGCTCTAATGTGACAGGCCTCTGCCTGGAGGTGGCGCTCTAATGTGACAGGCCTCTATCTGGAGGTGGCGCTCTAATGTGACAGGCCTCTGTCTGGAAGTGGCGCTCTAATGTGACAGGCCTCTGTCTGGAAGTGGCGCTCTAATGTGACAGGCCTCTGTCTGGAGGTGGCTCTAATGTGACAGGCCTCTGGAGGTGGCGCTCTAATGTGACAGGCCTCTGTCTGGAGGTGGCTCTAATGTGACAGGCCTCTGGAGGTGGCGCTCTAATGTGACAGGCCTCTGTCTGGAGGTGGCGCTCTAATGTGACAGGCCTCTGTCTGGAGGTGGCGCTCTAATGTGACAGGCCTCTGTCTGGAGGTGGCTCTAATGTGACAGGCTTCTGTCTGGAGGTGGCTCTAATGTGACATGCCTCTGTCTGGAAGTGGCGCTCTAATGTGACAGGCCTCTGTCTGGAGGTGGCTCTAATGTGACAGGCCTCTGGAGGTGGCGCTCTAATGTGACAGGCCTCTGTCTGGAGGTGGCGCTCTAATGTGACAGGCCTCTGTCTGGAGGTGGCGCTCTAATGTGACAGGCCTCTGTCTGGAGGTGGCGCTCTAATGTGACAGGCCTCTGGAGGTGGCTCTAATGTGACAGGCCTCTGTCTGGAGGTGGCGCTCTAATGTGACAGGCCTCTGTCTGGAGGTGGCGCTCTAATGTGACAGGCCTCTGTCTGGAGGTGGCGCTCTAATGTGACAAGCCTCTGTCTGGAGGTGGCTCTAATGTGACAGGCCTCTGTCTGGAAGTGGCGCTCTAATGTGACAGGCCTCTGTCTGGAAGTGGCGCTCTAATGTGACAGGCCTCTGTCTGGAAGTGGCGCTCTAATGTGACAGGCCTCTGTCTGGAGGTGGCTCTAATGTGACAGGCCTCTGTCTGGAGGTGGCGCTCTAATGTGACAGGCCTCTGTCTGGAAGTGGCGCTCTAATGTGACAGGCCTCTGTCTGGAGGTGGCTCTAATGTGACAGGCCTCTGGAGGTGGCGCTCTAATGTGACAGGCCTCTGTCTGGAGGTGGCGCTCTAATGTGACAGGCCTCTGGAGGTGGCGCTCTAATGTGACAGGCCTCTGTCTGGAGGTGGCTCTAATGTGACAGGCTTCTGTCTGGAGGTGGCTCTAATGTGACATGCCTCTGTCTGGAAGTGGCGCTCTAATGTGACAGGCCTCTGTCTGGAGGTGGCTCTAATGTGACAGGCCTCTGGAGGTGGCGCTCTAATGTGACAGGCCTCTGTCTGGAGGTGGCGCTCTAATGTGACATGCCTCTGTCTGGAGGTGGCGCTCTAATGTGACAGGCCTCTGTCTGGAGGTGGCTCTAATGTGACAGGCCTCTGGAGGTGGCGCTCTAATGTGACAGGCCTCTGTCTGGAGGTGGCGCTCTAATGTGACATGCCTCTGTCTGGAGGTGGCGCTCTAATGTGACAGGCCTCTGTCTGGAGGTGGCTCTAATGTGACAGGCCTCTGGAGGTGGCGCTCTAATGTGACAGGCCTCTGTCTGGAGGTGGCGCTCTAATGTGACAGGCCTCTGTCTGGAGGTGGCGCTCTAATGTGACAGGCCTCTGTCTGGAGGTGGTGCTTTAATGTGACAGGCCTCTGTCTGGAGGTGGCGCTCTAATGTGGCAGACCTCTGTCTGGAGGTGGCGCTCTAATGTGACAGGCCTCTGTTTGGAGGTGGCTCTAATGTGACAGGCCTCTGGAGGTGGCGCTCTAATGTGACAGGCCTCTGTCTGGAGGTGGCTCTAATGTGACAGGCCTCTGGAGGTGGCTCTAATGTGACAGGCCTCTGGAGGTGGCGCTCTAATGTGACAGGCCTCTGTCTGGAGGTGGCTCTAATGTGACAGGCTTCTGTCTGGAGGTGGCTCTAATGTGACAGGCCTCTGGAGGTGGCTCTAATGTGACAGGCCTCTGTCTGGAGGTGGCGCTCTAATGTGACAGGCCTCTGTCTGGAGGTGGCGCTCTAATGTGACAAGCCTCTGTCTGGAGGTGGCTCTAATGTGACAGGCCTCTGTCTGGAAGTGGCGCTCTAATGTGACAGGCCTCTGTCTGGAAGTGGCGCTCTAATGTGACAGGCCTCTGTCTGGAAGTGGCGCTCTAATGTGACAGGCCTCTGTCTGGAGGTGGCTCTAATGTGACAGGCCTCTGTCTGGAGGTGGCGCTCTAATGTGACAGGCCTCTGTCTGGAAGTGGCGCTCTAATGTGACAGGCCTCTGTCTGGAGGTGGCTCTAATGTGACAGGCCTCTGGAGGTGGCGCTCTAATGTGACAGGCCTCTGTCTGGAGGTGGCGCTCTAATGTGACAGGCCTCTGGAGGTGGCGCTCTAATGTGACAGGCCTCTGTCTGGAGGTGGCTCTAATGTGACAGGCTTCTGTCTGGAGGTGGCTCTAATGTGACATGCCTCTGTCTGGAAGTGGCGCTCTAATGTGACAGGCCTCTGTCTGGAGGTGGCTCTAATGTGACAGGCCTCTGGAGGTGGCGCTCTAATGTGACAGGCCTCTGTCTGGAGGTGGCGCTCTAATGTGACATGCCTCTGTCTGGAGGTGGCGCTCTAATGTGACAGGCCTCTGTCTGGAGGTGGCTCTAATGTGACAGGCCTCTGGAGGTGGCGCTCTAATGTGACAGGCCTCTGTCTGGAGGTGGCGCTCTAATGTGACAGGCCTCTGTCTGGAGGTGGCGCTCTAATGTGACAGGCCTCTGTCTGGAGGTGGTGCTTTAATGTGACAGGCCTCTGTCTGGAGGTGGCGCTCTAATGTGGCAGGCCTCTGTCTGGAGGTGGCGCTCTAATGTGACAGGCCTCTGTCTGGAGGTGGTGCTTTAATGTGACAGGCCTCTGTCTGGAGGTGGCGCTCTAATGTGACAGGCCTCTGTCTGGAGGTGGCTCTAATGTGACAGGCCTCTGTCTGGAGGTGGCGCTCTAATGTGACAGGCCTCTGTCTGGAGGTGGCGCTCTAATGTGACAGGCCTCTGTCTGGAGGTGGCTCTAATGTGACAGGCCTCTGGAGGTGGCTCTAATGTGACAGGCCTCTGGAGGTGGCGCTCTAATGTGACAGGCCTCTGTCTGGAGGTGGCTCTAATGTGACAGGCCTCTGTCTGGAGGTGGCGCTCTAGTGTGACAGGCCTCTGTCTGGAGGTGGCGCTCTAATGTGACAGGCCTCTGTCTGGAGGTGGCGCTCTAGTGTGACAGGCCTCTGGAGGTGGCGCTCTAATGTGACAGGCCTCTGGAGGTGGCGCTCTAATGTGACAGGCCTCTGTCTGGAGGTGGCTCTAATGTGACAGGCCTCTGTCTGGAGGTGGCGCTCTAATGTGACAGGCCTCTGTCTGGAGGTGGCGCTCTAGTGTGACAGGCCTCTGGAGGTGGCGCTCTAATGTGACAGGCCTCTGGAGGTGGCGCTCTAATGTGACAGGCCTCTGTCTGGAGGTGGCTCTAATGTGACAGGCCTCTGTCTGGAGGTGGCGCTCTAATGTGACAGGCCTCTGTCTGGAGGTGGCGCTCTAGTGTGACAGGCCTCTGGAGGTGGCGCTCTAGTGTGACAGGCCTCTGTCTGGAGGTGGCGCTCTAATGTGACAGGCCTCTGTCTGGAGGTGGCGCTCTAATGTGACAGGCCTCTGTCTGGAGGTGGCGCTTTAATGTGACACCCCAGTAATGCTCCATAGTGTCAGTGTCCAGCAGCCTCTTATAATGGGGGGTTTGCTAAGAATTATTTCTGTGACATTGCAGCATGACGTGCACGACGTCTGCGTCTGTGGCGGCTTCGGACCCCTCCGCCTGGTCTGAGCGCGGCCGCGTTACGTCCACGTGTCCGTGCTCAGTCGTATTTTACATTTCATGTTAGTCACATTTCTCACCGTCCTCTGCCCCGAACTAACAGCTTTATATCCCTATAAGACAGGTCCGATCCGGAGACGCGCGGCCGGGGATGGCAGAAGGAACACGGACAATGAATATTCTGCTGCAGAATAACCTTACATCTGTGTGCTCTCCCATAGGATGGCCTCCACGGTCCTCGGCGTGGGCACCGGGGTCTTTGTGATCGCTGTGATCTGGGTGGTCACCCTGCTGATGTGCATCGTTCTGTCTCGAGCGTCCGGAGCAGCGCGGTAAGATCCATGGTTCTCGCTAATAAGAGTCTGTATTACTGAAGCAGTCATGGTCATGTGCTCCCTAAATAACGATGATGCAGATCGCTTCACAGGACCTGGTCCAGCAGCCATGTCAGACAGTACTTGTGATGGATGACAGCAGAGAAATCACGCAGAATCCTTCCACTGCCACCACATGTGACGCTCTCGCCACCCCGCCTAACATCACTATTACATCCGCGAGATCACGTGGTATGGTCTCCTCGCTTGTCCCAACGTGACGGTCTGCACCCGCTGGGGACACCTAAGGTCAACTTGGTGCAATTTTACACACACAGACCAGACACACACCCCGTCCACACGGGTCCAGGGAGGCACAGGGAGTGAGAGAGGATGTGGCCCATGCAGTCACTGACGTGGCTTCACACTCGCTCACAACCCTGACAGGCTGAGAAGCACTTTTCACTAGCGCCAGTGAAACTGAGCGCTGCTAGCCCGGTAGGACTGAGATCCGCTAACAGGATTATATTGGGCCAGAAACCAGCCCCAGTAGCATGGAAAGTTAAGCCGAGAAACGGACGTGGAACAATATAAAAGAGCAGCTCAAGATGAAATTATATATTTAATCACCTTAAGGGCACGATAGACATTACTTTATGTATACAATGGTTATACATATACAGTGGTCGGGTACACTAGACAATACACTATGTACACAATGGTTATACATATACAATGGTCAGGTACACTAGACAATACAATATGTACACAATGGTTATACATATACAATGGTGGGGTACACTAGACAATACACTATGTATACAATGGTTATACATATACAATGGTCGGGTACACTAGACAATACACTATGTACACAATGGTTATCCATATACAATGGTCGGGTACACTAGACAATACACTATGTATACAATGGTTATACATATACAATGGTCGGGTACACTAGACAATACACTATGTACACAATGGTTATCCATATACAATGGTCGGGTACACTAGACAATACACTATGTATACAATGGTTATACATATACAATGGTCGGGTACACTAGACAATGCACTATGTACACAATGGTTATCCATATACAATGGTCGGGTACACTAGACAATACACTATGTACACAATGGTTATACATATACAATGGTCGGGTACACTAGACAATACACTATGTATACAATGGTTATACATATACAGTGGTCGGGTACACTAGACAATACACTATGTACACAATGGTTATACATATACAATGGTCGGGTACACTAGACAATACTTTATGTATACAATGGTTATACATATACAGTGGTCGGGTACACTAGACAATACACTATGTACACAATGGTTATACATATACAGTGGTCGGGTACACTAGACAATACTTTATGTATACAATGGTTATACATATACAGTGGTCGGGTACACTAGACAATACACTATGTATACAATGGTTATACATATACAGTGGTCGGGTACACTAGACAATACACTATGTATACAATGGTTATACATATACAGTGGTCGGGTACACTAGACAATACACTATGTATACAATGGTTATACATATACAATGGTCGGGTACACTAGACTATACACTATGTACACAATGGTTATACATATACAGTGGTCGGGTACACTAGACAATACACTATGTACACAATGGTTATACATATACAATGGTCGGGTACACTAGACAATACACTATGTATACAATGGTTATACATATACAGTGGTTGGGTACACTAGACAATACTTTATGTACACAATGGTTATACATATACAATGGTCGGGTACACTAGACAATACACTATGTATACAATGGTTATACATATACAATGGTTATACATATACAATGGTCGGGTACACTAGACAATACACTATGTACACAATGGTTATACATATACAGTGGTCGGGTACACTAGACAATACTTTATGTATACAATGGTTATACATATACAATGGTCAGGTACACTAGACAATACACTATGTACACAATGGTTATACATATACAGTGGTCGGGTACACTAGACAATACGCTATGTACACAATGGTTATACATATACAGTGGTCGGGTACACTAGACAATACTTTATGTATACAATGGTTATACATATACAGTGGTCGGGTACACTAGACAATACGCTATGTACACAATGGTTATACATATACAATGGTCAGGTACACTAGACAATACGCTATGTACACAATGGTTATACATATACAGTGGTCGGGTACACTAGACAATACTTTATGTATACAATGGTTATACATATACAATGGTCAGGTACACTAGACAATACGCTATGTACACAATGGTTATACATATACAGTGGTCGGGTACACTAGACAATACTTTATGTATACAATGGTTATACATATACAATGGTCGGGTACACTAAACAATACACTATGTACACAATGGTTATACATATACAATGGTCGGGTACACTAGACAATACACTATGTACACAATGGTTATACATATACAATGGTCAGGTACACTAGACAATACACTATGTATACAATGGTTATACATATACAGTGGTCGGGTACACTAGACAATACACTATGTATACAATGGTTATACATATACAGTGGTCGGGTACACTAGACAATACACTATGTATACAATGGTTATACATATACAGTGGTCGGGTACACTAGACAATACACTATGTATACAATGGTTATACATATACAATGGTCGGGTACACTAGACAATACACTATGTATACAATGGTTATACATATACAATGGTCGGGTACACTAGACAATACAATATGTACACAATGGTTATACATATACAATGGTCGGGTACACTAGACAATACTTTATGTATACAATGGTTATACATATACAATGGTCGGGTACACTAGACAATACACTATGTACACAATGGTTATACATATACAATGGTTATACATATACAGTGGTCGGGTACACTAGACAATACTTTATGTATACAATGGTTATACATATACAATGGTTATACATATACAGTGGTCGGGTACACTAGACAATACACTATGTACACAATGGTTATACATATACAGTGGTCGGGTACACTAGACAATACACTATGTATACAATGGTTATACATATACAGTGGTCGGGTACACTAGACAATACACTATGTATACAATGGTTATACATATACAATGGTCGGGTACACTAGACAATACAATATGTACACAATGGTTATACATATACAATGGTCGGGTACACTAGACAATACACTATGTACACAATGGTTATACATATACAGTGGTCGGGTACACTAGACAATACACTATGTACACAATGGTTATACATATACAATGGTCGGGTACACTAGACAATACACTATGTACACAATTGTTATACATATACAATGGTCAGATATGCAAATACAGATCGTGGTAGGACAAAAGGTATAAGGAGCATATGTCAATTACTGGGTTGATGTTCGTCTGTGTGGGTGCTGGGCGGCATGGAGCAAGGGCCGCCGGATGTCTCCCTGTTCAGCATGTTACTTGACACAGCACCCACTTTCAAATTGACCAGCAAGCTTACCAGTGAGAGGGACCACATAGCCTTACACTAACTTTTGGGTCACTCCCTTCCTGCCATCTGGGCTGAACCTAAATCTCCTGTTGCCTCTGGCAGCTAAAAGCTCCAAAACCTAAGCAAAGTCATAATAATTCTTTAATAGACAGTCCTAGGGAGGAAGTTCTGGTGCCATCAGATCCAGCCGAGTCCCCACTATGCGTTAAGACCAAACACCGCATTGCTATCCGTTTTTACTGGCTATTCTGTGCATCTTCATACCCCTGCGTGATAGAACAGGTTGAGACCCAGCCGGGCATTCGCCATGTTCTGGGGATCTCGGAAATATACACAATGTACAGCTACAATGTATAGTATCTCCATAGCTCCTTATGGAATTATAGCTGACTCATCAAAGCAGTTTAGACCTCATGGTATCCACATGGCAAGCGAGTAAGTCTCCAGGGACCGAATGTCAGATTGTAAAGAAATCTTGGGAAAGATGCTTTTTATTCGGACTCCCATGACAGCACACGAGAGAGGGGATCCGCCCTTAAGGAACAGGAAACCTACAGATACAAAAGGGCGGCACCTCTCCCCATGCATCTGTTGGTTTCCTGTTCCTGAAGGGACTGGATGCCTATAGAAACTACAGGAGTCCAGGCCGGCCGGACCGATTCTGGTGGCGAGAGGGTCTCCCACTTCGGCCGGTGCGGGTACCTGAAGTAGTCACGGTGGCCCTGGCAGGGCGGCACGGCGGTGACTAGGCAGCGAGGAGCGGTCGCCAGGGGGTGTCCGGTCTCCGGGGCCAGCGTCTGGTAAGTCGCCCTTCCCGTGGGCTGTGGGTCTCTCTGGAGCAGGGGGGAGCGCGGCGGCATCTGGGGGGCGCCGATCGGATCGTAGCTGGCCGGCCTCGGCGTTCCACGAGAGCTGCAGCGCTGACAGGAAGCGCTGTAAGCTGTGGTGACGTCGGGGGGCGGAGCCGGCGACGTCTTCCGGATCGGTGAGCTCCTGCGCATGCGCGGGGGCTCCAAGATGGCGGCGCCCACCGGAGATCATGCCGCAATCCCTCCGGAGCGACGATTGATTCCCCACAGCTGCGGGGGGGCGGGAAAATTAAACAAACAAGCTGGGCAAGGTGCGCTGACCGAAGGAGGGGCCTTATAAGGCGGCTCCAGCAGCATGTTCCCGGGTTCTGGCTCCAATTTACTGAAAATGGATTCAGATCAGGATCAGCAGGTTGTGCTGCTGGAACAAGCATCCCAGAAACCCAAGGAGAAGGAACATGAAAAAAGGAGCGATGGTTCGGGCCGCAGAAGCTCCTCCAGACAGGGGTCTGGAGGGTCAGTCAAAAAGGATCCCCCTCGTGCTTCGGTATTTCTGGGTGTGAGCAGCCACTGGTAAGTGATCTTCGAGAAAGTTCACTTAGTGACTAGTCTCCCCTCATGTGTTTTATGCAGGGAAGGAAAAACGTCAGTAAGGCGAAGCATAGGGAATGTGCCATCTGCGGGGTTCCCTTGCCTGACTCACACCCTAAAAAACTATGTGACCCCTGTATCCAGCAGACGGTGAGGTTCTGGAAGGAGGGGAGGGGGTATAGCATGTAGATTTTACACTCTAGTCTACCTTACTTATCCCCGTAGGTAGCCGAAGAATCCTCCTCTATTACGGCCAGTCTCAAGGAGATGATTAGAATGGAGGTTAAAGAGTCTTTTAAAAACCTTTCACAGTCAGGAGGTTCTAGGCAGAGAACTGAGTGGGCATCTGATTCGTCTGTGGAAAAGGACAAGTCCGAAGAATCAGACAATTCAGCAGCATCATCCTCCTCTTCGGAAGAAGACGCTGCTCGGTTTTGCCTACCCCTAGAAAGGATAGACAAATTGGTAAAGGCGGTCAGAGGCACAATGGGTATATCGGAACCCAAGCCTCAACTATCCAAAGAACAAATGATGTTCAGTGGATTGGAGCAAAAGAAGCGCAGAGTGTTTCCTTTAAATGAGAAAATACAAGATCTTATTAATAGGGAATGGAGGAAACCTGAGAGAAAAGGCTCCTTACCACCTGCGCAAAAACGCCGATACCCTTTTGATGACCCAGCAGTAGGTAACTGGGAGAAAGCACCCAAGCTGGATGCAGCAATTGCCAAGGTAGCTAAACGATCTTCTCTCCCATTTGAAGATATGGGAACACTTAAAGACCCCCTGGATAGGAAAGTGGATACCTTCCTGAAGGGAACCTGGGAGATGGCAGCTGGCTCCTTAAGACCTGCGGTAGCTTCAACCTGCACGGCAAGGTCAATGATGGTCTGGCTGGACCAGTTGGAGACCCAATTAAAACAAGGGGCCTCTAGAGAGTCCATTCTCTCAGCATTACCTGTAATCCAGGAGGGGGCGGCTTTTTTATCAGACGCCTCAATTGACTCCGTAAAGTTGGCAGCTAGAGCAGCAGGACTTTCTAATGCTGCAAGGAGAGCCCTATGGCTGAAATGCTGGCCGGGGGATATGCAGGCAAAAGCGAAGCTCTGCGCTATCCCTTGTAAAGGCGAATATTTATTTGGTCCTACCCTGGATGAACTCCTGGAGAAAGCAGGAGATGATAAGAAAAAGTTTCCCAACCTGTTCAATCCATACCGTCGTCCCTTCAACAAAAGAAGGTTCAACCGGGGAGGAAAGCGAGCCTTTTCACCAGGGAGAGATCGTCCCAGATGGGAGGATAGGCGAAAGCGAGGTACAGGTCTCATGTTTCGCCGTAACCAGACGGAAAATAAAAAACAAGACCAATGACTGGCAATTCCAGTGGGAGGGAGACTATTGCATTTCTCGGCAGAGTGGTCGAAAATCACAAACAGCGTTTGGATAAAAGACACTGTTTCCCATGGTCTCAAGCTGGAATTTGTTCATATTCCACAGGACAAATTTAGGTTAACACCCTGGCGCTCATCTCCCACTGAACAATTCGCCCTAGAAGAGGAAGTGAGGACTCTCTGTTCCAAAAATGTTTTGGTAGAAGTGCCGTATTCTCAGGCAGGGGAAGGGTTTTACTCTCCCCTGTTCCTAATCCAGAAGCCTGATAAATCTTACAGGACCATTATAAATCTTAAGGGTCTCAATAAGTTTTTGGTGAAACATACTTTCAAAATGGAGTCCATCAATTCGGCAATAAAAATGCTTTTCAACAACTGTTTCATGGTAGTAGTGGATTTGAAAGATGCCTACTATCATGTACCCATTCATGCTGATTTCCAACGATACCTGAGGGTAGCGATACTAATGGGGGGTAGGATTCGACATTTTCAATTCAGAGCGCTCCCCTTTGGGATCACCTCGGCACCTAGGGTGTTTACTAAAATAATTGCGGAAGTTATGGCGCATTTAAGAGAGTCAAATATCCTTATAGTCCCCTACTTAGACGATTTCCTCATTGTAGGTAACTCGGTAGATCATTGTCTGTCACAATGGGAGATTGCTAAAACCAAACTAGAACGGTTGGGTTGGATCATAAACTTTGAAAAATCTAAATTACAGCCCCTAAATGTTCAAAAATTCCTGGGGTTAATGTTGAATTCAGTGACACAGCAGTGTCTCCTCCCTATAGAGAAAATGGACCAAATTCAGAGTTTTGTATTAAGAGCAATCAATACACCTTCCATGACACTTAGGCAAGCAATGTCTCTACTTGGGTCACTCACATCTTGCATCCCAGCAGTTAAGTGGGCTCAGTTCCACACCAGGTCCCTACAAAATGAAGTCCTGTTCCATGACAGAGCCTTAGGAGGCGCATTGAATGGAAAATTGACATTGAGGCCGATAACATTGAATTCCCTTAGATGGTGGCTAGATAAACAAAATTTATCAGCAGGGGTTCCCTGGATGATAGATGTCACCCACGTGATAACCACGGATGCCAGCTCTTCAGGGTGGGGAGCCTATATGGGGGACATGGTGGTCCAGGGACAGTGGGAACCCTTCACAACATTTTCATCAAATCAAAGAGAGTTGTTGGCGGTTGAACTGGCTGTTAAAAAATTCCTCGTATATCTGCAGGGCCAGCACGTCAGAATTCTGTCGGACAACAGAGTGGCGGTCGCTTACATAAACCGGCAAGGGGGAACTCGTTCCGAAACTTTAATGCAGATCACGGATCGGTTGTTCCAGGTGGCAGAGCTCAATTTTCTATCTTTGACAGCTCTTCACATCAAAGGAAAAGAAAATGTGGCAGCAGATTTCCTCAGCCGAAATGTGTTAAAACAGGGAGAGTGGTCTCTCAACGAGGACATTTTCAATCTTGTCGTCCGCAGATGGGGTCAACCAGTGGTGGATCTATTCGCCACCAGAAACAACAGAAAAGTAAAACTTTTTTGCTCCCTAAATCCCAGGGAGAATCCCCTGGCGGTAGACGCGTTTCTCATGAAATGGGATTTTCCACTAGCCTATGCTTTCCCACCACTGAACCTGATACCTCTAGTGGTGAGGAAAATCAGGGAGGATCGAGCGAAAGTCATCCTTATCGCCCCCTTTTGGCCCAGAAGAACCTGGTTTGCCTGGCTCAAGACAATGTCTGTAGCGGTCCCCTGGGTACTGCCAGAGATCCCAAACTTGCTTTCGCAGGGACCGATCTCCCATCCACAAGTGACGGGGCTCCATTTGACGGCATGGTGTTTGAACGGTCACTATTAGTGGGAAAAGGCTTCTCTCCAAACTTGGTGGAGACGCTCCTAAAGAGTAGAAAGCAAGTAACTACGAAAATCTACTCTAGGACTTGGAGAAAGTTCTTGTCTTGTTCAAAGTTTAATATCCAAGACGGGGTGCCAGTACAACAAATCCTAGAGTTCCTACAGAAGGGGTTCGAGTTGAAACTCTCTCCTAGTACCCTTAGGGTACAGGTCTCAGCTTTAGGTGCCCTGTTTTCCTGTAATATAGCGAATAACTACTGGATAGCGAGGTTTATGAAGGCAGTTAGTAGATCTACACCACTGCATAAAGACAGAACAGTTCCATGGGATTTAAATTTAGTTCTGTCCTCTCTAACTAAACCCCCCTTTGAACCTCTGCAGGAGGCCTCGATCAAAATGTTGACACTTAAGACAGCCTTCCTGATCGCCATAACCTCAGCTCGCAGGATAGGGGATATACAGGCACTTTCCAGAGCTCCTCCATACACTGAAATCTTGTCAGACAGAGTAGTCCTTAGACCAGACCCAGCATATCTGCCAAAGGTGGCGACACGGTTCCATAGATCACAGGAGATAGTTTTGCCGTCCTTTATTCCTAATCCCTCTAATCCTAAAGAGCAGGAGCTTCATACGTTAGACGTCAGGAGATCTCTTCTTCAGTATATTTCAGCTACTGATAATTGGAAGAAGGATGGGGCACTGCTTCTTTCCTTCCAAGGTCCAAAGAAAGGATTTAGAGTATCGAAATATTTACTGGCTAAATGGATTAGGGAAACTATCTCTCTAGCTTATACAGCAGGTGGGGGGCCAGCTCCGCAGAACCTAAAGGCACATTCCACCCGGGCCATGGCGTCATCCTGGGCAGAAAGATCTGGAGTGTCAGTGGAGCAGATATGTAAGGCGGCCACATGGTCATCCCCTTCCACTTTCTTTAAACACTATCGGTTGGATTTGGGGTCCTCCTCTGATCTTTCCTTTGGGTTAAGGGTGCTACAATCTATAGTCCCTCCCTAAGGTAGCTTACATCTCTGTAAATCTCTCGTGTGCTGTCATGGGAGTCCGAATAAAGCATTAAGCTACTTACTGGTAGCGGCATTTTTCGGAGGCCCATGACAGCACCCTTAGTTCCCTCCCTATTCACGTGGGGGTAGCACTTCCTGATATGTATATAGCGTAATATGTAAATCTCACGTATGGTGTCTTATTACAATAATGGGTTATTTTGTTTCAAATGTATATAATGTATATATTGTATATTTGTGTACCACTAACCGCGGCAGTCCTCTCAGGCTCTGAAATACAACTGATGCATGGGGAGAGGTGCCGCCCTTTTGTATCTGTAGGTTTCCTGTTCCTTAAGGGCGGATCCCCTCTCTCGTGTGCTGTCATGGGCCTCCGAAAAATGCCGCTACCAGTAAGTAGCTTAATGCTTTCCTTATATCTTTTTTGCTAATATTATTGTTGTCTTCCAGGTTTTCAAGCCTCGCTCTGCTCCTCCTGTCAGTGATCATCACTCTTATTCTAGTATTTTTTCCCCGAGCGAGCGAAACGCCCTCTCCAGAAAAAGAAGTTCAGGTATTTCATCTGATCCTCCTCTGACATTACGTATATACTAGCCCCACTGCACACAGCGAGACAATGAAATGTACATGGGTGATCGCGCCTTATTGTTCAGTCTGGTCTTCTGGGGAGGCTGCAAATAAGGAGGCGTGTGTTACTGATACAGTGGGGGAAATAAGTATTTGATCCCTTTCTGATTTTGCAAGTTTGCCCACTGACAAAGACATGAACAGTCTATAATTTTAAGGGTAGGTTAATTTTAACATTGGGAGATAGAATATAAAAAATAAAATCCAGAAAATCACATTGAATAAATTATATACATTTATTTGCATTTTGCAGTGAGAAATAAGTATTTGATCCCTCTGGCAAACCATACTTAATACTTGGTGGTAAAACCCTTGTTGGCAAGCCCAGCAGTCAGATGTTTTTTGTAGTTGATGATGAGGTTTACCCACATGTCGGGAGGAATTTTGCTCCACTCCTCTTTGCAGATCATCTCTAAATCATGAAGATTTTGAGGCTGTCGCTTGGCAACTCTGAGCTTCAACCCCCTCCATAAGTTTTCTATGGGATTAAGGTCTGGAGACTGGCTAGGCCACTCCATGACCTTAATGTGCTTCTTTTTGAGCCACTCCGTTGTTGCCTTGGCTGTATGTTTTGGGTCATTGTCTTACTGGAAGACCCAGCCACGAGCCATTTTTAATGTCCTGGCGGAGGGAAGGAGGTTGTCACTCAGGATTTTACGGTACATGGCTCCATCCATTCTCCCATTGATGCGGTGAAGTAGTCCTGTGCCCTTAGCAGAGAAACAACCCCAAAACATAATGTTTCCACCTCCATGCTTGACAGTGGGGATGGTGTTCTTTGGGTCATAGGGAGCTTTTCTCTTCCTTCTGGAGGAGCATCCTTGGGGGGAGGGGGTGATATGTGTAAGACGAGGCCGATGTAAACATGAGTTATATTGCACAAATGAATAAATATGCTCACATTATTGTAAGAATACATTGTGATTTTGGAAATAACCTTTTAAATGGTTAAAATTGCAACTTTGCTATTTACCGAATATTGAAAAATTGAAAACCGTTCTGCATTTCACAAAGTTTTGTTGTATATTTGTATAGTGAACTAAGGATGGGTGATGGATGCTATAATGTGCAGCATCTGGGATCCAGGAGCCGTTTTGATTTCTAGCTTCTTTCTTAGTAATAATATTATACGGCTTAACGTTAGGATTTCATGGAAGCATTAATATGTGATTCTCCTCTTTCGGATGAAAAGTTCCCCACATTTTCCTCACAATACACATGGCCGGAATCCAAAGCAAAATATGTGGGATTGCTGGTTATGTAAATACGGAGCACCCGCAGCCGGAGATTACAGGTCACTGGATCAGAAATAAACAGAAAATGAACGCAGGTATCTGTGGCCGATTTATCTCCCGGTGACCGCCGCACTCGTCTGAGAACTAATTATAAGATTTGTGTTCCTCCCATCCCCCTCCCCCTTTTCCATCTCGCAGCACTAGGGCTCTATCAATAATACATGACTAGGGCTTTATGCACTGAAGGTCCACTAATTGGCTAATTAAAAAGCGAAACGTGTTGCCCAGACAAACATGTCATCCACAAGAGACTTGTTCTGTGCCGAAGCCAAGGTCAGGCGTAATATGGACTCCTCAGAATGACCTTTCGTGTTGCAGCAGTGTGTTGGCCCGGTCCCTGGAGCCAGTTTACAGCTGAGGATAGCTCAGGAGATCACCTCTTATGTGTTCACACTTGTTTCATGCCCGGCAAAATAACTCTTATTAGGCTTCTGCTGACTTTCTTTCATCAGCATCCTGCTAGGGGTGGAAAGTGTCTGTATTCGCTGCATCTGGGCGGTTAGACTATACTGACCTCAAGAATATTAGCAGTGAAGAGTGGACGGCCATTAGGTACACCGCCACTGGTTATGGGGAGTGTACAGTTACCAGGTACACCGCCACGGGTTATGGGGAGTGTACAGTCATCAGGTACACCGCCACTGGTTATGGGGAGCGTACAGTTACCAGGTACACCACCACTGGTTATGGGGAGTGTACAGTTACCAGGTACACCGCCACGGGTTATGGGGAGTGTACAGTCATCAGGTACACCGCCACTGGTTATGGGGAGCGTACAGTTACCAGGTACACCACCACTGGTTATGGGGAGTGTACAGTTACCAGGTACACCGCCACTGGTTATGGGGAGCGTACAGTCATCAGGTACACCGCCACTGGTTATGGGGAGTGTACAGTTACCAGGTACACCGCCACTGGTTATGGGGAGTGTACAGTCATCAGGTACACCGCCACGGGTTATGGGGAGTGTACAGTCATCAGGTACACCGCCACTGGTTATGGGGAGCGTACAGTTACCAGGTACACCGCCACTGGTTATGGGGAGCGTACAGTTACCAGGTACACCGCCACTGGTTATGGGGAGCGTACAGTTACCAGGTACACCGCCACTGGTTATGGGGAGCGTACAGTTACCAGGTACACCGCCACTGGTTATGGGGAGCGTACAGTCATCAGGTACACCGCCACTGGTTATGGGGAGCGTACAGTCACCAGGTACACCGCCACTGGTTATGGGGAGCTTACAGTTACCAGGTACACCGCCACGGGTTATGGGGAGCGTACAGTCATCAGGTACACCGCCACGGGTTATGGGGAGCGTACAGTCATCAGGTACACCGCCACTGGTTATGGGGAGCGTACAGTCACCAGGTACACCGCCACTGGTTATGGGGAGCGTACAGTTACCAGGTACACCGCCACTGGTTATGGGGAGCGTACAGTTACCAGGTACACCGCCACTGGTTATGGGGAGCGTACAGTCATCAGGTACACCGCCACTGGTTATGGGGAGTGTACAGTTACCAGGTACACCGCCACTGGTTATGGGGAGCGTACAGTTACCAGGTACAGCACCACTGGTTATGGGGAGTGTACAGTCATCAGGTACACCGCCACTGGTTATGGGGAGCGTACAGTTACCAGGTACACCGCCACTGGTTATGGGGAGCGTACAGTTACCAGGTACACCGCCACTGGTTATGGGGAGTGTACAGTTATCAGGTACACCACCACTGGTTATGGGGAGCGTACAGTTACCAGGTACACCACCGGTTATTGGGAGCGTACAGTCATCAGGCACACTGCCACTGGTTATGGGGAGATTACAGTTACCAGGTACACCACCACTGGTTATGGGGAGTGTACAGTCATCAGGTACACCACCACTGGTTATGGGGAGCGTACAGTTACCAGGAACACCACCACTAGTTATTGGGAGCGTACAGTCATCAGGCACACCACCACTGGTAATGGGGAGTGTTCAGTTATCAGGTACACCGCCACTGGTAATGGGAAGCGTACAATGATCAGGCACACCACCACTGATTATGGGGAGCGTACAATGATCAGGTACACTACCACTGGTTATGGGGAGCGTACAGTTACCAGGTACACCACCACTGGTTATGAGGAGTGTTCAGTCATCAGCTATATAATATCTGGTTATGAGGAGTGGACGATCATTAGGTACACCGCCACCAATATGAGTATCGTACAGTGATTAGGTACACTGCCATTCATTTGAGGAGTTTACAGTCATCAGCTACACCGCCACCAGTTATGCGGAGTGGACGGTGATCAGGTACACACACCACCACCGGTAATGGATTGAATGGTTATTAGCTATGCGGTCACGGGTTTAAGATAGTGGATGGTTAGCAGATATATCAGTTATGAGTCTATGGTCAGTAGCTACACCACCACTGGTATGAGGCGTGTGTGGTCAGTAGATGCACCACCACCGGTATGAGGCGTGTGGTCAGTAGATAAACCACCACCGGTATGAGGCGTGTGTGGTCAGTAGATTCACCACCACCGGTATGAGGCGTGTGTGGTCAGTAGATGCACCACCCCCGGTATGAGGCGTGTGTGGTCAGTAGATACACCACCACCGGTATGAGGCGTGTGTGGTCAGTAGATGCAACACCACCGGTATGAGGAGTGTGTGTGGCCACTAGATTCAACACCACCACCGGTATGAGAAGTGTGTGGTCAGTAGATACACCACCGGTATGAAGAGTGTGTGGTCAGTAGATACACCACCGGTATGAGGAGTGCGTGTGGTCAGTAGATAAACCACCACCGGTATGAGGCGTGTGTGGTCAGTAGATTCACCACCACCGGTATGAGGCGTGTGTGGTCAGTAGATGCACCACCCCCGGTATGAGGCGTGTGTGGTCAGTAGATACACCACCACCGGTATGAGGCGTGTGTGGTCAGTAGATGCAACACCACCGGTATGAGGAGTGTGTGTGGCCACTAGATTCAACACCACCACCGGTATGAGAAGTGTGTGGTCAGTAGATACACCACCGGTATGAAGAGTGTGTGGTCAGTAGATACACCACCGGTATGAGGAGTGTGTGTGGTCAGTAGATTCACCACCACCACCGGTATGAGGAGTGTGTGTGGTCAGTAGATTCACCACCACCACCGATACGAGGATTGCGTGTGGTTAGTAGATGCACCATCGGTATGAGGAGTGCGTGTGGTCAGTAGATGCACCACCGGTATGAGGAGTGCGTGTGGTCAGTAGATTCACCACCACCACCGGTATGAGGAGTGCGTGTGGTCAGTAGATTCACCACCACCGGTATGAGGAGTGCGTGTGGTCAGTAGATGCACCACCACCGGTACGAGGATTGCGTGTGGTCAGTAGATTCACCACCACCGGTATGAGGATTGCGTGTGGTCAGTAGATTCACCACCACCGGTATGAGGAGTGCGTGTGATCAGTAGATTCACCACCACCGGTATGAGGAGTGCGTGTGGTCAGTAGATTCACCACCACCGGTATGAGGAGTGCGTGTGGTCAGTAGATTCACCACCACCGGTACGAGGAGTGCGTGTGGTCAGTAGATTCACCACCACCGGTACGAGGAGTGCGTGTGGTCAGTAGATTCACCACCACCGGTACGAGGAGTGCGTGTGGTCAGTAGATTCACCACCACCGGTACGAGGATTGCGTGTGGTCAGTAGATTCACCACCACCGGTACGAGGAGTGCGTGTGGTCAGTAGATTCACCACCACCGGTATGAGGAGTGTGTGTGGTCAGTAGATGCACTACCACCGGTATGAGGAGTGCGTGTGGTCAGTAGATTCACCACCACCGGTATGAGGAGTGCGTGTGGTCAGTAGATGCACTACCACCGGTACGAGGAGTGCGTGTGGTCAGTAGATTCACCACCACCGGTACGAGGAGTGCGTGTGGTCAGTAGATTCACCACCACCGGTACGAGGAGTGCGTGTGGTCAGTAGATTCACCACCACCGGTACGAGGAGTGCGTGTGGTCAGTAGATTCACCACCACCGGTACGAGGAGTGCGTGTGGTCAGTAGATACACCACCACCGGTATGAGGAGTGCGTGTGGTCAGTAGATACACCACCGGTATAAGGAGTGCGTGTGGTCAGTAGATACACCACCGGTATGAGGAGTGCGTGTGGTCAGTAGATTCACCACCACCGGTATGAGGAGTGCGTGTGGTCAGTAGATACACCACCGGTATGAGGAGTGCGTGTGGTCAGTAGATTCACCACCACCGGTATGAGGAGTGCGTGTGGTCAGTAGATTCACCACCACCGGTATGAGGAGTGCGTGTGGTCAGTAGATACACCACCACCGGTATGAGGAGTGCGTGTGGTCAGTAGATTCACCACCACCGGTATGAGGAGTGCGTGTGGTCAGTAGATGCACTACCACCGGTACGAGGAGTGCGTGTGGTCAGTAGATACACCACCACCGGTATGAGGAGTGCGTGTGGTCAGTAGATTCACCACCACCGGTACGAGGAGTGCGTGTGGTCAGTAGATTCACCACCACCGGTACGAGGAGTGCGTGTGGTCAGTAGATTCACCACCACCGGTACGAGGAGTGCGTGTGGTCAGTAGATTCACCACCACCGGTATGAGGAGTGCGTGTGGTCAGTAGATACACCACCGGTATGAGGAGTGCGTGTGGTCAGTAGATACACCACCGGTATGAGGAGTGCGTGTGGTCAGTAGATTCACCACCACCGGTATGAGGAGTGCGTGTGGTCAGTAGATACACCACCGGTATGAGGAGTGCGTGTGGTCAGTAGATTCACCACCACCGGTATGAGGAGTGCGTGTGGTCAGTAGATTCACCACCACCGGTATGAGGAGTGCGTGTGGTCAGTAGATACACCACCACCGGTATGAGGAGTGCGTGTGGTCAGTAGATTCACCACCACCGGTATGAGGAGTGCGTGTGGTCAGTAGATGCACTACCACCGGTACGAGGAGTGCGTGTGGTCAGTAGATACACCACCACCGGTATGAGGAGTGCGTGTGGTCAGTAGATTCACCACCACCGGTACGAGGAGTGCGTGTGGTCAGTAGATTCACCACCACCGGTACGAGGAGTGCGTGTGGTCAGTAGATTCACCACCACCGGTACGAGGAGTGCGTGTGGTCAGTAGATTCACCACCACCGGTATGAGGAGTGCGTGTGGTCAGTAGATACACCACCACCGGTATGAGGAGTGCGTGTGGTCAGTAGATACACCACCGGTATAAGGAGTGCGTGTGGTCAGTAGATACACCACCGGTATGAGGAGTGCGTGTGGTCAGTAGATTCACCACCACCGGTATGAGGAGTGCGTGTGGTCAGTAGATACACCACCGGTATGAGGAGTGTGCGTGTGGTCAGTAGATTCACCACCACCGGTATGAGGAGTGCGTGTGGTCAGTAGATACACCACCGGTATGAGGAGTGCGTGTGGTCAGTAGATTCACCACCACCGGTATGAGGAGTGCGTGTGGTCAGTAGATTCACCACCACCGGTATGAGGAGTGCGTGTGGTCAGTAGATACACCACCACCGGTATGAGGAGTGCGTGTGGTCAGTAGATTCACCACCACCGGTATGAGGAGTGCGTGTGGTCAGTAGATGCACTACCACCGGTACGAGGAGTGCGTGTGGTCAGTAGATACACCACCACCGGTATGAGGAGTGCGTGTGGTCAGTAGATTCACCACCACCGGTACGAGGAGTGCGTGTGGTCAGTAGATTCACCACCACCGGTACGAGGAGTGCGTGTGGTCAGTAGATTCACCACCACCGGTACGAGGAGTGCGTGTGGTCAGTAGATTCACCACCACCGGTATGAGGAGTGCGTGTGGTCAGTAGATACACCACCACCGGTATGAGGAGTGCGTGTGGTCAGTAGATACACCACCGGTATAAGGAGTGCGTGTGGTCAGTAGATACACCACCGGTATGAGGAGTGCGTGTGGTCAGTAGATTCACCACCACCGGTATGAGGAGTGCGTGTGGTCAGTAGATACACCACCGGTATGAGGAGTGTGCGTGTGGTCAGTAGATTCACCACCACCGGTATGAGGAGTGCGTGTGGTCAGTAGATACACCACCGGTATGAGGAGTGCGTGTGGTCAGTAGATTCACCACCACCGGTATGAGGAGTGCGTGTGGTCAGTAGATTCACCACCACCGGTATGAGGAGTGCGTGTGGTCAGTAGATACACCACCACCGGTATGAGGAGTGCGTGTGGTCAGTAGATTCACCACCACCGGTATGAGGAGTGCGTGTGGTCAGTAGATTCACCACCACCGGTATGAGGAGTGCGTGTGGTCAGTAGATACACCACCACCGGTATGAGGAGTGCGTGTGGTCAGTAGATACACCACCGGTATGAGGAGTGCGTGTGGTCAGTAGATTCACCACCACCGGTATGAGGAGTGCGTGTGGTCAGTAGATTCACCACCACCGGTATGAGGAGTGCGTGTGGTCAGTAGATACACCACCGGTATGAGGAGTGCGTGTGGTCAGTAGATTCACCACCACCGGTACGAGGATTGCGTGTGGTCAGTAGATTCACCACCACCGGTATGAGGAGTGCGTGTGGTCAGTAGATACACCACCACCGGTATGAGGAGTGCGTGTGGTCAGTAGATTCACCACCACCGGTATGAGGAGTGCGTGTGGTCAGTAGATTCACCACCACCGGTATGAGGAGTGCGTGTGGTCAGTAGATTCACCACCACCGGTATGAGGAGTGCGTGTGGTCAGTAGATACACCACCGGTATGAGGAGTGCGTGTGGTCAGTAGATTCACCACCACCGGTACGAGGATTGCGTGTGGTCAGTAGATTCACCACCACCGGTATGAGGAGTGCGTGTGGTCAGTAGATTCACCACCACCGGTACGAGGAGTGCGTGTGGTCAGTAGATTCACCACCACCGGTACGAGGAGTGCGTGTGGTCAGTAGATTCACCACCACCGGTACGAGGAGTGCGTGTGGTCAGTAGATTCACCACCACCGGTACGAGGAGTGCGTGTGGTCAGTAGATACACCACCACCAGTATGAGGAGTGCGTGTGGTCAGTAGATACACCACCGGTATAAGGAGTGCGTGTGGTCAGTAGATACACCACCGGTATGAGGAGTGCGTGTGGTCAGTAGATTCACCACCACCGGTATGAGGAGTGCGTGTGGTCAGTAGATACACCACCGGTATGAGGAGTGTGCGTGTGGTCAGTAGATTCACCACCACCGGTATGAGGAGTGCGTGTGGTCAGTAGATACACCACCGGTATGAGGAGTGCATGTGGTCAGTAGATTCACCACCACCGGTATGAGGAGTGCGTGTGGTCAGTAGATTCACCACCACCGGTATGAGGAGTGCGTGTGGTCAGTAGATACACCACCACCGGTATGAGGAGTGCGTGTGGTCAGTAGATTCACCACCACCGGTATGAGGAGTGCGTGTGGTCAGTAGATGCACTACCACCGGTACGAGGAGTGCGTGTGGTCAGTAGATACACCACCACCGGTACGAGGAGTGCGTGTGGTCAGTAGATTCACCACCACCGGTACGAGGAGTGCGTGTGGTCAGTAGATTCACCACCACCGGTACGAGGAGTGCGTGTGGTCAGTAGATTCACCACCACCGGTACGAGGAGTGCGTGTGGTCAGTAGATTCACCACCACCGGTACGAGGAGTGCGTGTGGTCAGTAGATACACCACCACCGGTATGAGGAGTGCGTGTGGTCAGTAGATACACCACCGGTATAAGGAGTGCGTGTGGTCAGTAGATACACCACCGGTATGAGGCGTGCGTGTGGTCAGTAGATTCACCACCACCGGTATGAGGAGTGCGTGTGGTCAGTAGATACACCACCGGTATGAGGAGTGTGCGTGTGGTCAGTAGATTCACCACCACCGGTATGAGGAGTGCGTGTGGTCAGTAGATACACCACCGGTATGAGGAGTGCGTGTGGTCAGTAGATTCACCACCACCGGTATGAGGAGTGCGTGTGGTCAGTAGATTCACCACCACCGGTATGAGGAGTGCGTGTGGTCAGTAGATACACCACCGGTATGAGGAGTGCGTGTGGTCAGTAGATTCACCACCACCGGTATGAGGAGTGCGTGTGGTCAGTAGATTCACCACCACCGGTATGAGGAGTGCGTGTGGTCAGTAGATACACCACCGGTATGAGGAGTGCGTGTGGTCAGTAGATTCACCACCACCGGTACGAGGAGTGCGTGTGGTCAGTAGATACACCACCACCGGTATGAGGAGTGCGTGTGGTCAGTAGATTCACCACCGGTATGAGGAGTGCGTGTGGTCAGTAGATTCACCACCACCGGTACGAGGAGTGCGTGTGATCAGTAGATTCACCACCACCGGTACGAGGATTGCGTGTGGTCAGTAGATTCACCACCACCGGTATGAGGAGTGCGTGTGGTCAGTAGATTCACCACCACCGGTATGAGGAGTGCGTGTGGTCAGTAGATTCACCACCACCGGTATGAGGAGTGCGTGTGGTCAGTAGATTCACCACCACCGGTATGAGGAGTGCGTGTGGTCAGTAGATTCACCACCACCGGTATGAGGATTGCGTGTGGTCAGTAGATTCACCACCACCGGTATGAGGAGTGCGTGTGATCAGTAGATGCACCACCACCGGTATGAGGAGTGCGTGTGGTCAGTAGATTCACCACCACCGGTACGAGGAGTGCGTGTGGTCAGTAGATTCGCCACCACCGGTATGAGGAGTGCGTGTGGTCAGTAGATTCACCACCACCGGTATGAGGAGTGTGTGTGGTCAGTAAATTCACCACCACCAGTTTGAGGAGTCTTTCATGAGACGGATCTGACACTGCCTTAGTTTTTCTCTGTTCCTGTGACATCAGAGCATTGACAGGTTGCCTTTATAAAGGATCTGTCCCAGGCCTACTGTGAACGCATTACTGACATGCTCATACATCTGTGCTTCTCCTGACCATGTCTCGTGCACTGACGTTCCCACGTTCTCTGTCTTGTAGATCGTCGACTCCTTCTTCATTGGCCGCTACGTCCTCCTATCCATAATCGGTGTCATCTTCCTTGGAAGCGTCTTCCTGGCTGTCAGCTCCTGGGTCCTGGAACCAGTCTATGCCAAACCTCTGCGGGTTCGGTGACATTCAGGGAGTGATGGCGGCTTTTTGTGTCATTTGTACTTTTTATAATATTTATATTTGATACTTGTTTGGAAAACATTTACCGTATATAAGAATAAATCTTTTTTTTCCCCTGGGCAGAAGGGTCATTTGTTTTTCATTATTTTTATGTTCTAGAGATGCAGACATGAGCACCATGGGGTGACAAATCCCGGCATCTTAAAGGGGTTGTCCAGAGCCTCTCACGATGGCGTCTACACATTCTGGGCCGTGTGCTGGATCGGCCGCCATCATGAACATATTTTGGCAGGCCCATATCAAGTGTAATTTATTATATCAATGACATATTTTAACCACATGTCACAAATTAAAAATTTTTTTCTTTATGTACAGACAGGTTATCAACCATATTAAGAGATTTGCAAATGTTTTTGGCAATGTTTTGTTTCCTAGCAGCTTGTAAAACTGTGCTAATATCTTTTTATCTCTGGTTGGATCAGTATCATCTTAAAGTATATATTAATAATACAGATACATGATAAGATCCTGCAGCCACCACTAGGGGGAGCTCCCTGTATACAGAGATACATGATAAGATCCTGTCTGCAGTCACCACTAGGGGGAGCTCCCTGTATGCAGAGATACATGATAAGATCCTGTCTGCAGCCACCACTAGGGGGAGCTCCCTGTATACAGAGATACATGATAAGATCCTGTCTGCAGCCACCACTAGGGGGAGCTCCTGTATACAGAGATACATGATAAGATCCTGCAGCCACCACTAGGGGGAGCTCCCTGTATACAGAGATACATGATAAGATCCTGTCTGCAGTCACCACTAGGGGGAGCTCCCTGTATACAGAGATACATGATAATATCCTGTCTGCAGCCACCACTAGGGGGAGCTCCCTGTATGCAGAGATACATGATAAGATCCTGTCTGCAGCCACCACTAGGGGGAGCTCCCTGTATGCAGAGATACATGATAAGATCCTGTCTGCAGCCACCACTAGGGGGAGCTCCCTGTATACAGAGATACATGATAAGATCCTGTCTGCAGCCACCACTAGGGGGAGCTCCCTGTATGCAGAGATACATGATAAGATCCTGTCTGCAGCCACCACTAGGGGGAGCTCCCTGTATGCAGAGATACACGGTAAGATCCTGTCTGCAGTCACCATTAGGGGGAGCTCCCTGTATGCAGAGATACATGATGAGATCCTGCCTGCAGTCACCACTAGGGGGAGCTCCCTGTATACAGAGATACATGATAATATCCTGTCTGCAGCCACCACTAGGGGGAGCTCCCTGTATGCAGAGATACATGATAAGATCCTGTCTGCAGCCACCACTAGGGGGAGCTCCCTGTATGCAGAGATACATGATAAGATCCTGTCTGCAGCCACCACTAGGGGGAGCTCCCTGTATGCAGAGATACATGGTAAGATCCTGTCTGCAGCCACCACTAGGGGGAGCTCCCTGTATGCAGAGATACACGGTAAGATCCTGTCTGCAGTCACCATTAGGGGGAGCTCCCTGTATACAGAGATACATGATAAGATCCTGTCTGCAGTCACCACTAGGGGGAACTCCCTGTATACAGAGATACATGATAAGATCCTGTCTGCAGTCACCACTAGGGGGAGCTCCCTGTATACAGAGATACATGATAAGATCCTGTCTGCAGTCACCACTAGGGGGAGCTCCCTGTATACAGAGATACATGATAAGATCCTGTCTGCAGCCACCACTAGGGGGAGCTCCCTGTATACAGAGATACATGATAAGATCCTGTCTGCAGCCACCACTAGGGGGAGCTCCCTGTATACAGAGATACATAACCAGAGCCTAATTATAGCCTCATCCCCCTAGTTGCTGCCTGGTTTGGGGCTGTCCCTGGAGATTCTGGTGCTGAGAATATTAGGGATGATAGATAGTGTAATATAGAACTAATTTGTGTTGATTATATTCAGGATTTCTGTAATGTGAATGTTGTATTTTTTCGGCTGTATGTTTTTTTTTCCTGTAAATCCCGGCCAGGACTGCCCACTCCATGACCCTTTGCTTTTCCCAAGTTGCAAGTATGGAAAGTGTTCGAGTGACTCAGTTCACAGCATTCCAAGATAATGCAAACTCATTTATTCTGGCTCACGAAACAGGAACGAAGGGTGAACACACATGATTTATGTGTGCGGAGAAATGCTGAAAGTAAGAGCGTGGACCGGGCCAGCTGGCCGCGCCGCCTCAATCATAACAACTGGTTAACGTTTCATGCACCCGAGGGGCAAATTCACACAAATCAAATGGTGATTATCACTTGTTTGCAGCTACATCAACAATGTCTAGAGGTGATCCCGGGAAAACACGGGTTTCAGGGCAAAAATACTGTGATACCAACACTTTGCTTTGGAAACTGCTGGCCGTGTAGCTGACAACCATGTGGCGGTTTATCCAAATGTTGACCCTGGTATCGGCAGTGATGGGTCTAGAAGGGTAACCTTTATATATTGGCGCTGCCCGTAGCTGATATACCTGGCAGTCTAATAAGGACGTGGCGAAATGTCTCCTGAGTCTTATATAGTTGAGTTTCATGCAGCCCAGAAGTGAGCCAGCTGACCTCAGGACACGGACTTCTTAAAGGGGTTTTCCATGCTTCTCGACCATGAATATCAGATTGTTGGGGGTTGAACATCCAGCAATCCCCACTGATCAGCTGTTCACTACTCCCGAGACTTTTGAATGTACATAGTGTACAGATCAGCTCATCTCCATACATTCTCAGTACTGCAGATCGGCTCCTATTAAAGTGAATGTGATCCGAGCTGCAGTACTGAGAACGGCCACTACGCAGAGTATGGAGCTGTGCTGATCCATCTGTGCTGCAGTCTCTGCTCTAATCTTCCCATATCCTTTACACTGCAGCTCGGCTTGGTCTGATTGGCTCCTGTGCCTAGGAAGATGCTCATCAATGAATGAAGCCAGCAAGGACAGAAGAAGCTGAACCGTCAGCAAGAGAAGAAAACGATAAGGGTAATTGATCGATTTATGGAGGGAGATGCCAAATTAATGGACAGGAGCCCAGAGGTAAAAAAAAACAAAACACAACTTCATTTTGGTGTCTTGTATATTTTGGGGAATTATACTCTGAGCATAACTTTTGGGAGTCACTTCCTCGGGAATGACTGTAATAAATTTTCAATCCGGAAATCCGTGAATAATGGGCAACATCCGACCCTATGCATATGGCCTTTATTAAAATCCTGCAATTTATGGTCCAGAAATTCTGATAATTTGGTCAAAAACTAAAATATTCCTCAGCTGGACTAGTGAGAAAACGCTTGATGGTCCGGCTGACCTAAAACGGTGAAAAGCTGCAGCCGTGTCCAGAATAATCCATCCAGGCGGCTGTTCCTACTCTGTGCTCCTGCAGTTTGGGATTTCCAATAATCCAGGATAATGAGGATCCGGATATTCAGAATTTTACTGTGTATTTTGCAGTATTTTTTGCTCTTCGTAGATGGCAGTTTTGCCTCCGATGTGTCCTTCGAGGTGCAGTCTCTGCCTTTTATCATTTTATTACGCCTTCATATTTGGCCTCTTCCTGAACACTCAGGAATCTTCTCGTTAATAAGCGGAGCTCTGTCTGAGGAGGAAGTTGTGATATTGATTTAACCTTGGAAGCCGTGAAGAATAATAGTGAGAAGGACCAGCGGCCATTACTGCGAGGAGTTGATCCTGGCATCTCTGGTGACGCTGCGCCTGTTTTATTGGTGTTTTCTTAGTATCACTCCAGCTGGGACATTATATAGATCCAGTTTTCCGGATCTCTGCTTCATATCCGGGTCTCTATTGTTTCCAGCATTTAATGGAGCTGAAATCTTTCCTGAATGATAACCCGTCTTTCAGCTATTTTCCTTCTTTCTCAGCTGACACCGGCGGCTGGTGCCCATAGTCCTCGGGGTCCAGCGATTATTGAATTGTGCCAACCTGTGAACAACTGCAGACACTAAGAGCACAAGGTGGCTATATGGTGGTGGGGGGAAATGTGGACAATCAGGAAACTTACTACTGCGTGTTGGTGGTTGCCATGTACTCTGTTTGCCACTTGCATTTTCCTTAGCAGATTGGGTTGTCGGAGGCTTTGGAGTCTCCAGCTGGTATCTTGTGAACCATTGACTGTGTGATAGTCTGAATTTGGCTCAAGCTTCCTGATGTGGCCGTTTGTCAGACCACACAAGTGAAAGGACAGAATAGTCTTCTAGCTCAAGGACATTGATGGTCACATTGGTCATGGACTGACCACGGCCGGTCTCATTGGTCACGGACTGACCACAGCCGGTCGCATTGTTCACGGACTGACCACAGCCGGTCGCATTGTTCACGGACTGACCACGGCCGGTCGCATTGTTCACGGACTGACCACGGCCGGTCGCATTGTTCACGGACTGACCACGGCCGGTCGCATTGTTCACGGACTGACCACGGCCGGTCGCATTGTTCACGGACTGACCACGGCCGGTCGCATTGTTCACGGACTGACCACGGCCGGTCGCATTGTTCACGGACTGACCACGGCCGGTCGCATTGGTCACGGACTGACCACGGCCGGTCGCATTGTTCACGGACTGACCACGGCCGGTCGCATTGGTCACGGACTGACCACCGCCGGTCGCACTGGTCACGGACTGACCACCGCCGGTCGCACTGGTCACGGACTGACCACCGCCGGTCGCACTGGTCACGGACTGACCACCGCCGGTCACACTGGTCACGGACTGACCACCGCCGGGCGAACTGGTCATGGATTGACCACCGCCGGTCACACTGGTCATGGACTGACCACCACCGGTCGCATTGGTCATGGACTGACCACAGGTTTTTGGGGTTTTTTTTGCAGGTGTGGGTTGTGGCAAAGGAGCAGGAATAAAAAAAAAAACACATGAGTCTTCCCAGTTAATCACTTATGTGCTAATTTTTTATTAATGTTTAATTAGTAAATTTTAAAAATGAAAATTCTGTTTTGTGCCTCTCATACCTGTGCACTTTCTGAAAATGAACATCTGGCACTGGGAAGGACTTAAAAGCATAAAATGCTGGGTTTTATTTTCACAAATAGTTTGTAAGGTTTTCTAAAAAAATATATACATATTGTTCCTAAAAGTTGTCCCTCCGCACTGGTGCCCTGCTTCTGCCCTTGTGTAAGTCTTTACTGAGATTTCAATATTCTACTCTGGGCCTACAAAGCTCAGGATGAACAGAACTTTTTCCTCCGATGGGATCGTATTTTTGTGCACGGAAAAATAATGACAATGTGATCGGTTAGAGCAATACAATATTTTATTACGGCCTGGGAGAGGCGCTACATCTATGACTCCCGGATAAACCACAGCAAGAATTAGAGATGTGCAATCTATAACGCTCCTCAATATGGAGGGAACGTGGGACTTCGGGGGGCCGCAGATCCAGGCCCCAAGAAGGCGAGTCTTCATTCAGAAAACGCGGTGATCTATCAGCTTTGAGGGGCTGCCAGGATCTGTTATTGTAACCTGGCGTCTGAGCATTGAACAGGGCTAATCCTTATTTAATGACTCCCAACATATTCCCCCAAATACCGAGTCCAAGAAGCCGAGCGCTGCACCCCTGCTGTTTAAAGGCGCACAACTGGCAAGAAAAAGGAGACTTTGAACGCAACATCAATTACGTGTTTAAGAAAACAGCGCGAGCGCCAGAACAAGCCGGAGAGGTCAGAGCCGAGCAATATTCATCATCGCCTCACTCCTACTGATCACGCCGGGGGCTCCGGGCCGCAACGCCAGGTTTACACGTTTTATTACACATGGAAAAGTAAATTATACACAACTACAAATTTTCTACGTTTCGCTTCACTTTCACTGCGCCAGACAGGATCTCGGCCTTTTTCTGCTGGACCTACGGAGTAAAAAGAAGAAAAAAAAAAGACATTATATTGTGTGCGTGGAAAACAATTTCCGATGGAGAAGCTTTCACAGTCCATTACTGGGAGGACATCGTAACGCATCGCCAAACACGAAACCTTCAGAGCCCGTTTCAAAACTTATTTGCCATGAAGGCGCTTTAACAAGTACACTGCCCCCTGCTGGCTTTACTGGCGGCAGCACTAACTGCTCTCCTGCTGTGACGTCTGCGGTTACTGATAGATTACATGGATGGGATGTGAGCGCCATTGCTCTAAACGATCACTTACCTTTACTGGAAACCAGAAAAGGGGACAATCACTTTGGTCCATTAGGACACAGCTAAGACCATAGAATACGTCTCTGCCACATTGTCACTTGGCGTACGTGGTGGTCTGAAATCCATCGCCTGACTCAGAGGCTGCAGCTCTATCCTGAAACTATGCTTTATACTGCAGCGGTTATCCCTTCCTCCATTACACAGCTGTGCCTTGTTAGGGCACAGATATGATCAGTGACACCAGCTCGGCTTCAATCGACGTTTGCCCTCTGCCGAGACATGCACATAAAGTAGTGTTCAAAATGATAGCCGTGTAATATGACTGACCAGATTAATCGCTGTTTTGGTATAAATTATATTCCCACAGGGCAGACACTGACAGCTTGGGGCCCCTGTGCAAGAAATGTGTCTGCCCCCCCCCCCCCCCCCTTCCTTTTATGGCAACAAAGACATGTATATATATATTACATGGTCTCCTTTATTATGTATATTGCTGTCCCTTATTATACAGAGGTGTTATCAGTCATTGCACAGGAGGAGTAAGTGAGCTGTGATATCACCTATTGTGAATGGTGGATCCTGTGTTATCAACTGTATATAGAGGTGTTTTCAGTCATTGTACAGGAGGAGGAGGTGAGCTGTGACATCATCTATTGTGAATGATGGATCCTGTGTTATCTGCTGTATATTGAGGTGTTATCAGTCATTGTACAGGAGGAGGTGAGCTGTGACATCGCCTATTGTGAATGGTGGATCCTGTGTTATCTACTGTATATAGAGGTGTTATCAGTCATTGTACAGGAGGAGGAGGTGAGCTGTGACATCACCTATTGTGAATGATGGATCCTGTGTTATCTGCTGTATATAAAGGTGTTATCAGTCATTGTACAGGAGGAGGAGGTGATCTGTGACATCTATTGTGAATGATGGATCCTGTGTTATCTGCTGTATATAGAGGTGTTATCAGTCATTGTACAGGAGGAGGAGGTGAGCTGTGACATCACCTATTGTGAATGATGGATCCTGTGTTATCTGCTGTATATACAGGTCCTTCTCAAAAAATTAGCATATAGTGTTAAATTTCATTATTTACCATAATGTAATGATTACAATTAAACTTTCATATATTATAGATTCATTATCCACCAACTGAAATTTGTCAGGTCTTTTATTGTTTTAATACTGATGATTTTGGCATACAACTCCTGATAACCCAAAAAACCTGTCTCAATAAATTAGCATATTTCACCCATCCAATCAAATAAAAGTGTTTTTTAATAACAAACAAAAAAACCCAACAAATAATAATGTTCAGTTATGCACTCAATACTTGGTGGGGAATCCTTTGGCAGAAATGACTGCTTCAATGCGGCGTGGCATGGAGGCAATCAGCCTGTGACACTGCTGAGATGTTATGGAGGCCCAGGATGCTTCAATAGCGGCCTTAAGCTCATCCAGAGTGTTGGGTCTTGCGTCTCTCAACTTTCTCTTCACAATATCCCACAGATTCTCTATGGGGTTCAGGTCAGGAGAGTTGGCAGGCCAATTGAGCACAGTAATACCATGGTCAGTAAACCATTTACCAGTGGTTTTGGCACTGTGAGCAGGTGCCAGGTCGTGCTGAAAAATGAAATCTTCATCTCCATAAAGCATTTCAGCCGATGGAAGCATGAAGTGCTCCAAAATCTCCTGATAGCTAGCTGCATTGACCCTGCCCTTGATGAAACACAGTGGACCAACACCAGCAGCTGACATGGCACCCCACACCATCACTGACTGTGGGTACTTGACACTGGACTTCAGGCATTTTGGCATTTCCTTCTCCCCAGTCTTCCTCCAGACTCTGGCACCTTGATTTCCGAATGACATGCAAAATTTGCTTTCATCAGAAAAAAGTACTTGGGACCACTTAGCAACAGTCCAGTGCTGCTTCTCTGTAGCCCAGGTCAGGCGCCTCTGCCGCTGTTTATGGTTCAAAAGTGGCTTTACCTGGGGAATGCGGCACCTGTAGCCCATTTCCTGCACACGCCTGTGCACGGTGGCTCTGGATGTTTCCACACCAGACTCAGTCCACTGCTTCCTCAGGTTCCGCAAGGTCTGGAATCGGTCCTTCTCCACAATCTTCCTCAGGGTCCGGTCTCCTCTTCTCGTTGTACAGCGTTTTCTGCCACATTGTTTCCTTCCAACAGACTTACCATTGAGGTGCCTTGATACAGCACTCTGGGAACAGCCTATTTGTTGAGAAATTTCTTTCTGGGTCTTACCCTCTTGCTTGAGGGTGTCAATGATGGCCTTCTTGACATCTGTCAGGTCGCTAGTCTTACCCATGATGGGGGTTTTGAGTAATGAACCAGGCAGGGAGTTTATAAAAGCCTCAGGTATCTTTTGCATGTGTTTAGAGTTAATTAGTTGATTCAGAAGATTAGGGTAATAGGTCGTTTAGAGAACCTTTTCTTGATATGCTAATTTATTGAGACAGGTTTTTTGGGTTATCAGGAGTTGTATGCCAAAATCATCAGTATTAAAACAATAAAAGACCTGACAAATTTCAGTTGGTGGATAATGAATCTATAATATATGAAAGTTTAATTGTAATCATTACATTATGGTAAATAATGAAATTTAACACTATATGCTAATTTTTTGAGAAGGACCTGTAGAGGTGTTATCAGTCATTGTACAGGAGGAGGAGGTGAGCTGTGACATCACCTATTGTGAATGGTGGATCCTGTGTTATCTACTGTATATAGAGGTGTTATCAGTCATTGTACAGGAGGAGGAGGAGGTGAGCTGTGACATCACCTGTTGTGATTGGTGGATCCTGTGTTTCTGGCTGTTTACAGGGTTGTTAAAAATTGCAAGATTAGTGTTATTTAACAGTAGGTAATTTTCTGGTGACACATTCCTATCTTGGGCCATGTACACACGGTCAGTATTCGGTCAGTATTTCACATCAGTATTTGTAGCCAGCAGTAGGTGATAAATACAGCAGTGGTGCAGATGTGTCTATGATACTTTTCCTCCGATTGTTCCTCTCCTGGTTTTGGCTACAAACACTGATGTGAAATACTGACCGAATAGTGAATATGTGATCGTGGCTTTAATCCAAGCAGCAGTGTGAAGAATGGAGAATTGTATCTGGCTGTCACATTTTTGTCATCCCTTCTAATATTTCAGAATTGTACGTCTAAGTCTAGGGCCGGATCTGATATATGACCCGAGAGACGTCCGGATCTGCTCGTGTTCAGTCTTATGGAATATACAGATCTCTGTAAGTCCATGTTCTCACGTAGCATCGACCCTGCGGATATCATTGTGTTGTGAAGAAGGATTGGGGGAGTCGGATATTTCATCCTCTGCACTGTAGAGAGTAAAATTCGCACCTTCGTCTGAAGCATAAATTGACCTGTTGCAGATCCTGCGCCCTTTATGCTGCGGATATATATTGCAGCATGTGCAGGAGATTTCTCATAATATTGTGCAATACTCCGCAAGCAAATATGCAGCAGAAAATCAATTGAGTTTTTGCTTTATGGGAACTAAACCCAAGAAAAGCTCAATATCCCCCAGTGTCTGACAAGAGAGCAGATGGCGCCATCTAGTGCCAGTCCAGAGGAAATACAGATTCTTCCCTGTTATATGCAGCTAACACTGCGCCCCCTGCTGGCTGCACCATGACTAGTCCTGTCCTGAACGATGCCTGTTGCTGTAATGGTCCTTATTTCTCTTTTCAATCAATATTGTTTTATTGTCTTTTTGTTAAAGAGGTTTGACACAACTCACCTCTGCCATCGCCTCTTCCAGCTGCATGAGCTCCTCGTAGTGATCCCGTGCCTCCTGCAGAGGGCGCACCATCACCTCTTCTATCTGCGGGAAGAGCTGCAGCACAGGTCCAGTTACTGACAGTGGGATTGTGGGTATTAACACATCGTATATTCTCAACACCAAAAAATGTATCCTATGCGGTTACCAAATACGAAATAAACACCTACAAAGAACAGGCACCACTCACAGACTAGCATATAAAAGAAATACTTTATTAATAACAAAAAGACCACTACATGGTCCTAAAATTACCTAAACAGGCAAGGGTGAGACACAACAGACACAGAACAATGGTGGACAAGAGACAACCTGGAAGTAACAATAAAACATAAAAGAATACTAAGTGTAGCAATATAAATCACATTTGGGACATAGTAACATAGTTAGTAAGGCCGAAAAAAGCCATTTGTCCATCCAGTTCAGCCTATATTCCATCATAATAAATCCCAAGATCTATGTCCTTCTACAGAACCTAATAATTGTATGATACAATATTGTTCTGCTCCAGGAAGACATCCAGGCCTCTCTTGAACCCCTCGACTGAGTTCGCCATCACCACCTCCTCAGGCAAGCAATTCCAGATTCTCACTGCCCTAACAGTAAAAAATCCTCTTCTATGTTGGTGGAAAAACCTTCTCTCCTCCAGACGCAGAGAATGCCCCCTTGTGCCCGTCACCTTCCTTGGTATAAACAGATCCTCAGCGAGATATTTGTATTGTCCCCTTATATACTTATACATGGTTATTAGATCGCCCCTCAGTCGTCTTTTTTCTAGACTAAATCGGCACACTGAATGATACGACAAGGCTAAAGGCGTATATACTGATAATTAATAGCCAGTGCTATAGTTGATGTACAGTGTAAACAAAGAGGAAAAGAAAAACGCACACAGTTTAGCATAGAAAGTAGCACACATATTGCACACAGAACCGGTATGTACAAAGCTTAAAATAAGGCTACAATAGGCCATATAGACCGGTCCATGAGCAATACAAAAGCCGCCATTGTCTAACAGCTGAGAGACCTAAGAAACAAGTGTTTACCCAGATGATGAAGGAGGCCAGGAGTCCACCACACCCGACGCGCGTTTCCGACACAGAAATGCTTCGTCCCGGGGTCTCTCAGCTGTTAGACAATGGCGGCTTTTGTATTGCTCACGGACCGGTCTATATGGCCTATTGTCGCCTTATTTTAAGCTTTGTACATACCGGTTCTGTGTGCAATATGTGTGCTACTTTCTATGCTAAACTGTGTGCATTTTTCTTTTCCTCTTTGTATACACTGTACATCAACTATAGCACTGGCTATTAATTATCAGTATATACGCCTTTAGCCTTGTCGTATCATTCAGTGTGCCTATGTCCCAAATGTGATTTATATTGCTACACTTAGTATTCTTTTATGTTTTATTGTTACTTCCAGGTTGTCTCTTGTCCACCATTGTTCTGTGTCTGTTGTGTCTCACCCTTGCCTGTTTAGGCAATTTTAGGACCATGTAGTGGTCTTTTTGTCATTAATAAAGTATTTCTTTTATATACTAGTCTGTGAGTGGTGCCTGTTCTTTGTAGGTATTAACACCGTATATTCTGCTGTACAGATATAAGAGCATGGATCGGCTGCTGTGCAGTCTCCTCTGGTCAGACCGCTAACTGTGCCATGTTTTCTCGCGCTTTGCGCGGTTTCCTTCCTGACCGCAGAGGATCCATCTTACGTACGTTTTTCTGACATTTGTACATGATACAATCTCGTACCTTCGTGACCGTCTCAAACATCGGCATCAAGACGAATTGAATGAATCCGATCTGGGCTTTGGGTTTTGTGACTTTATCACGATCCATAAATGGGGTGACTGGGAGACCCTCGGATTTTTCCCGATCACTCTGTAAAGGAAAACATTGGTGTTAGCGGCTCACATAGCTGCACAGATTATACCGCTATTATCAGGTCATAGGAAATCTGAGTAACTGCGATCCCCAGACTCGCAGGATTGCACCGATCCATAACATGGGCGACCATCTCCGCTGGTTTGTGTGCAGATAATAGCGGAGTACAACAGCACAAGTATCCGACAGTTTGTTACAGTGTATCAGGGCAGGGAAGATGCATCAGTCTGGAGTCCAGGCTGCTTACAAGACAGCAGGTTGTTTAGACCGGATACAACTGTAACAATCCCCTCAGCTGTGAACAGTAGATTTTCTCTTCTGTCTTCAGGGGTGCACCGCTCGTCTGCCGCCTGGCTCCCTGCGGGAAGCGATGCGCTCCTGAAGATTGACAGATCGGATCCACGGCATGGTCGCCCTGCTGGTCCAAATCGTGCCCTCTCCAATGCAGCAAGCAAAGGCAGCTTTACCCGGGAGCATCGGGAGCACAGGGAGGGTGAAGACGGCCGGATCCAGAGCAGCACCTGCAGACCCTATAGCTAACAGCTAGAAAGCGCTGCTCCTTACCTAGAAGAAAGCCCCTAATCCAAAATGGAATTCAATATAGAGAACAGCGCACAGAAAACCCTCAGATGACGTAGGGGCGAAACGCACGTTGGGGGCTGAGGAGGTGACACATTCTCTTATTTTTTGGGATGTCTTATTGTAATGCATCTTTATCTTTTCACTCTTGATTTTACTTTCGTACATTACATTGCACCAAATCTCTAACTTTCTTTAACTCCTAGAATTGCGCTGGAATTAGCCTTGTGTCTACACAATTCTCATCAGTCTTGGTACTATTCTGCCATCTTGTGGCTACTACTTGTATTGCGCTCTTATTTTTACTATTTTGTGTCTCCCACTGGCCTCCCCTTGCTTTCGTTGTCTTTATAAATAAAAAACTAGATATCCGGTATTAATTTTTTCAGACTAACATATACTAATACCTAAAACTATAATCTGTATTAAATAATTTAGAATAGACAAAAGATTTGTCTATTCTAAATTATTTAATAAAGATTATAGTTTTAGGTATTAGTATATGTTAAGTCTTTCGTTGTCTTTACTATTAACTTTTACATTTTATTTTTATTGTGTAGTAATGTATCAATAAAAAATGTGTCTAATTAAATTGGAGAAACGCATGATATTTTATTCCTCTGATCGTTTACATATCACTGCGGCTGTCAAAGCAACAAGCAGTAATTATAGACTTGACAATCCCACCTTTCTTGAGGGCATTTATAATATGAACACTAGGAGATTTTGAGTTTTTTTGTATAAAAAGTATAACTTTATTAAATGTAAAATATCAACAAAACAATAAATACATGAATAGAACAATTTGTCATAAGTATGGAAAAAATCATGTGATCGTATTAGGTGACAGCGCAACGTGATCGCTAATCAGGACTGAGAAGTCTAACAAGTTTCAGACATTACCGCTAATTAGGTATATAAATCAGCATGAAACAGAAAAGGTGCTCATATTTCATGCATGTGCCGAATTATGGGGACAATCACTCCCATATGGCACAATATCAAGGGTAAATGTCATATAGAAAATTCATAGAAACATTGCATCTATACATCTCATGGTTAAAGGTCAGTTACCCATAGTTTTGGAGCTCAGTCCTGTAGGCGACCACGTGCGTTTCGTGAGAATGATTCTCGCTTCCTCAAGGGGGCCCCCTTGAGGAAGCGAGAATCATTCTCACGAAACGCGCGTCGGGGAGAGTGGTCACTGACAGCAAGTAGAGATTATGACAATGCCTTGCTGTTTAGAAAGGAATAGTCATAATGGATGCATTGCTCACTTACCAGATAAACAGGTTATGGGGTGAGGTTGTCTCTAGCAGGGTCCTGTTAACCCTATATAACCCGCTTATATGATTTTCTATATGTTGTGACCGCTGTCACCTGCAGCACCGGATGTCACTATTACATCCTACAAGGCGGCCATGTATAATGACGGGGGAATACGGACCTGCATGAAATACTCCTCGAGCAGACAGTCCACCCAGGGCTCGGCCACCTCTGTGGGACGCACTTCATTAGAGATATCGCAGCACTTTATCAGCAACATCTGCAGCTGAGAGACAGAACATGTCGGGTCAGTGCAATAACTGACTGGAGTCATGGCCATTGTTCTAGGGGGCAGAGATGACCACACTCGCCCAGATTTCTGCAGGGCGACATTGTAGGACAGGCGCTGATATTGCACTACAAGTGTCAGATAGTGCAGCATTGAAAAAAAGGATTGTGACATTAGTAACTCTAGACAGAGTATGAAGAGAGGAGAATGTAATGGTGCTGGGTCATTAGCAAGATGGGTGACCCCCAGAGCGTTCATTAGAAAGATGGGTGACCCCAGAGCTTTCATTAGAAAGATGGGTGACCCCAGAGCGTTCATTAGAAAGATGGGTGACCCCAGAGCTTTCATTAGAAAGATGGGTGACCCCAGAGCTTTCATTAGAAAGATGGGTGACCCCAGAGCTTTCATTAGAAAGATGGGTGACCCCAGAGCTTTCATTAGAAAGATGGGTGACCCCAGAGCTTTCATTAGAAAGATGGGTGACCCCAGAGCGTTCATTAGAAAGATGGGTGACCCCAGAGCGTTCATTAGTAAGATGGGTGACCCCAGAGCTTTCATTAGAAAGATGGGTGACCCCAGAGCTTTCATTAGAAAGATGGGTGACCCCAGAGCTTTCATTAGAAAGATGGGTGACCCCAGAGCTTGCATTAGAAAGATGGGTGACCCCAGAGCGTTCATTAGAAAGATGGGTGACCCCAGAGCTTTCATTAGAAAGATGGGTGACCCCAGAGCTTTCATTAGAAAGATGGGTGACCCCAGAGCGTTCATTAGAAAGATGGGTGACCCCAGAGCGTTCATTAGAAAGATGGGTGACCCCATAGCTTTCATTAGAAAGATGGGTGACCCCAGAGCTTTCATTAGAAAGATGGGTGACCCCAGAGCGTTCATTAGAAAGATGGGTGACCCCAGAGCGTTCATTAGAAAGATGGGTGACCCCAGAGCGTTCATTAGAAAGATGGGTGACCCCAGAGCGTTCATTAGAAAGATGGGTGACCCCAGAGCTTTCATTAGAAAGATGGGTGACCCCAGAGCTTTCATTAGAAAGATGGGTGACCCCAGAGCTTGCATTAGAAAGATGGGTGACCCCAGAGCTTGCATTAGAAAGATGGGTGACCCCAGAGCTTTCATTAGAAAGATGGGTGACCCCAGAGCTTTCATTAGAAAGATGGGTGACCCCAGAGCGTTCATTAGAAAGATGGGTGACCCCAGAGCGTTCATTAGAAAGATGGGTGACCCCAGAGCGTTCATTAGAAAGATGGGTGACCCCAGAGCTTTCATTAGAAAGATGGGTGACCCCAGAGCTTTCATTAGAAAGATGGGTGACCCCAGAGCTTGCATTAGAAAGATGGGTGACCCCAGAGCTTGCATTAGAAAGATGGGTGACCCCAGAGCTTTCATTAGAAAGATGGGTGACCCCAGAGCTTTCATTAGAAAGATGGGTGACCCCAGAGCGTTCATTAGAAAGATGGGTGACCCCAGAGCGTTCATTAAAAAGATGGGTGACCCCAGAGCGTTCATTAGAAAGATGGGTGACCCCAGAGCTTTCATTAGAAAGATGGGTGACCCCAGAGCTTTCATTAGAAAGATGGGTGACCCCAGAGCTTTCATTAGAAAGATGGGTGACCCCAGAGCGTTCATTAGAAAGATGGGTGACCCCAGAGCGTTCATTAGAAAGATGGGTGACCCCAGAGCGTTCATTAGAAAGATGGGTGACCCCAGAGCGTTCATTAGAAAGATGGGTGACCCCAGAGCGTTCATTAGAAAGATGGGTGACCCCAGAGCGTTCATTAGAAAGATGGGTGACCCCAGAGCTTTCATTAGAAAGATGGGTGACCCCAGAGCTTTCATTAGAAAGATGGGTGACCCCAGAGCTTTCATTAGAAAGATGGGTGACCCCAGAGCTTTCATTAGAAAGATGGGTGACCCCAGAGCTTTCATTAGAAAGATGGGTGACCCCAGAGCTTTCATTAGAAAGATGGGTGACCCCAGAGCTTTCATTAGAAAGATGGGTGACCCCAGAGCTTGCATTAGAAAGATGGGTGACCCCATAGCTTTCATTAGAAAGATGGGTGACCCCATAGCTTTCATTAGAAAGATGGGTGACCCCAGAGCTTTCATTAGAAAGATGGGTGACCCCAGAGCTTTCATTAGAAAGATGGGTGACCCCAGAGCGTTCATTAGAAAGATGGGTGACCCCAGAGCGTTCATTAGAAAGATGGGTGACCCCAGAGCGTTCATTAGAAAGATGGGTGACCCCAGAGCTTTCATTAGAAAGATGGGTGACCCCAGAGCTTTCATTAGAAAGATGGGTGACCCCAGAGCTTGCATTAGAAAGATGGGTGACCCCAGAGCTTTCATTAGAAAGATGGGTGACCCCAGAGCTTTCATTAGAAAGATGGGTGACCCCAGAGCGTTCATTAGAAAGATGGGTGACCCCAGAGCGTTCATTAGAAAGATGGGTGACCCCAGAGCGTTCATTAGAAAGATGGGTGACCCCAGAGCGTTCATTAGAAAGATGGGTGACCCCAGAGCGTTCATTAGAAAGATGGGTGACCCCAGAGCTTTCATTAGAAAGATGGGTGACCCCAGAGCTTTCATTAGAAAGATGGGTGACCCCAGAGCGTTCATTAGAAAGATGGGTGACCCCAGAGCGTTCATTAGAAAGATGGGTGACCCCAGAGCGTTCATTAGAAAGATGGGTGACCCCAGAGCGTTCATTAGAAAGATGGGTGACCCCAGAGCGTTCATTAGAAAGATGGGTGACCCCAGAGCGTTCATTAGAAAGATGGGTGGACCCCAGAGCGTTTCGTGCTCTGGGGTCTTGCACTATGCTAAGACTTACGGTTTTCACATGTTCCTCTTTTGAGAAGTCAAAGTCCGAAACAACTTGTTTAAAAGACTCCAATATATCCCCGTGCCGAGCCATGTCTGTGGCTAGGATCAGGCGAATGATTGACTGTACGGTAAATATAAGAAACAACCCCAAAATGAGAAGGTGTCAGCTGTGCAGAGCGTGTGACCATTACAGCCGCGGTCCGCGATCAGTGACCTAATTACGTATATATGTATATACACCACCTGCCGGATCTGTTTGAAGAGCTCGGGGGAAATATTCGAGAAGATGTTGTTTTCCGGCTGTGCCAGGATTTGGAAGGCCACCGCGCAGTGATGGTTCTCCAGGGGCGATATGTCATTGTAACGAATCGCCAGCTCTGTGCGCGCATTGATCTGGTACCTGAAATCACAACATAATCATTTCATGTTCTGGTACAGAAGAGCTTACAATCTAGGGAGGGGCAAAACTATATTATTGTATCTGACCACCATAGTTGTAATGCAGGGGCTGCAGGGAAGAGCGCTTACGTGTTATTGTATCCTGGGTGGTCGAGATCGTGACACACCGCGGCCGTCATGAGGACCCCCAGCTCCAGAAGTGACAGCCGGCCCTGAGCAAGGGATAAAAGGCAGACGTGAGGGCGCGACATCACACTGCGCATCTTTATAGGAGAGATTTCAACAATAAATGTCGTCCTGCAGTTACTTAATCCTAACCTCTCCTGGGAAAGCTGGGTGACATCCAATATGTCTGCCATTACAGCTGCCACAGCGGCTACCCATGTACATCTCCTAGGTGAAGAGCTGATGTGATGGCGGACATATTGGCGTCACCCAGCTTTGCCAACATCAGGTAATCAGACCTGGAGATCGCAGAGGTGAATCATCCCGTACATCATCTGCGTCACACAGAAGCAATGGCGGAAGTTGTGGAACGGGTTGGTTCTGTAATTTTCTTGGATGCACAACTGTAAGAGGAAATCACAGAGATATCAGTGAGTGATAGACCGTCCATGTCCTAATCCACCGGCACACAACAACGGGCCCCGAGATTGTATTTGTGGCACCCTGCCGTATCGTCCCGCCATTATGTGACCCCGCGGCTCGTCCCCATAACTTGTGGCACAGTCTGGGTACATTTCATGCGTTACAACTTCTCGTAACCACAATGTTACTGACATCACTAAGTCTGAACGCCGGCCCCGGACGAGCGGCCGCGAATCACAAGGGGATTGTACAGAAGCCGAAATCACAGATCTGGAGCCACAATTGTGGGATGAATCTGCAGTTTGGTGTCATGGCCGCGGCACCTTGTGTGATAGGACGGCTCCATGTGCACTCGTGTCTGTGTTTGGGGCAAAACCAACTTTCTTGAATGGCAACTGCCTCGATTTTCTGTGTCCCTCATTCCCTCAGTAATCGGGGAGCTGTAAGGGCGGTCATATTGGTTGTCCTGCAGGATACTGTGGTGTTGGGACCGGGGATCGGTGTGTATGGCCCCTTCTCTATGTGATGTGTTTCCATATTGGTTGTCCTGCAGGATACTGGTGTTGGGACCAGGGATCGGTGAGTATGGCCCCTTCTCTATGTGATGTGTTTCCATATTGGTTGTCCTGCAGGATACTGGTATTGAGACCAGGGATCGGTGAGTATGGCCCCTTCTCTATGTGATGTGTTTCCATATTGGTTGTCCTGCAGGATACTGGTGTTGGGACCAGGGATCGGTGAGTATGGCCCCTTCTCTATGTGATGTGTTTCCATATTGGTTGTCCTGCAGGATACTGGTATTAGGACCAGGGATCGGTGTGTATGGCCCCTTTTCTATGTGATGTGTTTCCATATTGGTTGTCCTGCAGGATACTGGTATTAGGACCAGGGATCGGTGTGTATGGCCCCTTTTCTATGTGATGTGTTTCCATATTGGTTGTCCTGCAGGATACTGGTATTGAGACCAGGGATCGGTGAGTATGGCCCCTTCTCTATGTGATGTGTTGCCATATTGGTTGTCCTGCAGGATACTGGTATTAGGACCAGGGATCGGTGAGTATGGCCCCTTCTCTATGTGATGTGTTTCCATATTGGTTGTCCTGCAGGATACTGGTATTGGGACCAGGGATCGGTGAGTATGGCCCCTTTTCTATGTGATGTGTTGCCATATTGGTTGTCCTTGCAAGATACTGGTTTTGACACCAGGGATCGGTGTGTATGGCCCCTTTTCTATGTGATGTGTTTCCATATTGGTTGTCCTGCAGGATACTGGTATTAGGACCAGGGATCGGTGTGTATGGCCCCTTTTCTATGTGATGTGTTTCCATATTGGTTGTCCTGCAGGATACTGGTATTGAGACCAGGGATCGGTGATTATGGCCCCTTCTCTATGTGATGTGTTGCCATATTGGTTGTCCTGCAGGATACTGGTATTAGGACCAGGGATCGGTGAGTATGGCCCCTTCTCTATGTGATGTGTTTCCATATTGGTTGTCCTGCAGGATACTGGTATTGGGACCAGGGATCGGTGAGTATGGCCCCTTTTCTATGTGATGTGTTGCCATATTGGTTGTCCTTGCAAGATACTGGTTTTGACACCAGGGATCGGTGTGTATGGCCCCTTTTCTATGTGATGTGTTTCCATATTGGTTGTCCTGCAGGATACTGGTGTTGGGACCAGGGATCGGTGTGTATGCCCCTTTTCTATGTGATGTGTTTCCATATTTGTTGTCCTGCAGGATACTGGTGTTGGGACCAGGGATCGGTGAGTATGGCCCCTTCTCTATGTGATGTGTTGCCATATTGGTTGTCCTGCAGGACATTCGGTTTTGAGACCAGGGATCGGTGAGTATGGCCCCTTTTCTATTTGATGTGTTTCCATATTGATTGTCCTGCAGGATACTAGTATTGGGACCAGGGATCGGTGTGTATGACCCCTTTTCTATGTGATGTGTTGCCATATTGGTTGTCCTTGCAAGATACTGGTTTTGAGACCAGGGATCGGTGTGTATGGCCCTTCTCTATGTGATGTGTTGCCATATTGGTTGTCCTTGCAAGATACTGGTTTTGAGACCAGTGATCGGTGAGTATGGCCCCTTTTCTATGTGATGTGTTTCCATATTGGTTGCCCTGCAGGATACTGGTGTTGGGACCGGGGATCGGTGTGTATGGGCCCTTTTCTATGTGATGTGTTTCCATATTGGTTGTCCTGCAGGATACTGGTATTGGGACCAGGGATCAGTGAGTATGGCCCCTTTTCTATGTGATGTGTTTCCATATTGGTTGTCCTGCAGGATACTGGTATTAGGACCAGGGATCGGTGTGTATGGCCCCTTTTCTATGTGATGTGTTTCCATATTGGTTGTCCTGCAGGATACTGGTATTGGGACCAGGGATCGGTGAGTATGGCCCCTTTTCTATTTGATGTGTTTCCATATTGGTTATCCTGCAGGATACTACTATTGGGACCAGGGATCGGTGTGTATGGCCCCTTCTCTATGTGATGTGTTTCCATATTGGTTGTCCTGCAGGATACTGGTATTGGGACCAGGGATCGGTGAGTATGGCCCCTTTTCTATGTGATGTGTTTCCATATTGGTTGTCCTGCAGGATACTGGTATTGGGACCAGGGATCGGTGAGTATGGCGCCTTTTCTATTTGATGTGTTTCCATATTGGTTGTCCTGCAGGATACTACTATTGGGACCAGGGATCGGTGTGTATGGCCCCTTTTCTATGTGATGTGTTTCCATATTGGTTGTCCAATATGATACTGGTATTGGGACCAGGGATCGGTGAGTATGGCACCTTTTCTATGTGATGTGTTTCCATATTGGTTGTCCAATAGGATACTGGTATTGGGACCAGGGATCGGTGAGTATGACCCCTTTTCTATGTGGTGTGTTTCCATATTGGTTGTCCTGCAGGATACTGGTATTAGGACCAGGGACCGGTGTGTATGGCCCCTTTTCTATGTGATGTGTTGCCATATTGGTTGTCCTGCAGGATACTGGTATTGAGACCAGGGATCGGTGTGTATGGCCCCTTCTCTATGTGATGTGTTTCCATATTGGTTGTCCTGCAGGATACTGGTGTTGGGACCAGGGATCGGTGAGTATGGCCCCTTCTCTATGTGATGTGTTGCCATATTGGTTGTCCTGCAGGATACTGGTATTGAGACCGGGGATCGGTGTGTATGGCCCCTTCTCTATGTGATGTGTTTCCATATTGGTTGTCCTGCAGGATACTGGTGTTGGGACCAGGGATCGGTGAGTATGGCCCCTTCTCTATGTGATGTGTTGCCATATTGGTTGTCCTGCAGGATACTGGTATTGAGACCAGGGATCGGTGTGTATGGCCCCTTCTCTATGTGATGTGTTTCCATATTGGTTGTCCTGCAGGATACTGGTATTGGGACCAGGGATCGGTGAGTATGGCCCCTTTTCTATGTGATGTGTTTCCATATTGGTTGTCCTGCAGGATACTGGTGTTGGGACCAGGGATCGGTGAGTATGGTCCCTTCTCTATGTGATGTGTTGCCATATTGGTTGTCCTGCAGGATACTGGTATTGGGACCAGGGATCGGTGAGTATGGCCCATTTTCTATGTGATGTGTTTCCATATTGGTTGTCCTGCAGGATACTGGTATTAGGACCAGGGATCGGTGTGTATGGCCCCTTTTCTATGTGATGTGTTTCCATATTGGTTGTCCTGCAGGATACTGGTATTGGGACCAGAGATCGGTAAGTATGGCCCCTTCTCTATGTGATGTGTTTCCATATTGGTTGTCCTGCAGGATACTGGTATTGAGACCAGGGATCGGTGTGTATGGCCCCTTCTCTATGTGATGTGTTTCCATATTGGTTGTCCTGCAGGATGCTGGTATTAGGACCAGGGATCGGTGTGTATGGCCCCTTTTCTATGTGATGTGTTTCCATATTGGTTGTCCTGCAGGATACTGGTGTTGGGACCAGGGATCGGTGAATATGGCCCCTTTTCTATGTGATGTGTTTCCATATTGGTTGTCCTGCAGGACATTCGGTTTTGAGACCAGGGATCGGTGAGTATGGATCCTTTTCTATGTGATGTGTTGCCATATTGGTTGTCCTGCAGGATACTAGTATTGGGACCAGGGATCGGTGTGTATGGCCCCTTTTCTATTTGATGTGTTTCTATATTGGTTGTCCTGCAGGATACCAGTATTGGGACCAGGGATCGGTGTGTATGACCCCTTCTCTATGTGATGTGTTTCCATATTGGTTGTCCTGCAGGATACTGGTATTAGGACCAGGGATCGGTGTGTATGGCCCCTTCTCTATGTGATGTGCTGCCATATTGGTTGTCCTGCAGGATACTGGTATTAGGACCAGGGATCGGTGTGTATGGCCCCTTCTCTATGTGATGTGTTTCCATATTGGTTGTCCTGCAGGATACTGGTATTAGGACCAGGGATCGGTGTGTATGGCCCCTTCTCTATGTGATGTGCTGCCATATTGGTTGTCCTGCAGGATACTAGTATTGGGACCAGGGATCGGTGAATATGGCCCCTTTTCTATGTGATGTGTTTCCATATTGGTTGTCCTGCAGGATACTAGTATTGGGACCAGGGATCGGTGAATATGGCCCCTTTTCTATGTGATGTGTTTCCATATTGGTTGTCCTGCAGGATACTAGTATTGGGACCAGGGATCGGTGAATATGGCCCCTTTTCTATTTGATGTGTTTCCATATTGGTTGTCCTGCAGGACATTCGGTTTTGAGACCAGGGATCGGTGAGTATGGATCCTTTTCTATGTGATGTGTTGCCATATTGGTTGTCCTGCAGGATACTAGTATTGGGACCAGGGATCGGTGTGTATGGCCCCTTTTCTATTTGATGTGTTTCTATATTGGTTGTCCTGCAGGATACCAGTATTGGGACCAGGGATCGGTGTGTATGACCCCTTCTCTATGTGATGTGTTTCCATATTGGTTGTCCTGCAGGATACTGGTATTAGGACCAGGGATCGGTGTGTATGGCCCCTTCTCTATGTGATGTGCTGCCATATTGGTTGTCCTGCAGGATACTGGTATTGGGACCAGGGATCGGTGTGTATGGCCCCTTTTCTATGTGATGTGTTGCCATATTGGTTGTCACACCTGCAGAGACTTTTTGCAGAGACTTTTTCTGTGACATTTGCTCTGTACTCGCACATGTGACCTCATTACCACCACTAGTGACACCCGCTCCTGCCCCCTATACGAGTGTCATTGTTACCAGGTCCTAGCAGCGGCTTATTTGGGCTTATTTTGGGTACGTACCAGCCAGCGCTTCAGGGTAACGGGGTTCACGTTGAATTCCCGCACAAGTCCAAGGTCGTGATACATGAACTCCAGACAGCTCAGCATCTGTGCAGACAAAAAGGGGACATGAGCGGCCTCATGTATGATCACACCCATTGTTTGTGTGCGGACCCCTGAACATTAAGCGTCATCCTATACCCTGTGTATCACTGTATTGACCCTCCTGGCTCAGGGGAGACGAGGGGTGCTGTGTAAGAACTACAACACCCATCATGTAATTCAGCTAAATTCTGTTACTCTGGTTTCCCCTCCTGAAATGCTCTGTGCTGCGGGGCCATCCAGCCTGTTATCTCCGTCCTGGCTCTGGTCTCATATCTTACCTTCTGGTCCAAGTTTTGGAAAACAAACCTCATTGTATTCCCAGTGCCAGACATCGAATGTGGGCATCTTCAAGGTCTCGATGGTCTCCGAAGTCAAAGTGTACTGTGGAAGCAAAGACCCCACAGGATCATCGATGGGTCGTGTACAAGTGTTAGTCTGTCAGTACAGTTATATCGGACATTGGTCGTCATCATGCCCTGTGAACCCCCTCACATCTGTCTCTTAAAGGGGCCCTCCTGCATTACAGAAGGAGGAGGATGATGGTCATCACTATGTGTTGGTCATTGGTTTACCTTTGGGTAGTTGGGAACATCCCTGCAGGGGTTTATCCGGATTATGTCACCAGAGCGGTAATATCTACAGGGACAGCTCTGTCTGCTGGAAAAGACAAATGGAAAGAGGCTCAATAGGTTATTCCCATTATAGTACATGGTAAACTGGCGACCTGCTGGTTGTAAATCCCCCGATACTGCAGAGACAAAGCGTCCTCCGCTCGCTGCATTGGGAGAGTGCCCCTGGACCATACTGCCACCCTGGGAGGCTGCGGAGCGGAGCGCTTCTGACGAAAGCACCGGAGACAATCACTTATGGAGTAATTAAAACTTTTATAAATCCAGAACTGTGTAAAAGTTTTAGGCGAGTGTTAAAAAAAAATGCTGCAGAGTAAAAAGCTTTCAGAAATAGAGAATATAGTTTACATCATCAGTATCTGGTGACCGCCCTTCACCTCCATCATCAGTATCTGGTGACCGCCCTTCACCTCCATCATCAGTATCTGGTGACCACCTGTCACCTCCATCATCAGTATCTGGTGACCACCTGTCACCTCCATCATCAGTATCTGGTGACCGCCCTTCACCTCCATCATCAGTATCTGCTGACTGCCCTTCACCTCCATCAGTACCTGGTGACCGCCCTTCACCTCCATCATCAGTATCTGCTGACTGCCCTTCACCTCCATCAGTACCTGGTGACCGCCCTTCACCTCCATCATCAGTATCTGGTGACCACCTGTCACCTCCATCATCAGTATCTGGTGACCGCCCGTCACCTCCATCATCAGTATCTGGTGACCACCTGTCACCTCCATCATTAGTATCTGGTGACCGCCCTTCACCTCCATCATCAGTATCTGCTGACTGCCCTTCACCTCCATCATTAGTATCTGGTGACCACCTGTCACCTCCATCATTAGTATCTGGTGACCACCTGTCACCTCCATCATTAGTATCTGGTGACCGCCCTTCACCTCCATCATCAGTATCTGCTGACTGCCCTTCACCTCCATCATCAGTATCTGGTGACTGTCCGTCACCTCCATCATCATTATCTGTTGAAGGCCTGTCTGATAAGGATTTTCACAGCAAGTACAGCAGCCTCATCAGGACTAAGATATGTGATCCATCCATGCATTTTTTTCAGGTGACAGATCAGCTTTGCTCTTTGCTCATGTGTGACACTTGCAGAACTGGTTGTCACTGACCTGCTGCTTCTTTCCTCCAGTTCATCCCGCAGCTGCTTCACTTCCAGTTTACACTTGTCAATATCAATCGCTCTCCGACCTTCCGCTAGAAGACAAGGGCGGGAGATATCAGGTGCAGGGGATGTGGGGCACAGGGGACGTGGGGCACAGGGGACGTGGGGCACAGGGGACGTGGGGCACAGGGTGAAGCGTCTTATGTTCTTACATTAGGACAGTGATGGTTGTGACTGTAGATTGTGCGGCGCTCCGCTGTGTTCGGGTGCTGCTATGGACAGGCCGTGACAGTCATGGCTCATCCATGTATAAAAACTAAATTAATAAGAACAGTCAACTGCATAGCGGCCTCGGTGGATCCTACACATCCGACTACTGATTGATCCGAATATCCGGCCGCGGCCATTATTCTGCCGACAGCTGCGATATGCAGCTCTGTAACTCAGCACATCCGGACGCTGCCAGCAGCGGGAACAGCCGATGGTCGGGGGTCCAGGGTGTCGCACCCCCAACGATCAGATATTAATCACCTATCATAAGGAAAGGCCTTCAGTGCAAAAGTCCCAGACAACCCCTTTAAGTGACTTTAGTAGATTTGTGTGTTCACAATTTTCCTTTGCTGAATATAAATCGGAGTCTGCTGGTTTATAGATAAAAATGACAGATGTGAATATTTAATCATCTTTGTCATAGAAAATAATTTCCAAAAGCGAAATGAAGAAGAGAATAAGGAGGGTACAATGTCTCACCTTCGACCCTACGCTCTAATGTTGCGAGACGCTCATAGATTTCTCTCTTCAACTCACCAATTCTGAAAGCTCTGATAAGGAAAAAAATTTTACTATGGGGATCTCCTTATATACAGATTAATACAGTCACCACTAGAAGGAGCTCACTACATACAGATTTATACAGTCACCACTAGAAGGAGCCCACTACATACAGATTTATACAGCCACCACTAGGGGGAGCTCACTACATGCAGATTTATATAGCCACCACTAGAGGGAGCTCACTACATGCAGATTTATACAGCCACCACTAGAGGGAGCTCACTACATGCAGATTTATATAGCCACCACTAGAGGGAGCTCACTACATGCAGATTTATATAGCCACCACTAGAGGGAGCTCACTACATGCAGATTTATACAGTCACCACTAGAGGGAGCTCACTACATGCAGATTTATACAGCCACCACTAGAGGGAGCTCACTACATGCAGATTTATATAGCCACCACTAGAGGGAGCTCACTACATACAGATTTATATAGCCACCACTAGAGGGAGCTCACTACATGCAGATTTATATAGCCACCACTAGAGGGAGCTCACTACATGCAGATTTATATAGCCACCACTAGAGGGAGCTCACTACATACAGATTTATACAGTCACCACTAGAGGGAGCTCACTACATGCAGATTTATACAGTCACCACCAGAGGGAGCTCACTACATACAGATTTAGGCTATGTTCACATTTGCGTTGTTGGGCGCAGCGTCGTCGACGCATACCGATGCATGTGTCATGCGTTGTATTGCGTTTTACGACGCATGCGTCATATTGACGCACAGACAGGGCGCAGAGGACGCTACTTGTACCGTTTTCCCTGCACCGAAATTCCTGCTCTGTACAATCTTATGACAACTCATGTGTCGCAAAACGCTGCGTTGTGTACATGCATTGTTGGTTGTGTCACCGACGCTGCGCCCAACAACGCAAATGTGAACGTTACCTTATACATTCACCACTAGGGGGAGCTCACTACATACAGATTTATATAGTCACCACTAGAGGGAGCTCATTATATACAGATTAAAATACAGTCACCACTAGAGGGAGCTCACTATATACAGATTTATACAGTCACCACTAGGGGGAGCTCACTATATACAGATTAATACAGTCATCACTAGAAGGAGCTCACTACATACAGATTTACAGCCACCACTAGAGACAACTCACTACATACAGAGTTACACAGCTGCCACTAGAGGAAGTGTATTACATACAGATTTATACAGTCACCACTAGAGGGAGCTCACTACATACAATTTTATATAGTCACCACTAGAGGGAGCCCCCTACATACAGATTTATACAGTCATGACTAGGGGGAGATCACTACATACAGAGTCATACAGTCAAAACTAGGGGGAGCTCACTACATACATATTTTGTACTCACAGATGAACATTCTTATCTAGTGTGGGTCATACCCACCTTGTAAATTCCTCTGTCACTTGTGCCAAGAGTGTCTGGAAAAAGTCTTCTTTTTCTAAAAAAAAACCATGAAGATCTAGAATCTAAACATGTCACTGTCAGACCTATAGCCAATTGTTAGGGCCTTACCTGTTCGTGGAGATGCTTCCTGAGAGATTATCCGATACGGAGAGCTGAAATTAGCGTAAGAAAGTCACTATGTAGATGTCTGTGTGTTAATATGAGGTCCATTGTGTTTCCGGATTCCAGGTGGTGATACTATGTGCATAATACACATATACTTACTTCTTGGAGTTGGCCGGTATGGTGCGGTCAATGGCAATCAAGATGCCCCGCTGGTCCACGAGTATAATGGACGATTGCCTGATAGTAAATACACATTAATGTACACTATGTATTTGTACAGACCTGTCTGGGAACGATACATTTTATCTGCTGAGGTTCTGTTAGTGACCATTTACCATGGGAGTCCAGATGTGGAGCACAGAAGCTGCTTGATGTCACCGCTGCTACACTGCTGACTGAAAACCATCTGCAAAAAGCAAAATCTACCAATCATGACAGTAAATGCAGATGTAGGCAGCACATGGAGAGTTACAAGGAGGGCTAAAACAGCATTCAGCATGGAGTATTTGCACAAAAAGGAAAAAAAAGCGCAACTTTTTGCCCCTTTGCTATGACTTGGACATTTTTATAAAATATGGGCAGAGCGTAGCTGGACTAGATCAGCCCATAGGTGGCACAAACTGCCTCTCCGGAGAGGAAGAGGGCTAGAACTCTAGAGCCCCCTATTAGTAGTAGCAATCCTAAAAGTCAATGTTGACCCTTTAACGAGCCTTGCAACATGACTTGGGATAAAAAACAAATCAGAATATCAATTTATGGACACTGTGTTTCGGGGTACTGCCCCTCATCAGTGCAAAGTGGAAGATCTGGATTTGCTGGGTGAGAGTCGTCTGATCGGCATCTAAGGGGTAAGGTTTCTCCTTTCGGAGAGTGACATGTCAAGCCTGACCTGCCGAGGTAAGGAGACTTTTAGCCTACCAATGCTAAGTCATGTTGCAAGGCTTGTTAAAGTGTTGACATTTAGGATTGCTGCTTCCAATTGGTGGCACTATAGTTCTAGTATTCTATCTCTCTGAAGAGACAATTTGCATATTTAATCTTCCAGAGGAGTACTGCAAGGCTTAAAATTCTCACCTTGGCATGCCAGGTTTAACATTTCCCGCTAGGCATGGAGAAACGTTACCACTTAGAAAATGGAGGAAACACAAGATGACTGTCAAATCTTCCTTAGTCTGGGGCTCCATGCAAGATCTCGCTTTGTAAGGATGATTCTGAGAGAGGTCAGGAATCAGCCCAGAACTACACGGGAGGATCTGGTTAATGACCTGATGAGAGCTGGGACCATAGTCTGAAACATTCCTATTAGTTACACACTACGGCGTCATGGATATAAATCCTGCAGGGCACACAAGGCCCCCCTGCTCACACCAGCACATGTCCAGACCCGTTCTAAGTTCACCAATGACCATCTGGATAATCTCTCATATGTGAAGGCTTTCTCCCAAAAGATCTCTCCACAGGTGATTAATGGGATGTAGATCACCTATGGATGATCCAGACTCATTGTTGCCTCTTTAGAACTCTCCAGCACTTTGTTTCCATCCACTTCTGGAGGCTTCTTGAAGTATGTTTGGGGTCATTGTCCTGCTGGAAGACCCATGACCTAGGACGCTAACCCAGCTTTCTGACACTACATTGCCACCCCAAATCCTTTAGTAATCTTCAGATTTCATGACGCCTTGCACAAAGTCAAGGCCCCTAGTGCCAGAGGCAGCAAAACAACCCCAAAACATCTGTGAACCTCCACCATAACTGACTGTAGGCCTCATTCTGTTTTCAGTAGATAGTAGAATGATGTGCTTTACCAAAAAGCTCCATCTTGATTTCATCGGACCACAAGACGATTTCCCAGAAGGACTTTGGCTTATTCACGTACATTTTGCAAACTGTAGTCTAGCTTTATTATGTCTCTGTGTCAGCAGTGAGGTCCTCCTGGGTCTTCTGCCATAGCTTTTAATTTTATTCAAATATTGACGGATAGTCGGCGCTGACACTGACGCACCCTGAGCCTGAAGGACAGCTTGGATTTCTTTGGAATTTGATTGGAGTTGTTAATTCCCCATTTGGACTATCCTGTGTTGCAACCTTTCAATTTTTCTCTGCTGTCCACGTCTACAGTGTCATGGGTTGTAAACGTCTGGATTATATTACGCATCGTGGACAAGGGAACATTGAGATTTTTGGAGATGGACTTGTAACCTTGAGATTGTTGATATTTTTCAACAATGTTGTTTATCAAGTCCGCAGTTCTATTCTCCATGCTTAGTGTGGGACACAGACACAATACAAAGACTGAGTCTACTTCTCCCTTTCCTTTTTTTGAGCTGTTCCAATACAAACAAAATAAATAAACATGTATAATTGCAATAATGTACTGGGAGAAATACTTTATTTTTTGGAACAATTTCAAGGGTGTCTTCACTTTCGGCCATTACTATATATATGTTGTATATCAGTGTTCATATTTTTAGGGGATGTCTGATCCTATGTAAATAATCTAATTATGAGAAGTTCGCTATCTAATCTGCATCAGTATCTCTGCTTGCTGTGAGTGATGGGAAACTAGACCCGTCAGCCTAGTCCTCCCGAGCTGAGGACTGGATTTCCATCCTGAGACAGCAGCACCAGTACCTCTTATCTAGACTGATACACTGTAAAGAACCCTCAGCTGTGAGAGCTAGAAGATCTGTAAAAATTAACAGCCTCTGAATTTAAAGCCAGAATTTTCCCAATCACTGACAAAGCAGGGATCTTGGAAAGAATGAGGAATTGAAACAAAGGATATTAGGACATGGCAGATCATGTTCTGGCGAGTTTTACTTTCATGGAGTGACCATTTCGGACTCGCCCGCTGTCGTTCTGCAATTTCCCACTTTCACACCTCAGTCAGTGTCTGTAGGACTTACCTTCCGCACTTTTCCATCTACCTCCAGGAAGATAGTCTTCTGCGCTGAGGCTGCTGATCCCATCTCTGGTCTATTCAGATCTCACCTCTAGGATGGCACGGCTAGTATGTTAGGAGGTCTCCTGTCCCTGCTCCCCCTGTATTGGGAGCATCTTATACAAGGAACTTATTTGTTGCTCTCGTCTCTGTAGATTTGTGTGCGGCGTGTCCTGGTCCTCCGACGGCTTTGATCATTTATCATTAGGAGCCAAGTATAAAAGGCGGCCACACTCAAAAGGACAGAAAGAAAAGGTGTCATTACTGCCGCCGTGTGTCAGAATACATCTGGTTGTCATGGGAAGGCGCTTGTAATAAGCCCTCTCCACATGCGCACACCTGGGACCAGCCGCCAACTAAAAATATAGGAAACCTGGCAGAATACGACCAGTAACTGCTGGATGTGATGATCTGTGTAATCCCAGGGCATGAGACATTATTCACATCCCCTCCGTTGTGCAATAGTTTTGAAGTCTGATCTGGGCAGATTTGTAGTCGCCATATTTTAATGTCTTAAAGGGCTCCAGGAAATGAATGGAGCGGCGTTCCAGCATGAGCACCGCTGCTCCACTCGTGGGTATAAAAATGCCCTTTTCTGCCCAATGATAACAGAAGTTATCTTCTATCCTACACACAAGTAACAACTAGTGTGCACCGGACGACCCCGTCAATGATTACCTTCCCTGAACTCTAAGCTTATGTTCACACACAGCAGATACGCAGCACACTCTCCGACCACTGCGTATCACAAGAGACTGTACCGAATCCCATCCAGATGCTGTGGAAAAAACACTCATGGACCATATAAAGGTCTCCTTACCCAAACGTGCCAGGAATCACAGCCTGCTCCGGGTCTTAGACCCTCGGCCGATCCAAGCATCACGATGTGTAAAAGCGGCCTAAAGCGCACAGAGCGCCTCGGTGTCCGACCCTGTAACTTGCATTATAATGTGTACTGGCCAAAGGGCAATGGTGACTTCTAGGATAACTAATATGCGGCAACAGAGAGCCAGCTGGCAAAGAGCTAATATACTTGTCTCCCAGGAACCATTGCCTGATCTACCACACTGCCCGCGCCAGCTGGTGGTCTGCAGACGTAGGAACATTACCCCACAACTCACACAAATTGGGAGAAATTCTGTCCTATTAAAGTTATGTCTCCAGTATGAACAGTCGGCAGCGGAGAGCGCCGTGTTTCACCAGGGGTAACGCCATCGATTGTAGGGGCGGCAGTGACAGCGGGATTGTAAGAAAGCCGTGGTGGTCCCCAGTAATGTCGCATGCTGGACAGAGCTCCGACTACATGTGAATATGTATCGATACGATGTAACAAGTCATCACTGTGGGGCTGTGACATTGTGGCGATATGTGGAGGGTCCATCATTTTACATCTAACCACCGACTCTGAAGTGCTGAATTTTCCATCCTACCCGGGTTCTGCTCGCTGCGACAGTCAACACTTCTAGGTTATTCCACCCTCAGTATCCTGCATCATATTTTCACTGACAGCGAGGAGGTCGTCACTAACAATTCCACAGAGAATATCAATTTACTGGGCCAAAGCACCTGCTGAGCATCAATAAAGCCGATCACAGCAATTAGGAGCCACATTCACTCCACGCGCTGATTCTTCCACAACAAATGACTAATCCTCAGCTCATTATACACATTGTCTGAGCACAGGGGACCCCGAACACCACAGCAATGAGGAGAGGAGGGTAATTGTGTACACCGTGACTGCACCAGCAGAATAGTGAGTGCAGCTCTGGAGGATAATACAGGAGGTAACTCAGGATCAGTAATGTAATGTATGTACACAGTGACTGCACCAGCAGAATAGTGAGTGCAGCTCTGGAGGATAATACAGGCTGTAACTCAGGATCAGTAATGTAATGTATGTACACCGTGACTGCACCAGCAGAATAGTGAGTGCAGCTCTGGAGGATAATACAGGATGTAACTCAGGATCAGTAATGTAATGTATGTACACAGTGACTGCACCAGCAGAATAGTGAGTGCAGCTCTGGAGGATAATACAGGAGGTAACTCAGGATCAGTAATGTATGTACACAGTAACTGCACCAGCAGAATAGTGAGTGCAGCTCTGGGGTATAATACAGGATGTAACTCAGGATCAGTAATGTAATGTATGTACACCGTGACTGCACCAGCAGAATAGTGAGTGCAGCTCTGGAGTATAATACAGGATGTAACTCAGGATCAGTAATGTATGTACACAGTGACTGCACCAGCAGAATAGTGAGTGCAGCTCTGGAGGATAATACAGGAGGTAACTCAGGATCAGTAATGTATGTACACAGTGACTGCACCAGCAGAATAGTGAGTGCAGCTCTGGAGGATAATACAGGATGTAACTCAGGATCAGTAATGTAATGTATGTACACAGTGACTGCACCAGCAGAATAGTGAGTGCAGCGCTGGAGTATAATAATAATAATAATCTTTATTTTTATATAGCGCTAACATATTCCGCAGCACTTTACAATTTTGCACACATTATTATCACTGTCCCCAAAGGGGCTCACAATCTAGAATCCCTATCAGTATGTCTTTGGAATGTGGGAGGAAACCGGAGTGCCCGGAGGAAACCCACGCAAACACGGAGAGAACATACAAACTCTTTGCAGATGTTGTCCTGGGTGGGATTAGAACCCAGGACCCCAGCGCTGCAAGGCTGCAGTGCTAACCACTGTGCCACCATGCTGCCCCATCCTGTATAATACAGGATGTAACTCAGGATCAGTAATGTATTGTATGTACACAGTGACTGCACCAGCAGAATAGTGAATGCAGCTCTGGGGTATAATACAGGATGTAACTCAGGATCAGTAATGCAGTGTATGTACACAGTGACTGCACCAGCAGAATAGTGAGTGCAGCTCTGGGGTATAATACAGGATGTAACTCAGGATCAGTAATATATTGTATGTACACAGTGACTGCACCAGCAGAATAGTGAGTGCAGCTCTGGGGTATAATACAGGATGTAACTCAGGATCAGTAATGTAATGTATGTACACAGTGACTGCACCAGCAGAATAGTGAGTGCAGCTCTGGGGTATAATACAGGATGTAACTCAGGATCAGTAATGTATGTACACAGTGACTGCACCAGCAGAATAGTGAGTGCAGCTCTGGGGTATAATACAGGATGTATCTCAGGATCAGTAATGTAATGTACACAGTGACTGCACCAGCAGAATAGTGAGTGCAGTTCTGGAGTATAATACAGGATGTAACTCAGGGTGAGTACTGTATGTACACAGTGACTGCACCAGCAGAATAGTGAGTGCAGTTCTGGAGTATAATACAGGATGTATCTCAGGATCAGTAATGTAATGTACACAGTGACTGCACCAGCAGAATAGTGAGTGCAGCTCTGGAGTATAATGCAGGAGGAAACTCAGGGTCAGTAATGTAATGTATGTACACAGTGACTGCACCAGCAGAATAGTGAGTGCAGCTCTGGAGTATAATACAGGATGTAACTCAGGATCAGTAATGTAATGTATGTACACCGTGACTGCAACAGCAGAATAGTGAGTGCAGCTCTGGGGTATAATACAGGATGTAACTCAGGATCAGTAATGTAATGTATGTACACAGGGACTGCACCAGCAGAATAGGGAGTGCAGCTCTGGAGGATAATACAGGATGTAACTCAGGATCAGTAATGTAATGTATGTAACATAGTAACATAGTTAGTAAGGCCGTAAAAAGACTTTTGTCCATCCAGTTCAGCCTATATTCCATCATAATAAATCCCCAGATCTACGTCCTTCTACAGAACCTAATAACAGTAAGATACAATATTGTTCTGCTCCAGGAAGACATCCAGGCCTCTCTTGAACCCCTCGACTGAGTTCGCCATCACCACCTCCTCAGGCAAGCAATTCCAGATTCTCACTGCCCTAACAGTAAAGAATCCTCTTCTATGTTGGTGGAAAAACCTTCTCTCCTCCAGACGCAAAGAATGCCCCCTTGTGCCCGTCACCTTCCTTGGTATAAACAGATCCTCAGCGAGATATTTGTATTGTCCCCTTATATACTTATACATGGTTATTAGATCGCCCCTCACTCGTCTTTTTTCTAGACTAAATAATCCTAATTTCGCTAATCTATCTGGGTATTGTAGTTCTCCCATCTCCTTTATTAATTTTGTTGCCCTCCTTTGTACTCTCTCTAGTTCCATTATATCCTTCCTGAGCACCGGTGCCCAAAACTGGACACAGTACTCCATGTGCGGTCTAACTAGGGATTTGTACAGAGGCAGTATAATGCTCTCATCATGTGTATCCAGACCTCTTTTAATGCACCCCATGATCCTGTTTGCCTTGGCAGCTGCTGCCTGGCACTGGCTGCTCCAGGTACACCGTGACTGCACCAGCAGAATAGTGAGTGCAACTCTGGGGTATACTGTAATACAGAATGTAACTCAGGATCAGTAATGTAATTTATATACACCGTGACTGCACCAGCAGAATAGTGAGTGCAGCTCTAGAGTATAATACAGAATGTAACTCAGGATCAGTAATGTATGTACACAGTGACTGCACCAGCAAAATAGTGAGTGCAGCTCTGGGGTATACTGTAATACAGGAGGTAACTCAGGATCAGTAATGTATGTACACAGTGACTGCACCAGCAGAATAGTGAGTGCAGCTCTGGGGTATAATACAGGATGTAACTCAGGATCAGTAATGTAATGTATGTACACAGTGACTGCACCAGCAGAACAGTGAGTGCAGCTCTGGGGTATAATACAGGATGTAACTCAGGATCAGTAATGTAATGTATGTACACAGTGACTGCACCAGGAGAATAGTTAGTGCAGCTCTGGGGTATAATACAGGATGTAACTCAGGATCAGTAATGTATATATGTACACAGTGACTGCACCAGCAGAATAGGGAGTGCAGCTCTGGAGTATAATACAGGATGTAACTCAGGATCAGTAATGTAATGTACACAGTGACTGCACCAGCAGAATAGTGAGTGCAGCTCTGGGGTATAATACAGGATGTAACTCAGGATCAGTAAGGCTACGTTCACATTGGCGTTCCGCCAATGTGCGTCGCTGTTGCGACGCAGCGGCGACGCGCCCCTATGTTTAACATAGGGGACGCGTGCGTCGTTTTGGTGGCGTTTTTCGCCACGTGCGTCGTTTCCGACGCTAGCGTCGGACGCAAGAAAACGCTACATGTAGCATTTTCTGTGCGTCCGATTTTCGTCGGGTTTTCGTCGCGTTTTAGCGTGCGTCACCGACGCACGGCGGCGCAACGCTAATGTGAACGTAGCCTAATGTAATGTATGTACACAGTGACTACACCAGCAGAATAGTGAGTACAGCTCTGGAGTATAATACAGGATAAGTATATGTGCACAATGACTTCACTGTTTATGGAGATGACACAGATGCAGCAGCATACAATATTTTGTTATCTTATTTTACAGTAATCTATTCCATTATCAGACATACATATTTTCTTTTTAGAGGACCAGTTTTGAGGTCTCTTTATTCTTTCTAGCATCAGTGACTCCAATTAGACAAGTTGTAACTGGACAGAGCCATCGCCACAACCTCCCAGGAAGACGCCGTGATCACTCACATAATGAGGGGGGAGATCGGCCACAAGTAACATGACAGCGTTCATCAGGAGCCACAGGTGACTGCACAAGATGCTCAATCTGCATAGGACACATAAATCACTGTAATTGGGGCCCTCAGTGAAAAGTACAGCAGCACAGAGGAAATCAGGATCCTCACAGCAGTAAAGCTGTAGATCTCTCCCCCCTCGGACTTAGGAAACCTCAATGCTTTTAGGCTTCTGTCCCACTTTTCCCTTTGATTAATCAGAGAACTGCCAGAAAGCTGTTTCCAGATGTCACTAAATTATTGCACAAAATTTAGTTCTACAAAATGCTTGGGACTTTAAGTTGTTTTTGTGCCAACTTATTATAGAGTGTGGAGCTTAGGAGGAGCGGGCACGGCCTCCCTGACCGACGGGATTCAGTGCAGATTACACCACAAAACCTCTGGAAATTACAGCAGAAATTCACTTGTGACAATGACGGGAGAACCGCTCTGTTTCACGATAGCGGAAGATGCGACAGATTCATTATGAGGGGCACGACGTGATACCCCCACAAATAAAGACTGCTGTACAAAATGACTCCATGAAGCCGCCTCTTTGTTTTGTCCCTTTGTTTCCTGGCTTGTAATGGACGCAGTGCGATGTGTTCCTCTAGCCTTACTTGTTACTTTTATATCATTTAAGCCTTTCTAGTAATCCAGAATATTTGATAATCCGACACGTATCACTTCTCATTGGTACCGGATTAAAGTCCTTGCTTATTGCATACGGCTCCTCACAAATACAACATGTCGCTTGGTGCAGATGCAAAGTGTTGTGTCCGGGTTTGGGGGTCTCCCTCACTGCAGCGCATGATTTTATGGAGATTTTATTCACATTTTCATTGATTTTACAACTGACAAATTCAGTGAGAATGGTTGTCTCATAAACATTGTACACAGATTGTGTACGAACTCAGTCAACAATGTGTCAGTGTAGCCCCCCAAGTCACGTAACTGGTATATGGGGCGAGGGGCATTCAGAGCCTTTGTATCATTTCACCAAAGTCCTTAAAATCTGTATTAAAAAAAAAAAAAAAAAAAAACTTCCAGCGTTTGCCTATACATAAAATAGCAGCAGTAAAGCTGAACCGGCCAGCCGAACAGGAGGAGCGGACAGGAGGGCGCTGCGCATCCGACCATCACATCTCTCGATATCTGAAAACAAACGCAAGGCGGGAAGAGTTAACTGCCAGACCACTAAGGGTTAAATGCAAAAATCATGCGGCCAAGGAAAGCGCACATCAGATGGAGAAATATAATCATGGCCGCAGAACCCGACACCGCACCTTATACACAAGGCAGTTACTGATTATTGAGGCAGAAGCACAAACCCAGGACACCAAAGCGAAAATCATTGCAGGATCCGAACCAGAGATCCATGGCCGCTGCTGCTTCTCATATGCACCACTAGGGGGCTCTCCATGTAAAAACATAACTACAACCCTCAACATTGAAGTTACAACACCAAGAAGGAAAAGTGGTGAATGTTGGAGATCACAGGATGAAGACGTCTGATCTAAAAATGGAAACTAAATTATCACAACCTCTAGATTCTCCAGTCTGGAGTCTGAGCCTCATGCAAAAAACCCCGGCGCCTCCGGCCTCGGCTGCTGTCACTGAGGTTATTAAAGGTCGTCTGAGGAAGGTTCTGCCGCTGATTGTACAAATAAATCATCAAGATCCGCTGCCGGCAGCTCCTGTGTAATCGCCGACCAATGACGTCTCCCGATGTGCCTGATGGACACAAGTCTTATCCAAGTTCTCTCCAGAACAATCTCCGGGTATCCCTGCATCCAAGATAAAAGTGAGACTCATCGCTGCAGAGGCAGACCACCATTACTTCACGACCGTAGTGGCCTACATGAGAAAATGTCACACCGGTCCTGCTCCCAGGATTATGTGGGGAGGAGGCGTGCATAGTCTTTGGTAGTCGGACCTTTCCAGTCGTCATTCCAGGCTTACTGATGAGCGAACATGCTCAGATACGGTTATCCGAGCATGCTCAAGTGCTAAGTGGCTTCTGCGTGCTGACAAGATATGCTCAAGTCCCTGTGGCTGCACATCTCGTGGCTGTTCAATAGCCGTAACATATGCAGGAGCAGGGACATATTATTCAGGCAAGTCAAAGTCACTCGATTAGCACACGAGCATGCTCAGATAACGCCTTATCTGAGCAAGTTTGCTCATCACTATCCAGGAGCATTAACACCTCGGCCGTACACTGAATTCTCTAAAGTCTCCGAAGAACCATTTTTGCCACACGCCACTCCAGGTCACATGTTCCTGGTGTTACTGATAGCTGCCCGAGTGGCCTAAACGTGCTCCCATGGCTGCAGCATCTCCGGACTTGTCTCAATCAATCACAATGGGGGACATCATTGGTCGGTGATTACACAGGAGCTCCAGGAAGCGGATCCTGATGATTTGTACATTCAGAGGCAGAACCGTCATCAGATGACCATTAATAACCCCAGTGACAGCAGCCGAGGCCGGAGGTGCCAGGATTTCTGCACGAGGCTCAGACTGAAGAAATCAAGACACTACGAAAATTTTACTTCCACTTTTTTCACTATTTGCAGATGAGTGACGTCTCCATCCAGTAATTTCCATAATTCCACCACTTTTCCTTCATGTTGTATTCAATCTTGAGGAACGTCAATCTATAAATGCACTGATACAGATTGGTGTGAGGCGTATTCACATGGTGCAGTCAGATGGCGTTTTTTGTGTTCCTTTCATGAAAATTAAAACCGGCCATTTGTGCGACAGGTAACGATCGGTCTCATCGTTATGATCAGCTCCTCATGGGTCATTATAAAAAGTTAAGTTCTGTATCTTACACACTGAAGCGATGGAAAAAGTTTTGCATCTGATCTGATGAAGCCGTGTCTGGAATTTTGCAGCGAGAGATTCTCATTTCCAGGACACGATATACTCACAATGTGCGTTACAACTACTCGGAGGTCCCGGAGTTACTGTGCTTTAATGTCAGACTATTGCTACAAAGACACAGGAAGGACGATGTTCATTTCATGCTGGAATAGTCTCACTCATTCAGATATCAGCCCGTCCTTCCCTCTGTATCGTTTCCAAAACTCTGGCACCTGATTATCTGCCACAGACATGTCTAATAGTATGGAGTGCTGCAAGACGTAGTGGAGCTGAAGGCTAGGGCCACGAGCGCCATCGGGTTAGGGCCGCGAGCGCCATCGGGTTAGGGCCGCGAGCGCCATCGGGTTAGGGCCGCGAGCGCCATCGGGTTAGGGCCGCGAGCGCCATCGGGTTAGGGCCGCGAGCGCCATCGGGTTAGGGCCGCGAGCGCCATCGGGTTAGGGCCGCGAGCGCCATCGGGTTAGGGCCGCGAGCGCCATCGGGTTAGGGCCGCGAGCGCCATCGGGTTAGGGCCGCGAGCGCCATCGGGTTAGGGCCGCGAGCGCCATCGGGTTAGGGCCGCGAGCGCCATCTGGTTAGGGCCGCGAGCGCCATCGGGTTAGGGCCGCGAGCGCCATCGGGTTAGGGCCGCGAGCGCCATCTGGTTAGGGCCGCGAGCGCCATCGGGTTAGGGCCGCGAGCGCCATCGGGTTAGGGCCGCGAGCGCCATCGGGTTAGGGCCGCGAGCGCCATCGGGTTAGGGCCGCGAGCGCCATCGGGTTAGGGCCGCGAGCGCCATCGGGTTAGGGCCGCGAGCGCCATCGGGTTAGGGCCGCGAGCGCCATCGGGTTAGGGCCGCGAGCGCCATCGGGTTAGGGCCGCGAGCGCCATCGGGTTAGGGCCGCGAGCGCCATCGGGTTAGGGTCACGAGCGCCATTAGGCAGGGGCCGCGAGCGCCATCGGGTTAGGGTCGCGAGCGCCATTAGGCAGGGGCCGCGAGCGCCATCGGGTTAGGGCCGCGAGCGCCATCGGGTTAGGGCCACGAGCGCCATCGGGTTAGGGCCGCGAGCGCCATCGGGTTAGGGCCGCGTGCGCGCTATAAGGCGACAGGATGCTGGTCAATGAGGACCTGCTGTGACCACCACACTGCAACAGCTCCCCAGCTGTGACCAGTTTTAGGTTTGTCTGGATGTCTGCCTTCATAGACATATCTTAAAAATACAAAAGGAACTGAAACACATAAGGAACTGAGTAAGGTCAGAAGTGTCCATTATATGGCGAGTCTGTAAGTCCCCTTTACATTTTATCTGTATCACTTGCACTCACCCTTGAGCCTTCCGGAAACACGGACACAATTTCTTAATTTCCTTGTAAACGAGACGAGCCAAGAACTGTAAGAAGTGATCACAACAGATTATATTGGGTGATTCCTGTCCAGTGGTTGGGGATCATCGTGGGGAAGGTAGAACTTACTAAACAAGCCAGAAGATCGGCCGTAATCAGCATGTAGAAGACGTAGTTCCAGCCTTTGGACGACAGCACTGACGCGAGGGTCGGCCCCAGAGCCGCGCCTGGTGACGGAGAATAAAAGATCACACTCCGCACAGTATACGGCCACACACAAGGCCGGCCTGCTCCGCACAAATCATCTGTCCCATCAATTTGGGCGATTTTCCATATCCGATAACCACAAATCTCAATTTTGTATGTACCACTAATGCTAGTTAACCCCTTAGGCTAAGTTCATGCGCAGCATTTTTTGCAGGTTTTCTTATGGAAATGAGTTGCATTTCACAAAAGCTCTAAGATTTCCGTAATCTCCTGCACACACTCGGGTTTTTCTTTTCTCCTGACTGAGTTTAAGAGCTACGGTGTTTTTGAAATTTGCAATTAATCAGTTCTTTCAGCGTTTTTTCACCCAAAGCAATGAGAATACTACAAAAAAAGCAGCAGACATTTTGCAGAATTTTTCAGTATTGTTGCTGCATTTTTCTTGAATAAAATTTACTTTTTAAATATGTACTATGGACAAAACCCAGGTAATCTTCAACAAAAAAAAGCACCTAAAAGAAAAAACTGCTGCAAAAAAAAAACACGTTTTTAATGCCAAGTTTGGGCTGCAGAAACTCTTGAATTTGACAGCATAATGTAATACAATGTAATATTACGGTCATGGACCTGGCACCGACCTATGGACCCCGATCCGTCAATGATGGCGGTGACGGTGGCGAGCGCCTTGGAGTTTCCATGTAAAGACTCGTGTGTTCCCTGCAAGTAAGATCAGGAGACTGAACATCACATAAGCATCCGCCAGCTCTGGCCGCAATCACACGGCACAGACGAGAGCACAGCTCTGGTGGAAGTACTGCAAGCGGGAACTCACCAGATCTGCAGACACCGCGGTGGTGATCAGAGAATAAGGCCCATTTACCAACACGCCGCATATGATGAGCATCGCTGCCGAGAGACACGCCGAGATGTAACACCGAGTGTAGACAGCACGCAGAGATGGAAGACAGCGACACAAAACTTACCGACTGTGGTGGACACGGCCGTCTGCCCAAACTGATTGTAGATGAACAACTAAAGAAAGATTATACAGGAGATACCCAGGTTATACCAGCTCTACATATACAGGAGATGCCCAGGTTATACCAGCTGTACATGTATAATTATATACAGGAAATGCCCAGGTTATACCAGCTCTACATGTATAATTCTATACAGGAGATGCCCAGGTTATACCAGCTCTACATGTATAATTATATATAGGAGATGCCCAGGTTATACCAGCTGTACATGTATAATTATATACAGGAGATACCCAGGTTATACCAGCTCTACGTGTATAATTATATATAGGAGATGCCCAGGTTATACCAGCTGTACATGTATAATTATATACAGGAGATACCCAGGTTATACCAGCTCTACGTGTATAATTATATATAGGAGATGCCCAGGTTATACCAGCTCTACATGTGTAATTATTTACAGGAGATGCCCAGGTTATACCAGCTCTACATGTGTAATTATATACAGGAGATGCCCGGGTTATACCAGCTTTACATATATAATTATATATAGGAGATGCCCGGGTTATACCAGCTGTACATATATAATTATATACAGGAGATGTCCAGGTTATACCAGCTGTACATATATAATTCTATACAGGAGATGCCCAGGTTATACCAGCTCCACATGTATAATTATATATAGGAGATGCCCAGGTTATACCAGCTCTACATGTATAATTATATACAGGAGATGCCCAGGTTATACCAGAAGTACATATATAATTATATACAGGAGATGCCCAGGTTATACCATCTGTACATATATAATTATATACAGAAGAGGCCCAGGTTATACCAGCAGTACATATATAATTATATACAGAAGAGGCCCGGGTTATACCAGCAGTACATATATAATTATATACAGGAGATGCCCAGGTTATACCATCTGTACATATGTAATTATATACAGGAGATGCCCAGGTTATACCAGCTGTACATATATAATTATATACAGAAGAGGCCCAGGTTATACCAGCAGTACATATATAATTATATACAGAAGAGGCCCGGGTTATACCAGCAGTACATATATAATTATATACAGGAAATGCCCAGGTTATACCAGCTCTACATGTGTAATTATATACAGGAGATGCCCAGGTTATACCAGCTCTACATGTGTAATTATATACAGGAGATGCCCAGGTTATACCAGCTCTACATGTATAATTATATATTATTATTATTATTATTTATTGTTATAGCGCCATTTATTCCATGGCGCTTTACATGTGAGGAGGGGTATACATAATGAAAACAAGTACAATAATCTTAAACAATACAAGTCATAACTGGTACAGGAGGAATGAGGACCCTGCCCGCGAGGGCTCACAATCTACAAGGGATGGGTGAGAATACAGTAGGTGAGGGTAGAGATGGTCATGCAGCAGTTTGGTCGATCGGTGGTTACTGCAGGTTGTAGGCTTGTCGGAAGAGGTGGGTCTTCAGGTTCTTTTTGAAGGTTTCGATGGTAGGCGAGAGTCTGATGTGTTGTGGTAGAGGGTTCCAGAGTAGGGGTGATACGCGAGAGAAATCTTGTATACGATTGTGGGAAGAGGAGATAAGAGGGGAGTAGAGTAGGAGATCTTGTGAGGATCGGAGGTTGCGGGTAGGTAAGTACCGGGAGACGAGGTCACAGATGTATGGAGGAGACAGGTTGTGGATGGCTTTGTACGTCATGGTTAGGGTTTTGTAGTGGAGTCTCTGGGCAATGGGGAGCCAGTGAAGGGATTGGCAGAGGGGAGAGGCCGGGGAATAGCGGGGGGACAGGTGGATTAGTCGGGCAGCAGAGTTTAGAATAGATTGGAGGGGTGCGAGAGTGTTAGCGGGGAGGCCACAGAGCAGGAGGTTGCAGTAGTCAAGGCGAGAGATGATGAGGGCATGGACTAGGGTTTTTGCAGATTCATGGTTGAGGAATGAACGGATTCGTGAAATATTTTTGAGTTGCAGTCGGCAGGAAGTGGAAAGGGCTTGGATATGTGGTTTGAAGGAGAGATCAGCGTCAAGGATTACCCCGAGGCAGCGAGCTTGTGGGACTGGGGAGAGTGGGCAGCCATTTACTGTAATTGATAGGTTCGTTGGGGGGGTCGCGTGAGATGGGGGAAAGATGATGAATTCTGTTTTGTCCATGTTAAGTTTCAAAAATCTTATATACAGGAGATGCCCAGGTTATACCAGCTGTACATGTATAATTATATACAGGAGATACCCAAGTTATACCAGCTCTACGTGTATAATTATATATAGGAGATGCCCAGGTTATACCAGCTCTACATGTGTAATTATTTACAGGAGATGCCCAGGTTATACCATCTGTACATATGTAATTATATACAGGAGATACCCAGGTTATACCAGCTTTACATGTGTAATTATATACAGGAGATACCCAGGTTATACCAGCTCTACAGGTGTAATTATATACAGGAGATACCCAGGTTATACCAGCTCTACATGTGTAATTATATACAGGAGATACCCAGGTTATACCAGCTGTACATGTATAATTATATACAGGAGATGCCCAGGTTATACCAGCTGTACATGTACAATTATATACAGGGGATGCCCAGGTTATACCAGCTGTACATGTATAATTATATACAGGAGATGCCCAGGTTATACCAGCTCTACATGTGTAATTATATACAGGAGATGCCCAGGTTATACCAGCTCTACATGTGTAATTATATACAGGAGATGCCCAGGTTATACCAGCTCTACATGTGTAATTATATACAGGAGATGCCCAGGTTATACCAGCTCTACATGTGTAATTATATACAGGAGATGCCCAGGTTATACCAGCTCTACATGTGTAATTATATACAGGAGATGCCCAGGTTATACCAGCTCTACATGTGTAATTATATACAGGAGATGCCCAGGTTATACCAGCTCTACATGTGTAATTATATACAGGAGATGCCCAGGTTATACCAGCTCTACATATGTAATTATATACAGGAGATGCCCAGGTTATACCAGCTCTACATATGTAATTATATACAGGAGATACCCAGGTTATACCAGCTGTACATGTATAATTATATACAGGAAAGGCCCAGGTTATACCAGCAGTATATATATAATTCTATACAGGAGATGCCCAGGTTATACCAGCTGTTCATATATAATTATATATAGGAGATACCCAGGTTATACCGGCTGTAAATATATAATTATATACAGGAGATGCCCGGGTTATACCAGCTGTACATATATAATTATATACAGGAGATGCCCAGGTTATACCAGCTGTATATATATAATTATATACAGGAGATGCCCAGGTTATACCAGCTGTATATATATAATTATATACAGGAGATGCCCAGGTTATACCAGCTGTACATGTATAATTATATACAGGCGATACCCAGGTTATACCAGCTCTACGTGTATAATTATATATAGGAGATGCCCAGGTTATACCAGCTCTACATGTGTAATTATTTACAGGAGATGCCCAGGTTATACCAGCTCTACATGTGTAATTATATACAGGAGATGCCCGGGTTATACCAGCTTTACATATATAATTATATATAGGAGATGCCCGGGTTATACCAGCTGTACATATATAATTATATACAGGAGATGTCCAGGTTATACCAGCTGTACATATATAATTCTATACAGGAGATGCCCAGGTTATACCAGCTCTACATGTATAATTATATACAGGAGATGCCCAGGTTATACCAGCAGTACATATATAATTATATACAGAAGAGGCCCGGGTTATACCAGCAGTACATATATAATTATATACAGGAGATGCCCAGGTTATACCATCTGTACATATGTAATTATATACAGGAGATGCCCAGGTTATACCAGCTGTACATATATAATTATATACAGAAGAGGCCCAGGTTATACCAGCAGTATATATATAATTCTATACAGGAGATGCCCAGGTTATACCGGCTGTACATATATAATTATATACAGGAGATGCCCAGGTTATACCAGCTGTTCATATATAATTATATATAGGAGATGCCCGGGTTATACCAGCTTTACATATATAATTATATATAGGAGATGCCTGGGTTATACCAGCTGTACATATATAATTATATACAGGAGATGTCCAGGTTATACCAGCTGTACATATATAATTATATACAGGAGATGCCCAGGTTATACCATCTGTACATATGTAATTATATACAGGAGATACCCAGGTTATACCAGCTCTACATGTGTAATTATATACAGGAGATACCCAGGTTATACCAGCTCTACATGTGTAATTATATACAGGAGATACCCAGGTTATACCAGCTGTACATGTATAATTATATACAGGAGATGCCCAGGTTATACCAGCTGTACATGTACAATTATATACAGGGGATGCCCAGGTTATACCAGCTGTACATGTATAATTATATACAGGAGATGCCCAGGTTATACCAGCTCTACATGTGTAATTATATACAGGAGATGCCCAGGTTATACCAGCTCTACATGTGTAATTATATACAGGAGATGCCCAGGTTATACCAGCTCTACATATGTAATTATATACAGGAGATACCCAGGTTATACCAGCTGTACATGTATAATTATATACAGGAAAGGCCCAGGTTATACCCAGCAGTATATATATAATTCTATACAGGAGATGCCCAGGTTATACCGGCTGTACATATATAATTATATACAGGAGATGCCCAGGTTATACCAGCTGTTCATATATAATTATATATAGGAGATACCCAGGTTATACCGGCTGTAAATATATAATTATATACAGGAGATGCCCGGGTTATACCAGCTGTACATATATAATTATATACAGGAGATGCCCAGGTTATACCAGCTGTATATATATAATTATATACAGGAGATGCCCAGGTTATACCAGCTGTATATATATAATTATATACAGGAGATGCCCAGGTTATACCAGCTGTATATATATAATTATATACAGGAGATGCCCGGGTTATACTGGCTGTATATTTATCATTGGTGTTGTCAGTCCGATTCAGTAATCAGATAACTTCATGTTACTCCTGTGATTGTAGAGATCTTTCTGTACAGGGAGAGATGTGGGGGTTTGGGGCACATTAGGACCACCCGGTGGGGGGTATAGATGCTGCAGTATACAGCGGGGGTCCTGCACGGGTGTCTCTGCACTGACCACTCACCATGGGGGCCGTTAGGATCAGCATAATGGAGCAGGTGATCGCTTGCCCTCCGGTATAATCAGATATCGCTCCAGCCAAGATTCCACCTGGAAGAGAGAAACAAAGTCTGAAAATAGTAGAAAGAGTTAAGGTACCGTCACACTTAGCGACGCTGCAGCGATACCGACAACGATCCGGATCGCTGCAGCGTCGCTGTTTGGTCGCTGGAGAGCTGTCACACAGATAGCTCTCCAGCGACCAACGATGCCGGTAACCAGGGTAAACATCGGGTAATAATAATAATAATAATAATAATCTTTATTTATATAGCGCCAACATATTCCGCAGCGCTTTACAGTTTAACAGTTTCAAACACAAAAGTCATAAGTAACAACGTTAACAATACAATAATTAAAGCAAAATAAGACGACCCTGCTCGTGAGAGCTTACAATCTACAATGAGGTGGGGGAGATACAAAGTACAGGTGTGTATTTACAATGATGTATTTACAATCATGGTCCAGCCATCTTCAGGGGTTGGGGAATAGATGGGGATAGTGAATGGGCTACACACACACAAACATAACATAACTTTGATTAGTGAACGTGATAGGCCGCTCTGAACAAATGTGTTTTGAGCGAGCGCCTAAAACTATGCAAATTATGGATGGTCCTAATATCTTGGGGTAGAGCATTCCAGAGGATTGGCGCAGCACGGGAGAAGTCTTGGAGTCGGGAGTGGGAGGTACGGATTAGTGCAGAGGTTAGCCGAAAGTCATTTGCAGAGCGCAGTGGTCTGTTAGGCTGATAGACAGAAATGAGGGAGGAGATGTAAGGGGGTGCCGCACTGTGGAGAGCTTTGTGGATGCCCAGGATGACTCACCGCTGTGCTATGCTTTCACTTTCACTTTACGGCCAGCAGTCAGTGCAGGAACCAGACGGCAAGAGACAGACAGCTGAATGTAAGTATGTACTGTTTGTTTTTTTACGCTGGTAACCAGGGTAAACATCGGGTTACTAAGCGCGGCCCTGCGCTTAGTTACCCGATGTTTACCCTGGTTACCGGCATCGTTGGTCGCTGGAGAGCTATCTGTGTGACAGCTCTCCAGTGACCAAACAGCGACGCTGCAGCGATCCGGATCGTTGTCGGTATCGCTGCAGCGTCGCTAAAGGTACCGTCACACATAGCGACGCTGCAGCGATACCGACAACGATCCGGATCGCTGCAGCGTCGCTGTTTGGTCGCTGGAGAGCTGTCACACAGACAGCTCTCCAGCGACCAACGATCCCGAGGTCCCCGGTAACCAGGGTAAACATCGGGTAACTAAGCGCAGGGCCGCGCTTAGTAACCCCATGTTTACCCTGGTTACCATCCTAAAAAGTAAAAAAACAAACGCTACATACTTACCTACAGCCGTCTGTCCTCGGCGCTCTGCTTCTCTGGTCTGGCTGTGAGCGCCGGGCAGCCAGAAAGCAGAGCGGTGACGTCACCGCTCTGCATTCCGGCTGACCGACGCTCACAGCCAGTACAGGAGGAGAGCAGAGCGCAGCGCTGGAGGACAGACGGCTGTAGGTAAGTATGTAGTGTTTGTTTTTTTACTTTTAGGATGGTAACCAGGTAAACATCGGGTTACTAAGCGCGGCCCTGCGCTTAGTTACCCGATGTTTACCCTGGTTACCAGCGAAGACATCGCTGAATCGGTGTCACACACGCCGATTCAGCGATGTCTACGGGGAGTCCAGCGACGAAATAAAGTTCTGGACTTTCTTCCCCGACCAGCGATCTCCCAGCAGGGGCCTGATCGCTGCTGCCTGTCACACTGGACGATATCGCTAGCGAGGACGCTGCAACGTCACGGATCGCTAGCGATATCGTCTAGTGTGACAGTACCTTTAGTGTGACGGTACCTTAAAGAGAGAAGGGGCCGAGGGTGCAGTAAAGACAGAAGGGGCCGAGGGTGCAGTAAAGAGAGAAGAGGCCGACGGGGCAGTCAAAAAAGGAGAGGCCGAGGGGGCAGTAAAGAGAGAAGGGGCAGTAAAGAGAGAAGGGGCCGAGGGTGCAGTAAAGAGAGAAGAGGCCGAGGGGGTAGTCAAGAAAGAAGGGGCCGAGGTGGCAGTAAAGAAAGAAGGGGCGGTAAAGAGAGAAGAGGCCGAGAATGCAGTAAAGAGAGAAGGGGCCGAGGGTGCAGTAAAGAGAGAAGAGGCCGAGGGGGCAGTCAATAAAGAAGGGGCCGAGGAGGCAGTAAAGAAAGAAGAGGCGGTAAAGAGAGAAGAGGCCGAGGGGGCAGTAAAGAGAGAAGGGGCCGAGGGGGCAGTCAAGAAAGAAGGGGCCGAGGGGGCAGTGAAGAGAGAAGAGGCCGAGGGGGCAGTAAAAAGAAAAGAGGCCAAGGGGGCAGTAAAGAGAGAAGGGGCCGAGGGTGCAGTCAAGAAAGAAGGAGCCGAGGGTGCAGTAAAGAGAGAAGGGGCCGAGGGGGCATTAAAGAAAGAAGAGGCCGAGGGGGCAGTAAAGAGAGAAGGGGCTGAGGGGGCAGTAAAGAGAGAAGGGGCTGAGGGGGTAGTAAAGAGAGAAGAGGCCGAGGGGGAGGTAAAAAGAGAAGGGGCCAAGGGTGCAGTAAAGAGAGAAGAGGCCGAGGGGGCGGTAAAGAGAGAAGGGGTCGAGGGTGCAGTAAAGAGAGAAGAGGCCGAGGGGGCGGTAAAGAGAGAAGAGGCTGAGGGGGCAGAAAAAAAGAGAAGAGGCCGAAGGGGCAGGAATGAGAGAAGGGGCCTGTAAAAAGAGAAGGGCCGAGGGGGCGGTAATGAGAGAAGAGGCTGAGGGGGCGGTAAAGAGAGAAGGGGCTGAGGGGGCAGTAGTGAGAACTGGCCGAAAAGGCAATAATGAGAGAACTGGCCGAGGGGACAAAAATAAGAGATCTGGCTGAGGGGGCAGTAGCAACAGAAGGGACCGAGGAGGCAATAGCAAGAGAAGGAACCGAGGGGGCAGTAGCGAGAGAACGGGCCGAGGGGGCAGTAGCGAGAGAACAGGCAGGTGGAGCAGTGCAAAAGGAGGCCGAGGGGGCAGATGTGAGAGAAGTTGCCGAGGGGGCAGAAGCGAGAGAAGGGGGCCGAGGGGGCAGAAGCAAGAGAAGGGGGCCGAGGGGGCAGAAGCGAGAGAAGGGGGCCGAGGGGGCAGAAGCGAGAGAAGGGGCAGTAGTGAGAAGGGGCCAAGGGGGCAATAATGAGATAACTGGCTGATGGGGTAGGAAGAAGAATGTAACGGGCGAGGCAGAGGACACTGACACGTGATGACAGCTGAGGAAAGAAAGGCTGGACAGACATAGGAAAGATCATTCAGTGACAGCCATTCCCTTGACTCCTTGAACACAGGACTTGGCTACGAGTAAAGCCCCCCTAACAAAACTCTCAGACACCCCAACCGGCCGACCCCTTCACCACCTCCTTTCCAAATCCCTCTGGCCCTATTCTCTTTCCCTCATTCTAGGCCGTTCTACTCTCCTTCGAGACCCATTTGACCCTTCTGCTCATACCGCTCCGCTCCCCTCCCCCACTTTCCGGACCCCCCCCCCCCCCCCCCCCCGGGTTGTGGAGCATAGCAGGTAGGCCACCTGTGGAGGATGAGAGGTCAGTGATGCAGTGGATCCCTCACAGGAGGTAGGACAGAATGACAACCTGACATTATTGAGAGGGGCACGAGACCGGGGGGCACCACTTACCCAGAATGCCACCGGCATCAAACAGCGTGGACATGTCTCCAGCCTTCTTGGGATCGAAGTGAGCTGCAAGAAATAGACGGCACTGATACAACTGGATACAGAATGCCCATATGGGGAGGGGAATCTTGTACCAGATGTATTAGGTTTTACAATTGGGTGTGGCCTAATGAGCATAAAATCTAAAAAAAAGTGGCCAAATGCTGGTGCAAATTCTACCAAAATGTTTCTAAGAATTATAAAAAAAATATTCTTCAAGATCTAGGACAGGGATCAGCACCCCCAATGTTGAGAAACTACAACTCCAAACGTGCCCTCACCTCTGGCTGACAGGAAATGCTGGTAGTTGTAGTTACAGCTGAAGTGGCCACAGTTGCCGATTCCTGGTCTATGGCCCAAATATCAGCACTACATTGGGAGATTAGATTGTGAGCCCTGACATCAGGGACTGATCTTAGGAGTAATCACAACCCCCATCATGCTGGGAGTTATCAGTAACAGGCAGATGATGGGCCTCCTCTGTTCATACATGTCATGAGGGTGTGCAAATATTTGCAACCTCTCTCTAGTTCCATGGAACCATGCAGATAATCAGCTGCGGCCCAGTGATGTCACACACACAAACAGAACAAGCTGAAAAGTCAACACATGGAGCTCGGTGAGCGGAGCGGGGGAGGGGCGGATTGTGATGCGGTTACCCGCTAATTCCGCGGTCTCCCCATTATTCATTTATGCACCTTAAAGGGGCTGATTGGGACTTCTGTATACAAAGCTCAACTGTTCTAGAAAAAAAACATTCTATAACTAATGGACAACTAGTCCGGCTCTGACTAATCGTCCGCACCGGTCACCAGTATCAGATTGAGCACAATACTGGCATCATCAATGATTGTCGGTACGGATCACTTCTGAAAACTCGCCCCGGCGTCCTCTTACCCACGTTGGCGATGTAGAGCGGCAGCCAGTACAGGAACGTGTAACTGACCAACTTGGAAAACAGCAGACACAGCGAGAACTCCACCACACCCTGCGGGGAGCAGAGATACACCGGCGTCACACAGAGAACGCGCAGCACGTGTGCCACGCAATGCTACAGCCACCAAATCCAGCATACCGGGATCCTCAGGGCCCCCCAAAAGCTAATGGCCCGAGGGTGCTCCACCGGCTCCTGTGGACCTGCGGACTCCTCCAGGTCAGCGGCCTGAGACTTATAGATGTTCTCTGTGCTGCTGTTCATCCCTTGGTCATTCTCCAGCTCGCCATTCGCTCCGTCCTGGAATTAACGTTAAAGTGACCAATAAGTGATCAAAAACAAATAAAAAATTGATATACAGCATATATCTATCATCAGATGTAGAGTGCGCATTAGTTTTGTATCGGATTTACATTGGACTTGTCAATTAATCCTATTCTCCCACCTAAACAGCAGACATGAGCGATGACGTCACAGCTGCTCCCCAAGTGATGACGTCACAGCTGCTCCCCGAGTTATGACGTCACAGGTGCCCTTCTTCGCCCCCCGAGTGATAATTTCCTTCCCACTCCCCCCTTCCCCGAGCGATGACATCACAGGTGCCCTTCTTCGCCTCCCCTTCCCCCCCCCAAGTGCTAATTTCCTTCCCACTCCCCCCCTTCCCCGAGCGATGACATCACAGGTGTCCTTCTTCGCCTACCCCCCCCCTCCCCGAGTGATAACTTCCTCCCACTCCCCCGAGCGATGACATCACAGCTGCTCCCCAGAGTGATGACATCACAGGTGCCCTTCTTGCACCCCGGGGTGATAACTTCCTCCCCACTCCCCGAGCGATGACCTCACAGCTGCTCCCAGAGTGATGACATCACAGGTGCCCTTCTTCGCCTACCCCCCCCCCCCCCCCCGAGTGATAATTTCCTTCCCACTACCCCCCTTCCACGAGTGATATCACAGCTGCTCCCAGAGTGATGACATCACAGGTGCCCTTCTTTGCCTCCCTCCCCCCCGAGTGATAATTTCCTTCCCACTCCCCCCCCCCCCTTCCCCGAGTGATGATGTCACTACTTTCAGCAGTGATGATGTCATAGCAGTCCAATATCAATATTTCTCCTGGTGGTGAATGTGAAGAACTTACTGTCTGATCAGGGGGAGTGCAGCCGACATCTTCTGGATCTGTGGAGATAAGATGGAGCATGGTTTCAGATGGACATCCGGCGGTTGTGGCCCCGCAGTGCCACGATTTATACAGACTGTGACTCGCGGATGGGAGCGGCCCAGCGGATTTCATGGGCCCCAGCCGATCTCCGGAGAGAGTCGCTCCATGTAGAGCCCTCCGTTTTTGGTAACAGGTGATCCCCTACAATACCCCAGGGATCTGACCGACAAGTCATGAATGATATGAATATTGCCTTAAAGCACTGGGCCTTTGTAGGGGAACTGACCTGAATGTACAAAGAAGTGACTCACTTACTATAGAGACCTCTTATAATAGGTCTGCGGGGTTATGGGAGTTTCACTTCCTCCGCAGCCGGCCCTGATGTGCTGTAAAATATCCTGTGTCTGCAGATGGTTCATTCACAGGATAATAACCCTCGTGCAGAATAATGAAGCCCTAACCTATAAAGAACGTCACGTGGCTACTGACCCCCGATCACAGAGCCCACATAAGACAGGTGATCCAGGACAACCCAGTCTGCAGTACATCCACGCCCGCACTAGAGGGCGGCATTTCAGGTACTTACATTCGATCAGGAAAAAGAAGCAGATTACTCCGAACGATCCGATGATGATTCCGGGCACGATGAAGGAGAGACCCCAGGCGGTGGAAACGAACGCCCCTGCAATGAGAGACCCCAGTATATTCCCCACAGCTGTGTGTGAGTTCCAGATTCCCATGATGAATCCTCTCCTGTAACAAGACAGATGATGAGGGTTGTAGTTGGCTGAGGGATTCCTTGTCAACAACGCTCAGATTTCCATATAAATAAATAGTTACTCACTTTCCTTTACCAAACCAATTTCCCATGCAGGCGACAACTGACGGCCACCCCGTCGTCTGCGCCAATCCATTTAATATCTGTAGAAAAATTATAGACAAAAGGTCACCGACTATAGATGTACACGTGACTGCAAAAACAACGCAGCAAAACAGATAAGAGAGAGAAATAGCTGCAGAACACTGTTTCATATTATGCCATGCTTTAAAGTGCACAACCATACACTAAACAAGATGTACACCCGTACCTGAAAGAGAATATAGTACCAGAGGGCATGAATGTTCCAGTAATAGCCCAGACCCAAAAAGGCAGTGAACACCCCAGAGATCACCATACCGCCAGACAAGTAATAGCGCAAGGGGAGACGCTCGCCGAAAATACCACTGCAAAGAAAAAAGAAGACAGTAATAATACATGAAGCACAGAGGTATCAAGGAGCAGCATTATGGTGGTTATATTCTTGTACATAGGGGCAGTATTATAGTAGTTATAATCTTGTATATAGGAGCAGTATTATAGTAGTTATATTCTTGTACATAGGGGCAGTATTATAGTAGTTATATTCTTGTACATAGGAGCAGTATTATAGTGGTTATATTCTTGTATATAGGAGCAGTATTATAGTAGTTATATTCTTGTACATAGGGGCAGTATTATAGTAGTTATATTCTTGTACATAGGAGCAGTATTATAGTGGTTATATTCTTGTATATAGGAGCAGTATTATAGTAGTTATATTCTTGTATATAGGGACAGTATTATAGTAGTTATATTCTTGTATATAGGAGCAGTATTATAGTGGTTATATTCTTGTATATAGGAGCAGTATTATAGTAGTTATATTCTTGTATATAGGAGCAGTATTATAGTAGTTATATTCTTGTACATAGGGGCAGTATTATAGTAGTTATATTCTTGTACATAGGAGCAGTATTGTAGTAGTTATATTCTTGTACATAGGGGCAGTATTATAGTAGTTATATTCCTGTACATAGGAGCAGTATTATAGTAGTTATATTCTTGTACATAGGAGCAGTATTATAGTAGTTATATTCCTATACATAGGAGCAGTATTATAGTAGTTATATTCTTGTACATAGGAGCAGTATTATAGTAGTTATATTCTTGTACATACGGGCAGTATTATAGTAGTTATATTCTTATACATAGGAGCAGTATTATAGTAGTTATATTCCTGTACATAGGAGCAGTATTATAGTAGTTATATTCTTGTACATAGGAGCAGTATTATAGTAGTTATATTCCTGTACATAGGGGCAGTATTATGGTAGTTATATTCTTGTACATAGGGGCAGTATTATAGTAGTTATATTCTTGTACATAGAGGCAGTATTATAGTAGTTATATTCTTCTACATAGGAGCAGTATTATAGTAGTTATATTCTTCTACATAGGAGCAGTATTATAGTAGTTATATTCTTGTATATAGGAGCAGTATTATAGTAGTTATATTCTTGTACATAGGAGCAGTATTATAGTAGTTATATTCTTGTACATACGGGCAGTATTACAGTAGTTATATTCTTGTACATAGGAGCAGTATTATAGTAGTTATATTCTTGTACATAGGGGCAGTATTATAGTAGTTATATTCTTGTACATACGGGCAGTATTATAGTAGTTATATTCTTATACATAGGAGCAGTATTATAGTAGTTATATTCTTGTACATAGGAGCAGTATTATAGTAGTTATATTCTTGTACATAAGGACAGTATTATAGTAGTTATATTCTTGTACATAGGGGCAGTATTATAGTAGTTATATTCTTGTACATAGGAGCAGTATTATAGTAGTTATATTCTTGTACATAGGGGCAGTATTATAGTAGTTATATTCTTGTACATACGGGCAGTATTATAGTAGTTATATTCTTATACATAGGAGCAGTATTATAGTAGTTATATTCTTGTACATAGGAGCAGTATTATAGTAGTTATATTCTTGTACATAAGGACAGTATTATAGTAGTTATATTCTTGTACATAGGGGCAGTATTATAGTAGTTATATTCTTGTACATAGGGGCAGTATTATAGTAGTTATATTCTTGTACATAGGGGCAGTATTATAGTAGTTATATTCTTGTACATAGGAGCAGTATTATAGTAGTTATATTCTTGCACATAGGGGGCAGTATTATAGTAGTTATATTCTTGTACATAGGAGCAGTATTATAGTAGTTATATTCTTGTATATCGGAGCAGTATTATAGGAGTTCTATTCTTGTACATAGCAGTATTATAGTAGTATTCTTAGATATACAGTAGCAGTGATTCCTATCCATTCTTTCTGATATTAGTGCTATCAGAGACTTTTTACACTCTATTGACCACTCAAATCAGAACATGTTTTGCAGCAGCTCAAATTTCCTACTTTCAAAGGTCAATAATTGGAGCCAAACATGGATTTAATTTGTTTATTTAGCACTTAAAGAGATTTCAGAGAAAAATTTAAAGAATAGTCTGTGATCAACCTTCTGACTAAACGCTGTAATTTACAGAGAAATGAGCCGCGTTATTATTATAAATTCACCCTTCAAAGAACAATTCCGCCCTCACATCTAACAAGCACAATAATCTGTTTTCATAGAGAACGTACTTGTATATTGCTCAGACCATTCCTCATCAGTATGGAGACGCCTGAGACCAGTTAAAGAGACAGTAACCTCATTATCCTCACTTTAGAGAGCTGTGTAACAAGTTCGTGAGTTTTCTAGTACTGCACATTCCCTTCTTAGTAGAACGGGGAGAAGAGTAAAATAATAATTACCCGATAGTTGCCTCCCTTTATGAAAATGCTGTCCCCTCCGGCTGTCAGATGACTTGCAGTCACGTATTTACAGTTTTGTTTGGGTAAATTAACAGCGTATTTTTCTACTTGGTCAAAACTTTGAATGCCGCAGTGGTCATGTGACCGCGTGGGAACGGCACCGGTCAGGGTAGTAAATATTAAAATGTTTCTATTATTTTATGCTGCTTCCCGAGGCTGTTATAAAAGGGATTGTCCAATAGTGGAAAACCCCTTTAAAGTGAATATAAAGAGTATTTTAGGGAGTAATTATATGTGCTTGAAGCAGTAAGATGGGGGCTAATGAGTGTTGGGGGTCATTAATAATTTCATTAGGCTCTGCAACTTCCATGTGTGATTCCTATATGACTGGAGTGGCCCTTTAAGCTCAGCCCTGGCCCCGGGCAGCCGCCGTCTCCTGGGCCAGCCTGGCACTGTCAGTTCCTGCGATCCCTCAGAAGGACAGGGAGGCCAGATCTGCTTCGCTCGGCTCTTCTGCCACTTTTTGTTACTTTGTTGCAGTTTCTTGTGTTTGTCATTTGTTGCTTTTGTCCATGTTGTTATAGATTATGTTGGTGACACACAGCCGGCGGCGGCTTCTCTACGTGACACTAATGTATTTATATCCAGCGTGGTTGGGAGCCATCGGCTTTATCTAAACCGAACACTCACCTGATGAACATGCCAATGGCGTAAGCCACCAGGAAGGATGTATCCAGGGAACCCAGGAGTTCTTTGTAATTAGACTGATCTAAAAAGAGAAAAAAAAAAAAAAAACGTAGCGCAGATTAATACATAGTGAGCGCAGTAATAAAACTTTCATCCTGCAACGAGGCAAAGCCTGGCTCATCCAGTGCTACCTAGTTCATGAATGTAATGTTAGGGCTGCAGTGAAAACTGACACAGCGTTCCGCTGGAGGAGTGAAGAAGCAGGAATGGAAGTAATTTACAGCAGCTGTCATTATTTGGGGGTCTAATGGCCCGAGTACACGTTCTGACCCAATCATCATAGCCTCCCAGGTCTGAATCTGGTCAAGAGACCCACGGCCGGTCCGTCCATGGACCGCGAAGCTCAGATGTGTGAAACCAGCCCATGTCTCCCCCCTACTGTAATAGACCACGGGGTCCCTGCAGGGTCTTCTCTGCCATTCTCGCATATGATCTATACAGGTCGAGGTGTCCGAACGATAACGGAAATTATGAGCAATCGGAAAATCTGACAAAAGCCTCCTGTCAGATGGTTTTCCACGAGGAAGCGGAGGGTCATGTGCTGTGAAGACGGATCTGGATTCTTTTTCCAGGGTGAAAAATATTTTGAGAATGGAACAGTTTCCTATAAATAGTCAGAAACAGAAGAGCAGAAGTCGCCTCAGGAGCGACATTTCCTCAAAACTGCAGCGAGATGAAAACCTGTGCCGAAAATAGAAAGCGGAGCAGTGTGGCCCCCCGTGACAGAGCCGGCAGGTCCTCCAGATGTACAGCGGCGGGGGTGGAAGACCTCCCAGCATGGTGGTCACCCAGAAACAGAGAGAACTAAGGAGTCACAGACTGAGGATTTCGGGAGAGGTTTTCCCCTCGCTCTTCTCGATCATCCACCCGCTCCAGGGGCACAGAGGGCGATGTGGAGTACATGGGGCATGGTTATATGGGATGCCCAGGGCAGGACTGACTGGTACCAGTGCGGCTGAGGCGTACATTAACCCTTCAGGGGCAGGAGCCTTGTATCTGATAACTGTGTTTAACAACCACTAATGAGTCAGAGGTTAATGATCAGAAAAACAGGTCCAAGAAAAATACAGCCATGATTTATCTCTGGTGCTGCCACATGTACACCGACCTGTCGTCACCCCGCGGGTGCAGACCCTAAACCACTAATCAGCCACAACATAAACTTTCTGCAACGCCCCAAGGGGGGAACCAGAGCCGCCTCTCCATGTCTCACCATCTTAGTATCTTGTCAGTCAATAGAATTATTACTATATAGAATTTTTGAATATAAGGGTTTGTTACAATGTGTCCAATCCTGACATTCTTCTACTAAACAACCAGGACTGTTACCCGATACTTTGTAACAAAATAAACAGATCTGTTGCCTGTGTAGATTGGATACAGCTGTAACTAACGCTCAGCTGTGAGAACGATTCACGCTTTCAGCCTGTATAGTGGCATAGTTCAGGTTTCTATGGGGGGATACTCCCGATCTATGGCCTCCATAGTTGACCACCCAGCAGCATGCACACGTATCGCAGTGCTTTACTCACCGAAGGGCGCCCAGCTGCACCACGTGGTGTCATTCTCGGAGATATTTGCGGGTGGATTGGGAATCTCTGAGCAGTTTCTGTGCAGTTGACTCTGAAATCACAATGTAATGGAGAATCACAACCAGCGCTGCCCGCCTCCAGGAGAGACGAGTGATGACCAACATGGCCGCCTGGATCGTGCGATACGCCGTGGGCTCCTGGACTTGTTCACGCTTTTCTCTAGCAGGAACATCCCGGAGAACAGTAAATATTCAGAAAGGATTAAATACGTTTTCACGATGCCAGGAAAGTGCCAATAATTGACGGAGGTGAGGACAGAGGCCGAGGGTGGCATTTGCTTTCTACGGTCGGGTTCTCGTTCTGTGGCCTCGGTGTATGGAGCTTTACTCTATGTACACAGGAGCGGACACTGAATAAATAATTCACGAGCAGAGAAGGATGCGGATCATTAACAGCTCAATGTAATCTGGGAAGAAGCCGCAGTCAGCGGGAACTTTCTGGAAACAACACAGAACATATAGCTCTCACCTTCACCACACTGATCGGCTTCCTGGAGAGGTGATAACTGGTATAAAATAAGAACGTCAGAACGATGATGGACCCCCGATACCTGGAAGAGAGAAGGAAGGGAACTGTGTCACTGCCCAAATTCCCAAAACCACCACCAAAATGTCAGTGTGCCATTATCCCGTCCCCAAGCGTCGGTGTCATCGTCCTGCTCCGTTAATGTCAGTGAATGTCTCCCTAAGCGCCGGCATCATCATCCCACACCCAGTGTCCGTGTCATCATCCAGTATCCCCGGTCATTATTCCGTTACCCGATTATCAGAGTAATTATCCCGTACCCCGGTTAATAATAATTTTATTTCTAAAGCAGCAATATATTCCGCAGCACTTTACATTATAGAGGGGATTTATACAGACAATAAAAGACATTACAGCATAAGAATAAACACAGATCAAAACAAATATAAGAGGAGTGAGGGCCCCGATCACCAGATACAGGAGGAGTGAGGGCCCCGATCACCAGATACAGGAGGAATGAGAGCCCCGATCACCAGATACAGGAGGAGTGAGGGCCCCGATTACCAGATACAGGAGGAGTGAGGGCCCTGATCACCAGATACAGGAGGAGTGAGGGCCCCGATCACCAGATACAGGAGGAGTGAGGGCCCCGATCACCAGATACAGGAGGAGTGAGGGCCCCGATCACCAGATACAGGAGGAGTGAGGGCCCCGATCACCAGATACAGGAGGAATGAGGGCCCTGATCACCAGATACAGGAGGAGTGAGGGCCCCGATCACCAGATACAGGAGGAGTGAGGGCCCCGATCACCAGATACAGGAGGAGTGAGGGTCCCGATCACCAGATACAGGAGGAGTGAGGGCCCCGATCACCAGATACAGGAGGAGTGAGG